>NC_071521.1:13492500-14742500 GCF_027887155.1 Malaclemys terrapin pileata
CTGTACTCCCTTGCTGTTTCTCTTTAAAGGTAACATACAATTTTGCTGAAGGGCAGGAAAAAATACATGATGGAGGACTATAGATGCATGCAAACAAAATGCAGGGGCTTTTGGCCCTGTTGACTTAAATTTGAGTATCGAATAACAGCATCTTTCACCATAAAATATATTACCTTAATTAATGGAGATATCCCATCTCCTAGAACTGGAAGGGACCTTGAAAGGTCATCAAGTCCAGCCCCCTGCCTTCACTAGCAGGACCAAGTACTGATTTTGCCCCAGATACCTAAGTGGCCCCCTCAAGGACTGAACTCACAACCCTGGGTTTAGCAGGCCAATGCTCAAACCACTGAGCTATCCCTCCCCCACCTTGGCTTTTAATTCACCCCATTCCAACTTCTTGTTTTTACATCCTACTCCAGTCCTCTATAATAAGCCTCTCTCTCCCTCCTCCTGCTTCAACTGGCTCTCTGACTAATCTACTCCAGATATTAGTTACCCTGCATGAGAAATAGTATTACTTCGCCACTTTAGTCTTCGTTGCTTACATTGCAGTTTCCCCTAGGCAGAACCCTTTCTTGGTTTGAACAATTAATCTTTACCCCTTTAATGTATTTGAAAATGGGGCTGATCTATAGAAAGTGTCATAAAAAAAAAAAAATTATGAAATTGGGAAAAGAACCACTTAGGTCACACTCTGTCACAAGGCGCATAAAGAGAATAGAAGAAGTAAAGCCTGCAACCCATTGGTCGTATTCCCATCTCTAAACTAATTTAAGGGCCCTCTTACATCCCTCCCCAACCTGATGTTCCCACTGAAGTCAGTAGCAGTTTTGGCTTTGCAAGGAAATGTACACTCATCTCAGATATCAACAGTTTTGCTGCAGCGTTGTGCAATACTTACAAAAATTATTCTGCCTGTCAATGGAGAAATGCCTTGCCTGAATGAAAACACAAGCAACCCTTACAAAATCAAGGACCACCCCAAGGAACGGCTAGTTGTGGATTGCAACCACCATTTTTCCTTCCTATTACCCTCCACCTTTCAGTCAGCATGTGGTTATCTCATTTTGAGTCAGATCGCTTGCAGATGTTCCCTCTGTACTGTGCAGTTCGCTCTCTGCAACCTGATCCATATCGGTATGTCTTTTACCACTCCTAGCTTGGTGGCTCAAGCTTCTCTGAAGCCCCACTTTCACTTTGATCTTAGAGTCTTTAATTGAATTCCGGATATTCTGCAGGTTCCAATGCGTTCGCGGGAGAGCATTGTCTAGTGTGAAAAAGCCATCCCGTATCCGCCGCACCTGGGTGCACACAGCAGTTGATTTCAGCTCCAAGCCAATCTCGTGAACTATCTTTCGGAGGTACTGCTGGGTCTCATGCAAACACTGGATTTCTGGAGGAGGCAGAAAGACTGCATTAGAAGGGCCAGCGCATATATGCAACAAGACACCGTGCCTGTAAATTCAAACACCAGTTACTGGGATTAAAGTACAAAAAGAAGAGTTAGTGCAACAGGAAAGATGCTGTTTTTTTAAGTACCTGACAGTATAATCATGATTATACAGAGGTCTTGCACAATGGCCCAAGCCTTCAAAAAAGTTAGTTTTATAAAAACAAATTTCAAATACAAGGTCATATAATAAGAGTTAAATATTTGGGCTAGGCAAAGGTCAGTATAGCTATATTTGAGTTTGTCTGAATAATTCATGAGGACCAGGAAGGCTATTAAAGGTGAACCACAAAGCTTTTATAAACAGACTGTTTAGGATCCCAAATTCTTAATATCTGTACAGATTAAATACTTTTAACAATGTTTAATAGATGCTTTGTCTTCAGACTAAAGCCCCAATCCTGTAAATGGCTACGTGCGTGGACCCCTGGGCTTGTGTTGAACTCTTAACTTTAGTGGGGCTCTACGTGGGCACAAGGATCTGCCTGCATAAAGTCAATTGCAGAATCAAGGTGTACGGAAATAATCCTTGCAATATTCCTGTGAGACAGGTAAGAAAATTATCATCCTCACATTAGCTATGGGGAAATGAGGCAGCAAGGGTATATAACTTTCACCATACCACAGAAGTCCATATTAGTGCCAGGATTAGAATGCAGGAGGAGTTGTCTTTCAATCTTGAATTTAAATCACAGAGGTGACAAATTAACAGGCATGGAAACTGGACTCCTTTATTCACAGATCACCTGTGGAACTCTTGCCCACAAGAGATCACTGAGGCCAGAAGTTCAGTAGGATTTGAAAAAGGATTTTATGTTCAGTTACATTATCTAGGACAAAAAAAAGTTTAATGGGGATATAAAATCTCAAGTTTCAGGGCATAAACTGACGACTAATTTATTGCTTCCTTAAGTGGGGAGGGTGGCTGCATCAAATGACTAGTCAATGTATATATCTTCCGTATCCCCTAAAATGGGATTAAGAGTAGGCCTTGAACAACACATGACAAGAATAAAGGGGGTGAGATTGGTTTGTTTTCTTAGCTTTCAAAAATTTGGGAGACATTGCACAGAAAGAATTGTGCCCTTTGGGCAAATTATTCCATAGCTATCTGCTAGGGAATTTAACTGTCCTTTGAAGCACTATCAGAGACAGAATACTAGACTAGGTGGACTATCAGTCTGATCCAGTATAGCAGTTATGTTCCTACCAGGCAGAAATTGCACAAACTTCCCCACGCTGCTCAGTCCTAATTTAGAGGGTCCATCCAGCACTGGGATGGTCCTTCAATCTCTATGGCAAATTTAATCATTGGGGTGTTTGCTGAGACTGTCACAGTTACCAGTTTGTACCAGCTGCGGTGGTTTTGTAACAGACACCTGTCCACTAGGAACTGGTTTGAGCTCACAAACTCATTTCACACAGATCACAGAAGAACAGCTAGATAGCAGCAACTTTTTGCCACTATCTTCATACGTACTCCCAAACTCTAGCTCTAGTTAGACCATACCTAGCTGGAATTCTGGAGGTGCAAACTGGAGGCATCGAATTGCTGTGATTAATGGAGGGGTTTTTTCCATTGGGCGAATTAAACCTTCAACAGCCAGCTCGTAGGCCTCTTGAGTTTTCAGGTCAATGTTAGAGTACCTGGAGAAAGGAACAGAGCAGTGAATTTGCACTTCCATCCCAATGAATTCATAGATTCTGAGGCAGAAGGGACTGTCATGACAATCTAGTCTGACCTCCTGCATAAAATTTCCCCAAAATAACTCCTAAAGCATATCTTTTAGAAAAAGATCTAATCTTGATTTAACAATAGCCAGTGATGGAGAACCCACCATGACACTTGGTAAATTGTTCCAATAGTTAATTACACTATTAAAAAGGTACCTTATTTACAGTCTCAATTTGTCTAGCTTCAACTTCCAGCCAGTGTTATACTTTTCTCTGCTAGATTGAAGAGCCCCTTATTAAAATATTTGTTCCCCACGTATGTACTTATACACTGTAATCAAATTACCCCTTAACATTCTCTTTGTTAAGCTAAATAGATTGAGCTCCTTGAGTTTATCAATATAATGCAACTTTTCTAATCCTTTAATCATTCTCATGGCTCTTCTCTGAACCCACTCCAATTTTTCAACATCCTTCTTGAAATGTGAACACCAGAATTGGACGCAATATTCCAGTAGCAGTCACACCAGTGCCAAATACAGCGGTAAAATAACCTCTCTACTCCTACTTTAGAGTCCCCTGTTTATGCATCCAGGGATCACATTAGCCCCATTGGCCACCATGTCGCACTGGGAGCACATGTTCAAAGACCCTCTGTTTTGTTATAAAACAGATGCAACATTCACATTTCAAACTAAAGATTTGTTCAGTCTCTGTAGTTTCTAAGTTAACCTCCCCTGACACAGTTTTTAATCCTATAACTGTGTCTGATGTCCTATAAATGCTATAAACATGGGTACTGTCAATAAGGTACTACAACTGGGAGGGAAGGCACCCTATCATACTCAGCAGAAGAACTTTCATTTTACCAAGGTGTCATGTATAGGCCCTAAAGTAACATGGGAGTTCAGAAGCCAAAGGTAGCCTGACTCCCACAGACAAAGTGGCTGATTTTCCTCTCTGAGGCTCAAACCTTTATAATTCATTACAGCAAGCAACAGACTAATCTCATTAGTTCCAATGATCAGCAAATAGCAGCATGGAAGTCAGGTCAGGTCACTCAGGATTTCTGATTGGATACATACGTAAGCAGAGCTTTATGATTGGTTCCCTGAATGACAGCAAGAATCCGCTCCAGCTTGTCCCCTGTGATATGATCTGTAAATGTTGAGAAGGCAAAAGAGGAACATAAATCTTCCTTGATACACCCAGCACCTGCAGAGTCTTCGTCTGAAATCAAGATGTTGCCATCTCCTGGCCAAGCTGTCATATCTAAATGGGCTTGTGGGAAGCCCATGAAAGATGGCTTTAGTGTAACAGAATACAGCAGCACAGGAAACTAACCCAGTCTACATATATACCATGCCAGTACATAGAGCGAAGCAGTCCCTGGGGCAAAGGGAATAGAGCTTGCATTGGTTTCATGACGGAGGCCACAATTCATCTCATGAGATATTTCAAGACTTTGTTTAACATCAGGACCTTTATGAAAGTCTCTGATCACTCTCTTGTGGGTGAGGATAATATGTCTCCTGAGGTACAAGGAGATGGGGTACACCTAACTTTGGGAATAGGTATGATCAGGACTTTATATCAGCGAGCTATATATTGTGGCTGTATTTAGCATACTACAGGCAGGGTAACGTGTCTGACAAAGTGGGCATTCACCCACGAAAGCTTATGCTCCAATACATCTGTTAATCTGTAAGGTGCCACAGGACTCTTTGTTGATGTTTACTGTGGTGAGACTGCATGGGAGAATCCTCATAAACCAAGATTAGAGAGCTCTTAAAGGTGCGCTAAATGTTGCTCAATCTGGATAGGCGTAACACTTTACTTTCTAATTAGAAATCTTCGTTTACACATCGACCATTACTTACCAAATGTGGTCTTCTCTATTAGCCTGCCTGTGTCTGAGAAGTCATCTGTGGCTTTGCCAAACAGTCCACGAACAGTATAAGCCTTCAAAAGGGAAAAGTGCAATTTATGGAGGAAACAGTTTGCAAACAGCAGAGAAGCAATATCCTGCTATGCAGCAACTACAGGGCATCACAGGACAGGAAAGGTTTCTCTAAAGGAAAGCTGCAGTCTCTGCACAGTGAGTGGTGCCTCTTATCTTATATGAACTGATAATGGCTTTGGGAAGCACTGGTGATTTGTTTGACACTCAAATGTAGCATGACAGCCACTCCTGCTGGCAGCTGCCTCAATAATATGGAAGCAGGCATTATGCCTTGTGACAGCAGCACAACCTCCCCAGGCCCTTCAGAGGCTCTTGAACCAGTTTCTGATTTGGAATGGTTACAGCTTTCTTAAAGCTCACATGGTCTCATATGAACACACTTTTATAATTCCCATTTGTTCATGATCTGCAGGCTCAAGCCACTAGAATAATGATTTTATTGCAATGTCGATAAAGATCATCATTAATATTACTTATACGGCTGTGGTGCCTAGAGGCTCCAATCAGGGATCAGAGCCCCATTGTGCTAAACACCATACAAATGAGTACATCACTCCCTGCCCTAGACATCTCTCAATCTAGGCCTATAACATGGTGCAACAGCTGGATAAACACACACATGGAAATGAGGAAGAGTGCACCCCACACACATCAGGATATAAAAAACATGCTTCAACTTGTACACACATGCATCTCTCACTCACCACAGTATGTACACATACATCTAAACATATTACTGTATCTGTCTCCCTAGGGTTATTGTCCAGCATGCCATCATTGCTATCAGCAGTTCAGCTTCAGCAGTAGTAGCAATGGTGGGAGCAGTAGTGTAGATGGTTAAAAATGCCAGTGCCTTTTCATGTCATCTGGACCTGCCCTGAATAAGGTTAGGATACAGTGGCAGCCAGTTGATGCCTCTTTGTGGAAAATTTAGGGAGGAAATCCCAAGAGTCAATGTGTCTCAGTTCTGAGCTGGAGGAATTACCTCTAGCAGGAAGTGGGGGGAGGGTTATTTTCCAGAGCCCATTTTACCTTTGGCTTCTCTGCCAAGACAGCCAACAAACAGGGCAAATGTGATTTGTGTAGTGTGGATACCTCCCTCCCCACTAGAAATAGACTGAGACCCAGTTTGTTTTACAGAAGCCTCCAGATAGCAATGACTTTTACTTGGTCCTGACCAGGCAAGATTCAGACTGATGACCTACAGGTAAAAAGTTCCACATCCCATTACCAATTCCCTGGTCATTTATATTGTTTCCCTCCACTCCCAAAAGAATACTTAATATTGCTTAATCTCAGTGATTTGTGCCTATTCACACTTGTATGTGTTATTACTTCTCATATGATTTAGTAAGAGGAGGTCACATTTGCCTCTTCTTTCTTGATGCAATTTCTAACCTGGCCTTGATTTCTAGTGAGAATGGGTGTTACACACAGAAGTCCCCAAACAGGTTCAGTGCCAGAGCATACCCTAGTAAGATGGGCATTGTACATATCAGTGAGCAGCTTGTTCCCATGGCCCACTCCAAGCACTGAAATACAAAAAACAACAGGAGGCCATTAATCGGTCACATAAAAAGTTATTTGGGCATAAGCATTTTTATATAGCACCACACTCTCCCCTGGCACCGTTCAGACACACAAAAAGCAATATCTGTGTACCCAGAATTTATAGTCTAACTGTTTCTGCCTCTGTCTTTGTTGCTGAGAGTTGCCACCACCCACCCAAACCTCTGACTGCCACTAAAGCCACAACTAATAAGAGCTACGTGCTAGTGTGAGCTTGTGCTTTTCATCTGTAGATCCCAAAAGCACCCTACAAAAGAAGGGCAGTATCATTATCCCCATTTTACAGACAGGGAAACAGAGACACTTGAGCAGTCAGGTTCACACACGGCAGAGCCAAGAAGAGAATATAAGTCTCCCAATTCAATTCCTTCCACTGGACCACATTGCCTCTCTGAGAATAATTAGTTATTCTTGTCTCCCTGGCTTATGATTCAGGACCCTCTCAGAACAATCATCTCTGATTTGTGTGTTTCTACTGTAATTTACCATTTCTACCTTTGCCCGTGACCTACAAAATTCTCAGATGCTGCTAGTAGCCAGCACAGTGTTTTGTGAGCTTATTGTCTATTAAAACCCCCTCTATCCTATACCTGGTAATTTCACGATGAAGCTATATTCTTCTCTTTCAAAACAAAACATACCAAACACTCCAGATGACTTTGTATCCAGACGGTGACCTGCTCCGATTTTCAAGTGAGTGAACTCTGGTCCTTTAACTACGAGGGAAAGAAATATAGTGTATGGTTTGTGGCATACACAAAATTTAATTTCACTATAAAGAAAGAAATATACCAAGCTTTTCTGATCATTCTTTTCATTCCCTTTGGGGCACCTGCCATTGGCCACTGTCAGAGGACAGGAGACTGGGCTTGGACCTTTGGTCTGACCCAGTCTGGCCGTTCTTATGTTCTTAACAACAGTATGATGGTAACAGGCAATATACATGGTCCCAATGCAATTTAATCTTGCTGATTCCAAGGTGTTAAGAATCTTATGATTTACTGTGCACATAGTGAAGCCATTTCTAATAAATCACTGCCTAAAATGGAATGAAAGTCCTCAATCTCTCCACTGGATTCTCACTCTTCTCTCCACTACAAGCAGGTTGCACTGTGTTTATCCCCTTTGAATGCAGTGATTACCAGCTACCTGGTAATCGTTAGCAGCTGCAATCTAAGGGAATTAACATTTCTTATTCCTCTTTTATTCTGGCTGTGTTTTCCCAGTGGGCAAGTCAAATCTAGAAATGATAGTAATGGTATACACCAGCTTTTCCACAGAAATCAAGATTCTTCTCCAGCCTCTTACCTAGTGGATGGGCAGCCAGGACAGGCACCTGGGTAACAGTGAGGGTCAGCTCTTTCCCAGCATTTCTTTCTACAGTGGTTGGCAGGAAGCGTACTTGCTGCGGCACAGTTGGCTGTTCCAGAGAGTTCAATTCTACAGGAAATGGTACAGAAAACCTCTGCTGATATTTTTAAAGTGTATTATCTTGCAAATAAGCCCAGTTAAGACCCGCCCCGATGATCTTCCTGGAAAACAATGGGACACAGTCTGAAAAGAAAATACAGTGAAGGGAGTGATAAACATACATAGTTTCTCTTCAAAGCCTGGTCTACACACACAGATTCAGTAACAGTGTAACTATTTTGGTTAGGGATGTGAATTTTTTTTTTTTTTTTTTTTTTTTTTTTTTACAGAAATAGTTACCATTACAACATCTTGTGTGGATGCAATTATACCAGCGTAAAGGTGCTTTATACCCGTACAATTTATTGCCCTTCCCATAGGAGGAACGAGTATTACCATATAATTAAAGTGGCACCACTTGTGTGTGCAGACAAGGCTCAAATGTCTTTGGCTCATGGTTAGAGTCCTTCAAAGCCATGTATGAGTTCCATTTTAGGGAGCAGCATCTTCACAGTCCCTGAAGGGAGGCGAGTGGGACAAGAGACCATCTCTTTTGTGTTTGAAAGGAATCTACGTCCTCCTGGTGACTGCAATGCCGATACCTCCTTGATGAGTAGACATGGGTAGATCATCTTCAGCAAGGAAGAGGGATTCCTCATTTAAAAAAAAAAGTCTTAAGTCATTGCCACCCTAACAGCTGCTAGGTCTGAGATGGAGAATGGCCTCTACAATGGCTATCTCAAGCCTGATTTTTTTTTCTCCAACAACGCTTGTCTCGGCCTGTATGCGTGTCATACTGTGACTAGTCTTAGTCATTTTACCAAATTGTGAACGAGCCCTTTGCTTTATCCTCTCTATGATGAGGACTCAGTTGTCAAAAGAACTCACGCAAGGCTTGGGCCAGGGTTTCTGAACATTGGTCATTACAAGTGTCCATGGCAGCAAACCAACATAAGTGGGTCTGAAGGGTTCTCTCAGGCTTTTAGAAAGGCCAGGATTATATGCACTAGCACAAGCTAACCATGGCCTGAACCATTAACACCAGGTTAAGTTGCCTAAAGGTGTAGAGAGGAGGGCATTGTCAATTGACAGAGGTAGTCCCTCTCCATGTGCACATCCATCCTGCAACTAGTAGTACTACTAGGGACGCACTCTCCCATTTGGCTCCTTTGTTGACCCAACATGCTTCTCCAAGTGCCAACGGCTCTGACTTGCGGTTTCAGCACGTTGGTGGGAAGGGAGTTTGGAGATGAAGGAAAACAGTGGGGGCACTTGGCCTTCTCAGAATCCCCTAAATCAGTGGTTCTTAACCTTTCCAGACTACTGTATCCCTTTCAGGAGTCTGATTTGTCTTACATAACCCCAAGTTTCAAAATCAGACATAAAAATACAAAAGTGTCACAGCCACACTGTTCTTGAAAAATGGCTTGTTTTTTCATTATCAGAGGGGTAGCTGTGTTAGTCTGGATCTGTAAAAAGCAACAGAGAGTCCTGTGGCACCTTTGAGACTAACAGATGTATTGGAGCGTAAGCTTTCGTGGGTGAATGCTACATGCATCCGACGAAGTGGGCATTCACCCACGAAAGCTTATGCTCCAATACATGTTAGTCTTAAAGGTGCCACAGGACTCTTTGTTGCTTTTTTGCTTTTTCATTTTTATCATATGATTATAAAATAAATCAATTGGAATATAAATATTGCACTTATAGTTCAGCGTATAGTATACTGAGCTATATAAACACGTCACTATCTGTATGAAACGTCGTTCGTGCTGACTTCGCTAGTGCTTTTTATGTAGCTTGTGGTAAAACCAGGCAAATCTCTAGATGAGTTGATGCCCCCCGGAAGACCTCTGCATACCCCTGGGGGAGAACCCCTGCCCTAAATCTTCTGAGGGGCAGATTGGAAATCTCCTACCCCCCCCCCCCCATTCCACATGGGGGGAACTCCCTCCCCATCGCCCCCCACCCCCGGGGGGGGAGGGACTCCAGGACGTGGACAAAAGGACCTAGCCTCACCTTTCAGGAGCAGGGTCTCCAGAGTGTCCCGCACCCTGATCCAAGTCACCCCGGGGGGTTTGTACACAGCGAAGAGCCCGTTTAGCCTGGTCCTAGCCACTCTCCCGGCAGCCATGGCTATGGCGGAAGGAAACCGCCACCGTACGGGTTCATCAACTACACCGCTCCCCCAGTGGGCGCCGCCATGCGCTTCCGGCAACTGGGTGCGTCGATGAAAGCGCTCCCCCCCCCCGGGAGCAAGCGCTAGGAGACGCACCCGTTCCGGGAAGATCTCAGATCCCTAGCTAGGTATAGTGGCCAAGCCGTGCCAAGCATCCGCAGGTGAGAGAAAGAGTTCTCAGGACAGGACCCCGCTTGGGGCACTAGCTACACCAGTGACGACGGGCCCTGCTCCTTGGGGAGCCCCGTATTCCCCCAGCCCCCTCCTCCTGCGGGATAGCCCAGGCGGGGATCGCCGCGTGACTTGCTCCCCGCAAGCTCCGCCCGGCCAGGAGAGGGACCCCGCGGGGCTGGATCACCACCCCCCCCGGCCCATGATGCACCGGGGCTGCGGCGGAGTCGGGGCCCACGTGGTTTCCTGGCGGCCGGGGAGCGCGGAGGGGGGGCCCCGAGCTCCGGGCTAGTCGCCGCTCACCGGATGCTGCCGATCTGCTGGCTGGGCAGGGCGCGCAGGGGGGGTTGGCTGCGGCGGGCTCCGGGCTCGCTGCGCGGCCTGCGGCCCCTGGCCCTGGGTTCACCGGCCGCCTCCGTAGGCAAGTGGCTGCGCCGAGCCGGGGGCCTGGTGGGTCCGAGACGGCAGGCGGGGGGCTGCAGGCGAGACTCCGTGTGGGCGGGACTGGGGAGCGTCTCAGGCTCCGGTTTAGGGAAATGAGACCTGATGCGCCCCCTGCTATCCCTGCCCTGGGCCCCCTCCCGGCTCTGCTAGTGTACCTCAAACCTGGTTTTGCAGCACCCCTTCCCATGATAGGCGTGTCTGCACCCCACCTACTCTGCCACGTCCCCGAGTCCTGAATTCTAGCCTCCCCTGTTCCAGGGCTACTCCCCCACAGCTCTGCCAGTGCACCTGTGACCTGATTCGCAATGTCTACTTCCTATTTCTCCCAGTTTTACAAATGCACAGCAATCCTGGTAACAGCCTTTGCTGTGCTACTTTGTCCCACCTGCCCTAAACTCTGCCACTGCACCTCAAGCACCCCGGTAGTCTGGCTTTCTGTTTTTATTGCTGTGTCTTGTTTTTTGCTCTTATACACCTCTACGCCAATATAACGCTGTCCTCGGGAGCCAGAAAATCTTACTGCATTGTAGGTGAAACCGCGTTATGTCAAACTTGCTTTGATCCGCCGGAGTGCCCCACCCCCCTCCGGAGCGCTGCTTTACCGTGTTATATCTGAATTCATGTTATATCGGGTCGCGTTATATCAGGGTAGAGGTGTATTAAGTATATTCCAGGTTACCCAAACAGTAACAGTGATCATGCAGTAGCTTTATTGTTCAAGCCAGTGAGATCCTAGCCACAGCTCCCACCTAGCTAGAACTCCCAAGCGTATGTGCTTATAATGGAGTATTGTTGCAAATCATGGGCCATGGTGATACTATAGACACCAGTGATCTGTCGTTATCTCTGATCACCAAGGGGCCTTGCATACAGACTGTGTCAGGAAAAGGACAAAGGAAGCCAAATTGGCAGATATGCACTGTCTTAGTCTTTGAACAGAGCTGTATTTTCCGGTTAACTCACTGCCCTGGTGTGGCTATGTTTTGCAGGTAGCGGAGATCAGCTACCCCACACTGACCTGACAGTGACTGCAGAGGAGCATGTGGACGAAGAGAGGTATTACCAGCTATACCCAGGGCACATCCCCACCAGCCCTCTGCAGAAAGTACTGCTGTCTGCTGGCTCGGCATTTATGTCTCTCTACAACCCCTACCGGCATGGTAAGCTGAATCTTGCAGCTTTTATCCAGCTGTGGTCTCCACATTCACATAGACTGTATTTCCCTCACATCCCAGGAACCAGATCTGTGTTTCTGTTGAGAAGAAGAACAGGAGTACTTGTGGCACCTTAGAGACTAACAAATTTATTAGAGCATAAGCTTTCGTGGACTACAGCCCACTTCTTCGGATGCAAGAAGTGGGCTGTAGTCCACGAAAGCTTATGCTCTAATAAATTTGTTAGTCTCTAAGGTGCCACAAGTACTCCTGTTCTTCTTTTTGCGGATACAGACTAACACGGCTGCTACTCTGAAACCTTTCTGTTGAGAGTTTCCCTGGGGATTTGCATTCTTTTATTTCCCCATCTCTACATTGTAGGAAAGAATTTATGTTTAAGAAACCGAGACTGGCACGCAGAGACAGCTGTTAGTGCAGACAGTTAGTGAGAAAGATCCCCCTGCATATCTCTGCTAAAGCATCTCATTCCTCATCCCTTATTATTCCAAACCTCCTGGTTCTGCTAACCTCATTCCCAGTCTGCAATATTCTCTGCTGTTCCAGTCCCAGGCCCCAAACATAGCTCTGCCACCACACCACACTCCTGACCTTCAGAGCCCTCTCTGTGCAGCACTTGTGACTAGTTGCATGGCAATTTAAACCCCAGAGGTTGGAGGATGGTCTAGTGGTTAGGGTGCTTCACCACAGACTTCCTGAATGACCTCCAGCAAGTCACATAGTCTCTCTAGGCCTCAGTTCTCCATGTGTGAAATGAGGATAATAGGACATCCTACCATGCAGGAGTGCTTTGAAGGTAAATGCATTAATGACTTTGAGGTGCTCAGATATTGCAGTGCTGGGGGCCACATAGGTACCTAAAATGTATTAGCCCTGTCTTGTGTCCTCAGGATTTTCATTCTTAACCAGAATTGCTGTTTGCCTGTTTGTCTTTTATTGTCAATCAGTTTCCCATCCATTCTCTCTCTTTCCCCCCCTTTTTTCAGATATGGTGGCAGTCCTTGGTGAGACAACTGGCTCTTCAGCCCTGCGGCGCCTGCGGGACAAAATGAGGCTTGACCCTGAAGGTTATCAGATCCTACAGTGCGTTATTGTCCCTCTTGCATGGCCTGTGGCAGGGAAGGAGACAAGCTTATGAGGCAGCTGTCTGGCTGGAGCAATTGTATCTATACCGCACGCTTCTGGGCAGGTAGTGCAGGCTCATGTCTACAAGAGGAGGCTTCTGGAATCATTGTGCTTCCAGGGACAGGATGATTATGGTTTAATTCCCAAGAGATTTTCTGCTCCCCTGCTGATGTTTAGAATGGTCTTTTTGGCAAGTGCAAGAACAGCAGTAAACATACTTGGTGTGCAGGCCTGCCTACTTCCTCTTCGGTTTCAGCTTTGCTGCTGCTGCTAGTGGTGAACGCGCTCGTTCCAGATGTGGGAAACTGCGTGTATGTGAGCTTCCCACCACAGCAGTTCATGAGGGTGATAGCAACTCCCACCCCGCATGCCTGCTGCTGGATTTTATTGCATCAGCCCGCCAACGACTGCAGCCTCCATCACCAATTTGTCTGCTTCTCCCACAACAACCTCTTTACTTTCTTCCATGCCACTCTCTACACTTGAAACCCCCTCCCCACACTGGTTTGGAAAGACACTAATCCTACCCCTTCTGATCCCTCCTTAAGACCCACTTCTGCTGTGATGCCTACAGGAAACTGTCAGCTGGTACGGGGTCGATGCAAGTGCACATTCTTATTACTGTTTCCTTTGTCCTCCCTTTTCTGTATCTTCTGTTTGCTCGTTACACCTACTTCTCATGTATTGTCTTAATGACACTATAAATTCTTCGGGGCAGAGGCTGCCTTTTGCTCTGTGTTTGTAGAGCACCTGATACGTTGCAGCCCTGACCCTGATTGGAGCCTCTGGGCGCTACTGTATTGAAATACTAAATAATAATAATAGGGCATGTGACAGGAAGTACAGCTTAGCGTCAACCAAGCAGTGAAACAACCATCAGATGCACAGGCGGGGTAAGACGGGAACATTTATTTATTTCAGTTCTGGGAATTTTTGTTAATTGGTCCAAGACACAACTTAAATCCCTCTTAATCCTTATCTGGAGGACTTAAGAGTGCCTAGGTCTAGCCTGTGTACATGGGGAGTTTCAGCCCGGAACCAAAACTAGTATGCTTTTGGCCTTTCAGTGCTATGAATTGGCCCCTCCGTTAAATTTCTTCACTGAAAATCAGAGACATCCTGGAAAAAGGTGCCTTCTGTCTATGGGTCTTGTTCCCAGCTGTGCTCTGTGATAGGTCCTGAAGCTGTTGAAGCACCAACAGCTCAGCAGGAGGGGGCATTCAGTCCGCATTTGGGACAGACTTTTCTCTCCACTGACGTGCTGCTTGCTTCGTGAAGCCATGCCACTTTTGCTGTGAAGCCTCTGGCCAAAGTTTACCCCTCCCCGCCACCACTGTTGTGCACGGTGCTATGTACCTATCTCTGTTGCCTTAGAGGTGGCTGCATTTCAGAGGTGCGGTGCATAGAGAATTTGGCATCTTCAGCGATGAGTGGTGCTGTAGAAATGTGAGATAACAGCTTTACTGCTGCTCTGGCTCCTTTAAGTTCTCTGTGCCCTGATTCCCACCGGTATGAAATAATAGGCAAGCAAGTGTTTGTGCAGGACTTTAAGAGCCAGTGGGGAAAGGCATCAGCAAAACCCTTGTGCCAAGGACGTGAATTCCAGCAATACAGCTGTGTGGACAGCTGGCCCTGGTTTTCTCAGCTTCCCTGGGGAGTTGCTGTGTTTTGTGGGTTGGCTCAGCCACTCTGTTTTTCATTTGCAGAGAGCGGCCTCGGATCCGGCTCTCCACCCTGGACGTGACTGGGCTCCGGGGGCTGCCGGATGGAACGTTTGGCCGAGAATATGTCCGGTTTTTGGACAGCAATGTGAGTATGGGACCTAGCAGTCCTTGGGAGGCAGCAGGGCGTTTGGGGGCTGTGGATGGCAGTAGCTGATCTATCTGGTGAGAAGAGCATGGAAGGGGGGTCTGAGCCATCTGGGAGACCAGCAAGGGAGAAAGCAGACAGGGGAGCCTAAAGAGAACTTCCAGTGAAATTAAATCAGCTTAGTGGATAGAGCACTAAACTTGGATTCAGGACACCTGGGTTCTGTTCCTGGCTCTGCCAGTGGCCTGCTGGGTGATCTGGGGCAAGTCACGTCACTGCTCTGTGCCTCAGTTTCCTTTTCTATACAGTGGAGATAATGATTCTGACCTCCTTTGCAGAATGCCTTAAGATCTCCTGATAAACAGTGCTATGTAAGTGCTATTAATTATTATTAAAGAATCATCATGAAACATGAATTCCTGGCAGGTAGCAGGGGCTGAACCTGGGATGTTCTGATTTTGCAGAGGGTTTCTCCAGACACCAGGATGCCGGTCAAGTTTGTTGATGACGAGGAGCTGGCCTATGTGATCCAGCGGTACCGTGAGGTCCATGACCTGATGCACACTCTCCTCGGCATGCCCACCAACATGCTTGGTGAGTCCAGACTGGGTGTGACCGAGAGTCGTTACCGTCTAGCATGCTGCTGTGTGAAATGAATTGGGGGAGGTCTCAGCCAGGCTGCCAGTGGCCAGATGTCCACATCACAAAACCCATCCCCGCAGCTTGGCCACCTTGTTGGCTGCCTATCAGAGAGGCCAAGGACTGAACGAGCCATGGTGGTTAAACTCCTCCAGGTCGGGGCTGGAGGCTACTGATGGGGCAGGGCGTGGGGCATGTTTGCTTTGCTGCTGTCAGCATTCCATCTGCGATGTGGATAAAAAGAGAACCTCAGCCTCCAGGAACAGTCACCCTTCACCTACATGAGAGATGCTCACTGAGTCACTGGCGTTGCTGAATAGGAAGAGGTTGGGTGGGCACTGCCCTAAAGGGCCGATGAAGAAACCTGCAGTGCAAGGAGAACGACTGCATGAGTGGATTGTTTCGTAAGCCAAAACGAGCTTTGAGCAAGCGTGGGCTGGAATCAGGAGAAGGGGATGGGAGGAGAAACGTTCTTTTAGTTGAGCTCTTATCCGCAAATCAGCTCTGTCTGTTCTTCTGAATAAACTTAATAGCAAGTATCAGAGGGGGGAGCCGTGTTAGTCTGGATCTGTAAAAGCAGCAAAGAGTCCTGTGGCACCTTATAGACTAACAGACGTATTGGAGCATGAGCTTTCGTGGGTGCATACCCACTTCTTCGGATGCATGTGACGAAGTGGGTATGCACCCACGAAAGCTCATGCTCCTATACATCTGTTAGTCTATAAGGTGCCATAGGACTCTTTGCTGCTTTTAATAGCAAGTGGCAGGCTGAAATTGCTGATCTGCTGTTAGCTGAACACGGCTTTAGGACCCTGCAGGAGCCTGGGCTTCTCCGTGTTTGGAGGTTTATTTTAAGAAGGCCTGGTACAGGCTGGGAGGCCTGACATTTGGCCTACTCCACCCTTCCACCCCCATCTTTTGGCATCACATTGTGGAGTTTACCAAGCTGCAAATCCTGCTGTTAAATAGAGCACTGGACTGGGATTCAGGAGACCTGGGGTCTGTTCCTGGCTCCGCCATCAACTTTCTGAGTGACCTTGAGCAAGTCACCACCGCTCTGTGTCTCAGTTTCCCCATCTGTTAAATGGGGATCGTAACCATCTTTGTAAAGTGCTTTGAGATCTACCAATGAAAAGTGCTATAAAAGAGCTAGGTATTATTAATATTCTAATATGCTTGAATGCCAGCAGCTCAGAGCTCCCGAGCAACCCTACAATAACAAACCTGTGCAAGTAACTCAGTGTTCCCGAACAGCCTGACGACAATACAGTAATACCTATGATAGTGTGATTTGAGCAGCTAAGTCCCTTAGACACCTTTGAAAATCACAGCCTTAATTTTTAGGTTGAACTTTTAAAATGTTGTATAGAACCCGAATGTTAGGTCTACAGTATGGATGCTTATTTATTTGATTACCTTCAAAGGGTGCTTAAGTCTCACACCAACGCATGGCCTGGAGTGCTCTCAGAAAGGGGCCTTCAGAATAAGTTACGTTGGCTAGAGAGCTTAAGGTCCTGATTCTGCTCCCATTGAAGTCAAGAGCAAAACTCCCATTTGCAGCATTGTCTGAAAAGAGCAAGAATATTTGCATCAGCAGTGTCATGCTCATTCTGTGGAGAGGGCCAGATCGCGTAGTTTAATTATGGCCCATGGACTGGGGTATTATAGCAGAGCAGTGGTTGCACTCTGGTCATATTTTGAAGGCTTTCTTCATGTAGAAACATGCTTTAAAAAAAAAGGGAGAAAAACATTGAGCAGAAAAACGTCGAGCAGGCCAGATACGTACTACGCTGGGCTTACAGTGAATATGAGGGGGCCTCTTGGAATAGTAACTTCAAGTTCCCTGACCAGTTTTTGGCATAAGAACAGCCATACTGGGTCAGACCAAAGGTCCATCCAGCCCAGTATTCTGTCTGCCGACAGTGGCCAATGCCAGGTGTCCCAGAGGGAGTGAAGCTAACGGGTAATGATCAAGTGATCTCTCTCCTGCCATCCATCTCCACCCTCTGACAAACAGAGGCTAGGGACACTCTTCCTTTTACAGTCAAGTTTTCCCTTCCCTTTTCCCATATGCTGGGTGCAAGATTCTCACAAACAAATCAGTTTAACCTAAGGACTTGATCCAGTATCCACTGAAGTCAGTAGCAGCCTTTCTATTGATTCTAATGGGCTTCTACGGGATTATACAGGGAAAACAGTGAAACTGACTAGACACAAACTGTCAGAGAGTGAAAACAGAGAAGTACGGCCAGATTCTCAGCTGATATAAATCAGGCTTGCTCCAGTGAAACCAATGGGGTTACAAATCCGTTGACTCCAGTTGAGAATCTGGTCCATTGTGCGTGTTACGGTTACAGGGCCAGCTGCACCTCTGTCCCCTTTCTGGTCTCTCTAAGGCAGTGGTTCTCAACCTGCAGGCTGCATGCGGCCCAGTTAGCACCCAGCTGTGTGCTAAAGATTGCCCAGCCCGCACGGAGGGATCCAGGGTCGGGGCTGCCGCCCAGCCGGCCCAGCAGGATCTGGGGTTGGGGCTGCCCGCCCGGCCCCACAGGATCGGGGATCCAGAGTCGCCGGGGTCTGCTCCTGGCCCCACTCTGTGGAGGGGTCTCTGGGCGTATTGGCCCACAATTATAAATAGGTTGAGAACCACTGCTCTAAGGGCACCCCTCAGATGTCAGCCTCATGCCTTTACCTGTCCCAGGGTGGAAATCTGCAATTCTCCCAATCAGGCTCTGGGCTACAGCACCTTGTGGATCACCCATTCTTGTCGAGCAGGTCTGACAGGGATCAGACACCTGTGGGACTTCCCTGTGGGAGTCTGTGACCAATGGTGAATAGAGTGATCAGAGGGCCTTCTAAATCTATTCTTTAACAATAGGAACAAAGCATTTAAAGAAAAAGGATTGTAAACCAACAGTCTGCACACACCTCTGTCTTACCTAATGGCTTACCCCCTCTTCCCCCCCGGTTGGTAGCCCCTAGACAGCCTCACCCACTGTCCCTTAACAACCCTCCAGTGCTTACTTTGGTGCCATTCTTTTTCCTTCCCAGCGTTCCATCCCATTAACTAAACCAATCTATTTGTACGATAAACAACCCCATAACCAGGTCAACACACGATATTCATAAATTATTACAGAGCATCTCCACAGGCATCACAGAGCCAAACCCAGTCATTCCTGCATCATCTCCAGAGCGGCGCTCTGAGCTATTGATGGTGGCTCTCCATGCCATCACCAAATGCCAGCAGGAGGAGCCCCCTCCTTAGCTAGAAATAGGGTGACCAGATAGCAAGTGTGAAAAATCGGGTCACTTGGGGCGGGCGGGGGCCGGGGGGGTTATAATTGCCTATATAAGACAAAGCCAATAATATCAGGACATCTGGTCACCCTACCTGGGAAGCTAGGAGCTGATTATTTCTAGAGCCCAGAGGAAACACGTACAATCTTAGTACACTCTGAATGACGGCCCAGACAGGCACTTGAGGCAATAATTCACTAGGACGAGGAGGGTGAAAAATAAAATGACTCAATTTCTCTGTTTTGACATGCGTCTAGATAGGGAGCTCTCATTCTCCTGGGTCTTCTCTGGCTTTCTTCCAGGGGAGGTTGTGGTGAAGTGGTTCGAAGCTATTCAGACTGGCCTGCCCATGTGCATTCTGGGAGCGGTGTTTGGCCCGGTTCGTCTCAATGCCCGGTAGGTTGATCAGCCTGCAGGCTTTTGTAGAGCCTGTGCCTGGTTTGAAAGTCCGATTGAGAGGTTTTCTCTCCCATTATGTGTCTTCAAGATCCCAAATAAAATGGCAGCAGATGGGCACGACAGAGGGGACCTGTCTGCAAGTGAGGGGGTCTTCCCAGTGGAAAGGGGGACTCGCGTTCCATAGGTGTTCATAGGCAAAGATGACCTGGTGTGGAAGGAGATTATCCCACCCAAGAATATTAAAGCTCTCGTGGCACCTGTCGACATCCCTAAAGGGAATTACCCTGCTTGTCTAGATCTGATTTATGCCATGAATCCTAATAGGGCTTCCAGTCTGGAACCCCTGTTCCTACCAACACTACCCAGTGAAATGTCTTCAGGCAACAGACAGCACCGTCTTATCTAGTAGTTAAACCAAAGGACTAAGAGTGAGGCCTTGTGGGATCCATTCCCGTGTCCACCTCTGACTTCGCAGTGTGTCCTTCAGCACTTCACTTCTCTGGCTGTCCATCTCCCCCGCTGTGAAATGGGATCACAAGATTTGCCGGTCTCTGTGCTATGGAAGTGTAATGCGTCATTACATACTCAGCAAATGGATCACAGCAACGGTACCGCTGAGCCCAGAGACGTCAGATTCTTCCCAGGGCTGTTTCTAGGCACCCCACAGATTGGCTTCTGGGAAGCAGCATCGTTTTGTGGTTCAAGCGTGAGACAGTCGGGAGATGAGGGTCTTGTCCTGGCTCACTGTGTGACCGTGGGTAAGGCACTTCCCCTCTCTGGACTGTAACTGCTTCATAAATTAAACAGGGAGAATGAGATTGACCTGCTCATGGGGGGGGTTATGAGACTAAATCAGTTAGTGCTGCTAAAGTGCTTTAAGGCCCTCAGATGAAAGGGGCTGTAGAGTGTGTAGTAGTATTGTGTGCTGCTGTGTACAGTGGTATTGTGTTTGGCTAGTGGATTGTGTTCCCAGGGAAGAAAGTAAAACCATTTCCACACCTTTATTGCAGGAAGTTGCAGATCCTGACCACAGAGCTTATTCCCTGGGCTGTTCAGAGCGGCCGCAATGCCAGCTGCGTCCTGAATTTCTACTACGAGAACCGCTGGGAGCAGACAGTGGAGTCCCTGAGGGAGGAGATTGGAATCTTACATCCCCCTGCTATTTGTGTGTAAAAGTCTGGGAGATGGGCGGGCGGGCAGAGTGGGCTTCACACCCGCAGGATGGATCCTCACTGGGCACCGTACATGAGAAGCAATGAATAAACCCTTTGCAGGTTCGAGTCTCCTGGGAATTCTCCTACAGCGGTTGAGGGCACCAGTCTGCCCAAATGAGATGCTGGGTTGCCAACTTGCCAGGAATGTAAGGGCTGCACCCAGGGCCAGATTCATTGCTGTTGTAAGTGGCTGCAGCTCTGTTGATGTCAGTGAAGTTGCACTTTCACACCCCTAAGGTGAATTTGAACCTGGTGGCTGTCTTAGTCCTCAGCGTGGAGATATGGCCCATGGAGACAAGTCCCACCATGCAGTGTACCAGCTAGATCCTAGCAGAGGCTGGGACATGGAGTCTCCATGCGCTGTGTGTCTTCACAAGACCCCATGGTAGGGCCCCGTGGTCTGCATTCAGTTATCCCTGTATACTGGAGTGGGGAAGATGGGAAGGTGAGCTGGGTTAAAGTAGCACTGAAACTATCTAGTAACTTTTGGCTTCTGGTTGCTATAATATTCCCTAGGTGAATACCTACCCCCCTTGGGAGCTGAGACAATTAATTTTCTAGGGGACCATTCTACCCCAGTTAAAGCCAGTTGTTTTACAAAACAGCACCGGGACAGACTCATTGCCTATGACAAAATGACAGCTGATCAGCACGAGTGCTCTGCCCCCAGCTGTACTGACTTGCACTGATGGAGGCTGTAGGAATGTATTTTGTGTCTCTGGTACAGCTCGATCGATCGATCGCATACCCGCTTTGGCAGCTGGGAAGCAGTTCGGCTGTCGGTCAGTCACAGCAAAACCAAACCCCACTGAGTTGGGAGGGCACGTGTGTCAGTGTGTCAATTGCTGCATATCATTTAAAATAAACAAAATCCACCACCGGCATCCCCCTCGCTGACTGTCTCAGCAGCCAGGCCAAGGATTGAATGGGCCACGGGGCCTGAGCTCCCCTCTCGTCCCCAACTGGGTCCCTTCCTGTTTACAATAGAGGCACAATGACCGGCTTGCCAGGGGGAAGCACTTAACTGACTCTGTCCAGGCTCTACCTGCTCCGAGGAGAGAAGATTTCAGACCCCACTAATTCCACATGATCTTGGCTTTGTTTTCAATAGCAAAATAGCACTCAGTGTGCTCCAGCGCGCGAGGCTGTATAGCTGCAGAACGGAGGGAGGGAGAATGAGGTGATGAATCCCACAGGGAGTGGAATGCTGAGATTGCACACGCTGTTTGTGCTGGGTCAGTGTTTATAAACTGATTTCTGTGCGGTGTAACTAAGTTGGGTTCCACACTTATAAGGCAAATAACAAAGCCCAGATTGAATAGTTCTCAGTGCTGGGCTGGGACGCACCAAAGCAGGATGTATTTTAATGTGGCGTTTTGAGGCTGACGTTCCTTTTTCATGAATAAAATCCCTGGTGACATTTGCAGCTTTGTCTACCCCCAACACACAGATCAGACGATCTGATGTGTAACCTCATCCTTCGGAGGAGTCTGTTCTTTGTACGTTTGCTGCAGCCGGAAACAGATCACCAGTGTGTATGTGCAGCATGCCTCCCAAGTGGAATGCAGACACAAAGCAGGCTGTGTACTTGCATCTTCCACAGTGGTTGTGGTGGCAGAATTACCTGCTCTCTGATAGGGCCGCATTGGTGCAATTGGGAGCCAGACCTTGTCGCCAACATACACACTGCAGGCTGCTGATAACCTGGAGTTTGGTCCAGGATCAGCTCTTTGCAGCCAGTGTTCACAGGCAGTTGCTGGTTCTCCCTGTGTTTGTAGTACATAGCCACAGGCGGGGCGGGGCGGGACACACTGCCTATGGAGTGCAGGGTGCCTTTGCAAACATCAGTTTAATCTTCACAACCCCCTGAGAGACAGATATCATCATCCCCAGCTTTACGGGTGGGGTAACTGGGTGACAAAGAGGACAAGTGACTTTGCTAAGGTCCCCCAGTGAATTAGAGGCAGAGCTGTGTCTTGAACCTGGGAGTCCAGATTTCTAGCCCCATGCCCTACCCATTAGACCACACTCCCTCCTCACAGAGCCCACACCCTGCAGGCAGCATTTTGGCTTTCCACAATGGGATGCAAAGAGCTTCCAAAAACATTGGACGTGTCCCTCCAGCGATGGGCCCAGCACAGCGTCTGTCTCCCCCCATGTTCTTAGAGCACTGGGGTAGGTGCATCTTCTGCACCGAGGGCCAGTGCGCTGTGGTCTAAGGCTTCCTGTTCTGTGAATGGTGTCTGGAAGCCACTGCAGGCGGCTGTGAGGTCTTGCTCACAGTCTCACGGTCTTTGCTGCAGTGGTGAGAGCCAGGCAGACGTGGAACTCCCTCCAGCAGTCTGGGGAGGCTAGTAAACACCAGCAGCTGGCACTTGTCCCTTCTGAGGCCACAATCTGGTCTCTTCATGCTCGCTCTTGTGTATTGCAACCTCCTCTCATCTCTGCCCCTGCAAAATGCATCCCCCTTTCCCACAGCGCTGCCCGAGCCTGCCTGCTACTTCAGTCATGGCACTGACTGTGTCTCTGTTTTCCGTTTGGAAACTGGGCTGTCCCCAGGAGCAGACTCGTGCTCAGGTGTTTCTCACCAAGGCTGGAGGGGTCGGAAGGGGCACAGGAAGACAATACTTACCTGCAGAGAGCTTGGCCTAGCCCTGCCTCCACCTGGTTAGGAACTTCCAACTGTGCCCAGCCTCTCACCCTCCCCACTTCTGTCCTCATGCCAGGACCCAGCAGAGGAGCTGGTGATTCTATGCTGCAGAGGAAGTTAGAACACGGGGATGAGAAGATGGCCCAGAGCCGAGAATGGCTGTGCAAGGACAGGCTAAGCAGGGAGTGCGACTCTCCCATCCTGCTTGGGGAGCTGTGTGAGGGGGAGGGAATGCACTTTAAACAGTCATTGGGGCAGGGGGAGCTAGACTGGAGGTGAGTCTGGCCAGGTGCTGATGGATGAGATATCCCGCCTGCCTGCTTACCTTCCCACAGGGCCTGTGGGGGAAGTGTCATCTCCATCTACAGAGGTCTCCATAACTCCAGCCCTGCCTCTCCTCTTCCTCCACTCTTCACCCTCCTTCCCCTGACCCCTCCCTTTGCAGTTTCACCCACTTCTAAAACTGTGTCAAATGTCACACAGGAGCCACTTCCCAAATCAGTGGAAAGGCCAAGTCCCGTCCCTGCTTCTGTGAAGTCCCCTCACACAATGCTCCAGTTCTAATGGCCAGGCCCCAATCTGGGTCTCAGCTGATATATAATCTTGTGGCCCCAGACCAGGGGTTCTCAAACTGGGGGTCACAAGGTTATTACATGGGGGGTCACAGGCTGTCAACCTGCACCCCCCAAACCCAGCTTTGCCACCAGCATTTATAATAGTGTTAAATTACAAAAAAATAGTGTTTTTAATTTATAAGTGGGGGTCAGACTCGTTGGTTTGCTGTGTGAAAGGGGTCACCAATACAAACTGCCCTAGACCATAAGCTCTAAGGTGAGAGCCCTCTTATCTGCTTGGCACCTGTTAAGAGACATGTGGGAAGTCCATTTATCACATAGCTCTGCATGGATCTCACGACCCTACATGCAGGGTGTGTATATCTATTATCTCATCTAAACAAACAAACAAAACTGGGTTAACATGGAGTTAGGGGTATGTTTCTGAACTCCATTCATTGATAACAAAAAAGAGACTATAGTAAATCCTGAGCTTAAGGTTCTTTCTTAAATGTTATGACATAACCACTGCATCTTTCATAAATGACAGTTCAATAAACTCACTTGTAATCAAAGTACATGTAGAATCAGGTTTCTCCTTTCCTATTGGTGTAAATCAGGAGACGCCCCAGATAAGCTACAGTGTAAAACTGGTGTAAGTGAAAAGAGAATTTGGCCCAAGGGCTGTCTCTATCAATGGGTTACCTTTTGAGGTGTCTGAATGTTTACAGTATTAATCTAGAACACAAAGAAATGCTATAAAACTTGTGCTGACTTTCAGGAAGGCGTCTGATAGATTGTAAGCTCTTTGGGACAGGGGCTGATATTTACCGTGTTTGTACAGCACCGAGCACCATAACACCCTGAGCTGTTTGGTCTTTAGGTGCTACTGCAATATAAAAGTTAAATCATAATATTAAATTTCACATTTTTGCACCACAACTTTCACAAGAACTTAACCTGGGGCCCATCAGTAAGTGGGATGAGTTTGGGAAGGAAATATTGAATGTTTTTCATATACATCCATGAAAATAAAGGCCTGATCCAGCTTCTGTTGTGATTGATAAGAGTCTTTCATTTGAGTTTAATAGAAATTGGATCAGACCCATACTCCACACTTTACATGCATTTTTCAATACAACTTTAACAGGAAGTGTGTTAGTGCCTCTATAATAATAATAATAATTAATACCTAACTTTTATATAGCACTTTTCATCAGTAGATCACAAAACACTTTACAAAGGAGGTCAGCATCATTATTCTCATTTTACAGATGGGGAAACTGAGGCAGAGGTCCGTGAAGTGACTTGCCCATTATAATGAAGGATAGAAAAATCACTCCTTGGCTGGAAGGAAAATGGACACAGACCCTTTAAGACCAATGCGTGCCAATAAAGTCAGGGAAAATAGAGATGTCCTGAAGTATTCCTCCCATCATTCAAAAAGTTCACAACTGACAATAAGGGCAGATTCCTAGACAGGGAGTTAGCTCAATACTGACATTAATGAGGCTGCTGCTCTTGTGTATTTGCGCGGCTCCCTGATGAACTGGGTGAACTTTTGGTAGAGCCGTCCTAGGTTTGTTACATTATTATTGCTCCGTAAGTTGGTGTTTTCAGGGATTCATACTTGGCCATCGATATGTTAGAAATATTGTGTCTTGGCTCAAAGTTGCTACATCTCAGTCCAAAGTATTGGGTTTTATTTTATTTAGCGGTGTTGTGGATGAGCAGAAAGTGTTTCTGGCTTCAGAAACCCTTGTAGGGTAAAAAAAACAAAAAAACGTATCCTTGATTAAAATGAATGTTCAGCCATGGAATAGCTTCAAATTAGACTCAAAGGGATCTAGGGACTGGATCCAAAGTCCAGTAAACTCAGTGGAAAGACTCTTATTTTCTTCAATGGGTTTGAAATCAAACCCTTAGTCTTCTCTGAGTATGGAGAAATGTCAGGGACAGATGAAAGTATGACTATGCAACCCCCACATCTGCCACTAAAATAACATTTTAGTCCCTGATCCTGCACTCAGTTCTGCAATTCATTGTTAGTAGGCCCTATGCCGGCTCAGCAGTTGATATAGGTGTAGGGCTGGACCTTTAGCAGGTGAATAACTTTGTCATTTAGGTGTGAGGGCGGGGCTACTCTTTTGACTAAAGTTACCCACATGCTTAAGTGTTTGCAGGACCTGGGCCTTAAAAACCATCCTGCAAATAAACTGATTTAAACAAAGGATAGTTTCAGAAGGGTTAAAAACCGATATTTTTTACTCCTAACCCTTTCTTCCTCTAACAAATCTTGCCCTTGAAATAACATCAAACAAACAAACAAAAGCAAACAGCCTTTGGAGGAAAAATATCAGAGTAATTTTTATGTTCCCCTATTTAATCACGTTGTGTGTGTTTTAAATAGCATCCTAAAAAAGAACCAATTTTAAAAGAACTGCATAACTAACCAGCTAAAAACACTTCACCACAAAGCCGGGGAGTTTGAAAATAACATTGACCAAAATTAAAACACATTTAGAGGTAACGCTTCATAAATGACCTCCTAACATCCTTCAAAAATACATCGGTTTCATAACACCAAACTTCCAAGTACCGAACTGAGTTTTAAAAATGCCACAGCGAAGCCCACGAGTTTGAAACTGACATCCTTCAAAAACGAACCGATTCACCAACCAACTTTTTCCGCACTATTACCCTCCAGCAGCCAGGTTTGCCAATGATTACCTGGGAGGCCGCAAAATACGACTCTGGTGGGACTCGAACCCACAACCTTTGAATGACTCCATCTGTCATCGAGCTAGAAGTCCAATGCGCTATCCATTGCGCCACAGAGCCTGTCGGATAAACTAAGGATCCTCCACATCCCCTTCTTGACCTTTGCAAGGCACAGCCCGACTCAAGCGACTCATCTTCTCCACCTCCAGCCGCTGGGATTCATTGGCAGCTCCGCTCTCCGGCGCCGACCCGCTCCCGCTCCCCAGCCCCAGGCGCCCCATGGCGCAGAGTTTGCAAAACTTCCCCCCTCGCACGCCGCCTCCTGACTCCTTCCAGACACTTTGGCAGCCCCGCGCGCGCCCCAGCTGGCCCCTGATTCACTGCACGGCCGGGCGGTAGCGCTGAGACACCAGACCGAGATGGGGGGGGCAATTAACTCAGATCTACGGGGGGGGGATGTGATGGGGGGCTGGGAACCGGCTGCGGGGCGGGCGGGGGGGGGGGAACAATGCCCGGAAAGTAGAAAGAGGGGAGTGAAGCGCCCTCTGCTTTCAGCAGGAGACCACGTGTAGGATGTGGACAAAAGAACTACAACTCCCAGCATGCCGCGCGGCTCCCAGCCCTCCCCCCCTCCAGCTGCTCCCCTCCCGCATTGCTGCAGCGGCGGCAGGTTCCTCTGGGCAGGGTCAGCTCGGCGGAGGGCGGTGCAGGGGGACGCGGCGGCAGGAAGCAGCCGGCACCGGCCGTCCAGCTCGGCCCCTTCAGCAGCCATGCGGGAGGCGCAGCCCGCCGCACGCCTCTGACAGCCGGGCGCGGGGCGATGCGGGGCTGACAGCCGCTGGCGGGGGAGACGGGAGCCGCCGCAGCGCGGGGTCCGCTGGGGGACGGTCCTGCCCTAGGCGGGGAGCGGAGAGGCCTGTCGGGCCAAGGGGTAAGTGGGGGGGAGCTGGGGGTCAGGCGCCCCCATGCAGCGTCCCAGTCTGTCCCCCTGGGCTGCTCATCCCCGGCCTGGGGCATGGGGCGGGGCGGGGCGGGGAAGCCCTCGCGGCCGGTGTGGGGAGAGATGGAAGGAGGCTACGGTGATTTTCCCTCCCCTTGTTGGGTGGGTCTCCCCACAGAGCAGCCTGGTACAGAGCTCCCCTGCCCGGCTTCAGGTGGGCTGATGTAGGTCGGGAAACCCACTGTTGCCCTTCTCTGTGTGTGTCTTTCTCTGGGGAGAGGCTGCTGTGAAAGGGGGAAGGGCGTGGGGTGAGCCATTGTTTGCTGGGGGGCATCACCCGCAGAAATGGGGGTTTAGGCTCCCTGCCGTGACTGAACAGGATTGGTTTATGGGTGGTGCTGGGTGGGGATGCTGGAAGGGAATGGGAAATCGCCGTCACCTCTCTTTGGCTCCATGACTGTTGTCCCCCTCTTGCTTTTAGCCCTCAGTGTCAATAGTTGAAAAGAGAGACTGCAGCTTTCTTTCCCTTTCGATCTGTGAACTTGCCCTTGGATAGAAGATCCGCCTGCTGCAATGGACCCGAGTCAGGTGGCGGTGTGAGGGTTCCTAATGTGACTGCCTAGCAAACTGTGGAGCTCTCCGTGTGTATCCCAGCTGGGTAGGAATGTACTACAGCCCCTTTCTGAAAGAAACCAGGGGGAGGTGCAGGGTTTGATGGCAAACCCTGTTCGGAGTCTCCAAACAGTGCAGTGACCAAACGGGGGACAAAAGCCTGGGTCATGCATTGTATTCTTAGTTCAACCTCTATGTTGTCTAAATATAAGAGATGCTTTCTTGGTAGCATGAAACGGGGCCTGGTGTATATTGCTGTTGTCAACAGCGCACCCAAAAGTGTGCTGGGCTCTCTGTGATCCAACTGGAAAGGCAAGCTCCTTGCCTGGAAGCACCTACTGTTAGTTGCCAAAAAAAAAAAACCTCTTGTGCGTTGTTAGTTGTTGTATCTCTCTGATGCTCGTGGGTCACATCCTGTCCTGTCTGGTAGACCGTGAAGGTCTTCCTTGTACACTGCCACTGTTTTCCACTCCCTCCCCCTTAAGTTCTTCATATCAGAGAAGAGTGAAACACTGACCCTCTGCATCTTTCTTTAACGTAGTGCATCTGCTGGGCAGGCCCGGTTAAGCTCAATATCTCTTTTTATGACTCTGCTAGTGACCTTTGCACTTGGTTGGGTAATGTAAGAGATTTGATTGATACCATTATCTCAAAGGAGCAGAAAGAATGTAGGTAAGAACGGGAGGCTCAATTGAGAGCTGGTGTAACATATCTGCAAACCGGCCCCTTTAAGTTAGGTTCAGTAGAGAGACGTCCAAATACACTGGCCACATCAGCATTCATTGCTGTTTCTGGAGTTGCCCTTGTTGACATCAGCGCTGAGTCTTGCCAAAACTTTTTCCAGTTCTCTGTAGCTTGCAGGCAGAGGGTTTGTGTCTTCCTGGGCCTTGCTCAGCCTGCTTTGAAGGATAATGTCTGTTTCGGAGGGAATAGTGGGACTGTGGGGGTTTATTGGACCTGGAAAGAACTTTGAGATCCTCAGTTGAAAGAATCATAGAATATCAGGGTTGGAAGGGACCTCAGGAGGTCATCCAGTCCAACCCCCTGCTCAAAGCAGGACCAATTCCCAACTAAATCATCCCAGCCAGGGCTTTGTCAAGCGTGACCTTAAAAACCTCTAAGGAAGGAAATTCCACCACCTCCCTAGGTAACTCATTCCAGTGCTTCACCACCCTCCTAGTGAAAGCTATATTATGTATTTGCACCTGTATATTATGTATTGTGGGACTGCTGCCCCTGTCGGGAGGGTTTAATAGGACCCATGATTCCTGGTGTAGGAGAGAAAGCAGGAGGGAACACTGGAGGAGATGGCATGAGAGAGATGGGCATTGGGTGGAACCACGGAGAGCTATGGAAAAGAAGAGAGGTAGTAAAAGAATGGAAGTTGGGGAGAGGTTAAAGAATGGGGAAGACATGGCTAGAGCAGTAGTCTTAGCAGCTGTACTTTAGCTGGTGTGGCGGGGGAAAGGCATGGCATAGGAAGTGCTTGCAACTGAAGTTCCCAGAGGATGGGCTGTCCTCTGGGTAGAGAGGAAGGGATGGATTTTTGGAGCTATTGCAAAGAAAGAGGCTGCAGGATTTGGTGAGGATTTAGGTGCCAGGGGAGGAGGAAAAAGAGGAACCAGAGCCAGCCAGCGCTGATGCAAGCTGGAGTGATGGGAAGAGTGCTGGCATGGCCGATGCTGATGGGACCAGGGCAGAGAAGGAAGGTATAACAGGAAGTGTGGAGTCAGGCGTTGACTCAGCACCCTGTCACTCAAATCCTCACCGGTATACATTACTTGGGACCTGGATTGAAAGACAGGCAGTTGGCAGGCCAATTAACTGTCTGAGGGGCTAATTGGGTGGAAGTAACCCCAGCAGCTGGGACTATAGAAACAGACAGGAAGGATGTGCCAGGGAAGAGAGTAGGGAACCTGAAGGCAGGTGGGTGGGCTGGTCCTAACACTACTCTTCCTCAGAGGCAGGCAGGGGGAAGCTGGCTACTTACCCTAAATAGCATGTAAATAACACTCTAGGAGGTCACTTGCTGATGGGCTATAATCAAGCCTGGTGGTGGTTCAGAACACCTGAAGTGGAGCTGGTGGTCTGTTACTGAGGCTGGAAAATACTTTCAGGGGACCACTGTGCCAGAAAAGTTGGAAGGAAAGATTGGCACAACCGTGGATGAGAACTAAGAGGTAGGCTGGGTTGGGGGCTCTCTAGGAACCTGGCCACACTCTCGCAGACAAATGGATTGTGCCCTTTCTGGCTGGGTGCTGAAATGAAGTCCTGCAGGATACAAGATCCTGCTCAGATTTCCTCTGATGTTGGAGTATTGTTCCTGTGCTAGGCAAGACAGCCCATGAAAGGTGTGGAAGCTGGAGTCACTCCAGAATAGTGAGGCTTCATTGACCCACACGTGCATCACTGGGGAAGGGAGGAGCTGTTTGCATCACCTCCTTACCCTGAAGGGCAGGTCCTCCAGGGAGGTCATATGTTGAATCCACGTACCCCCACAGCCGCCCTATGTATGTCCCCTCCCTAGCCAGCACTGCTCACTTTTGGGGCATTGGTGGCTGCCTGGTTGTCCTTCCAAAAGGAGGCGGTTGTAGGCATCTTGCATAGTGGTAACCATCTCCATCTTTGGGTGGCCCTCACCTGTTCACAATCCCATTGTTTTTCCCTGTAGAAATATCACGACCACCAAGCCCGGCCTCTCCTGCTTTTGCTGGGGGAGCTCTGGGGATATTACTTGGAGCTCTCACCCCCTAATGATCGGGGAGTAGGTCTCTCATGGGGCGCTGCGGCTAAATAAGTATTCACAAAAGCAAGCTAGCAGGAAAGAGTTGGAATCTGCCTGGCTAACTACCCTCCTCTCCTGGGTGCTTGCCTCACTTCGCTCCTGGGCTGATATCTCACTGGCTTGCCAGTCTCCAGGTCTTATCTGCACTAGGAAAACTAGGAGCAGTAAATCGCCATCACAAAATTGCCTCCTGTAGTGAGTGAGTTACGGGCCCTAATTTTCCTTGTGCCGGTGCAGCCAGACAAGCCCTGAATTCATAATGTAAAAATCAAGCAGGAGATAAAGACCTGGTTTGAGCAAAGCCTCCCAGGCCCCCGCTTTATGCCAGGAAGGAGCAGAAATGGGCACAGGCCCAACATCACGGCCTGTCTTGGGAGCAGCTCCTGCACCTTGATGCTTTGTGAGATTGCTGGGATGCCCTGAGGAGGTTCCAGGAGGTGGGACTCACGTTTTTTTGCTCCTGGCTGAGTGCTGCCTGCAATCCCAGCACTTCTGTATCTAATGATCTGACTCCCTTCTGCAGGCATCTGGAGTGACTTGGTTAAGTGTGTCCAGCTCTGTCTCCCCTTGGAAATTGGGAGTGCTTGACACACAGCCAGCTTGGCGGTGGAATGCCAAATGCCTCAGAAAACACGTGGAACTGGCTGGAGAGGGACAGACAGACTGGTGCTTTGAGCAGGGTGCCCATATTAGCATTGTGATCTGCATTAAATGCTGGTGTTTGTAGGAGGTTTGATACCCGTGGAAAGAGGCTAACTGTGGCTCAGGGAAAGTTTCCCCCAGTCCTGCAGTGAAATCTACATGGTCAGATCCCTGCATGGAGTTCCTCTGTAGTCAGTAGGGCCCCTTGTGAGTACAGGGCTTTGCCCACAGATGGAGCAGCTTGCAGGAGTGGGGCTTAGATGGGCTGCAATGAGTAATGCTTTCCCCCCTATGTAAGCACAAATATGTTTGTACAGCACCAAGCGCGATAGGGCCCTGACCCTGGCTGGGGCCTCTCAGAACTTCTGGAATACAAATACCCACCTACCTTATTATCGTAGCTATCTGTGATGCTCCCCATTATACCCATTTTACAGATCAGGGAACCAAAGCATGGAGGTTCAGTGGAAGAACCAGGAACAGAGCCCCGCTCTGCTTCCCCAGCCCTTCCCCCGACAGAACCACTGTATCACAACACAATGTGCCAAACAAAGAGCAGGTCCCTGCCCAGGTGAAAGGCAGGTGTCTCAGGGAATGGGTGTGTTCTTGGGAGCTTTCAGGAGGAGGGGGGTAAGGAGAGAGCTTATGGATGTTAATATGGAGCAGGTAGGGCTGGAAGTTTGGGAGAGTCTGAGATCCTTGAACTGGGGGAGGGATTGCACACAACATTCCCAGGAAATCGGAGTCCATGATCATGTATGGGTGTTATAGGAGTTCCTAGGGGATCCAGTCAGCAACCAGGGCCCCCCGTGCACCCTCATTTTATTGGCTCCTCAGATGTGCATCAGGCCTCACATCCCTGGGTTAGATTCCTGCATTAACAGCCTGTCTGCAATAAGCAGGATATTCTCTGCGGCCCTCAGCACTGCTGTAGCTAACCTCAGAGGAGAGGGAGAAGTGTGTGATGCCAAAGAGATGGGTCCTTCAGTGAGCTCAACAGCAGCTGCGCTCCCACGTTTGTCTGGGGAGAGTGAATCCCAGGGGATGACTGCACAGAGCACCCCAGACTTCACCCGGGGACCAGAGAACTGAAAGAATCCTGGCCAGAGCTTGTAATTGTGAGGGGATCCCCTGCTGCCCTGATCACTGTGGGGCGTTAAATCCGCAAGAATTAATAGGAAATGATGTGTTAATTTCCTTCCCTTACACCCTGTGTCAGGAAGGATCAGCCTTATCTGTGGGGCCTTGAGCTCCCGGCCTGGGAGATTAGCCTGTGGTTGCCTTCCCCGCTTGATGCGCAGCTGCTACGTGGAAAGATCCCTCTATAGGTTGCTGCCCTTCTGCGCCACTGCCAGCAAAAGTGTCAGCCCACAGGGGTGGCCTCCCCATCTGGTCTGGCCGCCGCCATGGGGGCGGGAAGGTGGAAATGCAGGAGGAGAGTCACCGCTGACCTGTGAGTCTGTAGGGGAGAGTGTCTAGCAGCGTGTGCTTGAGACTGATCACTGGCATTGCCCTGTGCCCCTTGGGAAGAAGGCATGAAGGCTTTGCCTACACAGCCCCCTAGCCTGGTCATTGCTCTGCTGCCCCCTGGTGGCGCGCATCTGGGACACACATCTGATCTGTTCCAGGAGCCCATCGGTGATCACCTTACCTGGGATCTGGCTGCACCTCAGCTAGGAAGTGGCATGAGCGTATGAGAACCTGCAATCCCTTACAGAGCACAAAGGACTTAAATCCTGTTTTCTGTCCTAGTTCCTGTTATGTGCGTGTGTGGGTTGAGGTTTTTTTAAGTCCTGTCAAAGGAGCATGCAAAGCTGAAATGCTTAGTAGGCCATGTGGTTTAGCACTTAGAGCCAGAGCATGGGGTGCAGGAGGAGCTAGCCCCATTGAGTCACCAACTTGCCAGGGCACGGCCGGAGAGTCGAATCCGCTTTGGTCATGGCAGAATTGGAGTAAAGTGAAAGGAGCAGCCTCGGTATAAATTGGAGGCTGATGCTGAGTTTTCCTGGGTTTGTAGGTTTGAAACATACTTGTGACTGATGCATTGCTTTCCAGCCACTGTCTGACAACTGCACAATGGTCCCATGTGTATTATCCCCAATTTACACATGGGGAAACTGAGGCAAGGAGGTGGCGTTACTTGTCCAAGGCCACAGAGAGAGTCTGTGTCAGAACTGGGATTAGGCCTCTGTTTCCCAGTCTTGTGCACTAGCTACTGGCACATGCCTCTCCGCTATCTCAGCATCTGTCAGATTATGTCCCCAGGTGCAGCTCCCCAAATGTGAAGGGCCATATCTCTGGCAGGGGTAAATCAGCAGAGCTCCATTGGCTTGACTGCAGGGTGTCTCTGTGACGTGAACGGCGCTAATCGAGTTACACCAATGGGGGTTTGGCCCACTGGGTTTCACATACGGTGCTGTGGAACAGAAATCTGCCTGGCTCGTTCCCTGGTTTTTATCCTGCCATTTTACCTTCTCCCAGTTCCACCCTGTGTCCCATGCGTCCCCTGGAATTTCATGACTATTCTAGTTCATGCGTGTGGTAGTTTGCTGAGGTTATGGTCTCAGTCCCAGGAGACACCTGCTTTGCACAGGGCTAGACACTATTGGCTCTTCTCAAACCAGCAGATGGAGCCACGTCTACACCACCCTGGTGAGCTGTGCTCAGGGGTACGTGGCTAAGTGCAGGCCCAGCCAGAGGCCACGAGACACACTGGCAGTTGTCGTTTCAGACGGTGCCTATTGGTAGCATCTGCTGCTACCAGTCAGTTTACAAGGAAGCCCAACAGGGTGCCATGCAGGGGTTCAGTCCTGCTTGCCTTACTGCCATGCGTGGCCTGCGTAAGGGGTCAGAATTTAGCCCATGTTGCCCTCCCCATTCCCACCTTGACACCTCCCAAAGCAGGGAAATTGCAGTTTCTTTGTCACTCCTACTTCAGGTTGGCGTCTGCCTTGGGGATCCCCTGGGAAGCGTCAGAGTGAAAACCGGCGACTGGTCTCCACCGTCTCTCCCCCACAGGCCAAGATGTTGCGGCTGGCTGCCCTCACCGCGCTCTTTGTGCTCTTCAGGCTGGTCCTGAAGCTCTCCTGGGTCCAGGTGATCCCTGCCCTCTTCATATTCTACTTGGGTTCCGGGGGATGGAAATTCCTGCGCATCGTCTTCAAGACCATAAGGAGGGACGTCACGTAAGTGTCCTCTCTGGAAACTGCCCTCTCTCTGTCCCGTTTACATTAAGGTGACCCCCGGTATGGAACCGGGTAGGGGAAACATCCTGCTGTGGCCGGGGCAATGCAGGGATGAGAGGGGAGAGCTCTGAATACCAGCATCTTGCCTACACCTCAGCCCCCTGCTGAGGTTACTCAGGCAACTCAGTGAGGAATACAGCCCCTGCCAGGTGAGGGAGGGAGTTGCTTTTGGGACCTGAGATCTCTCTGAAATCTCTGGCCGAGTCTCTCCGAGATATGATTGCAGCTGAGATCCCGAGGCTGGCGACTGTCTCTGACCTTGGACTTCCCTCGGTCCCTAAAAACGCTGACTTGGCAGTCGGGTGTCTGCACTCTGGGCCTGGCTCTCTGAGCCGGGGCCACGGAGAACGTACCGGGATCAAGGATGAGCTGGATTCTAGCCAGGAGTCCTGGGGGCGTGGCTCGGAGGGAACAGGTGCCCTGTGGCCTGTTGCACAATATCTGCTGCCCTGAGGTGGCAGGGCTGTTCCTTTAGCTCATCTGGGGGTTGGGGAGGAGCATTTGTAATCCACTGTGAGGGGAAGGGGCTGGGTTCTACCCCCTTCCCTGCTGCTTGGTTGTAATCCGTTTCTGGTTATAAAGGGTCTCTCTGGAAGGCTCCACACGCAGATCCCCTGCTCCCCCTGAGCGATGGGAGGGAGACCCACAGTCTAGGCTGGGTCTAGTTGCATGGCCTCCATGTGGATCAGTGCAGAGAATCTTCTGTCCGGTTTGGTTGGCAGCACGGGGCTAGTCCTGCTGAGGGTGAAGTGGCAGGTGTGGCGGCACTTGAGGGGGAAGAACACCATCCCCAAGATCTTCCAGGAGACGGTCCGCAAGCACCCAGAGAAGACTGCACTGATCTTCCAGGGAACGGGTGAGAGCTGGACCTTCCGCCAGCTGGATGAGTACTCCAACCAGGTGGCCAACTACCTGTACGAGCAGGGCTTCCGCTCTGGCGACGTTGTGGCCTTGTTCATGGAGTCCCGCAACCAGTACGTGGGTCTCTGGCTGGGGATGGCCAAGATTGGGGTGGAGGCGGCACTCGTGAACTCCCACCTGCGCATGGAGGCCCTGCTGCACTGCATCAACATCTCCAACTCCAAGGCCGTGGTGTTCGGGGCCGAGATGATGGAAGGTGAGAGGAGTCAGTCGGTCGTGTCCCCAGACATGTGCTTGGAGGTGGCAAAGTAGTTGGGCCTCCCAACGCTGTGCTCCTTCCCCTTCTCCCCCCATCTTTGCTGGCTAGTCTGGCTCGATGGTAAGAGTAGCCGCGGCTGTCTCTCCTAGGGTGGGTGTCTGAGCTGCTGTAGGGATGTGTGTGGGGTGATTCCAGGAGGGCTGCTGGCATGAGACCCCCTGGCTCTGTTGCTGGAGGGTGAGACAGAGCTGGCCTTGAGGTGGGGGTGCATTTTGGCTTAGGGGAGTGTGGGTGTCACCAGGGGCCACCCAGTGGGGTAGGTAGGGAGCCAAGAATCGTAATGTGACACTGCTGTGAAATCTGCTGAGCCAGGGTCTCTAATGCCAGGGTATCAATTGGGGGCGGTTTGCTGCCATGAAAACAGGCACCGTTCTGGCAGCCCCCCGACCTGCTGGGGCTTTGCACTGGACGCTAACGCCTTTGTGATGACTCCATGGGATCGGGGAAACACCTGCCGAGATCTGAGCCGTGCAAATGCCCAGGAAGGAGAGTCCTTGTCTAGAATGAACCAAGGGGCTACAATATAATAACTAAGGCAGATGGGAAAACTTAAGCTGAATATCAGTAGCTGAGGGACCCCTGTTAGGTTGTGGAGCAGTCTCCAGAAGGAAGCTCCAGCCCTGGGGATATGTAAAACAAATCTCAGAAAATATAGTAGTTGGTTCAGACGAGTCACTGTCACTTCAGGCTGCTGGCTCAAATCCAGCCCTGGCTCATAGTGACTGAGGGCCTCATTCACCTTTGTAATGAAGTTATGCCAGTGTAAAGCAGGCCCTGAGAGCTGTTTGGCCGCCTTGTGAAATGAGTTTGCTGGGTCTCAGCCCTGTCCCCAATGGACAAGTGTCACCTAAACCATCACCCCACTGATCCTTATCGGTTTCCCCTTAGCAGAGGGACCCAGTACCAAATAGGCAATAGAGACTGACTTCTCTTGTCCTGACGGTTGGTCCCTCTGGCGTAGGGATGAGGCCCTGTCTATACTGTGGATAAACAGAGGTCCGCTACTTCCACTTATGAACATTTCCCTGTCACGTGATGGCTTCACCATCACAGCTCTGGCGTTTGGTCACACGAGTGAGTCAAATCAGGGCACCAGATGAAAGCAAGCTCCCGTTATGGGGTTAGCTGTGGCTGTTGGGTGACCTCCCCCATCGCATGTCAGTGCGGTCTGTCTCTTCTCCCAGGGGCAGAACTTTAAATTTGTTAGGCGTGATTCTCCCCTGGTCGCCTGCAGCCCCCATGCCCAGATCTCTCCAGGTCACACTGCAGTTTGGCCCCATCTTCTTGTGCCTTTGTCAGGGCACTGGAACAATTTGAAGGTGGGGGTGCTGAAAGCCATTGCCCAGAACTGTATGAGGGAAGCCAGCATTCTTCTATTATTGCTCCAAGCCAGGGGGTGTTGCCACACCCCCAGCGTCACTAGGTCCAGCACTCCTGGCCTTTGTCCACTAACGCCCGCAAACCTCATCGGTGCTGAATTCACATCTGAGAGGCACCTGGCTGGGGGCAGAGAAGGGAATGGGAGTTTCTGATTTTCTTTTTTTAATAGAACCTACAATGGTCCTGGGCTGTGGCCAGCAAGGACTGTCCAGGCTTGGAGACGGACAGGTGCCTTCCTATTGTGCTGGCAGCAGGTTCACGGACTGCCTGCAAGTGCTCTGAAGAGTCCAAGTGTCACTGCTCTAGACCGTAGCCTGAAGCAATCTGGGTGAAGCAAGTTCCTGAGCCAGTTGTCCTCTTAGGCTGGGGCGAAGGCAGCCCTGGGCTGGGGCAGGCTATGGGCGTAACGTCGGCTTGGACAAGTGTGTGGGGGAGTTAGCTTTGTAAACCTTCCCACCCCTCTCTTGGTGCTCCTGGATCTCAATGTCTCGTAGATGTCCTTTCTCAGAGCTCCTGTTTTGTTGTCTCCTTCCCTCCCAGCCATGCAGGAGGTACAGCCCTCCCTGGGGAAATCTGTTCGTCTCTTCTGCTCCGGAGAGAGGAATCCAGAATCCGCACCCCCAAGCACAGAACACCTGGACCCCTTCCTGGAGATGGCTCCTCGGCACCTGCCAAGCCCCCCAAAGAAGGGTTTCCTAGGTATGTCCCATGTTACGAGGTGTGCAGAGGGAGGGTGGGTTATTGTGCCTCTGAGTCTTTGCGCTGTTCCCATGTGTCATCCAGCAATGGCCATGGATAATCCCGGGGGTGGAAACAGCTGGGGTGAAACACATCCAGCCACGCCCATGTAAGCGGCAGAGAGCTGGAGCGCGTGTAACTCCCCAGTCTGCTGACGTGTGACTCTTCGGCACCAAGCTCTGGGAAGCTGTTGCTCAACCCTGGCCTGCTGTTGTGCAAGCCGGGCTGAGCTGAGCACCCGTGCACTGACCTCTTTGGAGGTCTCCCGTCGGAGTATTGCCCAGCCTGAACCCGCTTAGCTTAGTGAAGAGCCTGGCACGCTCTTGGTGCTGTACAAATAACGAGGCCGGCTTGGGCGAGCGGACTCGGTGGCAGCCCGAGGTGGGGTGGCCGTAGCCAACGGGCAGGGAGCGAGCGCGTGTTCAGTTGCCTGGATTGATCCAGCATGCTGGCCCTTCTGGCTCCCCGGGAAAGAGCGGGTTGTGAGATGCTGCTGTGATGCTGAATCCTCTCTCTGCCTCCCCCACTTGCCGTCCAGATAAACTCTTCTACATCTACACCTCCGGCACGACGGGGATGCCCAAGGCAGCCATCGTGGTCAATTGCAGGTAAGGGGGGGCTGAGCAGGGGCAGGCCGTTGCTGGGTGCAAGGGGAATGGGGGTGGGATCTGGACCCTGCTAGCAGTGGAGGGCTTTGCTGGGCTACTGATGCACCCACTTCTCCTGCCCCAGGTACTACCGCATGGCATCCCTGGTGTATTACGGATTCCGCATGAGGCCAGATGACGTGATGTACGACTGCCTCCCTCTCTACCATGCGGCAGGTATCCGAGCTCCTGCTCACGCGTCTCCCTGCCCAAGCCTCTGTAGCCCGTCTCCTTGCCCGTGATGTCGGCAGACTCTCAGTCCAGGGGCTGCTGCAGTGACTGTCGTTCCATAACCGCCAGCTGCTCTGTGCTGAGGAGGGGCTCACCCATCTGTCCCCACTGGATCAGTGTGAAGGACTGGGGTCTTCACAAGGTCCATGGTAGCCACTTTGCAGTACTGGCAGCCCAGGACAAGGCAGCTAGTGGTTAGATCAGGAAACTGGTAGTACAGACCCCTGGGATCTGTTTCTGGCTCGTCACCGGCTCCCTGGGTGACCTTGGGCAAGTCACTTTGCCTCAGTTTCCCCATATATAAAATGGGGGTGACGATGCACACCTTCCTCTGTAAGGTGCTTAGAGACCTAAGTGAGGGTATTGAGGGGGCCCATTAGCACCACTAGTGATGGTGACTTTGGGAAATGGGCACCTCCCACTAAGAACCTACCTGAGTCCCTCCAGCTCCATCAAACAGCCCTGGGAGGGAGACACCTTCTGGTGCCTACTGGATCCTGGGCTGGATTCAAACCAGATGCCTCAAGGTGAAAGGCTCCATGTCCCCAAGCCAGCCTGTCCCGTTTTTGGGATCAGCCACCCTCTCCCGAGAGGCGGGAGGTTAATGGTTTCCCCTTCGCTCCCCTCTCGCCCAGGTAACATTGTTGGGATTGGCCAGTGCCTCCTCCAGGGGATGACTGTGGTGATCCGCAAGAAGTTCTCAGCCTCTCACTTCTGGGATGACTGTGTGACGTACAACTGTACGGTGAGGCAGTGGGGGTGCAGGGGCCTCGTGGCGGGATGGGGGGGTGCTGGGGGAAGAGCTGGCCGAGGAACCCCGAGAATCAGCAACTTGCTGAGAATCCTGGGAGTTGGCAGCGGGGCCCTTGGATGTCTTGAAACCGAGGCTTTGGCTGGCTGTTTCCTGTGGAGATCACTGTCACTGCCGCGGGGTCTGATGAGGGACGATAGCTTTCGCCCCAGACACCTGCTGTGCTAGGCGCTGTACATACACAGAACAAAAGCTGGTCCCTGTTGTAATGAGCTTACAAACCAAGTAGTTCCATGTCCTTTCCTTGCTCCTGTTCTTTGTTGTATCATGCTCCGGAGGGCAGCCAGGGTGTTGCCTCCTGCAAGCAAAACAGGGAATGCCAGACCGGTTATTCCAACTTACAAGGCGGCAGCCCGCTAGGTGGGAGGCACAGAATTAGCAAGCAGGACTCCTGGGTTCCATTCTTGGCTCTGCTATTGACTCACCGGGTGACCTTGGGCAAGTCTCTTCCCCAACTGTCCCTCCCCATCTATATAACGGGGCTGTTAACACCCGCCTGGCTCCTGGGGGCTCGTCAGGGTTGACGCTGCTCAAGTACTCTGCGGTCCCTGGGTGGAGGGTGTTGTGGAAGGGCGCAGTGTGCCATGTCTCCCTTCCCCTTCGCAGATTGTCCAGTACATCGGGGAGATCTGCCGCTACCTCCTGAACCAGCCGTCCCAGGAGGTGGAGCGGCGGCACCACGTGCGCATGGCGCTTGGGAACGGGCTGCGGATGTCTATCTGGAAGGAATTCATCTCCCGCTTTGGGATCCCCCAAATCGCCGAGTTCTACGGTGCCACCGAGTGCAACTGCAGCCTGGGCAACTTCGACAATAACGTACGGCCCCGTCTGCTGTCTGTGTCCTTCCGCCAGCCGCTGCGGCGTCTCCCCACCCCCTGCAGCCTGGTCCTCCCTCCCCCTGGCTGCCGAGGGCAACCGTGATGTCTCATGCAGACACATGGCCTCAGTGCTCCTGGTGGGATGGTTCATGCGCTCTGTGCCCGGAGAGCTGGCAGAGCAGGCCATGGTGAGAGGCTAGGGATGGAGCAGACTTGGGAGGGGATGTCGGGAGACACCCCTTCTGATCCCGGGAGAGGACTGAGCTGGGTAAGCATCCCTCCGCGGGGCAGGTGTGAGGCCCCTCCGCTGACGTTGGCAGGCAGCCCTGAGTGACCTTGGGAAGGCAGCAGATTGTGTCTGGTCTCTGGGGTGGGGGTGGGGTAGCTCCCGCATGCCCTGGGCAATCCCTTGGGCTGGCAGCTGGGGCTATAGGAGGGAAGCGAGGGTGAGGGCAGAGGACTTCCAGCTGCCATTGGGCTATGTCTCTGCATTCTCTCGATTCCAGGTTGGTTCCTGTGGCTTCAACAGCAGGATCCTGCCTGGGATTTACCCTGTCACCTTGGTGAGGGTGGACGAAGATACCATGGAGCTGATCCGTGGGCCGGATGGACTCTGCATCCCCTGTAAACCAGGTGAAGGGGGATGGGGCGATGTGGGGAGCAGCCTCTATCTATTGGTACTTCCCTCTGTCCCGCGTTGCATGAGCCCTGAACTAGAGACCTGATTTGTGATTAGCTGCACAGGAGTCTCCGTTCTGACAAGCATCCAGAAGCATCCTCTGCTGTCATTGGAAACGGTTCCCCCTTTTGGTGGCTCTCTGCACCTCCAGGGCTCCAGTTCAGTAGCGACTGGACATAGTTACCAACCCACGGAGGTTGGGTGTCAGGTGTGAAGTGAGTGTGATGGTTCTCAGCCCAGTTCCCATGTTGCTGCTATCACTATCACAGCTGGCACTCCCTGGCCATCCTGGGAGCAGTTTCAGCGGAGAGCCAGGGACTGAATGGGCCATGGAGACAGGGCAGAGAGAGGAGCTCAGTCGGAGGTCCCTTTGGGTCAGGGTTGAGCTCCGTTGGGAGGGCAGCGTGAGGGAAGCTTGCTGAGGTAAACTGGACACTGGCGTGCTAAGAGATGTTTGTACAATAGAGCCCCCGTGTCCTCCCTAAAGCATCTCCTCTTCCCACGGAGACAGGACGCGTGCACGCCATGCGGGGCTGGCAATCGGTATGTACTCTTGTCTCTGATACAGCAGAATGGCAGGGACTGAGCATATCCCTCACTCTCTCTGCCCGCAGGGGAGCCGGGACAGCTGGTCGGACGCATCATCCAGAGTGACCCTCTGCTGCACTTCGACGGGTACCTGAACCAGTCGGCCACCAGCAAGAAGATCGCCCATGACGTGTTCGCCAAGGGGGACTTGACGTATCTTACCGGTGAGGGCCCTTGTCCCCTAGCTGCAGAGGGTGCACCCCGAGAGGAGGGGGTTGATGCTGACAGGTTCACTTGGTCTCCAGGGTCGCCTTGCGAGTCCCAGCAAGGCCTTTGGTCAATCCTCTGCTTGCTGTCCCTATCCATACCTGGCGGTCTCGCTCAATCATACTTACCCTTCCAGAGCCTCCCATCTGCCCTCTCTAACCACTTTGCAAACAGGAATTAAGAATCCCAGCCGCACTCCCTGACCCAAGAACTGGGGCGGGATACTTTATCCTTTTGAGACCCTGAGGGGAAGTGATTTTGTCCAAGGTCACCCAACGAATCCAGTGGCAGGGTCTTGGTATATTGTTACGCCCAGGTTGTTGCTTTAACTACTTGATCATGCTTCCTTCCGCTGCTCTGCGCGGCCCAAGAGCCAGGACTCCTGGGTTCTAATCCCAGCTCTGCCCACGACTCCTGGCGGGCAGGTCGCTTCCCCTCTCTGTGGCCCCAGCCCCCAGCTGTTGAATGGCGCTAACAATCTGACCTGCCTCAGGCTGGGGGATAGTGAGGCCTGGCTGGAGGGCACTCTAGAAGAGCAGAGTGTTACGGCGACTCCGACCCTGGGAGCATGTAGGCTCCTCTGACTTCCTCCGGCTCCCGCAGGAGACGTGCTGATGATGGATGAATACGGCTACATGTACTTCCGGGACCGCACTGGGGACACCTTCCGTTGGAAGGGCGAGAATGTCTCCACGACAGAGGTGGAGGGGACTCTGAGCCGCATCCTCCACATGACAGACGTCGTCGTCTACGGGGTGGAGGTTCCAGGTAACCAGGGCTGAGGGGAGCGGCCCTCTGCTCTTGCCAGCCTTCCTTTGTCCTAAGTTCGGGGGTGATGGCCCTTCATCCCTTTGGCACTTGGTGCCTGGGCCCTGGTCTTCATCCTGAGAGTCTCATTGTTTATCCTGCTGCATGGGAGAGGGAGGAGGAAAGGTCAGGATTGGGATGCAGAACCTCCCATCTTTAGGCCTGTGGGTGCATGAAACACTTTAGGTGAGAGTTTACAGTCGATCTGGTTTGCCTGGGTGTGAATGACAACACAAGGTGCAGGGCAGAGCCAACCCCATTCTCGCTAACCTCTGGCGTTAACTCAGCCAAAGGCAGCTCTAATGGGATGAGGTGACCACTGGGTATTGCTGGTATCTTGGCTTGTAGGGCAACGGTGTCCAGCCAAAGCCAGCGCAGAAGTGCTGAGAGATTGGGGCTTTCCTGGATGTGTGTTCAACCAGGGGCTGATGCCGGAGATGCTGGCAAGGGGGTCGCTGTTGGGGGCTGAGGTGTATGTATGTGGTGCTGAAGGATGGAGAATGTGTGTTGCTGATGCATTATTTAAGGTGAGCCTTGGGCCTGTGTGCGTGGTGCCTCTGCCTCTTAAACACATTGCTAACGGCCTGGCAATCCAGAGCCCTCTGGATTATCTGTCTTGTTGTGGGTTTCTGCGGCTATGTTGTGTCTTGTTTTAGGCATATTGCTGCAGGCCTGGCAAGCTGTGTCCAGGGCCAACTGGCGCACCGAGCTTGCTGAAGCTGCTCCCGGGCTAGGGTGTGTGTGTATGTGAGTGATTGCACCAGCCCCCTCCTACTGTGTGCATCACCTTCTGTCCTGTGTTCCAGGCACCGAGGGGAAGGCAGGGATGGCAGCCATTGCTGACCCCAAGAATTCCTGCAACCTGGAGAGCTTTGCCAATGAGCTGAAGAAGGCCCTGCCCTTGTACGCACGGCCCGTCTTCTTGCGAGTGCTGGCAGAAGTCCACAAGACAAGTGAGTCCGCCCCAGCTGGGGGCACTTTCTTTTGAATTGACAAAAAGCCGGGAGTGTTCTCCTGGCTTCCGGAAAGGACCTGTCTGGAATAGGGGAGACTTGAAGTCAGAGGTCTATTCCTGACTGTCACTGATTCAGTGTGTGACCTTAGGTGGGTCACTTCCCCATCCATGCCGCAGCTTCTCCCTCTAAAATGGGGGTGTCCTGACCTACGGCATGTGGGTTGGGGCGGCTTAATTCTCGGCGTGCAAAGGGACTGGAAAGTCTCACTTGTTAGCAAGTCCGTTTTTCTTTTTCGCTCCCTCCACTGGGATGGCGTCTGGGCGTTCGACACCCGTGTACGCTGGTGACCACACGCCTTGCAAAGCTGTGGGGCGCCAGGCCCTGGCCCTTGGATGTCTTGGCCCCTCTGGTTGACTGATTGTGTCTTTAAACCCGGCTGTCGGTAGTGACACTCTAGCATGAGCAGGGAAGATGGGGGGTGGTGGGCTGATGGCTGAGGCCTGCACTGTGAGCTTTACAAGGGGCCATGGTTTGCAGCGCACGGTGAGAGAACGGTGCTGGGCACGCTCGCTCAATGTGGTGCTCTGTCCTCCTCTAGGGGTGGCTGGGCCTCATAGCAGAGGGTTCTCAGTCAATAGAGACTCACACATTGAGATGGAGAGGCCCTAAATTCAGTCCCTGATGCAAACGGCTCACCCAAAGGTGTGGCATAGCCCTAGAATCCGGTTAGCAAGGGTTATGTCTGCTAGTCCCATCTCAGCCATGCTGTGGGCAGGATCTGACAAGGGGTGGATGGGCTGATTCTCTCCTTGTGGGTGGTCCTAGAGGCAGTGGAGGGTGGCAGGCTTGATTTCCAAAGAGGGAGGCACACATTGAGAAGGTGGAATGGAGGAATAGGGATCTACCATGATATCCACAGGCCACCTTCCTTCCCCACCGCTGCCCCTAACCCCTTGCTGCTTCCACCCCAGGCACCTACAAGTTCCAGAAGATGGAGCTGCGCAGGGACGGATTTGACCCCGCCGTGGTGAAGGACAAGCTGTTCTTCCTGGACTCCAGGCAAGGCTGCTACCTCCCGCTGGACATGGAGGCCTTCAGGAGGATCCAGTCAGGACAACAGAAGCTGTAATGGGCGAGGCTCTGCAAGTCGCCTCTCGGATCCCTCTGATGTGTCAGAATGGGGAAGGAAAGGGTTAAAGGATGACACGAAGGGCAGGCGCGGGCTTTATTTAACAAGTTTTATGCACGCAGATGGGTGTGTTTGATGGGGTGGGGCAGGAGGTTATGTACCAAAGTATAGAATCATTACGGCGTTATTTTCTACTTCATACCAGAGTGGCCCCCTGGGCTGTGAGCATGGGGTCTTCTATTCATCTATGGCCAGGGATGTGGGACTTTTGCCAGGCCAGGATGGCAAAGATCAGGGGCATGGGACCTTCGCCAGGCCAAAATGGCAGAGATGCGGGGCGCCACCTTCCACGAGCCTCCATTTCCCTGCCATTGTTTATTTCTCTCCTTTGCTGTCCTACTCACCAGCCCTTTTTGGACTCTGCAGTGTAGCAGTGGTGCCTCTCTCAGGCCCCGAAGGACAATGGGGGCCTGGCCCTTCCTCAAAGCAGCTAAGCTGAGGTGAGCTTTGCACTCCACACTGAACCAACCAGCTGGCTGGGGGCCATCATGCAAGGCCAAAAACATTGCCTTCTTTGCGGTTCACCGTTGAAGCATTGCAACTTTGGGGAGGTGGGGGAGAGCATACCAGGTGCGGGGGGGGGGGGGGGATATTGTGGGGCTCAGAGGAGGGAAGGCAAGTGTCTCTGCCATGCATCATTCTTTTCAGGGGATAATTTTTCTATTTTTATTATCATACTTTTTTTTTGGCCTTAATTTATTGTATTTTTTTTTTTTTTAACCAGCGCACAAACCTAGGGCAGAGTGACGGGTGCATCCTCGTGCTAAACTATCCTTCTCTTTTTCTTTGTTTCTCACACGAGGACATCCCCCTTCATCTGGGCCTGATTCTTCTCTTCCAGAGGTTAGGGCACAAAGGCCACAGGCAGGCGGTTCCCAGGCCTACCTGTCCAGGAGCAGGAGGGGACTGGAGCTGTGACTTTGTGGAATTGAGCCTCCTTGGGGCTGCTCTCAGCTGGAGTTTATGCCCCGGGTGAGGGGTGCAATGCTGCTGATCTGGTGTTGTGGCACCTGCCGATCTGGCTGTGTGTCACGCGCCTCACCGTTGTAAAGACCAGGCCGTTAATCACATGGCTTTTATTTTCTTGCTCAGATTTTGAGTACCTGCAAACCTTGTTGGTGGGCTAGTGCTCGGCATCTCAGAAATTCCATCTGTTCACGTTCAAAGTGCATCACCCTTAGCCGCATCTGATTCTGTGTGATCCCATAGGGGGGCTGGATGAGAGAGCAGGAAAGATCTATTCAAAGAAAAGCACATGTGTTTATACTTTAGCAAGATGAGTCCTGAGAACAGTGTCTCTGTATGTCCATCTGTCTATAAGCATGGTAGGCATCTGCTTTCTTTGGTATGCTTAGAATCATAGAATATCAGGGTTGGAAGGGACCTCAGGAGGTCATCTAGTCCAACCCCCTGCTCAAAGCAGGACCAATCCCCAACTAAATCATCCCAGCCAGTGCTTTGTCAAGCCTGACCTTAAAAACCTCTAAGGAAGGAGATTCCACCACCTCCCTAGGTAACCCATTCCAGTGCTTCACCACCCTCCTAATGAAAAAGTTTTTCCTAATATCCAACCTAAACCTCCCCCACTGTAACTTGAGACCATTGCTCCTTGTTCTGTCATCTGCTGCCACTGAGAACAGTCTAGATCCATCCTCTTTGGAACCTCCTTTCAGGTGGTTGAAAGCAGCTATCAAATCCCCCCTCGTTCTTCTCTTCTGCAGACTAAACAATCCCAATTCCCTCAGCCTCTCCTCATAAGTCATGTGCTCCAGCCCCCTAATCATTTTTGTTGCCCTCTGCTGGACTCTTTCCAATTTTTCCACATCCTTCTTGTAGTGTGGGGCCCAAAACAGGACACAGTACTCCAGATGAAGCCTCACCAGTGTCGAATAGAGGAGAAAGATCACGTCCCTCGATCTGCTGGCAATGCCCCTACTTATACAGCCCCAAATGCCGTTAGCCTTCCTGACAACAAGGGCACACTGTTGACTCATATCCAGCTTCTCGTCCACCGTAACCCCTAGGTCCTTCTCTGCAGAACTTCTGTCTAGCTTGATACCGGCTGCCAACTAGACATGGAGCCACTGATCACTACCCATTGAGCCCGACGATCTAGCCAGCTCTCTGTCTACCTTATATGCTTGTGGAGGTCCAACACCCTGCTCCCCCACCCCTGAACCTGTTCAGCCCTCACAGCTAAATCTGAGCACGAGTGATTTGGATTTTCCCAGGTGCTGCTCCCTCTTGTTTGGTTGTCCGTTCTGTAGCGGGGGGTCTGGGTTGGAAACTGGCACAAGGAAACTATTTCATGTGACCAGAGGAGAATTTTCACATCCCTCCCCTTGTCAGAAATGTCCTTGGGAAGGGGGAGATGATTCTTACCTGGGGCTGGATGTGAAGAGACCAGCTGCCAAATGGGCATGTTTGCACTCATGACACCCAGGCTTGAATGAAGGAACCTGAGTCTCGCTCACATACTCCTGTGGCTGGCTCCTCAGTCATCCAGTGCGTCCCCTGGCCAAGCTAGAATTTGGGATCCACTGCTCCAAAACCACAGGTCTCTGATGTGAGCTAAAGGAGCTTCTCCATCAGTGGTAGTTGTATTATTAGGGTGTAAAGTTATGGCCTCCAGCCAGCAGATGGCGGGGGGGCGGGGGCAATACCCCGCTGTAGCGTGAGGAGAGATGGGTTTGCAGACAGTGCAGGTACCACAAGGAGACCTAGTGGAGCGGGAGGTGACCACGCTGCAGAAGAAGACAGGTGTTTGGCAACATTCTGTGGTAAAATCATAGGGTCTGTCTTCATTGTACAGCTAACGTGGATGATTGGCACCTAGGTCTGGGCACTCAGGTTAGCATAGCTTAGGTGTGACATCCCCACAACAAAGCCCTGGCCCCATTAGTGTGTATGTTTGTGTTCCCCTGTGTGTGTCTGGGGGCCTAGCCCATGGTTTTTGTGCTGAGATGCTCTAGGGTTGGTTTTTGTTTTTTTCCCCTCAGTCAATTGTGGGAGAATGTCTGGCCTGCAGGGGGCACTGTGGGAAGGTAGTGGAAGGCTACCAGCACTGGAGTGATTTTTTGTGTGTCTCTCCTTACTCAGAGCAGGCTCTGGCTTTTTTGCTGCCCCAGGCAAAAAAGCCTCCCGCCGCCCCCCCCAGCGCAGCAGGGGAGGGCGCCGAGCCCGGCCGGGGCTCCGCTCTCCCCAGCGGCCAGAGCGCCGGGGGGAGGGTGGCGAACCCACTGTGGCTCTGCTCTCCCTGGCAGCTGGAGCACCGCGCCGCCCCCCTCCAGGTGCCGCCCCAAGCACAAGCTTGGTGGGCTGGTGCCTGGAGCCGGCCCTGTCCTTACTGCAAAGTAGGTGGGTTCTAGCTTGAGTTAAAGCAGAGCCTTGGTTCTCACCTCCCCGCTCTTCCCCCACCCAGTCAGCTAGCCTGGGCTTAAAGCACCTGCAAAAACAGGTTAGAGATCTTTGTGCGTGTGGTAAGGGGGCTTGTGCTAGAGCCTAAATTAATGGTCACAGTAGTTTATAACTTTCCCATTAGTAAGTCCAGGAAAACACCTGGGGGCACCTAAGGCTAGCTAATGTATGGGGGGGGGGGGGGAGAGGAGAGAACCTTTCTTCCTCGTGCAGCCAGGGCCTCTGAGTCAGCCCTCAGCATTTGCAGTGCATTATTTTAAGAAAACAGTGGTTCACTCACCAGGTCTGTCCCTGCATAGCGCTCTCCAAGCTGGTGTAACAGTAGTCCCAGCCAATGCAGCATGAGGGCTCTCCAGAACAAATGACTCTGATCTACAAACGGGCTCAGCGGCAGAGCGTGGGTGGGTGAGCGATCGCAGTCTGGTAACTTCATTCTGTTTGACTCCAATCCAAAGCCCCTTCTCAGTGTCCTCTCCTAGTGAGAGAGCTTGTTCCTTTAAAATTATTCGTAATTCAGCCCATCCCCATGAGACTAAATGGTGCCTGAGATCAGTAGGGAAAAGGAGGGGCGGGAGACAGGCACACAATCTGCACCCCCTCCTTATTGCCTGGGCTATCCCCGTGTTTATCCCTCTGACCTGGTGGAGAAGAGCAAAGGCCAGTAGATATTTTTCTCCCCAAGCCCCATCCCTAACACCGCAGTGTAACCAAAGGGAGCCCCGCTGGCTCAAAATATCATGAGGGGCTGGGCTCCCTTGGATGTTACGGTGAGGAGAGCCATGTAAATGGAGGGATAGAAGCTGTTGCTTGGCAGAGCTTTAAAAATGGGCCATATCCCCTGGCACCAGGCCCTGTCTGGCTGGGGAGGAGCTGACTGTGAAGATGAATGAAACAGCTGGTGGCAAAGGGCTTGGCAGCTGCCTGCCCATGCTCCCTCCGCAGGCGATGCCCATGCATGTCAATGGGACTCTGACTTCAGCATAGCTCAGGGCAGGGCTGCAGCGAGGAGACGACCAGCCTTCAGAGCAGAGTGTTGCCTAATAAACCAGTTCCACATGTGACCCGTTGTTATAGGGGGGTAAGCCGTGGGGTTGAACACACCCTGCCAGGAATGGAACGTGTGGTAGGCAGGGCCGGCTCCAGGGTTTTGGTCGCCCCAAGCAGCCAAAAAAAAAAAAAAAAAGCCGCGATTACAAGCGTGATCTGCGGCGGCAATTCAGTGTAAGGTCCTTCGCTCCGAGCAGGATAGCTCGACCTACCGCCCCTCTCTGGAGTGGCCACCCCATGCACCAGCTTGGCAAGCTGGTGCCTGGAGCCGGCCCTGGTGGTAGGCCGCCCTTCAGAGCAGAAACCTTGCTGAGCCCTTCACCATTGCTTTCAGGGGAGCAGTTCCTCGCATGCGCTCCCAGGTGTGTTTCTGTCCTCAGCACTGGGCTCCCTTTCTCCTCCGCTCTACAATCCACCCCTTCCCCATCTCACCGCACTGGAATGTTTTTCTGTAAGTGCGTCCGGTCCCTCCCTCTCGCAGGTCCCAACGAGTCCGTCCAGCAGCCAAACGTCTGTTTTCCCGGCACTGACTAGATGTTGAAATAATGACACTCAGGAAGGGGCTGGGAGGTGGCATCCCACAAGGTTATCTCTACCATCAGCCTGGAGGAGGAGGAGTGGGATGGGACCGCTTTCATGTTCTCCTCAAACCATTGTCACATGACCTCATCTGTTTCCACATGTCAAGCCTAAGCCAGGCTTGTAAGTCCTGATGTGAAATAAAAATCATGGGATCATTATGGCCCCTAGTGGATTTCAAATTCTCTTGCACTTGGATTTTAGGCTGGCGTGTTTCACGCTGTGACTGCAGTCCTGGAAACTTGAAATTGAAGCTCAAGTCTATGTTCACAATTGCTAAGATTTACTCTATCCACCTGAAAAGGAGGAAGAAACTCCCAACTATCCTCTGATTATATTAGAGCTGTTGCAGACGACAGAAGGAAGGGTCTGACGGTTAGACTAGGGTCCTGGTAGTCAAGGGTCCTAGCTTCTCTTCGTAGCTCTGCTGATAATTCAGTGAGAGACCTTGGGCAAGTCACTGCCCCTTGCTCTGCCTCAGTTTCTCCATCTGGAAAATGAGCTTAGCCAGGGCTGGCTCTGGCTTTTTGGCCGCCCCAAGCAAAAAAAAAAAATAATAACCTGCAGCGCGGCCAGAGCGCGGGTGCAGGGGGACCAGCTGGGGGGGGAGGGGGAGGGAGCGGCCAGGAGAGAGAGAGAAGGGGGTGGCCAGGGCTACAGTAGGGGTGCCGCCTCCTGCCAGGAGGGCTCTGCTCCAGGTGGCGGGGAGGGAAGGAAGAGGACTGCCCTGCAGGGCGCTCTGGTTCTCTGCGCCGCCGCCGCCCCCTACAGGGCGGCCGGAGCAGAACAACAACAACAACAAAAAAGCGGCCGTGCCGCCCTAGGATTGGGCAGAATGCCGCCTCCAACAATCTGCCGCCCCAAGCACCAGCTTGCTCTGCTGGTGCCTGGAGCCAGCCCTGAGCTTAGCAGTACCATGCTTCATGGAAGTATGAATCTTTGGGGAATTTAGCTGCTAAAATCGAAGACATCTCTACTAAGCATGTGCAAACTACTAAATTTCAAAGGCGTAGGTCTTGGCCATATTTGGGTAGACTTTTCACAGGGACAGCAAATGGCAGCTCCCTGATACCTCTCCCCGCCCCTGAATTTCTAGTCCCTGCCAAGCGTGGTGGCACTACAGCTTCTCAAAGAAAAAGTCACCAGCATCTTTTAACATGGGCAAAACCACATCTTTCCCCCCTAGCCTTGTTCTTGGAAATGTCTGAACTGTTTTGGTTGAAATTTTCCAAAATAATAATCATAATTAATAATTGAGCCTGAAGTAAATGTCTGGAATGGAAAATTTCAGACCCACTGGTTAAACAACTGAAAACGGATTTGCCAAGGGAAGTGTTGGGCAGTTACTCAGCACGGGGCAGTTCTACAAACCCCACCTATGATGATGGCCCTAGAGAAAATCTGGTTTCTGTCAAGAATCAAACCCCCCCCTCAAGCCCCATTTGTTTTTTCCCCATCACTTTCCAATCTCCCATGTGCTGTTTTACTATTTAGGGTTTTCATCAGGCCACACAAAACTGAAATCTGGTCTCCTGTCGAGACGTTTTCCTTCCAGCACTTGCTTTGTTACTGTAGGGTTGCCTGTTACTGTTGATGCCTTCCTGTTCCAAATCCCATTTACAGGGGCAAATCCTGCCCCACAGGTGATCAGAGCCCTGTGGGACAGCATGTGGGACTGGATTTGGGAAGCCTGCATGGGGTGAATGGATGGGGTTTTAGGGAGGGGAAGGAATGAAGGAGCTGGATCTGCCACTGCCCAGCTCCACCAACTCTTCCTCTCTGGGGCGAGAGTAGTGCAGGTGCTGTGACAGCTGCTTTAGCCCAGAGACCACCAAGAGGGGCTCAGTGGAGAACAGCCTCATTCTAGAGTTGCCACCTCCACAATGCAAAAAAACAACAACTAACCAGTGGGCCTCCGCCCCCTTAAAAAAAATGAGGGGAAACAGCCCTCGAGAGATGGAAGCTCCCCTACCCTCTCCTCCCAGGAGGCCCTTCCTCTCCCACCTTGCTCCTTACCCCTCCCTGCTTGCACGCTGTGGGTTTGTCCCAATGGCTGGTCCCTGGCACTGCCCGGTTTTGACAGGCTGATTGAAGTCCCAGTACATTGAGTAGGACCCAGGGCGGGCGCTGGCCATGTTCCCACCTCCCAGCCATGTGTTGTGTATGTGTGTGGTAGTTACACGAATGTCGTGTGCTGCTTACACAGGGCATGTTGCTCCCCAGTGAACCCCCCCAGTGCGTGGCACAATTTCTTTTGGCAAATGAAAGGCAGTACCGGCCAAGCTGGTGAAAAACCGGCCAGGCTGGTAATTCTGCCCCATCCCATGTTTGTCAATGAACTCCCCAGGGCCCAGCCCGGCTCCTCCATTCTATGGTGGCAGCAGGAGGTGAGGCTGGAAGAATTACCTGGATTTTACACACCAAAGGGGAGGGAGCAAACTGGGGGCCTGTTGTTTCCCCTTAAGCTTCCGCTTCCCTTGTAGCTGCTGCTGTGCGTACTAGGGAGGCCATTGGCCCCCAGGATGTGTGCGGAGACTAGGCCACCTGGGGGGTCCTTTCAACCTCTGCGTCTCCTTGGCCTGTTGCCATTGAGAAGCATGAGCAAAGTGCAGCTCCTGCAGCTGCCAGTGGAGGGGGTGCTGGGTACGGCTAACACCGCACCAGCCCCTACAAGGGCCTGCGGTACTGGTTTGTGTGTGCTCTGCTGGGATTTCACACTCAGCCCGTGGGAGCAGAACAGAGGGGCGCGGGTGTGGGGCATGGCTCAGAGCTTCAAGCTGACGTGTACCAAAGGAAGATGCATAAACGGAGGCGAGGGAGATCTAACCGTCGTGTAAAGTGGCTGCAATAAACTGCCCAGGGGTCAGACTCTGATAGCGTCAGGAGAAACGAGATCTCCAAGACAGCGGCCCTGTCCCATGCCCCCCTTCCTCCTTTACCATGCATGGCCCTCGCAGATCAGGTTGTCGACAGCAGCTCTTCCCACCGACTCCCTGTTCCCAAGACAGATGGGGCCCCTAGAACAAGGAGGAGGCCCCCGCCTCTTGTAAGGACGTTGCCACAGCAGCTGGCGTCCTGATGCAGGCAAACAGAGGCCTGTGGCCGCGGTGGTATTGGAATGCCAACCTCTGGGCTGTCTGTGAAAGGCTGCCCTGCAGTTAGATGGTGAGAAGGACTTTTGGGCCAGCAAGTGGCATTCCTAAAAGCACGGGAGTGAGGCAAGCGTGTGCCACGCTGAGTGAACGTACGTAAGCTGCCCGTGCTCCTGCTTCACACACAGCTCTCCTGATGCGTCAGCCTGAGGGAGGTGCGGTGGGGCTCCATCCTCACCTCTGTTACTTCAGGGCCTGAGGTGGTGGTGCAGCTTCTCTAGAGCACCCCTCACAGAAATAGCTGGGCGCTGTACAGTACAATTAACAATCTCTGAGAGACTCCCGCTCCTCTAGAGCCAGATGTGAAGGGAGATTGATTGATGGGGACACACCGTTTTAAGATATTTTAGAGCTGGTGAAAGGTGCCAGGTTAACAGCCCTGAAGCCCGATGCCTTCTGTTGAACTACAGAACAGGTACAACCTGGGCAGCCAAAGGACAACCTCAGATGCCACCCAAGAGGGTAGACATCTTGCAAGTTCTGATGCTTTTGCCAGATTCAAAATGGCAGAAATCCCCTGTGATCTGTCCCATAACATTTCCACCACAGGGGGCTGAAATCTGGTGCTATTGGCCTGCAAGATTTCAGCGCCATTCAGCCATAGTCCTGGTTTGATTCAGAACCCCAGATCGAACTGGATTCATTCCAAAGAGGGTCTCCTGAGGCCAGCTCTAAAAATAACAGGTGAAATCATGGCTTGTTTGAAGTCAATGGCAAAAACTAAGAGCTGAGGGGCAAAATTATCCCTGCTGTGGGCACTATGGAATATAGCACCTGGAGATGCACGTTTTTAATCTGTGCAGGAGGGGATGGGAGCATTTTACCTTTTCCTTGGGGGAAGTGATGTGCTTTTCTTCTATGTAACAGAGCCCAGATGCCTTGGGGACTGTTGCCTCATAGATACTGCTAGTGATCAGGTTTTGTTTTTTTAATTAATCTAATCAAAATGAAAACAAGCTTGTGCTGTTGGTGCCAGTGTGTGGCTGGAGACATGAGATCCATCCAGAACATGAGGAGCTCGGCTCCTGTGGAGAGCTTGGCTGGGCTTTACCTGTGGCTACATATGTCTGATGGAAGCTCTGACGTTGAGAATGATTGTAGCAGCTGGGAGTGTGTGGCTGTTTGGATGGGAGCTTTGGGACCTCAAGCAGTGAGCTCTTGTAGTGGGGAGACTAAGCGTGTTTAAGAAATGGGAAGCACCATGGCCAATTGCATGCCAAGAGAAAAGCTATCAGCAGACCTTGGTTCAGAAAGATGTCAGTCTAATCTAGCTATGTATGCCACCGGTATGGCTGGAATTTTCCAAGGAGCTCCACCGCCCCCCCCCCCCCCATAACCAGGGTCTGAGTCTCAAAGCACCTCAGCTCCCACCTACGGGTTTAAATAAGTGATGAGATTTTCAAAAGAGCTTAGAGTGTTGGGTTGACGTTATTTAGGTGCCAACCTGGGAACTGAGCTCTTTTCAATCCTGGGCTCCCACTGGTGATGCTGAGCATTTGAAAATCTGGCCTCACCTGTCTATGTTGACAGCTGTCACTGTAGTACGCTCCTGTCATGGTCACACCGCTATAGTTTACGCTAGTGTTACTGAGCTGTTTGGAGCCATTACTATAGACGATTGTAGCACTTTTTCCCCCTATGGTAAATCTGGTGGCACAAGCCAGATCACATGCAACTTGGACTCGTTTTGCACTTAATAAAGGTTGATACATTGCTACAGATGATGTATTGGGGCTTGATGCAAAATCCATTGACTTCAATGGGTTTTGGATCAGGCCCATGGTATCTTTTGTAAGGTCCTGATTCTGCAGAGCACTTAAGCACATTGAAGTCATTGGTCCTTGAGTAGGTGCCTACATGCTTTGCAGAATCAGGGCTTGAGTGCATAGATGAAACAGTTCCAATGAAGGCAGTGGTTGGCAAGAAGCAGCCAGTGGCTAGTCGTAATGAAACCTGATGCATGTGCTTTTTTTTAAAAAAGGAAATAAACTAATTTCATCCCATCTCTATTCTGAAGGACACTGCGTGGGACTTGCTTCTCTTTTCTGATCAATTAGTTAATGTGCTCTATGAGTGTGAAATATGATTCTGTTTTTGAATGAAACATAAGTAAAGGTGATTGCATAAGGTTAAAAATCTTAACTTTAAAAATGAATCCCTTTCTTGATTACTATTAACCCGTTAGAGAGACAAGGTGGGTGAGGTAATATCTTTTATTGGACCAACTTCTGTGGGTGAGAGACAAGGTTTCAAGCTTTTCTCATCCACCGAAGTTGGTCCAATAAAAGATATTACCTCACCCACCTTGTCTTTCTAATCTTCTGGGACCAAGTGATGGTCTGTTTGCCAGAGGCTGGGAATGGGCGAGAGGGAATGGATCACTTGATTACCTATTCTGTTCATTCCCCCTGGAGCACCTGGTATTGGCCATTGTCAGAAGACAGGAGACTGGGCTAGATGGACCTTTGGTCTGACCCAGTATGGCCGTTCTTATGTTCTTAACATGGCTACAATAACACTGCATATTAACCCCTTAGTTTGTGAAAAGTGGAAGAGTTTTACCAAGCTAATTTACATTTCACCATTTATGCTGATCGCTTTTTGCGCCCTCTCAACTTGGACAGTGAAAATACTATTAAAGTAGTAGTAATAATACTTTTAACATCTGTTTCTTGTTAATTTTGCTGTCTGGCTGTCATGCACTAGTCTGGTGCAGCCATGTTTGGTTTGCAAAGAGTGCAGGGGAATATTACAATATAGATGAAGGACCCAGTCCTGCGAGATGCTCAGCAATTGCAGGATCAAGTATTGAAATGTTAAAGGAAAATTATGAAACATTTTTACTACTTTGAAAGGCTGTAAAACTTTTTTAAAACCCTTATAATTGGTCCTATTCCTGACGTCTCTTTCCATGTTAACTCTTTACACACAATGAAATGCATGTACTTGTATAATGCACTGTGCAGACTATCATTGCCTCTAGGTTTTTGAAAGTACAGAAGGAAGTGTGCAGGGCTACAAGGATGAACTGTATTTTGATGAATTCCTTAGAAATGTAACTACATGATTCCACTGAGTAGTTCCAGTATAATTAAGAGTAAAACTTAGGGCAGAGAGATTCTCTGCCGCGTGTTTCTGATCAGTGCTGTGCTATTTTAATAAGGTGGAGAAGAGTCCCACAAAAATGCCAAACACTCCTTACTCTGTGATAAAGCCCAGGTCTCGGGGGGTGCTGCAGAGAGGTGCAGGGACGGAGGGGTGTGTTCTGATTTAAATCAAAATGATTGCTCATAACCAAAGAGAGAGCCAGCCCTACTGGTGAGCACACACATGAATGGCTCTACTCAGGAAGCCTAGGGGGGAGATCTATTTTTTTAAATACTGTACACTTGGCACAATCTGGCCCATTCCAGAGGCAGATGATTTGTCTTTCCAGAATAATTTGGGGCTTGATCCTGATCCTATTGACTAACGGTGTGGGATCAAGCCCGCAAAGAGTACAGGGATAATTCAACTCGGTCAGGCCTGGTTTGGCAGCATCCAGAGAGGGGGGTGACTGTCAGAGCAGAGAGATTACCCCAACCCTCGCTGTGGCCTGCAGATGGGATTTCAGCATCTCCCTGGACCCCCTTCCAGCTCATCCCTGGTTCTGAAGGCCTGTGAAGCGGAACCTGTGCTACTGCCATGGCCTTCTCCTTGCAGCATGATTCACTCTTTCCCTGGCCTGGGTTCCGGGATGTGCTGAAGCCCTGAGAAGACCAAGCCCAGGGAAGTACACCCCTGCCCCTCACATGCCTTTAGTGTGTGCAGGCTAGAGAGCCTGTCCTTTACATGGCACATGCAGGTTATAGTAAAGTGCCGTGCACGCTTGTCATCCTGCTAGAGAAATGATTGTTAGGAATAACCAAAAGGGACCAGGAAGTCAAGGCTCGAGGAGCGGCCTTCCCCTGTGCAGGAGCCCCTAGCCATCCAAGTGGCCTCCGGCTCACCAATAATAAGGGGCTAAGCAGCAGAGGGTTAGCTGTGTTTTCAGCTTTGAGTATCACTTTCAGCTATTCTGAAGGTTAAATGCCTGTTTAGAGCCCCCTATTGAAGGTAGAGACGGGGGTGCGGTATTGTTTAATGCCCTCCGGCTTTGTTTAGCTGCTTTCAGCGATCCCGTGAATTAAAAAGCCTTGCACTCCCCACAGCACAACACCCCAGCCGGAACAGAAGTGCCTCCTGGGGGAGGCAGGCAGCTTCCTGTGAGCTGTAATGACATTCAGTGCTCCATCGGTTCAGCTCCCGCTTTCTTTTTGCTGCAGTTTAACCCGGGGACAGAGGCCGGGCTCCATCTTACTGATCTCTGCTTGACACCCAATTACCACATGAATGGGAGAGAAAGGCTGCAAAAGGCTTTAACTCCCACTGACCCTCCCTCCCCTCTCACTGTTCCCCCCCCCCCCCGCCCCAAGCCCCCTCTCCTTTCTCTGATGCAGAGGGAGTTCAAAACTGAGACTGGGAAATCAAACAAAGGCCAGAGTAAGGAAACCCATTGTCACTGCTGCAGAGATGGCTCCAGTTTTCCCATCTATTGTTCGCCTTGAAGTTTGACTTGCTGTGTGGAGGGATGCAAACAGCTGTTTCTGGATTCCCCTGATGCTTTGTGGAAAAATAATTGAATCCTCACTACAAGGCTCCCTGTTAAAATGCTTCTTCGTAGCACTGGGCCTCATTGTAAATCCCTTATTTATAAACTTCATTTCCCTGTAAAATGCCACAACAAACCCAAACCGTTTCTTCTTGAATACACTGTCTTCAGGGGGAGGAGGCCTTTCCCTTCCATGCTCCAGAGGAGAGAGAGAAACAAACAAGAAAAGAGGTCAGAGGAAAGAATCGAAACCCTTTTTATTATGTGGTTAAATTTTCCAACGGAGAACAAATTTGTGACCTTATCTTTTGTTTGGTGCTGTTGAATCTGTGGGTGGGGAACTGAGATGAGCATCAGTGAGATTGTAGCAAGGCAAGTCTGGACTGTTTCCTGTTACAAGCAGAAGCACATCAGTTTGGGGTATCCACTCCTACAATACCACTTACATGGCTATGAATGCTAATGGGACTCTTGTGGGCCAGATGCGGCTGTCGGTTACCCTTGTGCAATCCCAGTTAAATCAATGGAAGATGCACCTTCGTAATAGAACAGAAGATTTTGCCGGTAGATTTTTGAGCAAACCTGAGCTTTGATTAAACAATTCATGGTATGGCAAATACGCATTCCTCAGCTTGAATCATAACCCAGTGGATTGTGTTCTTCTGAGTTTGTATGTCAATTTCTCAAGCCAGGGAACCTCATCCTATTCACATGTTCATGAGGATCATGTATGTTTACAGCACTCTATAAATAATCAGATCAATATCAATTTTATTAAGAGAGGTAATTTTCTCCTAAGAGAATTTTGAGACACAGACAGTTTGGTTTCAGCAGTGTGGTCTAAGATGAGGATTTGCTATGTCCCAAAACACACAATGACCATGAAAATGAATCTATAGGGTCTGAAGTATTCAGTGACTGTTGTACCAGGGCAGTTTCTAGGACTGTGCAGCTGGATACTTGAACAAGTCTAAATAATGCTGTAGTTATGTTTTTACTGCTTTATTTATTTTTGGCTGTGAAGGGATATTAACACATGATTCTGTCCTTCTTGTGAGATTCCTACAATCCAGGAACTGAAATGCCATTAGAAAACCAGATCTCCTATTAGTTTGGCCTCGTATATGACTTCTGGAAACAAAAAAGAATAGCCAATGAAAGATAAACACAACTACAAATAAACAAATACTTGTCATAGAAACTCCAGACCCTGCACATATCCCTGATACTTTCTATAGTACAGTGCGGTACGACATAGTTTAAGGCTGCAGCACATCTGCTCAGCAACACTGGCTACTGCAAACACACCTGACCTGTCTTCTGCTCCCTTCGCTGGCTTTGCATAGCATATTGACTCAAGTTTAACATCTCGATCCTTATCTTCAAGGCACTCAAAGCCTGGGCCCAGGGTATCTAAAAGTTCAACTAACACTCTGGGATAAATACCCTGGTCGACAGTTACACTCCTCTGGCACAATGGAACTCTCTACCATAGGGTGAAGCTTGTCTGTGCAGGAGACAGAACTTTTGGGGCAGGGGGCTGGTCCAGACTGTGGAATGGACTCTCCCAGGAACTAAGGACCATCATCATAAACCTCACCACCTTCTGCTCCAAGTGCAAGGCACATTTCTTTGACCTTGCCTTCTGTAACATAAACACAGAGCTGTGTGTGGGTGAGAGAGAACAAACACAACAGATGTTAGTCAAGTTCCTTAAGGCATCACTAGAAGGCGCTCAGATATTATGGTGATGAGTGAGCTATTAAAAACCTATACAGAATAGAAGGCTGATTCGCGAAGACCTAGGCAAAATCATACCTTCTTTTGGAGCGTCTGGCCACTGTTGGTGACAGGAGACTGGACTAGTCTGATCCACTCTGGTCTTTCCTATTTTCCTGTTAAAAATTAGCATATAACTAGATAGATGGATGGTAGGTGATGGTCAATCTGAGTTCACCACTGGAAAATATCTGACACGGTTCTTTTCCATTGTGTTACTAAGAAGCAGAGAGTTGTTGAAGAGATATTACAAGGGGTTGTTTGGATCTCAGGTTTTGTCCTGGCCCATCTCCATTCAGAAAAATTCCTAAGCACTCTGCAAACTATCCAGGTTTTGTACTGAACATTGGTTTAGCTAGGAGCTTTGCTGCAGAAGGATTATGTGTGCTCAAGGCTGACAGTAGTGGCATTTGTTGGCTGACTTCTAAAATGAAATGAGAGCAGAGGATATAGCCAAGAGCATAAGCCCTGAAAGGCGAACAAGGCCCACTTACTGTAGAAGGAGACAGGAAGCCAGTGAAAAGATCTGGGGAAAGGGGCGGGATGACCTGGTTGCAACAGCAGGAGGGAGGATTTTAACAGAGGCATTTTGGATCATGGCATCTTGGAAGCTTTAAACTTTCATCTGCTAATCAAATGCCTTTTCCCACTTAAGTATCTTGGGGTTTGGTTGTGAACTGTGCTTATTCTCTGATCCTAGATGCTCATTGTTTACTGTTCTCCATGCCAACACGTTCTCTGTCACTTCCATCCAAGGAGCAGTGCTTGTGCCAGCCAAAATATTGCTATGGTGTTTCTCCTTTCATGGCTGCATCTACACTAGGTAGGTGAATGTTAATGGAAGTGTAATTAAAATAGGTTCCCCACTGCTGTCTCCTTCCTGATTACCCCACCGGTCAGGAACCATGCCCTACTCTTCACAATCCCAGCGCCGTGCCCTGAGCCTTTTCCATCTCAAGCCAAGTCCTGGCGCCAATCTACACCTCTTTTCCTTTTGGAATCTCCCCTCACATGACAAAGCTTTAATCTGGTTCCTGCATCTACATAGTTATAACAACCAGGGTGTATTTGAGCCAACTGCATGTAGTTTAACCCTAGATTTTCAGTTCAGCCCTCAACACGACAAATCTTTAGGATACTTAGTCATAACTTGACTCCCGCAGCACAAGACTCCAGGAGTGGCCTTTCATGGTCTAATTCACAATATGGGGGGCCGCTTCTTGGGTGGACCCCTCAGACCATATAGATGTTGCATTTTCACAGATTGAATAATGGTGATCACATTCCTTGTATTTGCCTGCTTGACATCAGGTGAATGTTTTGGTTTATACAACTTTTAAAGCAATGAGGACATAAAAAGTGCTCAGTGAGAGGCTTCTTCAGTTTGGAAGGCAGGTGGGACATTGAGCTAGTGAATGGGGACAATGCCATTTTTGCAATAAAATATTTTAAACAGGAGGAAAAAAACCTCCAGAGAGACTGTCAGAACAGGTCAGAGCCAGGTTATTATTATGATTATTTGCATTAGAGTAGCACCTAGAGGCCCCCATCAGGGAGAAGGGCCCAGTTGAACTCGACTCTGTACCCTACACTGGCAGACAGCTTTTGGATGGCATGGGACCGCATATTATCACCCCTTGGTGCTCTGCCTTCAGGTGCTGGGGGCCCACACCGTCATCACAGGGGCTCTGCCTTTGGGAGCCCTGTGCCCTCTGCTCCCTGAGGGGCTCTGCCGCTAGGTACCAGGGGGCCAGGTGCCCTCACCTCCGCCAGGGGCTCTGCCGCTAGGTACCAGGGGGCCAGGTGCCCTCACCCCCCAGGGGCTCTGCCGCTAGGTACCAGGGGGCTAGGTGCCCTCACCCCCCAGGGGCACTGCCGCTAGGTACCAGGGAGCCATGTGCCCTCACCTCCCCCAGGGGCTCTGCTGCTAGGTACCAGGGGGACAGGTGCCCTCACCCCCCAGGGGCTCTGCTGCTAGGTACCAGGGGGCCAGGTGCCCTCACCCCCCAGGGGCTCTGCCGCTAGGTACCAGGGGGCTAGGTGCCCTCACCCCCCAGGGGCACTGCCGCTAGGTACCAGGGAGCCATGTGCCCTCACCTCCCCCAGGGGCTCTGCTGCTAGGTACCAGGGGGACAGGTGCCCTCACCCCCCAGGGGCTCTGCTGCTAGGTACCAGGGGGCAAGGTGCCCTCACCCCCCAGGGGCACGGCCACTAGGTATCAGGGGGCAAGGTGCCCTCACCCCCCAGGGGCACGGCCACTAGGTATCAGGGCCATGTGCCCCGGCTCTGCCTTTGGTGCTGGACAGCCCCGTATCACCGGCCCATGGGCCTGCGCAGTGATGGTACCACTGGGTTTCTGTGGCTCCCCAAAGCCCCAGCTCCTGGAGCCTCGGGATCCCAACGACCTCTTCTCCCTCCCCATTACAGGCCCCACGCTCGCGATCCCCGCCCTCTCAAGGTTGGCGCTGGCTCCGCCCCCACCCAGATCCCCGCCTTCAAAGGCAGCGCCGCCGCGGCTGCTACGCAACCTCATGTATCCGGAAATGAGGCTGTACTTCCGGGTTGAGCAGCGTGTTTCCCCTCCCCTAAGATGGCGGCGCCCATGTCCCTGCTGGTGGAGTTTGGGTGAGTGTGGCCGGGCTGCAGCGAGGGGCCTGGGGCAGGGTCCTTGGAGCGGCTGTGCCGTGTGGGGGCCCGTGGGAGCCGTTCCTGTGGGTGCTCGCCCGTGGGGTGGGCCAGGAGATCCGGGGACACGCTGACTGGCCACGGACCTAGAGCCTGGTGGGCCTGGAGCTGTGGGGGCACCAGTGCAGGCAGGAGCTGGGGTGCCTGGTGGCGAGACCAATGTACTAGGGGCCGCGGCAAGGCGGTCTGGGGTTAGGGGGCTGGCGTAGGGTCGTGGGGGAAGGGTGGAAGAAGTGGGAGGGTTTGGGGCAGAAAAGACGCACCTCGTGGGGTGGTTGTGGGATTCCGGAGGTGGTGCAGGGGGGCCAAGACCCTGGGTGATTATAACGCAGGGCTGGAGAGCAGGGGCTGGAGAACGAGGCTGGCACTAGAGGTGATGATGCTGTTTGGGAGTTTAGGGGGTTACCGGGTTTTGGAGGGATAAGGATTGTGGTGGGTGTGTTGTCACTGCCTTGGAGCACAGACTAGAACGCTCTTCACAAGGGGAATGAGAAGAAAAATAGGAATCGTCTATCCTGCTGTTTGGGAGCAAAGCGTCATTTTAAACCTGACATTTTTGTCTTGCAGAAACTTAGTTTCAGGGAATGCTTTCTAGGTGGTACAGTTTTCATAAGGAGGATTTTAAATATCCTATTGAAACACATATGGGGCCATCACAAGGAGGAGAGGCTTTAAAAGGTGCCTTGAAGGGATCTACAATGAGGGAGTGGATAGGATGGGAGCTGGTCTGCACTAATCAATGAGGAAACCAGATGTGAGAGGGGCAGTGGGGTTTCAGTAATGGGTTGAATGGATCGTGATTAACATGTGACTACCCAGGTTTTCAGAAAATGCAGGACTTCTGTCATCATTCATTGTTGGCACAAGGACAAATTATGTTAAACAATCAACACATTTACGGACATGAGGCAATATGTTTTAGAAAAACAGTTCTGAAGCTTTGTGTAGTTTCATTTTGTATTGTAGCACTCGAGGTACCCTTTGATCTAGGTGCTGTAAAAACACAGAAAGACACACAACTTGTTCAGAGGCACTTACAATTTAATTGAAAACAAGACTCAGTAAGGACCAGTACTGATATTTCAGGGTTTTATAACATTTATTCTGTTCCTCCTTCCTATGTTAATGACCAGCCTCTCTGTTGGTCACTACTTTCTACCTCCCATTTAGTTTTGTAGGCTCTTGTGTACCAATTACTGTCTGTCGCTGTTAAAGTCCTCAGTCTTGTAATTGCCCAAGGATTTGCCATTGTCAAATTAGAGCATGCACAATTGAACGGGAAGTGTTGGGCACTGGTGGTACAAGTGAGGTCTTAGTTCAGAAGACTGGTACAGTTTCCCCGAAGTGTTTTTGTTTGTTAATGCCATAGTTGATACCACAGTTAATAGGCAGGATTACTGAGATGGTTTTATCCTAGAGAAAACCCCTGTTCTTCACTCACTGAACAATGGGAGGGAAGTTGTTTTTACTGATGGATTATCCCATTGTGAATGTCAAAAATAGATTATAAATCATTTCCTTTTCCTTTGGTATAGTAAATTGTTTAAAATTGAAATATTTTTTATAATTTTATTTTTCAACATATATGCTGTTTGCTTTTTGCAGTTCTTTCAGCTCAGATAAAGTAAACTAGTAATGTCAGCTTCACGTTATTTATTATCACATTTTATTTTCAGGTTCTCATTGCTGTAATATCTGGATTGCTGGACACTTAAAAACTTTAAAACATTTTGTTTAAATTGGAAATTTACAAACATTTGTCTTGGGCTTACATTTTGTTAAGTCTTTTTCTTACAAAAGCTAAAAGGTTTGGTTGGTTTCCCCATCCCTATACACGTACACAATCTTCATAACCCTTTAAATGCCCTTCTCTGTAAGAGGCCCTTCCTCAATCTTTCCCCACTTCCAGCTGCAGAAACTCTCCTCGTTTTCTCAGAAGAGTGAGAAGCATTTTTGCTTCCCTTGGAAATGCATAAATGAGCTCTCTATGTGTAAATCACAGCTGAGTTCTCCACAGTTAGCGCATTACAGAAGGACCTTATCTCGCCATCTACATTTCTACAATAACAGTGTGACCTTGTTTTCGTTACATAAAAAAATGTTTTTCATATAATTACTGTGACTTGTTCTCTCACAAGAATCTCGGCTAAAGTTAATAATTGCTGCTTCCATTTTTTTGTGAGCTGGTGGAAGAACACCAACAGAGCAGTCTTTAGGAGTGTCACTGCATATAAGTAGCACTGCTAAGAGCATAACAAAGGTTCTGTTGTGCGCTTCCATAGCAGAGCCAAGAAAAACTCCTAGTGTGACATTTTTAGATATTGGATTTAAAGGGACTTAGTCACATGTAGACTCATTATTTTCCATGTTATTCACATGTTTGCTTTTAAAATACATCCTTTTTTTTTTTTTTTTGAGGCAATTTTTAATCTACATGGTTGTGAGAAATGCAAGGTAGCAATGACTCATACTTGTACACCTGAATAGTAAAAAAGTTACAAAATATTTTATGTGTTTTAAGACAGAATCTTTCCAAGGATTAAATGGTATCTGCATAGAGTTTGGTAGTTTTTATGAATCTATTGGATGAATCCATCATCAAATATCTCCAAATTCAATACTGATGGGGCATGAGCCTCCAGCAGCACCTATACTTCAGGCAGAATCACTCATGCCAAGATGTTAAAAATTGTCTCAAAATTAGTTGTCTGTCTAAGGATTTAGGGGTTGAAATGACTTGATTTTTCAAGAGTGATGAACTGGCTAGTTTCCCTTGAGTTCAGTGGGAGCTGCTGGTTGCTCACCATTTCTGAAAATCAAGCCTTATACTTAGCTGGCTGAATCTTCATTTAGGCACCTAATTCTTGGCCTCAGGAAGCAGAACTGAGTCAGTAGCATATATTGTCCGATGTTGCACTTGTATAATGTTGGGACACTTCCCAGGCGTACCCATGGTTGTGAGGCACCTCACTACCATCTGCCCATAGCATGAGAAAGCCTTGTCTGTGTCTGCCTAGAGTCAGCTCCCGGACTCCACTGGCAACAAAAGCACTCCCTTCTTAGCCTGCACAGGCTCTGCTGTCCTTTTGCAGGTTAGCACTAGGTACTCTCCAACCGCCAAGTGTCCCCCTGGAGTGTCCAGCCCCTGTTTTCAATGGACATTCCCAGACTCACTGCTCACAAAGGAACAAAGTCCCTCAGCTTACACCTTAGATCACAGCTACACTATTAAAGTGGCATAGCACTTAGATATGTTTATAATGGAAGATGAGCAAAAGTTTATTTAACAAAAATAGAGGTTAGAGAAGTAGCAAGTAAAAGTATTGGAAACAAAGTTACATGTAAAATAAAATCATTTAACACACGTTCTAGAGCCTAGACTTCATTAACAAGATCATTTCCTTTTCAGTGAAGTTTAGCTCACCCAGAGTCTTTGCAGTGTTTTCCAGCTGGGTTGGTTGTGACCTCCTTTCATAAGACAGAACCCACTTGACCGTTCATCTCCTCAGTGAAGGATCTAGGGTGTAACTCAGTACCCCAGTTATACCCCCAAATCCATTGTCTTTACTCCTAAACAGGATACCCCACTGCTTTTAGTTTTTTCCTACAGCTCTCCGCTCTTGAATTTTGCAATCTCTTGTCTAATATCGGGCTCGGTAATGCAAATAGGCCTCCATTGCAATAAATACAGTGCACAATACACTTGACCAGACAGAGAGAGAAGTATATCCTGCCTGCTACCTGTCTGAACAAAATCTGTTCAAGGCCTGTCACCAGCTGGTGGCTTACTTTTAACTTCAAGGCTTTAAGAACATAATTTCCAATATAGATGTATAACATAAATGTTACCTGTCCATACATGCAATGACTATGATGACCAGTAAGCTACTGGTTCTTTGTAGACACCTTACATGTCACCCTTTGGTAAATTATTATGCTCAGGCTCAGTAGATCCCTGTAAAACCCCAAGCATCCCCTCTGTCAGTTGACATCGAGGTCCCTGGGTCAAACCTCCCTTCTTACACTAATGCAGTAGGATCAGCCCCTGGCTAATCCATATGCATCAGCTTGGAGCCCTCTTGCCTGGACAGTGCAGCTGCCACCACATTTTCTTGGCCTTTAATATGTACAATTTTCATATTCCTGCACTGCTAACCTCCAGTGTCTCAGTCTGGAGCTGGTACTTTTTGTTGTGTAGCCATACCAACGGAGAGTGGGCTGTTAGGACCCTAAACTTCCTGTTAAATAAGTAAGGCCTTAACTGCTTGACCGCCCACACAATTGCATAACATTCGGTTTCTATGACAGAGGAATTCTGTTCACCAGGGGTCAGGCTTTTACTTAGGAAAGTAATAGGATGCTTTTTATTGTCTTCACCTGCTTGCGTCAGTACGACTCCCAGGCCTGTGTCAGAAGCGGTGATGCGCAGTTCAAAATCTGGTCTGGCCAGAATAGGCTTTAGGATTTTCTTTGCTTTATCACACCCTTTCTGACAGGCTGCTGTGCACAGCACCGCGTTAGGTTTTCTCTTTTTGCACAGGTCTGTGATAGCAGACACCATGTTGCTGAATCCTTCCACAAACTGGTGGTAATAGTTCTCCAAGCCTATAAAAGACTGAACTTGTGTTTTGATTTCGGGTACAGGCCAGTTAACAGTGAATTCTACTTTCAATAGATCTGGGCAAATCTGGCCCCCTCTTCCAAATGATCTTCTAGATAAGGGATGTTGGCTGCATCCATTTTACACTTGGACATTTTTACCGTGACACTAGCATCTTTGAATTTCTTCAGCACAATTCCCAACTGGGTTTTTATGATCAGACCAGGAATAGCTGAAGATGGTAATGTCCTCTACGTAGGCCCAAGCAAAATCCTGTAACCCAGCTGACAACTGGTTTACAGGCCTTTGAAATGTGGCTCCTGCATTGATTAACCCAAAAGGTAACACTTGAGCTCAAAAAGTCCTGAATTAGTAACACCGGCAGATTTTTTTTTTCCCCCTCTTCACCTCAGTGTTTAAGGAATTTGACAATACTTCTTTGTTAAATTTAGGGTGCTCAGGAACTTTGCCCTGTCTATGGTGTCTAGCATGTTGTTGATCCTGGGCATATGGTGTGCATCAGGAACCAAGACAGCCTTAAGCCTTCTGTAATCAACACAAAACCCTTTGTTCCCCTCCTTTTCGGGGACCATAATTAGAGAAGCCCAGGGACTGTTAAACTCTTATTAGTCCCATTTTCAGCATGCTTGCTATTTCCTTGCAAACTTTCACCTGCATTTTACCAGTTGTCTGGTGTGCTCTGCTGGGTGTGGGCTGAGGTCCTTCAATGTTCATAGAATATCAGGGTTGGAAGGGACCTCAGGCGGTCATCTAGTCCAACCCCCTGCTCAGAGCAGGACCAATTCCCAACTAAATCATCCCAGCCAGGGCTTTGTCAAGCCTGACCTTAAAAACCTCTAAGGAAGGAGATTCCACCCCCTCCCTAGGTAACCCATTCCAGTGCTTCACCACCCTCGTAGTGAAAAAGTTTTTCCTAATATCCAACCTAAGCCTCCCCCACTGCAACTCTAGACCATCGCTCCTTGTTCTGTCATCTGGTACCACTAATCTCATGGACCGTTTCGTGAGTCAGTCCTGGCCTGCTGGAAAATACCTTTTGATGCCTTTGCAGCACAGCCAAAATCTCTGCCTTTTCAGATGAGGTTATCCCTTCAGATATATCTGTGCTTTCGAGTGAGGTACCACTATGACAGTGAGTTATCAAATCAGTAAGATGGGTCTGTCTTGGAGTCCTCCTCAGCACAGAGCACTTCATAAACAATAAAGCCTCAAACACTTTACTGCGATGGTTAATTGTCTATTTCGTAAATGGGGAAATTGGCAACACACGAGAAGTTAGTGGCAGGTCCAGGAATAAAGCCCGGATTCCTAGTCCAGTTTGGTAACCCTCTTCGTACAGATGGTTCTTACAGTCCTGTATTCTCAAGAAATGAATCGATTGGGGCTGTAAAGTGGAATCATACTTTCTTCACAGGAGAGTTTGAGGGAAGTCTAAGCCACTGAAATGAGTTTTGCATTTAGCCTGGGATTTTCAGAGGCCTAAGGGAGTTAGGTACCCAAATCCCATTGAAATCCCAAAATTGTTATAGTCTGGGATCAGCTCCTGAGAAAGTACTGCCTCCTACGCTCCCAAAGCTCTGCTTATTGATCAATGTTTTAATTGTGCTGGCAGATTGTAATATAATGGTCGCAGAGGGAGAGGCGATCTCTCTGGGAGTGTTTAAATATCAGGACACAGACTTTGAACTGGCTCCTTCAACAGAGAGCAAGTGCAGAGGGTGAAGCATGTGATGAGTGATATTTTGTACAACTTGCATGCAGAGTCCCTTGTTTTGTTTGCTACTCACACTGCGCATATGTTTCTGCTGTAATGCTTCGGAGGGTGAGTTGTGTAGTGGCTAGACCAAGAGGGAACTGCCAGGACTCCAGGATTATCCTCTTGGCTCTGCCTCTGACTTGCTGTGTGACCTTGCACAAGTTGTGTTTTCCCATCTGTAAACTGGGGATAGTACCGATTCCACAGGGTGTTTTGAGGTTAGTAAAGTACTTTGGGATCCTTGGATAAAAGTGTTACAGAAGGGCACGGTATTAGAGCATGTGAGTTTATAATATGATATTTGTATTACAGTACTGTCTAGAGGCCCAACTGAGTTTGAGGTCCCGTTATGCTAGGCACTGTACAAGCAGACTGTCAGCTCTTTGAGGTAGGGACCATATTTCTGTCCTCGGTTTGTACAGTGCCTAGCACAGTGCGTCCTGGTCCATAGCTAGCCATACAAGTAACTAATAGTAAGAGACAGTTACTGCCCCAAAGTGCTTACAGGCCAAATAGACACAGACAGACAATTGTCCTACTTGAAATACAATCCGGTCCATTTTTTTTCTCTCTGTTTTTTTTGCATTGTAAACTACCCCATTTATAACTTCTGTCACTTGAAAATAAAACAAAGCATGAGTTGTGCATTCTCTTTTTATTTCAGAGGTGGAGCAGAGCTTTTGTTTGATGGCGTTAAAAAACATCAGGTGACCTTGCCCTGTCAACCAGAGCCTTGTGAGTATTAGAGCTTTTCAAATAAGTCGAAAGAATGACCGCAAATGAAATCTCTGTGAAAAAGAGAGTCAGTTTGTACAGCAGTTATTCAGTTTACAACTGGAATCAATGTGGTTTAGGGCAGTTTCAGCCATGCTTTTATTGATTGGCTAGTTTGGCAGACAATGGTTAACCCTCAAAGTAAATACAAAACATAAATAAGCTGAGCACCTTTTCCGTTCTCCAGGCAACCACAAAATGAGTTCCTTTCCTCAAAGATTTTTTGCCCTCCCCTCTGAATATTGTTAATACACAGCAGCCTCTAAATATTTTCATGAAGTGTATTCTCCTTGGTCAGTCCATGAAGCTGCCTGTTAGCCAGTTTTATTTGTGCTTATATAGGAATATCACTCTCTTGATTTTAATTTAAAACAACTGAATATACTTAAACCACACAGACAAGCATGACAAAGCTAAGGCTTGAAAATTACGCTGGTCTTGCGTGCAGGACATCCTCTTTTCAGTCCTGCAGATAATAAAAAACAAAACACTGCTAGACTGAGTGACCAGTGACTGTTCCAGTGATTATACAACATTAATTTATTTCCTTAGTGATTCGGGATATCAACATCATTCTCATTACTAATTTCCTCCCCTCGACACTTGCCCACACTTCATTTGCATTGTGATTTTTAGCAGCCGATGTATCCAAAACTCTTCGATAGTAAAGCTTTATGTCATTTGAAACCTGGAATTATAAACTTAGAAATGATGTCAAGGATCAATCAACTTTAGCAGTTCATGAGAGAGTGGTTGTAAATATAATCTGCATGCTGTGTATTTTAAGGCCTGAGATCTTCCTGCCATGCCTAGAAATATTTAGAAGCCAGTGCAAATGCTTTCAGGACAAGTAAACTTTTGATCCTGAATATAAGCTATATATAATTCAAAAGGAATAGAAGCATTGAGATGGAGGAGGATGTGGTCAAAGACCAGGCCTGGGATTGTGAAGCTCTAGGTTCTGTCCTTGAGTCTGACACTGACTTGCTACGTGACATGGAGCAAGTCACTCAACTTCTCTGTCCTGTGTTAAAACGGGGGTACTATTGCCAGACATCGCAAGGGTGTCCTGAGGTTAAATTCTAATGTCTGAAAAGCACTTGATGTCCCTGGATGGAAAGCACTAAAGAAGTGGCAGACTATTAATTTATTTGGATTGTAAACATCTTGGGCTAGGATATTGGGTGTTTTTTTGTTTTTGTTTTCAGATGTTTGGCTTAGAATATTTGTTCATAGTCTAACACACTGTCAGTCTTCAGACAACGAACAGGCATTCAGTTAGAAAGGAATGATAAGGTATTCTAATTCTATCTGAGGGTAGTGCAGGGTGCCCCTATCTAGCAGGGATAAGAGCATGAGTCCCTAGTTTCTGCAGCCTGATAGATGTCCATGGTGCAGCATACAACACACAAAGGGCCTAATCCAGCTTCTTTTGAAGCCATTGGGAAGATTTCCATTGACTTCAATGGGAGTTGAATTTAGCCTTTTTTAATTAAAAAAAATTCCCTCCCTGAAGATCTTGCTTACTCAGGCTCTCTTGGTACATGGGACAATAGTTCAGGTGTGGGAAGCTGTGGGCACTTCAGAGGTGAGAGCATCATCAGCAGGGTTAGATCAGAAAAACTGTGTGAAGAAGAAATTCTATAAATTCCCTAATTGATCATGTTAATAAGGAAAACATTTGGGATTATTAACAATAAACAAGTTAATGCAGCTCTCTCTGGGGAAATGAAAATGTTTCTCAGTGGAAAATAAAGAGCACAATCCATCAATCCTAACTCAGGCAAAACTCACCTTGACTTCTCTGGGAGTTTTGACTGAGTAAGGACTGCATCATTGGGTCTTGTGTATTTAAAGAATTTAACTCACCATGTTCAGTGTCTCCTGTCTAGTCACTTACTTTATACCATATGTTCATCTCCTAGTGTACTGAAGAAACCATGAATGAACAGATCTCATGAGTACTAGGATCATAATCCCATTTTAACTGATTTTTATTAGTTGTCAAGTGTATTTTTGGCCGTTTTGCCATTCTTTACGCTTCCTTTCCTCTTGGGTTATTATTTTTTGTCCCTTTTATTTGCAGAGCAACTGCTTCTCTCTGGGACATTGGACCCAACTATATTTTAATTGTTTATACATTTTGTACAACACCCAGATGCAGGGGGATGGGGAGCTAAGTGAACAAATAGGGAAGAATCTATAAATGAATAAAATAGTCTGTGCTCCAAATTTGACCTGGCTAGTGCTCTCTGAATTATAAAAATTGGTTTTATATTTAATTAGTGAGATTACCACATGCAAATCTCCTGAGTCTAGGCACTAGGTGAAAATGTGGTTGGATTCTAAACCCTTTCTCCTCTTGTGTTAACTGGCCAGAGGGGAAGAGGGTCTGGAGGAGGTTAAGGTGGGCAGATGGGAGGGAGCTGCAAATGGGACCACAGAAGGCCATGTATGGAGCCATGTGGCAGCAGCTGTCTTTGCTATCTGGGGTTTGAAGAGATTTTATCATGTTGCCCCTGAGGAACATACGAAAAAAGGGTTTGTGTGTGGGTGTGTACGTGTACACACGTCACCATACTTTGTGAGACCATATCATATTTTTCTCGGGCGCTGCAGATCTGTGCAGAAAGAAGAGCACCAGTTAATAAGAACCTTTGTCCCAAAGCTGTGCTGACAATTTTGATTATCAGCATTATCAATGAGTTTAAGAGAAATTAAAGGAGCTAGCTCTGACTTATTCTGCGTAAAAGAACATTGCTAGGTGGGAGAGGGCAGCGAAGGAGATATTTGTCACATGGAGAGAGGATTAAATTGACTCGGAAAGTAAACCTTAATTTCAAGCATCGAAGGTGCTATTGGAAACAATGGAGCATAAAGAAAAGAAACCCTAAATTAAAAACACTGCAAATGTATTTGGCAGCATCCCCCTGAAACAAACCACAGTAACTTATTTAACCTCGTGTTTCAGCAATCAAATAGAGCATTGTATGAATGCTGCTGCTAGTGATGTCTGAGGTCCTTCCTCCATCCCACTTAGGTTTACAGTGCTGGATTTGTCTCTGGTCATGAGAATGTAACTGACTGTGTTTAGAAGGATGGGAAAATAACGAGCATCGTTTAACCCCTGCAGCAGAGTCCCAGGTTCAAATCCAGGATGTTATGTTGGCTAAGAGTAACTAGAAAGACTCACTGCTGTGCTCTTACCACTGGATCTTGTATGCTCAGGTGAGAGCACTGATTAGAGGCTCTGGCTGTTGTGCAAGGAGCTGCTCAACTCTGTATCATAGGCCCTGCACTGCTAACCATCATGAAGATTTTTCCTTTAAGTGGCAGGCATCTGTGCTTTTGGAGCAAAAGTTCCAAGTGTTGATCGTGTGCTGTAATGACCAATCTGAAGCTTCTAGATTTGTTAGAGTACTTGGCATTCAAAGATTTGGAAGGATAAAATTGTAATCCATAAATGTCAGTAATCATATCTATTCCCCATTTACTCAAAATCTCATAGGGGAAAAATCCATTGCTAATCACAATTTTGAGAGAGGGAAAATTAAAATAATGTATTTGAGTTTGACTGTGCATGGTGCTATCTGAGACACAGGAAATGCGCCGAGGGATTTACAGTCCAAGCACCGGATCCTGCAAGGTGCTGAGTGCTCTTCACTTCTGTTGAAATCAGTTGGAATTAGTCACTCAGCACCTCAAAAGAGGGAGTCTATCTCTCAGGATAAGGCCCCAAAATATGAACAGAATAGTTCAGATACAGTGCACTAGGGGATAGTCTGACCCGAATGTGGTACCCGAGTGCCAGGAAGATAGCTAGAATTGAGTGTACAAGATGGCACCAGTTGTCTAGAAGTGCAAAATAATGGTGGTGATAACATTTGGCTGTCAGCAATAAAAATCATTCCAAATACTGATTTCTTATTGAGTTGATTACTCCTACCTTCTCTCTAAATGTTTTGAAATGAATGTTTAAAATATTTCTGGTAGGGCAAAGTTTTGTCAAATTAAAAACTAAATAATTGACTTAATCCACGGACATTAAAATAAATCGAATCCTTCCAAACCACCTGATATGGCGCTTTCCATCTTCAAAGGAATATGTGAATATTCTCTTCCTTGCAACACCGCAATGGGCTAGTGAAGTATGTATATATTGATGGGGGAAAACTGAAGCGCAGAGGTCATGTGACTTACCAGAGAGAGCATCTCATGTTAGTATAAAGGTAGAATTAGAATTTGGGAGTCCTGACTCCAAGACCCCTCTTTCACAAGGCCAGTCTGCCCAGCCAAATCTTCTATGTCAGGGGGGATCCATATTATGACCCTATCAGGGCACTGTCACGTTACTATTCAGTTTGGGCATTTGACCGGTCCAGATATAAATGGTTGATTTGACCAGTCAAATTTTTTAAAGCAATGACTTATTAGAATAGTACCAATAGTAACAAAAAAGAGTAAGACTTTGTTGTCTCCAGTAGGTTTAGGCTTAGCCTTAGATACTTGTGCCTAATTACAAAAACCGAGTTACTTAATTGAGTTTTGAACTCCAAAAAATGAAATGAAGTTCTTAAACTGAAAGAATAACACCATGATGCAATTAAAAAGGTAGGCTGCTGTCTCTATCAGGGCTTTCTTGTTGGAATGTTTGACAATATTTGACCATGGTCATTTGACTGGCTTACCAAGCCTCATTAATATGTCCCAGCCAGGGTAGATTGGGTTGTGTGGCTGGGCCCTTTCATCTGTTCTGCCTAGTTGTGCCATCTCCCCATTGAATCACTGGTATGCAGTATTTCCTGGCTGTTGTCGCAGTGAAGTGGGTATGTTATTTATAAGGGGGCCAGTTGAGTGGATTCATTTGTAGTTCTTCGTTGTTAGAAGGAAAGATGGAAAAATTAAAATTCTCTTGCAGGAGTCATCTCAGTGCTTTCCTACTAGGCTTCGTGTAATGGGAGCTGCGTTACCCCTCTGCCATGAATCTGATTAATCTGAACTCGTAGAAGGAACTTCCCAGGCACTGAGAAGCCCATCTCTCTTCTGTGTGACCAAATCCCTCTGATAACAAAGCCTGGCTTTTCTGTCCTTCCCAGCCAGTGTGTTCCTGCACAGACACCTATTAGGATAACCTTTCTATCCCCTACCACCCAACCCCCACCCTCACTCCTTTTCTCTTGGTGGTATTTGCTGTCATGACACCACTGTTTAAAGGATGGCAGCAGAGCATAGGCTGATGAGGAGGTTCCTGGCCCTTTAAACTGCTTAGCATGCGTTTCACACGGTTCGCGGTGCCAGCTGTTCCTTTCTCCTCCTGCCCTCACTCACAGGAGCTGTTTGCTGAGCTCAGAGCTGAGCAAAATTGCTTTTCAAAAGAGCCACTTTCTGCTTAATTAAACAATGAGACGCCGTCCCTCTGCACATCTGTAAAGCTCCTTCTGCAGCCCCTTTATCCCACAAACTGCTCCATTCTTACCTCCATTCAATTGTAAATCTTCCTCCCCTTCCCCCATCAGCACTCTTTCTTTTCCCCTTTCAAGTAAGGCTGAGGAGGTTGGTGTTTTTGTGGGAGGGGGAATTGGTTTAATGGTCCTTGCTGTATATGAAAATATAACGTTAGCAAAGTAACTGCTGAAAATGAGAGGCAAGGATTGGCACAGATAATTGTGTGGCTTTTGTATTGCAGAGGAATAAAGTCATAATAGCGATTTGAACGGGACATCAGTTATTCTCCCCCACTAATCCTACCAAGCCATAAAAAAAATCACTAGTTCTTAAAGCTGATGGGAAGAGGGTGAGGAGTCAGGGCAAGAAACTCTTGCCCAACTCGCGGTGCCAGTGTGAGTCTGTACCAAGGAAGTCCCTCTACAGGCTTCTGTATGAATAGATGTTGCCAGGGTGAGTGTGACCAGAGGGATCCCTCTGCAGTCTTTCTGTATGAATAGTTACATTCCTCCGGTCCTGAGTCTTGGGTGTATAATTCTACATAGTCTTTGGTGTTAGTGGTTAGATTTCCTCTCTGTCCACTGTTTCTTTCCCAACACAGTCAGGGAAATGAGGAAAGTTCATTTCCACAGCAAGTTTAAAATGGACTTTGTCTGCATTTAGTAATACTTTCTTTGAATTGTCAGGGAATTTGCCTGAGTGGCTCACACAAATTAATCCACAACAATTCCAGGTTGTGCAGAAGAGATGAATGGAGAAATAGATGAGGTATCTGTGGCAAGATGGGAACACCCACTTCTTTATGTCAGGAAGAGGTTATAGTTAGGGTGATGCAGTATTGTCTAACTAGGGTTGATAGGATGCAGTTAAGAAAATGAGAATTTAGGCTATTGGTAAAAAGATTCCTAACTTTGCAAGCTATGGCACAATCTCCTACGGGATGTGTGGGAAGCACCACATTCCCTGAGCCCTTTAAAACTAGACTGGAGAAAGCCCTAAACAGTCTTCCATTGGGAATAATCCGGCACTAGTAGAGAGAGAAACTAGAAGAGCCCTGTTGCCTGGTCATCATTTCTAACTTCTCTGATTCCTAATCCAGCCTTCAATGCCTGTTGAATATAATCGCCACCTATTGTCCGTTCTTTTTGTAAGATTCTCCTTAGATCCTTCCTTAGATAATTTTGAACAAGAGACTGGACCATGTACCACTGCTAGTGATCCATGATCCTAATAAAAAGAGATGGTTTAGTGCACTGGCATTTATTCATAAGCCTTAAAGTGACCATAGTGTTGGGTGTTGTAAGATTAGAAACTCTGATTTTTGGCGCTGTGGCGGGATTAGCTTTATGCAGAGGATCAAATCCCGTTAGAAATGCCAGGAACTGATGGTAGCACTTTGGATCTGGCGATTTGCTGCTGGCTGGCAAATGGGATCAAAGATCCCTGGAATTTATGATCTCCCTACCAGCTAACTGGAGGGAATGTGAGATCCTGGGATCTGAGTGCTCCCTTGTCGTTTACAAGAGCTGACAGAAAATCCCATGATCCACGTGTTCCTTGATGACTGACAGGGCCAAGAACTCCTCTGAATGCAGGGCCCAGGACTGAGGTCCTCCATCCAAGCTAACAGAAGGGTTATGGAAGAACGCAGCATCTGGTCTCTTCCTGTGCTGTGGACAAGAGGGAATGGAGGAAGCACTAATGTGGGCCCTCCCTTCCAGTTAACTCTCTCCCTCCCCACTACCACTTTTATCTCTCTGCCAGGTGATTGTAAGCAGGACCCAGGCATTATCTTCTAACGCACAGAAGCCGATGGTTCCAAAGTCACTAAAAGCTCCCTGTTAATAGAATCCAGATTGAAGTCTCTTTCCTATACATGTCAGAAATGGCTCAGAAGATGTCAGTGAAAACAGATTCGAAACTTCTCTTGGCCTTGCTGTGGTCACCATGCCTTGAGTCTGAAACCTTGTCTACACTAGAGCTTACTCCGGTACACCCCAGAGTGATGCAAGTTACACCAACCTAAGTGCCGGTATAGACCGCACTCTGTCAGCAGGAGAGCCTCTCCTGCCGACACAGCTACCGCCTCTCGTGGGAGGTGGAGTAATTAAGCCAACTGGAGAGCCCTCTCCTGTCAGCTTAGAGTATCTTCACCAGAAGCGCTACAGTGTAGATGTAGCCAGAGTTTAACCCTTTCCCTCTGATTCTGCTTATATAAGCCATTCCAGGCCTTCTGCTGCAGCTTATGGTACCCCACCATCTGCTTCGGAGGTTCACTTTGCACATTAACTAGCCTGAGGAACCCCTTGTATCCATTTCTACAATGGGCCCTTTCATAACATTGTGGCCCTTGTGCTAATTAGAATTCAGTAAAATGGACAAGGCACTCGCCTGCCTGAGTGGTGTATTTTGGGGATGTTTTATATTTTGAAAAATAAGCCACCTAACCTGGCAAAGGGGTTACAAATTCTCTTCCCATCCAGGCAGCGGGAATGATGGAAGAGGCATGCAAAGAGGGGACTCTGTCATGGTTACAGGCCAATGGCTGAGAATGTGGGTGGGATGGCGCTTGGCCAGAGTTAGTGACCTCAACAAATTGGAGCTGAGCCGTGGTCCGGATGACGAACGATCGTGTTCTGGGTCAGAGAAATGGTGCCCCATAGGGAGGTGTCCGAAAGGCGGCCTGAGAAAACCGGTTGTGCTGTTGCAACACTGACCCCTCGGTGAGCAGGGCTGCATACATCTTATTTATTCCAAACCAGAAAGGAACTTTCCGGTGTCTAGGCCTTAAGAGTCCCCTGTTTTCCTGAAATAGGCTTCCTATTCTGCACCCAAGACAAGGCTATTACTGAAAATACACCCTCTGGAAGCCCTAGCGGGAGGGTTGGATTGTGCATCTGCTCGTTAATGTATGAGGGGCATGCGGGGGGAGGTGCGGAGATGCATATGTATGTTGTGTTTGTGTGTGTAAATCTGCCAGTGACACACACAGCCCTATGTGTGTTCATACAGCTTCTTTGTTAGTGGAGGGCTGCGTTTTCACGTTCACTGATATTATGTTAATGCAAGATCAGCGAGTATGTGTTTCAGGGCAGTGTTTAGGGTTTCTGGGTGTTTACATGATTGGTGAGATTTCGCAGAGAAAAGCTGGTCCTGTTTCTTATTCCAGGCACCTGTCTGCCATGACTGTTTTCTCTCTGCTGAATTATCACAGATGAGTCCGTCAGGACCAGGAGGCTTTATTGAGCTGTGAAAGATCTATGGGTTTCAGCTATGGTTTTGAGGGTGCAAATGAGCCCAGGAGTTTGTAGGAGGCAGAACTAAGATGGAGTCCCAGGTCACTTTCTCTAAGAGGATACTCACTGATTCTTCCGGACAGAAAAGTTAGATGTGACAGATCAGACTTTGGAGGAGACCACGCTGGAGACTATGCAGATCTTTCAGCCACATTCAGGGATATTTATACTGCAGCTTGTATGGGTTAAAAACAAGCCTGGGATTTGGGTACATGCTCACTGCAGCTCTCACATCCTGTCCACTTGCATGACAAGCCAGTGGCTTTGTGTCACTGAAAACATGCTCATTTTCGTGGATCTGTTCATTCCCATTGGGCTGTTTGTTTTGTGCGTATACAGTGGCCCTGTGGCTTTCAGCTCCTGTGATGCACTTGGATGGTCACTTCACTCACATTTGCTTTTTTCTTTTTCTTTTTTTCTTGGCTTTTCTATTCACTTCAGAATGTTCCTGTGACTATGGTGCTGGTGAAAGGCACGGGGTTGACAGCCCTGAAGACTGAGTTCTCTCTGTCCACGGATCAGAGACAGAGTTCCCCGCCATTGTGCTTCAACCCCAAATTGCAGAGACCTCCCCTGAGGTCAGAGGGTAGTTCCGTTTCCGTGGCCCATTCTGCCCTTGGCACCTCTGCTTAGATGAGCACTAATTGGCCCCATTGTTGGTAATTATGGTGGGTTTTATGGTCTGAATATTTGTCTACCAGGAACTGGACTGAAGCTACCAAAGTAATTTCACTGGGGTAACAAATCTTGGTCATTATTAACTGGGCTGAGTTTAAAGTGGTGACTAACGGAAAACCGCTCAGGACCCTCTTATCAATGCTCTGAGCCATCCAATTACCTACTTCTTAACATTATTTTTATTGTATAATGTTCAATAAGCAGCACAGAACTGCCATTGCACAAAATATGTGATCTGTCACTGCCAAAGGGCAGCATACATTGTGCAATTGCACTTCTGTAAATATTAAATACTCCTGTTCCGATGATGAGTCCGCTTTCATAAGCCGTTTAGATAAAGCATAAAATTGGTGTCCCAATGGTGAGGATTCAGCTTGGCAGTGGACAGAGGGTGGTCCGTTTAAATGGCTTTCCTTCCAATTGATTATTTCTACAGATCCATGCGTTTGAATGGTGCTTTACAGACAAACAGGTCCTTGGCCCGAGGAGCTTACAAACCAAGTTATACACACCACAGCGTGGGGGAGGGTGCTGTAGGAAAGAGAAGGGTCATGGTAATAAAAGAGCAGGAATTGTGCTTTAGTTGCACACGTTATTATTTTGGGAGAGTCCAGGAGCTCCAATCACAGACCAGGACCCCATTGTGCCAGGCCCTGTACAAATGCAGAACAGCCGATGGTCCCTGCCCAAAAGACCTTGCAATCTAAGTATTCTTATTCAGTTTTTGAATTTTGTCTGTGCATACTTTTTGGATCTGTCATTTTTCATTGTTATATTATTGGTAGTTTTGAGGAGCAAAGATAAATACGAGGGCAGGAGCAGAATTCAGTGCTGGAAGAACAGTTGAAAGAAGTGAGTCTGAGATGGGATTTGGAGAAGGCGTGAGAGTTACGTTCCTCTTTGGATCAGAGGGGATATTCAAGAATAAATGGGGGGGGGGGGGGCTTGCATAAGAACAGCAATAGTGGGTCAGACCAATGGTCCATCTAACCCAGTATCCTGTCTTCCAACAGTAGCCAAGCCAGGTGCTTCAGACGGAATGAACAGAACAGATAATCAAGTGATCCATCCCCTGTCCACTCCCAGTTTCTGGCAAACAGAGGCTATGGACACTCAGAGCATGGGGTTGCATTTAATTCTCCTATGCACACGTGTGAGACTTCTGGGGGAGGTGTTGGTATGTGTTAGGGGTGTTGGTGTGAGTGTTGTCTGGGCTCTGTAACTGCAGGCACAGATGGGGCTGAAAATAATGTATTTATTATGGAAGGGGTGGGGGGAATCTTCCGAGACAGTCTTGAAATAAGCCAGCCACACCACATTGCAAGCTTCTTCTGGGTGGCTATCCTTGGTCCAGCTGGTGCAGTGTAGGGATGGTGTGGCTTTTACCAGGTAAAATCTTGGTTTTTACTGCCCTGGGGAAAACTAATTCATCCCAGTTTAAGGAATTTTCTATTTTAAAAATGAATTAATGTACACTACATTACACTTAGGTTTAGTTGCATATTCAAATTGTGGTTCCAAAAGGCAGTAGATTCATAGATTAATTTAGGGTTGTACAAATAAAAAGTAAAATTGCAGTGGACATAATATGCAAGTCCAATACTGAACGTCAGAATGTCTGTACATTTTGGTTTGGTATTTTCTCAAGGAAGTTATTCATGTCATGCTTCATAGTTCAGTTTTCAATATTTTATAAATACAAGTCAAAAAACGTCGTCTGTGAAAACAACAATAATGCAGAGTTGTAGGCTTGAAGCTTTAGGCAGTCGAAGACATGCACAGTTGCAGATTACCAGTCCCTTTGGCCATGCAGCATTCTGTAGCAGAAGACCAGCTGTGATGTAGTGGATAGACCAAGCTTATTCCTCACTTTTGAATGCCTGTAGCCAAAGTACGAAAAGATTCATTCTGTGCTTGCTGAACTTGCTGGATGCTGATGCAATTATTTTTCTCGGTTTCCTGTTTTAAACCGGGTTTAAGCCAGTATTTACCAGTGCCCTGTCTTAAATTAGTGTTTCCTGGGAAATGGCCCACCCTGCTACAGTGTGCTTGTGTTTTAAATGATCTGTCTTGAAGGGCCCCAGAAGAGCAGGCTGTTTACTGTATCAAAGCAGAATCCTATATCATCCACCTCATTGTTTTGTGCCCTCATGCAAGTGCGTTGCTCGCAAGCATAAGGCCCTTCATAGTGTTGCCGTGGTGGGGCTGGTTTTTCCTTTTGCACTCTTCTTCCTCCTCCTGTAGGGCTGTTTGTCGTTCTCATTCCCTAGCGCTCATTTCATAGCGACGGAGAGCAAAAGCAGTTTGTGGGTGAGCTCCTGGGGGCTGTACACGGCAGCAGCATTCTTTGGTGAAGGTTGACATAGTTGACTCTTGTTCTGGTGGCTGACTGACCAGCTCCTTATGCCTTCTGTCTATTGCTCACTGTCTCCAGGGAAGTGATCACCTTGGAGGACAGTAGATTCCATGTTGCTAAACTAAACTTCTCTAACCGATATTTAGTTAAAAAGAAATCCCTGCTCTGACCGTAGGTGAGGATCCAATGTACAGTGCAATCTGCTGCCATGAGACAGATCTTCCCTTCGTGACAGAAACTGTCCAGTTTTGGGAGGCAGCATCGTTTGGCAATCCCCTCTGGCCGCCTAGAGTACGTCGGTCCCACTGCTTTAGAGGAAGCCAGCAACACAGGGCCACAGAGGATGTGTGAAAGAGGGAAAAAATGGAAGGAGTCCTAGTGGAGAGACACTCACTTACAACAGATGGGGATTTTTTCCTGGGAAGGTGTATCTCCATTCACTGTAACTGACTTACACCTGTTTACAGCTGAGCAGAGTTTACTCTTCATGCGGGGAGAGTCACAAATGTGACCAGTGAAAGAAAGCACCTCCCTTTGTAGCTTTATTCTAAAGAAACAAAGCTCTGTTCCAGGGAGCCTCCCTGACAGCACCACACAATGTGCTGACACAGTGCAAGGACTGAGTCACCCCATTACAAGGGTATTTATTTCATGGATCAGTCATGCGACAACTGCACCAAAAAGAGTTGTTTAGCTCAGCCTGTAAAAGAGGGTTGTGAAAATATTTACAGTGCCGTTTACAACAGAGAGATGTGCATATACAGCCCGTTATTCCCTCTGATACAGCTAGAGGGGGTTCAAGCCCTAATAGCTGATAGGTGGATTTGTGCACTGGGAACACTTCCTTGTGCCTTTGAAACAAATAAAGCTCTTTTGGGGCTTTCAGAAGGTTCTTTAAAGGAGCCCTGGAGAATAACTGATTGTAGATTCAGAATGATGAAGTGGATTGTGGAACAGTGAAATATAGAGGCAAATGCAGGAGAACGCCACATTGTAATTTGTCAGCTTCTCCAAACCCTGTAATGGATTATTCTCTCCCTCTGACACGTCTCACCTCGCCAATAGGAAATTAACTGATGCTATCGCTAAAGAAATTGTTTTTGCCTCACAAAGTAAAATTGTTACTATAAAAACCTGCTAGCAGTGTCTCCTCCTCCTTTTACATGAAGACAAATCCGTCCTGTCACTACTGAAATAGAAAGATAAAGGCTGAGCTTTAATAAAGCAACTATAAAACAAAGCGTGTGTGTGTGTGTGTGTGTGCGCGCGCGCAGAGGGTCTGAGCTGAAGGTGTGATGCCAAAGGAGATTACAAAGGGCTTGAGTGGAACTACGCCACCTCTAACATGTCTGTTTATGTATGTGACTGTATATTCATGAATGTTTGCCTATGTCTTATGGGGCTTACGTTTTCAAAAGTATAAACCTTCAGAAGTGCTGGCCTGGCTTTCAGAGGTGGCAAATGCTCACATCTCCCACTGAGCTCCCTTGCCATAGTGGGTGTTCTGCACTTCAAAAACTAACACACACAAAGCCAGCCCCAGGATGTAGATGTCTCATGTTGGGATGCCCAGAAATTTAGACGCCCAAAATGAGCGGACATTTACAAATCTAGTCATCAGTTTGTATCCTGCATGTGTCTCACAAAGTGACTGTTCCAGGGAGAGTCACGTTCTAACCCACTTGTTAGTTTCCTCTTCAGTTTCTCAAACAAATTCTTATAGGCCATGCAAGTATCCATCCATGCCTGTTGCAGCCCAAAGGTGAATGGTTTTAGTAGACTTGAGTGAAATCGGTTCAGCCACTTTTTTGAGTTTATGCTGCCATTTTGTGGGGGGAGGGGAAAGAGAGAGAGAAAAGGAGACACTTTCACCATGTGTTTCAATCCATTTTAGTACGTGTTTCAGACCCAACACTAGAAGCTTCAAACTTAGCTTCTTGTGTAATCCTCCTTGAGACTACTGAATTCCTCATCTTCACGCTTGTATTGTTTTAATTCTAAACATTTTAAGTTTGCAGTTTAAATGTTTGATTCCTGTTCCATTAACTGTGGAGGCTTTTTGCATTTTCTGTGGTCAGGTATGCACATCCAACCAACTCTGTCTATGGGGGTGTGAGCGTGCGTGGTGTGTGCCTCCTAACAAAGGAGATGCCCCTTCCTGGTGAATGCTGACCTGGGTGGGTTCTCGAGGATCCCTTCTCTTATTCCCTTGGTTACATCTTGTGACCAGACAGAGTGAATGGAGCACTGTTCCCATCATTGGTCCTTGTCCCAGGATGAGCATAACATCTCTGCTAACTGGGGAGTGAAGGCTGGGGCCCTAGTCTTTGACCTCCTGTGAAACAGAAGTGGATATTTCAGGGGTGGGCAAACTTTTTGGTCCAAGGGCCACATTGGGGTTGCAAAACTGTATGGAGGGCCGGGTAGGGAGGACTGGGCCCCCCCAAACAGCCTGGCCCTCGCTCCCTATCTGACCCCTCCCACTTCTCACCCCCTGACTGCCCCCCTCAGAACCTCTGACCCATCCAACCCCCTCCCAGGACCCCACGCCCCTAACCGGCCGCTCCCAGGATGCCATGCCCTATCCAACTGCCTCTGTCCCCTGACTGCCCCCTGGGACTCCCTGCCCCTTATCCAACCCTCAGCCACCTTACCATGCTGCTCAGAGCAGCATGTCTGGCAGCTGCGCCGCCCAGCCGGAGCCAGACGTGCTGCTGGGCAGGAGCATGCAACCCCACCACCCAGAGCGCTGCCCACACGGTGGCATAACTGTGGGGAAGGGGCCGGGGGCTAGCCTCCCTGGCCAGGAGCTCAAGGGCCGGGGAGGACAGTCCTGCGGGCCACATAGTTTGCCCACCTCTGGGATATTTGGTGCTGGTGAGGAAGCTAGTCTATAAACTCTGATTTTCTCTCTCTCCTTTCAGGGGACATCAGAAACCTGCTAAAGTGGATCAAACAGAATCTATTAAAAGAGAGACCAGAATTATTTATTCAAGGGGACACTGTGTAAGTACAGATGTAAAAGACTTTGTTTATGTTTCCCTGTCTGCAAGTCCCAGTGCAGAGGGCATATGTGTTACTGCTGGTGGCGGGAAGAAAGTTATATCAGTTGAAATATGGCATATGCTAGAAGGAATGACATGGAAGAGAATACCCCATAGACTTGAATAGGGGAAAAAAGGTCCGCTCTATTGTCTTGCTGTATGACCAAAGGCAGATCACTTAGCTTCTCTGTGCCTCATTATTCCCATCTGTAAAATGGGGATAAATACTACCCCATGGGAGGGATGTGAGGCTCTCTTTGTAAAGGGCATTGATTTCCTTGGATGACAGGGACTATGCAAGTGCAAAGTTACTACTGTGGTGGAGGGAGGTGGGTTGATATTCTAGAGAATTATCCAGATTGGGGAGCAATGTGTCTGCTCTTTGCCAGGTCTGACTGTGAGAACTCCAGCTCTTTCTGAACCTAAGCCCAACCCAATTCCACAAAATGTCTGTCTCCTTACGACCCACAGCAGGAGGTCCCCCAGCACTCATGGCCTCTTTCCATTCCCGTCACCTTGAGTACTAGCATTGTGTGTAGATTGCAGGGTTGAGGTTTTAGCAAGTAGACCATCCCCCTGTTCCAGCTGTGTGTCTGTGTTGCACAGCGCAGTCTCTGTTCACATCAGTGGGTCTGGATCAGTCACTCTGAGAAGCACCAACAAATAGATCTGCTGGGAAATGATTTTATTTTTAAAATGGGGCCAATCCCATTGAAAAAGGCCAGAAGAAATGGAGCACAATGTGCTGTGCAGGCAACTCCCAGCTGCAGAGTGGAGGTTGGGTGTTTAACATTCCTCACAGGTCTCTGTGAGCTGAAGCGTGTGCCAGGTCCCCTGGTAGCAGGAGAGACAATTGCAGGACATTGAAGATCAAAGAAGGGGAATCCCTTTGCCTCTAATCAGGAGCTCTGAGTTGATCCTGGGTGTTTACAACCGTTAGCAGGGGCACTACAATTGCTTTCCTTAGCTCTGAATTGACCTCTCTGCACTCGATTGCAGTGCATGGGTTTTAATTACCTGGCTTTTCTATATTGTCTTGAAATGGAGTCATCCCAGAGCCTTCTTGTGAATGGTGTCTTTTGATTTCAAACGAGCTCTGGGATCAATCTCGTTTTCCCCTTTATTTGATCTAGAAAGGGCACTGCCTGTCCCTATTTCCACCTCTGTGCTATGATTCCCTTTTCGCATCAGCTTTACAGACCAGCCTGCCTGTGATCTGCTTTTTAACAGCCAGCGGTGCGAACTCTTTGCAGCTTTTAGCAACCCTATTTCCTGACTACTTCTCTCTGTTCTGCAGGCGGCCAGGAATTTTGGTACTCATCAATGATGCAGACTGGGAACTAATGGTCAGTCCTACTTCAGTTTTATTTTCTTTGTTCTGTTGCTCTGCCTGATTTGTGGCTGTTCTTGGGAAGCTATTTTAGATTCTTGCCCCAAGCTAAGCATCTAGTAGTGGGCAAGGGGAGGGAGGAGTTCCTGCGTGTGGTGTACGCTGGTTGTTCTAAAGCCTGGAGCCTTTATCTAACCTGCTGAGGCTAAACCACCATTCAGTCCCCCAGAAGATCACCCACACTCCGACAGTCAGCTGTGGCCTTCACTCCTCTGGGAACTGAGTTGGTGTCTCATCCATGCTTGAGATAACCACTTGCTCAGTGGGGCACCAATGTTGCTTCACAGCCTTGGGCAATTGTGAGAGCCCTTGATTATAAGAAGGTGAGTGCTTGGGAGGTGAAGACATGTTTTGCCTAAGATCATTCTCAGGTGAACCAGAGGAGGATGCTCAGGTAGAACAAGCAGAGCTGGCCCTTGGGGGTTTTGCTACATTAGGATTATGCCTACACTTAAAGCGAGGAAGAATTCTTCTGTCCCCCTGGTGCTGTCTAGACCATGGGTTAGGTTGGCTTCACTATCTCGCTCAGGAGTGTGGATTTTTTCACTCCCCAGAGCATCGTAACTGGGTCAGCTTAACTTTTTAGTGCAGACGTGGCCTAGGCAAACAGGCTAATGTCTTCTCCTCTCAGCCCACCATCACAGGCCCACTATAAATAGTCACGAACTAGTCTGCAGATATAATAGTCACTTCTGAGAGTGGCACTTCCCCATGACCGTGAATACCTGAGAGCTCCCTCTCCTGTCTCTCCACCTCACCTTTCTTAGGAGTAAACCTTGATCTTCCCCCTCTGCAGTCCCTAGTGCTCTGGCATCTGTTATGAGATGTTCTTCTTTTGCAGCCTCTGTTTGGAAATGCCTATTAAACCATTTCTCATTCTTTCTTGACCTGCAGGGCGAGCTGGATTATAAACTCCAGGACCAGGATAATGTGGTTTTCATCTCAACGTTACATGGTGGTTGAGCTCTTGGAATTCATAAGGACATAAAACAAGAACACGGGGGGAGAACCCTCATGTCTTTTTGAACTGTCTGTGCCTCACTTACAAGCCATGGCAAATCATTTACACCGTCATTAGGCGTACAAATAAAACCCATGCCAGTGACTGGCCTAGCGTGCACTTCAGGCGCTTCCATCCTTTGGTTCTACTTTAACTTGTCCTGCCTGCAATCCCAGGTGCAAAGGTGATGGGAGAGCACCTGCTGCATTTGGTCACTTGATTCCTGGGTCTACGAGGGAAGGGCTCCTGCACTAGGTGCTGAAAATTAGTTTCTTTAAATATGGGGGAGGGGAAGGTGCCTTTTTCCTGGAGAAAGATGATCTGGGGGAATTGTGGCTATGCTTCAGGGCAAGGATGGACAGACTTTGCCTTGGCTGCAATAGCTGTGTTTCTTTCAATGGGATGTTTATTTGGTGGAGTGTCTTTCATATGGACTATATCCCAAAGTGCCTTGCAACATTAGCAGATAAGAGGAAATGTGACAGAGGGAAAAGAGGTTTTTAGCTGTCTTCACATGAGGTGGAGAGTGGACGGCAACATACACTTAAGGTGTGTCTACACTGCAATTAAAAACCCGCAGCTGGCCGGCTTGGGTTAAGGGGATGTTTAATTGTGGTATTGATGTTCAGGCCCTAGTTCCCAGTGAGGTGGGAGGATCCCAGAGGTCGAGCTGCAGCCTCAGCCTGGACATCTACACTGCAATTAAACAGCCCTGTAGTCTGAGCCTCACCAACCCAACTCAGCTGGTCTGGTGCAGCTGTGCGCTTTTAATTGCAGTGTAGACCCCTTTTTAGGGCCTGGCTCTCCCCTCACCTGCATCTTGTCACTGTTTACATCTGTGCAAAGTGGGTGTGAAACACAATTCTGATTTCCTAATGTTTTACACTTACTTTACACTTAGGGTGAACAGATGTCCTGATTTTTTTGGTCTTTTTTTTCTTATAGGCTCCCATTACCCCTCCACCCCATCCTGATTTTTCACATTTGCTGTCAAGTCACCCTATTTACACCTGAGCAAAGGAGTGTAAAACACTGGCAGATGAGACTGGAGCACCTACCTAAATGCAAATAATTACACTACATGCAAGGCAGTAGAGAAGCAGGCCCTCTGCCTATAAAATCTGGTGCAGTGAATCACATTGCTTCTGAGATAGGAAGCAGAACTGGAAGAACTGCATTGAATGGGGTTTTCAGCATCAGAGATGTGGAGCCCAGAACTGCTGCAGAGCCGGTCAGCACCAGCCATCCTGGCTTTGCTCATCAAAAACTGCTGCAGAAATCTAAGGGTGGAGGGGCTGGAACATACTGAAAACAATAATGAAAATGTGGCAAAATCCAATAGTATGCATCTTTTAAACCCATTCCCCAAAGGAAGGTGAGACTTCCCAGTGTTGTCTACCTCCTGAGAAAGCTTTGTTATTGCTGTGGCTGAAGTGGAGGTTTGTATTTAACAAACTAAGGATGTTGTTTGACTTCCACCAATTTCCCTGAAAATACACATTGGCCCAAACTCCACAGCCAAAGTACAGGAGGGGCAAAGGGTAAGATTCCCGTAAATAAAACTGAGGAGCTGATAGCAGGGGTGTGAACCAAGGTTTGGAATATGTTGGGCAAGCGTCCTCCATCTATATCAGTCTAGCGATCTTCCTTGGTCCTTTGCCTACTAGTATATCCCCCACCCCTCCTCTTCCAGTCCTGCTCCTCCATGTTTCTCTGCCAGTGCACCTCCATCAGGACTGTAGCACTGATTACAGCCACATGTAAGACAATCAGGTATTGCACAAGCTCTTTCAAATACTTGTCGCCTGCACTATTACCTGCTCTTCCTAGCTGGGGTCTCTCCCGAGCTGCTATTTAGTAGCTGAGATGTTGCACCCTGCCACTGGTAATGTATGTGGCCAATACATTAATCCTTCTGTGTGCTGCACCTAACAAATTTGCATTCTGTATGGTGGAAAGGGAGGGGGGAGACACTCTCCTGTTTGACCTCTCTAGCAATGGGTTTATGCCAAGAGATGTTTACCAGGTCCTAGGATGCATAACTAAACCCAACTATGAATTATGATGATGAACTTGTGAATGTTTCTGAAGTGCTTTCAAGGTGGAGAGCGCTGAGCATTATGGGTAATAAAATTAGTCATCCGCCTCTGTCAAATCCAGCTGCAGCCCTTGACTCGGCCATGCTGCAGCTGTGCATTACACAGGCCAAAGGCTTTTATTGGTTCTGAATTTACCTGTCATTCATTTCACCGAGTGAAACTGCAGGGAGGAAGGGGACAAACAACACATAAGGATTCTAGATCAAGCTAGGCACGGGCTGAGAATACTCAAGTGTGGGTAAGACTTGAAAACAGGTGGAGGTGGAAGGAGATGGGTGTAGTCCTGCCTCACAGCCCTTTCCTGCCCTAAGCTGTATTTGGGCTTTAGAGGGGTTTTCTCTGACTCTTCCTTTTGGTCACTTACCACAGGAGGAGTTTCTTCCCTGGGAAATCTTACTTGCCTTAATCGTAAGAGTGCAGACAGCCCCCGGAAGGATTAGTCCAGAGGCAGTAAGAAGTGCTGCTCAGTGCAAGAAAAGCTAGAAATGCCAGGGCAAGGCGTGGGAAATGCTGTGGCCAGTTCCTGTCCCTGCAGAAGTTTCTGAGCCACGGGCCTGTTTCATTCTTTGTCCTGCCTGGATCCTTGGTGAAAGGGGGCTTGTTGTTCCTCGGCTGTTTCCTGGGTTGCCCCAGCAGCGTCAGGAGCTTTACGAGGCTTTGCCCCTTAAACCAGAGGGGGCGGTTTGCTGGGGGCTGCTGCCTGGGTGGAAGGGGATGGATGAGTTCAGACACTGCAGCCGCCCTGCTGTTCTTCTCACCACCTGGCTTGGCAACCCGAGAGAGCCCGGACCCGGGGCCCAGGAGTCCTCTGCTGTTCCCCATGCTGCAGGCTCTATTCCCCTCCTCCCTGCTGTTAGCAGCAGCCAAGGGCCGGTTCCCCCTACACCCCTTTGGCCGGGGCCCCGCAGCGCCGGCTTCCCCCTCCAGCCCAGCCCGAGCCGGTGGCCGCTGCTAGGGGCTGGTCTCTCCCTGGCGCAGGTAGCAAAGGGCGCTGCAGCGCCGAGCCCCGGGAGTGGATGGGGCGGCAAAGGGCGCTGCAGCGCCGAGCCCCGGGAGTGGATGGGGCGGCAAAGGGCGCTGCAGCGCCGAGCCCCGGGAGTGGATGGGGCGGCAAAGGGCGCTGCAGCGCCGAGCCCCGGGAGTGGATGGGGCGGCTGCAAGGCCGGGCCTATGTCGGCTTTGCCAGTGCCCCTGCGGGAGGGAGGGGCAGAGCTCGGGCTGCTTGGCTCGGAGCCCAGCCCCGGGCCTTCCTGGCCTCGGGTCTCCCACCCCCACCGCTCCAGGGGCTGCCAGCTCCGGGCCGGCTCCCTGCCGCATAGCGGGGTCGCGCAGGCTGCGGACGGATCTGAGCAGCCGGGCAGACTGCGGGTGGGGGGGGAGGGTGTCTGGGAACCCCTCGGCTGGGGGGGGGGCGTGGGGCAGGGCCCCTCTGCGCGGGTGGGAGGAGGCTGTGGGGTGACTGCGCGGCGGGCAGGGGGGCGCGTGGGTTCAAAGGAGCCAGCCCGGAGCTGGCATCTCTCGGGGGCTCTCCCCTGCTGCAGCTTCCCACACCCGGCCGAGGTGCCCCAGAGGCGGTGCCAGCCGCGCCTGGCCTGGCCTCTCTCCACCTCTCCCTCCCTCCCTCCCACGCAGCTCAGCCGGGGCGGGGGGGGGCACACATGCACCCCCTAAAATGGAGATCGCGCTTTGGGGGCGGGGTTGGCTGGTTTTTCCACACGTGCTTCTGCACTGGGGGGGGGGGGGGATGAGATCCCTGGCTCCGATCCCGCGATGGTGGCGGAGAAACTTCCCAACGGGACTGATCCTCTCCCTCTCCTTTCGAAAAAGAGGGTGGGGGTGGCAGCGATTCTGCCAGGGGGGATCGGGTCCAAGGGAAGCTGGACCCAGCGCCCGAAAGCGCAGAGCACAGCGGCAAAGGAAACCCTTCCCCTTTCCTGCATGCGATGCTGCGTGCTGTGCTGTCCCTGCCCCGGGGAATGGAAAAGCAGCCCGAAACCCACCAGCTTTGCCAGCACTAGGCTCCCCCCTTCTAGCAGCAGGGTGCTCGTGCAGGAGCTGGGGAATGGACACCCGCTTGGAGAGAGGGAGCGGGCTTTCCCCCTGTGGCTGGAAGCACACAGCAAAACTCCTCTCCTCCCAGCACATCGCCACAAAACCGGAGCGAGGGCAGCCCGGACGCTGGTGTCATTTGATCACCTTCACTTTAGAGGCTTCCCAAACGGTGCTGACTTTCCCTCGGTCCGATCAAAACCCTATTGCAAACAAATTAGTGGTTATCGGGGGTTTCCCCAGCGGTCTACTCGCAGCGAAGAGGAAATTAAAGATCATAGTGGCTAGTGGGTTTTTTTTTAAGCAATTCTCCAGAAGAATGCTAAGAGGGTTCGTTTTTTAGACACCCTTTGAATCAGATCTATTTAATCTGGTTTACTGGGAAAGTCAACTTTCCCCATAATTCTGATTATTATCAAAACGTTTTATTGCTTCATCTTTTTACCGCTGATATTTTTATTGATGTAGATTTTTTCCCAGACAATTTCAGTTGAGTAAAATAACAACACCGGGCTTGTTTAAAAAACAACAACAACAACAGCCGCCAGAAAAGATTTGAAAAACGTTTTAAAATTACTCCCCTCCCCTTCAACAGTTTTGATTTTAAAGCAGATAAAAAGAAAACCGGTGGAAAGTTTAAACCGAATTTTTTATTAAAATCTTCGATGATTTAGACCCAGCGAGCTAGGTTAGAATTAAATATATACACAAAATATTTTCAGCGGTTAAACGTGTTATTCGTTTCAAAGAACAAAATCTCTCTGAGCAACATGGACAGTCTTTTACTAGCAACTATCTGACGCATCAGAACTGAAATATCTGTTGGAGCTAAACAGAGGGAATTATTTAAAAAAAAAACATATTTAGACCTACAAACGCTGAGAGTAGAGAGACTTGTGGAGATCCCTCTGAGAGGAGGGGGTTTAGCGGTTGTCAGTGACGAATATTTATTACCTTGCTGCACACAGGGTCCAGGGAATGAAGGGATTTGTTTGGCCTCAGATCAACTCCCTAAACCAAAACGATGAAGGTGAAATCTCTGCCACAGATGTCCAGACACAATTCTTGGTTTGTATGATTCCATTGCACAAGAATTGCGTTTGGACAATCAGGAGCAGAGATTCCTGCATTCCAGGCTTGGCAAGGCATCTTCCAGGAAAATCCGGGCTGGTTCCTAGAAAACACAAACACACACACATGCAGCCCCCGTCGTCCTTCCCCACTCGGGGCACCTCCACGCACCGAGCCTTCTCCAAAACCCTCGTGTCAGCGGCTCTTCACAGCCCCGTATTTCAATTCCTTTAGAGGAAGGTGTAACATGGAGATAACACTCTCCCTTCATCCTGAACAACTTTCTGATCATTGCTGTAAAGCTTCTAGTCCCTAATTTGATTTGAGAGATTTCATGTCACCCTCAAACCCCAAATGATTTAATTCCCTAGAATATATACGGTACTACATTCCTGGTCGAGCATCTGAATCAAGAAAGGGGTATTTTTTTTTTCTTGTTTTTATCTTTTTTAGAAATAATTCGTGGAAAAAATGTAGACAGAAATTTGAACGGTTACTGTCTGTGATTTTCTCTCTTTTGGGGTGTCTGTGTGTGTGGAAGTGCAGAGGGGAATTACTTGTAATAATAAGAAGAAAGGAACTCCAATCTCAGCCTTTGATGGCAAGTTTGTATATGGATGTCCCCTTCCCTCTACACAAACCCGACACTCTGAGAACAAGCTTGCGATTTTCTCCTCATTCCGTCTATAAAATCGAATCGAATTCCCCCTCTTTTTACAAAAATAAATAATTTCCAACAGCATGTTTTTTAAATCCGTGTATTTTAAAATCTCTTCATAAAGATCTGCAGATGTATAAAGGGGGAGGGGGGGGATCCAAATCGGATTCTCACCGGTAACAATCCTTCCCTCCAAATGCAGCTTCTTCACTAAGTTCAGAACATTTTCCCTCTTTAGTTAGAAAATAACGCATCAGACTTAAACCCCAACATTTTAAACAAACACGAATCTGCTTTTTTCGTTTTCCTCACAAATTATGTACCGTTTGCTTATCTATAAATATCAGCATCAGCACCTGTGCAAACAGAGTAAACTGGTTTCCTTTTTCTGTCTTTAAATTGTTGGCTTTCTAATTCCACTTGGAAATTGATCATGCATCTTTGAGGCGGTTCAATATTTTCATATACATATTCACACACGTGTGTGTTTCACTAGCTTTCCCATATAGATAGCTAAGGTATATTATATAGAGGCAGATTATATAATCGGATAAATAGGTATCTAACTATATGGGGAAACGATTGAAACGCTATATATATATATACACACACACACAATTCAACATAACAAACAAAACATAGATATCGATTATAAATAATATCTCTTTCCAAGTAATATAATATATTACATGGAAAAATATTGACACAGTACATTATATATAATTGTAGATTTAGAGGATATAATCTGATATCTAGCTATCTATAGATATGGAATTATCTAAACTGTTTCAGTGATTTTTTCCCTATAGATAAAGAAAGAGTAGTTATAATTAAATATATACATGCACAGATTTATATCTATATATGGACATAATGGAAAAATATTGAAACACCCCATTTATATCCAGTTCCATAGATCTCTAACTAGACATAGTTACACACCGTTATATCTATAAGGTCTATAGATAACTATGATTTTATTAACTGGTTCAAAAATCAAAACCCAGCCAAAGGGCAGGGGTCCCCCCAGAGAAAAGAGTCTATTTCCAGCATGTGTTTAAAACCCAAGCCCCAGATCTATTTGTTCTGCACCTGTTAACCCCCATTTGCTAAAGTCATGCAGAAGAGGCATGCACATCCACACACCGGGCTTTCCAATACCTGCGCCTGCAGCTCCTCACAAACATCCCCCAAGTGACTTTTTTTTTTCCTTTTTGCTGGGGGGAGAGATTTCAGTTTTTCCCATTAAAAACAAAAAAGGTCTCTTGCTGCTCGCGTCCACCGGCAGCTCTCTCTTTCTCCATGTTGTATCCTTCCCACCCAAGCGCTTCCCAAATCCGCCAAGGCTCCCGGCTCCATGGCTGCTGGTGCCAGCGGCGGAGCTGGTCCTCCTGGACGGGGCTTGCCGAGACGAGCACATTGCAGAAGGCTCTGGGGGCTGCACTTGGGTCCTGACGGGTTTTTAGTTGAAGCCCACAACAATAAATGGGTTGCAGAGGAGGCTAGAAAAGAATGGGGATGGCCTTCAATTGGTACTGAATTTGAATAACACCACAGGGTGATAAATGCCCATTGTGTTTTAGGAGTAATGAATCTCCACTGTCTCCATAGCACAGAAACAGCAGCTGCAACCTGGAGCCAGCCATCTCTTAAAGCCACAGCGCCGCAAATGTGTGACCGCGCGCGCAGAGCCAAGCCGCGCTCAGCCTTTTTTCTTTTTTTTGCAGGAGCGGAGCCGCCTGTCCTTGCAGCTCTCCCCCGTCCCCTTCTGCTTTCTGTGCCGAGCTCCTCGCGGGGCAAAGCGGCCAGCGACACGGCCCGAGAGCTCCCATGGCCTTAATGAGTGGAAAGAGCTCCGGCTCCCGCAGCCCATTCTCTGGTGAATTTCACAGAGCGCGGATCCTTTTCCCCGCCGGTCTCCCGCTAGCGGCTTGGCTGGTTTGACACCCTGCTCGCTGGTTCTCCATCAGCACCGAACTGAAGCAGTGGGCATGGATGGTGGCTGGGCTGCTTTGGTGTGAGCGTGTGTGGTGGTGGTGGGGTTTTTTTTGCAGATACTTTGAAGTCTGATCACATTCCCCAACTCAGCTTGCTTTCTTTTTTAAAGCACACCTCCCTTTCCCCACTCTCTTCCTCACACTGGTACTGCCCTTAATAGCCTGGGGAGAGACTTGTAGGTCTTCTGGCTGGAGAGAGATGGCGTATTTGGAGCAATTTGTTGCTGTTTAGCTTTTAGATAGATAGATGATTCTATTCTATCTATCTATCTATCTATCTATCTATCTATCTATCTATCTATCTATCTCCATACACCCCATCTATCTATCTATCTAGTCTCCTGGGGTGGTGAAATCTTGGGTCTAAGGAATGGTGGAAAATGCGTAACATAAAGAGCTCATGAGAGATCATCAGCTCCGAACGGAACCGTTAACTATGTGTGAGAGTTTCCATCCCCTCCGGTTTTGTAAAGGGACCCCCAAGGCGGCTCCCCATCCCTTCTTCCCCTCCGCCCCCCAGACAGCCTCCCTGCCCCTGGGTTCTTATTTTCATGGCATTCCTGAGCGGCTAGCCCCCCCCTTTTTTTTTTTTTTGCAGTGAAAGTGTTAAAACGGTCCATTCCGCCGCTCCACCCTACAGGGAGCGTTGTAATGAAAACAGATAAATAATGCTCATTGTTTTCAGCTAATGAATATTATTGACTTTTAAGCATAACAGCTGCAATATCCTTCCTTGGAAGAGAACAGGGCATCGCTTGCTGCTCCGAGGAAGCTGCCGAAGGGGGTTTCAGGGAGGGTGGGCCGAGAGATCGCAGCCAACAAAATACATGCAGAAGCGAAACAAACACATATCCAGAGGAGCGAAGTGATCAGCTAACCGTCGAGGCAAGAAGCCTGCTGGATGTGCGGCATCCCACAGCTCCTCCAGCCATGCTCCAAGCCTGCCCAGCCTCTCCTGCCTCCACAAAGTTCTAGCCAGACTTCTCCCCACCCCTCCTTCTTGCTGAACTTCTAAAATGTTGGGAGTCCTTTTCTTTAAATATCCCGTTCCCTCCCCTTCCTTGGCTCAAATGAAATTAACACCCAAATAAAACAAATGCTGGGCAAACTTCACCCAGACACAGGCAGTCCCCTGTTTAAAAATGGACACACTGCAATGATGATAATAACAGAGATAATTTTTTCACTTGACCAGAGCTCGGAGAGCCGGGAAGCGATGCAGCTCTTCAGAGAATAGCCGTTGCCACTTTTTTGCTCCGGATTTTAAGGGCCACTGAAATGGGGTTTAGACATAATTAACTGTCGTGATTTCTTTCAAAGATCTAACCAACATTTGATGATCTACCTACATAGTTTTCAGTCATCTTCCCCCAAGCTGACTCCATTGTTGGCCTTAGCAACACAGAAAAACTGAGCTGTATATATATTGTTCAGCAGCATTTTAGATCCAGGTTTAGGGGACTTTTTCTTGCACATCAAATTAACTCTTAAATTGGTGATTACAACAACCTTAACTCCTGCAATAACTTTCCTCCCATGTATTTTGAGGCTGCAGATACAATGAATTAATAGCGTGAAGGCTGGCATGTGGCAAGGGCACTGCTGGCTAGTAAGAAATAAAGAGAGTCAACAGTTGTATTTGTCTCCAATTTTTTTCTTTTATTCCATACAATTGCCCAGTTTTAAGAACTGTCCTCAGACGCTGATTACAGAATAGCAAGGCCCTTACACTGACCCTGGCTGCTGAAAGCCCACAAGCGAAGTCTGGGAGCTGTACTTCTACTGCTGTGAGCAGTAAACAGTTAATGAGCAGAGAGAGAAACGCAAACTTGGACACGTTTGTGCAAAGCATCTCAGCAAGCTGGAGTGAGTGGGAATATTGCAAACGCTTCAATCACAGGGCAGGCTTCTGAGCATGGGACTCGATCCTGCCTCAGAATCACCTCCAAGGGAGTCGAGACAGGCAGCAGTTGTGTGTGCCTAGCTTAGGGCAGGGTTGGGCCCAGGAGCCAGAGACTCATAGGAGTTAGAAGTGGAAAAGAGCCATGCGGTCACTGAATCCCACTGCCAGTGCGGGATTTCTCCCTACAGAACAGGTCCCAGTGTTTTGTCCAGTCTAATTTTGAATGTCCCAGGTGTTGAAGATTTTAGGCATTAGATTTTAATTACAAAGACTTCTCTGCAAGCCAGAAACCTAGTTACCACTTCTGAAGCTAGGCACAGTGGTGGCAAGGTCAGTCCCTGATCCTGCATTCTTGGAGATTGCAACCTCTCAGTGACTTCCAGTGGGAGTTCTGGGTAGGCAAGGCCTGCCCGAGGAGAGCCCGACTTTGATAACAGATATTATCACTGGTGATGATCTTAGTGTTAAGCAAAAATTAGAGGCCAAGCTTTTCAGAAGTGATTAGTGTCGTTGAGTGTCAAACCAGAGACACCTTAAAGGGGGGCTAATTTTCAGAGGGTGGGTGTTCAGCACTGCCTGGAAATCAGGCTTTTCAAAAGTTTCTCAAGTTTGGCATCTGAAGTCTCGAGTCACCTCGAAAAGCCACAGAACGGTAAAAGCAATTTCTAAGCGGTCTCAGTTTGTGGGAGCTGCCATGTCAACAGCATCACAAGTTCAAAAGGAAAAATAAGAACCCAACGCCAAATTAAAAAACAGGAAAACGTTGCTCTCTCCTTTCAAAAGACGTCTGATTCCTCAGCAGCTGGGAAAGCCCCCAGTGGTCTCTCATTCCAAATGATTCTTCTGGCTCCCTTCTGTTTTCATATTAAACAAACCATTTTTTTCAAGGTAAAAATTAGAAGTAAAAACTCCAACCACCGCCCCACAACTTGCTAACGGATTCCTGCAGGAATCCTAAAATGGTTTTACATGGTCTCTGGAATCCTGATGAGCGTCTTTAGGAAATTAAAGCCATCTCTCCCTTGAAGTCTGCAAAGCAATGGGATGCACCCATTGTTATAACTTGGAGCCTAGCATTGTTTTAGAACCCAGATGCTGCAAGCCTCCTTTTAACTTTCTTTAATTCTTAATGTTCCACCCTCCCTCCCCTCATAATACTGGCTGAGTTAATGAAGTTATGTGATCCTATAAATGTTAATTGTCTAAACTTCTCTTCTTCTCCTTCTTCTTCTTCGTCTTCCTTTTTTATCTCTCTCCTCCTTGCTGCTTTCTGCTCCACTTGTAATAAAGAAAATATCTTGGCTGGACTTAGCTAGTTGCTTGGCAACCCCAATTGAAAAAAAGAGAACAAAATGTAACCAATCCAAAGACAAAGCAAAAGATTTTGGTGACATGTGACCCCTCTATGAAAAGGGCAGCCTTAAACTGTCCCTTATGTCCTTTGCTCCTGACTACTGGGGGCTAGCCCCCCCCTCCCCATTCAGTTTCTTACACCAATAAATATGGATTAGTGAAATACTTTTTCCCACACTGCTGAAAAGATTGGATTGATCTTTCCACCTCTTTTATGTACCAACCTGACAAGTTTCTAAACAAAATTAACAGGGAAGAGTCAAAAGAAGTGAACCCAGGTTCTGGACCCTCAGAGGCTGCTGGGGGTTGGGGTGGGTGGGGAGAGAATCGCACCATTGAATTCAAACCTCACAGATTTTCAAGGTGGAAAAATGTGCTCCTCTTAAAGAGAACTTTTCACTTCAGCTGGTTTAGTCTAAAGATTGGGATGTGCTCCTTCAAACGGCAAAATAACAGATTCCAATGTTTGATTTATAGCTGCTCTGCCTTTCTCTCAAATGCCTGGAGAGGGGCACTCTTTCTAGTCCCAAGTAATATCGATGGCAACTTATAAAACAATCGCACAATGCATTTTAGCAAAAGAAATCTATTTTCTTGCTAGCATAGACCGTAATGTCTCTTTCAGAGCAATTCTGTTCCTCTTTGCTTCAGAGCCTGGATACTTCCAGTCTGTAGAGGAAGTCATCTGCAAATGAAATTTCATCCTGGAAAAAAACATGATGTCATTGGCTTTAGTTTTGATTCTGAGTAAACACAGCACAGCACGGTTTGAAAGTCATCCTTGCACCTGACGTTAGGCTCCTGGTTTCAAATAAAAATAATATTCCCAGCTCTGAGGAGTGGGCAGAACATCTTCTCACTTGCAACCCTGCCTTCTATTTCCCCCCCTTCAGCACTGATCCGCCTGTTTTGGAGATAAGATAAAACGCTGACTTTCCCCAGGCTCACAGAGTAGTGAATGCTTCTTTCACAAGCAGTGCCCCTTTTCAAAAAAGCATCACCTTGCCAGCTGCTTTCCTCCCAGAGGCTGCCAGGAAAAAAAAATAGGACAAGGGGAAAAAAAAAGCCAGTGAACTTGTTTCCAGCCTTTCCCTTGGACGATCCATCCAGAAAAGCGAAAAAAATATTTCTCCTGTTAAAACGCCTTTCGTTCATTCCCAAAGCCCATCAGCGCCGGAATGCTGTCCTCGTGGCGGGAGATGCAGGCTCTGAACGCTAAGGAACTCTCAGTAAGTTGGACATTTTCTGAAGTTATTTTCTTAGATTTCTAAATGTGATGGAGGCCCAAATTCATCCCCTGGAGTAAATCAGAGGTCTTAAGACCAGGGGATGGATTGGACCCGGGATGGATTGGCTTTTGGAGGGGGATTGGAGAGAGGGCAGGGGGATTAGGGTATCAAAGCACTTCTCTGATGTGTAAAATATTTGATTAAATTTCACTCCTAATGTTGCTTGGCTGCATCTATGTCTCCTTAATTTATGTGCCTCAGTATTAAAATCCTATCTATCTATCTATCTATCTATCTATCTATCTATCTATCTATCTATCTATCATTGTGATGGCCCAAGTCCCAGTGCTGGCATGTGACTGGTGGTGCTGGGAGCTGATGCCTCCACAGCATGCCAAAGGGTTAAGGATCTCACAAAGCCCCTTTGATTGGAGCCCACAGATGAGTCACTCTTTCTCCTCCAGCATGTGGACTCTCTGGTCACAGAAGGAGGCAAGTGGCAGTTTGTTCTTTAAAAACCCAATGACTGGGGGGGGGGGAGGGAGAGGGTTCACCTCTTCGGGGCTGTGAATGAGCCCACCAGGACAGAGAATCAAGGGCTTTTTGTTTCTGCCCCTTCTGGGGCTGTATCCATGAGTCAAGAAAGTGCCTCAGCGAGAGAAGCATCAGAGGCATTTATCCAGAGAGTAGAGCGGCTTACTGAAGCCCTGATTCTGCAAAGAGCTCCTTGTGGGCACAGGGATCTGCCTTGGGTGGAGCATTGCCGGATCCGAGCCTCGGTCTGTGCCCAGTTTTGTTTAGGCGATAGCCCCTCTTTCCCCTCCATCCCTGTGGGAATGAGGGGTTGACCCAGACAGGAGGCTGCTTTTGTTTAATCTTCCCCCTGACTCTCAGGACACGCTACTGACTTGCAGCAAATAGAAATCTCTTGTTTCCCCTTGGTTGGGGCCAACACTCCATCCCCCCTCATGTGTCTGAGATTTCATACCCAGCTTCTTGAGCTGCCCCAAAGCAAAAGGCAAACACCCTCTGTGAGCTGCTCTGCAGTAAGTGGAAAAGCCAGGCTAGGAACAACCTGAGCATGCAGCACCTTGCACGCACATGCAACAGCCACCCCAGGCATCTTACCGGCATTGGCTGTAGGCCCTGGATGAGGGCGTTAGCTCAGGTCTGGGGCAGCCTGCAGCAGGTTCTCCAGTCTTGCCAAGAAGTCATAAGCATTGCAGCTGCACCAGCTCTGCTGGACCTTCTCACACCATCCCACAATGCCAAGCCTTGTGCCTGAATATTCCCCAAGAATGCCTGCTGCCAGCCACTGCTCCAAAAGAATTCTGGTCGCAACAGGGTTGCTGTGTGGATGGCGCTGGACTGGCAGGTACCAAAGTCAGGCAGGGTGGTTGATTTTCCAATGACCTACAGGCCTGATTCAACCCAAACTCCCACTGAGTCAAGGGGGAGCGTGGCCTGTGTGAGGCCTAGAGTGCCAGCCCCGAGTTTGTGACATGTCAAGGAAACGCACACTAGAATCAAAGTAATTTCCCCCTCCCCCATATTGCATTCTTGTTTTGACGCAGGGCCTGGCACAACACCATGGGAGTTGTGGCAGGGCCAGCCAGTAGCCGGGTGGGAAGGCCTTCGCTCTGCTCTGCCAGGTGGAAGACTTGGCTTCGCTGGCTGGTTCTCCTCTCTCCCTTCCAAGGGTGAGAGGAGATGGGAGTGTGTACCTCCCACGGCTCTGCAGCCACCCTGTTGAGCTCTGACTGCTGGTGGGCATTAAAGCAGAAAACAGAGGTGCCCTTAAGACTCCATTAGGCCCATAAGCCTCTTAGCCCCAACACGTAGGGCTATGTCTCTCCTCACATTCCCAATGATCGCACAGTCTTTACTACATGCTCCATGGCCCACGCTTTGTTTCCCTCTTGGGTGTCCCCATGAGTGTGTATTCGCACTCCCAAAGTCTGCCCAGATCACACCTGCCCTTCCCCCCACAAGGGACCACATTCACTCTCCCCACCCACCCTGCTGCCCCCACAGCCAGCGCTCGAGGGCTCAGCTTTTAGCACAAGAGAACTCCCTTTCCATGTTGGTCACCTCCCTAGGTCAGGTACTGAACTGTGCACGAACACGGTGACAAGGGCAATTGCCCTCCTTCCCATTTCCACTCAGTCCAAGTCCTGCCTGTGCGCAGCTCTGTCATCTCTGCCCCAGCTGTGTTCTCCCCTTGGCACTTGCAGACCCTGTGACCCGAAGCACCCCTCAGTGGGAGTGTGGCTTACAGTGGGTGACGCTCCCACAAGCACACAGAGAGCATGAGGGCCCATTTCAGTGTTCAAGTCTCAAACTGCCCCTCCCTCTTACCCAGCAGATAGAGGAACTATGTAGCTTTGGCTAAAGCCCCAATCCTTCTGCAGGGTAGTCTGAGTACATGGGCAGTAGCGATCTCCCGGGGCGGGGGGAGGAGAGGGGTGCAAGGAGGAATGGGACCTTCCCTTCCACAGGCCATGAAGAAGCAGAGAAGCTGCTCCTCGCCCACAGCTCCAATCTCAGAGCTGGAATGGGCTCCACCCCATCAGCACCCACCCTGTGTCAGGGAGAGTGGCCCGTGGCTTTCCATCCTCATCCCTGGGCTGTGTGACAGCACACCAGGAGCAATTGTGGACCTGGGCTCTGTGGTGTATGGATGTACACAATCTTCACCCCACCCATCACCACCTGCTGGAACGGCCCCAGTCCTGCTGCAGGTGGGACCCTTCATGCCCACGTGAGGCTGGGGAGCAGGGCGGGTGGATTTGTCCCTTAAAAATGCAGCTTGAACAGCATGAAAAAGAACCATCCAGGGCTACTTTTTGCTGCCCTCTCCTTCTGCTTTTCTTACCTCAGCCCCCTCTGGCTTTCCCGCTTTCCCAATCTCCCCAGAGGGACAGCGGCCCCAGGCGATCAGCCCTCATGGAGGCAGATTCACATGAGGAGCGAGTCAGTGAGCCAGCCAGGGGAGGCTGAGTTGTGGCCTTGGTGTGTAGGCAGGGCAATGATGGATGCTATAGACCTGAGATCCCAGCAGATCCAGAGCGCGTCCTTCATAGTGACTCTAGAGGTGAGACATCCACAGCTGAGACCCTCAATAAAACAATTTGCGCCAAATTCCCCTCAACGGTGCAGCTCTCTATGGGAAATGGGCTGGGCTGGTAAGTGTCCTTGAGAAGCGGCCTCATCTCAGCCCTGCCCAGGGGTGACACAAAGTCCCACAGCTTCAGTTACTGGCTGGGCCATTGCTCTGACACCGTCTGAACCAGCGAACCCCCCCCCACCCCAAAATGCCCTGAGTGGGATTTTTAAATGCCTCATTGGACTGTGGCAAAATCATCCCTCCTGAGAGGGAGAGACTTTGCCAACTGTCTTCCAGTGAGGGAGGCTTCTTCTACCTGAGGGAGACTTGGCAGCTGGTGCTATGGGCCCTCCCCCTCAAGCTAGCCTGTGTGTAGGAGTTCTGGGGAGCTCCAGACCACTGCTTCTCTGGGTCCCATGACACTAAATAATGATGTGGGCTCTGGACCAGGCCTCTGAAATCTCTCACAGCTTCAGCTGCATGGTTTCTACTTAGCAGGCCTGGCTCTCTCTCTCCCCTACCCTGAAACATGAGCTGCACGAGGATGCCTTCAGTGGAACAGGGGAAAGAAACAGACCTGATTTTCACACTGCTTCCCTGGCTTTGGGGAGTGATTCTGCAGCAAGTTAAAGGTTAGAGAGCCTGAAGATTGGCCTTCGATTAAAATGTAGCCCAGGCAGGCAGTGCCAGGAGTGTGCATGAGCGGAGAGGCAGCTAGGAGGACTAACAGGTGGAATTCAACATACACCCCCTCCCACTGGAAGATGTCTCCTATCACATAGTAATTCAGTTCCCTTCCTGAGCTGAGAGCCGGAGCCCCTTTCCCAGCTCCAAGCCCTTTTGTTTCGCCTTTGTGATGGAAAAAGTCTCTCCTAAATCAATTCCATGACACTGTTATTGTTTCCTCACTAAGAGTTTTTAAACTTTTCCCCCCCAAGGTCAGGAATGTGGCCAGTTGCTATTGGGACAGTGGAGCATGGGTGGGTAGGGTTGGGGGTGAAGGGTCACACTGGCTCTGCGGGTCATCTGAAAACAAAACCTTTTGAAATACCTACTCTCCATCACTGCCAACATTGTCTCCTGCCAGCAGGGGCCTGGCACGGACCTTCAATGGCTCCAGCCCTAGCCGCTGTCCACCGCAGCGGTCAGCATCTGGGAATGGACAGAAGGTTATTGTGTGTGAAATAGCTTTGTTTTCAGTCCCAGCTGCCCGGGTTTGGACTGCGACTGACCGAAAGGCCTGGTGGGTGGGAGAGGAGGGAGGGAAAGGCGGGGTGTATGGGGATTGTGAGAGTATGGGTCACTGAGTCCTAGAGGGAGATCCCACCTCGCCAAGGCAAAGACCACTAGAGCTCAGATTTAGAGCCTGGCTGAAGAATTCCCTTGATTATTTTCCCAAAGAAAGTGGGGAATTTATTATAGAAAAAAAGAAAAAGTACCCCCCCCCCTTAAAAAGTGAAGACACATCGGATGCCCCCATGTTCATATGGTGTCCACTTCACCTGGGCTGAGGAGAGTCCCGGGAGCTGGTCTCTGAGGCCTGGTCTGAGGAGAATCCCAGGAGCTGGCCTAGCTGGGCCTGGTTCTCTAGGTCTGACTGAATTACACAATCATAGAAATTAGGTTTAGAAAATCCCTGTTTGGTCTCATCCCCTCTATGGCCCAGCATCCAGGGCAGGATTGTGCCCTACAATATCTTAGCCAGTGTTTTAACTGGCCCAGGCAGTGAGCCCCTCTGCCTCATTTGGTGGCTGATGGCTCTACAGGTGAATGGGTCTTGTTGCTACGAAGCTTCTCCTGATATGTTGCCTATGTGTCCCCTTTCTTAAGTTAGACTCATGACTCTTAGTGACAGCTAGGGCCCTACCAAATTAATGGCCATGAAAAACGCATCATGGCCTGTGAAATCTGGTCTCCCCCCGTGAAATCTGGTCTGTTGTGTGCTTTTACCCTATACTATACAGATTTCACGGGGGAGACTAGCATTTCTCAAATTGGGGGTCCTGACCCAAAAGGGAGTTGCAGGGGGTCACCAGGTTATTTTAGGGGGCTCGCAGTATTGTCACCCTTACTTCTGCGCTGCTGCCTTCAGAGCTGGGCAGCCAGAGAGTGGCAGCTGTTGGCCGGGCGGGCACCCAGCTCTGAAGGCAGCGCCCTGCCAGCAGCAGCACAGAAGTAAGGGTGGCAATACCATACCATGCCATCCTTACTTCTGCGCTGCTGCCTTCAGAGCTGGCGGCCGGAGAGTGGCAGCTGCTGACTGAGGGCCCAGCTTTGCAAGCAGCAGCTCTCTTCCAGACTCTCGGTCAGCTGACTCCCATGTCTTCCCAGGCTACCGCCCTTTTCTTAGGCATGTTTTTTTGTTTCTCAGGGCTTTCATTTGAGGCCTTGCCCTATCCTGGATCCTCCTGCTGATTCTCTTTCACCTGGGTTGGACCTTCTCTGTTATGGAGAGAAGTGATGGGGAAGGGCCTCAGATGCAGCCACTTCTATTGTTAGTATTTACATGGTGCCGCAGGTGTGCCTGGGGATTTATAGGTTTAGAAGAAAAGCCGGCCCCTGCCTTGAGGCTCATGCAGTTTGGATCCCTGGATGCAGGAGCCCAGACCTGACCACGCCTATTCTCTTCTTTACGTGGTCTAAGGCTTGGTGCACAACAGCTGCACCTTCTCACCTGACCACGCTTCCCTTGACACCGCTGCTGCGTTACCAACAGCTATGGATAAGGACTGCACGGACAGCCTCTTTGTGCTTCATGTGGTTGGCAGCCTACTCCCTTACACCACCTGCACTGGGACCTTCTGCGTTTGGTCTGCTGAGCTGCAAGACCAGGCAGTGGAGGCAAGCTAGGCTCCACAAATGACCCAGCACACAGCTCTCGAAGCGCTGCCCCTCTTGTACGTGGGGTTCCTTTCGTGCTGGCTCTGGATTCCTTTGTTCAAACAGGCATCTTTGTAACACCCTTGTGTGCCTACAGCACGTTCTGTCTGAGGAGCACAAGACACTTTACAGATGGATTAAGCCTCATGATCCCCCTGTAAGGCAGGTGTTATGATGTTCACCTGACAGATGGGGAAATGAAGGAACAGGGTGGTTAAGTGCCTTGCCTAAAGACACACAACTCAGTGTCAGGTATAGAACCCAGGAATCCTGCACCTTAGCCACAAGACTATCGTTCTGCTTTAACTATTAGCCGGTACCACAAGGAAATTGCTTGCTGGTTTTCAGCCTGAGCCCTGCCCCTGCCTGCCCTGGACTCAAAGGGATGGACATGGCACGTCTGCCCAGACTTGAAGATCAATGATGTGGGGGAGCCTCTGTGTTGTTCCAACATCACTAAGGAACTCTTCCTCTCTGAGCTGTTGGTGGGCCAGGAAAAACCTCCATCCACTCAGAAATCAATCTCGGCTTGTCTTCTGATTGGCCAGCGCTCGGCTACCGCATTGTTTGCACATGAACCTCTGCAGTAGAACATGGACATGCAGCTGGGGGCATCTGGTGTGGCTGTGGAATTGTGTCTGGCAACTGAGTACAAATGTCTCAGGTGACTTTCAATACGGGCTCACAGTGGCACAATCCTCGGCGCTAACTACAGCTGCCATCGGCATTGTTCCTCCCTCTCCTGTCAGACAGAACACCACTTACTTTCCTTCTGGAGCTCCAGTCAGTCCATCTCAGTTATGCAGCTCTCCGGGGAGATGGTGGAAAATGCAGGTTATGGGGACCCTAAGGATTTAATTGCACTTGTAATTGGGGCCTTTCCATCAGGCCCTAGTGGGGGGAAGTGGAATACACCTAAAAATATCCTGATTAGAGCGTGGCACCATTATTCTTCCATGCCCAGGAGAATAGGCTAATGAAGGACAGAACAAAATAAAAGCACAAGGCAACAACTCCCGGCGAAAGGGAATGGATTTAGCAGAAAACTGGAACGAAAACCCAGTTCTGGGACTCATAGCTGGTGCTAGCTTTTTTAATCTGCAAAACAGCTGGATATGGGAGAAAACAGCTGGAATGGACACAGATTTCTCAGGCGTTATTAGACAGAGTCTCAGTGGAGCTTGTGTGTGTCCTTCTCCACACACTGCCTCTGGAGAGAGAGGCCTTTGCGTGTCCCTCTTTTCTGTCCATCCCACCACCCTCCATTAGGAATGGTGAAGAGTGGTCTGGATCGGAATGATGTCCCGTCGCGTAAAGGTTCTTGACTGATTGATCCAGCCCCATAGCTGAGTCCCCTCTTCTTGGTCCGGTGAGGAAGGTTCAGTGTGCGGACGCCTTCGGAACTTACCCAGGGTGCTTTTCCTGCATTACAGATGGCTGCATGGATAGGGATGGTGGGGAGGGCTGTGTTTCCCTTTCCAATGGTCTAGCTTTGTGACTCTCCCATATAATTGATTGAATTGTCTTCTTACCAAGGATATGTAGCCAAGCCATTGTTAGGTCACAATGAGGGGGGCTGGATGAAGAGTATTGCACATCAGTGGTTCAAATCTAGCCCAGGTGACTCTTACAATCTGATGGCTGGTGGCCTGCTGAATAAAATGGATTTGGTGGGTCTCAGCCCAACCTCCAGCTTCTTACATCGCACAATCCCTCCACCATCGTTGGCCACTAACTGGCAACATTCTGTTGTCAGCCCTCCTGGGGGGTAGGTCTGTACTGCAAGTGAAGGTGCAATGCCAGAATTTGTGCTAGCTCTAAGCTGGCTAGTGGAGTAACAACAGCGGTGAAGACATGGTGGCATGGGCTTCCGAGTCGGCTAGCACCCCGAGTGCGTACCCAAGCTCCCTGGTCAGCTTGTGCTGGGGCAGGTAGCTGAGTACAAGACCATGCCACTGTGTCTTCACTACTCTTGTCACGGGGGTATCAGGGTGGCCTGCCCCTTTAAGGGCCAGGAGGCCTTGGGCCAGCCCACCTGTTCACTTAACCCCACCTGTGTAATTTGCTGCCTCCCAGACAGAGGGGGTGGGTCTTGTGGGGTCAGGTGATAGGCTGAGGAACACCTGGGTCTCATAAAAAGGGCTGAGGGTGCAATCAGAGAGAGGGAGGTGCTACAGGAAGCAGATTGGGGTCATGCAGGAGGCCCCGAGGTGGTGCCTGCAGGCAGGTTTCTGGGGGGAAGCTGCTAGAGTCTTGTGGGATCGGAGACAATAGGAGCCTGCTAGGAAAAAGGGCTTCCAGGCAGAGCAAACCCTGAGAGGCAGTGCTCAGCTCAGCTGAAAGAGCAGCAAACTCGGCAGGGCTTGGCAGTAGGGGTGAAAAGCCTGGAGCTCCGGGGCGTGATCAAGTGTGAGAGGGGCTGCAGAGACAGCGGACTGGGAGCCACCACTCCATAGCCGAGCAAAGAAAGACCTGAGCTGGCAAGGCAGACTGACAAGTAGCCCAAGAGGAGGAGATTAATCTTCTGTATGTTGTGGCTCTTAACTGGACAATCCCTATTTGGGAAGGGGATATATTTGCTCAGTGATGAGGCTGGAGTGTCCTGCTACATTCCCTGACATTGACCTTGTGGGGAAGGAGGAGGGGACCCACCTCAGAAGAAACTGAGGTAGGAAACACCTGCTGAGCCATGTTTGACCAGAAGAGGGGGTGATGGGGCAGCCAAGCCCAGTGGCACTGTGCTAGCTAGATTAAAGCTTAGCTGTGCTACAATCCTATGCTTTCCATATAGCTATAACCTTTGTTTGTAAACTTCCAGCCCCACATACACAATGATAACCTCGTTGGCATAAAAGCCAAGGAACGGAGGCACGTTGGCAGGGCAGTGTGTGGGTGGGCAACTTGCCCCAGTACAGAAAAAGAACATTAGGCTCTAGGGGCTGACACTCAAGGCCCTGTCATCAGCATCACGTTAAATAGTGGTAGAATCAAGAGGAGATTCATGCAGAGTGAATCTCAGCCATGTTCATGCCTGGACTTGCAGTCACTGCACAACCAGGATCTTGACCATTGCCCCGGAAAGAACCTTGGGGGGAAAAGATGCCACGTGCTGTCAAATTCTATTCCATTCTAACAGCAATCTCCTCCTCCTGATCTCATCAGCTACCTCTGAGAATAGATGGATTTGCTGTAATGTCTCTGCACCAGGCCAGACGAAATGGCGAGTCAGCAAGAGGTTCAAAGAAGAAGGGATGTTGGTTTCAGAAGGTTGTGTGATTCTAGGCTCTCTGGTCTTGTAACCTAGATCTGCTGCCAGCAAACTGACCCTTGTCCTGAATCTTTGTTTCCAGTGGCTTTAAGTGCGGGGGCTTTTAGCTGTGTTCTTCAACATCATCCAGTATAAGAACCCGTGACTTCTTATCTGGAGTGAAACATGGCTTCCAATGACAAAGTGTGTTCTGGGGGAGGAGATGTAGTGTATGTGTATAGTGTGTGCAAGTAGACTGTGTGATACAGATGAGCGATGGGCTATTTTTATGGCCAATGTGTGTACACAGGCAGGGACGGATTTAGGGGCAGGTGACTGCCTGGAGTGCCGGGCTTGGGGGGGCACCGGGCTCGGGGTGCTGTTTCTGTTGCTAGCGCCAAAGGGAAAATAGAATGTTTGAAGTAAAATGTTTCAGGTATTCTGTATGCGGATTCATTTTTCACTAACCTCCTAGAATGTTCTGGACCCTTTGTAGAATTTTGTGGAACCTTCCAGACTTTCTGAGAACTACATTTTCCTCGAACCTCCTAGAATGTTGTTAGCCCTGCCCTCGTGGGTATGTAATGGGGGGGCATTGCCAGTCAGTCAGTGAGATATAAGAATGAACTGAAGTGAACTGAGAGCCCAGCTGCGATATTGTGAAGTTTATATACATTGTGTGATATTCAGAAGTTTAACGAATGGGGGGGGGGCGGTTAAAGACACTCCTCGCCTGGGGCGCCATTTGGTCTTGGGCCGGCCCTCTACATGCGTGATCTGTATGAGTGTGAGTGAGCTCTGTATGCACAGGTGGGGTGTGTGTGTATGTGTGTGTAATATTTGAGTATATATGTCTATGCATGGGAGTGGAAGTATGCAGAAGCTATGAATGGGTATGTCCGATTGCACAGGGGAGGTGTGGGATATAATTCTCTGTGTATGGAGGAAGTTTACACAGCTGTATATATGGGGTATATGCGTGATATGTCTGGGTGGATGGGGAAGATGTCATACATGAGCGTCTACTGTCAATCTGTACACACCACAAACCTGCTGTGTATGCTAGTGCTAGGCCATGTCTTCTGCTGACGAGTTCAAGACTAGAATAGGAGGATTATTGTAGACGGGCAATTTTGGCCGCATTAAGGTGATTAGCACAGTGTACAGGAATGACAAGCGTGCTGCCTGTCCGGACGGAGGGGTGTTGGCTGTTCTGTGTGGGGAAGCTGAGATGCACCACAACTGCCTGACACCAGTGCTTTGACTGCAGGACTCTCCTGCATGAAAATGCGCTCCCCCATTTGGAAAGAAACCCGGTGGTTTGCCTGCTGCTGCCCTGCAGTGGGGATTGAGAAGGCTCTGATTATATGGAGAAAAGAAACCGCACCGAGGAGCTGGTTTTTTTTGTGTGTGTGTGTGTGTCTGAGAAGTAGCAGCTACCGTGTGTGCGTATGTTCAGTGAGTACAACTCCTCTCTGCTCTGGATCAGATGGGTAGAAGAAAGCACTTGACCAATGTGCAGTAAGAGGAGATAAGTATGTTTTTGGGAGCAGGTAGACACAATCAACCCCAGCTGCCTGTCTTTCTCTAGGTAATAGGGTGATGTCTGTCTGTCTGGAGAGGGGATGCTTTCAAGCTGCTCTTGAAGGTCATTTTTTTCCCTCTCTCCAGCCTTAACTCCCTTTTCAGGCCAGCTGTCCTACCACACAAAGAGGGCTGGGGGCTGCTCCCTCTGGTGCCTGTCAAGACTATTCCTGTGTCAGCCGCCGGAGCTGCTAGAGAGTCTGGGCATGAGGACACTGAGGGACGGGAATGACTCGGCTGCACTGCCAGCCCCCGCTGGCCTAGGACTGAAGACCTGGCTTGAGTCCTGGATTCTGGCTGCCCTGCCCTGCGGGGCAGTGCTGTGCGGCTTCCAGAGACACTGACCCCGATTCTCCACTGCTTTGCTCCTTGTGTTGTCACTTCTGCCTGTCAAAGTGGGTGTGATATGCTCCCAGCTCAGAATCTTCTCGCAGAATCCTCCGCTTGCTTTGCCCAGGTTTAAATGATTGCCCAACGTTCAGGGCCAAGGCGAGTCCGGTCAGTAGGCTTAGATCAAAGTAACTGAATGCCAATCGCAAAGATACAAACACCGCTGGGGAGGGAGTCTAGTGGCGATAGCACAAAATAAACTCCTGGGTTCTGTTTTCAGCTCTGCCAATCTTGTCGTGTGCCCTTGGCTAAGTCACGGCACCGCTCTGTGCCTCGGTTTCCCCATCTGTAAAATGGGGATGATGCTCACTTTCCTCGGGTGTGGTTGCGAGGCTTATAAAGGTTGTTTAGAGGCTAGGATGGAAATTTCTATAGAAGGGCAAAAAGTGTTTATTGATTATTAGAATGATGCAAATCAAAGCAAACCCTCTGGTGTATCTAGTGGCATGCAGACAGTCTCTGAAATAAAAATAACAGCTAGATTTCCACGAAGGGCCCAGTTCTGAGTTCCTTGCATGCCCCAAATCCCCATTGGAGCCAAAACACTGCAGGAGCCAGCTCAAAGGGCTGCAGATTAGAGCTACCGAGGAAAAGATACTTTTCCTGGTGAATATTTTTAAGATATTTTTGAGGGGGGGATTTAAGGTTGTTTTCAGCAACCAAATACAGAACATTTTCCAGCTTTCCAAACAAAACAAGTTTTGGTTTTCAGTGTTTCAACAAAAGTCTGAAAAATATAAGTGGAAATCTGGAAATGGCCACTATTTCCATTTAATCCAAATGCCATTTAGTGTATTAAAAAACCACAAAGTGGTGATGGAAACTTTCTGGCCAGCCCTGCTGTAGCACAAGGGCTGACAAAATCTTTTCAACTTGTCCTGTAGGGTTCATTTCCCAAATACAGCGCTCAGGCCCCACCGCCCATATGTGAGATGTGCATCTTGAGTACCGCTCACTCTGCGTGGGTCAGTTCTCCTGGCTCCAATCCCATGGGCACTATGAATTCCTTGCTACCAGTCTGCTGATGCCAACGCCCAGGGCGAGAATCCGTCAAAGCTGTTTCAGTAATAAGGATTAGTTTTCAGGCCTGTTTAGTCACTGGAGCTGATTCCATGTGCGTCATGGCAGAGGGCAGTTTCTGCCAGTCTGATGCTGCTGTGAGAGTAATTGACAACTTGGCTGGGCCTGGGCTGGTGTGGGGAGGCGGCTTGGGAGGCATGTTAGGGCCGATCTTGTGTGTGACCTTGAAATGTCCTACTCAAGTGATGGATGAGGTGGGAACTTGGCTTATGGAAATAGAGTGAGATATAGAGAGGAGATGGGAAGGAGGCCAATGACGGCGGAGAGATGACAGAGGAACTGGAGTACTGATGTGAGGGCAGGTATATGGAATCTGTAAGTGTAAAACCTTGAGAGCCTTTCAACAGACGCTCTCTGCTCTGCTCTGCCGTCCCTGGTGGGACATGGGGATGGGAAGAGATGGGATCGATCGTATGACCGGCTCTCTATTGTGTCCCTGATGTGACACATCCACATGTATCCCTAGCGCCTCAAACTCTAAACCTGGGGCACTGTCACCATCTACAGGCTGCAACTGGAAGTGCCCATATGTGATTGTACACTTGGAGAAAGGCCAGGTAGGTCAGTGCACTACGTATTATTAAGTTTGTCTAACACTTCCCATTGCAAGATTTGATTGCTTATAACTTTGCCAAAACTTAACTGTTTAGGTGTCTGCCTGAGGCTTTTTAAAATGATTCAGCTATTTCCAAGAATGAGGTTGGAGAAAAATACGGTGGTTGCCCGTGTTAAAAATTCTGGCAATTTATTATTTGAACAGCTCTAGCACCGCCATGCTTTGGAGCAGAGATTTGAAATTTGGCAGAGTGGTGGTGTCAGGGAGGTGCCTTTGCCATCCACATGGAAATCTGCCAAAACTTGGCCAAGTTTTAAGCCTTTGAAAAACTGCAGTTCAAACATTCAGTAGAGATTTAGCTCTTAGCCGTTAAAATCACTGAAGATTTCATCCTCCCTGAACATACTCACTCTCTCAGCTCCTAGGGCTGCCCAGGCTTCACACATGTGATCCCTGCAGAGCAACTAAGCATACGCACACAGAGACTGAATTAAGGCTTCCCAGACAACCTTATTTCTGACATTTCCTGACTTCTGAGTGCTTGACTTTGCAGCCTTCATAATGTTCTTTTACCAGTGTTTTGTGTGTGTTGCATAGAATTGGATTTCCCAGGCAGGTGGTTCTATGGCACATAATTTTCCTTGACTAGCTGCCAAATTGATTATTTCATCCTTTCTCTCTGCTCTCCCCACTTTCCCCCCCACAAAAAAACCCAAACGTCTTTGGAGAATCCTGTGGGCAGTAGTGACACCTGCTGGTGGAAGAGGGAAAAGGGCAAAGACCATGTCTTTTTGCAAAAGAATTGACTAAATTCTGCTGTCCTCTTGGCAGATGGGACACTAGGTGCGGAGGGCTCTGAGCTACTACAGAGAATTCTTTCCCAGGTGTCCACCTGGTGGATCTCACCCACATGCTCAGGGTCTAACTGATCACCAGATTTGGGGTCGGGAAGGAATGTTCCCCCAGGTCAGATTGGCAGAGGTGCTGGGGGGGAGGGGTTCACTTTTCTCTGCAGCATGGGGCACTTGCTGGTTTGAACTAATGTCAATGGTTGAGTCTCTGTAACTTGAAGACTTTAAATCAAGATTTGAGGACTTCAGTAACTCAGCCAGAGGTTACAGACCTGTTGCAGGAGCAGGTGCATGAGGTTCTGTGGCCTGCAATGTGCAGGAGGTCAGACTAGGTGACCAGGATGGTCCTTTCTGACCTTAAAGTCCATGAGGTGGGCTTGTTTTAAAATAAATGGGCAATTTCACCCTTAACTCTCTAGATGTTAAAAACCACACTCTTTTGTAACTAACACTGTAGCGTTTGCAGGGTCTCCCATTCCTCTCCCACACGGGCCTCCTCAAATCCCATCTGAAAGCTAGACAGAAGGATATATAGGAAGCAAAACAGAGACCAGGCCATGACTTGGGGAGAGGCACTGGACTGGGTTTCTGGGGACCAGAGTGTAATTCCTGCTTTGCCCCAGCTTTCATGAGCCCTTGGGCAAGTCCTAAGGGCCTGATTTCAGAGGGACTGAGCATCTGCAACTCCAGCTGAAGCCAGTGGGAACTCGAGGTGCTCAGCACTTCTGCAGATCAAACATTCAATTTCCCGAGGGCTCCCTAATAATTCTTTCCTCCCAGATGTGTTGAGGGTGGTGGTCAGATACTGCGGTGATGGGGGGACGACGACGATGTAAGGAGGTATGTGGAAGCCTTTAACTTCACTGACATGCACGGAGTTAAGTGAGAGAGTGAGGAGAGTAGGGACTGTCCATCCTGAGTAGGGATGATTGTTGGCAGGTACCCAAATCCCGCCCAGCTTCTGTCTGGCTTCTCAATATGTCCAAGTCCCTCTGCTCATGAGGGATGGCAGGGTAGCACCAGGAAGCATTACTGTCCTCCTCCAGGAGTGGAGCGCATTTACGTGTTCAACCCTCCTGCACTCTGCATGCCTGGGAGACAATACAGCAAGTGTGGGAAGCAGTGTGTTTAAAGATTAGATTGGTCAGTCATTTTGCTGTGAGAATTTGTGTGTGTGGGTATATTCTCACAGCAAAATGTCTGACCAAGTATTATTTTATCAACTTCAATTGGTTAATAACTGAGCACAAGGATTGGTTAATAACTTAGACTGATTAATAATTAAATCCCACAGTGTTTTAATATCCTGTGCTGCAAAGAGCTGCAGAAGACACATTCAAGAACCACTTGAGGCTCGCGAGCCGCAGTCTGAGTATCTCTGTCCTAGACCCTTCAAACCTCTGACCGCACTCAGGTTTAAAGCAGACTCCTTGCTTTCTATGCAAAGGGCTCCTGGCTGTGCCCAGGGCCAGCACCAGTGCAGCAAGCAGGTGCTTGGGGCAGCCAACGCAAAGGGGCGGCACGTCCGGGTCTTCGGCAGCAATTCAGCGGCGGGTCCCTCGGTCCCTCTCGGAGGGAAGGACCTGTCGCCAAAGGAGAAAGCGGCGCGGTGGAGCTGCCGCCGAAGAACAGCCGATCGCGGCTTCCCCCCCCCACCACTTGGGGTGGCAAAAACGCTGGAGCTGGCTCTGCCTGACAGCTGCCTTATCCTGGCATGACATGAGACCCCACCCGCTCCAAATGGCCTAAGAAAACCTGCAGGCGAGGAGAGCTTCTTGCATAAACTCAGCAATTATGCCCTGAACCAATTCATAATCTCTGCCACATCAGCAGGGGTCTCAGGCAGGCATGAATTGTAGACAACGGGCCAAGTTCACCCCATGCTTCACCCAGTCAGTGGAGTTGCCCCAGGGATGAATTTGTCCACTGTGAAAAGAAGAACAGGAGTACTTGTGGCACCTTAGAGACTAACAAATTTATTAGAGCATAAGCTTTCGTGGACTACAGCCCACTTTGTCCACTGTGTGCTTCTTGAATTTGAGAGCTAAACTCATTGACCACTAGATGGCAGCAGATTGCTGATGGAAAAAGAAATGATCCCTGGGAAGGATTTCACAGGTGTAAATACACCACGAAACTGCTGGTGTTCAAGGTGCAGAGCATCAGGTGTAGAGAATGACACGGCAGTTTGGAAGCTGGTGTGCTCATAGACCTTCTGTGCTAGATCTTCAAGGAGATGGATCCCTTGGACACAGCCCTCTCTATCCTCTCTCATTCCCCAGATCACTCCAAACTAGATGTGTCAGCGACAATCTCAGCTTCTCTATGAGATTGGAGATGAGATGGGGTGTTTTGTGCTGAAGTCTGGCAATGGTCCCATGGTCACCAGGAGGCATAAATCTGCAGAGGCCTAGAAGTCATGCTAAGCGCAGCACAGATGTTGTAATTCTCCCATCACGTACCACTATACCCTCTTCAGTCCCATACCTGCCAACATTTGTAAGCTAGAAAGAGGAGGCAGAACCCACCCACCTCCAAACTCAAATGATAGACACTGAACTAGGTGACAATTAATAATAATGTAACAATTAATAACTAATACTTAATTTGTCTGTAGCTTTTTCCACATGTGGCCCTCACAGCGCTCTGCAAACATTGTGAACTCAGACTCTCAATCCCTCTGTGAGGCCTGTAATTATTAATCTCCAGTTACAGACAGGGAAACTGAGGCTGAATTAAATTTGTCTAAGTGTATACTGTGCATCAGTGGGGATAGAGCTCAGGTTACCTGAATTGGAGTCCTGTCATTTAACTAACACAAGGAGCAGCTCAGCCTATTGTACTGTGGGGACAGATTTTTGAAGAACCTTATACCAGAAAAAGAGGAAAGGGAATCCAACTCCTTGTTTAAAAAAAACCAACCAAACAGAAAAACCCAATTAGCTATTGTATTTGCCTCCATGGAGCAGTGAAGTTAGCAGGCTGATTTCAGGTTGTCCAGCTGTATTTTCTGTTTGTTCTACATGTATTGTGTGTTCATTTCATGATCCCGGATTATAGAACTTCCTTTGGGTCTCTGAGTTGCTGCCTGGGGTCTGGAACTTCCAGAAAACTCTCTCCTGCTACAGAGAGTTTGGTTATTTATCAGAGTTCTTGATCCTCCTGTTCCTAGAGAGGACCAGGGTAGGTCTGTAGGAGGAACAGCGCTCTCTGAATAAACTATCCAGCCCTTCCCTAAATGTTCACCAGTCCAACACACATCAGCCAGGAGATAGAATTGAAACCTGCTGTGTAGAGAAGAGAGAGGCTATTTCTCTGTATGACTGACTGGAAAAGTGTGTGTTGTGGCTGGTCCACTAGAGGATAACAGTTTACTACTGCTACCAGCCAACAGAATTGCTTCTTTAGCTTAAGTGGTAGAGGTCGGTGGGGCAGTGCTGAAGGTCCCAAGTGCAGACATTAGGTTGATCAGCTAGCAAGTGTGAAAAATCAGGACACTTCCCCACCCCCACCCCCGGGGCTGGGGTATAGCTTTGTATATACGACAAAGTCCCTAATATCAGGACGTCTGGTCACCTTCGCAGACACCGCTGATGACCCATGCCAGGGGTGGAGGTTTTATATGCTGTCTTTCATCCGCCGAGGTAATACTCGGCCTTGATATAAACGCGATTTTCTTTGATGCTGCAGGAATGTCAGGATTTCCTGAAAGACACAAATGCTATTGCCCTCACACCCCTTCTCTGTTTTCTCTTCCAGGTTCTGTGTCTTGCTGGCTTGACTGTTGTCATGAAGTTTCTTCCCCCCCCGGTTTCTGTTTATCCCCCTTCAGATGTCCCAGATGGTCAAACACAGCTGTCTGGGCAGGTTTTGCAGCAGCTGCGATGAGCAAGGATGGAAGGCATCTGCCTAGTCTTTCTGGATAGCCGGGTCCCTCAAACCCCTCGCGATCAGTAGGGCAGGTATGCCAGATGTAACTACTCTTGGGCTCCAGTATGACACTGGGGATGGTCTCTAGGTAGAACTAACTGAAGTGTTTGTTAGGAAAAGTTATTTATCTGGCAGATTTAGCTCCTTTTCCATGGGGGCCGACCATGATATTTACAGATCTGTCATATAAAAGTGTTTGCCACATACATTAAAGCCAGTGGATCATTGGCCAAGTATGCGCTGCAAACATCCCTTTGAGCTGTGTGATTGGGCGTCAGTCATGTGGGGTCGTTTCTGTTCCATGATTGGATGAACTGTTTTGGCCCCAAAACAAATTTTATTTTTGTTATGAAATCAATATTATTTTGCAATTAATCGGCTCTTGGCAATGGGCCTGGAATTTGCTCTCTGCAAACAGTGGTTGTGTGAATGAAGCGTGGCTTGCATGGATGCTTGTGGGGGAAAAGGGACACGTGTGAATGCAGCTGAATCAAACTGTGGTTCTGAATTCTTAAAAACAGACGTGACTCATTGCTCTTGCTACTTGCCCAGCTCTCAGGCAGGGGAGGCGAGAGGGGTGTTTGCGTTGGCTGCTCTCGCTAGAGGGGGATGCAAGTCTGCTACAAGTGGAACACCAGACTAAAGGGAAGAAAAGGCATATTCCACTACCCCAGCTTTCCATGAAATCTGGGCTTTCTTGCAGGCAAAACTTCTGGAATCACAAGACTTATAGCTGTGAAAGATGGAAAGTCAGATCCCAGCCAGCTCACCTCCAGCTAACCAAGTTTTGTGCCCTACGGGGCATTTTCAAAATGTCTAGTTTTTAAAATGCCAAGGCCATAATTTGCTTACTAAAGCTGCCCCTGCTCCGAGGGGTCGAAGGATGGTGCTCCACGGGCACCTTTATGCCAATTTGCAGCATTAAAGTGACCACACAGGGACTGTGAAGGATGCACCCTGAGGAGACACCCAAGGTAGGGGAGTCCCCAGCAGGGAAAGGGTCAGGGGAGCTGGTTCTAGGTCACATCCCAGCACAGGGGGCATATTGGGGTGTTCTTGGGAGGAGAGAGGGGTGGCCTGTGCATTGGAGTCGTGTTCAGTGGCTGGCACTCCTAGGCACTATGCTAATATCAACACACACTAATTCCTCCACCTCGGCTGTCAGCTCAGGGTCGGCTCTAGGTTTTTTGCCGCCCCAAGCAAAAAAATTTTTGGCTGCCCCCCACCCCAGTCCTGGGCTCTCTCTTCCCCCCCTCCCACCTGCACCTCCTGCCACCCCAGTCCTGGGCTCTCTCTTCCCCCCCCCCCACCCGCACCCCCTGCTGCCCCAGCCCTGGGCTCCCCCCCACCAGTGATGATTCTGCCCGCTCCCCCCTCACCTCCAGCCGGTCCGTCGCTGGCAGGGTCGGGGTAAGCAGCGGGGCTCCCGGGCCGCACCTCAGCCCAGGGTCCCTCCATCCAGGGCTCCCACCTCCAGGACCGGCCGGGACCTGGAAGCGCAGAGCCGGGGGACCGCCCCGGCAGAGGGCTGAGAAGCCGGGGCAGGGTAGCCCCTGAGACAGCGGAGCCCCGGAGAGCGGGACGCAGGCCCCGCACGGCAGCGCCCCGCCCTCTATGGCCCCGCTGCTGCTGCTGCTCCTGGCCGCCCTGCCACAGTCCCTGGGCGGCTTGGGCCGCTTCGCCCAGCCCCAGCTGTGGCGCTGGGGGACAGCCGCCCTGCGGCACCTTAGTGTCCCCCACTCGAAGCTTGCCCGGCCCAGCCACAAGGTGTGGGCGCTGCTCCCCTGCGGCGTGAACTGCAGCGGCCCCAGGGCGCCCCCCGCACACGACGCGCTGCTGCTACCAGGGCCGGCTCAAGGCTTTTGGTGCTGGAAGCACAAAAAAAAAAAAAAAAAAAAAATGGCCAGAATGCTGCCCTTGAAAACGTGCTGCCCCAAGCACGTGCTTGGTTTGCTGGTGCCTAGAGCCGGCCCTGTGTCAGCCAGACCAGCCCTTGCTGGAGATCTGAACGGGTGAAGGAGGCCCAGATGTAGCACAGGGGTGCACGCCCGGAGCAAGGGCGGATGCCAATTCTGGAGATGAGCTCGGCGGGGCTCAGCTCTCAGCAGCCAGGTATGCAGCCCCCAGCGCCCCCCAGCCCAACTGGCCCCCGGGACTAGGGAGAGGGAGGCCGGCCCTGCTGCTGCCCAGGTTGGTGGCACCAGAATTGGATCTGCAGGGCACAGCCCCAGTGCTACCACCAGGCCTCATCCCTTCCCCACTGTGGGCATCCCCCTCTCCCCTCCCCTCCCCTCCCGGCGCTGATTCCCAGCCCGGCCCCTCTCTTCCCCCCCGCCCCCTGCTCCGCCCCGCTCCCAGCTCCGCTCCCCGGCCGCTCCCCACTGCTGCAGCCGCCGCCTGCGGACATGCGCCCCCCCGCCGCTGCTCTGCTGCGCTGCGCCCTGCTCCTGCTGCTGAGGGGCTGCCCCGGGCAGGAGGAGGAAGGGGGGCGCCCAGCCGGGCAGCAGCAGGAGCTGCCCACCGTGGTGATCGCCATCCTGGCCCGCAACTCGGAGCACTCGCTGCCCCATTACCTGGGGGCCTTGGAGCGCCTGGACTACCCCAAGGAGCGCATCTCTGTCTGGTAAGGGCTGCTCGGCTCAGGGGGCAGCGGGGCTCCCCAGGGAGGGCAAGAATCCGGGGGTGCCCCCTCTCCCCAGACCCCAAAGGGGCCCCAGGGCTGGGGTTAGTGCCAGGGCGAGGAAGGGCAGCCTGGTGCAGCAGGGGGCAGCAGGGACATGGGAGTGCAGGGGGGATGTGCCCGTGCAGGATGGGTGCCATCTCACTGCTGTCCCCTTACTCGGGGGCACTGCCAGACTGGGGAACCCCTCCCTCCCCAACTTAAAGGGACGCTGGGCAGTGGGGCAGCAGCGGGGCAGGGCTGGTGCCTGAGTTATGGGTTGGACCCTCTTCCATCCTACCCAAGGGGGGATATTCTCCCCCTGCTCCTGGAGGTTAATACCCCCCTCGCCCCCCTGTGCATACCGTGAGATACGGGGTGTCTGGAGCTGGGCGCCTCATCCCATCTGCTCTCACTGCGCCTTGCAGCCACCGCAGACGTATTTGACAGCCTCTCACATGAGCTTGTAGGAACTATTACCTCGGGAGTATAATCGTTGTCAAGAGCATCTTTACCATCTGTGCACGTCTGTTGGCAGTGGACATGCCCTGCTAGAGATCCAGATGTGCAGTCTGCTGGCCAGCAACCCAGGCTGAAGCGTGAGCTGGGCGACTCTTCTATCGTTACCTTTTTCCATCTCGGATACTTACGGTTAGTCTGTGTTTGGGATTCCCAGCTCCCAGCACAGACTAACAGAGGGGTGTGAGAGGAGACTCCAGTCCCAGCCTCTCCCAGCAGGAGGTGCTGTAGAGTGGGTGCAAACACATTGGTCCTGGGGGAGCTGAGCTCTCCCGTTACAAGTCACAGCCTTGTGTTCGGCTCTCGAGGTACCGGGATGAATGGGGTCTCAGTCCTTGTGAAGTGTCAGACCTTGGGTGGGGGTGGAGGGGAGTATTTGAGGAAGGGGATGTTGTCCTTCAGCTGTGATCAGGACCCTGGGAGCAAAGACTCCTCTCTGCCCGGTGTTGCTGGCAGGGGCTGAGGCTGGCATTTCCAAAAAGCTGTTTTTAAAAAAATTTCTCACTGTTTCACTTGCACGAGAAAGTAGGTGAGAGGAAAGGCTAGAGGAGAGCAGCATGGATGAGAAGAGGGTGAGGGAGAGTAATTGGCTGGTCTGCTCAGCTCTGCCCTGCCCTGCTCACTCCCACTACGTCTATGCCCTGCCTGTCCAGCCCCAACCGTGCTAGGCGGCGATACACGACATTCGTCGCTTTCCCCCATCTCAGTTGGAACAGGACTTGCCACTGAAGCCGGGCCACGTCCTGCGGATGTTGTCATGGGCATGGCGGGGCTGAAAACAAAACTGGGAAAGGAGGCCGTAGGCATTGTGTGCATCCCACAGCCTTGCCCAGAGCAATGGGAAAAAGTGAAGGAGGAGAACGGCTAATTACAAGTTGAGAAGAGCCTGGTCTGAAGACAAATGAGCCCTTGTGTTTGGTAGCTGCCCAGGCCCGGGCAGGGCAGTGTGGGGGCCTCTTGAGTGCTAGTCAGAGAGTCTGCAGTTTGGAAGGAATTCTCCCTTCACGTTCCCTCTCCCAATAGCAGATTGCTTAAAATTACATGTTAATTCTCCAAAAGCTTCCCGCTTGCTGACTTTGCTGGTGCCAGCATCCCCGGGAGGTATTTATAGCACAGGAGCCAGCGTTTGTGCCTGGGTTGCCCGTGTCTCCTTTTAAAGGCATCGCAGCGGCTCTAGGGTGGAAGCAGAGTTCACAAGGGGGTTTAAGCTCATCTATGCCTGGATAGGAACATCCTGGGATAAATTTATTCCTGAGGCCCATACAGTTACACCAGTGATTAATTTGGCCCATCTGGTCCATATTAAAAAACTGGTAAATCAATCGATTGCCTTGCACTTACAGAGGTGGCCAAATCCCCATTTGACAGTTGGGGAGACTGAGGCACGCAGCGGGTAAATGACTTGTCCGCGGAGCTGGGATTAGAACCCAGGAGTTCTGATCCTTACCTCCCTGCACTAGCCATTAGACAACACTCCATGCAGAAACAGGGTGTTTGGGGATAACTGGCACTGATAGCTTTATGACAATGGAGAGCTGGGAACCAGTTTCACATTCAAAATTTCTCTGCAGAGCATTGTTGGCATGCTGTCGGGCTGCCAGTAAGGCTGGGCAGGCTTGGCAGCTGCCAGAGGGCAGTTCCTGGTGGAGCCTTGCCCCTTAATATTCCGCAGTCCCAGTCAGTCTCCTGCTGCCACTGCTCCTGATTACAAGTGGAGATCCCAGCCAGCTCCATGGAATTCTCCCACTCAGCCGAGAGCACTTTAGGAAGAACCTGCTTTTCTATGGATAAGAACATCCAAGCTGGGAATGGGCGATGGGATGGACCACTTGATGATTATCCGTTCTGTTCATTCCCTTTGGGGTACCCGGCATTGGACTGTCAAAAGACAGGATACTGGGCTAGATGGACCCTTGATCTGACCCAGCTTGGCCATTCTTATGTTCTTATCCACTTACATCAGATGGAATTAAAAAATTGGATTTAAACCCTCATGCTTCAGGGCATGAGTCAAATATACTCTGACGAGGGTCAGGAAGAAACTCCCCTGCAGGTAGGTTATTCCATAATTGTCCACTCTGGGCTTACATGCATCTTCTCCTGAAGCATCTAGCACTTGCCACTGTTGGAAACAGGACTTTGGACTGCATAGACCATTGGTTCTCAACCTTTCTAGACTACTGTACCCCTGAAGCTCAAGCCCCGCTGCCTGGGGCTGAAGCATGTAACTTAGCTTCACAGGGCACCCTGTGGCATAGGGCCCCGGGCAATTGCCATGCTTGCCACCTCCTAATACCGGCCCTGTGCTTGCGACCCCTTCCCCCCCCCTCCCCCCCGAGGCTCATGACCCCCAGGTTGAGAACCACTGATCTAGATGAGTTGATATACCCCCTGGAAGACCTCTGCATACCCCCAGGGATGCAAGTTCCCCTGATTGAGAACCACTGAGATAGACCATTGGTCTGATCCAGTCTGGTAGTTCCTGTGCACTGTTAGAGGCTTCTTCCCCATTTCTGCCTGTAAGGCCAGTCCTGTGCTTAAGACACTCAACTCCTTCATTCACGCACCCTCTGGAGTCATGAATCTTCTCAGCTCCCTGGCATCCTTGTTTGCACAGCTCTCCGCTGATGTCCAGATGTGTGGGATTTGGAGGTCGGGAGGCATTTGGGGAGGGGGATCTCCCTGAGAGCTACCACTGTGGCTTCCGATTGAGTTTCATAGGATTGTGTTGCTGGGTTTGGGGCTGGAAGGCACGTGCCGCAGGAAATGGGGCTGGGAGAAGGGGGAGAGCTAATGTCTCCTCTGCATTCTGATTTTTCAGGTGTGCAACGGACCACAATATCGACAACACAACCGAGATCCTCTGGGAATGGCTTACAGCCATGGAGAAACACTATCGCTACATTGAGTGGAAGTCCGTGGAAGAGCCCAGGTAAGGTGCATGGTCACCTGAGGCCCTGCTGTAGCAACGCGTCCTACCAGAGAGTGTTTTGTCTAGTTCATGCTTAGGGAACTGAGGGGCTGAGTGATTTGCCCAAGGCTACAAGGGAGTCAACTGGAGATGGAACGGAACCAGAAGTTTCTGGGTCCCATCCCTGCACTCAGCCTGCCAGGCCTCACCATTGCATTTTTCTTACATGCAGCTTTGTGGTTTGCACCTCCGGATTTGGGGCATAAAAGTCTTTGCATGGAAGTGGGTCTAGCATCCTCGTCCACCCTGTGGTGGTTCTGATCCAGTTTAGGACAGGATGCATGGATATTCTCCTCCAGGTGGGATGGGGACGGCTTTCTCCCAGCACCTTCACTGGGATCAGCCCTTTGGTGGCACCCTGAAGAAGGCATCTGAGGTTACCTGCCCATTGGCATTGTGGCGGTCTGCCCACTGCTCGGCTGCTGTCTGTGCCCCATCCTGTTCTGATCCACCCAAACCTGCCATGCCAGTTCTGTGTTTTCCTGTCTTGTCCTGCTCTTGCCTGGAGCTGACTGCACAGAGAGATCCCCCAGGGGCCAGAGGTCCCTATGCACAGAGGGAGCGAGAGGCCCTGCACACAGATGGAGACAGGGAGAGTCTGTTTCCTACAGTCTCCTCGCTGGGAATGTGTGCGCTGCGGTAGCTGACTGTGGCCTGACCCAATCCTGAGCCTGTGTTAGTGAGTCAGTTTCATGTTTCTTCCCTCCCCGCCTGGGGCGGTTCAGGCAGCACTGATCCACACCGCACATGCTTGGGCTGCTTGTGGGAGGAACCGGCTGGGCAGACATAGGGCTGTGCAAGCTGAATGGCTCCTCCGTGAGGGATCCCGCCCCTTGCTGCCCCAGAAGGACTCCACACTAAGCAAACCCAGTCAAGATGAGCCCTTTGTCAGGCTGAGCTGATCCTGCCCTGGCCAACCACTCAGCCATCAGGCATGCAGGTGCAGTGAGTTTGTAAGTTCACAGCCAAGGGCAGGTTATTAACTCTTTGGTTGCCTGTTGCAGCTCTTACCCCGATGAACTTGGCCCCAAGCACTGGACAGACGAACGCTATGAACACGTCATGAGGCTCAAGCAGGAAGCTCTGAGCTTCGCCCGGGCCAAGAGGGCTGATTATCTCCTGGTAAGAGAACTCTGTAACTGGACCAACTGGGCCCGCTTCCTTCCTTTAGCACAGGAAGGATTTCAGCCCTCCCGCAAGGCCCAGCCTGGAGGAACATGACCAGCTTTCAGATGCGTTGAAAGCGGAGATGGGAAGGTTCTGTTGCGTCACTCTGCCCAGAGCAGGATAGTTCCTTGTGGCAGATTCTCCGGGGGTGTATCCAGCCTACTTTGAAATGACCCCACTGTGGAAACCTGTCATCTTCCTAACTGAAGCTTCATGGCCCTGGCTCCTCTCTGTTTTGTTGTGGATGCTCCAGAGCCATCGCTCACAGATAACGTCCAGGGCTGTCTGAGAGAGCCCCCTGCTAGGAAAATATCCTCCAAGGGTTTCCTTCCTGGCTGAGTGGTTGGAGGCTGAGGGTGCAGGAGAACCCAGGAGTTTCCCAGCGTGGCACGGAGCCGTGCCTGCCCCAGGCAGGCCGTTGCTGGGGCAGGAGCTCTCCCTACTAGCTCGCCTACCTAGATGTGTTGTGATGAGCAGCCGCAGCCTCGCTTCAAGCTGCGCTCCCGCTAAGCTGGCTGTGTTTCCACCACTAGCTCACCGATACAGACAGCATCCTGACCAACAATCAGACCCTGACGTTCCTGATCTCGCAGAACAAGTCGGTGATCGCCCCCATGCTGGACTCCCAGACGTATTACTCCAACTTCTGGTGTGGGATAACCCCTCAGGTAAGCTGCCTGGGGCGGGCAGGGGGAATGCCCTGTGCTGGAGGATGTCCTGTTTGCTGTCACTCAGCGGTGGTGCTGCTGCCAAGCAGTGGTGTGTGTTACCCTTGGGGGTGCCCCTGTCCTGCAGTTCCTGATGGACCTGGGGCAGGTATGGGAAATCTTCTCCCTTAACCACAGCCAGAAAACATCTCCAGGCACCTAACTGTAAGGTTCCTGCATGAGGAACCTTCCTCGAAGAACCACCTCTGCCCTTCTGGGCACCCCCTGCCAGCCCAGAGTCGCTCCTAAGGTCTCATAGCCAAGTCACCCAGTCAATTCAGGCTGCAGCTTCCGCCGAGAAATTCCACTGGTGCCTTCTCGGCCGTGTGCCAACCTGCCCATCACCCTTCCTTCAGGTGATCTCTGCTGTCTCCTAAAACCCCTGAGTGGCCTCTAACGTCGCCCCCTCTCTGTTGTGTGGGGTCCGGGCTCTGTTGCAAGCCCCGTCGCCCCGTTTCAGACCGGGGAGGAAACCTACAAGCCCCACCTGTCTGTGTTCAGCTGGACATGTGTGATGTGCTGGGATTCGGTAGGGAGGAAAATATCCCTCCCAGTGTCTCTCTCCTTGGGGCAGAGGCTGGATGATGAGGATGGAGGGAAACTCTGAAGCATCTGAGAGTGGCATGGGGCCCAGCTGCTGCTGTCAGGGCATGACTGTGAGGGAGCTCTCCATGCTGGAGCCCTGCCTGCTTGGGGTGGGTGGGGGAGACGCGCTGGCTCCGGTCAGTGGGAATTACCCCACCCCTGTATTTCCCAGGGTTACTACCGCAGGACGGCAGACTATTTTCCCACCAAGAATCGCCAGCGCGTGGGCTGCTTCGCCGTCCCCATGGTGTACGCCACCTTCCTGCTTGACCTGCGAAAAGAGGGGACTTCCGAGCTCGCCTTCCACCCACCCCACCCCAACTACACCTGGCCCTTCGACGACATCATCGTCTTCGCCTACTCCTGCCAAGCAGCGGGTGAGGGCCAGAGGGAAGGGACAGAGTGGGAGATGGAGGGGTGGAGGACCCGCAGTGAGCTGTATTCGCTCCTTTCTGGGGGACCTCCTCAAGGCATCCCATGTCCAGGGGTCGAGGCCAGAGGAGTGTGACATTTGAATCCGTCCCCATGTAGATGTGGAATTGAAGGATGTGAAAAAGCAATGCATTTCCCAGGGGCTGTCTCCTGCCCCGTGCTGGCCCTGCACAGCCCTTTTGCCCAAGGCAGGGTGGTGGGTGGAGGCGGTGGAGTGAGGATCTGGTTGGGACATTAGGAGGCGCCCAGGGCTTGTGTTTTGGGATGGAGCAACACGGGGAAGGCTGGTGTGCAGAGCTCTCAGCGAAAGGGTTGGGAGCAGGGGCTGGTGACTTGGGGTTACTCTAGCTGCCGCTGCCTTGCAGGAGTCCAGATCTACGTGTGTAACCAGGAGCGATTTGGTTACATCAATGTCCCGGTGAAGTCCCATCAGACATTAGAGGACGAACGCATCAACTTCGTACACCTCATCCTGGAAGCCATGGGTAAGGGCTCAGGGACCCAGTCGCCGGCTGGGGGAATGATGGGAAGCTTCAGCTGGGGTCCTAGCCCTGGGGCGCAGATCAGCAGGTGCAGCTCCCCTGAAGTCAGTGGAGTTTCACCCGCTTACACCATTTGTTTGGGGTGCATTTGTCTGGGGAGTTGACAGACAAAGCGTAAGTGGTTCCTGTCCCTCTTTGGCAAACGCCCTTAGTGGACATGAGGGAAGTGCGCTGGGTCTCGGGTGGGCGTCCGCGCCATAAGGGGGCTCACTGGCTTTCTTGCTGGGAGTCACAGCAGCAAAGCCTAAAGATTGAACGGGCCAAGGAAAGTGGAAGACCCCAGCTCAGCCATGAGGCACTGTGGCGGGGGGGCGGGGGGGGGAGATAGGGGGGACCGCAGCCTGTACCATTCTGGTGGGCTCTGAGCACTTGAGCCTTCTGAGCTGTCAGTGCGGGCTGGGGCTGGCCTATCATCCTGAAGCAAATCCTGGAGAGGGGGGGAAGCTCTTGGCCCACACGCCCAGCTGTATCCGGTGATGCAGTGAAGGCGTTTGCATCTGTCTAGGCCCTTGGAGTGAGGGCTGTGGGCACAGTGACTCCATCTTAGCCACGTGCTCTGTCTCTTGCAGTGGACGGCCCCCCGATGTACCCCTCTGAGCACGTTTCCCTCAGCCCCAAGCACCTCGGTAAAATGGGCTTTGATGAGGTGAGCACCTGGCTGGAAGTGAGAGCGTGTTTTCCCCTCCCTGCCCAACACAGCTCCCTCATGGCACCTACTGTCCCTCCACCTCCCTCTGGAGCCTACCCCTGCTGGGCTGGCCAGCGGAGACGCTGCAGAGTGATGTGAAATCCCCCCGCCCAGCTAAGCGGGCTGCTTCCATATCCCCTGCTGGGTGAAGGACCCTCTTCAACCCATATCCCTTGTCTGGTAGCCTGTGGCTGCACCATTAAACCCACATGTGGGGACACAGGGAACAGCACGTGAGGATGGGTGGCTGGTGAGGGAGGTCTGGCAGGAGCTCCGTCCCATGAGCAGAGACCCCACTGAGCTCCCAAAGATTCTGCTAATGCTTCAAAGAGGAGAGAGCTGCTAGGGCCCTTCCTTCATCACACTCATGGCTATGGAGCGGAGCTTGTTCCCCTCTGCGTGCCCAGCTGGGATAGAGCTTTGTCCGTCCTCTGTGTCCCAGGGTATCCCATTCCCTTCAGTCACAATGGCCTGCCCACCGCTGAATGGAGGAACCCCATATGGACTGTCCCCTGCTCTTGGCAGCTTCCCTTGGTGAGCATGAGACTGTGCCCTTCCCTGGGTCTCTAGCCCGATGTTTCCTGGGCTGGAGTCATAGAACCGTAGGACTGGAAGGGACCTCGAGAGGTCATCTAATCCAGTCCTCTGCACTCATGGCAGGACTAAGTATTATTTAGACCATCCCTGACAGGTGTTTGTCTAACCTGCTCTTAAAAATTTTCAATGATCGAGATTCCACAACCTCCTTAGGCAATTTATTCCAGTGCTTAACCACCCTGACAGTTAGGAAACTTTTCTCTAATGCCCAACCTAAACCTCCCTTGCTGAAATGTAAGTCCCTTGTTTCTTGTCCTATCCTCAGAGGTTAAGAAGAACAATTTTTCTCCCTCCTCCTTGTAACAACCTTTTATGTACTTGAAAAACGTTATCATGTCCCCTGTCTTCTCTTCTCCAGACTAAACAAACCTATTTTTTTTCAATCTTCCCTCATAGGTCATGTTTTCTAGACCTTTAATCATTTTTGTTGCTCTTCTCTGGACTCTCTCTGATTTGTCCACATCCTTCCTGAAATGTGGCGCCCAGAACTGGACACAATACTCCAGTTGAGGCCTAATCAGCATGGAGTAGAGTGAAGAATTACTACTTGTGTCTTGCTTACAACACTCCTGCTAATACATCCCAGAACGATGTTTGCTTTTTTTCCAACAGCGTTACACTGTTGACTCATATTTAGCTTGTGTCCACCATGACCCCCAGATCCCTTTCTGCCGTACTCCTTCCTGGGCCGTCATTTCCCATTTTGTATGTGTGCAACTGATTGCTCCTGGCTAAGTGGAGCACTTTGCATTCGTACATATTGAATTTCATCCTATTGACTTCAGACCATTTCTCCACTTTGTCCAGCTCATTCTGAATTTGAACCCGATCCCCTTTAATATTTGATTCTTCTTTAGATTTTCCTGATTAGCCTGGTGCGGCGGCCAGACCGGCGCCAGCGGATGCTGAGTTCTCTGTATGAGCTGGAGATAGACCCCCTCGTGGTGGATGCTGTGGATGGCAGGTGACTGCTCTGTGCTCTTTACCCTGCTTTGCCACAGCTTGGGTGGGATGCCAGAACCTCAGAGGGGTAGAGGGGGAATGGGTTTTGGATACTGGCAGGGGCGGCTCCAGGCACCAGCCCAGCAAGTGCCTGCCTGGGGCGGCAAGCTGCAGGGGGCGGCCTTCAGCGGTATGCCTGCGGGAGGTCCGCCGGTCCCGCGGTTTCGGCGGCAATTCAGCGGGGACGCCGAAGGTGCGGGACTGGCGGATCTCCCACAGGCATGCCGCCGAATCCGCGTTACCAGCAGACCTCCCGCAGGTGTGCCACCAAAAGCCACCTGACTGCCGTGCTTGGGGCGGCAAAATACATAGAGCCGCCCCTGGATACTGGGCACAGGCAGGTTTCTTGCTCTGAAGCTCAGCGCTCCCACTGCTGCTTTGGGTTGGGGTGGGGGTGGGGAATGCGTTATGACACCACGCATCGAACCGAGAGGGGAAATTGTGCTAGTCCATGGTGGAAAGTTGGAACAACACTGGATTGCCTCCTGAGCAAGGGAAGCAAAAGGCAGATGTTGGACATGGAAAGAAGAGGCAGCAGCCAAAGTTACACACGAGCCCCTGGCTGTCAGTGTCCCACGAGCTCAGCCTGCCAGTGTCTCACAGCACAGCCCGCCAAATCCTCTGCATCCTCCACAGGTTATTGGGCTGGAGAGTCCCACCTCCACCAGGTGTGGCCAGGCCCCTCCTGTGAGGTGCTTATGGGCGGTGTGGGGGAAGGCGGGGAGGCTCACCTTCACAAGGGACTGCCCTGTTGGAGGAGGTGTCGGTGGCCCAAGGCAGGGAATAACCTGCCCCAGATTGGAACTAGCCCGTCTCCGTGGGGAGCTCCCCTCAGGGGGGTGGTGCTGGGAAGTGGAAGTGACTAGATCCGACTGGGCCAGGAGCAGGGATAGAAGCGCCAGCTGTTATTACAGGGTGCAGAACAGTGGGAGTTAGAGACAGGACAGGAAGGATCTATCCTGCCCACCTCATCGATTCCCTGGCCCCCGGCCAGTGCAGGATTGTTCCCTCCCACCCGTTCTCCAGTGCAGCACTTCTCTAACCACGGCCTCTCGTCCTCCAGCGCCCTGAACAGCAGTGACATTAAGATCCTGGGTGTGGATCTGCTCCCAGGATACTACGACCCGTTCTCTGGCAGGACGCTCACCAAGGGGGAGGTTGGTTGCTTCCTCAGCCATTATTACATCTGGAAAGAGGTAAAGACTTGAGGCAAAAGAAGACAATAAATGGGGAGGGGGAGATCACACTAATGCCGAGGGGGCCCATGGCACTGGGCATTGTTCAGAGTGAGAGACAGACCCTGCCCCAAAGAGCTTACAGTCTAAACAGAGAAGGGAAGTGACTTGCGCAAGGTCACCATTGTCAGAGCTGGGACTAGAACGCAGGTCTCCTGAGTCCCTGTCCACTGTCCTCCTGAGTCTCTGTCCAGTGCCCTGCCCACTGGAGCACGTTGAGCAACCTTCCTGGCTGGCATGGTGCCCTCGGCAGCAGCCCCTGGATGGGGGTGTCTCCTCTGCCCCACTCCTCTGTTCTGTGAGGCCGTTCTTCACAACAAGCCCCAGCCCAGACTTAGTTTCCAGACTGGTGCCGCTGTCCCGTGGAAGGGAAGAAGGGTGGGGGGGGTCCAGGATGGAGCGGCAGAGCCTCTAATGACAACCACTTGGGCTCTCCCTGCAGATCGTGGCGCAGGGGCTGGAGAAGTCGGTGGTGTTTGAGGATGACGTGCGCTTCGAGGCCTATTTCAAGGTGCGGCTGACGCGGCTGATGGAGGAGCTGGAGTGGGCACAGCTGGACTGGGACCTGATGTACGTTGGACTAGCCCACAGTGAGGGGGAAGGGGCGGGGGTGGGTGCTGGCCCCATCCTGAGCTTGCCTTCTGAATGCTGTCGCTGGTTGAATCCCACCATGGTCTGGGGGGCCCCCTCCCCCACTTCCCTATGGGTTAGTGCCCTCTGATGCTGGCTACTGTTTTCAGATAGCTCAGTGCCCCGAGCACTGTTGTTTTCAGCCCCAATGGGTGATTGTAGCCAGCCACCCGGAGACAAGTCTGTGTCCCATTCCCAGCCCCTCGAGCCAGCCAGTCCCCTGCAGCGCGTCTGCTGCCTGGGATTGCTACAGGCCTGGCTCCTTCCCTTAACTGATGGGCTGCTCTTGCCTTTACAGCTACCTGGGCAGGAAGCAGGTGAACTCGGACGACGAGGAGCCGGTGGAGGACGTGCGGAACCTGGTGGTGGCTGAATATTCCTACTGGACCCTGGCCTACATCATCTCCCAGCGGGGGGCCCAGAAGCTGATCGCGGCCGAGCCCCTGTCCAAAATGCTGCCGGTGGACGAGTTTCTGCCCATCATGTCTGACAAGCACCCAAAGTAAGGATAGGCTCCGGCTGCTGCTCCATCCCGGGGCGGGGCTGGCACAGTGCTGGCTGAGAAGGGGGGGAGCCCAGTGCTGGGGGGGGTCTCCGGTCCATGCAGAACCCCCGGGAAGGGGTTTTGATTCAGTTTTCCTGCCCAGTCAGGTGTGACAGCCCTTTGCTAGTCTGGTTTGCAGCTCAGACTCTGTTGGCAGCTTGGCCGTGTAAGTGAAGAAACATGCATGTGTGTCTTCCCCCCCACCCCATCAAGCGTTACTTGTGCGCTGAAATAAAACATCTGTTACCATGAGCTCATTCCCCTCAGCCCTGGCTGTGCTCTGGTCTGTGGAAAACGGTCGTCAGTGAGCTGTGGGGGAGGAGAACACAGTCATTGCTGGCCGAGCCAGGGCTGGTGTGAAACAAGTTTGGAGGATTTCAGCTCCATTTCTAGTGGATCAGCCACATCCCCATGTCTGACCATCACGCCTGAGCTCTTCTTCTCCCCCCCCCCCCACTGCCCCTTACTGACTGACGGGGTCATGGAGACTCCGCCCTGCCTGACGTCCATGGATCATCCCCCCCAGGTTAGGGTTGAGGCCAGCCTAGGGGCTGCTTGCTCTGCCGCTGCCCGTGTTCCCTGGTAGGCAGAGGGCTCCAGGGCTTTCAACCAGACACTTTTCAGCAGCACTGCAGTCACACACGGGTGGGGGTGAGGGGGGAGAACAAGGATTGCTGAAAAACCCGGTGGACCTGAGAGTGCAGGTTTCACGGCCAAGGAATCTGTGAAATGCTTGTCTGGGGATCGCGGCGCCCCTTTGCACAGACACCAGGCTCTACATATAGCATGTGGACAAGGCCACCGACTCCCCCGCTGCATTGTGTCCCCCGTTCATCCCCACGCAGTGTGCAGTCCCACAGATATTCAGCCATAACCCCCCCAGACGTCACCCAGCCACTCCAGGATGGCCATGTGGCTCACATCCTCTGCAGCTGTCTTAGGTGCTCTCGGATTCCAGTCAAACTGTTGCAATGGGCTGGGAGTTCTGGTTTCCCAATGCTGACTTCCCGCCCCTCCTGCAGACCTCAGGGGGGCGGGGGAAGGGGGGGAGAAAAGCAGACTGAGCTGGGGGGAGAAGCATGGGGGGATGGGAACGGTTGAGAGAGAGATGGAAAAACTGAGGGATTAAAAGAGTAAAGGGAGGGATGGAGGAGGAAGGTGGACAGACTAAAGCCCTGGGTGTGAACCAGGAACCATTCCAAATCCCAGGCTAGCTAGAATAACATCAGCATAGGCTGTCTGGCACTGGGCCAGCCCATAGCCTAACTGAGTGCCCTGCTCTGGGCGAGCAGTGGAGGTGGATGTGACAGGAATCGTCCCCAGGTGTAGAGGGGGGCACCATGGATCAGTCCAGAGTGACCCTAAGGGCTGCCTGGAGCCCTGTACTGGGGGTGCTGGATGCAGGATGTTGGGGGCGGGGGGTTTGCCAGGAGGCGGAGCCTCCCAAGGAGGCTGCTGGCTGCCGTTGGTCCAGTGCCCCATTCCTGCTCCTCACGGAGTCCTGCAGACCTGGCAGCCTGCAGGGTGAGCTCATCGCGGGATTCCTTGTTTGCTGTAGTTTAACGAGGAGCCTGGGAACGGCCTAGCTCTGCCATGGATGTTGAGGAACATGTTTCTGGGCAGCCGGCCCGAGCCAAGCAAAGTGCTTTGGCTGTGGTTTGAGCTGCTCCATCAGGGCCAGGGGATGGGTGGACTCCTCTCACCTCCAGACTCTCACTGAACCAGGAGCCTGCCTGGAGTTCTTGGCTCCCATGCCCAGCAGAAAATGTTTTGGATGATCCATCCAGGTGCCGTGTCTCGGGGCACTCCCTCCTCTTTGGTGTCAGAGGCCCAGGAACAGAGTGTTAGAGGGGACAGGGGCTCCAGGCTGCGGACAGATCCTGGCATCCCCCTAGGTGTACAGATTTTGCTCTCCATCCCCTTTTGCGTTCCTACTCAGCGTCACTGATTTTTCCACTCTCCCTTTTCTAGCGAGGATTACAAGCAGCATTTTGCTAACCGAGACCTGCTGGTGTATTCGGTGCACCCCCTGCTGGCTTACCCCACTCACTATGCTGGGGACTCCAAGTGGCTCAGCGACACGGAGACTTCTACCATCTGGGATGATGACTCCAAGAAGACGGACTGGAGCGGCTCACAGAAAACACTGAAGGATTCCCGAAGCAACGCTGGCCATTCCTTCCGCTCGACCTCCCGGGATGAGCTCTAACATCGGGCTGGTAAGCCAGGCCCGGGAACAGCTGCAGAACACGTGTGTAAACATGCAGATTCACGTGTTCGTGCGGACAGAAGTTGGCTGCCAGGAAATGCTGCCCTGCAAACGTGTTTCACGGACATGTCTGAAATCTCCCTTTCAGCTTCAGTGTCCAATAGCAACTTTCTCCTTCCCTACCCTCCTTCCCCGCTGATCCCAAAGCACCTGACGGACACCTGCGAATTCGTGTCCCAACCCCCATCCTCTGGGGTAGGTCAGAATCATCTGACGAATGAGGAAACGAAAGCACTGAATTGGATTTGCCCATAACTGGGCAGTAAGTCAGTGGCAGGTGAACAGAACCCAGAATTCCTGACTAGGGTGACCAGACAGCAAATGTGGGGGGGTAATAGGAGCCGATATAAGAGAGACCCACAAATCGGGACTGTCCCTATAAAATCGGGACATCTGGTCACCCTATTCCTGACTCCCAGGCTGTGCTTTGACTACAAGACCCCAGCTTGTTTGAGCTGTAGTTGGGGAAGTAGCTGTGATGTCCCATTGCTCCCCTTAGTACCAGGTGCTCTCCCAAGAGGGTTTGCAGGAGTATCCAGGGGGCTAACGCTCATCCTTCCCCAGGGTTCTGACATGTGACCAGCTGCGATGTTAGGTATGAATTAGCAAGACGCTCTCTATTGGTCTGCATCCCAAGGGTTGAGGACTTGGGAAGGGAGATACAAAGCCGAACCATGGGAGGTCACGTCAGTACTAACCATGTCCATTTGGGAGGCAGTGTTGTCTACTGCCTAGCAGAGGGGACCGTGGACCCGGATTCCTGGGTTCTATTCCTGACTGCCACTGATTCTCTGCGTGACCGTGGGCAAGTCACTTTACCGCTATGTGTAAAACGAGGGTGATGTTCCTCTACTTCTCAGAGTGGGGGAGAGGCCACATTTAGCATTGTTTGTAAAGTGCTTGAACTCCTCAGGTGGAAGCGGCAGGGGGAGAATACATTGCTCCTGGCACCCCAAAGGTTCCCTTCACATTCACTGCTCAACCTGCCTCCTGCTGGCTAGGGAGGGTGGGTGGGTGTTGTATTTCACAGGGCTTGCACTGTAATTGGAAAATGAAACAGTGCATGATGCCAGACAGCAGAGCAGCCTTACGCTTTGTCTGCCCCAACCTAACCCAGCAATCGTTCATCCTCGTCAGAATTTCCATGCCAAAGTCCTGCTGTCTGGCATTTTTAGTGCTAGCAGGAAAACGATCTGTGAGCAGGAGTCTAGAATTGAAGGGCTCAGGCTGGGAGCAAATGTACTGGGCCAGGTTTGAAACCAAAAATAACTTTGCCTTATTTCCGTGGTTAGCACGTGGTGGGTCAGGCGGACAGTCTGGGGTTTAGCGTGCCAGCATGTACCCTCTTCTCCCCCTGTTCTGCTCGGAGCCAGCTGGCACCCTCCTCCCCAGAGGTGGCTGCACTGAGTTGGGGCTGGCAGGCACCCCAGAAATGAAGAAATTATTTTTCACACTGACTTGTTAGGTGTCCTCGGAACACACGCTGCAGGTGTAACAACGGGGGAAACTTCCCCCATGCAGATCCTCACCACTGAACTTCAGTCCTGACCAGGAGGGACCCTTTTGGGGGGCAGAGTAGAATCTGGTGGTCTGCATGGCCCATTCGCACCTTGTTCCTTTTGTTGGCTGGCTCCACTGAGATGCTCAGCAATACAGCCAGGTCCTCTTGCAATGACAAGCTTCCTGTGGGACACAGGGAAACCCAGTGCCCAGGAGGGGGTGCATTTGGGGCAGCAAACAGTTTAGTTTTGCAGGCTGGCATCACAGTGGTACAGCAGCCAACCCCTATTGCACCAGTAACACTGGCCTCTCACTTCTTTTTCCAGGGGTGCTTCCCATTCCTCAAGCACGACAAAGGAGGATCACGGTGGGCTGCTCTGCTTGGCTGCAGGTTCGACTGGTTCCTGGCTGAGAGATGCAGCTGTGTTTGCTTGACCAAAGGGGGGTGTTTAACCTGGGCCTGTAATTGTCACTCACTGAAATAGACCGTATGCAGGGTTTGCACCGAGGACCAGGCTTGACTAGCTGGACACCTCTGCTAGGTGGTGAAGCTTTTGGTCTAGTCCTTTGCAACCTACTACTTCTCCTTCCCCCTCTCTAGTGGCGCCTCTCCCTGAAAGGACAGAACGGTTTGGCAATGTACGAGGCTCGTGACCTTCCCGATATTGACTTGCTCAGTATTTTCAGGTTGAGCTAATTCCTGCAGGGACGCAGGGGCCCACTCATCTGAGATCTGCCAGGCCATAGGGCCAGCGGGGTGTGTTAGAGCCGATGGCTCTTGCTGTATATTGATTCTTTTGTAATACTTGTTTGGATGTTGTCTTATTTGATCAGCTCATCCTTCTGCTCCGTGGAATCAAAGCTCTTTCTCTTCTCCACCCCAAGTTGGAGCCGATGACCACCCTGGGGGCCTTTCTGAAAAGGGGAGGGCATCTAGACATGAGGGGACAGGTGCTTAAGAAATGCCCCAGACAGACTTGCAGAGCTGTAGCGTTCAAATCCAGTGCAGGGAGAAGTCATGCAAAGATCCACCCAGCTTCCTGCAGATTAGGGGTCTCTCTGCATTATGCCAGGCTGCCTGCTGGGTTTTCCCTCCCCTGTAGTATGGTTTAACTGAACTAAGCAAGCCAGCCGGAGGATTAAACTGGACTCTATTTAAGCCAACCCACCCATATTTTGTCACCATCTTCTTGTTCTCTATAGCCCCCTCTAGTGTCTATTGCATTTGTTCGCTCTGCTCTGGGCTACTAGCATGAGTACAGTAGTCTGCAATGCCAGATCGCCTCCTTTCCTCCATGTGCAATGCACCGGCAGCGCCCAGAGATCACCTCTGAATGCCACTTGGGAAGGGGAAATAAGCTGCACCAGTATAGGGCACCTTTACCCATTATATCGGTACCTGGTATAGAAAAATCACACCCTTAACTGACTAGTTATTATGATCCAAAATCCATGTGTGAACTGGGTGGTAGTGGGAGCAGAGCACTGCGGGGTGGACTCAGTGTGGGATCCAGGATATACGGGATACGCTCTGGGATGTCACGGTGTGAGAAACCTGTAGCACCAACACAACATTCAAGCTCAAGATTTGCGTGGAAGAGCACCCTGGGTGTGGGCTTTGTGGCATTGGAAGGAGGGTACTGCCTGCCTTCCGCTCTGTGAATTTACCCGTGTGTTGGCGCTTCCATCATTGATTAGTGCTAGAACATGAAGCCTGGCTTTGCATCTCAAACAGGCGCCTGAAAGGCAGGTGCTGCCTAGCTCTGCCACTGGCCAGGTGACCGTGGGCAGATCACGGCACCTGTCTGTGCCTCACTGTCCTTAGCTGTTGAATGAGGGACATGAGCATTCCCTCCTCCAGCACTGGGAGGGTTAATTAGTTTAATTTCTGTCAAGGGCTTTGAAGATGCCCTGGGAGGAGGGAGCTCTGTCTGCCCCAGTGATGTGTATCTTAGAACTTGTTCCGGTTCTGTGCCTTCTGGATAGTTGAATCTTAGTCTTAGCTGCACGGGGAGGGATTTTCGCATCCGTTCGGCTGCTCTGAAATGCCAGAGTGCATGTTGGCTTGTGAAGACCTGTGTGGAATGTCCTTCGCCCTGCATCACTGTCAGGGGGCGGAGACCATGCTGGCCTGCCCTTGTGGTTGTTACAGAGATGGGGCCTGGCTCAGCCCCACCTTCCCCCCCGTGTAGTCACTGAAATGGGAGTAGAGTGGGTGTAAAACTCCCCTTCTCAGGGCCGGCTCCAGCACCAGCTTAACAAGCAGGTGCTTGGGGCGGCCAAGAGAGAGGGGCGGCACCTGCGGCAATTCGGGAGCGGCAGGTCCCTCACTCCCTCTAGGAGCGAAGGACCTGCCGCTGAACTGCCGCCGCCAATCGCAGCTTTTTTTTTTTGCTTGGGGTGGCAGAAATGCTGGAGCCGGCCCTGCCCCTTCTCACCGGGTGACATTTCACAGCTGCTTTGCACAGGTGTGAATGATACCGGGTGCACGATGCAGAGGGTAAGACCCTTGGCTTCAGAAGAGCGGTTCGAAGTGACCCTGCGGCCTGAGCATTCCTGTACAGGAACCAATCACTCCCCCGGTAACTGGGAGAGACCTGCTTCTAGCCATTAGAAATGAGCCCAGACTTACCTCCGTTTATAGAACCCTAGAACCTGCCTTCTCGGTAGACTGGCAAAGCAGTTCAGTGGAGTAAGAAAATGCACTCCCTGCCCCAATGGGGTGTCTCTGTCTAATCATCGCCTTCCTTCCCAGTTAGATCTTTGAAGTGATATTCCTCCTCCCTCCCCTCCCATTATATACTTGGCACTAGAATTCCTCTAGTCACTTTAATCTACCACCCACTGACCTTGCCACATTTGATTAGCACCTGCCCAGAAAACCAGAGAAGAATTTAATGCCAGGCCTTTGGGTTACATCAAATGGCCCGTAAAGTTTCTTGTTCAGTGATGCAAAACTATTTGCTCTTACTCACTTTGGACTGGGCCAGGGCCTGGAGCAATCACAGGGTGCAACCTAACTGGTCTCCATGTGACCTTCAGTAAGGGCACAATGGTAGAGGAAGCTATGGACCAAATGCACCATGCCTAGAACTGTCACTCTGCTTGTATCAACTCAGATGCGTTTAATTGTAGGTGTCAAAGTCCTTTACGAAGGTGAATTACTATCACTGTACCCATCTCACAGATGGGAAGATCAAGGCATAGCCCAGGTGCCCCTGAGCCACTGGCAGACTTGGTGTCCTGCTGCCCAGTTCCATGCATTAGTGGCCAAATCATGCTAGATTTTGTATAGGGAACCAGGGCCGGCTCCAGGGTTTTGGCCGCCCCAAGCAGCCAAAAAAAAAAAAAGCCGCGATCGCAATCGCGATCTGTGGCAGCAATTCAGTGTAAGGTCCTTCGCTCCGAGCTGGAGTGAGGGACCATCCGCCGAATTGCTGCCGAATAGCTGGACCTGCCGCCCCTCTCCGGAGTGGCCGCCCCAAACACCAGCTTGCCAAGCTGGTGCCTGGAGCCGGCCCTGTAGGGAACAAATCCTTGGCTGTATCCCAAGGCATCCATGCCTGTGTGACTTCCCTAAGCAGCCCCTGACTATCTTAGCGATTTATATGACCCTGGAGCATCTGAGCACCTCCCAGTCCTTTTAATGTGTTTATCTTCAGGTGGCCCCTGTGAGGTAGGGCAGGAGTATTATTCCCCAATTACAGGGAGGGAACTGAGGGCAAGAGACGCTAAGTGACTTGCCCATGGTCACATGGGGAACGTGTGACAGAGCAGGATTTAAACCCACATCATCTAAGACCTTGACTAGAGCCTTAACCACTGCACCATCCTTCCTCTGTCCCACCTTTTCACATCCACAGCAGCTGTATTTTCCTTGGTGTGTATGCCTGCTTTAAACCAAGCTGAGCAGGGGACGGTGTCGTCACTGCAGCTTTGCACTATTCTAATCTAGCACACAGGGTAACATCCATGGGGGGGGGGCCCCTTTTGCATGCTCATTCCCATGTAAAGGGGTTTTACCAGGGGGGAGGGCATTGGAGTGGGGGAGTGTCAGGGACTGCGGGATCCAGGGAGGAACCCACAGGGAGCACTTTAAGAGCTCATTTGTTTTTCAGGAGGGTCAGAGGGTGCCATTGGCCCTGCCCTCTGCAGCAAACTGTGGGGCATCCCAAACAACCCCCCTCACCTGGAGGGAGGGGGCACAGTACAGGGAACACCCTTGGGGGGAAGATGGAGGGCAGCAAAGCCTGGGGCCGCAGCCCAGGGGTCCCCAGTTTGGGGGGTGGCCCAGCCCAGGGGATTCCAGTTTGGGAGGGCCCAGCCCAGGGGTCCTCAATTTGGAGGTGGCCCAGCCCAGGGGACTCCAGTTTTGAGGAGCAGCCCAGGGGTCCCCAGTTTGGGGGTGGCCCAGCCCAGGGGACTCCAGTTTTGGGGGGGCAGCCCAGGGGACTCCAGTTTTGGGGGGCAGCCCAGGGACCCCCAGTTTGGAGGTGGCCCAGCCCAGGGGACTCCAGTTTTGGGGGGCAGCCCAGGGGACCCTCAGTTTGGGGGTGGCCCAGCCCAGGGGACTCCAGTTTTGGGGGGCAGCCCAGGGACCCCCAGTTTGGAGGTGGCCCAGCCCAGGGGACTCCAGTTTTGGGGGGCAGCCCAGGGACCCCCAGTTTGGAGGTGGCCCAGCCCAGGGGACTCCAGTTTTGGGGGGGCAGCCCAGGGACCCCCAGGTTGGAGGTGGCCCAGCCCAGGGGTCCCCAGTTTGGAGGTGGCCCAGCCCAGGGGACCCCCCTGGGCGGAGGGCGCAGCTCAGGGGTCCCCAGGCGGGGCCGCTGCCCCTTGCGGGCGCCTGGCCCTTTAAGCCCCGCTCCCCGTTGCTATGTACAGCGCGCTGCCCCGGTGACGCGGGGCCCCGCGAGGCTCGTCCAGCGCCCGCCGGGCTCCCGCCGCGGCCATGGCCCCCAAGAAGAAGGGCGGCGGCGGCGGCAAGAAGGAAGACGCGGCCAAGGAGCCGAGACCGGAGGGGAAGGCGGAGCAGCCCCTGGCCGAGCACAGCCGGGAGTTCTACCTGCTCCAGATCCGGGACCTGGAGAAGCGGCTGGCCCGGTGCGGGGTCCCCCCCCCCCCCGGGCGCTGGGCTAACCTGGGGCGCCCACCCAGCCGCCGGGGAGGAGCCGGGCCTGGGGGTGGCTGCGCCCCCCGAGGGACGAGCTGCGGGATCCCCATCCCGGGGGTCTGTGCCCACCGAAGGGGCTAAATCCCGCTGCCCGCGGGACCCCCAGGCTCTGCCCACACTGCCCTCGAGGGACTCTTTGGGACCCTTTCTGGGCGGGGGCATCTGCGCCTCACCGCAAACACCATGGGGAGACCCGGTCAGCAGCCCCCCCAAAGCCCAGCTCTGTGGGTGTTAAGCTGTTGCCCGTGTCCCTCCCCAGAGACAGCTGCATTTCAGTGAGGGGTGAAGGGTGCCTGTATACGGCCCTCCCCAGAGACAGCTGCATTTCAGTGAGGGGTGAAGGGTGCCTGTATATGTCCCTCCCCAGAGACAGCTGCGTTTCCGTGTGGGGTGAAACGATTCTTGTAAATACGGCTTGCTAAGTGCTCTGGGGCCAGGTGTTTCAGAAACGTAGGTGTTACGATGATCGCTATCCAGGCTCATGATCACCCTTTACTGCGGATGCTGCAGAAGCCCGTGAAGCCCTGGGTCAAAGGTGCAGCTTCTCTTTCTTCTGCTCCCAGACACTTTGCATTGATCCCGTGGGCCAAATTCAGTCCTTGTGTAAGCAGGTGCAGCTCCCATAGAAATCAAGGCACCTTGCAGCAGGACTCACTTTGGCCGCCTGTGTTGGAATTAGAATGGCAGGGCTGGGCAGAGAATGTCCACTTCCATTCTGGTGTCCACCTCTTGTCTCCTTCCCATCCTGGGATAGGGCTGGGGGGGGGGGTCCCCAGCTGCTGGATGGGAGTGCAGGGGAATGGGCCATGAGTAGGGCCCTACCAAATTCATGACGATGAAAAATGCGACTTGGACTGTAAAATCTGGTCTTTTGTGTGCTTTTACCCTATACTATACAGATTTCATGGGGGAGACCAGTGTTCCTCAAATTGGGGGTCCTGACCCAAAAGGGAGTTGCAGGGGGGTCACAAGCTAATTTTTTGGGGGGGGAGGGTTGCGGTATTGCCACCCTTCTGCGCTGCCTTCAGAGCTGGGTGGCCAGAGAGTGGCAGCTGTTGGCCAGTCACCCATCTCTGAAGGTAGCGCCCTGCCAACAGCAGCACAGAAGTAAGGGTGACCATACCATACCATGTCACCCCTACTTCTGCGCTGCTGCCTTCAGAGTTGGGCTGTCGGAGAGCAGCAGCTGCTGGCTGAGGGGCCCAGTTCTGCAGGCAGCAGCGCAGAAGGAAGGGTGGCAATACCATACCAGGCCATCCTTCCTTCTGTGCCGCTGCTGGCGGCGGCTCTGCCTTCACAGCTGGGCTCCCAGCCAGCAGCCGCCGCTCTCCAGCTGCCCAGCTCTGAAGGCAGGGCCGCTGCCAGCAGCAGTGCAGAAGTAAGGGTAGCAGTATTGCAACCCCCCCCCTACACACACACACACAACTCCTTGTTGAGTCAGGACCCCTACAATTACAACACTGTGAAATTTCAGATTTAAATACCTGAAATCATGAAATTTATGATTTTTAAAATCCTGTGACCGTGAAATTGACCAAAATGGATCGTGAATTTGGTAGGGCCCTAGCCATGAATAGTCCCCCTCTCCAGTCCCACTGCAATCAGGCTGTGAGTTGTGCTCCTGTGCACGCCCCGTGCCTGTGCCCAGGCAATGGGAGAGACTGGACCAACCTATAAATAGGTGAGGGGCAGGCAGTCAGCCCATCCTGGAGACTGCTGTCTGACTGCCTGTTCGGCGCTGCTTCCCCCTGGCAGGTACCAGCGGAAATGGGACGAGCTGCAGGTGAACGAGACCCTCTTCAGGGTGGAGTACGATCAGATGGCCAATGACAACAAGGAGATCGTGGCCTTTCTGAAGAAGACCCTGAACCAGCGGGTTGATGAGATCACTGACCTCAATGACCAGCTGCTCAGCCTGCAGCAGGCCAAAGAATCCGAGAAGGACGCCTTCGAGGCCCAGCTGGCCCAGGTTCGACACGAGTTTCAGGAGACCAAGGACCAGCTCACTTCGGAGAACATGCTGCTAAGTAATGTGCCCTGGCTCAGATTGGCCCCTTCCTCTTCCCCCTTGCCCCATAGTCCTTCCGGGGGCGGGGGGCTGCTGGTGCAGCCGTGCAGGGACAGAGCCTGGAATACTGAGGGTTGAACAGTCCCAGTCTGGGTTTGTGGCCACAGGCTGTTGGGAGAACAGTCAGTGGAAATATTCTGGCTGGAGTGGGTGGGAATTAGTACCCCCACCCTCAGGCATTTTTTTTTTTTTGTGATGAAAATGGTTTCAGCAGTTTTTGTTTTTCATTTTCAGCAGCACACTTCAACTCTTAGTAATAAAAAGGCTTTGAAAAATGATTTATTTATTTGGCCCAAAGCTGCTGAAAACCAAAAAGAAAAAAAAGTTGGGCCTTTGGCAGAAGGTTTTTGAGTTTTCTGATGAAAAATCTTAAATTTTCATTTAGCCAAATACTTGATTTTCTGTAGAAGAGTTTCACTGGAAAATTTTTGACCAGCTCTAATTCCAGCTGCATGTGGTGAAGGACACATGGGGGTGTGGAGACAGAGGTGGTGTATACATAGGGTGACCAGATGTCCCGTTTTTAAAGGGACAGTCCCGTTTTTGGGGACTTTTTCTTATATAGGCGTCTATTACCCCCCACCCCCGTCCCGTTTTTTCACAGTTGCTCTCTGGTAACCCTATGTATACACATTTGAGCCTCCCTCTCTTTCCACCACAATGTGGGTTGTGGAAGGCACCTTTCCAGTGCTGGAGGCTCCTGTCTATTGCTGGTCCCCATAGCAGGTACAGCCTGGGCAGCCTCAGGGCAAGCTTTCCTCATATGCTGGCCCTATATTATTGATATTACAGCAGTACCATTGTGCTAGGTGCTGTACAAAAGTACTAAAGAAACAGTCCTGACCTCACAGAGTTTGCGATCAGGGTGGTTAAGAAGATGCAGAATAGGAGTGTGGTGTGAAGAGCAGTTGGGGAGAATCTCACAGTGGGGTTTGCCGGCTTGAAGCACTTTGCTTCCCGCCCCTCCCCCTCCCCCCCCCGTGGCTAAGCGTGGTCCTTCTGGGGTCCTAAGTGATCTCTGTGGCAGGTGGGAAGCTGGCTGCGCTGGAGGAGTTCAGGATCCAGAAGGATGAACTCATGGGCAAGTTTGCAGCCCTAGAGGAGCAGCTGAAGAAACAAGAGGACGATCACAAGGAGTATATCTATAACCTGGAGAGGAAAGCTGTGCTGGACAAAGACAGGTCAGTGCCAGACGGAGACTGACTGTGTGTAATTCCCCACTGGAGTCTGAAGGTGGGAGTGTGGTCTCGTGGTTAGTGCCAAGTGTGGGACTTGGGAGCCATGGTTTCTGTTCCTGGCTTTGCCACTGACTCGCTGTGGGACCTTGAGCAGGTCATTTCACCTGTTTCCCATCTGTAAGATGGGGACGATATTCGGGGGGAAGAGTGAGCCTTGATGACTGGGAAGTGGTTTGCGACCCTGGAATGATGATACTCAAGAAGGGCAGACGACTGGGATTCAGGGAGGGTTCTCTCCCTTGGGTGAGTGGGATGCCAAGAGAGCTACCTTCTGCAGCCTGGTGGTGGATGGGTGCTGTGCAAGGAGAGTTTCCATCTAGGGAGGTGCTGGGAGAGCTTCCCCAATAGACAGGCAGGAGAGCTCCTTCAGCGGGCCTGGGGGTGAGTGGGATGGTGTGAAAGCTCTCTCAGTGGGTGGAGTGCCAGGAGCACTCCTTCCCTCGGGCTGGTGCTAATCCTTTGGACTGGGGTCCGATTTGCTGGGGCTAAGGCGTTAGCAGCCGCGGTGGGCCCTGCCCCAAGAGTGACGTCCTTCTCTGTGTGTCCTGTGTGCGTACGCGCATGCCCCACCCCTGCAGGCTGAAGAAGGAGATGATGCAGCGTGTTAACGTGGTGGCAGCCGAGTTCCGCAAGGTCTCCAACAGCCAGATGGCCGAGACCACCAAGCGCACCATCCGCGAGAACGTCGCCATCAACGTCCAGCTGGCCAAGATGTCCGATCGCAGCTACGACCTCATCCAGGAGAACGACTTGCTGAAGGAGGCCCAGGCCGAGATGCAGAAGCAGCTGGAGATGCTGGAGCACAATGAGAAGCAGATGGCCAAGAACAGCCTCAGCAACCAGAAGGTCAGAGCTCAACCAACGCACAGAGGGGTGCGGGGTGCTGAAGCCAGGCTCTGGTTCTGTCACTGCTCCAGCTTGTTTGGACCTAGGGACCATGTGGTGGCTTTCAGGGGCCTGATCTCCCCATTCCCTGGAAGCGCTATTGCCCTACAGTTTGCTCAGACCCCCATGTAAGTGCAAGTGGGTCATCACTTGGTTGGCTCATTACCATGGCAGTAGGGACCTGACAGTGGGCATGGGCAACTTGCAGCCTGTGTGTGCAGCAGTGAGGGGGATAGGAAGCCTGGTCTGAGGCTGGTGGCTGAGACGTCCCTCTTGTCTCCTGATCCCGAAGCTGTGTTCCTGCTGCTCATTTCAGATGATTTGGATGCTCACCAATAAATGCAAGGAGCAGCAGGTGCTGGTGGATGAGTACAGGCAGCAGAAGGAGGCCATGCAGCAGCTGAAGGCGGCCCATGAGATGCTGCAGAAGGAGAACCAGGCACTAAGGTACGTGGAGCAGAGCGGAGGTCACAGCAAGCCGTTGGGGTCCCAGCGGCAGAGCTCATTTCCGTGCTGCAGCCGGGTCTTGTTGCAAGGCCATGTAGAGGCAAAGTAGAGTCCTTGCGCTGTGATCCCATCACATTTCCCAGGCTAAGTGTGGCCAGCCCAGGTGGGGTGGGAGACCTTCAAGGAAAACCCAAGTATTACAGGAACTGGGGGCCGTGCTTCAGAAAATGGTGCTCTGCCTCTGGAACGGCAAGCTCAGTGTGGTGGTGTATTGCCAGCTCTTCCACGCCACGCACAATGCAGAGCCTGACTCCAGCGGGCAGGGCCTGGAAGCTCAGTTCCACGGGAAATTCCCACATTTCGAAAACAGGTTTTGTTCTGAATAAAAAAAATGGAAATTTGTAACAAAACAAAAATTCCAATCGGCGTCTGCTTGGGGCTGCGAACATATTTCATTCTGATAATGTGGAATCATTTTGTTTCAATAAGGTCAAACATTTCAGTTTTGACTTTCTCATTTTGATTCACTGAATGTAAACGTTAATGTTCTATTAAAAGATTAGTGTTGTAATATTAGGCATTTAACACAGTATAGAATTGAGTAGATATTGAATGTTTTCGGATGTCTACATGAAATTAATCAAAATGAGGAAGCCAAAAGGAAACATTTTGCCTTTTCAAAACACAACAGGAAAGTCAATGGGATTCATTTGGACTTCTTCCCATTGAAAATGTTGTTGAAATCGACACATTTTGATTTTGACGACAGTGCTTTTTTCGATGGAGAACTGTGCTGTGGGAAATGTTTTGAGCAGGTCTAGTCCTGACCCCTTGTGCCCATGAACCCCACAGAGTGGGGACTTGGAAGAGTTGTGTTAACCAAGGTATCCTGGCTCAATGCCCTCTGCAATTGCAATTTGACCGGGGATTCTTCTTCACTTCCTGACCTAAACTGCCATGCAGTGTTGTGGTGCGTTTTTAAATAGTTGCCACTTTTCACCCTAGAGGTGGCTGCATTTAAGTGTTGAGGGAAGTGGTCCCTGTATATCCATTCACCTGTTTCACAGGGCCCTTGTGACATTTAACAAAGCAGTGTCTGTACAGCACTTGGAGCCCTTTGGATAGGAGAGACTAGGGAAGGGCCGAGTATTATCGGGATTATGCTTCCCCTGAATGTGTCTGTGTCACCTAAACCTGCTCAACCCCCTGACAGACTCAGCAAGGCTCTGTCATGTCCCCCCACCCCTCCAGAAGAGCTACTGCGCCTGATCCTGCCCAGAGGTCCCCAAAAGGTGTTCCCAGGCACTTCCCGGGGGTGTAACTCTTGGAAAGTAAACTCTCTAGGAGACCTTGCTTCCATAGATGTGCAGAGGGGGCTTAGCCCACCTCAGCCTCTCTGGGGACCTGACTTAGACACACATCTCCATGGAGACCAAATTTAGACACACCCACCCGTGCTCACGTATCTCCCTGATGGGCTGACTTAGACAGACAGGAAGGCGGACAGAGACATATACATACGTCTCCCTGGGATCTTGGCTTGGATGGCTAGACAGACAGACACGTGCACACATCTCCCGGGGGACCTGACTTGGCCAATCAGACAGACACATACATGCCTGGGGACCTGACTTGGATGAACAGACAGACAGACCTCTCTGGGAAACCTGATTTAGACAAGTGCATGCGAATGCGCACACAGCTCTCTGGGGCCTGCTGAAGGGGATGAGCACTTCCCCTAGAGCACCTGCACTCCAAGCACCCCCAGGTGAAGTGGCTGTTTGCTGTTTCATCCCTGGCTGTTCTTGTCTGGCTCCCTCACGGCAGACAAGAGCTGAAAGAGCTGAAGGAGGAGGTGAGGAGGAAGATGGTCGAAGGGCAGAGGCAGGCCAAGCTCCTGGAGGAAGAGCAGAAGCTCAGGAAGAATGCAGAGAGGATCTTGAACCAGGCTGTCGAAGCCCTTAAGGACCTGCTGCAGGTGAGATTCACACAGTCTCGGGGATTGGGGTGGACGTGTTCTGGTGGCTGCTTGGCATTAAACAGGCCAGAGCCCAGCGTGCTCCTGAGATGGCGACATTTCCTTGGTTTGCGCCCAAAAGCTAGAATAGCACAGACGCACCAATGGACATAAGACCACCGGGATCACGGAGGTCAAAGGTTAGGAAAGACTTGAGAATTAGAAAGGGAGCAATATTGTCTGCAGGAGCCTGGGAACCAGGACTCCTGGGTTCTATTCCCAGCTCTACCACTACGTCGCTGTGGGACATTGCGCAAGGCACGTCGCTGCTCTATGCCTCGGTTTCCCCAAGTGTAAAATGGAGATGATTATACTGACCTACCCCATGGGCAGCTGTGATGCTTGGGCTGTTAGTGTTTCGAGGTGCTCAGAACTCTTTCCAAGGAGAGTCTGTAGAGAGCAAAGCGGTTCCATTAAGAACCAGGTAACACAGGTACAGGCAGCAAACTGTTGGGAAACTCATGAGCTCTTGTAGGATAAAGGAGCTTGCCCACAATTAGATGCCCCTGACTGAGAGCCATATTGTTTATCTTGGGTACTTATATGGCCCCCGTTAGTAGGACCTGGGTAATATCCCCCCCCAAACACTCCAGTGAGACAGAGCAGTGCTACCATCCCCCTTGTACAGATGGGGACCTGAGGCACAGAGAGACTAAGTGACATGCTCAAGCTCACACAGGAAGTCTGCGGCGGAGCTAGGAATTGAACCCAGGCCTCTAGACACTCAGGCTGGCCCCCTAACCACTGGACCATCTGCTACCCTTGTCCTTGGCTCAGTCCCTATCGTGAGAGGCTGGCTCATGGGACAATTCCAGAGTCCTGAACTATCTGGGGTTTCACGTCATGGTGCTGTGTTGACTTGGCCGGAATTGATTTTGCATCAGGCAATGAGGATGTTGTGTCAATTAGGGAAGACTTGACATTAATAGGAATGGATTTTGCATCCATTCAGGGATGCTGTGTCACTTAAGGTAGATGCTGTGATAATCTGGCAGAGTACAATGGCCTCACCATGGTGTTGTGCCTCCAAGCACACATTGTGGTGAGACGTCATGGCACATGTGCCGTGCCTCGTGAGGGGTCTGCCCTGACCACACCCAGAGCCCTGGACTCTTTCAGATCTGAGCCACCAGTATCTTGCTCTGTACAAACACCCACCCCGGACCTTGGCACTGAATCTTCTGTGGCAGCTGTTCCCAGCTCTTTATTTTGCACCAAACCAGAATGTGTCAGGACTACATTGGCCGGACTCTCTGTAATTTCCCTTCTCCCCTATAGGGGGTGCTAGACTGTGGCATCCAGTTGGAGGGTAGTCATGGGGGAGGATGGGTCCATGCTGCAGGCTGCTGGGGCAGACGCCCTAACCCAGCACGTAAATGGTGTTTATTGCAGGTGGGGGCTAGAAATCCTCCTGTTACGCCAAGCGCTGAGGCTCTTACTGAACCCCTGGCTGCATCTGAGTGGGGATCCGACGACATGTCCTGTGCTGGGGAACAGGAGGCCTCCAGCTGGTGGGAGGTGGAGTCGGTGTGGAAGAGCCAAGAGATGCTGGGCTACTGTTCTGGGGAACCCCACTAAAGTCTGGCTTCAACCTACAACCAGCCCAACCCCCACCGGCTCCGGCTCCCTGCCCGCTGTTCTGAATGGCCGTAGGGCCTGATCCTTTGTTAGATGGGCACTTCCCTCACCTACTGGAGCTGCCAGGTTCTGGGTGCACTCCGAATGCGGGAGCCAGGGCGATGGTAGTGGAGACTGAGCTGTGGGGCTTCCTCTGCCTACAGTGGAGGTCCAACCCCTGTGCTTTCAAGTCATGCGGGGGGAGCAGGAGCTGCAGTGCCGTTTCCCCTCCCCTTGGTTCACCTCCCCTGCTTCGTCGCCCCACAGGAGAGGCCGTCTGATGAGGAGGATGGTGACTTTGACATGATGTTCCAGCTGCGCCACCAGGAGATGCTGCGGAGCCTGCTTGGCCTGCTGAGGCGGGGGACCATGGCTGGGCCCACGCATCAGGAGCAGGTGTTCGGGCCCCAGAAAACGGCCAACAGGGAGCATGGACTGGAGTCCCCTGCAGAGAGGCGAGTAGGAAATGCAGGGAATAGCCCCACTCCCCATGCAGCCCCTACCCCAGCATCTCTTCGCACCCAAGAGAGGCATGTCCCAGCTGGAGGCCAGGCCAGACCCCCAGAGGCAAAGGGGAGAGAAATGGGCTTGTCCCTTTTTGGCCTCTATAGTCCTGTGTGACACGTGGTTGCGTTTCCGCCTTCCAACTCTGCGATGTCATAAAACCTGCCTCCCTGCTCCAGTGATGTCATGACTCCCATCTCCCCCGACTTCTCCTAGAGCCCTCCAGGGGACGCATGGCAGATGAGACCCTCAGAGATCACCTTTAGCTCATTCCCCACAGGCCACCCACCAGCAATCTGATGGCTGCAACCTCCCACCCGCACTGACCTGCGCTGGCTCCATCTCGCTCTCCTTGCTGATCCCTTGAGCGTGCAGTTCTCCACTCTGGTCTCTGATTGTCTGCTTGCTCCCCCCCCCCCCCCCCCAAATCTGGCTGATCTTCTCTGGCGACCGCTGTGCACAGTTGCCTCCAGCACCTGTCCTGGCTAAGTCTGAGCTGGGGAGGCTCACCCTAGGAGGCACCCTACCCTTACTCTACTTCCCACCTTCTGCAGTATCTTCCCGCCAATGCCGTTCTAGTCTCTGCCTTCAGGGCAGCAGGTCAAATCCTGGGCTGCAGCATCCCCCCCATGTCACGTGGTCTAACCCAGCCCCTTTCTCCTCCGCTCCAGCCAGCTGCACCCAGCCCCGTGCCTCAAGACCTCTCCCGTCATCTCGCACCACTTGCTAGTGCAGCGGGGGCAGGGGGCGCAGCTCTTCCACAGCATGAGCAAGACGGGTCTGCTGTCCAAGACCACCCGCATCGGGACCGTCCACACCTACACCAGCGCCACGGAGGTGAGGGGGGCTCGGGCCACTGGGGCACGGCTGGCTGCAGAGCAGGGGTATCCTGGGAGGTTAGAAAGCGAGTCGCCCAGGGAGGGCTGGGCAGGCTCAGCAGAGAGGCTGAGGATTGAGGTGAGCACCAAGACTGACTCCCACCCAGCCCCTTGTCCCTGCTCCTAATGGTTCCCTCCATGGACCCACAGGGTCAGGGGAAGCGTATCCAAGTGCCAGAGGCATTGGCCTGCCCTGCCCCGCCCCCAGAGAGGGATGGAGTGACCGACCGGCGTGACAGTGTTTGAATCACTGCCCGTTTCCCAACAGCCACTGATGACTTCCTGGTCGGAGGAGAAACGGGTGAAGCAGCAGCCGATTCTGCCCCTGCCAGAGATAGCGGCCAGACGCTCCTTGCAGGGCCTGCTGACCAAATAGGGACACGCTGGGAGGGAGGGAGTTCCCCTTCCTGCCAGCCGATTGCTCCCTCCCCTGCCCCCAGCACCTGCGCAGAGGAGAGGGACTGAACGTAGATGGCAAAGCGTGTGCCGACTGGGCGCCTGGGTTTATTGTACAGTCTATGCAAAACTGCCCTATAAAACGATGGAGTTACTGAGGTGCCTGGCTGGGGACCAAGGACGGACAAGGCAAAGCTGAGACCAGGCCAGACATCAAGTCCCAGACCTGTTCTGCAGGGGCAGGGACAAGGTGCTGCTGGGACACAGTGATCCCAAGCTGGGCAAGGAGGCAGGCGCCCCTGACCACGACAAGCCTCCAGCTGGGGTCTGGGGTGGAGCCTGGTTGGGGCTTGGATCTCTCTCGGGCTCCTCCTTACTCCCCATGGTGCTGCAGCGCCAGGCACGGGCACTTGGCCAGGTGGAGCCAGGCCATCTACCGGGCTGCCTTTGCCAGCGCTAGTGGGGTTGGGAGAAGCCTGTCACCTGACAGGGGAGTGCGGGGGGGGTGCAGGAATAGCACCTGCTTGGCAGTCCGCCACCTCCCCCACCAGTTTCATTGCCAGGAGCTTCCTGGGGTCAGTGCTCTCTGCTTAGCTCCCCCAGCCCACCCCGGCAGCTGTGCCCAGAGGCCCATGAAGGAGTCCAGGACCACTGCTTTCCGTCAGCACCATATTCATAAAAACTCCCCCAGCTCCTGGGGTTAAGGAGGTGTCCTGTCCCCCGTGTCGCCAGGGGGCGTGTGGTCCTTGCCGCTGCTCCTCTGCAGGATGTGTTCCAGCAGGAGGCCGGCCGCCTGCTCCAGGATACGCTGCAGGACCTCGTGCTCAGCGCTGGTGAACCGGCCCAGCACGTAGCGATCCACCATGGCTTCCCCCACCGGCCGGCCGATGCCAACCCTGAGCCGCACCATGCACTGCAGGGAGAGAAGGGGATGCAGTGTGTGCTGTGTGTAATATCCCCCTCGCCGCCTGCATTCACCCGAGCTGGGCTCTCGGGACACCGTGGCAGTCGCTACAAAGTGCTAAACATGCTTGACACAGCCTGGAGCCAAAGCAGATACTGGAGGCTCTGACGTGGGGCTGGAGGGCAGGGGAGCTTTGAGACCCTGGTTAGCCAGGGACCAGTCAAAGGGGGAGCCTGTGGGGTGAAAGGGAACCCTAAGTGCTTCACTAGAGCCCCGAGCCCCACACGGCAGAGATCAGCAGCAGTGGGGGAGCTAGGCTTGTGTCTCGCTCTGTTCCTTTGTCTCCCTGGGTTCAGGCTGGGCTCCAGCTAACATGAGCTTGGAAAGAGTTTTGTCCAACAAACGCAGTTAAGTTGGTGGGCTGAGCTCCCAGCCAGGCCATGTGGTTCCACTTTAGGTAATTGCTTCCACGTTTGGGCTCATGGACAAGTCAGAAACAAGACTCCTGTGAGAAGGGCTGGGCTGGGAGCGGGGGATGAAGGGCCAAGTCTGCTAACACAAACACAAGGGGAGGCTGGGGCCTTGGGGGTGGTTCCCAGGGGGCTCTGGGGCTGGGGAGAGATGGTGCTTTACATATGCACTGCTAAGATGTGTGCATGATAGAGCTCTTCACCCTGCAAGGCCGACTTACGTCTGAGTGCAGGGAGCTGATGCAGGAACGGACCCCGTTATGCCCCCTAAAGAAAGCAGGACAAACCAGCCGTCAGAGTAGGTGAGAACCCCAGAGGGCTCATCCATGGGATACACACTAAACTCTCCCTCCTCTTTGCTCTGTACGAACAGTAACTGCTCCCAAGCCTGGGGCCAGCAGGGACGCCCTGTTATCCCCCTTTACATAAGACCCAGGCACTGGGCTTGTTTACGCAGAGTTGCACTGATTTACCGAGAGGTGTGACATTACCCCAATTTAGTTAAGCTGGCGCAAAGCCCACGTGGACACTTGGATTTCAGTGTAAGAGCAGCCTAGGACGGTTTAGCTTATTCCGGTTTAGACTAAAGCACAAGTCACTCAAAGCAACACTGGGAAACTGATGCAAAGTTGTGCAGAGGAGGCCCCAGGCAGGCTTGCCTTGTCTTGTCATGCAGCCTGCTGGGCACCAGCGGCTCCCAGTGACTGCACCTGGAGTTCTGGGTGCTCAGCGCTTCTGAAAATCAGACCCTAAGTGATATGCCCATGGCCAGAGGGGCAATCGGTGTCAGAGAGGAGCTCATGATTCCCAGTCCCATACTCAGAGCAGGCCTCACTCACATGCAGCAGCCTCTGATCTGGGCCAAACCCCCTGGGTGACCCACTGCCACAGAGGGTGCTCGGCTAGGGATATGGCTGTGCAGATACAGAGTGTCCCTTGCCCTGCACTGAACTCCCCAGCAGGGGCTCTGGCACCCAATGCTTTCAACTGCTGGAGAAAGGCGTATACACTGCACACGCTGTCTGCACTGGGCAGGCCTGAACACAGCCAGGTATGGACCATGTGGTAATAAGAGGGGAGACCCCCCAGGGAAAAGTGTGTGGCTAATATAACTGATTCAGAAAGCAACAGAGAGTCCTGTGGCCCCTTTAAGACTAACAGATGTACCGGAGCACAAGCTTTCCTGGGTGAATACCCACGTCGTCAGGACTCTCTGTTGCTTTTTACAGATCCAGACTAACACGGCTACCCCTCTGATACTTGATTCAGAAAGGTCGCTCTTCAATCAAATATCACTGTCACCACAAACACAGGTCTTGGTTCTGTTAGGTCTCAAGTGTCAATTACGCTAGGATACGTGTGACTCAGGGAGGTTGCCTAACACCACTCTGGGCAGTGTCTACTGTATTTTATCACAGCAGCCTGGGCACCAGTTGTTTCCTGCACACCTAGTGCCAGAGCCCACAATTTGAGGCCATCCCAATGTACTGAAATATCTCTGGTTTAACTGGTGCTTTGAACTGGAAACTGCAGGAGGTTGGGCAGACAGCAGAGTAAACCGATGTCAGTTAAAGCTTGTAAAGCACTACAGAAGTGACCACAGCTCAGAAAGATTCTGCCACCGATCTGCTGCCACCTCTGCAGTCCTGGGGGTGGAGATGGGACAGTCGCAGCCCCAAATGCCCCTGTTAAAACGCACAAAATAACATGCAGCTCAATCAAATCTTTCAAGGTCATTTTCCACAGGGGCTTTCCCTTCGTACCTTGCGCTGCCTCCCAGCTTTATCGCCATCTTCCCCAGCGGCTTGTCCAGGTCGTCGTGAACCAGGTAAATGTCTTCTACCCCGAGGTCGTAAGTTTCAGCTGGAGAAAGAAACAACGCACAAGAAGTGAGGGGAAATTAAATCCATCTGTCACCATCCCACAGCCTCGAGGACCTAAAGAAGGACACTGCAGGCGTCAGTGGAAAAAAATGACAGGGGACATGGAGGGCAGGAAGTGCATAGCAGGGATAAGAGAACTTCTAACCTCAGGAATGCACTATCAGCCATGCTGGCAAACGAGCTGCACACGCTGTCATTGGAGCTGTCTGATGTCTGCACCACATGATACTGCTCTACGCCGCGATTGTCTTTTGGCCAAAAGTACTTTACAGTCCACACCACTGAAACACAGCGGACTGGAAGGTCATAGCCAACTAGCTTGCAGCAGGCTATGCAACAGTGTGAGGAGCGGAACTCACAGCCCAGCACGCCAGGGAAAAGCCTGACTGTTCTGAAAACTGCCCTGGGATTTCTGATGTCCATGCAGAGCCCTCGGGACCTTGGTTCCAAACCCTGCCACCTGTTTTTTCCTAGCGATGCCAAAATGGCAAATTGCATGGAACTCAGTTAATCTTCTCCACCTCCCAAGGGTGGTGTGAAAAATTAGTAATGGGTTTAGGAGAGTGTGTGTGCACCGCCCTCTACTGGACAGAACCAGATATGGTCTACTGTGTGTCATAAGCCCTATACTGGAAATGGCTATTCTCCTTTAGCTCAAGCGATAGTTTCTTGAGCTTACTGTCATGCTGCCTGAATGGCCATGGAACAACAAGGAAGTCCTAAGAGGCCTCCGAGTTGTTACATTGTTGTCTCCATGGAAAAGAAAAAGGAGACGGACCCTGGCAGGAGTGGGCCCTGTAGTTCCAGGGCAGGTATTTCAGACTTGTTGCTTACAGTCCTGAGTGGTCCCCTGGGGTTAAGAAGATGAAAGGTGAAGCACAAAGGTCCCGGGAAGGCTCGAGTTGTGTGTGTTGCTCAGCTGGCTATTGGAAGTGTTCGGAGTCACTCACCAGCGCTTGCTACACTGAGTCCATTGATGTTCATGAGCCGCCGAGGTTTCATCAGCACCAGCTCTGCTTCCTCCACATTAGCGATGGTCACGTCTGCACAGCAGCGTCTGTCCACTTTCCACTGGGCAGCGACATTCAACTTCTGGGCCAGATGATTGAGCACCGCCATTCCCACGTTATGTCGGGTTCCTCGCAGCCCATAATTCCCCAGCCCTGCCACCTGCAAAGAGGACCAGCAACCGGTGTTACCGGGACTCTCTCTACATCAGCATCCAACCAACCAGAATCACTGAAGCCAGCCCTTGTGGTGTAGTGAGGATCATAGTTGCCCTCCCTGCAGCCCTGCTCCTTTCACGACCAGGGCAGGAAATTCACCCAGCAAAACCAGCTGCTTCCCTTTAGAAGCAGCAAGACAATCACCATCGTTGATTACTGTAGGGCCAGACTCTGTAGGCACAAGGGCCTGTTGCTCTCTTGTTAAACAGAACTGAGATGGATTTAGTGCTGAGATTGAGTGAGATGCTCAAAATGAGTTTAGTGACCTAGGTGATCCCTGTCCCCCCACTCATTCCAGCTGTACCTCCCGTCTCCAGGAATAAGAAGCCATAGGATGACTAAGAGCCGTATCTGTCCCGTGATTTCTTATCCGTACGTGGGGGAGACAAAGTCCCTTAGGTAACTGCAGTTGGCAGAGCAAAGAGCATAATCCAAAGAAGGTGAGTTCCAGCTGTGAAATCACAGTACATTGACACGGTGTCGTAAGATCATTTTCAAGGAGAAATGGCAACATTTATTACTTGTCTGACTGTAGTGCCGAGGGGCCCTAGGGAAGGACCAAGATCCCATTGTGCTAGGTGCTGTGCAAACAAGTCCCTATCCCAAAGAGTTCACAAACCGACGATACAGTCAGATGGGTAGAGTACAAGAGAACAATGAGATGATATCAAGTATTTTTTAGGCATCAAGGAAAAGGAAAGATTTAAGGAGGGATTTGCATGTGGATAATGAGGTAGCTTTGTGGATGTTTATCGGGGGCGTCTCCTAAGCATGTGGCACAGCATAGGAGAAAGCGGGCGATAGGCTGGCACCATGGGCCGATCAGAGGTGGGAGTCAACATCTCCATAGTGAAGGAGGGAGGATAGGCCATGAAGGGCCTTGAAAGTGAAGACAAGCAGCTTATATTTGAAGAGAGAGAGAACGGGAAGATTCAAAGCCAGGAGTGACGTAGTCAAAGTGACGGACTAAGAAAATGATCTTTGCAGCAGCATTCTGAACAGTTATGAGCGGGGTAAGACTGCATTTGTCAAAGCCAGAGAGAAGGATATTGCAGTAATTTAAATGCAATGATGAAAGCCTGGACAACAGTTTTATGTGTGTGGATGGATAGGAAAGGCTATGTATGAGAGATGTTATGCAGAAAGAATTGGCAAGACTTAGACAGCCTGGATGTGAGGTCTGAGAGGTCAGAGTCAAAGATGGCACCTGGGTTATGGATCTAAGTGACAGTCAGGATGGTGGTAGTGTCCACCGTGATCAAGAAAGGAGATGGTGGGGAGGGCGTGTGGGGAAAGATTCAGAGCTCTGTTTAGCCGTGTTGAGCTTGAGCTAGATATCCACCAGGTGTCCGAGTCAGGATGAGATTTTAGTTTGGAAGAAGAAGACGGGTCTGGAGTAGAAAAGTAGATCTGGGAGTCCTCAGCATAGAGCTGGTAGCTAAATTTGTGTTCACAGATGAGATTACCCAGAGATGAGAAGGGAACCAAGGACACCCACAGAAGGAGTGAGGGTTGAGGAAGATCCTCCAAAGGACACACTGAAGGAGCAATTACAGATCAAGGAGGAGAACCAGGAGTGGATGGAGTCAGACAAGCCAAGGGAGGAGAAGATTCCAACATCCTGGCTGACAGGCGGATGACAGGTCAATGAGCTTGCAGTACTGGTTCTGACCTTTGGCTAGATAGAGGTCATTAAAGACTTTGGTGAGAGTAGTTTCAGTGGAGTGCAAGGTACAGAAGCTGGATTGGAGAAGATCTGGGATTGGATTGGAGGGGAGGAACTGTAAACAGCGCATTCGATGAGTTGAGAGATGAAAGAGAGAAGGGGTGGTAGTTGGAGAGGCAAGTATGGTGCACTTCTATACAATATGACATTGGATAGTGACACTATCACATTTGACTATGAGACATTTGCAAAGGTTAATGCAGTTGTGAAAGTGAGAGGTATAAAGATTACCAGGAGATATAGATTGAAGTGTGGGGTAGCAGGCCTGAGTCTTGTTTGTTTTCTGTTCATTATTAGTTTATTAGAACATGGGTTGTGAATCTATCATCCATGGAACCCTTTGTGGTGGGCAGCAAAATAAATTATTTTGGGAACCAAGTAGCGTGTGTATTGTGGGACGGCTGGGAGGGAACATAAAAATTGCCAAAACAGATCAGACCTGTGGTCCCTCTTGATCAGTATACTGCTGCTTATGGGGCTCATACCCCATACTTCAGAATAAGACATCAAGGTCCTTGTAATAGTGGGCAACTAGAAAATAACCTGATCATGGGGGAAATTTCTTCTTAACCTGTCAAACATTGGCTTTAGTCTTGAATTGTCACTCCCCTTGCATATTTTATCTTATCCTATCCAATGTCACTGTGAATGTTCTCATTAGTCATATAAGGGTCAAAGGGAGGAAGGTTCAAGAGATGGAATTGCTCCTACAAAGTACATAGTCTACAGAGTCAGAAAGAGGCTGGAGAATTTATGACTGGATTATGCTATTTGTTAACTTCTATTTTGTTCCACTCAAATACAGTTCTGAATCATGGGTTTAGAATTAAAGGTGTGTATCTATATGCAGATGCAGCAAGTTGGCACATGGGGTCACATCTGAAACTGCTGTCTGCAAATCGATACAATGTTGGGACCTGTGCACTGATGCTCCCCCGCCAGCATAGAGCCTACTGGGTGCTTCACGACACTTCAGATCTGAGTGTACTTTCTCCATTTCAACAAGGGACAGTATGTGGAACAGAAAACCGGCCTTCCAACAAGCAGCCAGCCCGCCCATGGGCTAGTGATGCCCAGAGCTATTTCTCCTGCAGCTTGGGGAACCTAAGGGGCTGGTCCATGGGCCGTGCTGACATCCTCCAGCACAATAGTTCTCAACCAGGGGCCTGGGAGCTGGTTTCAGGGGGTCCGCCAAGCATGGCTGGCATTAGACTCGCTAGGGCCCAGGCAGAAAGCTGAAGCCCCACTATGCAGGACCGCAGCCCGGGGCCCTGAGCTCCAACACCTGGGGCTGAAGCCTGACAAGTTCCATGGTGCCCTTTATGCCGTGGGCCCCAGGCAACTGCCCTGCTTCCTACCCCTTAATGCCAGCTCAGATTTTACATGGAGAAAAACCGTTGTTGTGGCACAGGTGGGCCCTGGAGTTTCTACAGCGGGGGGGGGGGGAAGGGAGGGGTGTCTGGGGCCCAGGCCCCGTTTCTCTGGCGCTCCTGGCTCCCCCACGGGACCTGCTGCCTTCCATTGACCCCATCCACCCCGTGACCAGGAAGTGATCCCTCCTCCCGCGCCTGCTCTCCCCCGGTGACCCCGGAAGTGTTCCCTCCGCCCACTCTCTACCAGGACCCGCTTCCCGGCGGCGCGCGGATCGGTCTCGCGGTGGCTCATGGTGCGGCTCAGTAACCTCCCGAGGCGCTTGGGCAGCGGCCGCAGCATCCCCCAGCCGCGCGGCCGACTGGGCGCCGCTGAGATCTCAGGCCACAAGCACCCCTTAGGAGCAGCCGGTCCACTTCTAAAGCGTCACGCCCACTGCGACCAATCACAAAGACCGCACCCTACCACGTGGCAGTGCCATCTTGTTTGCGGGCAGAAGGGATTCACACCACGTGGTTTGATGGGCGTTGCCATTTTGATTATGGTGCAGGAAGGGCGCAGGCCACGTGGTCTGCAGACGTGGCCATCTTCCTTGTGGGCGGAAGTGCTCAGCCACTGTAAGCCGGCTGCCCTTGGTTTCCTTTATGATAGGTTGACCAGATATGAGGACCCTTTCGTTTAATCTTTGCTGGTCCCTTTATCAGACTAGAAGAGCTGGTGACTTATGTAATGCACCAAGCCCCTTCAACTGCTTGCTTGTTGGCAGAGCTACCAGGCACAGGATTCATGCCTGGAGGCTGCGTCAAAGCTGGCAGGTCAGACCAACCCTCCTTGACCTGTCTGTGCCATGATGGAATCAGCTTTCATGCATTTGTAGCTGATGAGGGCCGTGTATCACAGTATCAGTCACGCTGCATGGGACTAGTACTGGACAAGGATGCCTCAGAAAAGTCTCCCTCAGTTGACATTTGGGCAAGAAAAAAGTTCCATCACTACTATGGGATGAACATCATGTAATGATCCACATTATGGGATTCCGTTCTCAAATTATTTTACCCATTTGGATCATAGATGTAAATGGCAGCTTTAAACCCAGGTCCACATGGCTGTTGAACATACAGAGGTAATATGGAGCTGGAATCTAAGAGTCAGGACTGCTGGGTTCTATTGTTTTGGTAACATTCCTTTGTGTTTCGGTTTTTATAACATGGAGTTAATACAGCTGTAAAGGAGTAAAGTGAGGTTTAATTCATAGTAATATTTTTTTAATGGAACTTCCCTTCTTTTCAACCAAGCATCTTAAAATACTTCACATATATTTAAGAAATGAACTCCCAAACCTATTGTCGTAGGAAATTATTGTCCTGCTTCAGCTGGTAAAATGAATCACAGAGAGATTAAATGACTTGCCCAAGGTCACACCAAAAGTCTGTGGCAAAACCAGGAGTAGAACCTAGGAATCTTAGTGGTATGCCATAACCACATCTGCACCCATTTTGAGATCCTTGGATGGAAGGTGCTAGAGAAACATAAAGTATTATTAGAGGATAAAAATCCTTGAACTCTGATCACTCTATTACTAACAAAGCTACCCTGGAAATCCCTTACAACTAGTGCGATGTACTGTTACCACTGGTAACAGCTGCTCTGGTGGTAGCAATGGAGGAAAATTATAGAGATAACAGGTTTCTGTAGACATAGAACTAGTCTAAATGGCCCATCACCTGCCATCTATTTATCTAAGGTACTTATACAGCCACCATTACAATAGTTCCACTGTTGGTGGAAGCACTAGTGTAGACAAGTATCAGAGGGGTAGCCGTGTTAGTCTGAATCTGTAAAAAGCAACAGAGGGTCCTGTGGCACCTTTGAGACTAACAGAAGTACTCGGAGCATAAGCTTTCGTGGGTAAGAACCTCACTTCTTGCATCTGAAGAAGTGAGGTTCTTACCCACGAAAGCTTATGCTCCGAGTACTTCTGTTAGTCTCAAAGGTGCCACAGGACCCTCTGTTGCTTAGTGTAGACAAGATTCAGAGTTGGCAACTCTTGTGATTTTCTTGTGCTATGATTTTTGATGTTTATCTTAAAGCCCCAAGTGCCAGACTCAGGTTATTTCCTGATAATTTAATTGAAAAAGGAGTAACTTTATAGCCCTCAGGCTGGGGAGAAAAGCTTGAAAACTTGACCTCTAAATGTCCCCAAACCAGAAGGCAAGTGCAAAGAATCCCAAATATATTAGTGTTAAAATCTCCTAATTTTTAAACCAGTTTCATAATTTGGGGCGTCTTGTGGTTTTTCAAATGTTTGCATTGGCAGTGGAACCAGACTCCTGACGGCTATCGGTATGTTTAACATCATGTCATCTAATCCGTCTCAGAATCCCAGGGAGTAGAGTAGGGTGACCAGCTAGTAGGTGTAAAAAATCAGGACACTCTTTTTTGCAGGGAGGGGATGTTTATAGTTCCGTATATAAGACAAAGCCCCTAATAATGGGATGACTGGTCACCCTAGGGTAGAGAACATGGGTGACTGCAAAAGTCTGGTCTGTTCCAGACACCAGTGGAGCAGTGCTGGTGGAAAACAAGTGCCCACAAGCCCATGGTGAGTCAGTGGCAGAGCTGGGAATGGAACCCAGGAGTCCTGACCCCCCATCAGACAAGCCCACCTGCTCAGGGGCAGGTTCACCACCTCTCCTTCCTAGCTGGCTGCAGTTCGATGGGACACCAGGATTTTGCCCATCACCCAGGTTAATGACTTCAGCATGGGAGGGGCTGTTGCAAGCCCTGCCCCTCCCTCCCAGGTAGGGTGACCAGACAGCAAGTGTGAAAAATCGGGACGGGGTGGGGGGTAATAGGAGCCTATATAAGAAAAAGACCCAACAATCGGGACTGTCCCTATAAAATCGGGACGTCTGGTCACCCTACTCACAGGCTGGGCTCACAGGGTGCCATGCGAGCGCAGCAGGGATCCTGCCTTGGCCACGGAACCTTCTCACTCTGGGCCCACCCCCTTGGCCCCCAGATGCCTGGATACCGCCTGCCTAGCAACGAGGGACACGACCACTGGGATGGCGGCAGCGGCCCCGCAGGAGAAGCCCGGGCAGAGCAAAGTGAGCACTGCTGCCTGGGCTAGGCGTCCGAGGGCACAGAGCTGGGGGGTAGAGGGAGCTGAGAGGGGTGGGCGTCAGAGTGGGCACAGTACTGGGGGGGTAGAGGGAGCTGAGTTGGAGCAGAGGGCACAGAGCTGGGGCGGGTAGAGGGAGCTGAGAGGAGAGGGGATAGAGGGCGACTGATACAGAGTGGGTGGGCAGAGGGAGCTGGGAGGGGGGGCAGAGTGCCAGGTGCAGAGCTGGGGTGAGGGACAGAGAGAGCTGAGACAGGTCAGAGGTCACTGGGGACTAGAGCTGTGGGGAGGTGGCCAAGGGCAGAGACCCCTGTCAGGGTGGTGGAGAGGAAGAGTGACCATTAGCCCCTCTCGCTGCAGGTAGGACTGGAGATGAAGACAGAGACTAAAGGACTGTTCCCGACTGCTGTGTCCAAAGAGAATCTCCGGGAGAGATCCCTGCGACAGATCTTTGGGTCCAGCCAGACTTTGCGAGACCTTAAGGACCCCAGCGGAGTGAAGTCCCCAACAGCGATTGTGCAGAACAGGATACAGGAGCAGTGAGTGTCCAGCAGACACTTCTTACATTTTCACTGTTACAAACACCTGCTTTCTTGTCCATGTCCTGCAAGGAGGCTGGGAACCAAACTTTTAAGAAACCTTACTTAGTAGTGGTTCGAGGTCCTGGAATGACAGTCCTGGGGACTGGTGTCTGATTTATCCACAGAACAGGTACCGCATGGGCTGCAGCTTCCTCTGCCCAGCCATTGTGCCCTAATCCTGCTCTGGAGGGTTCCCTTCTGTGGGCAAGAGGGAGGTCAAGCTGAACAGCCTGCTTGGTCCTTGGTGTCTCTGTTGAGATTGCCAGCTAGGACCCAGTAAGAGCCTGTGTGATGGTGTTACCTGTCCTCTCTGAACTGAAATGAGACCTAGCAATTTAAGCTGGGAATTTTCACCAGAAATGGCTGCCATGCTAGGTAATTTTCTGAAAGTGAGGGCAGATTATCTGCAGTTGAACTGCCATCTGCCAGTTGGAATATTGTCTGATGTTTCACTGTGCTGACTGCCCCTGGATTTCCTCACATCAGGACAGGCAGAACAGGGACAGTCACCCATAGCCCATCTTACAAGGATAAAACGTAGGAAAATCATAGGTCCTCTAACCTCCATGACAGACTCTCAGCTCTATATGGTGAGGCCACCAAACAACCATCAGATGGCTTCGGTGACTACCAAGCTGAGGAGGATATGAACTAGTGACCTAGAGATGATAGCCTCTTTATCCCATTACTAGTATCTACTGTAAAAAGCAACAGAGGGTCCTGTGGCACCTTTAAGACTAACAGAAGTATTGGGAGCATAAGCTTTCATGGGTAAGAACAAGTCTTGCATCTGAAGAAGTGAGGTTCTTACCCACGAAAGTTTATGCTCCCAATACTTCTGTTAGTCTTAAAGGTGCCACAGGACCCTCTGTTGCTTTTTACAGATTCAGACTAACATGGCTACCCCTCTGATATTAGTATCTACTGGTAATCCCCAGTTCCTGCATTTTAGAATCTGTCCTCCCTGAGCATATGGGCAGTGGGGTCACCAGAGTGCTGCAGAATCAATAGGTGGCCAGTGCTGGTCAATTAGCAGAGCTGTGGTCCTGCAAATTTTCCTTCTTGATCTTGAGAAGGCTCAGAACGCTGGCTAGTGTGCTTGTAGACAGTCACCCTCTTTTCTCCTACTTCCACCCAAAGCTCTCCATGTGCTTAACAAATAATGAATTAAGCCTCGTAACACCCTTGCAGATAGAATCGTTATCTCCAGTTTACAGGTGGGGAAACTGAGTCAGCGCTCCATGGGTCTGTGACTGTCCTAAGGGCTGTGCTGCAGGGAGAGGAAATGTGCTTCTGCATTAGCTCATAATGCTGTCTTCTCATTACAGCTGTCAGAGAGGGAAGGAGTTCTTCTCCCAAGGCGAGTGGGAGAAAGTTGTCATTTGTTATTCCAAAGCCATTAACCTGAACCCCCAACAGGTAAGAGGATCATGATTAGGCAAGGGGGAATGCAGAGCAGGCATAGTTAGGTGAAGGTACAAGCCCACCTCGCATGGCATGGGGAATATGGAGTTCTTCAGCAAGAAGGACAAAGCCTGTAATGCTCTTGCATTTCCAAGATTATCAAATGAAGAATGTCATTGGGGAGGTGAATATTGGCGTATATTAGAATCTGTCTGGGCAGGATTGCGGTGTTGAGTCTCAGGGTTAGTTTCAGTGTGTCTAGATAGAGGATAAACAGGCTAAGAAAGAAAGTTATCCTAAAGGACTGAAGAATGTCTGTGGGTGCATTTGCAGGTGGAGTTCTATGTACAGAAGGCAGAAGCCTTTCTCCAGCTCTGTGATTTCCAGTCTGCTGTGCTGAACCTCAGAAAGGCGTATTCCTTGTCCTCTGCAAAGGAAGAATATGTAGAGCGCATGGCCTTCATTATTTACCTGCAGGTGAAGGGTACAGAATAGCCCCTACCAGCTGGCACCAGCCTTCCCCTTCCCTATCTCCACCCCGTGCCTTTCCTTGATCTCTCAATATCAGCATTAGAACACTGGGGCTGGGTCTACACTACCCGCCTGAATCGGCGGGTAGAAATCGACCTCTCGGGGATCGATGGGACGCGACAATCGATCCCCAAATCGACGCTCTTACTCCACCAGCGGAGGTGGGAGTAAGCGCCGTCGACGGGGAGCCGCAGAGGTTGATTTTGCCGCCGTCCTCACAGCGGGGTAAGTCGGCTGTGATACGTCGAATTCAGCTACGCTATTCACGTAGCTGAATTTGCGTATCTTAAATCGACCCCCCCCTGTAGTGTAGATGTAGCCTGGGTCTAGTGACTGACCTCTGATCTTGAGGGAAATCTGGAGATGCTACTTGAAGTGGAAGTCAACATGAGCTTGGATTTCCAAGGGAGAGTCCTTTGTGCATATTTATATTTGGGGACAGGGGATTCTGTCCAATCCTTCCTCTCTGAAAGGTTTCATGTTTCTACTGTTCATTTTCATGGCTAGTCTGCTGGGGCCCCCTCTCAACATGCTAACTTATTTGCAGTACAGGAAGAGCCAAAAGTCCCGTTTAGGGTTCATGCATGCTCAGTGCTCTCCAGCTAGGAGGGAGTGGTATTTAGTGCAGCTGCATCTCCTCTTAAGCAGCACTTCCGTTTCTGGATTGGTTGGAGAGAGAGAGAGAGAAAGAGAGAACGAGAACACTCTGTCTGTCTCTCCCATTAACCTAGAGCAATGGGCAGGTGGCCTGAGTCAGACTGATTTTGTGCTGTGTGATTTGAATCTGCAGGGCCAATGTCTGTTTGACCAAGAGGTCTATTGGGATGCTTTGGAGTCCTTCACTCGAGCCTCAGAGCTGCAGCCTGACAACTCACTCTATCGCAGGAGGAGGTAAACTGGGGTTTGCGATAGGGAATGTCTTTATCTTAGCCCCTCGAACAACTGTATTCTTCACTGGTACTTTATGGTGCCCTTTTTCTCTTTCTAGTATTGCCTGTCTTGCAGCCCTGAACAGATACCATGACTGTTTTCGGCTCGTCAGTGAAGAGCTGGATCAAGACTCAAAGAACCCAGATCTGTACATCCTGAGAGCCAAGCTGCATGAACACTTCTGTCGGGTAGGGGCACCTACTCTGCCCAGGGTGTGCTGGCTGCAGGGAATTTTCACAGAACCGTCATTCCTGTCCCCACGTGGCCGACAGAGTTCTCAATCTGCCGGACAACAGTGGGGCTTAACCCTTTGCTGGGTGAATTGATAGTGACCTAAGTAATGGGAAGCAACAGCATACGTGCAAGGCTGCATATGGATTTCATATGGAATTGCTTCCTAAGGACAGAGAAGAGCTAAGTTGCTCTGTGGTTAATCAGTTAGCACAGGGGTCGACAACCTTTCAGAAGTGGTGTGCCGAGTCTTCATTTATTCACTCTAATTTAAGGTTCCGCGTGCCAGTAATACATTTTAAAGTTTTTAGAAGGTCTCTTTCTATAAGTCTATAATATAGAACTAAACTATTGTTGTATGTAAAGTAAATAAGGTTTTTAAAATGTTTAAGAAGCTTCATTTAAAATTAAATTAAAATGCAGAGCCCCCCGGACCGGTGGCCAGGACCCGGGCAGTGTGAGTGCCACTGAAAATCAGCTCGCGTGCTGCCTTCGGCACCTATGCCATAGGTTGCCTACCCCTGAGTTAGCATAAAGCATCAAATTGGTTTCAAGAGGCGTGATTCTAAACCTTTCCAGCTACTCTCACTCCTTTTGGGAAACTGATTGTTTTTATCCATTCTAGGTGACAGCCTCCTGGGCTGTGGGATTCCACACCTCTGGGGCAAGGCTCTTACCTTCCCCTCCCGTTTGGCCGTGGAATCCTACACCATTTGGGAGCCTTCTCCCTCCTTGGTCTATAAAAAGCAGGGAGAGAAATGGAAGGAGAGCCTCACTTTGTAGGTAGTTACTCTTCTTTTATGAGCGATCATACATTTCTTGGCTCAGCAGAAGTGAAGTGCCCTCAACCCTGAGAGGATCAGAGATAGTAACTAGAGATCTTATTTCTGTTTTGTATTTCCTGTTAGAAATGGGACTCTTCTTGCCCTGCACCTGCAGAAGCAACTGGTGCCCTCGGTTAGAAACCAGGGTCTGAATGGTAGGATTCTGGAGAATGCATTGAGCCACCTGTTTTATCAGCTGCTCACAGCGGTGTGGCAAATGCATAGACAGAATGAGACAGATCAGAGAAACTGCCTCCTGCCCAGTGTGACCAAGTGGGCAAGCACCAGACTGTGGGTCTGGAGATCTGGGTTTCTCGTGTCGGCTCTGCCACTGATGCAGTGTGTGGCCTTGGGCAAATCTGTGTCTCAAATTCCCTGTCTGCAAAATGGGGATAACCATCCCAAGTTCCCCTTTGTCAAGTGTTGGGTAACAGAGGGAGGAGAGTGCAAGTTCTTAGTATTCTCCTAATCTCTGTTTCCAGGCTACCTTGTGTTACCAGGACGTCCAAGAGGCCATTGCGCTGGAGCCGCGGCACGAAGAAGCTCAGATTCTAATGCAGAGGCTTCTGAAACAAGCACAGAAAGCCAAGAACCAGGCTATGAATAAGGCCTTGAAGGGAAACCTGAAGGATGCCCTGCTCAAAATCACCTTTGCCATAGAGAACAGCCCCTTTGATGCAGGGTACTTCATCTTCAGGTAGAGACCCTATTGGATCCAGTCCTCGCTGAGGTGGCTCGCGTTCACATCTGTGACCCACTGAGGGGAGTGGGAGTCTGCACTAGTGATTGGGTGCTGGTTCCAGGTTCTGAACGCCCCAATCATTTTCATTCTCCTTAACTAGTGGGCTCTAATCCTGTCTCCCTCCCTTCTTCCCTTCGTGGCAGAGGGGCTCTACACAGAAGGGTCAAAGACTTCAACTCAGCCATTGATGATTACCTCAAGGCCACAGAGCTCTGTGAAGAAGAGGGAGCTGTGGCCACGGAGGCGCAACGGCAGCTCCTGCTCACGTACAACGACTTTGCAGTGCACTGCTATACTCAGGGCTTCTTCGAAGAGGCAGTGCTGCTCCTCAACAAAGCCCTGAAAGGGGAGAAGAACGAGAAGGGACTCTATGTCAACAGAGGAGGTAGCAAGGCTCTTCCTGGGTGGCGATTGACTTTGTGGGAGGATATCCTGGTGGGATATCCTCTCTCTCACTTAAGAGTTATCCCAAGGAACATTTCTGGTTCTAAGGGAGTGCATGAGTGAGTGCGCTGACAGCAGTGGAACCATGTAGTTGTGTATGTACGGGTGCACACGTGAGGGGGGATATACAGTGCCTATAGCTACCCCGCCCGGGATGCAATCATGTTGGGTCTCCTAAGTAAAACATAGTCAGTGCTCAAATGGGAGACCTTGAAGGGTGCTGCAGGTGGCATTTTTTCCTCCCATTCTCCTGTACCAGGGAGGCAGTGGTGTCTGAGTAAAGGACTGGGAGCTAGATCTCTGGGCTTCTATCCCTAATTCTGTAAATGATTCACTGCAGTCACTTAACTTCTCTGCACCCTGTTTTCTCATCTTTAAAACGTAACTAATACCTATTGCATGGGAGGTTGTGAAGATTAATTAGTCAATGCTTGTAAAGCGCTTTGAAAATGGAAAGTGCTGCGTAACTACTAAGTGTTAATGATTATCACTGACTCATTCCCCACCTGTGGTAGTGGAAGCACCTTCTTAGCTTGGGCCCTCACATTCCCATCTCATCCAATTTATCACCAGGAAAGATCCCATGGAACTTTTTGCAACAGTTGAGGTTGTCACCTGGTTAATTCCAAATTGGAAACTACATTCTGCCTCCCTAAAATCCCATGTAGTTTGCTGATTGCTACATGGTGTTTCTAAGCACTGTTGAACTGCTGTTGCATTCCACCCTACAGGTGGCTGCATTTCAGTGAATAATATCTAGATGTCCTATAGCACTGTTTGTCCAGTTGTTTCTCTGTTTCTGCCGAGCTTTTGGAGCCTTCAGGATGGGAGGCACTGTAGAGACATGTTGTTGTAGCATTTTATATAGACTTGGAGAGAGACAGAGAGAGCAAACAGGACAGCATCAATTACTGGCCTTTGTAGCAGCTATAACATCCCAAGACACTCAAATACTGACCTCAGCTTGCTGTTTGCTAAAGTAATCTGTGTGCTCCACTTCAGACTGCCTCTTCAGGCTGGGAGAGCTAACCTTTGCCTTGGCGGATTATCAGCAGGCGCTGGAATTGAGTCCAATGGACTTTAGTTTGCGAAGACGCGTTGGTATGTTGCTGGATGAACTAGGATTGCAGGAGCACAAGCAGAGGTATGTTGGTATGGCTCACTGCACCTTACATCCAGTTGACAGAGTTCTTATCCCCCCTAGCTCACGCTGCCTAGGGATTCAGCAGACGTGACTCTTCTGTTTCCCTGTATCTTTTCCCCCAGAAAATACCAGCGGGCAGTAGACTGTTTCTCTGGTGCTATCGAGAGCAACCCTCGCCTGCCACACTATTACCTGCACCGGGCCAAGAGCCGCCTGTTCCTGCAGGATGAGATGAGTGCTAAGGAGGATGTGATCATAGCTCTGTTGCTGGACCCTGAAAACGAAGCGGTACCTCACTGACACCACTCCCTGTGCCAGACACTGACCAAGTAGTGAAAATCTGTGACACCCTATTCGTTTGGGCCCATAGTCCTTGTGCCGTCTCCTGGACACGCACACTTTGTCTCTGCTCTAAGGAGCTTGCAGTCTGTCTTTGTTGTGTGTCTGTACAGTGCCAAGCACAGTGGGGTCCTGGTCTAGGACCAAGGTTCATTCACACTACAGTAATACAGATAATGATGATTAGGGTTTGGGGTTTGCAGCATTTATTTGCTAAAATTAAAAACCTAAGGAGGCTTTTTTTCCTGCTGCCTATAAACCAAGAACTCCAGTTTCTTGTAATGTGTTTTCAAGCTGCTCATGATGCATCTGGCTTCAGAGCATGCAGCCCCCTGTGGAGCTATCAGGAAACAAGACCAGGGCTTCAGTGGAAAAATAAAACCCCACATCCACCTACCGTGCTAGCTAAACAAAGTACTGCAGGCCGTTGAGTGTGCCCCTCCCCGAAAGGTTTTGATGGAGTAAATATTTCTTTAAATTTAAAACCAGAATTTCTACACTAGCAAGATTTCATTTGGATTAAAAAAAAAAAAATTAACCCTGAGGCTCATGCCTCATGGCTGTAATACTCTGGTCTGATTCTGGTGGTTGGATTTGGGGTAAGATGGCTATTGGCCCGGGCAATGTACATTAAACTAGATGATCTGATTGTCCCTTCTGCCCAAAAACGCTAGAACTATATTTTGAATGTAACTTATGCAAGTGTTTGGCTGCTCTCATGGGAACTGCACAGCTTAATCCTTGCAGCCCTATCTGATGATGGAAGGAGGAAGAACTTTTACCTTCAGCACACACCTGGCCATTCAACTGATCTCATTCCCTCTGCAGGTCCTACCTGTTGTGACCAGCCTCTTTCCAGGACAGCCCATCCAGGATATTATTAGCAGCAAGATTGCGGAGGTTGCCAAAACAATCTTGGAAAGAAAGCTTCAAGCCTGCCCCTACTCCAACAGTCGAGCTAAACTCAAATGGTACGGAGAAGCCAATGGGCACAGGTCTGCTAAAGTTGTTTTGAAGATCTAATAAGCAGGACCCAAGTCAACCACAAAATTTGCACTGATTTCAATGGAAGCAGGAGTGACAGATTTATTCCAGATAGTTTTTTGTCCCTTTGTGATCCTACAAGGACAGTAACTTGCCATTTTTCTGTAGACTGTGAATCTTGTCACAAGGACTAGATCACAATGGTCTCTGAGGGGATCTGTTCATGCATCACTTTTTGCAGCTACTCTGCAAAGTAAGTTCTCTGCCTTATGTGTGCCCCTACAGGCCACCTGGAGCTCTGGAGGATGAACCAAAGGAACCAGGTACTCAGAGTGAAGATCCTGAGAGAGCCCTGCAGGATTCAGAGAGCGTCATCAGCCCTTGTGCCACAGAACATGAACTGTACAAGCAGATAGCCAGCTCCAGAAGGACAGTGAGTAAAGTAAGTGAACCTGTCTTGGAGGAGAAAAGGTGAGAAGGCAGGAAAAGTCAGAGTACAGAGCACCTGAGCTGCCTGGGTTACAGACACTAAGCTGTGTTTCAATGGAAAGTAGGTGCATTTAGACTCCTTTCCTGCTACCTCGGCTCTAATAAATATATTGCTTCTCTCGCTTCACTTTCTCTGTAGCCCTCCTGTTTTTTCATCTTTATTTTTTTGGTATCTGCACAGACATCCTTTCTTCCTGCAAGGTGTGGACCCAGCCATTGTCCAGGTAGCCTAGGAGCTGTCTTCCCAAAGCAGGAAAGCCAGCTCTGCCAAGAATTTTAGGCAATTTTCCCGGAAGTCACTATATTTCCAGGCTTTGCTGTACTACAACCTAGTGCCACAGAAGGGTGCTGAATTTATAAGGAACTTGTAACACTGCTGCTTTAGAGGTGAACATCTAAGGGGCTGTTCCTACATAGTGATAAGATTTGGACAGGAAAGCAGACTAGCTGTGAATGATCTCTGCGCACTGCATTCATCTGAATGCAGGCTGAGCAGGAGGAATGCTTTGATTAGGATAAACTCTTAAACCAGAGGTGTTAATCTAATGCAGTTCACGCGGGGTGGCTGACATACATATGCCATGTATTGAAAGTTTTGTGAAGTTATGCCTGTCCCTTGTACCCCAAACTCTCACCTCAATTGCTCTGACTTAGGTGGAGAGGAGAGTGCTAAACCTGGTTTCCAAAACAACAACAAAAAGGTTTCCGTTTCAATTTGTGTTAAAACAGATGAGGAAGTTGACCGTGAGAACCCGAGGAAAAAATGACTGTGGCAACTGGGTTCTCCCTCTTAAGATGAAAATGTCACTGCTAACTCTCTGGTTATACAATGAAGTAGAAGATAACATTTGTTCTAATCCCTCTGTTGTGGTTTTAATGGTCTCCTGAGCAACTCCTTGGGCTTTTAAACAAAGGGACGTATGTGGCAGAGAAAACAGATGCCAGTGCTCTCTTGGCGTTTAACTTTGACAGAGAGCAGCTGAGACTTCACCATTCCCTATGTCAGCTGTCCCCACGGAGGATGCATGGGTCCTGCTTATAGTTGAGTATGGCCCTTTCACTGGTCTTTTACACCAGAGGAAGGCCACTACTCTTGTTTTCCATCATCAGACAATAGATATTTCTTCATGTCCCTGCCTGAGTTAGTTTTGTCAGGTCAGGCAGCTGTTCCAATGCATTATGCAGGCTCATAGCTACCTCCTTTCTAACATGACAGCTGGAATCCCAGTAAGTGACTGCTACTCATGCATGGTTTTTCAACAGATTTATTTTAAATTGAAAACAATGAACAGTTTGGAGGAGGCAGAATGTTTGACTGTAAATCTGTATCTTGGTCCAACTCTATCCTGGGCAGGATAGGAACAGCGGTAATAGCACTGGCTCCTTCTCAACCAGACTGTAGGTTGCTCTAATGCTATACTGAAGAGACCTTCCTGCAGCAACTGGCCTGAGAGTTCCTGGCGCACTTTCTGCCTTGACCCAAATCTGTTTGCTCAGATGGAGCTCACACTGTTTCCTCTTACTGGATGCTGGGGAGCCAGCTGCTACGCAGTGAAAGGACAAAGAGTGCTGTGCTGGTCAGTGATAGCAGAGCTTCAGGAAGGAGATTCCTATGAATTATTTCCAACCCCCAGCAGCATTTAAGTGTGATACAGTAAGCTGCATCTGAGACACTGAATTGGAATGGAAACTGGCTCTGCCGGGACAACAGGTTCCCAGCAGTGTCCTATCAGAACAACAACCTCCAATATATAATATGCAAGAGGTGCAAGAGCTCAACACCTCAGCTGGGACACACTCATCCCAGCAATGTAATACCGCACAAGACCAATACCTGGTACTTAAAACTATTAGTTAATGCCTAGTCTCCCTGCGAGGTAGGAATCACCATTTTTATATCTGGAAAGACTGACATGGGTGGCTCCTAATTCTTCCCTGGCAGGATGCAAGTAATTGCCATTGAATCAAAGGGAGTGACCTCGTATTCTGTGGTGAAGAAATGTCCAGGGAGGTTAAGGGCCTGGCTCAAGGTCACACCCCAAGTCATGGGCAAAGCTGGTAGCAGAAATCACACACTCCTTTCCCCCTTATGCTAATGCACTCAGGGATACTGCAGTTGGAATCTTACCTACGAGTACCTATTCACAGTGAAAGAAAACCTGAGAAAAGTTGGTTCTTAACATTTACCCCAGAGATTTAAGATGAGACTCTGGTCAATCTGTTTAAAATGTTCACAGGGCAGTGTGGCAGGCTCTAGGACATTGGGGCCTTCATACTGAGATTCACATTAAAATACATGTTTAAAAATGCCATTAAAAAAAGCACTAGAGGGTGAGACTCCCTTGTCTGCAGCCTGGGGAAGATCGTTCATTGGAGCTAGGCCAGAGAATCTTGACAGCTGCCCAGAGAGTAACGGGGAAGATCTGCACAGTTCCAGCTATCAAAGGGAGGTGGCAGTAGCCAAGAACCCTTCCCACCACGGATACATCCCAGCCTCTTCCCCTTTGGACTCCACATACACATCACGGTGGTATTCTTGGCTATTCTGTGTTCACCCTCCATCAGGGCAAAGAACAGATTGATAAAGTGCTTAGAATCAGGTCAGTGTGCCCTTTGTTCCCAAGACTGCATCCGGCAGTCTCTGCCTGAGGGCTGGAGGCTGCACTTGTCCTATCAGAGTTCCACAATCTGTTGCTCTTCATGGTCATCCCTGTTGTATTGGGCACAGCAACTTTAAGTATTCTTAAACTCTGATCCTCTGAATCTGAGCAAGTATATGGGTAAACTTATCCTCCAAGGACTGCTTACCAGCTCCTCAACTGTGCGCCACTTTGGAGAAAGAGTCCTTCTCTCAGGTTAGGAGAAGAAGGTGACGCGAGAGGCCACCGTTTTGCAGCCTGTTGATGAGAACACTCTCTCCTCTTCTGGGAAGTAGGGGATGCTGTCAGCAACTGCCTGAATGATGTCCTGGTGTACCGTTAAGCCTTGCTGGGTGAGTTCATTCACCACACACTGCTTCACGTGGTGTTGCTTCAGTGGGAGAAAGGGCACAAGGAGATCAATGAGGTGCTCCTCGATGATTCCAGACTTCCAAAACCCATCTGCAGGAGAAAAAGGGGAGGCAAAGAGCTTTATCTTCAGAGTCTCTCTCAGTTCTATGGAATTCAACCCTGTTAGCATAGGAGATGCCCCCACTCTCTAGGAGGAATCCGCTATCAAAGCCAGCACCACCAGAGCTGGTTTCCAGGAAGTCATAATTAGAGCCTTGCGTGGATACAAAAATTTGGATTTGCATCCAATCCAGAAGCCCCAAAGATGGTAAACAATGCGACTGCATCCGGAAATGCAGATATCTGTGGCTATAAAGTGGATATCCACAGATTTGCAGGGCTCTAGTCATAGTACCCAGAAGAGACAACAGATCAGATTCAACTGAGGGAGCTGGATCCATCTGTCGTCCACTAATAGTAGTCAAGTCCAGTGTTCTCCAAATACATGGTTCTTAACAGCTGTACTGATACTTCAGATATACCAACCTATGTTACTGCCCAATCCCAAGAATTGCCAAGCAGGGAAATAAAGGAAATCTCTACGTACTCAGTACCTCTCAGGATCAGGCCCTTAATAATTAGCTTCTTACTGGGCCCCAGTACCCTATCTGCCTCCTATTCAGTCGTGGGTGCCCCTTCTCCCAGTGGAACTCTGTTAAGTATGGTAATGTTTCCGTAGGCTTGACCAGCAGAACCACTCCTTTCATCTGCCAAAGCAATTCATCCAGGTCCTAACTCCACCTCAGGCTTCTCCCTGAAAACTGATAATAGCTTGACACATATCTGTAAAACACTGTATAAATATCATTGGCTTATTTGAAATAGGGTATGGCTCCCCCTGCTGGTGAGCATGCTCACTGAAAAGCATTTCCCAGTTGATGGAAAGACTTACTATTGGGATTTTCAAACACAGCTTCTGAAACTGCAGATTCCAGATCTTGCAGGCTGATCTCTTCCCGGTCCTTGCGGGCATACCAGAGATCCAGCACCATTCGATTAATTTGTTCACCTCCTCCGTTGCTGAGCAAGACCAAGACAAGAAATTACCAGAAAGTTATCCCATGACATCAATATTGTACTCAGTGGCAGTGCCTCATTCTGCAGTGAGTATGAAAGCAGCCTTAGTTGGCCTATGAAGACTGCTACAGAGGTTGCCAAATAGTGGAAAAGACAAAGCACTATGAGACTATGTACCTTTGCAGACTGAAATGAGTTGAGATCTCATGGATCTGACACACAATACCTGCTCTGGGTGATTAAAATAGGGAGGAACTTACCAACATTTGACCAAATTAGTAGCAATGCATTAGAATTATTCCCAACCCAGTTATACTTGCTGCAGAGGGAGCTCTCTTACCTTATGAAAATGAAGATCGCTTTTCTGTAGTTGGTTCCATACACAACCCAGGAGGGTCCAAGGAATGGTATAATCACATCGATCAGACCTGGGTGCATCTTATCCATCTCATCAAAGAGAAACACTGATCGGCCACAGTTTGTCAAATTCCCCTGGATCCAACTCTTCAGATTTTCCTGGAAAACCAAACCCAACCAACCAAGCCAGTTAGGACCATGAACTTGTTAGAAGAGCTTGAGCTACCAAAGAGCTAAGCTTACATGAGAACTACATTAGCCTGGGCTAATAATGCCAGAAACAGCAACCTCCAAAAGCTGTTGTTCCTTAGAACAGCACTTGTGATGCTCTGCCTGGAAAGAAGGATTCACTTTGTACATTGCAAGACTGACTACCATTGATGAAGGTTCCCTGGTAAACTGTTTTGCTCTTAATTCAACATGGTGAATTTTGCCTAATTTAATATAGTCTTACTAATACAAATCCATTTAAAGAAGAAATATTGAGTGGATTAAACGGCAATTCAAGAGCTCCACAAGTTTAATAGTCAGACCCCAAAAGTTACTGAACATGTACTCGCTCTCCCTTCACTCTATGCTGAGACCAGCCATTCGTATGGACGCGTAGGAAAATATACTTTAACCAAATTGAGTTACGGTGTAAGCAGGTGAGACTCTTCTGATGTCAGTTGCAGATGTTTACACCACCAAGGCTGCAGCTGGTCCAATATTTATACCATTCCATATTTTAATGTACAGACTTTCTGCTGGAATGCATTAGTCTTCACTGAAGTACTTTTTCCAACAGAGGATTTTAACAAGTTTTTCTTTAGATTCTGGGCAATGCCAAGGTTAATGGGAGTACAATCAAGTAGTTAGAGCAGAGGGCTGGTAATCAGGAGCCTAGGTTGTATGGCCACGTCTTCCACTGACTTGCTGTGTAGCCTTGGGCAAGTCACTTGCCCTAGCTATAGCTCAGTTTTCCCATCTGTAAAGCTGAGATAGTATCCCACAGGCTTAATTAGTGTTTGGAAAGCACTGGAACAGTTTCAGATAAGAGGTGCTATAAAAATTGCACTTTACAGTATGTGTTGGAAGGTAGGAGAAGAGTCTCAATACTTATCCAATGGCTGACTAGATAATCATAAGAGGAAATAAGTCTTGTAATTTAGCTTTCAGAGGCAGCCTCCACTCTTACCTTGTACTGCTCGATCTGTTCAGCGTGAGGAAAGTGCACTATTGGGGAGAACTGGTGGACATATGGACTGCGGAGCCCATCTTGGAACAAGTAGCGGACCAGCATGGAGCTCACGTAAGTTTTGCCTGTGCCAGTCCAGCCATGGAAGGACATCACCAGAGGTTTGACAGGATCATGATTCTGTAAAAACTCTTTCACTCCTTTCACCACCAATTGCCTCACTAGGTGTTGCCCAACCAGGTTCAGGGCCAAGTCACACTCCAGACCTGGAATAAATCCAAAACAAGATTTAGAATATGTTGGATTAAGAGATGGAAGTTATTTGGGCTGTTATTTGAAGCCATCTCTGCCCTTTCCCCTCAGATGCTGGGTTGGGGGATATTTCTTTCTTTGGGATAACTTCAGTTGGTTCAGGGCCTGTCTACACTTAGAAATATACTTCTTTTACTTTACCAGTATAGTAAAAACAGTGTGGATGCATTTTTATCAACATAAAACTGCTCCAGGAACTGAAAAGCTATACTGGCGTTAAGGCACTTTTATAGCAGTGTAACTGCATTCACACTATAGCTTTTACTGGTATAACTAGTTTAAGCAACAACAACAAAAATCACATCCCTAACCAACAGTTACATACTGGTTAAATTTAAGTGTAGGCCAGGCCTCACAATGGTAGTAAAAAGTCTAACTGGGAATAATGGGATGCAGTTAGGAAAAGGAAATACTATGATGAATTTCAGGGGATATTGGGTGGAGGAAAGGTCTCTAGAGGGAAGCTCCATTACTTTAGACATTTGAAAGAAGAGTGAACAGAAACACTGAACAGACTGGAAGGAACGGTCCAGGGAGCAGGGTCCCTATTCAATGCCCGTTGAAGTAGATGGGCATCTTGCCAACAGGCTTTGGATCAGGCTCTAGTCAACACAAAACGGCAACTCTCTGAACATCTGTATTGCTGTGGCCCTGAAGGAACTGGTTTTAGTGTGAGACCTTAGAGAAGGGGCATCCTTCCACTTCCTCTCTAGGGATGCTCTCAAAAGGAGCAGCACGTCACAATCATCCAATAGCCACATCTGGCCCGACCCCTGAGATCTCGCCCTCTGCATCTGTGCTGGGGCCCTGCTGATCTAGTGTCTCCCCAGGATGCGAGTCACCCCGTAACGGGGGCTCACCGAGCAGCAATCAAATGCACGTTATTCTTCATACAGGCTCCTTAAATGTACAGCACTAGAGCGCTCAGGGGAGGGGTGCGTGAAAAGATCCCCTGCAGCCGGGTGTGCACCCCGGGGGACGGGTCAGGGCAGCCAACACCCCGACGCTGGAGGAACCATCCTCCCCTGGCCCCTCAGGGACCCCCAAGGGCGGCCCCTCAGTCAGGGATGACCCGCTCCTCAGCTCCCCCGATCCACCCCCTTCCCTAGCTGCTCAGGAGCCCCTGCCCCCTCCCCCTACAGAGACCCCCCCCGGCTCTCCCTGCCCCCCCGATCCCCTCCCCCGACTCTCCCTGCCCCCCGGATCTCCTCCCCCGACCCCCCCCCATCCTCGATCCCCTCCCTGCTCCCCCGGACCCCCTCCTCCGGCTCTCCCCCCGACTCTCCCTGCCCCCCCATCCTCGATCCCCTCCCTGCTCCCCCGGACCCCCTCCCCCGGCTCTCCCCCCGGCTCTCCCTGCCCCCCCGATCCCCTCCCTGTTCCCCCGGACCCCCTCCCCCGGCTCTCCCCCCGGCTCTCCCTGCCCCCCCGATCCCCTCCCCCGACTCTCCCTGCCCCCCGGATCTCCTCCCCCGACCCCCCCCCATCCTCGATCCCCTCCCTGCTCCCCCGGACCCCCTCCTCCGGCTCTCCCCCCGACTCTCCCTGCCCCCCCCATCCTCGATCCCCTCCCTGCTCCCCCGGACCCCCTCCCCCGGCTCTCCCCCCGGCTCTCCCTGCCCCCCCGATCCCCTCCCTGTTCCCCCGGACCCCCTCCCCCGGCTCTCCCCCCGGCTCTCCCTGCCCCCCCGATCCCCTCCCTGTTCCCCCGGACCCCCTCCCCCGGCTCTCCCCCCGGCTCTCCCTGCCCCCCCGATCCCCTCCCCCGACTCTCCCTGCCCCCCGGATCTCCTCCCCCGACCCCCCCCATCCTCGATCCCCTCCCTGCTCCCCCGGACCCCCTCCTCCGGCTCTCCCCCCGACTCTCCCTGCCCCCCCATCCTCGATCCCCTCCCTGCTCCCCCGGACCCCCTCCCCCGGCTCTCCCCCCGGCTCTCCCTGCCCCCCCGATCCCCTCCCCCGACTCTCCCTGCCCCCCGGATCTCCTCCCCCGACCCCCCCCCCATCCTCGATCCCCTCCCTGCTCCCCCGGACCCCCTCCTCCGGCTCTCCCCCCGACTCTCCCTGCCCCCCCATCCTCGATCCCCTCCCTGCTCCCCCGGACCCCCTCCCCCGGCTCTCCCCCCGGCTCTCCCTGCCCCCCCGATCCCCTCCCCCGACTCTCCCTGCCCCCCGGATCTCCTCCCCCGACCCCCCCCATCCTCGATCCCCTCCCTGCTCCCCCGGACCCCCTCCCCCGGCTCTCCCTGCCGCCCCCGGCTCTTCCCTCAGGCGCGCCGCGGAGTCCCGGCGCCCCCCGCTCACCGCGCACGTCGGGCCGGAAGTCGCACTCGCAGGCGGCCGAGAAGCTGCAGCGCAGGGCGCGCAGGTCCCAGGGGGCGGCCGAGCCCGCGGCCCCCAGCAGCAGCAGGAGCCGGAGCAGCCCAGAGCCGCCCCCCATCCCGCCGCGCGCCGCCTCCCGTCCCGTCCCGGACCACAGGTCCCAGCCTGCCCCGCGCGGGGCCCGGCTCCAGGCAGGGCGGGAAGCGACCGCCAGAGCCGCGGCTGCCTCGGCGCTCAGGGGGAGGAGCCAAAGCGGGCGGGGTGGGGCCTGAATGCAGGGAGGGGCGGGGCACCTTGGGGGGGTGGGGGGCAGTGACCAGGGTCCTCGGGGTACAGGGCCCAGGGGGAAGATTCCTCCTGTGGGGCTACCCAGTGCATGGCTGGGTTTAGCGCAGTGGTCCTCACACTTCCTATTGGGGACCCCGTTCACACAGCAAGCCTTTGAGCGCCCCCCCTTATCAATTAAAATGGGGAGGGGGGTAATTTAATCTAACGGGGCTCAGGCTGTCAGCCCCGCACAGGGCTGACAGACAGCTCGTGACACCCACCTAGTAACCTTGCGATCCCCTGAGGGGGCGTGACGCCCAGTTTGAGAACCCCTGATTTCGTGTCGTGTCCACACTGCATCCCAAATGAGCAACTTCAATTCCCACAGGTGCCCAGCAGAGCTCTGCCTCTACCCCCGAAAGTGTAAACCACAGCGGAGGGAGAGCATTGCAGCAGGGTGGCTTGGTACCAGATCTGGGCATTTCTGGGATCATCCTGATTTTGGAGTGGTCCAAATGGCTCAGGCCTGGCTCATGGGGTCTCAAAATAACTGGGAGCCCAGGTCACGTTGCCCTCTTTAGTCAGTGTTGGGATGCATGTGTTTGCCCCGCCAGACAAACTTGCATTTGTGGGAACCTAAGGCAAGGGCGAGGAGAGAGGTTTTCACCTGACATTTGAAATGAGATGGAGCAGCGATGAGGGGATGAGCTAGAGAGAAGTCACTCCACATGACAGAAGCCGTACAGGGGGAACCAGCACTTGCTGCACTCATGGATGGGTGCAGCTAACAGAGTCTTCCAATACATGCATTCGGCATAGCACAGTGAGGATCTCGCTTAAACTCACACCTGGTGATTAGTACACAGGTAAATTTGCTATTTCGGGGTATGGGAGCGCTCCGGGGGGCCCCCATTTTCATCCTCTCATTTTGCCTTGTGCACCTGGGCATTGCAAACGGGTTCCCTTTAACAAAAAAGAGTTTGAAGCAGCTCTCTCTGGAGCCTGTCCATCCGCCCCCCTCCCAGCACTGAACGGAGGAGGTTGCTGGGAAGATCACTGAGCATGCCCCTCTTGACTTAGGACCGAGCATAGTCACTCCTCAGCGCTTGCAAGCCTGCTGGTTTGGGGCAGGAGAGGACTCTAAGGACCTGAGCTCAGGCGGATGGCTGGCAGTGTCAGGCTGTTGCCTTTTTAGTAGCGAGCTTTTACTGGTAAATTACCCCCTCCCCCTGCTGCCACCCCCCCACAAGACACTTTGACAGTTGTTTGCAGTGTTGTTGTAGCCATGTTGGTCCCAGGGTATGAGGCTGTGTCTACGCTAGAGACCTTACAGGGGCACAGCAGTACTGATGCACATGCGCTGCTGTAAGATCTCTCGTGTAGCCGCTCTATACCGATGGGAGAGGACATAATTAAACCACCCCCAGCGAGCGGCGGTAGCTATCTCAGCGGGAGAAGCTGTGTGCTGTGCACATTACCATTTATGCTGGTGAAAATTATGTTGCTCAGGGGTGTGTTTTTTTAAAACCCCTGAGCGCCATAAGTTTTGCCGCCATAAGTGGTAATGTAGATATGAGAGACAAGGTAGGTGATATAAAAGATACTATTGCCTCACCTGAGTGCTGTGCACACAGGCATGTATGTTGGTTTAACTTATGTTGCTCAGGGCGGTAGTTTATTCATATCCCTAAACGACATAAATTATACCAGCATAGGCTGTAGTGATAAGACACTTTGAGTTACGCAACTCTAAAAACACCACGGGGTGGCGCCTTCTCACTAAATCAGTAGCTCTCCAATTTTTTCCAAAAGATGCGGCACATATTGTCTCTTGGTTTCCTCCTCTCCCTGCACAACCTCATGGATCTTCTTCCATTCCTTTCGCAATCACAGCCGCAGCATTCCAGCAGCAGCCACAGCAATTCCAATGGGATAACAGAATTCCCCAAACCCTAGGTTTTGAGTGGTTTTACTTTAAATCGGTTTTGGAGCCCATAGTCCAACCATCAGCCAGAGCAGGCTGGTGTGGTCACCAGAATTACAGCAAAGCAAAAAAATGTACAAGCCCATCAGGAGTTCTAAGTTCTGGAGAGGTTTTTACCCTGCAGTTGGCTGAAAATGCCAAACCCAGAGGATGACTGGGTGATAACCAGCAATGATCATTTATGAACGGATGGGTAGACAGCTTGTTCTGGTGTAAAGCAAAGAAGATGAAAAGGTGGATAGGTTTTTAGAGCTAGGTGCTGATGACACCCTCAGGTGTCTGTTACATGCTACATGTTGTTGCATTCAGGGCTGAGTGGGTTAGTCCCAGCCCTACAGACTGGGCTACTGTTTGATAATGTTTTGAAGCCCTTAGTGGACCTCAAACTCTGGGGACCATCTGAGTTTGAACATAAGCTGATGAGTCGTCCCCACTAGGCAACAAACGCATTATCAGAAGAAGCCCACTGATCTTTTGAAGGTATGTGAATGCATTGTCCTCAGAAGGAGCCCTGCTGTGCCTAGGATACATCGCAGATCATTTCCCCCATCGTCTTTGAAAGGCATGTGAAATGCTTCCCAAACAGCTCTCCAGCCTCGAAGGATACTCAAGGAGCAGCACTTCACAGTCATCCAATAGCCAAATACAGCCATGAGTACAGAAAGCCCCTAGTTTGAACAGTGGTAGTACCAGCCTTAGGAGGCAATCAGACAAGAGTACCTGACAGCAGGCTTGAAACAAGAGCTGAATTAATTGGATGAAATTTGAGACTATCTTTGTAGAAGTACAGAAGCACTGCTCCACTGGTATAGAGCATGGTGAGAGAGAGGGAGCGTATGTGGGACTTATTTAAGTCTGGCCTGAAACATCTAACCCTCGATCTTGGTGCTACTCCTGATGGGAAAGGATTAAATGGACTCTGCTGACTCATTGTTGCTGGTGGCTCATTGCCCCATTTGGATAAAGGAGGTGGGAGTGACCTTTTGGGGAGACAGGATCTAGGGTGTGGGCTGAACAGTTCTGAAGGAGGAACCCTAGGAGCAGCCAAGTGCAGTGAGAAGGCTTGATGTGAACTCTGTTACGCATTGGGGTGAGGTTTTGACTCTACATTGTGTTTAGACATTTTAGGTTGCGAGCAGACTCCTTACAACCAGGGCAACATTATCATTTTCCCTCTATAGTTGGCTTGTCTGTTAAGATTGCATTAGCCAAATTAGGACTTAATGGGTCAAGTTAACTCCATTGAGTCAACTGGAGTTACACCAGGAGGGAACAGCAGGAACAAGGTCAGCTTCACTACGTTCCTGCCTCCATCAGGTGCAATTACTATTACTTAATATGTTCTCAAGCTGTTCCCACTGCGACTGTTCTAATTGTATGCCCCAGGTGCATTAAATTTCTTAAGTAATGCCAACAAAAGAAGAAACACCATCGATGCTTGGGGCACAATACATAGACACCACCGACACTTGGGGCGTCAGTACAAACGCACCTTGAATGGTACGAGCTTGTGTCACTATAGAAAAGTATTTTAAAATGTTCTCCAAAGATGTGAGTCCATTGAGGAAGAGCATAAAAGTTTATTGTATGTAAGAACCAAAAACAACAACAAAAATACCCCACTTCCCCCATGATCTATGTACACTTATTTACAAGACGAAATGACGCGAGCATAATTATTTACAAGAACGCCCTCACAAGTCTGTACATCAAGAAGTAAATGTGAAATTTATTTACAGGCAGAATTAAGAGGCCTCAGACAAGACAGAGAAAAGATAAAATATCTGAGGCCAACAGGCTGTACGAGTGGGGGCGGCACTGGGTGATCATAGCAACTGGACCCCACGTGGCTGAGAACCAGCAAGGCTGAATGAAGAACACAACGGTAATGAGATACCTTGTGATTGCAGGGCCAGAGGAGGTGGATTTCTGGCTTCACAGGCATCTTTGTGTAGATCAGCTGGGATGCACACACTGGCCTAAACTACAGCTGAGAATCAGCAGGAGGTATCATGGCTGGGAGTGATCAGCGCTCTCCTTCCTCCACAAATGTGCCGCTCAAAACATTTGCACCGGGACTGCCCAGGGAATTTCGATAGGATGTTAGTGGGGAGGGTCCGTTAGTGAGATTCCACTATTGATTTGTATTGGTGGTTGAGGAGGGGAGATCACTGCTTTGGGTGGAAATTAAAATGCAGCCTCCTGTAGTTTGCATGTGCGGAGCACGGATGGATCTATATCATAATAGCTGTTCTGGGCTCCCTCCCCCATCAATCTGGCATGCTGGAACTTTTCAGAAGGTTTCTCTTCTCCAGAGAGCTACAGCTGTACCCATCCCAATGCCGCGATTTCACTTCTGGTCAGTTCTTTCCTTTGCAGATGTTAAATGCCAGCTTTCTTCCTCACGCCCTCGCGCCTGGCTGGCTCCCCTTCTGGGTCTGTGGTACCCACAGCTTCCTAGCCCCCATGGCTGCATGAGGAGTGGGCTGGCTTGCAGACTGGGGACCTGGTTACTTGGCCTTTTGAAGGACTGATTGGTGCCACCCTCCCCCTGTGAGTTTAACTCCGAGTCCCACGTCGGTTACAGTTCACTGAACCGCACAGAGGGCTCCAGCTTGTGGGACAATGCGGTGAGGACCTTGTCGAATTTCTCGTAGCGTTCCCGCTGGCTGCTCTCAGCGCCGCGGCTGCCCCACAGGAGACGCATCTGGAACTCAGTGCTGAAGATCTCAAGGAGCTCAGCCTTGCCCTGGAATCCTGCAAAGGACACAAGACCCAAGAGCGTCAGAGAGAAGCCAGCCCACAGGGGACAAACTCACCACAAGCATGCTCTGAACCACCCTAGCCTAAATGGAGCAGCAGGAATTCCTCTGCCCTTCCAGCTCTCCGGGAGAAGCAAACTGGCCTGGGGCCATGAGCTCAAGAGAGCAGATGGTAAAATGGGTTATTCCAGGAGCAAGGTTGGGAGGCTGATGGTTCAGCCACACAATGCCGGTCTCTATCCTGGAGAGAGATTGGCTGAAACATGGACCTTCTTACTAATAGTCCTGCAATAAGCTACGAGTTACCCCACATCCAGTCCAAGGCCTTAATGACGCTCTGTTCAAAGTCCCTTCAAACACAATGGGCCAAATTCTGCCTTGACTTGCAATTCAGGGTGACCAGATGTCCTGATTTTATAGGGACAGTCCTGATATTCGGGGCTTTTTCTTATACAGGTGCCTATTACCCCCTACCCCGATTTTTCACACTTTCTATCTGGTCACCCTACTTGCAACTCATGATTGCTGGGAACCGCTGTGTAACCCAGCTTAGGAGAATCTAGGGGGAAGCGTTGGGGGTGTGATGGGTGTTTACCCCATGGAGGCAATGAAAGAGTTAATGTGGCTTGGAGAGGCCAATTATGCTACCTGGCTGCACCTGGAGGGTGGGCCAGGCATATCTGATGATGAAGCCCAGCTGGGTGGTACTACAAAGACAGGAAGTCTGCAGCAGAAGGTGCTGCAGGAAGAGACAGTGAAGAACTCTGCAGTCACTCCCTGGGACTAGAGTGTGGGAGGGTCAAGGAGGAACCCAGAGGCAGAATTGGCCCTGGGATCCTCTCCTGAGTAGAGAAGTCTAGCAGGAAGCCAGGAGTTACACAGAACAGCCATTGGGGATGGAGCAGGCTCTGGTGGTGAGGAGCCCTGAAGATAGGGCAGAATCTGGACTTCCAAGGAGAGAACCCAGGGAGGTGTTAAACTGAGGAGCAGAGAAGGATGAAAGGTCAAGCCGAAGGACAGCAGAAGTGGGTTTCCATTTGTACTTCGATTTTGTTGGGGGATTCTAGCGGGAGCCCTGTATGGCCTGGCCCTGAGAGAAAAGTAAACCCGGAGAGGCTGTGGGAGGGGCCAGCTGATAGGCTACAGTAGGAAGGGAGGCAGCAGAAAGGAGTCTGACAGAGCAGACCTTGGCTGCTGGTTATAGAGTCTCTTGGACTGGAACGCAGACTACCGGTAGAGGGAGAGCCTGGATTCCCTACCAGTCCCTGGGGAAGGTGGTGTGAGGCCCATTAGATGGGGATAAGGACAGTGGAGAGCCCTAAGAGAAGGGTGTGAGGACCTGGGACTGAAGAGCTTTTGTCAGGATGCTGGACTGTTGTTGAACTTTCTGTTATGCTGGATGGGGTGAAACTGACCTGGCTGGAGCTCTGAGCTGGGAGAGGAGATAGATCACTGCAGGTGGTGCTGATGAGAACCTTTTATGCCATACCCAGCCACAAGGGGGTGCTCCAGTGGTGAGTCCCCTTTTCCACAGGGGTAAATGCAGACCACTTATTTACTGCCAGCAACCTGGCATCCCCACTTCTGTACAGGAGAACGGCCCCAGTTCTGACAGCGGGGCACCCTCTGTGGTGTGGAACCAACTCCACAGGGATGGGAAGAGGAAGATCTAGTGTTGTGTGGACCTTCCTCTTGCCAGTGGATATCTGGTGCAGCCTGGAGGGGCTCTTTGGCCCAAAATGAGTTGGATATCACAGATCAGACTCAATGCTTCCTTACCCTGAAGCTTCACCTCTGCGTTGGTATGGTACAGTCCCCCGTGATGCGCCACCATCCGCGCTGCTTCCAGGTGGGCCATGACAACCTCCACGCCATTGTCCGTGTTTTCCCAGGGCTCAGGGCTGTCCAGGAGCGCGGCATCCCGCTCCAGGAGTGTAATAAGGGGCACAATATGAGGGAAGGTGGTGTTGGTCAGCGGAGGGCCTTCTGCGAGAGAACAAGAACACACCCACATCCTGAATTCCCTGGCTACTGCCTGATGTTTCAAGAGCCAAAGGGGCCACTTCATACGCTCACCCTCAAAGTTTGTCATGGTGAGAGGTGCAAGACTGAGAGCACTGTGGACCGGTGCCCTCCAGATAGCTACAGAACAGGTACAGTCTGGACAAGATTCCCCCAAACAGGCACTTCCCAACATGCCCCAGTCTTTACCCCAGAGAGGAGGGAGACCCTCCCAGGAGCAAGAGGGCAGTCCAGTCCTTGGTCTCTCACTACCAACAAGGGGGTCAGTTAGTACCAGTTATGGCAGTTTGTGTGATGTGGACAACTCTCCTCTACAGACAGGTCTGGGACAGTCAACTCATTTCACCTAGGTCACTAAACAGAAGAGGCAGGACTGGTTGGAACGGGGAGGCAGGTGTTCCAGAGCACACGGGTTGTGGGCAAGTGAACAGCTGGACTCCATTAGCTTGGGGTTGCAGCTTCTGCAGGGTCTTGCACCTTCTGCATCCTAGCAGCAGTGTGCAAACGCTGACTGTAATGCCCTTGGCCTTGCTAGGCAGGGGGAAGCTCATGGAGGAGGAAGGATGGACAGATCACAGGCAGCAATCCTACCCTGGCAGTCCCAGTGGCGTTTGGTGGCCCATGACTTCAGAGGTCTTGGAAGGAGCTGCTGCTGCCACAGGGTGGAGTTAGGTCCCAAGGGGAGGGGAGGAGTAGAGCCACCAGGGACAGGAATGGGGAAGAGGGGGCAAGGGGAGGGTTGAGTGGGGTAGGAGGGATGTTTTGGGTGACTGGCAGAGAGGCCATGGTGTTGGGGGCTGCCCCTTTCCAGGGGGCTCTCACTATGGAAATACCCATCAGGATGACAAAGAGTCTGGCAGAAAGCCAGGTGGATGTAACTGGACACACCCGTTTCCCCTCACTCGTTCAGTGGATGATATGGGAAAATGGGACAGGGGCTAGCCCATCCAGAGCTCCGGGGAATTGTACGGACCTTTGAGAGGGAGATTCAGAGCAGAGCACAGGGGAAAGAGAAATGCCAGGCGAACGACTCTTCCTCCCCGTTACCTTTTCCTTCATTCAGGCTCTTCAGGAAGGGCTTTAGCTTCTTCTCATAGAGGATGGCCCCCTCGGTGTGCCGCTGGCGCAGCGCCATCCAGGTGTGCTCTAGCCGCGAGATCTGGAAGCAGCAGCAAAGGAGGGGTCTGACCATGGGACTGGCAGCAACATGCTCTCAGCTCTACAGGGACTGTCCCACTAACGCACTGGGATTCCGACTCTCATGAGGGACCAGCAGCACCAGCTAGAGCTGGGGACAGACTAATTCTGGGTGGATCTGCCAAAGCACCTCAGTCCTGAGCTGCAGCCTTCCTGCTATTCCAATCCAAGGACACCCAGGCAGCTCAGCTAACACGCCTCGCTCCTACCCTGCCACACCTCCTCCTGCGCCCATCTAGGATCCCCCACAGCTTTGCTATAAACCTCGGCCCTAACTTGCAGCCTCCCCTCCCGGTCCTCTCTGCGGACTCCCTTAGTTGTGCCAGCTCTCTGGGCAGCTCTAAGCTTGACTGTGAGAAACTTGACAGCTCATCAAAAGAATTTTTGCTTTGCTGGTATTTTTTCCTTCCTCCGTGGTTGGTGACGGACAGCGAGAGAGATGGGGAGGGCAGGGAGCAGCTCCAGCTCCTTTGAACTAGGGGAAAGTGAGTTCCCAGCCGGGCTTGATTTAAAGTTGAATTCTATCTTCTGAAAGGAGCAGCTTGGATTGCGAGATGCTGGAGCCTTAAAGCAGTGATTGTATCATATTGGACGGCGACTTCATTTCCTCCGAATAATACAGCCCGGCAAAGAATACCAAATCATGGCCGTACGGGACCAGGCCATTTTCGGGGGTTGGGGATGTTCCCATCCTCGCCATTTCCCTATAGCTCTTTTCTACTCTGCTTCAAGCACTGTTCTGAGTTATACCCAGGATGAACTGGACCCCGTGTCCCCCACAATATTCTCTCTCCACTCTTCCCCCACCCCAACGTGCTGGCGTTTGGGGCTCCAGGAGCCTGAGGGATGCAGTGAGGTGTGTGTGATTTGGGGAGGGGGGGTGGGAGAAGGGGCCAGGCTGAGCTGAGCGCTCGCCACAGAGGGGTTTTGCTACCTGGGTCATTTCCAGCGCATTCATCACAGCAGCAAAACTGAACATGTTCCCCAGGGTGCTTTTCAGCTCGGCAGCCAGCTGGATGGTCTTGTGCAGCAGGGCTGCCCTCTCTTCCGTGCTGCCTGTGCAGCCCAGGATATCCACCGCAATCATTATGGACATGGTGTGGAACCTGACGTGGGAGGAAACAGAGAGGCTGAGATGTCAGATGAGGAAGGAAGCAGAGGCAAGGGAGTTAGGAGGTGGCGAGGGGCGCTTGGAGCGTCTTGGCCGCTGGTTCAAATCTGACCCAAGTGGGGAGTGGCCAGAAGATGTCCCCATCATGACGGCTCTGTGGTTCCCCACGTGCAATGCATTGGCTGCCTCAGTCCAGTGGGACACGACTGGAGGCCTCATTGGCAGGCTCAGCAGAGAGGCTGAGGACTGAATGGTGCCATGGAGCCTGGACTCCCCCTAGAGGTGGGCCATCAAGGTCAGGTTTGAGGCCCATCGGGAGGCCAGCACTGGGTGTGATGCTTGCACTGCAGCTGCCTGGGGTGCGTGGCTAAACTGAGGATTTCAGTCTCCGGGGCCATTACTCTGGGGCCTGTCGCTGTCGTTTCAATAACCCACTGAAAGCAGATTGGGGGCAGAGCATTGTACGGCGACGGAAGCTGCATTCGGAACCACAGGCCAAACTTGCCAAATCTGGTGGCAACAGCGAGTCCCCGAGGTCCAGAGCAAGATACCGAACCGAGTGGGGCTGAGCCCCACAGCTCTTCTGGAGTCAGGCAGGGTTGCCTGGGACAGGAGCCAGGGCAGCACTTGCTTTCCCAAGTCCTACAGGCCCCCTGCCCCTTTGCTTCCCAGCCTACCGTTCTAGGAGGTCGAGTCGAAGTTGATGGCCGTGGGGCAGGGTGAGCAGCTCCATGCCTGAGCTCACTCCCATGAGCCTCTGCATCTCCTTGGTAACACCCAGTATCCTAGCAACCTGCAACAAAGAGGGAAAGCAGCTGAAGCTCCTCGGATTGAGGGGAGGGGGCTTGGCTCGGTGCAGAGAAAGTTTTCGCTCTGGACAGGCTCCGCTGTGAGGCAGCCACAAGCTTAGGTCTTCCCCCTGCCTCACCACACAGCAGGTTCAGCCAGGAAAGCACCGATGCTTGGGACTCCCTGAGCCGCTGTCAGCGCGGGGTTTACACACACAGGGCACGCCAAGAGATGGACGGTACTGCATGGGTGTGTGTGTGAAGGTACTAAACCCTGTGAGCAAGTGGAGATGCACCCAGTTACCCCAAGGGATGAGTTTGGCCCTAAAGCCCAAGATCCCCTGATGTCGAGAACCAGTATCCAGACCCTAGATGGAAACAAACTCTGGAAGTGAAAGGGCCTGGACGGGGCAGGCCGGTGGCAGGTGTTTGAGGACAGAGTCTCAGCAGTGTCCTTGGTGGGGCATGGCTAGTATGGAGCCTCTTGAGGCACAGGTGGGAGAGTCAGGAGATCTGGCTTCTAATCTTGGCTCTGCCAATGACTGCCTGGCTTGGGGCAGGACACTTCTCCCTGGTCCCCAGATAATCCTGCCCTACCTCACGCACAGGGGCCCGGGAGGAATGTAATGGCTTTGAGAATGGACAGTGCTCTTTGATTACAACCCAGCCCTAGGAAGATGGCTCCCATCCAACCCAGGGGTGGTGGTGACTAGGGTGGGCCCAGCTGATCCCCAGTAGATGGCCTGTGCAAAATGAGGTGGATTGTCTCAATCCAATTCTGGGTGCACAAGTCCTCACCTCGCAATGAGCTCTCACGTAATTGGCATTGATTGTCCCTTTGTCAGCGGTCTCAGAGAGGCCAAGGGCTGAGTGGGACCAAAAGAGACTCAACTCCCCTCATGCCCCTAGAGCACTGGTAATACTAATTTGCCCCCACAACACCCTGAGAGGTCAGCCACACACATGCATTTTACATATTGGGAAACTGAGGCACGGAGCACTGACGTGACTTGCCAAGGGTTACAGAGTCACTGGTGGATCTGGGATTAAAACTCAAAGATGGTCAATCCCAGCTCCGTGCTCAGTCCACCAGACCCCACTCATCTGCTCAGCTGGCACCAGATAGGTCTCTTTGAGACGCTACATTCTCTAGTTAAATGTCAGCTCTTCCAACAAGCCCAGCAAGGGAGGGGTTAGTTCAAGGCAGCAGGTCATGGGAATGACATCGCCCTCCCCACCCTCCAAATCTCCAGTCATACCAGGCAGTCCACTTTGGTGATGTGTCTGGCAAGGGCCTTGGCATCCACCTCTGCCAGGAGCTCCTTCACCTTCTTAAGCACAGCCATTTCCAGAGGCTTGTTTTCCAGGGGGATCAGCAGGGACTGGAACGCCACAGGGTTGAAAGACGAGCCCATCTCCACAGTGGGTGACACAAAGCCCACAATGTCCTGCTCCCTTTTCATCCTCTGCCCTGCCTCGCTGGAGCCGTTCTCTGCAGTCACCCTCTGACCCCCCTCCACCTTCAACCTCTCCACATAGCTCTTAGTGGGGAGCGGCTTGGTGTCATGAGTCGGCCTCTCCTGGCCGACAGGAGAGGTGGGGTGGAGCTGGCAGTAATGCCCTGTGTCCGGGTCGCTATAGCTGTTAACAGAGGGGGAAGGAGAGGCCGTGGAGTACCCATGGCAGGGAGTGGAGTGGGTACTATCAGCCAGGTCTGTCAGGGGGTTGTTTCCTGGACACAGCTGTGGCTCGCTGGATCTTCTTATGACAGGAGAGGCTGGGGTAATGCCACCAGCTTGACCCCCTTGGGGCTTTAGCCGAGTCACTGCAGAGGGAAGAAGAGACCCAGTTACTGTAGATCAGAGAAGAGACATGCATCCCAGGCACACGCATAAACACGCATGCTGCAGGCCAAACCGAGAGATGCAAGAGACCCAGCTCTCAGATAGAACAGACAATCTGGATCGGGACCTATGAAGTTACAAATATCTTTGTCATGATCGTAAGAACTTCTAGCCAGTCAGAGGGCAGAACTTTGAGCCCGTGTTATATTTGAGGTTGCCAAGGACTGGCAGAAATTAGAATAGTTTCTAACAGTTGTACCACCCTAGGGTTTAGTCCCCCCATCTCATTCCAGACTAGCTGATTCTTTTTAAATGGTGGTGTGGTGTAGGTAGTTAGGAAAGATTGAGGCCCTTGTTTTCTGTGTACTATTCCTTTAAGTTTCTAAGATCTGCCTCTGTGCAAAGACAGCAGACATTGTGTTCTCAGAGTGGCTGCAGCCTGTTACATAGGAGATTCTCACACTCTGCTCTCTCTGACTGGACTTTCATTCTCTCTGGATGTTTTCCCTTACTCTGAAGAGGGGTTATTTTAGACAGTTGGTGTTTCATTAGCAATAAGTGATGCAGCAGGCAGGTAGAGTTGTAGGAAAGAGATCGGTCATAGGGTGACAGGCCTTTTGGAGGAAATTGGGGCCAGTTTACCCATGACTAAAGCCGGTGAGACAGCCTTGGGGCTAATTGATTGCCCAGGGGCTAACTGATCATCCATCTGGCTGGTTGGTGCTTAACTGCTAGGTAAGTACCGGATTTTAATATAAAGGTCAGCAGAACTCAGTTGGAGAGGAATCAGTATGGTGATCAGTTGGGGACAGAGAGCTCTTGGAGAGAGGATACCCCACAATGCACAAGGGGAGCGCCTCCTAAACCAGTTATGGGAAGGACTGTTGAGAACTGAACCCCAGTGCTGGGTAGGAGAGATGGGAAAAATAAGCAAAGTCCTGATGACAGCAGTATCCTGAGCTCCAGAAAGGAGGACTGAGGGTTATTTATGTAAAGAGAACTGAAGGACTGGCGAGAACAGTACCCCAGCTTCCAAGAAGCTCTTTATCCACGGAGGATCCAGACACCGTGGAAGAGGGGGCACCCCAACAACAGAGCTAGGAGTGGCATCAGACTCAAATTGAAGGTCGTTCCCTGTTTGGGACATGTTTTCTGTTGATTAGTCGTTCTTTGATACAAAATTGTTTTGGACTTACAAACTCAAATGGGGAAACTGAGGCAGTATCCATAGTGTGGCACCTGGCCACTAGGGCTGAGGAAGGGGTGAAGCCTGACTCATTGACAAGATCTGTATTAAGCATGTAGAGGCCAGTGTTATGTGCCACAGGGCTAGTGTCTATCTAGTAGCAGCCCGGCCCAGTTTGCATGCCTGAGCCTCTGGTGTCACACCAAGCGAAGTCCCTCCCCTCTTTCCCCAATTCCACTCTTCATACTATGGATAATGCACACTTGAGTCTCTGTGTATGACTGCTTTCCACGGGGCTGAGGGATTCCTACCGGTGCTGTAGGCCGGAGACAGTGGGCTCTCGGAGATGGGAGACATTGGGGAATGGAGATCTTGGATTTGGTCCACGCTGACTGCGCAGTTCCGGATGACGTCTCGATGATGCGGTAAGGATACGCTGGGGGCGGGGTAAAAATAGGTCAAGTCACTGATCCCTCAAAACACATGGCTCCTGTAGACGCTCCAGGGTAGATGCCAAGGGACAAATTCACAGTGTAAACGCGTGCAACTGTCAGTGAACTTGTGTCTGTTTGTGCCAGCAGCGAATTTGGTCCCCAGGCTTCAGGGGTGGCTGGGGTAATATGCCCACACCCCAGGAGAGGGCACACAGGACTCGATTTTCAGGAGAGCTCCGCTCCCGTTTACACACCAGCACAAGCAGCCGGACTTTCAGAAGTATGTGGTTGGGAAGCTCTGCTGAAAGCCCAGTCTGTGGGGATGGGGTTTTCAAGAGTGCTGAGCACCTACGACTCCAGCTGAAGTCAATGGGAGCTGCAGCTGTTCAGCACTTCTGGAAAGCAGGCCATGATTCTCTAGGAAATGCTCAGGACCGTCAGCGAATTCAGGCCCAGCGCGTCGGCTCTGTAGGACCAAAGTCAGAAGAGAAAGGTTTGTGCTCGTTGTGTATTAACAGTCAGTGACAGCCGTTTGCGTTTAACCATTCTCCTCTCCCCAGCCTGTCCCCACCCTCCCCCTAGAGGGCTAGTAACCCAAACCAGACACATGGGGCTGTGCAGGAGAAATAGCCAAGAAATGAGGGGAAATTGACTCGTTTTGGTTTCACTGCCTACGCTGACCAGAGGGCAGAACTGAGCAGTGAAGAGTAAGTGAGAGTTTGACAGTTCTTTCCATTTCCCATCTCTGGCGTGCTTGGCAAGGCCGGGGTATGTTGTTTTTTTTTTAAGATCCAATCAAATGAAATTGGCGGAACGTATAACCCTACCAAGCTGGTCGGGTACCCTGTGCATGCTTGCTGCAGCTTTAACTGATCTGACTCACTGGTGACGCTAAGGGGTGTTAGCTCAAAGCGCTCTGTGGCTCTTAGCGAGGAATGCAACCGGTTGCTGATTATTCTGGTGTGTTGTCCAGCAAGTTGGGGGCTGAGGACTAGGAGTTGGGATTCCTGGGTTCTAGTCTGGGCTCTGCCATTGATTTGCTGTGTGATCTGTGGCTAGTCATTTCCTCTCTTGGTGCTAGTCTCCCTGAATGGAGATAATCCCAGGGATGTGGTGAGATGTCAAGGCCCTCTGAGACCCTTACGTTCCACCTTTCACTTATCTCGTTACCTGGTGGGGCACCCCTCGCCCCTGGTGATCTTGTCGGCCGTCAATCCGTCCGTCATGGTGATGCTCCGCCTCTTGATGTGCCCCCCTTTCTGGCTGGCGGGGCTGTGGGGCCCGCTGTGCTTCCCATTGGCTAGTCCGTAGCTGGCCTCCAGGTAGCGCAGCGGGAAGGTGCGGTTGATGGGGCAGTAGACGATGGCGCCGCTCTGCTCGGAGACGGCTTTGCGGTTCCCCACGTAGAAGCGCACCAGGGCAGGCACGTTGTCAAAGCTCTCCTGCTCGAACAGGTACTGGATGTGGGTGCGGCCGTCGCTGGACTTCACCATCACCTTGTTGATCTTGAAGTGCAGCGGCTCGTTCCTCCAGCGGCACGTCAGCACGTAGTCCCCCAGGCTGGTGAGCGAGTCACGGATCAGGAAGTCCCCGTTCCTCTGGACCAGGCTCTCCGACACCTGGGGACGCAAGGCGGAGATGATCAGACCTCCCCTGCTCTGGGTGGGCGCCACCACAAGCAACTTTCCATAACCTGGGTGGGGGATGGGTGTCAGCGGGGGATAGGGATCTGTGGGGGGAGTGGCGGGTGGTGTTTGGATCATGAAATAAATTCATCCTGGAGGGGATGGAGAAGACTTAGGTGCATGGTGAGAAAGAGGGAGATGGCACTAGCCTAGGCCCAGCCCTGGGCCCCGATTCTCCCCTGCCCTGCACTTTGTGCAGTCATTTACAAAAGTGCTGCAGCTCTGACTGGGTTGCGTTTTGCACCATGTTGCACTGGGGTAGGTGATTTCACCAGGTGCACGGCAGTGGTGAATCAGGCCCCTGATCCAGGCCTCTCACGTGGCTGCAAGGAGCTTGGGGGAGCTCTGCTAGCTTCCTTCTCAAAATGCTCCTTGTTGCATGAGCTAGAATCTCAGTCCCATCCCCTGAAACTGTGGGGTGGGAAGAGACCTGCCAGGACACAGAATGGGGGCCAGATTCATGGAGTTTCCTAAGATGGGACCTATGCCCCAGTTTTAGGCTCCGCTGAGATCCACAAAACTCTCACGGAACCCTATAGGAGCCTAAACTCCCTCACTGCCTAAGTTTTCAGGGTAAAAGTTCCCTTGGCACCTCGGTTTCTGCCTCCGGACATGTGCACTGCTGCCTCCCTCTAGACCTCCAGGCACCCATCTGCCACCATCAGAGGGAATCCCAAACCAGTGGAAGGCAGGCGTTTGTCAGCCTAAGTCATGCACAGGGCCCGATCTGGTAGGGTGGCCTCTCAGCATGCCGACTGAATCAGGTGCCATTCAAAATCTGGCCAGATGAGGAGATGGGGGGGTAGTGCCTACCTTCTAATTTTTAGTCCAGTGGTTCAATCGCTCATCTGAGTGGTTCAATTTCTCCCCTGCCACCTAGGTAAGGGGGTCTTCCCCCTCTCAGGCAAGCACTCTAACCACTGAGCTAGGGGATATTCCGATGTGGGGCACTCTCAGTATCTCCCGTTGAAGCTGTTCCATGGGGGATAAATAATGAAGAGTGATCAGAGCAGGGGGGCTGGACCCCATCACCCGAACCGCTGAGCCACAGAGTCAGTCTCTCTCTCTCTCTCTCTCGCCCAACGACCGTTCTACTGTGGATAATGACTGAAAAAGTCCTTGAGCCAGAGAGAGGCTGACTCTAGAGCCCAGGCACCTACCTGGGAGGTGGGAGACCCAAAGGCCCATCCCCCTGCTCCAATCACTCTTTGCTCTGGGCTAAAAGTTATAAGGTGGGTGGCGGCTCCTCCTCCAGCCATTTGCATATGGAGCAAGGGAGGCGCCTAATTCATTCCTGCAAGAAACCACTTAGGTGCTGAAGCCATCCGGCTCCAGGCGGTGGGTTCCCATTTGTGGATCACCAGCATGGACAAGTGTTCCCTTCAGCCCTGACATAGGCGCCTATCTTTGACAGTGGGGTGGGGCTTAGCATACGGCTCCCTGCCTAGCATGCTGGCTTTTATGAATGGCATTGTAAAGTGTCTCTCTCCCCTGGTTACTGCACAGGGAGTCTCGTCGCCAAACTTGTGGATCACTGTCCTTTCTGCCATTTTTTTCTAGGCGCCTAAAAGTTAGGCCAATGCCGAGTGTTGCAACACCCACGTCCCTTTGTGCCCACCCCAGAACAGAGCAGGATTGTCTTGTGGGGCACTTGAGTTCCTCCTCCAAATATTCATCTCCCCATCTGCCCCAAGCTAGATCTGAAGACTATGGGGGGGTGGGGGGGAGGGGAAGAGAGACTGGTTCCACGGACACTCAAGTGAGTGGAGAGGAGCTGAGGGGACCCTTAACGGGGTGGGGGTATTTGTATCATCAGGGTTCAAGGGAACTGCTTGTGCCCCCAAGTGCTGCTCAGAATGGTCCCATGACCACATGGCCAGGCAGTGCTCCCTGCAGCACAGATCCACGGGGGCAATGCAGACTGGCCAGCGACCCTTTCCCAGTGGAGTGGGCTCATGTGAGACCAGCCTGCTCCCTCTCTCTCCACCTCTTCCTGTCACTCTATAGGTCTCTGTCTCTCTTCTCAGCCCCAACCAAGATCATATCCCAAGGCTGCCTGAAGGGGAAATCCAGCCATGAGGTGTCCCAGTGCAGGGGGCAAGAGTGTCCTGCCCTCTCCTTCCAGTCCTGCTGCCAGTGGCAGAATGGGCAAGGTGTTGAGTTCAAAGCCCCACTGCGGAGATGGGCCTTAGGGTGGCTCTTGCTGCGCTAGTGCTTGAGGCCAGCCCGGATTCTCCAGGGCAGGCAGCCAAGGCCTGGGGCTTCCAGCAGCAGCCCAGCTCCCCCTCACCTCTCGGGGGATGCGCCCATGGTACCACACGTGGCTGCGCAGGTCCGTGCTGCTCAGTTTCAGCTCCTCCTCCAGCTCTTTATGAAGCTTCTCCGGTGAAGAGTCAAGGATGTACTTCTCCTTGGAGAACTAGAAAGAGCACAAGTGCACATCAGCCACCACTCCGTTCCTCTGGACATGCCAGGAACCACCCGAGAACAGAACCAGCACCCAAGGAGTTGCCCTTGGCCGGAGGAGAGGGCCCATCCCAGACACACCAGATACCCCAAGGAGATAGGAGCCCCACCAGCTGTAAAAGGATCCCCTCCAATACAGAGCTGCCACCGCACAGCAGAGATCCACCAACACCGAGTTACGGATGGCAGCAGTGTAAGGATGGTTTGGATGGCCTGTCACCGACAGAGATCGGGGCTTGTGGTGGGGGAAGGGGGATGATGTGTAAAGAGAATTGTCAGCTAACATGAGCTGCACAATGATCCTGTGCACCCAGTGACGGGAAGGTGCATGGATGTGCTGTCTGTAGCGGAACCCGAGATGACAGCTGGTTTCACGAGAAGGCTCTTGTGAAGAGCCCTTCACTCTGCACATCCCCTGGGGCCAGCTGTGCCGCTTCACTGCTTTTCTTCCTGGATTGATTGTGCCTGTGTTTGTTCACACACGCGCTCGGGGGAGGAGAGATGTATTGATGCCCCTGTTCCTCCGCTCGGGCAGCATATGCTTCTCTCAATCAAAGCACCTGCAACTCCCCTGCAGTGGACGAGAGGTCCCACTGGACACAGCCTCCTCTCTGCCCTCCCTACTCTGCCACCAAACTGTATGACATCACTGGGTTATTTCTGTCTGTCAGAGTCCCAGCAGGCCAGGAGCCAATGACGCCAGTGCAACAGAAGGCAGAGCTGCTGGAGGAAGAAAGGTCAGAGCCAGCGATCCTGTCTGCAGCAAGCTGCAGGTGACTACAGCACAGTCCTCAATGTAGGTTCCTGCGTGTCCAGTGCGCTCCCTCTGTTTCCAGTGCATCATCTCAGCTGGCACTGCAGGACCCCGTCGCAATGCAATTCTAAACCCTATACCTGAACTGGGCTACCATGCTCACTACTACAATATTTGCCTGCTCAGTCATGGCTTATCGGGTGAATGAGTCTTAATTTCTAAGTGGGGCTGGGAATTTGATCCGCCAGAAGGTTTTGGACTGAATCAAACCCTTACTCTTCTGGCTTGTTTGGCACTAATTTTTCTGGGCTGTGCACATGGGAGACGCGCACATGTACTATCCACGCATCCCTTGCATTCACATGTTGCCATGAACAATATGGAGACAGCTACATAAGACACCTGTCGAGATGCAAGAGGGATGGCTTTGATTTTGTTCCATCGTGGGATAGCAACCAAAATGGTACAAAGCTTCCCTCTGTTTCCAACGGGGTAACATCTTGCAATATGTCTGTTGTGCTTACAGTTAATTTGGCCACACCGGGCTATTGTGCCCGAAGATATTTATGTAGCAGAATTCACTTCCCATTCTTTATAGTGGTCTGTCTGTCTATCTGTATTGCTGTTGCAGAAATATTCAATGTTCTCTATCTGGCCCTCTTCACCATAGTATCTGAGCTCTTCACACTTTAATGGATGTTGTCCCTGTGAAATAAAAAGGCTGTCGCAACTGGCTCTTTAAGAAGGAAGAGGCCAGCTCACCTGTGACTGAGAAGCCAACCCTCAACTGGGCTTAAAAGGATGCCTGGCTGGGACCTAGAGGGAAGGAGAGAGACCTGGAGAGTCCCCCAGCTGCCTGTGAGCAAAGAGCGAAAGAACAAGGAAAGGGGCAGGTGAGAGCTACCTGAGCGTGTCAGGAAAGGGGCTAGCCTGCTGACCTTCCTGAGCTGGAGAGCCAATGAGGGGAGGCTGAAAAGGGCTGAATCACTGGCTGGTGTTTGGGTCTAAGTCACGAGACTGGTGATTTTCATGTGGATGGTCTAGAGAGTGGGGCTCTGGAACAAGGGCAGAAAGGGACTGCGAGGGAAGCAAGTGCTGGTGGGTGACCTGGAAGTGAGATCCCTAGGGGGAGAATGAAAAAAATCTCACTACCTTTGTATGTTTTACTGTGGGAAGTGGGAGAACAGTTTTACCATGGCGGTTCTATGGACTATTGTACCTCTACATCAATTATGCCCAAAGATGGGACTTTGTATCGGACAGTAGTAGACTGTGTTCCTTTTTATGGTTGGAGCATGGGGAAACTGAGGCAGATGCACCTGTTGTGCCATGACCTGACTTTGGAGGGTGCCCTGGGGAGGGGTTGCCTTGTCACAGAGGTATTCTCCCCCATGTATAGATGAGGAACCAAGGCACAGCACAGTACAGCTGTGTAAGGCCCTTGTCTTTTTGTTTTGATTTTGTGAAATATTTCCTGGGAATTTCTCTGTTTTATTCTAAAATTTTAAATATGGATGAAAATTTTTGTTGTTTTTTTTAAAAGGGGGGGGGAGCCAAGTACTCACTGGGGGGCAGTGGGTGGGGAGCATGCCTGGTGCTCATGGGGTAGCAGGAGTGTGCTCCCTGTGGGTCTGTTGCTGCAGCAGTTGGGAGGTCTGGGCTGCTGGGAGCTGGCTCCTTGCCCATCTAGCTCCCTGACTTCACAGCAGCTGTGGGGACTCTGCAAGGGGGAAGCTGGGCCCTGGCTCACCCAAAATTCAGGTGAAAATTGGTAAATCCCCAATACTGATTTTCCTGCCTCCCCCCCGCCACCAAAACCTGGGCATTTTTCCAAGAAAAATGGGTAAATACCAAAACTGCAGAACCTCCCAGATGTGTGGCCTGGGCCAAGTCACTTCAAGTGGGTTGGAACCAGGAGTTCAAGGCAGGTCTTTAGCAGACCATCCTTCTTCCCTGGTTGGAGCAGCTTCTCGTGTCACTTCTATTGGAATGTAGTTTGACTGCCACCAAGATGCTAGGCTGCAACCAGCTTTCCATTATAAAAGCACTGCCCGTTCCTGGGTCGAGTCCGCCCTGTCCCCCAGCCATCCCCCTACTCCCCACGCTAGGTGTAGTTCCATGTTTCTACAGGCTCATGCATAGGCTCTAATGCTATCCTTTCTCTAGATGTAAAGAGATGCTTTTCCCTTGCAAAGGGATTCAGCATTTCAGCTGTTTCCCCCCCCCACACACACACACACAACTGTGAGGTTGGAACAATCAGCATATTTGGATGTCACCTCCCAGCGGGAGGCCAGAGAAGTGAGTGGCATTGTGGTCAGGATTTGAAGGGGGGAGGGGTTGAGTCTGGGCCAGGGCAACTCAAATTAAAAAAAAAATCAAATCAAATAAAAAAAGCCACTTCATCTGATCTGTAATCAGTGCACTGTTGGGGAAAGCTCACCCTGTGGGGAAGGATGGATCACGTAGGAGTAACACAAGAGACCCATCCACGAAAGGGTTAACTCCACTCTGTTAGTCTGCTAGTATCATGAATAATAATGACAGATTTAAAGGGAATCTTTTGCATAAAAATGAGCTTTTTACTAACACTCCTGCACCTGAGCCTAAAACCTCCAAGTCTCCCCTCCCCCCGCCCCTAGAGAGACACAAGGGAATGACGTAATGTCTCGGCTCAGCTGAAGCTGGGACTCAGGCCCAGGACCACCCTGCTCAGACTCCGCGTCAGGGAGAGATGACAGGATTCCCAGAGGGCTGCAGGGGATGCCCAGTCACAAATGCCCAGTGGAGCTCCATAATCCCAGCCGGCCATGCCCACACGTACACAAGCCTAGACCTTGGATCCCTCTTCCTGCGAGGGACAGGCTGGGCTCTCCCATATACCAGTGCAGCATCTCAAAGGAGTTGCTCTGGATTTACACCTGGGAGTGCCACTAGGCTCCCCCCCCCCATTGCATTATTTTGCACAACACACACTCATGCAGGCTTCTCTTGTATAGAAAGAACCTGGAGCACCACTTAAGACAGGCATGACCCACAGCCCCACAGTTCAGGGTTAGTTGCACGTTCTGGGCCAGCACTGAAATATCTAGTGCAGAGGGGCCTGGGAGTTAAGACTCCTGGGTTCCATTCTCATTTATCACATCAGGCAAATCATGCCATCTGTTTTCTCATCTGTAATGCAGATACAAGACCCATTTTGTCCAGTTAGAAATTACTCTGATGAGGCAGAGGTTCCCACCACTTCATATAAGAGTCTGAAACATCTCACTATTACAAAGTTTCCTTTGTTTAATTTCCACCTTTTCCTCCTCCTTATACTTACTGGCCCACATTCCCAGGTACAATGATGCAAGGGCACTGCAATCCAGGGTGTAACGGACAGCAAAGTTTGGCTCACTCCAGCGGTTAGAGGTTTGAAGCCCCTTGTCACCCCTTTTGATTATGGGATGCTAAATGCTAACACACCGAATAACTGTGATCGCCACATCCATTTATGGCCAGGGTCTCGCATTCCTACTCTGACAGAATTCCCATTGAAACCAATGGGGATTTGGAAAAATTGTGGTTCTATTTCCCCCCCCTCCCCCCATGTCTCTGATCTGGATATATGGTATAAGGGCTGCCTTGCCCCAGCACCAGCAGAGTTCATTGAGGTGTTTGGTGGCTGAAGTTAGAGGTGAACCACTAGCCATGGTCCAGCTGGTAGGATATTAAAGGGTCACACACACACACACATCTACAGGCAAATGCTTCAGACCTGCACTTGCATGACAGCTGGCCTTGGTTCATTAGAATGTTGCCCCCATGCCTAACCCCTTCCTGTCTACTCTCCTTCCACTCCTTCTGTTGCCACAGGTCTACGTGCTCTCCAGACCTTCTCTGTAGGTTAGCTCCTTTATCCGTTCCTGCCCCAGTTCTTTTACATCTGTCACCAGCCACCCTCTCCTTTCTTAGTAAAGCACTAGAGCGCGTTGCTCCAGGTCAGCTCTCCAACCACCTTTCTGGTGGGCTATTCTCACTCTGGCCAGAGGCTGGAAGCCACATTACAGTGAGTATGGCTTCTCTTCCGCTGATGAAGCTTTCTCCCGCCTCGCTATCCTGGACCATAGGGAAGCCTTTGACACCATGGAGGACTCCTCCCCCTGGGTCCCTTCCGTAGCTGTGTAACATATCAAGTGCTCTCTGGTCACGGATCTGGTCCTACCTATCAGACTCTTTCGCTGGTGGAGCTGCCTTCTCTACGGAGTCCCAGAAGGTTCATTTCCTCCTCCTGTTCTCTACCACCTCAATCCTTTTTCGGTTTTTTAACCTGAAACATCTCTACCCTGACGATACTCGATGCTCCATCTCTTGACACCTTTAATGATTCCTCCCCATCCATCTTGACCAAGTAAACTTGTGGTTTCCTCCCAGCTTCCTTCAGCTAATTGTCTCAGGCAGACTATTCTCTCTTGGGCAATCAGACCTCCCATGTGCCTTCCACGTAGGCATCATCCTAAACCACAAGCTTTCCATCTGCAAATCTGCCTGTCATCACCTCCCAGGCATTCCCTCTGTGTACATTATGTCACCTCTGCTGAAGTCCCGAGCTAAGCTTTCATCTCCTCTTACAACCCCATTCTCTATGGCTTCCCCAGCTACCTCAAGTACACAGACGCATGATTACACCCTCCTATCCTCTGCTCTGCTGGCAGCATGTTCATTTGTCCTGGAACTGGAAAACTGCCCTTCTTGTTTTGAACCCCTTCCTTGGCTTGCCCTAGCTAATCCACAGATCTTCCCACTCCATGCTCAACAGGAACTTGCCTTTTTTCTGTCCCCAAGCCCACCACTGCATGCACTAGTCGCTTGTGGTGCAAGTGCCTTCTGCTCTGCAGCCACGGCCTTCTGGAACAGCTGCCTTCTCTCTTGCTCCATCCAGCCTTCCTCCTGATTTAAAGTCTCTCTTCTCCCTTTCCTCTGTCTCTGACATTTTATTTGAACTCTCCCGACTCAAACAACAGTTACCAAGTATTTTGGGGCTCCTAGATACAGCCTCAGACCAGAAAGGGCCAACTCCAGACCTGTCACCAGCAGGTGAAACTCCATTGATTTCAGGGGATCTGGATTGCTCACCGCAGCTTCAAATTCATGTGTGCTCTGTGAAGCTGTACTGTACTGCACTGCCCAGTGGCATACTGGGCCAAGATAGGGCTGACTACCTTGCTCCTGACATTCCCCAGAGTATCCCAGAATCCTTTGTACTAACTGCACTGGCCCAGGCTCCAACCAGATCCCACACACCAGACCCTTTCTTCTCCCACCTGCTGGTGGCTCCTGGGAACCTGCAGCAGAGTGCTTGGAGTGAGCCCTGCACTTTCTGGAGCCCTCGAGACATGGCACCCCATGTGTCTGCCTGTGCTCAGCTATGTCTCTACCACTGGACTGGAGCGGTGGATGTGAATTCCTCTGACGGCACTGGGGCCCAATCCTGTGAGGTTCAGAGCACTCAGAACTCCCACTGACTTGAGGGGGAGCGGCAGGTATCCTGCGGGCTCCCCGTTAGCTGGGGTTCTCCTGCCCTCAAGTCCTTAAACACACAGGCAAACCCATTCAACACGGCTGAACTTTATTAGCAATGAATGGTAGCCAGGGGATGCAGCCAAAGTCCAGCTCCCTCCCAGGGGGCCTAGGCCTGAGCAGATACCGTTGCCATGACAACCCCATCCTCTGACATGGAGCCGCCCGCATCTCTCCATGTGAGTGGCGGCAGCAGCTTGTTCATGGCGGCTCCCTCCCCTGCAGCAAAGGCTTCCAATAAAACACCTCCCAAACTAGCTTCTAGGGCAGAAGGGGATGCGGAGCGGAAGGATGTACACTGAGGTGCAGCCTGCAGGGCCCACCTGGCAGTACATGATCCACACAGAGGGGGTGGAGCAGTGGGGGTCTGGGGTGGGACTCCCCACAGTGGGGGGATCCTATTGAAGTCACTAGTGCCTGAGAGTGGGAGGGCTCGGGGGGGGGGGCAGGGTGTGTGTGGAATTGGTGATTATGTCATTTCCATCCCCTCTGTTCTCTGCCGATGCAGCCGCTCTCAGAGCGGCCCGAAGTGGGGGGAAAACAGCTCTCCCGGCTGTTTCATTCCTGCTTTAGTTTTCCCCCCTTTCCCAGCGGTACCTTGGAGAATAACAGGGAGTTGTATTGAGAATTGGGGGCGATCCAGAGCAATTGGGGGGGGGTATGGGAGTGACCCCAGCTCAGCATGCACAGAGGAAGAAGAGGAAGCGCTGCTGAGGGTCAGAAAGTGCCAGCAAGAGCTTTTTCAAAGCTGTTTGCTGCTTAGAATTAGTCATTGCATCATTTAGCTGGGAGAATGGCCCTTCCCTCTCTCCATTAGCTTGCTCCAGAGATCTCTCTCCAACCCCCTCAGGCACACACCTCATTCTCGCCAGAGAGACTCTGGGAGGCTCTTTAACCTTTGCCACTAACCTAAATAGACAGTCAATGGACTGCGTGGGCACGTGCAGCAGACCCCCAAGATCCCATCACAACTCCGTCCATGCAATGAAAGCTTCCCCCCTGCCCTTCCTCCTGGAAATACAGCAGGACCCACACCACAGTACGTTAGGCTTGTAGAGTCAGCTCACCCCATATAGAGTGGGAGCACGCTATCTCACCTCTCGGTGCATCAGTTCCCCCTGCAGGCGATAGCCATCTCCCCCTCAACCCCCTCATGCACCTCATCCCCGATGTACCCTTACACATGGCAGAAGACAAGCCACAGGGATGCAGCGCCTGGTGTGATGGGGCACCAACTTGGGTGGCAGCAAGATGCTACCACAATATCAGTTTTCAATAGCAATCATCCAGAAATCATCTTTTTTTTTTTAAAGCAAGGAATAAGTGAGAGGAGTGCGTTTGGTCTATTTCAGTCTGTTTGATAAGAAACTGGCATTAGTCAGCCTGAGGACCTCCAATGTTATGCCCGCAATAAATAGATTAGTCTTGGATTTGTTTCCCCCTCCCCCCGGATTAGTGACTGTTCCAGCCAATATTGTACATGTGGGCTTTCCCCAAATCCTCACCATCCACATATGCAAATATGCAGGATAACAAAACCAAACAAGCCCAGCCAAGCAGCACCCACTGTCCCTGAGACTGGATTTGGCCAGACGCCAGGACAGCATTAGTGCTGTTGGCCAGGTGCTAAACTAGCAGAAAAAAGGGATAGTGTTGAATGAGCAGGAGACTCTTGCATTAGGGGTGGGGAGGAGGGAGAGCAGAGAGCACCCTGAGCTGCCCTGCTGATTGGATGGAGAGATCCCACCATTGCAGGGGCTCTGCCATGCTTTCCAGCCCTGTGCTGTGCACTGTTTATTCCCTAGCTGTCCCTGGATGGCCTTGTCTACACTAGAGTGTGCTGCATTAGCCACCACTTGGTCCCCTTTGCACGCCTGTGACGCGCTGTACATCCATGTGCAGACGTGCTAGCAGTGCACCATCTGCATTAGACATGCTTGGAATCCGCCCGCATGGTCCTTCAGTGTGCAGTGCCAACATGGATGGGGATTGCTGGTGTGAGAGCATCATTGGTGCATGCACCCCTCCTTCTCCCACAGTGCACCTGTCGCTGCTTAAATTGCCTGTCTGGTCTGCCTTCTGCACAGGGTCATGTGTGCCAGAAGCCATGTGCACAACCAGCCCTGTCCACACCATGGAGTTATGCACCATTATCCCAGCAATCAGCTTGATTCCGCCTCAGTCACTAGCGCGTCTCAGAGGAGGCCTTCCCATGAGCGTGCTGCCAGCTGGCCAGGAGCCGACAAGCAGGCGCTGGCAAGATGAGGAGATCCAAGGCCAGCTGAATGCTGTCATAGGAACACTCTGGTGTGTAACCGGGCATTCTGGTTGACTAGCTGAGAAGGTCAGCACCCACAGTAGTTAACAATGCCAAGAGATCAAGAGACTTACGGTCCAGCACAAGGACCAGGACAATAACAGCACATCTGGTGCAAGGTAAAGAACATGCGTGTTCCAGAAGTACCTGGACCAAGTGCTTGGCACTTGCCCTTCCATGCAACCCAGTATGCTACTAGAGAGCAGGGAGGCAACTCACAGCACAGTGGGGAGGAAGGAGGAGGTGAAACGGTCACGCCAGAACTAGACAATAGTAGGAGCTGCCACAGACATTACCAGGATCTGCTCGGGGAGCCCAACACAGCAGCCATGCTGGCTCAGCAGGAAGAGAACCTTCTGCCCAAGCTCTATGGGGGCTGAGACTGTCTTCCAGGTTCCTGGGAATGCTGCCATTACTGCTTGGAAGAAGGCAGGGGGAGTCCTCCTCTCCCTGCTTCCCTCCCCCATCCCTGCGCAGCACAGCACCGGCTGCCGAATGCCGTCAGCCAGATGAGCGGGTTAGTTCCCCAGGGTTGGCATCCCCCGCAGTAGTAGGCCAGCTTCCAGCCGGGGTGAGAATGCCCAGTTCGGCGACTGGCTGAGCCATGCTATTCGGCTGGACTAGAAGGGGCAGAGAGAGGCTGAGAATCAGAGAATTTTATTGAAAGGAATTACAGGGGGGCCCTGTAGCCAAGACACTTACACTCCATTTTCTCTTTCTGCCCTAGGCCAGACATGGCAATAAGAGACACGTTTCTCTTACCCACCTGCAGTCCCATTTCATTCTTTCTAGCTAATGCACGAAAGACAATCCTGGGCATATTTTCTATGTACAACTAGTACAGGCCATGAGAGTTAACTTACGCCACATCTCCTCCTGCTGTCAGGCACAAGATACCTTTTTATCAGTCTAGCAGAGAGAATTAATCTTAGCCCTTATTTCCCCCTCGCCCCCAGATCCTCAGCAGTTGTGTCTGAAAATGCAAATCAGTTGCAGGAGTGATGCATGTTTCCATCAAACCCCACAGAACTTCTTTTAGCCTCTCCATCCAGGGAGTGGTTCCTTTGATACAATCCATGTGAGTAACCCTAATTTCCTCATGAACTCAAGAATTGCCTGACAGTCCCTTGCTGGAACCCTCTGCACAAGGATGCTGTCAACTCCACTTCTTTTTCTTTGTAGCACCTACTACAGATGTGGGGCCGGAGGACGCGATCCATGGTGGAACGGCTAAGAAGCCCAAGGACCAGGAAAAGCAAGGAAAACCAATACTTGGGACACGTAGAGGGACGTGAGAAGGGTCTTGGAGTAAATGATGGAAGGAGGTAAAAATGATGCCCGCTTTTAAGAGACTGGACAGGTTCAGGCAGAAGTGGAATGATTGGGGAAGGAGACCTGAGACCAGGCAATTCTAATGAGAGTTTTTCAAGGACTCAGGCATCACATTGAACCTAATAACTGGCCTCTGCACCTGCCAGATACAGGTTAATAGTGCTCTTTGGAGCACCTCCTACTCTCCAGCTCCTTCATAGCCCTCACTCCAGGTATTGCACCCCTCTGCCACAGTCACCTAAGAGGACTAGAATCCCCAGTTAGATGGACAAGGTGCACCTGTAAAATATTCAGTTACCATTGTTCATGTAACTACGTTACCCTGGTTTGCCATTGCAGCTGGCCTGAATTTTTGTTTGTGTATAATAAAGTCGAATCTGTGGGGAAAGCCTGTGTAATGAGCACAATCAATCATTTTGGTCTTTAATACCAAAACCAACAACAGTTCACTCCTCCATTCCATCTAGGAACGAAGCCACACATCCCGAAAGAGCGCCCACTGGTACGGAACGCACCAGCTCGTCTGTTTAGCAACATAGGTCACTGAACACATCACTCAAGTAGACCACTCTCTGCACTGGCTCCCCACTGAGGTCAGACTCCAGTTCAAGGTCTCTGTCCTGATATTCAAAGCCCTCTTTTGGAATTGCTCCTGGCTACATGACCTCTCACGGCAGCTGTGTTCTGTTGGAACAATGAAACATGAGCGTGGGATGGGGGGGTGGGGGGGACTCTGAAATGTTAGGGGGCTGTACTATGGAATAGCAGTTAGTGCAACTGCAGATAGTTGTGTGGATGTCGGGCAAAGCTGAAGGCAAGTCAGCATGGCTATGATGGACATGTTGCAGTGTTGGTACTTAGATGGGCGCTATGCTACTGGTTCAGTCTCTAGTGTAGACACAGCCAGGGCATGAGTATGCACATCCATCTATCTCGATATTCCTTATCTCACTCCAAGGCTGCAGCTGCATCCCTTTGCTGAGCTGCCATTGGTCAGAAATGATGTCATTGCTTCCAGTGTTGGGTGGCGGTGCATGGCTATTGGTGGAGGGGCAGAGATGCTGTTGTCAGCTGGAAAGGCTCCAGTCATTCATGTGGAGTTCAGTGCGTGTTCCCTCTGGGGGCTTGGACAGATAGATGGAGATAAAGATCTGGCAGAGCCAGGTGAGCACTTGGGGCTCACTTTTAACCCTGCATTGCTGGGACGTAATGCCACATCCCCTGCAGGGTCCCAGCAAGAGAGACTGTAGCTGATTTAACTCTTGCAGTGCTGGGTCAGAGTGCCTAAAGCCCCTTTCTTTAACCCATGCACTGAGGAGCCAGAGTTGTATGTCCTGTGGATGTTCCCTCAGCAAGGCTCTGCAACAATCAAAAGAGAAGCTGTCCCCAGAAAATCCTGCCCAGGTTTTAGGTTGAGATCAGTGCTTGCATTGACAGGGCTTTGGGGCTTTAGACTGCTCTGCCTACACTCAGGCAGTGCAGACAGGATCACTAAAACTCAGGACTATACCTCACAGGTCTGGAGAGTCCTCCTGATTTAAGGAGCTCCAAGTTACCTGGGACATAAGCAGTGGACTTGTGATATGGTGCCTACCCCACACAGCTGATGAAAGGACTAAAGAGGACCGGAGAGTCCACACAATTAACCCACGTGGTTGCACCTGGAGGGTTGGCCAGGCCTAATTAATGATGAAACCCAGTGGGGAGGGACTGTGTGATGCTATAAATAGAGGAAGTGTAGCACATAAAGGGGGAGTGGTGCAGGGAGAAACTCTGCAACCACTCTTTTGGTAGCAGGGAGAGACCAGACCAGTAAGATCAGGCTTCTGGAAGATGAGGACAAAGGCTTGGTAGGAATACCTCCAGGGAGGTAGTAGTAGAGAGTCTGGTGGAATGACCCTTCACTGCCTGTCCTAGGGTACCTGGACTGGAGCCTAGTGTGGAGGGTGGGCCTGCATTCCCCTGCCAGCCCCTGGTAAGGTGTACAAAGACCAAGAAAAGTGTGTACAACCTACTGGGCTCAGACTCAAGAGTGGCAGACCAGGCAGAGGGATTGGACATTTGTTTGTTACCCTAGAAGGGGTGAGACATCATGTGACTCAGCTGGGGGGCTGAATCCTGAGAAGAAGTAGACCACCTCAGGGCCAGACTAGCTGTTAGTAGAGGCCGCTACAGGAGAAGATGCTGCTACACTATGCCCAGCCTGGAGGGAGCGTGCCAGGGGTAAGTCATCCCTTCTACCATGCTCTTGGGTTTGTCTTTTTTTAACCCCTCCTGTACTAGATTACTCTCCTCCAAATTTCCAGTCAAATACAGCTGGACTCTTACAATGCTCTGTTCCACTCCTGTCATTTGCCAGACACCTAGTGTATCCTTGGTGCGATGGGAAACAGATACTGAAGGGACCTGCTTCTTACTGCTTGCTACCACCCCAGCACCAACACAGGTAGCATTTCACACCCGCTCTGCACAAGTGTAAGTGGTGACCCCAGGTGTAAGGTGGTAAGAACCCAAGCATGCTTTAGCTGAAGTCCGGCCCAGCCAATGCAGTAGCGTAGGCCAAGCAGCTGAACTTCAAACCAGACTTTTTGGCGTACGTCTCTAGCTGACGCTGGGTGGGTTCTCACCACAAGGCTTTCGGGAAGAAGTGTGTTTTGTAAGAAGGGATTTAAATGCACCCTTGCATATAGTGAGCTGCAGGGGAGAGGGTGCCCCCCTGGGCCAATGGTGGTAGTGGAGCACGGGTAACACCTGGTAGAAGCATCATACGTGTCGGATTCGGGTGTCTTAGGTTTTGGATTGTATCTGCTCACCAGGCAACCTCAACACCGCACGTTGACGACACTGCTGTAACTACATGTCAGCTTTGCTCTTCCTACGTCTCTGACAGCCCAGCATGTTGCCTGGTCAGACGCGGTGGGGTGGGCAGCAAGTGACAGAAAGGAAGTGACAAAGGCAGGGGGCAAAGAGGCTTTTCTTATGAGGCTCAGACTCTATGTTGCTTTTTTGGGCTGTGTGGGAAAAATATTCACTGCAAAAGCCTAGAAACTGGGGGTTCTGTGCTCAGATTAGATCGTATTCAGCTACTCCTGTTTGGTGAAGGGGGAGGGGAGAGAGAACGGCCACAGGGAAAGGTTGCTTGAAAACAGGACCAAGTGTGGCGTATTCCTCTGTAGTGTTTGTAGTCCAGCTGAGGGCAGGGCCCTGTTGTGCTAGGTGCTGTACATGCCCCTAGAGGGAGACTGCCCCTGCTCCAGAGAGTTCACAGTCCAGCCTAACTAGACAAGGCAAAGGGGGGGGGGGGAGAAAGGAGGGATGATTATTCCAATCTTACAGCTGTTGTCAACTCACAGTGAAAAACTGCAATACTGCCGAAAAACTGGCCCCAGGCTATTGGCAAAGGGGTTTTGTTTTTTGAGTCCCAACCAGACTGATTCAGTTTTCATGAAATTGTGTTTAAAAAGCTCCTGTAAGACAAAAGGGAACATCTTCCTCTTCCCCCCCCCCCCCCCCCCGTCTCCCTCCAGGCTCTCTCAGGGCTCTGGAGCCCTCCAATGCCAACCCTGCTGCCAGCGCAGGTACCCAGCAAGTGGCAGACGCATGCATTAGGACCTGGCTACTTTCCCTGCTGCATCCCTGTGGCAGGCAGCTGCTGCTGAGCCGGCAAAGCAGATTGTGTCTGAAAGCAGAGGGAATCCTCCCTGCTCCCCCAGCTGGGGTGGGGGCAGCACACACAAGGTGGCAACTGCAGCAGGCGAGGGGGCTAGATGTAGCTCCCAGTCCCCGACCTGACTTCGTTGTGCCAGGTGAGCCTTTGCAGCCCCGTCTCGATTGCTCGGCAGGGCTCTGCAGAGCAAGTGGCTGCAACAGGGTTAGCACTAGCCTGACTCAGTCGCTCTCCAGAGCTGAGTGTGGCCAACAAGTGCTGAAGCCGGAGGCAGATCTGCATTACCAGGGGGGAACAGACCTAGCTGGCCCCCTGCTGCTGACACACAGGGTGGGGAGGAGGGGGGAAGAGTTGACTATCCAGCCCCAAGAGCTATGTTGCCCAAAGCAGCAGCCTAGCAAGGTTCAGCCAGGCAGTGGGGGGTGACTGACCCACTTTCCCTCACCTTGCAGCAGACAGCAGCTCAGTGCCCCCTCCCCATATCCCTGCTTGCACTTGCATCTTATTCCCGTGCTGCCAAGTCCAGCCCAGGGGGCTGCCTCTGCCCCCCTGGCACTGAGACATGGGGTGCTCCCTGCCCCATGGCACCCCAGAGACCAGCCAGGCATAGGGGTGATTCACCCCCCCCCCAAACCCTGAGTCATACTGTTTCCCTCAACACCTGTGCTACCTCTCCTGCTCAATGAGTCAGAGCTGGGGATGGGGACCCCCCCTTCACCCAGCTCAGCACCTGCCCCACAGGGATGTCTAGCTCCAACCCCCCACCCCAGGAGCAATCCCCAGTCTGGAGTGGCTAGTGGAATTGACCTCTGCCCCCCCACATGTCAGGGTCTGCATGAGGGGGTGCCCAGCTCCATCACTGACCTCAAGAGTGAGTGCCCAGCACCATACCCCCCAGCAGCCAGCCAGTGTCCTGTACTGTCATGCCCAGCCCCGTGTCCCCCAGCAGCCAGCCGGTGTCCCACGCTGCCAGGTGCCCCACGCCGTGCCCAGCCCCGTGTCCCCCAGCAGCCAGCCGGTGTCCCACGCTGCTAGGTGCCCCCCGCCATGCTCAGCCCCGTGCCCCCCCAGCAGCCAGCCGGTGTCCCACACTGCCAGGTGCCCCACGCCGTGCCCAGCCCCATGCCCCCCAGCAGCCAGCCCGTGTCCTACGCTGCTAGGTGCCCTGCACCATGCCCAGCCCCGTGTCCCCCAGCAGCCAGCCGGTGTCCCACACTGCCAGGTGCCCTGCACCATGCCCAGCCCCGTGTCCCCCAGCAGCCAGCCGGTGTCCCACGCTGCTAGGTGCCCTGCACCATGCCCAGCCCCGTGTCCCCCAGCAGCCAGCCGGTGTCCCACGCTGCTAGGTGCCCCGCACCATGCCCAGCACCATGTCCCCCAGCAGCCAGCCAGTGTCCTACGCTGCTAGGTGCCCCGCACCATGCCCAGCCCCGTGCCCCCCAGCAGCCAGCCGGTGTCCCCTGGCTGTGCCCAGCCCCTCACCTGCACTTGCATGAAGGATCCCCGGTAGAAGCAGCAGGCGGCCGCCGACAGGGCGCTCCAGAGGCTGCACCGCTCGGTCATGGCGCCTCCCCGGGGCCCGGCGCTGCAGCCAGGACCGGCCCGCGCTGCACCTGCCGCTCCCGGCTCCCTCCTGCAGCCGCCGCGGCCGGGCTTCAATTTCAGCCGCTTCCCCGATTACCTCATCCCTTGTCAGGCTGGGGGCGGGGCTCGGGCTCGGCCCCGCCCCCGGCCCGCCCCCACCCAGCCAGCCGGGAGCCCGCGGGGAGCGTGGCACGGCGGGGCCCTGGCCCTGCTAACCCCGGCTGGGACCCCGCCACCACGGGGCGCCCGGCCCCGCCCCCCCGGAGCCTGCCAGCCCTCCCACCCCACGGGGCCCCCGGCCCCCCTAGAGCCTGCCTGCCCCCACCCTACACTCTAGGGGGGGACGGGCGCCCTGTGGGGGTGGTGGGGGGCTGGCAGGCTCCGGGGGAAGGGCGGGTGCCCCTTGTGGGGCGCGGCTGGCAGGCTCCAGGGGTGGGGGGGGCGCGGCAGGCAGGCTCTCTCCCCCCCCCATCATTTTGACAGCCTGCCAGCCCATCCCTGCCTCCAGGCGTCTTCCCACCCGGCTATCCCACCTGGCTCTCTAGCCAATCACATTGCAGGGCATCTTTGCCTCTCCACAGGGCACCTGATCCAGATCTGCCAGCCCCCCTGTTACAGCCAGGAGGCCCAGCTGCCCCATGCAGGATAGTCTCCCACATTGGCTGTGCTAACCAGCCTCCCAGAAGGGCTGGTTCACAGGGGACAAGCTCTGAGAAGGGAGCCAGCTTTAATTGGCACCAGCTCTGTTTTCTCACATTTACACTCTCTAATCAAAGGAGTAACTAAACCCAGGGGGAAGGAAGGGGACTCTGGTTCACACCTTGTTTAACCCTCTCCAGCCCAAGCACCCCCTCACCCAGGCCCATTCACACTTCCCTGCATTCCAAACCCTCCCCCAGGCCAAGCACAATCCCCTTCAATTCAACAAACTCCAGGGTCCATTTGGTACCATTGTTTTTTCTTCCCTAGCCCCACAGGCCAGGCACAGCCGTGCACTCTTTTGGTGCTCTCCAAACTAGGCTGACTTTTGTTTGTTTTTTCCCTTCACTCTTTAATGGGAGGTTTCTTGGCTTTCTCAGAAGAAAGGAGACCTGGCCCTGGGAGAGGCGCAGGTCCCAGCCAGCAGGAAGCCACCCCTCTGCACAGCTGCCATCAGTGTCAGCTGCCCTGTATTGAAAGCCAAACGTGGAGTCCCATTTGGTTATCCAAGGGAAATCGAATCTTAGGCTACAAGGTGGCTCGCAAGGGATGGGAGGAATTCTCTACCCATCCTGTAACCCACACGTGGGGCATCCTGGGAGGTTCTCCACGTTCTCCTGAGTGATTATGTTTTGCCACTGCCAGCATTAGACTAGATGGACCAGAGCAGGATTAGAGGCCCAGATTGATCAAAACTTTTGGGGTGAGACAAGGCAGGTGTGTGGGAGGGGATAGGGGAGAAGCATGAGCCTGCAAGTTACTTACAAACGTCTGGAGCTCCAAATGCTGCCGGGAGATATAATAATCCCCACCCATGCAATTGCCAACCATGCCCCCATCCCCAAAGTCCCGGGAAGCAGATGCACCTGGGCAACAGTGGTGCAGAAGTTCTTGGTATTTAACAGTAGGTGTTAATTGCTGCCTTGAAGGAGCTAGGTAACTGAGAACACACAAAGGTATTTCTGCTGCAGTTAACATATGAACAGTACATTTTCGGATGTAATTAATTCAAACAAGTCCCTCGCATCCTGAGGAGAGGACAAAGCAAACGCTGCTGAAGACACACTTCTCCAGAGTGGCAGCTCCACACACAACCATGTGTGGGAAGATCAGAAAGGAAACAGATACAATGTGGGACCTGTCTGTGGACCTGTGGCTGACTCAGTCATAGGGGTTTTGTTCTGTGATGTTTCAATGGGCAGTGCTTTTATCCCAGTGGTGCCACCTCCTCGCTGGGACTCCTGTAAGGTAGGGAAGCTTTATCATGCCATTTCTCAGAAGAGAAACTGAGGCTCAGTGACTTGCCTGAGGTAAGGCAGGAAGTCCATGGTGGAACAGGGAATTGAATCTGGGTCTTCCACATCTCAAGCCAGTGCCCTACCCATGAGGCTGTCCTTCCTCCCCAGCATGGGACATGGCACATCCATACTGTGCACCTTTCAAGCAAGCGGTAACTGGGGCAGGAAGAGCAGTACAGGGCAGAGTCCCGGGATCCTAGGGGCTATGAGTGAACGGTTGGCTGTGGTGATCCAGGTCTCAGCAGACTGGAGTATAGCGCACAATGCCACGTACTTGTGAAAATGCCCTCGATGGCGGAGTGCAGCGTGTGTGTTTGAAATCTGCCACATGAACCTGGAATTGAACTCCCTTCTCGTCTTTGTTTGATAATGGAGACAGCGACACACACACATTCCCATAGGCATTTCCAGCCCTTCACTGCTGGAAGGGGAGAGCACAGCCTCCTCTTTCATCCTGAATGAGATCGAGGGACGGAACAGATGGTGGTTTACAGGGAGACGCTGAACTGAAAGAATCTGATTGTGATTCGTCTTCCTGAAAAGCCTGTTCCTCCTTGAAGGATTTTGTTGCTTTCCTTAGACAGAGCTGGAGCTTTGGCAGGACTCGGCTCCTCTCTGGGGAAGTAGCACTGGTTGGTACAGCTCTGAGCTCCTATGCTGATGGGTACATAGCCTATGTCTAGCTATCTCCCATCTCTTATCTGCCTCCCTTTCTAGGGGCGGACCTGATCTGTACCACCACGCAGCTCTCTAAAGAGCCTGGGATTGCATACAGAGTGAAATCAGATTGCATACAGAGTGACATTTGGATTGTGGCCTGCAATTCTGGCCTTCAGCACTCCCTCTTTTCACAGTACCAGCCATTCCCCTGGGCCTTGGGGGGCCTGTCTCTTCCTCAGGAGGGGAAGGGGAGTAGTCAGGGCTCAAAGTGGGCCAGACCAGGACGGTAGCACTCTGCACGTGTGTTAGTGACCACACAGGGTGTAAGCAATGGAGATTCGGGCCCAGCCTGTCCAATGAGATGCCAGCCACCTCCTGTTCCACTGGCCCCCTGCTGTCCGGCGTTTACACTAGCTCAGGTGGCATGTGGTTTGCTACTTGACTGTGTCATTTCCGCGCTGCTGCTGCACACGGGAGTGCATCAGCCAGTGGCAGCAGCTGCTCCCACATCAGAACGAAACTGTGAATGAGAGCAAACCGGGCCAGCAAATAAAGCACTCGGCTCCCTCGGGGACGCTGGCACACTCACTTCTGTATGCCCAGGGCTCCTCAAGGGACACTGCCCAGCCTGCCTGCTTTCTCACTTCAGCAACCTGGACTCTAAATAGATTCAGTAAGCAGACCTGGGTTCTGGGCTGCAGTCTAAGTGCTCCATCCTTGCTCTGCTTGGCTGCATGAGGACCTGTTGAGGCTTCATTTTCCAGTCCAGATGCTCTCCATGGTGCTGGTGAATGGACTGGGCTGTGAGAACAGCTCTGGTGGTAGCAGGAGCAAACCTACCGGGGGTTAAGAGCTGATGAAAAGTCAGCCCCAGCCAGGTCTTGTAGTCAGTGAGTGCCAAGCTTGGCCGATTCTCTTAGGAACTCTAGGCCTTGTTAGCACTGAACTGTGCCTGCACCTTCATTCGCCGGGTGTAAGCCGGGAGGTGTGCATGCTCCCCCTCTGTCTCTTTCTCTCTTTCTTCGCTTGGTTGCTGCAGAACAGCTGGGCTGGTTCATTCTATTCGCTTATCACTTTACTTGCACCACAGTCAGACATACAGAAATCTGAGTCCCTGGCTGAGAATCAGGGTTGTACCAATGCAGATTCCCAACAGGCCAGCGCTGCTACCCTGTTCCCAATCATACCTCTTTCTGAGAGAGGGTGGAGCTGGGAGCTCTCCCACAACTACTGCAGCGCCACCATTCCCTACAGCGACTCCTGCTGGTGACCCCGATTAGCTGGGTGCTCTCCCACCGGCAGTACTAGTGCACCATTGCTTTCAGTGACACCTGCAGGGAGAAGCTGGGACTGAAGGATCTGATCTGGTCACAGGAGGTGGGGGAGTGATGATGGGGAAGCAGGAGAGCAAGCCAAAGGCGGTCAGCGCGTCTAGGTTACGTGGCGCCCGCACTGGAGGCAGACCAATGTCCCGCACTGATGGAGAAGACATGGCTATGCAGTTAGGTTTATTACGGTCATTTGGACTGACAATGCCTTTAACCCCTTAGCAGCTAGGAAGGGGAATCTCTCTGCCTGGAATTGACACTGCTCTCTTGCTGGAATGAGAGAACACCAGTTGTCCCAGCTGGTAACACTCCAGCCAGGAGAATGCATTATACCCGGCAACGGAAATGATCAGGGGGCTGGGGCACATGACTGACGAGGAGAGGCTGAGGGAACTGGCCTTATTTAGCAGAAGAGAAGAGTGAGGGGGGATTTGATAGCAGCCTTCAACTACCTGAAGGGGGGGTTCCAAAGAGGATGGAGCTCGGCTGTTCTCAGTGGTGGCAGGTGACAGAACAAGGAGCAATGGTCTCAAGTTGCAGTGGGGGAGGTCTAGGTTGGATATTACGAAACACTTTTTCACTAGGATGGTGGTGAAGCACTGGAATGGGTTACCTAGGGAGGTGGTGGAATCTCCATCCTTAGAGGTTTTTAAGGCCCAGCTTGACAAAGCCCTGGCTGGGACGATTTAGTTTGGGGTTGGCCCTGCTTTGAGCAGGGGGTTGGACTAAATGACCTCCTGAGGTCTCTTCCAACCCTAATCTTCTATGTGCAGCACCAGCTCCTGAAAGGGGCCAAGGACTCACTGACTGTAGGGGGGGTGTTGACTCCCAGAAGGGGGGGGGGAAAGAGTATTGCAGACAGGCAGAAAGGATTAACGGCAGCAGCAAACCGTTCCCACCTGGGGGCAGTGAAATTCTCACTGTGGAACTCAAGGCTGCTGGGTGCCTGGCTGGGGATCAGGCTGTCTGCGCGTGCAACTGACTTTCATCTAGATGAGAAGGTTCTGGGCACAGGGATCTTGTCTTATTTGCCTGCAAAGCACCATATACCCCTGTGCCACTGTATGAATAACCACATGAGATGGGGCTCTTTGGATAAGTGCACGTAGGTGACAGGTGTGAGGGAAAGTCACCCCTGTGCGAGGGCCCAGCACGAAGCCTTTGCACCACTTTAGTCCCACTTAAGGCCTCAAGCTAGGGTTTAAATGGGTGCATAGGCCTCAAACTGGCCCTCTGTCCAGGGTGACTACACCCTGGTGAGGATGTAAGGTGCACAGCGGCAAGTTACCTGTCTGTGCATGTAAATCTCTGCAATGGCTCTGTCTGTATGGAGCTGACTTCACTAGCTCCTATCACCACAGCTGTTAGAGGATGTCTACGTGTGGAGCTGGGGGTGACACACCCACCCTGGCTCTCTGTGACCTCGCACGCTAACCATTCAAAGCGAATCATGGACCACCCAGCATCAGACAAAATACAAACCAGCCCAGTATAACGCCACACCAAAAATAACTGACCCAAATGGTGAACAAGCTCACTCTGGACCGGAACCCGGGCACCAAGCTGAAGGCCCAACATGGCTTATACCCAGGTCTCTGTTTTAGTTAGTTCATGATTTATAAAATGCTCCCATCACTGAGGCTCTGGGTGCATGAAAAAAATCGAACAAGAACAATAATAATCAACATCGGCTAAAGCGAATTCCTTCATTGCCTCCCCAGCATGTCTTCCCACCCCCCCACCCCATCATCACCACACTCAGGACAACGCCTGTGTGAACAGAGGGGCCTCGCTGGTGCCCTGATGCTGAACAAACGTGGACACTAACATGAGGAGCCAATTCTAGAGCCAAGGACTTCCTGCTTCTGGCTGTGTAGATTTCCAACGTGGGGGCTGTTGGTTGGTCTTGGCTGCCCTAATGGCCTGCAGCCACCTGCCTCTCCCATATTGCTAGCTGGGAGTGGGGTCTCACTATGGAGAAAGTCAAGAACAACTGCCTTCAAAAAATGTTCAGTGCTGGCGAAAGGTTCTGGACTGAGGGTCCTACGACCTGGAGTCTTCGCCCTTAGTGATGAACAATGGCAATGCTACCGTTCCCCCTCACTGCCTCAGCCCTGACCTGGGGGGGACCACCTCCAGGAGCAGGCACGTAGCTCAGACTCCATCATCTCTGCCTCATGAACCTGCCACCTAGTGCCACTGTCAAGATTTTCAAGAGCAGCTCCTGACTTTGGCGCCCAACCGGCCACCCCTCCAAGGGACCTGATTCTTTGATAGGATAACGAGCCTTGTGGATAAGGGTGAAGCGGTGGATGTGGTATACCTAGACTTTAGTAAGGCATTTGATACGGTCTCGCATGATATTCTTATCGATAAACTAGGCAAATACAAATTAGATGGGGCTACTATAAGGTGTGTGCATAACTGGCTGGATAATCGTACTCAGAGAGTTGTTATTAATGGTTCCCAATCCTGCTGGAAAGGCGTAACGAGTGGGGTACCGCAGGGGTCTGTTTTGGGACCGGCTCTGTTCAATATCTTCATCAACGACTTAGATATTGGCATAGAAAGTACGCTTATTAAGTTTGCGGATGATACCAAACTGGGAGGGATTGCAACTACTTTGGAGGACAGGGTCATAATTCAAAATGATCTGGACAAATTGGAGAAATGGTCTGAGTTAAACAGGATGAAGTTTAACAAAGACAAATGCAAAGTGCTCCACTTAGGAAGGAAAAATCAATTTCACACATACAGAATGGGAAAAGACTGTCTAGGAAGGAGTACGGCAGAAAGGGATCTAGGGGTTATAGTGGACCACAAGCTAAATATGAGTCAACAGTGTGATGCTGTTGCAAAAAAAGCAAACATGATTCTGGGATGCATTAACAGGTGTGTTGTGAGCAAGACACGAGAAGTCATTCTTCCGCTCTACTCTGCTCTGGTTAGGCCTCAGCTGGAGTATTGTGTCCAGTTCTGGGCGCCGCATTTTAAAAAAGATGTGGAGAAACTGGAAAGGGTCCAAAGAAGAGCAACAAGAATGATTAAAGGTCTTGAGAACATGACCTATGAAGGAAGGCTGAAAGAATTGGGTTTGTTTAGTTTGGAAAAGAGAAGACTGAGAGGGGACATGATAGCAGTTTTCAGGTATATAAAAGGGTGTCATAAGGAGGAGGGAGAGAACTTGTTCACCTTAGCCTCTAAGGATAGAACCAGAAACAATGGGTTTAAACTGCAGCAAGGGAGGTCTAGATTGGACATTAGGAAAAAGTTCCTAACTGTCAGGGTGGTTAAACACTGGAACAAATTGCCTAGGGAGGTTGTGGAATCTCCGTCTCTGGAGATATTTAAGAGTAGGTTAGATAAATGTCTATTAGGGATGGTCTAGGCAGTATTTGGTCCTGCCATGCGGGCAGGGGACTGGACTCGATGACCTCTCGAGGTCCCTTCCAGTCCTAGAATCTATGAATCTATGAATTCTAGAGGCTCCACTACGGTGTCTCCAGCTGGGCACCCAAAATCACTAGCCAGTTTGGAACCCTGGGCCTGCGGCTGGGAACACTGACCCACTGGGAACTGGCCTGAGACAGCAGCTCCTATAACAGGCCATCAAACAGACAGCGGCTGGGGGCAACTTCCATTCACTACTGAGCTGGGTTGGATTTGATCTGCTGGTGTAGAGGTAAAGACTCTCTGTCCCATGGAAAAACTCTGCATCCCCATCCCCTGAGCCAAGCATTTCCAGCCCTGCCTCTTTGAATAACTCCACAGGAAGCCTGCTGAAAGAGGCTCGCTCTTCCATAAAGCCAGGCATCTCCCGAGTGAATTCCTGGCACTGTGCGAAGAGCCCTCAGGAATGTGACTAGTTTGCTGGAGGATAATCAGGGTCTTTGCAGAGGATTTGGAGAGATTTGCACCAACTTTCATGTGACAGCCCCAAAGTGACTGAAATGCTGCATTTCCCCTATTAAGGCTGAGTGAGGAGATGGCACACTGGCTGTGTCCCCGAGAGAGCGGACACCCCTCCCATTGCCCAGAGCATGAAACCAAGGCAGCTCCCACTCTGAGGGCTGCTTGTGAGGAGGGAGGGGATGCCCTCTACTGTCTCCCTTTGGTGCGCCCACCTGCCAGCCTCAAAGGCCTCTTGTGTCAGCAAAGTTACCCTCCAGCTGCCGAGAGTTTGGCACAGCTCCTCGCCTCAGAGATTGGTCTGAACCAAAGCCCTGGATCCAGGCCTGGGTGCATTTGAGGGCATGTTCACACTGTAACCAGAGGGGCGATTGCAGCCCTACCTGAGTTAGCTTTAATCTAGCTAGGGCGGGTATTCACCGCAGTGAAACTGGAGCGGTATGGGCTTCAGCATGGCCTGTACAAGCCAACCTGGGCCCCTAGATACTTGGGCAGCTAGTCCATGCTAAACGCTGCTGCGGCTTCACTGCAGCTGGTACCTGAGTGAGTTTGGGTATGTCTACACATGCTGCCCAGCCCTACTCCATCTCTGAAGAGGGAATCTACAATGGGCTGAACGTGGGTTGGGAGCAGGGGTGACCTGCCGCTCTGGATTCACGTGCAATGGCTCAGGCTCGTCTCTATCCATGAAAAGTCCTGCTGGCAGCCGCAGGGTGCTTATCACCACTCTCCAGACCCCAAAAGGGAGCAGCAGGACGCTCCCACTGGGGAAACTCAGCCCTACACAGGCGAGGAGGATGGAGCAGTATAAATAGCAAATGAGGTTCCCAAGCCCTGCATGCAATAAGACACCATCCACAGGCTGATACCTCGGCATCTCTCACTCTGATATTAATGCACCTACTGGAGCAAATGGAATAGGAGAAACAACCAACTTCCTGCAGCGCTGATGGATTTCGACAGAACATAAAGATGCTCCACTCTAGGGGCTCCTGAGAGCAGGCTGCACGCTCCGCCCTGCTGCTGGATCTGAAACGTGGATGCAGCTGGTCTTTAAAGGAGAAGCCGGGCTCCTAAGAGGCCACGCTCGCCCGGTCAGGACAGCAGTGAAAAGACACACAGTAGAAAGGGGAGGGTTTCTTACCTTAACGTATTCACTGCAGGATTCCGGGCCATCAGCAGGGCTAGAAGAAACCAAAAGGCATTAATGACGATCAGAGAGTGACCGCAGAAAAACATGGTCAGTGTGTCCCCAGGCAAGTCCTTTGGTCACCCCGTGACAGACCATCTTGGGGCTGGCCTCAGGGCTTGGGGAAAATGTCCTGGGCTCACCCTGACTCATCCCCCATCAGGCCACTTCCTGGGCAATGCTCCACCAGCAGCTCTGCTTTTGAGCAGCCTAAAGCGTGGTTACAGGGTAATCCCAGCTGGGACTTCCCTCTAGGTGGCTACGTATAGAAGGCGTGCAGAGGGCGGGTTCATGATATAGTACATGCTATATACTGATGGGGCTGTAAGGATAACAGAAAGTCCTAACCGTTGCAGCTACAGGGACTGTGCACATGTTTATTCCCTCTGTTCCCTGTAACACTGAAGACGGACAGGGCTGTTCCTGTCTGAGGCCATGTACTGCCTGAAGGAGGAGGGGGAAGCCCTGGGTCACTCAAGGCTACAGGGCTTTTCCCAGTTGGCAGAATGACCTGACTCGGGCAGGCACCAGAAGTCCTTGTTAAACAGCTAAGAGAACAAACGTGTTTTCATGTGACATTCCCAGAGCCCTGGCATCCCCTTCCCCTGCCCCATCCCTGAGCTCTGGGCGTGGGGCTTAGCGTCCCTAATGCAATAGGAGAAGAATGAGGTCTTTCTTGCAGGATCTCTCCTCAAATCAGCTTGGACGGCGTGAGCCGGGTCAGGCTCCATACGTCTGCTGGGCTCAGTGGGGTCTCTGGAGTTCATGGCCGTTGAGCCAGAACCTTGGGGAGGTGACGCTATTGGGTGGAATCCTTCCAGACCCATAAGGGCTGGGACTGAGGGGGAGAGGAGCAGGCAGACCAGGTGTGGGGGCTCCTTGTGTTTACTGGGGGGTGTGTGAGGGGGGAATGTTCTTGTAATCCCTGATGCCCCCTCCTTACCAGGAGAGGGATGCTCATTTTCCTGTTACTCAGGCCTGGATTTCCATCCTGTTCTGGGAACAGGGAGTCACTGGGACACATGGGCTCATGTGTTTCCTGTACACCTTCCTGCCCTGCTCGGGCCCCAGCTGCTTCCAGCCGGCGCACAGGGGAGCTCTGAAGGGCGGAAAGGGATGGGATGGCAGGCCCAGAATAACTCGCAGGATCAGGGGTCAGCAGCCAGACAGATGGTGCCTCCACCCGCCCTAGGAAGGCTGGTCAGGAAACGCACGCCCCCCCCTCTCTTTCTACACCGTGCCCTGCAAGGATTCAGCCCCACAAGCCAATCTGCTTTCTCGGCTACAGCCTCCTGTTTCTGCTTGGCTTGACGGGACTGCTGGCAGGAGAGGGGCGCAGAGATGGGTATTCACAGGCTCTGTGATGAGCACGCAGCAAGGGCTAGATCCTGCTCCCCTTGACATCAGTGGTGCAGGATGAGGCTCTGTGCTGGCTAGAGAGAGAGAATACTCCCTCCTTCCCATCTGTAACCGGACCCGTGACAGAAGAGGTGCCCTGGGAGGGAGTATTTGCTTAAATACCTAATGAATGAATTAATCAGTGAGCAGGATGGGGACTGAGCCCTGCTGGCTAACACCCCATAATTAACACTTCTTTACTGGCCCCATGTAATCCTGCAGAATTTAAACCTTCACTGAAGTTCCTTGCCCGTATGGCTGCAAAAAGAAACCATTCTGGGTGTGACTCGGTGCACTTCTGTCTGGCTGAGGTTGCACTCAGAGAAAAGCACCAGCCCCTCCACCACATGAGGAAGTTACCCCCTTGAATCTTAAACCTCCACATTGGTAACTGTGTGACAGATTCCCAGATGCTGTAAAGTATCAGGGGGGTAGCCATGTTAGTCTGTAGCTACAAAAACAACAAGGAGTCCGGTGGCACCTTAAAGACTAACCGATTTATTTGGGCATAAGCTTTCGTGGGTAAAAAAAACACACTTCTTTGTGAGGTTTTTTACCCACAAAAGCTTATGCCCAAATAAATCTATTCGTCTTTAAGGTGCCACCAGCTGTGATAGTTATTCTCTTGACACGTCACACCTACTAAAGTGCTTCCACCTTTGGGCTGTAATGCTGCTGTTGTTTAACAGCTCATGGCAACAGTCTACAAGCTTAGGCTAAGTGGAGCAGGAGGCTGTATCCAGTTGAAAGGGCAGGGGTAGTTTAGGGGCATGGAATATGATGGCCTGAGCGGGAATTTGGCCAGGACATTGGCGTGAGCACCCCATTCTTACCAGCAGCAGGGGCTTAGCACTGCAAAAAAATCAAATCAAATCAAAACTTCAGTTTAGTTTCTTGCCTAAAAGATGGCAGCTCCAGCAACCCCTAACATCGTGCTGGAGCACTGGGTAGGGAACAAAGAACACCCCCAACCCCACTTCTGGGGGTCTCTTTAGAGGTCTCCCATCCAAGTCCTGAGCTATCGCAACTGGCCTTAGCTTGTCAGAGCTGTCAGGGTCACAAGGTAACACAGCTGCAAGGCGTGGGACGTGCCCTATAAACTCTCTGGCTTTGCCTACGCTTAAAACTTCACAGCGTAGCTATGGTGGTTGGGGCCTGAAAACGCACCCTCCCGCCCGACGTAGCTGTGCTGACAGAAGCGTGCTTCTGTCGCTGTAGCTAACGGTGTTTGGGGAGGTGGTGGTCCTATGCCCGCTGAAATAGGGGCGGCTACGTCTGCATGGGCTCTGGAGCGCAGCCATAGCCTGGGACTCACTGCTGCTTCCAGTTTAATTTTCCTCTGCATATCGCTGTCTGGTGCCAACTAGTGATCAATTGGGAAACAGCGGTTTATTAAGAATTCCGGCTGGTCAAGGGCGGCAGCCTGACAGCTCTGAAGCGTGGTGCTGAGAGTTACCTTGGAAGGTGGCTATGTGGCCCCCAGGGCATTCTGATACTATGGTCTATGATCCTTGTTGGCTAGAAGTTCTGGGAACAAACAGACTGTTGGTTTTAGCTGCCCATGCGGCAGGGACAAGGCACGACAGGGTCAGTTATCGGAGGTTTAAGGGAGGAGAACCACTCGTTAAGGGCACAGTCCATGCGTGACCCTGGCATCTTGACAGGATCCGTGCATGGCCTTGGCATCTTTGCCTGTATGGAGCCACACATCTGTTAGTCAGTAAAGTGCAGCTCCAGATCCCCTCCCACCTCCAGCAAACCAAGGAGTGATCCGAAAGGCCAGAGCTTTTAATCCCAATCAGACTCACTGAGCCGGGCCAAGGGGGGCGGCCATTTTAATCTTTAAAAAATAAATGGTGACGCTCTTTGCACCCCAGCAGCAGGAGAGGTCAGCTCCCACTCTTTCTGCAGACGGGACCAGTAACCAGGAGAAGATTGGCCGCCCCTTAGAAGGTGCCGCTCTAAGCACGTGCTTGGTCGGCTGGTGCCTGGAGCCAGCCCTGTCTATACTGCACCTTTCATTTTGCAGGGAGTCTGCCTCTCTGCAGTGGCTATTTTGTGAGGCAGAGATGACGCGGACCGTTAGAGACGAGATACGCATGTTGCACTCTCTCAGGGAGACTTTAGTTTTGTTTTTTCCTGTATTATTTTCCCTAATTCCTTCAGGCTAAAAGCAAAGGTTTGTTCTTTGTATGTGGGAAACATCATATCCGGTCTCCCAACACTACTACTACTAATTAATAAGCTAATCAGAGCCCCTGACTCCACTGGGAGGTAGGTGAGGATTATTACCCTCTTTTACAGATGGAGGAATGAGTCAGAAGTGAAATGACTTGCCCAAAGCCACAGAGAGTCTGGGGCAGAGGCTGTGTTAGCCCGCTGGAGTTCCTGGCTCCCAGTCCTATGCTCTTTCCACTAGACCACACTGCCTTGCAGCAGTTGTGACATATACTTAGGGTCAGGTACCTGCTATTCTGTACTGCAGCTGTTAGGAGACAGTGGACATTCTGCCAGAAATCTCTGCAGCCTGTGAGAGCCAGGCATGGGATCTATGCTATGCTCCAGGGATCCTTGTAGTGACTGCCTCATCCATATGTTTATCTCCTGGCTCCAGACTACCACAAAGACTGAATTTAATTCATGTTAAACATTGGGCTGAATATCCACAACAAACCTTCCTGATGGTGGAGGAGTCTCCTTCCTTGGAGGTTTTTAAGGCCCGGCTTGACAAAGCCCTTGCTGGATGATTTAGTTGGGAATTGGTCCTGCTTTGAGCAGGGGGTTGGACTAGATGACCTCTTGAGGTCCCTTCCAACCCTGATATTCTATGACAGGGAGATCTACTGGACTGGGGCCCCATCTCCAGGGGGCGTGAAGGAAGCTCCAGTGTTTGGACTCCAGAGCTAGACTGCACAAAACACGAGTTGCTGCCCAATAGGAGCCCATACTGCACCGACCCCTGGGACACAGGATCTCCCTGACAGGCCGTGACTGAGCGAGGGTTTCCCTACTGACCAGCAGTAGCAGCACCCTAGCAGGTTATGGGGGATTAGCGCCATCCACCCAGCTGGCCACAGAGCAAGCCTCAGTTCCCAGGCTGGTTTCCCTCGGACGCCGGAGCAGGAGCGAGCCGTGGATAACGCTCCTGGAAGAAGGCACAGCCGCGAGCAGGAGAGGACGTTTCCCTTCTCGCTGCCAGCCCAGCTGGCATTTTCCAGGTGATTCCAGGATGTCAGGGCAAGGCTGGGCCTGGGCTGGTGGGGTGTCTACAAATCTGCCCCCTCCCTGCACCAGCTGCGAGCTGGCCTCCTGAGGTGCCGGGTCAGAGAGAGACCGGCTGGGGCTTGGGAATCTGTGAGAAAAAACAAAGGGTGGGGGAAGGGAGACTCCAGGCAGGAAATTGGGAGCATGAGAGCAGCTGGGAAGTGGAATTTAGGAGGGTCTTGCAAGCTTCTCCAGTGCTCTGCAAAGCCATCAGGGCCTATGGCTAATGAACTACAACACTCACATCCCAGCATCCGGTGCCAGAGAGCCCCCACTTCCACTCAGCGCTGGGGAAGAATGAAACCACTATAAATAACCCCTTCTCCTAACTGTAAGCAGATGGAGTGCCTGCGCCTTGGCCCTGGGAGAGGCAGAGGGACGCTAGCGGCCGCAATATGCAGGGAGCTGTGCGACTGAATGGCCAGAGGATTCTTGAATGAGACTCAAACATTCTTGAAGCCTGTCAGAGCGCCTGGGAGAAATTCCAGCGCTCCCTTTGGAATGAGTCCCTGCAGCCCGGGAGCCCCTTCCGACTGGCCTGAAATGCCTCACAGGAGGGAGGGGCAGGCTGAGTGGCACTGCCCCAACGCTTGCAGGGATGCCAGTCAGTGAAGGCTGAGGCGTGTTGGCTTTAGCCCCTCAGCATGGCGCCGTTGGTTCCGAAATTGATTCATATTTACTTCCAACAGCTCCCACTTCGGCTCCTGGCTTTTCACCACGTCCAGGTGCTCCAGCTACAAGCCGCTCCTTGCCTCACCTGCATTTCACAGCCAAAGAGTATTCTTAACATTGTGTGTTCCTCTTCTGCTCTGCGGCATGCTCCAATGGACAGGGCATTGGACTGGAACGCGGGAGACTCTGCTACTGGCTGGCTGGGTGACCTTGGCCAAGTCACTTTATTATTGAGTGCCTCAGTTTCCCCATCTATGAAAATGGAATAACGCTCATTGCCTCCTTTATAATGCACTTTAAGATCCATTGATGAAAAGTGCTATGTATTTGTACCAGGGATTTTGCATTGCAATACAGCTTCTGCAGGGGGCTAGCTAACTGTGTGCTATCACTTTCCTCTGGGAAGCACAGTTTTCACTAGCCCTGTGCGTATCCACTCTTCTCAGAAAAGTCAAATCCCTTTCTTCCAGTAACCTCCTTTTTTTTGCTGCTCGTCAATTGCACCATGAATAATTCGGTCTCTAATTCGTCCATCTGGTCACAGTTCACATTAAGGGTGTTGTTACATGTGTCTTGTAACACACCAGGCAGTGGTCTCAGCTGGTTTCTTGTAAAGAAAACATGCTCGCCCGAGTCACAGTCACGCCTGGCTCAGTCTTCGGGGAATTTCCGAAAGGCTTTGCCCAGCCCTTTGCAGTCCCCTTCGTGCTCCCGTAGGAATGGATCGTGGCTCTGCAATGCCACAGGTAGCAGCCCGGAGGATTTCACCCTCTGACTCCTCTTTCAGCACCACTTGCTCCAAGAAGAAGGTGGACTCATGGCAGTCACTCCTCCAGTTCAGGAAGCTGCACTTGCTCCATTTGTGTGAACGCTTCAGCTTCCCACCGCGTACTAATGCAGGGCCCACAAGCATGCTGGGGAGAGCCTGAACTTTTCTGGACCCACTCACCTGACAATGGTCAGAGTTACAAAGATTAAAAGCCCCTGACACGTGACAGGAACCACTGACTCGGGTGGCTACTGTTACAGGACATGCCCCTGAGGACTATCCATGGGAAGAGGTGTGTATAAATGTTGTTTATACAGGCTCAGCTAGGAAGGGTCAATTCCACCGTTGTAGGATAATACACCAGGGGGAAATGCTGGTCCATATTTCTTTAGGTGGATTATTCCCAGATGGTGTCTTGCCCCTGGTGCAAGAGGAGTGGAGGTGATCCACGTAGGATGGAGAATTTTCCTGATCAGCAGCCTTCCTGGGCTTCCTTCCCGTGGGAATGCTTCAAGGTGAGCTCCGGAACCCAGCATGACTGATAAATCCTCGGCTGCGGCCTCAGTGTACTGGGAGCAGAGATGGATCCAAAATATGGAGCTGCCCTATGTCACATGGGTGCTTGAGAGTGACACTCGGGAAGTAGGACCTTTGGGCATATGGGCTCAAAGGAGAGCATCACCATTCCTAGCTATGGAACTACAGGAGGACCTGTCTGGAAACTGCACTCCACTTGGCACACCTGCTTAACGCACCCCCCTTTCTCCTCTGTTCTGATCCCAGGTTACACAAGAACGATGGTCGCAGCCTAACGCTTGGTGAACATTTGTCCACACTGCAGAACTATGCCACAGTTTGACACCACTCAGGAGGGGACCAGGATCAGAACAGCAGGGGCTGCTGCAGGGCAGGATGGAGGTGCACTAGCAGAGCAGGGCATGGCCCCCGAGAGGAACAGCAGGAGGCGCCGTAGGTCAAGATTAGGGTCCAGTGCTCAAGCTAGGTGCGATCACGCCTGCACTAACAAGGGGTGTGGCAGTATTAAGCTCTAGGGGCAGCGCTGCGGGTAGGTAGCGGGTACGGTCCCTTCCTGCACTGTCCACCGTAGCTTGTATCCTGGAGCTTAGATGCTGCAGTGAGCTCAGATCAGTGCATTAAATCATCGACTATCCGGTGCAATCCTCAGGAACAATGGGGTGAGTTACAGCTGGAGAGTTCACCTTACAGCTGAGCTCCTAGTTAGCATCAGCCAGTACAGGGGAAAGGTGCCTTTGGTATCCAGGGCAGGGACAGCCCGTCACAGCCAGGTAGCCCTGGCCTCCTCTCCCCTTCACCGGGGAAGTGAGACATTCCAAAAAGACTGGGAGGGCAGCTCCGGCTGCAGTTGTCTATGGAATATCTTCCTCTGCGTCCTCACCCAGGGCCCAGCTGCAGCGGCCTTGTGGATAACACCGGGCTTTGTGCGCTCACGGGAGGCACTCAAGAGTCTGGTGTTTCCATGACCTGCCCATGCCCAGCTTGGGAGAGAGCAAGATGCTCCCACCCGCCCAACATCTTGCTCTCCCGTATTCCCCAGCAACCCAGGGAACCCAGCAGCTTCCCCCGTCACACTGGCTCACCCCTCTCCCTGCCCTGGCAATGGGCTCTAGTGGCATGAGCCGCTGAGAGACAAGAATTCCTGCCTCATACCAGCGCTGCCGCCACCTTACCTAGGATGCTGGGCAGAGTCACTGAAATTGTGACGTGCCTCAGTTTCCCCAGGAAACTGGGACCAGTCATACCTGCAGGGCTGGCCAGCACTAACCAGCTCGGCCCGGATCCTGCTCCTGTTTAAGTTAAAGTGACTTTTGCCTTTAATGTCAAAGGGACCCCACTGGGCCGCATCCTGGCCATGTCAGGGGCTAGTGCTGGGGAATTCTCCTTTCCGCCTGCTCGGATCCATTCCTAGCCCAAATCCCCGAGCTAGCAGCCTCTGCTCCCGGCTGTGCAGGTCCATGCAGCCCCTGCCCTGCCTCCTTGGCTGGGCTGGGCCAGGGCCACAGCAAACCCCGGCAGGCGAAGGGAGGGGGCTGCAGCCGGAAAGGGCTCAAGTTCCCCCTTCTGGCTGGGCGCCCTAGGGAGTGATGGGGGGGGTGTCTGCAGGGCAACCCCCACCCCACTCAGCTCCACACGGGGCTCTGGGCAGGGCGCAGGGAGCCGGGCAGGGGTTGGTGCCAGGGTCCCCTCACCCCAGGCCAGCGCCTCACAGCCCCGCCCGCCAGGGGCTGCCCTCCTGCCTGCGCTTTTCGCCCCCCCCCCCCCACGGGTTTGCGCGTCCCACGAGCGAACCTGCTGCCCCGTGGGGTGGGGACAGGCAGGGCCCCCGCCGCAGCCCGGGACGGCCCCCCACCCCCGCTTTGCGCTGTGGTTTGCAGCCCCCTCCTCCGCCCCTGCCCACGGGACACGCTCACCTGCCATGGCCCGGCCCGTGGGGCCTCCTGCCCACCTCGGTCATCGGTGCCGGCTGCCTGCGCTCCGAGCCCGCCAGCCGGAGAGGAAGTTTGAGCGCTGCCCCCTGCGAGCGCTGAACTTGGGGAGGGCTGAGCCGGCCCAGGCCCGCCCCGCTGCCTCTGGCCCGGCCTCCCTCCCTCCCTCCCCTCGCCCGGCTCCCACAGGCTGGGAGAAATTCCTCCCCATTCCCATGCTCCTGGCAGGCCCGGCAGCCCCTTCCCTACCGCACACCGCCTGAGCAAACAAACCCCAGAGCCCTGGGAACTGGACCGGCCCCGGCAGGGGGGCAGGCAGGCGTCTGGGCCAAGCTCCCTGGGAATCAGGAGTGACTCCGCTGGTGTCAAACCGGCACAACAGAATCAGGCCTGGCTCAAGCAGGAGAAGCAAGGGGCCGGAGAAGGAGCTGGTGTAAACCGGTGTCTCTCCACTGGCTTGACACCAGGGAGCCTGGGACATCAGCTGCCGCCGGATCCTGCGGGGACGGGCGGGCGGCAGTACAAACCCCTCCGACCGGGCTGGAGCTCAGAACCCTCTGAACAAGCAAACCCAGTTCCAGGGAGACGGCTGCTGAGTTAGAGACAAGCAATGGGGCTGAATCCCCTAAACCGAGGCCAGTGCCCCTCGTGTCACGCCCACACAGGCCTCCCTCGCACCCGAATCGGGTGGCATCTCGCTCTGCCGTGGACAGGGGAACGCTGAGCGGCAGCACTGGGAGGGTGGTATTGATGCTAAAGGGATGGATCCTGTGCAGCGCTGGGACCTCCTGCTGCGGTTGGGGTGGGTTGTGTTCTCCCCCGCAAGCTGGGCCCTATGGCTGGGCTTCAGGGAGTTGCGGGGCAGGGGAGCAGCCAGAGCCCAGCAAGGCAAGAGAGCCCAGTTCCCAGGGAGAAGGGTTCTGGCTCACACCCGCAGGCTGTGGTTGTAGAGCCCAGCACTGCAGTGCAGGCGTGTGTGTTAGGATGACCAGACAGCAAGGGTGAAATATCGGGACGGGGGTGGGGGGTAATAGAAGCCTATATAAGAAAAAGACCCAAAAATCGGGACTGTGCCTATAAAATCGGGACATCTGGTCACCCTAGTGCGTGTTCACGGGCATGTGCGTTCACAGGCGTGTGTAGTGGGATCAGATGGCCTCAGGGCAGCCAGCCCTCAAAGTGGAGAAGACAAGGCATAGTGCAGCTCCCATTAGAAGGTCACCTCTTTGGGCTGAGTTAAAGGTGAGGGAGGCTTCCCAGGCAGGGGCTGAAATGGGGAGGGCAGGGGGTTGCTGTCCTTTAGGGCTTTGGGGGCCAGGCTGACAAGATCCTACAGTCATCACAAAAGCATGGCGGGCGCCAGCCAGTGCCAGCTGTAACTCCCAGCAGCCGCCCACCCGGCCCAGCTCATCCCCTCCCCGCATTCCAAGCGCGTTCCCAAGCAGAGGCCTCCTTTACAGATTCCACATGGGCTCTAACAGTCATGGTGGAGCCCAGGGCCGGCTCGAGGCAACAGCTTAACAAGCAGGTGCTTGGGGCAGCCAAGGGAGAGGGGCGGCACCTGTGGCAATTCGGGGGCGGCATGTCCCTCACTCCCTCTAGGCGGCTTTTTTTGTTGTTGTTGTTGTTGCTTGGAGCCGGCCCGGTGGAGCCGAGAGGCACTGGGGTGAGGCCCAGGGGCAGCGCTGTCCCTGCAGCAGCTGCAAGTGCCGACCCGTCCCCCGAGCTGGTCGGCTGAACCAGAGACTGGGTACTTTTGAAAGTGACACTCCCCTCCCAGGAGGAGAGGGAGAGGGAGAGAGAAAGGAAAGAGAAAAGGATAGTGCTATGCAATGGAGCTCTCCAAATCCCGCTCCCCCCTTCCAACTCTGCTCCCAGACACGGCGCCCCCAACTCCTGGTGTATTTCTCTAGTGGATCAAACCGACAAAGCCACGACTTGAAACTAAACTGAGAACAAGGCAACGGGAAGCCTGGGTTAAACCAGGCTGCCTGAGACGTTTCCGTCCCGACCGGAAGCAGGAAAGACCAGAAATCCCACGGGAAGCTTGTTCTCATGAAGCCGCCAGCCCCAGGCGGCGGATGCGAAAGGTTAAGCGGCCCCACTTTCCCAGGTGTTTATGTAAGGGAGTGGTGCCTAGGGACTGGGCGACCAGCCTCCTGGGTTCTAGGCTAGCTGTGTGACCGGGGGCAAGTCACTTTGCCTCTTTGTGGCTCAGGTTCCCTTGTTGGTAAAATGAGGATAATACCCCCCTGTTCCCTGGGGGGGTGGGTGGGAAATAGCTGGCAAGCGCCGGGCAGGCAGAATACAGCGTTATTATTACCTCCGGAGAAAATCCATCACTAAATACAAGGGAAGTTGACCCGAGGGGATGCCTCGGAGGGGCTCGATCCTGCAAGGCGCTGAGCGCTCTGGCCCTGATCCAGCCGAGCACTTCAGCATGCACTCGATTTTGAGCATGTGCTTAGTCCAGGACCATTCAGGGGCTTAAATGCTTTGCTGGGTTGGGGCCAGAGTCCTCGGCACCCTGCAGGCTTGAACCCTCGTTCAGCAGCAGAACGAGGCTGCACTGGAGTAGCTGAGCACGCTCACGCTGTGTCTTACCTCCCTTGCGGGCTCTCCCAGGAGGCAGGCGGCAGCTCCTCCTTCGCTCCTTTTCCTTCCAACAGGACGGGCTCTTGCAACAGTTCTGCTTTGGTACAACCAGTTCTAGGAGCTTGGCTAGGCTCCTGGGCTGGGCTGGCAGCGTGTCCCTCTCCCACGCCCCCAGGTGCCTGCCCAGGAGGGGGGTCGTTCCCCGAGGCGTCAGATCCCACCCTGGGCTCTGTTGTGATTGACTCCCCCAGGCTGGGGCCGTTCTTTGATGGCAAAGTCCCCGAGGAAGCATCTGCTGCTGGGGCAGGGTCAGCGGGCGCCGCTGACTCTGGGATGGCTGGTGGGGACGTGCCAGGGGCTCTGCCACCTGTGGTCCCTCTGGCGTGGGAGCTTTGGGAGCTCTTGGTCCGTTTCCCTGCCCCGCTGGGGGTGGTCCTGGGCATTGTCCCCATGTGGCTGTACATGTCGCATGACCTGGCGTAGGGGGATGGGCTCTTGGGCATGGTGTTCAAGTCATCCTGAGTGCTCTCCAGGGTGTCCTCCAGGAAGCTGTTGGGATGCAGGGTCCCCTCCCGCAGGCTCTCTGTGGGGCTGGCGGGGGCGGACACTCGCCGGAGGGTGAAGGTTCGAGGGATGTTGCTCAGGCTTCCGAAGCCTTTGAACTTAAAGAACTCTGGAAAGGAAAAGGAATCGTGAGCTGGGGTTACTCCTGGGGTGGGGTGGCGGCGGGTGACAGGGTCTTGGCATGGGATTGAGAGGGTGCTGAAGGCAGTCTCTGCAGTGGGGTTCTGCCCTCTGGTGTGGGTGTAGCTGAATGGCGTTGCATCCTGAGAGAGAAGAGTCAGACCCAGCCAGCCTGACACCCCTCTGGCCTGCACCTTGGGTTGTCAGTGAGGTAGCATGGCCTAATGGCTAGATCACTGGACTGGGGTCAGGAGCTCGGCTCAGTTCCTGAGTCTGCCACTTTGCTGAGCCGAGGCTTCGGATCTGGCCATCATTTCGCTGATGGAGAAAGGGAGGCACAAGGCGATGACGTGACTGTGCCTAGAACAGCCTCTCGCGCCCGCTGGCAGAACCTGGTTCTTTTCGGCCCTCCTCTTGTTGCCTTTCTCAGCGAGGTTTCTTCCCCCCCCCCCCCCGTGGTGAGAACAGTGGTGAGTCCCAGGGCTGCTTGGCACCATTGTGGTTTTGCGTGTGCTCTGCACAAGTGTGTAATAATCCAGAACTTTAAGGGGCTGTTCAGCTCAGAGCCTGTGCACATTAGTTAAACCGGAGTCCGTGGGGGGGGGACGGGGACACAGCCTGTGAGCGGACGCATCTTCTGTGGGAGGGGCTGGTCATGCTCCAGCAGGGACGTCATGGGTGTCAATTGCAGAGTGCTGGCACTCACCCCCACCTCGTACTCCATCAGGCCCCAATCCTGCCCTCAATGACATCGGGGCAGCACCCCCGTGCATCAGTGGCATAACACCCGTGTCACTGGGGGCGGGATTGGGGCCCTACAAGGGCCTGATTCTCCTCTGCCTTGCACCCTGTCTCATCGACATGCCCATACTTGGTGCCTGGGATCAGGTATACCAACCCCACAGTGGCCACCACTACCACCTGTGAACTCCATTTAGGGCCATAACCCAACGAGCCCTCTCTGCTGGACGAGAGCCTTAGCCCAGTTTTGGGATGAATGATTTGTAATTCCCTTGTTTCTGTTCGTTGGCTGCCCTGGACAGGGAGAGACTTTAACGTGACCTGGCCAGAGGGCCAAGTCACAGGAAGATGCAGACTACTCCAGTGTTGGAGTGACCGTCGGCAGGAGGTGCCCGACAGGGAGAGAGCTGCTACACCACGCTTGGCCATGAGGAGGCACTAGTGGTGAGTCAACCCCTTCACGGTGTGAAATGTAACAGCTCTAATTTGGCAGCATTTTACACCCAGTTTGCATTTCAGTCACCCTGCACCTAAGAGACTATTTCAGTCAGAGAGTGACTCAGCCTTGTGATATGCTCCGCTTCCACATAGAACAGCACCACATTTCTCCAAGATCTAGCTGCCCATACATTCAGCCAGGCAGAACCTGAAACGCTCTCTGTAATACCCAGTCACTCCTGATGATATAATACCCAGGGGTATGTAGGTATGTGGCAGCAGGTGTCCATGAGTGTGTCTATATTTCTGAAGGGGGGAGGGGAGTGTATGTGTGTCTGTCTTTGGTACATGGTGCACCATGATTGCGTATATCAGGGCGAGCGAGACAGTGTAGCTGTGTGTGTGTGTGATAGCGTGTGCGTATGTCAGTGTGTGGGGGACCCTGTGCCTGTGTGTGTATGAGCATGAGTGTATGTTAATGTGGGTGGGACCATGTGCCCGTGAGTGTGTATGTGGGTACGTGTGAGGCCGGGTTGCTGTGTGGATGGGACCATGTGACCATGAGTGTGTATGTTGGTACATGTGGGGTTGGTTTGCTGTGTGCATTGGACTGTGTGACCGTGAGTGTGTATGTCAGTACGTGTGAGGCCGGATTGCTGTGTGGATGGGACCATGTGACTGTGAGTGTGTCTGTCGGTACGTGAGGGGCCGGGTTGCTGTGCGGGTGCCCATATCTATGAGTGTTTTCCTCGGAACTAGTTCAGGGCCCCTTTGCACTCCAGCGCTCGCAGTTCGGCCTGTGTTCAACGAGAAGCGTGTGCTGTGGGAAGGATATTCATCTACCCACTTCCTAAGTGAAGCGAGCGAGCAATTAGAGCCTCTCGATCGCTGTTTTAATCTCCCAGCTGCCACCTGCTACTGCTGAGTGCAGAGCGTTAACCGAAGTCATATTTATAACCCTCACAGGATGAGTTTGCGTTTCACACCCCAGCCCTTTCCCCCCAGCTCTGCTCTGTGGGGTAGCGCAGCACAGGGTCAGAATATCACCCCCCCCTTCTCCTTGTGCACCCCACAAATGAGGGCAGAACACAATCTCGCTGATGTACCCTCAGTGCCAGGGTTGTGCTCTTCCTGTAGCATTACTGTCTCTGCATGCCACACGCATGGTTCAGGGAGCAGGTAATTGGCCTCCCTCTGGGATTGCTGTTTCCCTTCTAGGAGGCTGCAGTGCCGTGCCAATGCAGCATAGCTTTATGCAATGCTGTTACAGGGTTTGGGGCCAGGACACAAGGCAGGAATCACCGGGTGAAAGTCTCTGGCCTGGGTTAGCAGGAAATCAGACTAGTCCCAATGGTCCTTTCTGGCCTCAGAGTCTATGGAACCCTGGTTGTAGCATTACGAATGCGAAGCTTTGTCCTTCTCTACCTCCATTTTTTTTGCAGGATCTCAAAGCATTTGGCAAACAAGACTTGGAAAACCCCGGCAGGAAAACTCAGGTACAAAGAGAGGAAGTGATGTGCCCAAGGTCAGGCAGTAAATTAAGTGGCACAACCACAAGTGACACCAGTTGTCCTGACTCTCAGGCCTGAATTTCACTCCTAGATCAAGCCACCTATAATCTCTTAGTCCATTTCAGAGAAGGGGCTAGCATACGAGGAGAAGGGATTTAACTCACTTTTCTGGTTTATTTGCATTATGGTAGCAGTTAGAGACCCCCACTGAAATTGTGCTGGGGCTGGACAAACACTTAGTGGGATGGTCCCTGCCCTGACACCGTCCAATCTGGACAGACGAAGGCTGGGACACGGAAGCACAGAGAGAGAAAGGGGAAGGCTGCAAGTCAAAGGGAGCGGGGCAGCTAACTGCCTTTGAAATCTCCCCCTAAGCGACTTGCCCAGGGTCATGCAGGAAGCCTGTAGCAGAGCTGAGAAGGGAACCTAGATCTCCTGAGTCCCAGTGCAATGCCTTAACCTCCAGACCACCCTTCTCCTCTGTCAGCTGGGGGAGGGGGCCCTATTGACGGGGAATTGATGGATTTGTTGACAGGGGGCATCCAAAAACCGCTGTGCCCCAGGATGGTTGAGTGGTAAATGCAACTCTGCCACAGACATCACGTCATGACACGGTGCCTCAGTTTCCCTTGTCTCTAAATCAGGGATAATCCTGATTTGACGGGGATGCTGTGAGGCTGGATTAGTACATGTTTGCAAAGCACTGAGTGATCCTGTGGGGGAAGGACAATTCTATGCACAGTCTCAGGGTGGGCACTGAGCATTTGGAAATGAGGAAAATGCAAATTTAAATTCTAGCATCATCATCTCAGGCCAAGTTACATGCGAGGGAGGCTTGCTGGGAAGGAAGTGTTTGAGGGGGCAGAAAATTAAATTATGCTGGGGTGGCTGCTTTTAAGGGCTTCGGGGAAAACCCCAGGTCTTTGGGAAAGAAGAGAGTTCAACCCACAGCTGCTGCTGATTAGTTTCCTCTGAGACCAACTCCAAAGAGCTTATTAGCCCTGTGCACACATCGGGTGAGATCCTGGCCCCAGTGAAGTCGGTGGGAAAACCCCCATTGCAATGAGGCCAGGATTTCAGCCATAGCCTAGACCAGGGGCAGGCAACCTATGGCATGCGTGCCAAAGGCGGCACGCGAGCTGATGTTCAGTGGCACTCATACTGCCTGGGTCCTGGCCACCAGTCCGGTGGCCTCTGCATTTTAATTTAATTTTAAATGAAGCGTCTTAAACATTTTAAAAACCTTATTTACTTTACATACAACAATAGTTTAGTTCTATATTATAGACCTATAGAAAGAGACCTTCTAAAAACGTTAAAATGTATGACTGGCACGCGGAACCTTAAATCAGAGTGAATAAATGAAGACTCGGCACAGCACTTCTGAAAGGTTGCTGACCCCTGGCCTAGACACACTGGAGTCAGTCTGGGTTCACTCCATTGTTCCACACAGTCCCACCACGACCCGTGGCTGGGGTCCCACCTGCTGCTCCGTCCAGGTGCGGGATTAAGGGCAGTTCAGGAGCCCCCATGGTGCTCAGGGAGGCAGGCGGAGGGGGGTGGGGGGGCAGGAGGAGAAACACCTGTCCTGTACTTCTCTTTGCACCCGATTTCACACTGGATTAAACCAAACTGGTCCCAGCTCAACAGTTCAGTTCAATTAGGGGCTTATCAAGTGGATTATTATGTATACCTCAACCTGCGAGAGGTGGGACTAGACACCCACTCGGCCCCATCGAAGCAAATCCAGCCCCATCCCAATCAGCCCAACCGAGAGCGAAACAACAGCGGCTCTTGCTCTGAAAGGCCAGTGAGAACCTGGCAGCCACGAAACCCACGGACAATATGGGCCGTTTGCATCCTCCGCTGGTGCGGTTGGAAGCAGCTCCTGGGCCAGCTCCCACCGGACCAGTGCACAGCCCCACGGGGGATGGGGGGGCGGGCTGAGAGACACACACACACACACACACACACACACACACAGAGGCTCCCCACATGCAGCGCTCTCCCCCCACAGCCCCTCCAGTCCACCTCGCCCTGCTTTAAAGCTCTGGCTGTCAGGCTCAGACAGGCGCGTTCCCCAGAGCGACTTACTGAATTTTTTGAAGGCCCCTTTCTTCTGGCCCTCTGCCATCGTCAGCTTCTGATGGAGCCACCAAAACGAAGCAGATCTAAGTTTATAACTTTCCCTACGCCCTCCCCTCCCTTCCTCTTCCCCCGCCCCCCCCCTCTCTCTCACTCAGCATTTCCTCTATCTTTAATAAATGTCATAATGCATCACCTACTCACAGCCCCTGTCCCCTCCTCTTGCTGTCACCACAGGGGATAACACCCCCTGTTGTCGCCGGCTGCCCTGCCTTCGACTCAACCACAGGCACCAGAGGAATCGTGATCTGTATTTTGCTCACACCCGATCAGGACCAGGGCCCCATACAAACACATAGGAAGACAGGGTCCAGGCCCCATATCTGCTCTTGCGTTGGCCAGGAATCAAAGCAGGGTCTTCCAGGCTGAGGTGGGGGAGGGGGGGAAGGTTATCCTGCAACCACCAGGGCTTTTTAACCCCAACCCTGCAAAGTGATGTCCCTGCCCTCGAGGATCCAGCTAGCTGGATTACAGCCAGCTGCGCAGATAGTGAGAGATCCTCCCGACCCTCGATTGCTCTGGCCATCAGGGCACAAGAGGGGTTTCTGCGGAGAGAATGTGTCGTCCGGCTAGTGACATTGGACAAGGGGGAATCCTGACAGCTCCTCTTCGGGCCGGATCCCATTCCTACTGCGCTTGGCCCTGCACAGCGGAGGGTTGCTGCTTGGGAGGAGCTTGCTGTTGGCTGGGCAGAGGAGGTGTTGACATTTGTCAGGTTGATATTGCCCTTCTGAGCCCAGGGATTAAGCCATCTGGCCCCGTCATTGTGGTCTGAGTTGCAAAACAAGACAAGGGTGACAATGCGGGCAATGACAGTGTAATAAAAATGCACATTCCCAATGGGTCCCTAAGTGCTTTTACAAGCTTTACTTACTGATTGCACCTTGCAAACAATGGGACCTTGCTCCTTTACACTGGAGTACATCTGGAGTGACTGGGTACCCATATTGACTGGGTACAAGTCACCTCAGGAAGCGATGCAGAGAGAAAGTTTCATGACACCTTAAATGACTGCTTCTTGGAGCAGCTGGTCCTGGAACCCACCAGAGGAGAGGCAATTCTTGATTTATTCCTAAGTGGAGCACAGGATCTGGTCCAAGAGGTGAATGTAGCTGGACCGCTTGGTAATAGTGACCATAATATAATTAAATTTAACATCCCTGTGGCAGGGAAAACACCACAGCGGCCCAACACTGTAGCATTTAATTTCAGAAAGGGGAACTACACAAAAATGAGGAGGTTAGTTAAACAGAAATGAAAGGTTTCAGCGGGGTAGCCGTGTTAGTCTGTATCAGCAAAAACAACGAGGAGTCCTTGTGGCACCTTAGCGACTAACACATTTATTTGGGCACAAGCTTTTGTGGGCTAGAATCCACTTCATCAGATGCATGGAGTGGAAAATCTGTAGGGAGGTATAAATACACGTCAACTGTTGAGAATAGCCCACTTCCACCTTAATTGAATTGGCTCGTTAGCACTGACCCCCCCACTTGGTAAGGCAACTCCCATCTTTTCATATGAGGTGTATTTATGCCTCCCTACTATATTTTTCACTCCATGCATCTGATGAAGTGGGTTTTAGCCCACGAAAGCTTATGTCCAAATAAATGTGTTAGTCTCTAAGGTGCCACAAGGACTCCTCGTTTTTTTTTAGAAATTAAAGGGTACAGTGCCAAAAGTGAAATCCCTGCAAGCTGCATGGAAACTTTTTAAAGACACCATAATAGAGGCTCAACTTAAATGTATCCCCCAAATTCAAAAACATAGTAAGAGAACCAAAAAAGAGCCACCGTGGCTAAACAACAAAGTAAAAGAAGCAGTGAGAGGCAAAAGGCATCCTTTGAAAAGTGGAAGTTAAATCCTAGTGAGGAAAATCAAAAGGAGCAAAAAAACCCTGGTTTTGTTCATACCCATCAATCTTAATGAGGCTTTAATTCAGCCCATACCCAGGTTTCAGCCAGCACATAACAGTATTTTGAACCCTGAAGGGATGGCAGGTGAGGAGGACAATCTAATCCACATTCTACCCACCCAGATGCCCACAGTGGAGTGGCTTGCACGGGTAGAACAGTATTTAGCCCATTTAGTGGAACCAGGCGGTGAATCTGATCTCGCTTCGATGGTTCGGTTCGTGAGTTCCTACAGTGGAAGTAGGTGTGAACCATTGAGCCCAGTTATGGTCCCAGGAGATGCTGCCTCACACCCAAACGGAATCAGGTTTTACACGAGTGGCCAGCTCAGCAGAGATCAGAAACGGGGCTTCCTGGGTGGCAGCGAAGGGTGGCCAGTGGCGAGGTTGAAGTGAAGGTTGGTTAGGCAGGAATCGATCCAACAGGACTGTAATCGGAGGAGCGTTTTGCGCCGTCTCCGGGGGCCAGACGAGGGGGCTGTGTTCCCCACAGCTGGGGCACCTCATCTTGTCTGTGCAGTTTAAACAGCATCCGGCTGCAGCAACAGCCGCGCTGCGTGGAAAGAGAGTGTGGCATTCCAGCATGCCGAGTGCTTACCCATCCCCAGGGGAGCAGTAGTCCTGGAACGATCCAGATGCACAGTGCATGGGGGAAAGGGAGACCAGCCCTTCTGGTCCAAAGGTCCGAGCTGGTGGGATTAGGCTCCTGCTCTCTGCAAACCCGGCCTGGGTAGTGTAGGTCAGAGCCAGGCTTAACACCAGAGCATTGCTGGGCCTGGGGAATGGGGGAGGCTTTGTACCAGGCGCGATGGCAGTGCAGAGGGGGGGACGCAAACTCCTCTGGACATTAGGGCCAAAGAATTATCCACAGGACACTCTGGCCAGAGACTGTAGGGGAAACGACAGTGTCTGGGAACCAGCCTCCAGCTTTTCTTTGGCAGTTGGGTGGGGAGAACACTTTGGGGCGGGGCGGGGGAAGGTGTGTTCATGCAGATGGGGACGAGACAGGTACCTCAGAAGGGGCCTTTGGGAGGGTGGTGCTGAGAAGACAGGGCCATGTGGTGGATGGAGGGTTGTGTGTGGGGTGGGGTGGGCCAGGAGGCAGGGGAAGGAGGTGGATGCGGGTGCATGGGAGGGGGCTGGTGTGGTGTTTGGAGCGCTAGGGGGCTGGTGTAGCCCGTGAGAGGGCTGGGCACCACCCCTTTCAGTAGCACGCTGTTGTGGTAGGCGGGCAGAGTTGCCGTTGCTGGAGAGCGCTCGTTCATTATTAGCATGCCAAGAGGTGGGCGTCACCTGCGACCCCCCCATACCACAGTCACCCGCTCTGTCCTGATGGCTGCACGTGCTCCCTGGGACACTGAACTTCGTCCGCCTGCTCCCCTTCTCCTTGCTGGGAAAGTGGCCTGTGCGCTCCTTGCCTCTCAGAGCCAGGCCCGGCATGCACACACAGCTGCCGAGCGGCAGCTGGGCTGGCCGGGATTGAAAGGGCCTGTAACCCGATCGGCATTTCCCACGCTGGGTCAGAGCCGGGCAGGGCTAAACCCACAGGCCAAACGCTGGGGAATGTGTTACTGAGACGGGAGGGCAAAGCAGCTGTTGTGGGCTAGGATATCTGCCAAGCCGACCTGTTAGAGAGCAGAGTGGGGCACCTGGAGAGGGCCTGGGCTGCAAATATCCATGGCTGGGCTGGGCGGAGCTATTGCTGGTCATATCAGGGCTGTCACCACACCAGACACAGTCACAGTAGCTCACTGCTACCTGTGGGACACCTGGTGTGTGGAAGATGCTTCCATCACACTAGGTTCTAGGCTGAATCTGGGGAGGCCCCTGGAGCACTGTGGGATTCTTTTATTGGACTTGGATTAGATTGTCCTCACCTGCCATCCCTTCAGGGTTCAAAATACTGTTATTTGCTGGCTGAAACCTGGGTATGGGCTGAATTAAAGCCTCATTAAGATTGATGGGTATGCACAAAACCCTTCAATTAACATAACGATAAGGATAATTAGTCACAGTCCCCCACCTAAGACAAAAGGGTTACGTGAACCCGCCCAGGAGATTTGGACTGTGTGGGCAGAGTGGTTTTTGCGGCTGAGTATTGTTTCGCATAAGGGGATGGGAAGGGGAATGTGAGGAAAAGTTGAACACAGAACCAGACAGAGAGCCTGAAGCAGCAGCAGAAGCCTGATAGCATGGTTTGACCCTGAGATAAACTGGCATGTCTACACATACAGCACTGCAGCTGCACCGGGTCTGGTGAGGATGCTGTAAGCTGAAGGGAGAGAGCTCTGCTGTCGGCATAATAAAACCACCTCCGTGAACGGCAGACGCTCTGGCAGTGGGAGAAGCTCTCCCACCGAGCACTTACGTCGGTATAACTCACATCACTCAGGAAGTGGTTTATTAGTGACATAAGTTATACCGACATAACATGCGGTGTGTAGACGTAGCCATAGAGAGAGGTTCTGGAGCTGGGCTGAAAAGAGGCTAAGAAACTGCTCCTTTTGCCTTTGGTTCCTCCTGCACTCGGAGCAGCAGGACTTTGTTTATTCCTTGTAAAGAAGCAAGATGTGTCAAAGCAAAGCCAGACTCCAGAAGCAATTTCTGTTCCCAGCTTGGGCATCCCCAGGGCTCCAAACTTGGGTCAAAAAGAGGCAACTATACTTAGTAAATAACAGCAAGACTTTGCATTTCTCCACCACCTTTGATCGGAGGCTGTCCATGTGATTTACAAAACCAGGAATTCATCCTTGCTAGGCTCCCCTTGAGAGAGCTAATAAATGGCTAAGCGGAGGAACAGAGGTTAAGTGACTTACCCAAGGTCATGCAGGGAATTTGTGGCAGGATTGGGATTTGAACCCAGAGCGCCTGAGTCCTAAAGGAATGCCTTGAACACAAGGCGCTCCATACCACTTTCCGCATACACAGTTTTGGTGTCATGGCGTGAAAGTCTTGGCATATGTGGTGCTTTCAAACAGCCTCGTTTGCCCAGGACTCAGCCTGCAATCTGTATATGTCACAGCTCTGATTTATGCAGGTGAGGTGAGTCAAAGAGGAGGTAGTACAGTGCTTTCCATTTGCAGGGCGATCGATGGCCTCTCAGTCCGTGGCACCTAAACCTACAAAGCTGCTGAAAGCACAAGGACAATGACAGGCAGGTTGTTCGGCTGAGTGTCGCTCAGCCCCAGGGCAGATTGGATTTTGGTGGATAATATCCACATTTGTCAACCAGTCCTCTCCACCTCCCCGTTCCTGACCTGAACGTTTGCACTTGGCGGCTGGAGGACCCGTTGTGCCCTACGTGCGATGACCCGTGGCTGAGTCAGAAAGCAAAGCATGGGGGGGGCCGGCGGCGCAGAAGCAGGAGATTTGATCCTTCTGTCATCGTTCGCTGCAGGTCTCCTGAGCTGCGAATGAGCAGGTGCTCGCGGGGCCCTCTGGGATCCGGGTGCCCGGGTGCCCTGCTCCTCAGCCTTGCTCTCGAGCCCAGGTGTTAGATCTGGGCTCACACCTGCCTCTGTGGCTGTGAAGGATTCTGTGCCAGCCAGTCTGGTTCTTCTGTGCCAGGCGGGTGTGGGAGCACCCCGTGGCGGGGGGTCACAGAGCTTCTCCCTGCACTGGTTGTGCCTGGGCTAGATCTGCTGTCTGGTTAAACAGACAACATCAGAGCCCAGGCCCTGGCAACCTGGCACTTCTCCCCAGCACGACATTAACACAAGGTTGTTACATTTTCCTCTCTCTGTTTCTGGACATGCATCTAAGGAGTCGCCTCCCCCACGAGCTGAGCTCACTCTCTGCTCCTGTTTATTGTGGCTTTTCCTGCCCAAATCCCCAGAGGCAATGGAAGAAATCCACTCACCGGCCCCTGGCAGGGAAATGATACAACAGGCTGGAGAGTGGACGGCTCACTCCTGCATCTCAATGAAACGCCCGCGCCTGCTCCTCTCCTGGCGTTGAGTCCGTTAAATGAGGGGGGCCCAACATTCTCCCGAGCCAGGAGAGGGGATGATTCATTGGGCAGCGGCTCGAGTGTGTATGCCAGGGGAGCTGGCACACCGTGTTCCTGATGTAAGCGCTCTCCCCACGGACTATTGTTCATGAACAAGCAGCCTTATCAGCCGGCCAGGCTCAGAAGAGCGACTTGTTGCTCTGTGTCCACAAAGTTCTTTGTCTCTGCAGAGATATGGGAAGCCCAGATATTGCTAGGACGGTTCTGGGGCGTGAACTGCCAAGCCAAACAACAGGCCTGGGTCACAATGGGGTGTCAGTCACTGGTGTCCTTCGCAGGGCTCTCTCTGTCCCTTGCACACCCACTCTCCCGCTCCCGGTTCACTCACAGATCTCAAAGGACCCGGCGAAGGCGAGGGGAAGCTGAGGCACTCAGAGGGCCTGCGTTTGCCAGAGTAGCTGCTATTTTGGGGTGGGAAAGGGCCTTGATTTTTGGATGCCCAGCGTTGGATAAGTTAGGGTTGATTTTAAGAGGAACCGAGCACCCAGGGCTCCCCTGGCATCACCTGGTTGCTCAGCATCTCCAAAACCCAGGCTCGAGTCTCTTAAGCCAGGCACACAAAGCACTTTTGAAAATTTCCCCCTAAGTTACACCACTGCTCAGTGGCCGAGCCACTATAGAACAGGAGTCTGGCCGCGCAGGCCCCTGCTCTTCCCACTAGGCCACACTTCCTAAATAAGACGAATGATTTCACCACCTCCCACCTGGAAGAGGAGATTGGATTTTGCACCATTGTGGAATCTGCAAATCATCCGGCAGGGAGGAGCCAGCTTGGAGGCCAGACGAGCGGGAGGGCTTTTGCACATGCAAAGACTATTTCTGCTCAGTGTAGCAATGTGAACGGGGCCGGCTCCAGGCACCAGCAAAGGAAGCAGGTGCTTGGGGCGGCCAACGGAAAGGGGCGGCGCTCTGTCCGGTATCGGGGCGGCACGGCCAGGTCTTCGGCGGCGGGTCCCTCAGTCCCTTTCTTCCTCTTTGAACTGCCGCCGAAGTGCCGCTGAAGAGGAAGAGAGGGAGTGAAGGACCCGCCGCCGAAAAATGAAGTGCCGCCGATCGGCTTTTTTTTTTTTTTTTTTTTTTCTTTTTTTTCTGCTTGGGGTGGCAGAAAAGCTGGAGTCGGCCCTGAATGTGAAATCCTTGTTTATTGCAGGAAAATTTCTCCTTGGCCAGGAGAGCAACGACCATTGAGTCATAAGAACAAGGTCACATCTCATCCATCCCCCTGGGCCAGTGCAGGACTGTTCCCTACAATGTGTATTGCACATGTTGTGCTTTGACAGGAAGAGAAGACTGGAGCAGCTAATTCTGCAGGGCATGTGAACTGACCTGAGGGGGGGAGTTTCCTCAAGGAAGGTGTAAAGTTATTTTATTCCTTAGTGCTGTCAAGAGGCTCATCAGGCCTGCTGATTATGTCACTCTCCTTTCCTAATGCCTGGGTCACTCAGGAGGCCGGATGGATCTGGTGGACAGCTGCAACGAACCCTACAAATTGCCTGCTCCCCTGCAGGGCCAGTGCCCATGGTGCAACTGCGTAAGGTTGATCCAAAAATTGGGTTTGTTTAGTCTTGAAAAGAGAAGACTGAGGGGGGACATTATAACAGTTTTCAAGTATGTAAAGGGTTACAAGGAGAAGGGAGAAAAATTGTTCTTCTTAACCTCAGAGGCTAGGACAAGAAGCAATGGGCTTAAATTGCAGCAAGGGAGGTTTAGGTTGGACATTAGGAAAAACTTCCTAACTGGCAGGGTGGTTAAGCACTGGAATAAATTGCCTAGGGAGGTTGTGGAATATCCATCTTTGGAGATTTTTAAGAGCAGGTTGGACAAACACCTGTCAGGGATGGTCTAGATCAGTGGTTCCCAAACTTTTCGGCATCACGCCCCCCTTTTTAATTTTTGAGAAACCCTCACGCCCCCCACCTCTCCTTTACCATTATCCAACCCCCCCGATCCTTGTCTCCTGACCGCCCCCTCCCGGGACCCCCGCCCCTAACCGCCCCCCTGGGACCTCTCCCTATCCAACCCCCCCTGCTCCTTGTCCCCTGACCGCCCCCTCCCGGGACCCTGCCCCCTATCCAACCCCCCCGATCCTTGTCTCCTGACCACCCCCTCCCAGGACCCCCCGCCCCTAACCGCCCCCCTGGGACCTCTCCCTATCCAACCCCCCCTGCTCCTTGTCCCCTGACTGCCCCCTCCCGGGACCCTGCCCCCTATCCAACCCCCCCTGCTCCCTGTCCCCTGACTGTCCCCGGGACCTCCTGCCCCTTATCCAACCTCCCCTCCCTCCCCCCCTCCCTTACTAGGCTGCTCAGAGTGGCAGGACTGGCTTATTGGAAAGTCTGGGAGGTGGGCGGGTGCCAGCTGTGCTGCCCACATGGTGGCGTGGCTGCGGGGGAGGGGGGGACAGGAGGGGAGGGGCCGGGGGCTAGCCTCCCCGGCCGGGAGCTCAAGGGCCAGGCAGCCTTGGAATTCCTCTTGGAATTTCTTCACACCTCCCCAGGGGGGCGTGCCCCCCAGTTTGGGAACCAGTGGGCTAGATAATCCTTAGTCCTGCCACGAGTGCAGGGGACTGGACTAGATGACCTCTTGAGGTCCCTTCCAGTCCCATGATTCTATGAAAGCCATGCTGCCTTGCTAGCGGGCTGAGGGAACTGCAGACTTCCCTCCCTCCCTAATACAAACCACTCCACTGCTATGCAGCTTGCCTGGCGAAAGGGCAGCGCCTGACTTGGAAATTAGTATATATCAGCAGATGGTGTCCAGAATGAAAAGGAACCACTCAAGCAGGCAAACTGCATCACAGGACACAGCCTGTTCAAGGGTCAGGCAAGCACAGAGCCTGTGTCCCCGAGGAAAGGCCAGTGATGGAGGGCTGGGAAGAGGCAATGGGAAATACCGGGGGCTGATAGCATTGAATTCTCCTTGGAATTATTTATTCAGGGGCTTCCGCTTGGAGTTGGGAGGAGAGGGGATCAGCCACCTTCATTTCTGGTCTTGGGAAAAACTAACCCCCTTCTCCCCTAATAACGGCTCCCAGAAGCACTGACAGACAAACCTCCAGGCCAGCTCGGAACTCATCCCCCAGACCTTCTGTGTGCCTGGTACCAATGGACATTAGAATCGCCTGTGCTGGTAGGGCCTGGTAGTGAGTTTGGGGCATTGGTGCCAGTGCTGCTACCTACAGATGGAGATACCCTTTGTATTGCCCTGATTTTGAATAGGGACTAAAACTGTTTCCCCTTCAGCTCACGCCACCCCTAGAGGGCAGGAAACGAGCATGCTGCCCCATCTGTAAGCGACCTAGCCTACTGGCACCGAACAGCAAGCCGTCAAAACTTTCAGGGACAGATCTTCAGATGGTGTAACTGACATAGGTCCGTGAAGTCAATAGAGCAATGCCACTTTATACCCACTGAGGATCTGGCCCCAGGTGAACGCAGGAATGCATTTGACACAGCCTCCAATGGATCAGAGAACAGATATAGGGCCCAGAGTCTGAGGAATCAGACAGCACATAAGGAATGCGTTGGATGCAGTATGTGAGGGCTCAAAGAGTAGCCAAGAGTCAGGACGCCACAGCATGCCAGCCAGGGCAAAATGCAAACGGACTCCCTCCTGAATGCCTCTACGACAACTGATCAGTGTGTTTTGCTCTCTCGAGGGGGCCATGCAAATTGTCCCTCATTGCTGGTTCTCCTGCATCCTGGACTATAAGTGAATACTGTGTATCACTGCCAGTGGGATAGGCTTTTGACACTGGTCCTCTAGGCTCCCCTTTTAATCTTAATCATAGAGCTGAGGCTCCGAGAGGAAAAATGACTTACCTAAGGCCACACCAGCAGACAGTGGCAAAGTCAGGCCTGACTCCTAATTGCCCATCCTAACCACACCAGTGATCCAGTCCCTCTCCTTTCCCAGCGACAGGATTAGTGGCACCCCACTGTACTATCAGATGTTTCTGTTCTCTCAGCAGGCCCATTTCTGTTGCCTGAAATCTTGGCTTGACTTTGTCTCGGACTCCCGAGAGTGCTAAGTCTCTCTCTCTGCCTCCCCCTGGCTGCTAATACCATCGGCTTATCTTAAAGCCCCCCCTGCTGGCATTCTGCTCTTATATCCATCAGCGCCTCTGAGATAGATGGTGCCGGGAGCTGCATCTGAAAATGCTGCTGAGCTGTGAATAATTGGTGCATCAGGCACATACGATAGGAAGTGTGTATTGGGGGGGATGAGAAAGCCAGTGAGGGAAAGGCGCTGAGAAGATAGACAATGTGCATCTGATTCATATGCATGAAGAGAGAGTGTGTGTAGGGGGTGGGGGAATGAAAGACAGTTGATTTAACTTTGTGATGCAATTTGATGATTTTGACATGCCAGTGCTGTTTTGGGTGCAATGTAAGGACCTGATGGGGATGTTGCAGAGGGATGTGATGGTGCTGAGACGGGATGTGGTAATGTTCTGATGCTTTCGTGTTATTGCGGGCATCCAGGAAGTTCTGGAGTGATGCAGGGGCACACGTTGGTGATGCAAATATTATTAGAGCAACACCTGGTAGCCAGGCCTCCGCGCCAGATCCTATTGGGATCCAGGAAGTGGGCGGGCGAGGATCCCCCCCAGCCTAAGGGGGGGTCCACAGGACCTGGAGACCAAAAAATGACGGGGGACAACTAATAAAAGAACAGGGACAGGAGTGAGGTCAAAGGGTCAAACAAAGGGAACCAGACGGGGACACGGAGCAGAGAAACCCCGGACTCCGCCAGGTGCTAGGCATTGAACACACATATACTAAAGACAAAGTTCCTGCCCCAAAGAGATGAGAAACAAACAGACAGGGGAGCACGAGGCAAGGGTGAGACGGTTCACATGGCAAAGCAGGAGGCGGCTTTCATGGGCGAGGCGCACATGGCAAAACTCCCCAAGGCTCTTGGCTCCATGGGAGCCTGTGTGGCCAATGCAGACGCCTGGGGAGATGAAGCGGAGGCGGTGCAAGGACACGCAGCGATGGCCTGAAGACACGCACAGCCGTGGTGCTGGGGCAGACCCGGGGGACCCTTGGCGCTGCGACCCCCGGAGAAGACGCGCGGGGCCGCTGAGCGCCTGCGAGCTCAATCGTGAGCGTTCCCCGCCGGTCCAGAACTACAACTCCCAGGCGGCACCGCGGCGCAGGAAGGGGCGGGGCATGGCTCGCGAGACCGGAAGCTCCCGGGGTAACACGTCACCAAACGCGCCGTCGCTTGGGGCGACGGAGGCCTAGCGAGGGCTGGGACGGCCCCGGTATGGCCAAGCAGTACGACACGGTGGAGTGCCCCTTCTGCGACGAGGTGTCCAAGTACGAGAAGCTGGCGAAGATCGGGCAGGGCACGTTCGGGTGAGAGCCGGACCCTCCCGGGCCTGCCCCCCCCCACCATGGGGTTTGAGGGACCCGGCGCCTTGCCCCCCCCCCCTACCCAGGGGTCTGCGGGCCGGGCCCAACGCCCCGATACTCCTCCCCCCCCAGGGCCCTGGGATCTGAGAGAGAAACTCCCCCCTCCCCCCCCCCCCCCCCCGGGCCCTGGGATCTGAGAGAGAGACTTCCGCCCGCTTCCCCCCCCCTCCAGGGCCCTGGGATCTGAGAGAGAGACTCCCCCCCACCCCCCTCCAGCCCTGGGATCTGAGAGGGAGACTCCCTCCTGCATGCCTCCAAGGTCTGAGATTCCCCCTGTACCCTTCCTGCCACCTCTTGGAATCTGCAAGGCTTGCTCCCAGTAGTCTCCTGGGGATCTGTGAGAGTCCTGTCCCATTGCCATTCTCTCACATGCCCTGGAATCTGAGAGCCTGTTCTCTAGTGGAGATCATGGTGGTTCTTGGCATGAAGCTGGAAGACCTGGCTTAGGCAGAGGGTCAGCACAGAGTTGCCTGTGTGGAAGCATAGAAATGTCTTGTTTGGTCTTGCCTGGCTGTGCCTGCTCCACTTGGCCACCTCAACTCCTCCAGGAATGCTCATGTATTTCCGTCCTCTCTGCAGGGAAGTGTTCAAAGCAAAACATCGACAGACTGGCAAGAAAGTGGCTCTGAAGAAAGTGTTGATGGAAAATGAGAAGGAGGGGGTAAGATTGATGGGAATGTGCCTGTACTGTGTATGGTGTGGGAGAACGGGAGTTTGAGAGCTGGGCATATGTCTAGTAGACAAAGACTGAATCTTTGTCTGGGATGACAAGGAAATTCATAGTGTGTGTAACTTTGCAGGACCTACTGCAGTAAAAACCAGTATGGAAATGGATGAAGTAATATACAAGACTGTTTCCATTTAGAAAGTGTTGTGTTTCCCTATGTATCAGGAAAGTAATTTGTTAAAAAAAAAAAACTCTTTCCATATTGCCTTGTGTGTCTGAGTCACATCTCTGTTGTTCCCAATAAGATTTTACTTCTGTTAACATGGTAGTATTGATACACTGAGGAGATGGGGAGCTGCATTCTAATCAGGATCACACATAATACAATGTGTCCATATTCTGATGACAAACTTCCATATTGCTGGTGATCTCATAAGAAGCAAAACCAGACTGGATTCTCTTCCACCTCTCACTTTGGTTTTTTTGAGTAGCTGTTGCCGCACCCTAAGAGCCTGATCTGGTGTGGTGGTAAGGACACTCAACTTCTACTTAAGTTTCTAGGTGCTAAGAGTTGTAAACTGAGCAGACTGGAACTGCACAGCGTTGCTTTTAGCCTCTGTTCTGACCCTAGCTGCACTTTGTCCACATTTAATTCTGCTTGAATACATCTCCTCTTTGAGATTTCTGCCATGACTTTCTCTCTTCCCTCCTCCGCCACCCCCTACCCCCACACCTGCTTTAGACTAGATTGGGATATTTTCTTGCAATTCTGACGTGTGGCTCTCTTATCTCCTTGTTAGTTCCCCATCACAGCCCTACGTGAGATCAAAATCCTTCAGCTGCTCAAGCATGAGAATGTGGTGAACCTCATAGAAATCTGCAGGACCAAAGGTAGCATGTTTTAGTTCCCCCTTTTTGTTTTGTTCACTCACATCAGTTGATCTCTAGTGTGCCCTTTTATTTTTCTTTCAGCGAGATGCACTTGCCCAATACAAAATAGCTTGGTTTGTCCAAAGATTTTGGTGGATACCTGTCTCCTTTGGATAACAGTGGCCTGCTGAGCCCTTGGGCAAGTCACTGCCCCTCCCTGCGCCTCAGTTTCCCATCTGTAAAACTGGGATAAATGATACTGACCTGCTTTGTAAAGTGTGTTGAGATCTATGGATGAAAAGAGCTACATGGTGGTGGTATTATATATGAGAGTTAACACCTGATGTGCTAGGGATGTAGCCGTGCCTTGGTTAGCGTAGCTTTGACTGCATCGCAGCTCAACTAGAAGATGCCTTTGTAAGCTCCTTTGAAATACCGTGCTACTACAGTCGAAAGTGTGTGTGTGAGATTATAAAACTCGTGTTTCTGGGTTTATTTAACAACAACAACAACAAAAGACACTGGAGAGAAACTTGACATACAAGTTTCTCAGCCTGAAAGTGGTTGGGTTTTTTTACATTTGTCCTTTCTTTAAAAAACAAACAAAACCCAATGGTGTAACTATCCCATTGATAGCTGGAGCGCTCCCTCTTCTTGTTTAACATGTTGCTCAGCACAGATTGGCTCCTTTTATAAACTTTGTATTAATGACATGCTCTGCGGCTGGTTTGCTCCGAGTTCCCCAACCGTGGCTGGTAACTGTGAGCACTTTGGTAAATGGATTCAAAGGCTTTCTGGTTCCATGGTGCAGTCACTTGAATGCCTGGTTGTCCTCCCACTGCATTGCAAGCTATCTCTTTGGGGCAGCCTCTTCTGTGTTCGTGTGGTGCCAGCATCTGCACTTCTGGAAGTAAATCGTATCCTCTGAAGCTGCGTAAAACCTTCTATTGTATAATACAGCATTTGAGAGAGAGAAGAGTCCTTGGTTCACTGTTGTTCACTCTCCTGGGCTTCATTTTGGATGTGCCCCCCAGTATATTAATTAAATCTTAAAAAACATAAGAACATGCCTGGAAGGGTCCTTCTGGGTCATCAAGTCCAGTTCTCTGCCATGAGCAGGCAGCCCTGTCATATCATCTTACTCGTAAACTTATCAAGCTCCATCTTAAAGCCAGATAGGTGTCTTGCCCTCACTACTATTGTTGAGAGCCTGTTCCAGAACCTCACTCCTCTGATGGTTTATAGACCTTCTAATCTCCAGCCCAAGTTTCCCCATGGCCAGTTTATCCCCCTTTGTTCTTGTACAGTATTGTCCTTTAGCTTCAGTAGCTCTTCTCTCTCCTTGGTGTATTTATAGAGAGCGGTCATTCCTTCCCAGCCTTCACTTTGTAGGTTAAACATTCCTTCTCAGAAGACAGGTCACCCTAGTAGCCCAATCTGTGCAAATTGAATTCATCTTTTTTGAACATGGGTGACCGCAAGAAACAATGTGCTTTGTTATGTACACATGCCATGATCTTCATGGCTGTAACCCTCCTCCTGCATTCCCCCGACTTCTCCTTTGGATAGCCTTCTGGGTATCTAGATGCCGAGGTTCTTGGTGGCCAGGGATGTCCCCATTTCTCTATGTAGCTATGGCTGTGTGATTGAAGACTCTGCGGGTACGTGGTGAAAGGGGGCAGGCGAGGTGGAACTTGTGTGTTCACCCTGACGCTCGATTGTGACCTTAAGATAGTTAGGTCGTGTTTTCGATTTCTTGGTTACGGGGCAATATTTAACCTCCTAAGTTGAATGGTGCTTGAACTAAGGCTGGCCAGCATCCGGTGCTAGAAGTTGACAGTGGGAAAGCTAGCCGTCAGTGTGGGGGAGAGACCTCCTTAACACGTTGCTTCTCTTGTAGCCTCCCCCTACAATCGCTGCAAGGGCAGCATCTACCTGGTGTTCGATTTCTGTGAGCACGACCTCGCAGGCCTCCTCAGCAACGCCCACGTGAAGTTCACGCTGTCGGAGATCAAGAAAGTGATGCAGATGCTGCTGAATGGACTTTACTACATCCATAGGAATAAGGTAAAGGGCAGGATCTGTATGGCTTGAGGGCTGAGGCGGCAATGGCCTTGTGTGTGCCCTGCTGTGAGCACAGGCCAGTGTCTCTAGCTGGGCTGCTCGTTCTGCACGCTGGCACTCTGGGACGTGTGTACTTTTCAGGGTGGCTCAGCATTGAATCAGTAACGATTATTCTCAGTCTCAGGGTTTGATGCTGGGAGGCTCCTTTTTATAGGCTGGGGGAGCGGGACGCTTTAGCAGAGCCAGTGATGGCCAAGTAAAAAGCTTAAGATGTATTTTCAAAAGAGGGAGAACAATGTGCTGAAGGATCCTTATGAAGTCCTCCCAACCCACCATGGTGTTTGTAACACTGCAGAATAGAGTGTCCAAGGAAACGATACACCTGAAAACCAAATGTAAGGGTGACCTGTGTTCTAAGTTCAGGAGCTAATGCAGAGCTGTGCTGTGACTGCTAACCTGAGAGCCCAGGACTGACTGGGCCCTGTAATCTGAACTCACCCTGGCTCTCCCAGGGCAGGGGTGAGGCACATTAGCTGCTGTGGGGATGCTTGTCATGCTACTGCCTGTGCTCTCTCTGTCCCCCTCCAGCCAACTCCATGCTCGGTGAGATGCTCCCAATGGGTTTTATTTTCTGTTGTGTTCATCCACGTCCAATCCTAGACTTTTCAATGTTTCTTTTCCAGGGTCTGAATGCCCCATTCACCTTCCTGGTGGTGGGGATCTTTGTGATGAAGATGGAGCTGGATCCAGCGGAACATGACTGAATGGCTTAACCTTTCAATTTCCCTCCTTTGTGCAGATCTTGCACCGGGATATGAAAGCTGCAAATGTACTGATCACCCGAGATGGGGTCCTGAAACTGGCGGACTTTGGTTTGGCTCGAGCCTTCAGCCTGGCAAAAAACAGTCAGCCCAACCGCTACACCAACCGGGTGGTGACTCTGTGGTATCGGCCTCCTGAGCTTCTCTTAGGTAGGTGGGAGGCTTGGCTAGAGGAGAAATTGCACAGGGAATTCTCCCATCTTCTGTTTTTCTCTTTCCCCGTCCCCTTTACTATTTTGTTCTCTCAGTCTGGCGCATACAAAGCTCTTAATATTCGAGTCTAAGTGGTTGATCTGGTGCCGCTCTCTTTAGGGGAACGGGACTATGGCCCCCCCATTGATCTCTGGGGTGCAGGCTGCATCATGGCAGAGATGTGGACTCGCAGCCCCATCATGCAGGGGAACACAGAACAACACCAGCTCACTCTCATCAGCCAGCTCTGTGGATCCATCACTCCGGAGGTAGGGGCCCCAAAGCATGGGAATGCAGCACCTGTGGGAAACTGTAAGGGCATGGGCTTAGAAACCTGGAATCCTGAGATCTAATCCTGCCTCTGAGACAGACCTGCTGGGTGACCTTGAGCAAGTAATATACCTATCAGCTGCATTTAAAGGGGGCATCCTTACAGCCCAAGAGTGGTGAGAGGTGTGCTCAAGGTGTGTGTTGCTCCCTGAAGAGATCAAGCATGTTTACTGTATCCAGAATGATACACTGCCCTGCTCTAGCACCTCTACCAATGATAAACAATGAATTTAGCCTCTCCCCCTGTGAGGTGAGTATCAGCCTCTGTGACGGGCTGGACCCCCGGGATGTCACGTGATGTGCTGTGACGCCACTGAGTCAGACTATTCTCCCTCCCCTGCCAGTTAGAAATCACATCAACTGGGTTATATTGTAAACCAGGATTAACTATAAGAGGTGTATTTTAAATAGTTAAGGAGGTAGCAGACAGAACAAGGCAGATTACTAAGAAAATAAAACAGAGCACGCAAACTAAGCCGAATACACTAAAGAAATTGGTTACATGTAAGTTCTCACACTAAATGTGGTTCTAATAATCTTCACAGGCCACACGCCCTTCCAGCCTGTGTCCAGTTCTTTCCCCCGTTCTATCTTAGTTGTTTCCAGCAGTCATCTTGGGTGGGGTAGCAGGGGAGAACTGCTGACTGGATTACCTCACTCCCCACCCTTAAATAGGATTTGCATATGGTGGGAGTCCTTTGTTTCCTAGTTTGACTCCCTTCCCTTTCAGTGGAAAATTACAAGAAGTCCTAGGTCATGTTTTAGTATCAGGTGACAAGACCACCTGACCCTGTAGGGCCCGGTAGCCATTCTTCACAGGCTGCCCCACAGGAAGACTAAGCTCTTTTACTGTCCATTGTCTCTTCTGATGGGCCTGTCGTACCTGAAGTGTTAGCAGTGGGCGTCACCCAAAGTAACAGTTGAAACAGATACAGTCAATCTTCCTAATTTCAGATACAGAAATGATACATGCATACAAATTGGATAATCGCATTCAGTATATCATAACCTTTCCAATGATATCTCCCATGAGCCATCTTGCATAAAGTATATCTCAGTTATGTCATATTCATATCATAAGCATATTTTCATAAAGAATATGGAATGACACGTCACACCCCCATTTTACAGCTGGGGAAATTGAGGCACAGAGCTGAAGTTATTTGCTCAGGGTTTTTCAACAAGTCAGTGAGAGAACTGAAAATTGAACCCCGGTGTCTCAGCTTCCAGTCCTGCGCTTTAGCCACAAGACAATCCTCAACAGCTATCCTATTATGGGGTTGGTAATAGGCTATTACTTAATATTACAGCGAGAGAGAAGGTGCTTTTCATTTCTAGGTTGTGGGTCTGAATCTGTCTGATACGTGGCACCAATCACACTGGTAAACTTGTCACCATCTTGTGGCTATTGAGAGGTCTGTGTGAAATGACTTTGGTGCCAGCCTAGTTGCTAGTTGGCCATTCTTAGAACACCACCATTTTTGGCTCTAGTGTTTTCAGAAGAGAGGCCATTGTCTTGAATTGCATCTGAACCCCTAGAGATGGTCCCTTCAAGTCTGGATTGTGGCACAGTGGGGCAGTGATAAATAGACTTACACCAGGGGTTCTCAAACTGGGGGTCGGGACCCCTCAGGGGGCCATGAGGTTATTACATGGGGGGGTCGCGAGCTGTCAACCTCCGCCCCAAACTCCGCTTTGCCTCCAGCGTTTATAATGGTGTTAAATATATAAAAGTGTTTTTAATTTATAAGGGGGGGTCGCACTCAGAGGCTTGCTATGTGAAAGGGGTCACCAGGACAAAAGTTTGAGAGCCACTGACTTACACTGTTGCTGCCTGATTATACCTGTGCTATGGATAAATATGACTGTCAGACTGTGACCTTCACTTGTATGTAGGTGAATGTATTACCCCTTTAAAATAAACAAGAGCTTGCCATGTTCCACCCAGAGCTGGACTGATGGGGAGGAGGTTTGTTTGCATGGTCTCTGGGTTCAGCTGGGATGAAAGGTGCTGTATACATTTGTTATTTGGTTAGCTTTTTCTTTTGTGTATTCTCATAATTGACAGCCCATGTTACTGTACAGAGAATTATCTCTCCTAGAGCAGCTTAAAGGGACACTGCTAGATTTTCCCCGCTGACTTTTTTCCCCGTGTATCTCCAAGTGCAATATCTGCCTTACGGTTCTGTACTGCTGCTCGTCTGTGTAGCATCTGTATGCATTCCACTTTGGACTGCAAGAGTAAAATCCCTAATGGATGTCATGGGGCCCCAGAGGGTGTGTAGTGAAAGAACTGGTTTGTTTGTTTCTCCACTACAGCTGAATGCAGCATGCATGTGGGGTTTAGTTAGGGCACCAACATCAGGCTCTAAAATGGTTTAGCTGTCTTCTCTCTAAGGCTAATCTCCCTTGTACCCCCTCTAGGTTTGGCCAAATGTGGATAAGTATGAGCTGTACCAGAAACTGGACCTGCCCAAGGGCCAAAAGCGCAAGGTTAAAGATCGCCTGAAAGCCTATGTCAAAGACCCATACGCTCTGGATCTCATAGACAAACTGCTCGTTCTGGATCCTGCCCAAAGAATAGACAGTGACGATGCACTGAATCATGACTTCTTCTGGTCGGACCCGATGCCCTCTGATCTCAAGAACATGCTCTCCACGCACAATCAATCCATGTTTGAGTACCTGGCTCCACCCAGGAGAAGAGGTGGACACATGCCACAGCAGCCAGCCAATCAGGGCAGGAATCCAGCTGCAACCAATCAGACAGAGTTTGACAGAGTGTTTTGACTGCTTGGGCCTCCCGAAAAGCGAGTAGGGAGCAGGCTTTTTCTTTGAAATACCCTTATGTTCTGCAGTCTCTTGTAGCAGCAGCTCTGATGGAAAGGAGGTGCAGGCCCTGGTCTGAGATGTTGGGCTGGACGAGCTGTCTGTAATAGTTGTGTGCATAAAGGAAGGGGGCTTACGTACCTAGACGTCCTTGGGAGCTGTTGCCAAGGGCCTGGGATCATCTCTCAGCCCATCTGGCACAGAGTTTCTGCCTCTGCCCCCAGAAATAGCATCTCTTTGCCAGTAGCTGGCTCTAATGGGTCGTTTCTGCTGGGGAGCCACTGTTGGAGAAGGTTTTGTCACTGCCCAAGCTTTACAGCACTGGAGGAGATGACTGGGTGACTCATTAACTGAACTGCGGATGCAGCTGGCAGGATAGATTGGCCCACATTGGGAACTGCCTCAAATCTCTTCTGAATTGCTCCTCTGTGGCTGCAGTTCCCCATGTGGTCCTTCCTTCTGCTTGTTGTGCGTAGGGTGAGGGCCCCATAGCTGAGTGCCACTGAGCTTTGTGTGCGTGTGTCTTCCTGGTGTGGAGCCAGTGGGATTGGTACAGACAAAACGTCTCCAAATTCGAGAACTAGCTCGCACCATGTTCAAGACTGCAGCAAGTCCTGGTTCAGACAGGGTCAGAGCCTAGGAAAAACAAAGGGTCTCAGTGACTAATCAGGAGGGAGTGAGGGTGCTCGTTACTGTTGCTCTGACCAGGAGGATCTGTCCGAGTCGTTGCTGTCAATAAACGTTCATCATGCTTTCTGTTCAGCCTACTGCCACTTTTGGTTGTAATCTGCAATTAAAGTTCCCTTTCTTAGACCCCTGGTCTGCTGTGTATTCCTCTGACTCACTAACCAGTGCGGCAACAGCACCAGTTCAGATCTGAAGGGAGCTGGACGCATTCTGCTCCTAGTCTGAGGGTGGATGTGACTGGAGGATGGCAGGTGTCTGTCCAACTCTCCTGGGTGCTGACCATAGCGACAGAGCACCAATGAGCTATTACTACTGCGACACCTGGCCCAGATGGACGCTTGGCTGTATTTACAAGCATTCCTGTGTCTGTCGCTTTACCTGGGTTTGCTTACATGGCTCTAGATTGAGAGCAGTAACCTTTTCCAAGTGCAGAGGGCAAATGCACTACATGTTCAATGGACTGCACGTAACTTTGGCAACGTGTATCCTGTATATACCTTTTCCTGCCAACAAGAGCTTATTAAGCCTGATATGCACCTAATAGAAACTCTCTGTGGAGATCTTAATGGATTCCTGTGCTGAAGGGAAATTCTCTCTTTCCTCAGGCTCCTGCCAGGGGTTGTTCAGTGGTTGCAGCAGCTCTTGTGAATTTGTTTGAGAAGGTGCAGCTGCTTTGTGGTGCTGGCAAACCAGAGTAAAACCCTGAGCCTTTGAAATAAGAGTAATGTGTGCAGAATGCAGCTGCTGATAACCTTTGTCCTTCAACTGGGCTAGTAGCAACACGCCAGCGTGAGGTCTGTAAACAGCAGGCAGCAGAGATGAAACTGGCTTCAGAGCAGAAAGTAAGGATGATAAAGGACATGTGTAAGGTAAATCTCGTCTCTGGGATGGAGTTCGGAAACCATGGGGAGTTTTGGGAAGCTTTTGGTGTTAAAGGGATATGAATCAAGTTAGCTGCAGGCAATACACTGGCCCTGGTGCCCTCTGCCCGTTGTTGTGAAGAAACAATCATATGTCTCGTTTTTAAATGATTTCTCTCTCTTGTGTGAATTTTTGAACAAATGGGGGGAAATGGAACAGCAGCTCTTTGATGTGCTCTATGAGAAAGTAGGTAACAGTTCCCACACCTGTAATTAAGTTGGTGATGTCCCCTTTAACGGCTAGGCTGGCGCTGTTTGCTCTGTCCTTACACTGATAAAAATAGTTTTATAAAGTAATGGGGATTTACTGTGCTTAATTTTTGAATAAGAACAGGTGTTGCTGTAGATGAGGTTAGCGGCCCAGGCAGTGATAACTCAAATCTCTTTGTTAGAGAATAGTTTGGATGCAGAAACCAGTATTTTTCTTGTGATAAATCCGCGTTGACAAAGATAATGCTGAACAGTGTTAACAAGTTAGCTCCTGCCTCAAGACATGAGCAAGAACAAAATCTGGCTGAACTGCTGATTCCTTTCTCTCCAGAGCAGTGGCCACTTTAGAGTAATGATTCCTACCCTTTCCCTGCATGTTTTCCACTGAGGCACTTTGGGGCAGTGACTGTCTTTGTTGTGTGTTTGTACAGTGTCTAGCACAATGGGACCCTGCTCCCTGACTTGGGGCTCCTAGGTGCTACCACGATACAGGCAGTAGATGATAATCCTGAACGGGAACAAATGGCTCCTGTACTAAAAACTGGTCTTTGCTACAGTTGTAATCTCTTGTAATCTCCACACTTAGCAACAGCCCTGCGAACTGTAGGAGAGAGACTGGCTGAATGTGGTGGAGCTGCCCCTACACTCGAAGAATTGAGATGGTAATTTAATTTTGTTTTAAATTGGGGGCCATGATACTAACTTCACCGCTAAAGCTATAAATGTCGTTAAGAGTTGGGAATGGTGAGCGGGAGGTAGAGCTGTCTGCACCTCCAGCTATTGGTTAACGGAGGCTTTAGTTGGAATATGCCGACTATGGTGTATCTGGCTTGGGTGTGTTTAAAGCTTGCTATTAAATTATCGTTTAGGTCCTCGTCAAAATCCTTTTAAAAAAGACCTTCGCATGTGTCTATTTAATTGGGATGGAATGCACAGCTTGCCTATGTACACCTCTACCCCGATATAACGCTGTCCTCGGAAGCCAAAAAATCTTACCGTGTTATAGGTGAAACCGCGTTATATCGAACTTGCTTTGATCCACCGGAGTGCGTATCTCCCACTCCCCCCCCGGAGTGCTGCTTTACCGCGTTAGAGCCGAATTCGTGTTATATCGGGTCGTGTTGTATCTGGATAGAGGTGTATTTGCACCATGAGGAGAAAACAGTGCAGGAACGGTGTTTAGCTCAACTAAAAAGCGGAGCATCTGCTGTGTATTTTTGTGGGGAGTGGGTTAGGCCCTGAAATAGCCTGGCTGTAGTTGATCGTTTCCTTCAGTGGGGGGTGTGATGTTTTCATAGGAAGACACCGCCATGACATTCCATTTTGTAATAAAAGCAGCTTTTATTGAACTGGCAGGATTGCTTGAACTTTGCGCTGCCTCTCTGTGCCAGCTGACCTTGAACTCCACAACACACAGTGTGCCCCCTGTGTTGTGGCGGTTTTTCCTCGCCATGTGCACTGGAAAGCTTTAGATCAGGGGTGGGCAAACTTTTTGGCCCAAGGGCCACATCTGGGTATGGAAATTATATGGCGGGCCATGAATGCTTACGAATTGGGGGTTGGAGTGTGGGAGGGGGGTGAGGGCTCCGGCTCGGGCTGTGGGGTGGGGCCAGAAATGCATTCAGGGTGCAGGAGGGGGCTCTGGGCTGGGGCAGGGGGTTGGGGTGTGTGTGTGTGGGGGGGGTGAGGGCTCCGACTGGGGGTCCTGGCTCTGAGGTGGGGCAGGGGATGAGGGGTTGGGGTTACAGGAGGGCTGGGACTGAGGGTTCAGAGGATGGGAGGGGAATCAGGGCCGGGACAGGGGGTCGGGGCATGTGCGGGGGCAGGGGCGCAGGCTCTGGGTGGCGCATAGCTTAAGCAGCTCCCAGAAGCAGCGGCATATCCCTCTTCCGGCTCCTACGTGGAGATGCGGCCAAGCGGCACTGCACGCTACCCTGTCCGCAAGCACCGCCCCTGCAGCTCCCATTAGCTGTGGTTCACGGCCTTGGCATGCACGGAGCGGGGCAAGCCATGGACCCCGCTCCCCCGGTGGAAGCTTGAGGGCCGGATTAAAATGTCTGAAGGGCTGGATGTGGCCCCCGGGCCGTAGTTTGCCCACCCCTGCTTTAGGTACTAAGCAGTATGTGTGCAAACATGAATTGATCTGGGGATGTTCCCCTGCAGACGCTATGGGAACATGGGCCCTCTCCAATGTGGGACCTGACACGTCTTTTCTAATGCAGTTAGTGGGGGGTGGGGGTTGGACGGCCCTTCAGGAGGGAGTGAATTGAGCACTGTGTGTAGCACTTGGCAGAGTGCTGGGGGGGGGGGGGAGGGAGGAAGGCTGCTGCATCTGTAGGAGATCAGTTTTGTGTCCCCTGCCCCGCTTGCTGTAGGGGACATAGTAGCCACAATCAGTAAATGAAAGACAGTGTTGCCCTTTAAGAGAATAAGGTGCCCCTCACAATGATGGCGGCCGTCGCCCTTCCCGGGCTCGCTCTCCCCGCGGATTGCCCCTCACAAAGAGGGCGGCCCCACGCTGCCGCGCGCTGGCGGTGGGCGGTGGCTCCAGGGGCGGGGCGCGGCCGCACGTACGTGGGAGGGGTGCGGGGCTGCGCCGGTCGGAGGCGGCGGGGGCCGCCTGTCAGCGGGAGGCGGGATGGGCTTTCGCGGGCTCCGCGGGCTGCACTCCGCGCTGCGGCTCGTGGCGGGGGCGGCCGGCGGGCAGCGCTGCTTCAGCACCAGGCCGGCCCGCGTGCCCAGGATGGAGTATCAGGTACCGGCGCGGGGGCGGCCCGGCCCGGTTACATCAGCCGGGACACGTGGGATCGGGGGGCCGGGCAGCCTGTTCCATGGGCACATGTCTTTAGCTGGGGGGCAGGGCGGATGGGGGGTGGGTCTGGGTCGCGCAGCCTGTTCCATGGGCACATGTCTTTAGCTGGGGGGGCGGGGAGCAGGCTTGCGGGGGGGCTGCAATAGGGTGGAGGTGGATGGGAGGCTGGTATGGGCACATCCTATTTGATATGCAGGTTTTCAGTGGGGGGAGAATCGAAGGGGGTTCAGGCATGTGGGGGGAGGATCGAGGGCTTTTGGGGGGGCATCTGGGCATGTGGAGGCAGGGGGCTGTGCTGGGGGTTGGTGCTATTTATAAATTGCTTTTGATGCTGTTTGGGGGACTTGGTCCTCATCCCAATTCTGGTGCAAACCTTAGTGGGTCACCCCCAACCCCTTTGCCCGTTCTGACTTTTATTTTCCGTGATGCGCCTCATATTGACACTGCATAGGGCTTTATGGGCTCAAAAGTAGTTACAGGGTGACTGGGGTAGGGCTCTCTTCCTAGTAGGTTCTAATAGCCAAGCTTGCCTAACAGTTTCTACTTAACAATTCCCTGTCTTCCTTCTTTCATAACTTTCTTCCCATTGATTGAACTCAATGGAAAGATGCCATTGATTTCAATGGGCTTTCGGCACAGTACTTCAAACAAAGGTTGGGAAGTATTTGGGAAAAATCATTCAACCAACTTTGGTTTTGTGGGGGAAACCACTGAATAAATGAAATCACCCTTATCCCATCAATTTGGGTTGGATTACATAAGAATGGCCATACTGGGTCAGACCAAAGGTCCATCCAGCCCAGTGTCCTGTCGGCCGACAGTGGCCAATGCCAGGTGCCCCAGAGGGAGTGAATCTAACAGATAATGATCAAGTGATCTCTCTCCTGCCATCAATCTCTGACAAATAAGATTGTCATGCAAGCATCCACCGTCTTTGTCTGAGGCAGCACTGAGGTCCACCTGCTTACCATCTTCTTTGATGCAATCCAGCCATCACTTCCTCAGCATCTCTTTCCTATCACCCTCTTCTGCTATGGTGCTTTCACCAGGTGCCCTTCCTTCATCCTCTGCCTGCATCCAAACCAGCAAAGCTGCGCTTCCTGCATTTTGTCAAATTCAATGAAGTCACTTCTGTACAAATAACAGTATCACTTTTTTTTCATCACAACAGCTTACATTTGAATCTTAACGTAGAAAACGGTTGGCACTGATTGATAGGATGTCCCTGACTTAAGTTTGGGGGGGGGAAAAAACTGATCAGGTATCGGGTGTCAACTATCAGGTAGTTACACTTGAAAATTGCATCCTGAGAATGTCCTGTAGAAAAGGTCTCTAAATCGGAGAGCTCTTCTATGTAAGCTGAAGATCTGTGTGGGTGTGGGTGTGTTTTCTCTTCAAAAGAATGGGCTTTGAATATGTGGAAATCAGTGACTGTTAATAGATGCTGGATGATCTTAGAGGAGTGAAATGCATAAAGCACTGCTAAAGCAATATGAAGGTAGCTGAATTGGAATCAGAATGTCCGATGATGCAAACGATAATGTTCCAAAGCACCATTAACATGGCTGGCTGCACCCGGCTAATGTCTTCGTTCACGTTTTGTGGCGCTTGCTGGGTTGCTCACTCAGTTTCTCCTGTAAAGTCAAAAGGATCTGGGCTGTGGCCATGTTCAACATTGATTTTTACACTTTGTTACTTTTGTTTTAAAACCAACTCTGACCGTGCAGCGTCATGTGGCCTGAACATAATGTGGGGAGAAGGGGGGGGCTTTGCGTCTAATTAAATGATGTTGGGGCAGGAAGTGAGTCAGGATCACATGGGATTCACAGTCTTAACACCTGGCTGAGTTCTGAGCAGTGTCAGTTTTGTGATTTGGGTGCCCCAGTGTCAGTAGTCATCAGTAATAGTGATGAAGGATGGAGGTGAGTTTCGGTCCCTGGGGAAGGGACTGTCTCTTCATTAAGTGTTTGTACAGCACTTAGCACAACAGGGCCTGGTTTATGACGGGAGTCCCTTGTATTGTGATAGTGCCTAATAATAATCTACATGAGCTACTGTGTGCCTGGGCCTAGCTGGGAAGTGCTTGGGGTAACCATAGGTAGCGGGCTGGCTTCTTGTCCCTGTTGGAGAAGGGGAGCAATGCATGATGTGGGGAGCGCAGGAGTTCTGGTGCAGTGTGGGGAAGACCTGATTCCATCCAGCTCTGGCTCAGCTGAGAGAAGGCAAGAAGCGGATTGTGCGTTCAGTGTCTTTGGTCCCTGGAAACCCAGGGAGATACAGTGTCCCACCCAGTATAAATAGCCACATGTATCTGGAGGAGCGTGGCCAGTGCTTTTTATAGAGGTGAATTGCGGGGAGTATATCTGGTTACTGTCCAGCCCCTGCCAGAGCTGCACAGTCTACCCCCAGAGGTACTTTAAGAAACCCCAATAAATTGCTACTCTGCACGAGGCATACTGGAACTAAAGCCATCCCTGGGAAATGTGTTAATCAGCATTTAAAGAGGCTATTCTGGGCCTTGGAAAACCGGCACCTTAAAACACAGTGACGCAGACAGTGCTACCATCGAAGCGTGTGAGACTATATAGCCCTTAAATGCTCCGCTCCAGATACTACTACTGGGGCCCCGGGGTTGGGGCACAGAACTGGAAGTCAGGAACCCTGGGTACTGATTCTGCCACAGTGAGGCACGCTCTGTGCCTCAGTTTCCCTTCTCACCCTCTGACTGTCTTGTCTGCTTAGATTATAAACTCTTTGGTGCAGAGGGTCTCTCCCATGAATATCTGCCGTGCCTAGTACAATGGGAGCCCAGTCTCTGTCGGGCTTTCTAGGCACTACTGCAATAGAACCAATATTAGTAATGGCAAGGGGTGAAAATATATTGCGCTTAAAGTGTTCTGGTGCTGACTGTGGGTGGATTGTACTGCCGGTGGATCCACCCAACACACCCTGGGGCTCTGTTACACCAATGCTCCAGCTTGTGTTCCTGGGGCTTGTCTCGTGATCGGCGTACGCTCTGTCCCCGCTCCCCATGCCTTGGAAATAGTTATCAGGGCTGATTTCACGCACCTTCCCCTCTCCTCTCTCGTCTGGCAGCTGCTTTTGGAATTACCACTGAGACTCTTCCTCTCCAGTGCTTCCTCGGTGGGGATTTCCCGTCTGGGGTGTCGCTTGTGGTCCTTCATCGTGTGTATTTGTAAAGAGTTCTCAGTCGTCTCTCTTGCCCCGGCCCCCGAGTCTGGTCTGAGCAGGAGGCAGGGAGATGCATTGCCAATCACCTAGCTAGCTAAAGGACACTGGATTTCAGTTCCCCCTGCTCCAAGCACCGTACCTTGGACTGTGGCTTTGCAGTCCCATAACTGTAGCAGGGCAAGACAAGCTAGCCGTGTGCAAGTCCTGCTGTTCTGAATGCAGCCCGTGATCCGAAGGCCACTGTGGAGCAGTCGGAGCTAGTGGCTGGTTCTGGCCTGGCCGCTATGTTTCGCCCTCCAGTGCGTGAGTGACCAGTGGTGCAGCGTGGTGCCCCCCCTCCGGGCCCTGAACTCAGCCTTTTGTTTGCTCTGGCTGGAAGCGAAAGCTGGGGTTGGTGTGGTCTGATCAGCACTCACCTGGCAGGGAGGAAGGGAGTTCCTACTGCTCCCCTTTGTCACGCTCCAGCACTGCTCTTGGTGCAGGGCAGACAAGGTTCTTGGCACAGGGGGGCAGCTGATGAGCCCCCTCCCTCACCATGGAGGGCCCTGGGCGTGGAGATGGACTGGGTGGGTGGCACTGGAGGTGGCTATCTTCCCACCCGTGATGGGGGCTCTGATGGTGGGGGAGCCTGGTCGGTAATGTTGCCCTCCCCCAGAAGAGCAAAGGCTGGCAGCTGTGTGTTGGGAGCCAGGGATGGGTGGGGGCTTGGGCTGCCTGACACCCGTGAGCTTAGTATGTAGGGCCAGGGGCTCCTCTGTGGGCGAGCAGGAGACCCCCTTCCGGCACACACAGGGGGCTGGAGCGTTGGCTCTTGGCCACCATCCCCTCCTACCAGCGGAGAGCTGATCTGTGCCTCATCTGGTGAGTCTCATTCCAGGATGCCATCCGGACCCTTAACACCCTCCAGACCAATGCCAATTACCTGGAGCAGGTGAAGCGGGAGCGAGGAGACCCCCAGGTGCAGCTGGAGGCCATGAAAGGCTTCTTGGAGCGAAGTGGGTTAAAGGTGAGAGCTGTCACGTCCCCTTCCCTGGCTGAGCAGAGCCCTCTCAGCGCTGCTCCCTGCCGGGTGGGAGGGATGGATGGAGGGTGGGCGGGGGGGACATCCCAGGCTGTACTGGCCCCTCTGCTTGGTGGGACTGGCTGTGAGCCCTCCCGCCAGCCCGGCGCACTGCCGGGCGAGGGTGTCTCCCCAGCTCTGACCCCCCTCTCATGGGTTTGTTAACCTCTGTCTGGCAGGTCGAAGACCTGGATCAACTGAACATTATCCATGTAACTGGGACAAAGGGCAAGGTAAGCGGGGGCGTTGGGGTGGGGTTGCGTGGGGCACTGCAGGGGTGTGTGGAACGAGGCACGTGGGGGCAAGGGGAGTCTGTGGGGCGCAGGGCTCGGGGGAAATGATGGGCCAGCACGCCGCAGGATGGGGTGAGTGGGGAAATAACTAGGCCGTGTGATGGGTCATGGGACGCTCAGGGTGGGGGTGCTGGAGGTTTAGGAGAGCAGCTCTGGCGCTGTGGGGGTGAGGGGCAATCCAGGGGGTTCCCTTTTGCTGGGGAGGGCTGGCTCCATGGTTAACGCTGCTGACTTCTTCTTCCAGGGCTCGACATGTGCCTTCACGGAGCGCATCCTCCGCAACTATGGCCTGAAGACGGGCTTCTACAGGTGGGCGGCCCGGGGGCTCCTGGGGGATGGATTCAGTCGGCCGTTGCCGGGTGCTGAGTGGCACCCTGGGGAGGGTGGAATGGGGCAGCTGTCCCGGGTGCTGACTGTCTGTTCTCCCATCACCCCAGCTCTCCCCACCTGGTCCAGGTGCGCGAGAGGATCCGCATCAACGGGCAGCCAATCAGCAAGGAGCTCTTCAGCAAGTACTTTTGGCAGGTGTATAACCGGCTGGAGGAGACCAAGGTGTGTGTGGTGGGAGCTCTGGGCAGGGAGCTGCTGCCACCCTGGGGTGGGGGGTATAAGCTGCTGCTGCCTCCTGCAGCCCGTACGAGCAGAGCGCCTGTTCCTCGGCAGGAGTGTGCCCTGTGACCAGGCCAGTAGGATCTCACGCTAGGGGAGTCACCCGGTGCGGTACAGTAACCGAGTCTCTGCTCCCGAGTCCAGAGGGGGACCAGGCGCAAGTCAGATCCCTGCTCTGAGGCCGGCTCCTTGTAAGGATTGGGTGTGGGCGGGTTATCTAGTGCTTAGAGCAGGGGATCCTAATTCTACTCTGTCACTGCTGTGCTGGGTGTCCTTGGGCAAGTCAGTTTCCCCGCTCCGTGCCTCGGTTTCCCCAGCTGTGTGGTGAAGTCGACTATTCGTGTAAAACTCTCAGATGAGCTGGGCCCTGCACATGCCGTGTCCCTGCTGCTGCCCTGGGGAGTGGGCCAGAGCCCCGCAGCGCAGGGAGGAGGGTCTGTCCCTTGCTGTCCTGTGGCTTAGCAATCGGCCTGGGGTAGAGCTGCTGCCCTGGAGTCCCCTCAGGTAACTGTCTGTCATGCAGGACCCCGGCCACGCCAGCATGCCCGCCTACTTCCGCTTCCTCACCATCATGGCCTTCCACGTCTTCCTGCAGGAGAAGGTATGATGCTCCCTCTGTCCCTGCTCAGGGCTGTGCCATGGGACTGTTTTGTTTCCTGTGTGTTGGGCACAGATGCCACAGGTGGCCCCTTAACACACTCTTGTCTCCCCTCCAGGTGGATCTGGCTGTGGTGGAAGTTGGCATTGGGGGTGCCTACGACTGCACCAACATCATCAGGTAGGAGCAGGCTGGGCCTGGCATGGGGACCAGGCGCCCGCCTCCTTATTGCCTCTGTGGGAAACTAGCGTGTGAAGGCCACTAGCTGTCCCCAGATCAGGGACTGCCTGGGCAGGGGCAGGCGAGCCAACGGGCCTCAGCCCAGCTGGGCCTGGTAGGGGAGTTCGGTCAGTTCTTGACTCCTCTGCTGACAAAGGGGCCTAGTCCTGGTGGCTGTGATGGGGACGCCTGGCCAGGGAAGCCGTTGACCGTCCCTGAGGTGCTAGGGGCTTCCAGCCATGCTGGGCTCGGTGTCAGCCGTGGGCTGGGAGGTGAAAGGTTCTGTGCCGATCCCATGAGCCAGCCGGTGCCCTGAGTTCAGGGACCTCCTGGGTGCTGGCTGGCCACAGAGCTGGGGAGAGGAGCCGTCCTCTGGGAGTCCTGGCGCTGGGCTCTCACCTTCTCTCTGTCTCCAGGAAGCCGATCGTGTGCGGGGTCTCCTCTCTGGGGATCGACCACACCAGCATCCTGGGGGACACCATTGAGAAAATCGCCTGGCAGAAAGGGGGCATCTTCAAGGTAGAGACTGCGGGGCTCTGTGGGGACAGGGGGTCTCTGACAGCCTTGAGCGGGCTGGTCCAGATTCCTGGTTCAGCAGGACCAAGTCTGTTTGCTGTGATCTGGGAAGTGAAACTCCCCTGGTGCAGGAGGCCACAGGGCAGCATGGGGGTGGGGGCCCATCTGAGGGGCAAGCTCTGAACCTGAGTGAGGGGTCCCAGCTCGCCCCTGGGTGTCCGGGTCTGCCCCTGACCAGCAGCCTGTCACTGGAGTCCAGGTGTCTGCGTGGGGATGGGGGGCAGCCTGGGAGGCCGTGGATCCGGGGCCCGTGACTACATCTGCGTTGCTTTCAGCCTGGTGTGCCGGCGTTCACAGTGCCACAGCCTGAGCGGCCCCTGGAGGTGCTGCGGGAGCGAGCCAGGGAGAGCCCGGTGAGTTCTTGTTGGATACATGCCTTCTCTGAGGGCATCCTGCTGCTGTCACTGGGTCGGGGAGGCGACTCTCCCTGCTGCACCCAGGCCAGGAGCAGGGGGTGGGATGTCAGATGGCTCCTGCCCCCTTGGATGGTGCTGGCCAGGGGCCTTGGGTCCCAATTCCCTCCCTCCCGCCCCAGGGAGGGTTGGGCTCCTGTGGCCCCTCCTCACTCTGTATCCTTTGCAGGGTGGCCCCAGACCTGTGATCCCAGGGGCTCCCCCGTTTCTCCTGGGCAGCAGCTGAGTGTGGGCGCTGCTGGTGCCGGCGCCCCTCGGGGTCCATCCCTGGAGACGCAGGGCCAGATGGAAACATGACGGCCCATGAATATGAGCCACGGGGCCCTGGGGCGGGGTTGCCTCAGTTGCTGCTGCCTGGTCTGTAGGTCGGCAGAACCCACCGGGGGGCTCTCGGCCAGCTGGCGGAGCTGCCCCGGGGAGGTGGGCGAGCTGGGCAGGGCTCACCCTCTGCCCCCTCTCTCCGTGCAGTGCCCGCTTTACCTGTGCCCTGACTTGGAGGCCTTCGAAGAGGACGATAAGGGACTTCAGCTGGGGCTGGCGGGCGAGCACCAGCGATCCAATGCCACTCTAGCCCTGCAGCTCTCCCGGGCCTGGCTGCAGCAGCAGGGGTATCAGGGTAAGGAGCATGGCCCCGGCACGAGAGAGCTTGTGTGTGTGGGGAGGAGGCCGTCCCTCCCTGCGCTGAACGGCACATTCCAGCCCTTGCTCTAGTTCCTGGGTTGGGGCGTCTCTCCGAGGAGATTCTGGGAAAGTCCTGATTGGGCTGCACTTCAGTCTCCCGGCGGGCCGGGTACGCAGCATGTGACCGTCCAGCCTGGCGCTGCTCCCCACAGCCTGGCACCTAGGATGTGAAGCCAGCACTCCGGCTTTGTGTTCCCAGCCGCAACCCCCTGGAGATGCCCTGATTGGTGTTTTCCCAAGTGCCGCGTGTGGAACTCTGGCTGGGAACCCCTTGGCGCTTCAGGGGAGACTGGGGGGGGGGAGGCTCTCTGCACCCTGCAAATACAAGCCAGCAAGTTACCAACGTGCTGGGAGTTAAGCTAAGGGGGGGCCCTGCTGGGGAGGCGGGTGGGATTCTTGGGATAGTTTTTATTTTATTTAAATTATAAGTTTTTCTTTTTAAAAATAAACCTGATTTAAAATGAATTGTGACATAATACAAAATATGTTAAGGTCTAAACCTATTACGCCCTTTTAAAACATTTCAATTCAAAATCAGTGTGGATGAGCCTCTATAAAGACTTTGAGTTCAAGGCTACTTTTCTGTGTAGAGAGAGAACCGGGGGAAAACATCTAACTGGAGCTTTATCAATGTGCTAGGTCACGTACTGTGCTAAGGGCTGGATCCGTGGGGGGGGGCAGGGGCTGTGCTGCTGGGTGCAAGAGACTGGCAAAGTCATCACAGGCGTTGGGACCCAGCCTCTGGCTCCAGGAGACACCATCGTGTAGCTCCTCAGGATCTCCACCTCGGAGGTCTCAGACTCCTATTTTATAGCTCCTCCCTACCTGAGCTCTGATTGGCTCAGTTTTCAAATTATGAATATTTATGACTCCACCCACCCTGGAAACTTACTCTTCAGCTCATGGAAAAACCCTGCAGTTTGTGTATCCAAAGCATTGAAGGTGGTTTTTGTTTAAAACAAAATGTGACGTGCTGCTTTGTGTGTAACGCGATTCCAGTTACCATCCGAATGCAGCTTGACACAAATCATGAGTAAAATGCTAATTCTCTAGTATAGAAGCAATGCACCAGACACCATTTTCTAACCTACTAAAAATGTACAATTAACAAGAATATGAAATGGCTTAAGTAAATGTGCAGAGTTCGCATGTACTCTCCTGGGGGGCACAAAGAGCTACCAAATGTTGTGTGAAAGTTCCTTGATGCTTGTATCAATCCATGAGGATGCACCTTTTGCTAGAAAAGCACAAAAGTGCAAATGGAAACCTTGATGAAAATCCATGATTTAAATTGAGGTTTTCCACTCGGTGATTTCAATCGCCTTGATTTAAATCAATCCACCCTGGTTTCTATGGCACGTACCCCGGGGCGGCTCCCCCAGGCTGACTGGAGTCCTGTTGTGTGTGAGGAGGGAAGGCCGAGTGACAGGAGGGCTACAGGCGGCCATGTGGGGCTGTTAGAACGGTGACTCAGCCCAGCTTCCATCTCCTTGCAGGTACTGGGGAGCTGAAGGACTTGCAGCCAGGCGCGGAGCTACTAGGCAAGAGACCTGTGCCCCTGGCACCTGCATTCAGGCCCAGCGGCTCCATGGTGCAGGGTAAGGATGTGGGTGTGTCCCGCCCCACTGCTGCTCCGGTGCCCCCTGCCTGCCCTGGGCATTTCGTGGGTGCTCTGTTGTGGTTCCCTGGCTAGTGCCTGCCCTTGGCTTTGGCTAGCTGGGATCAGGCCGGAACTGCTGCTCGTTGGAGATAACGAAGCGCTGTGGGCAGTAACTGCTCGTGCGTCGGTCCCAAGGCCAAGGCCCTGGACTCTGCCCCCGGCCCACCCCGTGCATTGACATTTTGAACTCGCTGCCCTTTAGCTCTTCCTGTTTCCTCAGTTTTAACACTTAGGAGCCTGGTGCTTCCTGGGCTGCCAGAAAGTGCTGAGGGTGATTGTACAGCACCAGCCTCCAGCACCAACCCGTCCCAGGCTGGCCCTTCACCCTCCTACCTCCCCTGGGGTCACTGGGCCGTCCCACACCACGGTCCCAGACGCTGGCCTGAGGGCAGGAGCCCAGGCAGGTTGGGCTGGGCGAGGTCTCTGGAATCCGTACCCGTCCCGTTGGGAACTAGCACCGCTGTAAGGTGGGCAGGCCACGGGCGTAATGAGTCGCTGACAGGCTCCTTGCCTCTGTGGCACAGGGGCGGTGTCCCCGCAGCCAGCACTGGAATGGGGGAGGCTGGTGCCGTGGCTGCCTCGGGGGGATGGGGAGCAGGCTGGGCTGGCGCAGCGCAGGGCTTGGGGGAGCTTGGTACCGGAATAAGGGGAGGGGGGCCTGGTGGTGGTGTTGGGGTCTCCCCAGTGAAATGCTCCAGGAAGGTTTTGTTGCAGGAATGGCTCTGGGTGGGTTTAACGTACCTATGTGCGGGCCCCAGGGTGGATGGATCACTGTGCTGTCAGCGGGGCCCCATGCCAGACCCCAGACCCCTAACAAGCCAAGCCTGCTCTATGACACCAGCACCCCCCGATCTCGGATCCCTTTGTCCCCACTCCCCTCATGCTGCCATAACTTAGCTGAGTCGGGCCCACCAGGGAGCTGGTAACTCGGCTGACGGCGGGAGCTGGTGTAGGGGCAGCAAGTCCCTGCCGGGTGGGCCTGGCCCCTCTCATAGCCCCCTTTCCCCTCCCAGGTTTACAGGACACGGAGTGGCTGGGCCGCACCCAGGTGCTGCAGCACGGGGCGGTGACGTGGTTCATCGACGGGGCTCACACCACCAGCAGCGTGCAGGCCTGTGTGCGCTGGTTCCGCCAGGCAGCCCTCAACGAGGAGAAGCCTGTGGAGTAAGGAGGCGCCGGGCAGGGAGGGGGATCCATTGCTCTGCTGTCACAGGCTTTGCCTGAGCCCCACCCAGCACAGCTGGAGGGAGATTTCCCAGAGAGGTGCCCGTTGGGTTGAGAATGAGGCTCCTGTGGCCCATCTGGGGGAGGAGCCTCCCCATCCGCCATGCCAAGGGTGGGAGCAGCACCTGCCTTTTCCTGCTGGAGAGAGGTGGGCCCCAGACCAGCAGGCCGTGTTTGGGGGTGGTAGGCAGGGAAGGGGAGGAGGGCTGAGGCTTTGTACCAGCAACCTGCATGGTCCCAGGACACCAGGGCGGATGGGGACGGGACCCTGTTGTCCTATCAAGGGTGGAACAGGCCTTGGGTTGGGGTTGCTGGACTTCCTGGGCCTTGCGCGGTGGCAGCAGCTAGCCCAGCCCGCTCCGGAGCGGGGCTGGGAGCGAGAGTCCCTCAGCTGACCAGGCTGGGCCCGTCTCGTCTGCAGCGGCTCCGAGCTCCGGGTGCTTCTCTTCAACGCCACGGGGGACCGGGACATGGGTGCGCTGCTCAAGCTGCTAGTGGTGAGACGCTGTGCCTTGGGGCAGTGGGGGGCTGGGGCCGGCCGGGCAGGCGGGTTTGTAAGGGCAGAAAATGGGCTGGCGGCAGATTGGGGGGGAGGGGAGGGCTGCTGGACCATGTGGGGAGAGCGGATCAAATGGATTTAAATTGGGGGAAGGTGGTTACAGATGATGGATGCTGGCAGCCTCGGATACCTGCATGCATCTCAGGCTGGGGGCCCGGACTCCTGGGTTCTATTCCCAGCTCTGCCCCGACCCTTGGCTAAGTTGTTTCCCTCGGTTCCTCATTCTCCTCTTCCGTGCCATGGGGTAATGCCGGCCTTGGGCAGGCGCTGGCAGAGGGCTCTGAAGTGTCAGGTGGGTTCAGAGCCGTGGGGCCTGGCCCTGGTGGGGCCTGCAGTGGTGTCTGACCCCTCCCCTGCACCCGCCTGGCTGTTCAGGACCTGCTTTGACACATCCCACAGAGTGCCACCAGGTGGTGCTAGTGCCCCGCTCTTGTCCCCCAGCCATGCCCCTTAGAGTCCAGTCCACCTCTGTCTCCTATAACAGCCCTTCCCTGGGGACTCAGGGTCTCCCAGCCTCCCTGTGCAGTGGCTGGGGGCGATCCCGGGAGCGAGTCTTGGGGGCTGGATTAGTTTAGTGGCAGAAGTGAAAATAGAAGGGGGAGGGGCGGTTTCCAGTGACTGGTTGGCTGCTTTCCCCAGTAGCCTCTGCAGGAATAGATCCCAGGCATCCTGGCTACCTGGTCCCTGCTTAAGCTCTAGACCAAATGTGCCCCTGTTGGTTTGTAATGGTTCCAGCAGGAATAGTGACGGATGCTGAGCCAGTAGCCAAGGTCCTTCCTGTAAGGAGCTGAATCCCCCCTTGTCGTCCTCCCCCTTCTCCCCCGTGCGGCCGCCCAAGGCTGCAGTACCCAGCCCCTTGCTGGCGTGGACGTTGTGCTGATGCTGTGTCTCTTGTGCCCCAGCCCTGCCGGTTTGACTACGCCGTCTTCTGCCCCAACTTCACGGAGGTGTCTGCAGTGGGGAACGCAGGTCAGTACCCGGGGAGGGGGAGCTCCACCGGGAATCTGCTCAGGAACTTGCCCTAGAGCAGACATGCCCTGTCTGGCTCAGATTCTGCCCTGCCCGTGCCGTTGGGGGATGTCTGTGTGGGGAATACTCTTGCCCCAGGGGCCCGGGTTGGCTCAATGCTTGGGATGGGGGCAAGTTGTCCCTGGAAACCTCCTCGCTGGATTTTTCTGCAGGGGGTCGGGGTCTCTTGCGGATTCTTGGGCCCTGTCCGCAGTGCTGGTCAGATAGCTTTGATCAGGGTTCTCGAGGATGCGCGCGCTGCTTCCCCAGGCTGTGGGGCTGGGCAGGCTCCCCCATGTACCAGGCCAGCCCGCCAGCCAATCTCACGGCCCCACAAAGCCAGGGCTGGTGTCACGGGTCCCTCCACTGGCTCCACAGCGCTGCTCTGTCGGCCCATGCCAGGAGTCCCCTCTCATCTGTGACCCTCCTGCTGTGTAGGGTTGGATTTGCCGGCTGGTGGGGTGCAGCGGCCTGGTGTCCCCCTGGGGCCCGGCTCTCTGGAGACGGAGAGGCCATTAAAACGGGCAGGTTGGGAGCGTCTGATGCAGCTCGTTGTTCTCCCCTTTGCAGACCAACAGAACTTCAATGTCACCCTGGAGAACATGCTGACCCGCTGCCTGGAGAACCAGAAGAAGTGGAACCGGCTGATGGAGGAGAAGGTGGGGCAGGACCTCTGGCTGTCTCCCCCCATGCAGGTGGAGGGGGTGGGCGGTCTGCTGAAGCCAGACCCCTTGCGCGGCCCCCTGCTCTTCGTGCCCTCCTCTGAGCGCCCTCTCAACTCCAACTCGCTGGTGTTCCCCTGCATCTCTCACGCCCTGCAGTGGATCACCCAGGGCAGGGACCCGCACTTCCAGGCACCCGCCACCAAGGGGCTCCACCTGCACCCCGTGGCGGGCACCGGCGCTGTCTTGCTCAAGGAAGCGGCTGCCATCCGCGTGCTGGTCACGGGAAGCCTGCACCTGGTGGGCGGTGTCTTGAAGCTGCTCGACCAATCGCTCTCGCAGTAGCAGGTGCCTGTGGGCGGAGCCTCCGTGCCGCTCTTTGCTGTTTACTTGAATATTCCCAGGCACCTTTTACCAGGTGTTCCCTGAGCCTGCTGCCCCCCCGAGTGGGATGCTTCCGGCTCAGGGGCTGGGCACTGCACTTGCTGCTGGGGTTCTCCTGCTGAGACCTTCGCGGCAGCTGGATCCACCCCTAGGACTGGAATTGGTACAGCCAGGGTCCACGCCCCGGCACCGGGATCTCGTGCTGAGCCCCTCACGGCAGCGCCAGCCGCACCCTGGCACCAGGACTCTCCCGTTCAGCCTCACCCTCCTCCTCCTCCCCCCCTCCCCCCCCCCCCGGCAGCAGGATCCTTTTGTCAGTGCCGGGATTTGGTCACTGCCCTCATGCTGGTGGGGTGATGGGCACCTTCCCTGCAGGCCTGGGGGGCCTGGGGTGAGGACCCAGCAGCTGATCTCAGCCCTCAGGGCAGCCCGAGGGGACTGGCTGCACCGTACATTTACTTGATGTTCCGTGGCGCTGCCCTTCCCGGGAGCTCACCGTCCCTGGCCTGGCCAAATAGAGACAGGCGGGGGGCTCTTGCTTGGCCGGGGTGGAATTCCTGGTCTCTGGGTCCCACGGGGGGGCTGAGGAGGGCAGTGTTCATCTGCCATGGTGAGGCCTTCCCCCGCCAGGCATTCAGAGGGAGGCATGAGCCTCACGGGCAGACACCCAACTGAGCATCAGCCTCCCTTGGCTGGTGCGTTGCCTTTACTGGGAGCTGCCTCAGCCCCCCGCTGAACGAGTCCCGTCCCCCCCACCCTGGTGCCTTTATCTCCTCCCTGGATCTGTTCCATTGAGCCACCAGAGCCAAGCGGTGCACGATCCAGGGATGGGTTTGAGTCTCGCTACTTCAGGCCCTTCTGGCTGCTCTGGGGCTGAATGCAGCCAGGTCCTGTCACCGGCGTGTGGCATCGGCTCCGGAAGCTCTGGCTGGGTGCTCCTCAGAGGCCGTTAGAGCTGGGGTGTGTCTGGCGCGGGGTCCGGTGGAACTGCCTGTGATCGAAGGCCAGGGGTGCGGTGGGAGCCGCAGGATGTGCTCACTCCCACCCATTGGTGCTGCCGGGCCGGTTCACGCAGCCCGGGGGGTGAGAGCCAGGCACTGTAGCGCTGAGTCTCTCTCAGTGCCCCAATGTGTGAGCTTCTCTCAGGCCAATGCCGGGGCAGTGGGGCCCATGGGCGCTAGTGCCAGTGTTGTGTAGGCAGGTCGGCCCTGAGCGCAGAGGGGCCTTATGCAGGAATTGTCCCTGTCCACCGCCCCTCCCCCTTCCGGTGCAGAGATCTGTGCCCTGGGGCTGAAACTCCTGCCTCTCTCCAATGCTGGGCAGTGGGACGTGAGGGCTCTGCATGCCATTTGCAAAGTGGGTAATCCCCCTGACCCGCTCTGTTGGCGCCCAGGTGGGCTGGGCAGCAGGCCCGGGTCGCGCTCTGCTGGACAGTAACTATGGCAGGGCATATGGGGCTGGGGGTCGGGAAGCCCTAGCAGCTGAGGAGCCGGGCTGCTTTCTGGTCCTTGGGCAGTCCTCGTTGGGTTTGGGCTGGCGGCTGGCCCGCTGCCTGGGTCGCTTTCAGAGTGACAGCTTCATCTGGGCAAACACTGGGTGCTGGGAGTCGGCCTGATCTCTCAGGCTGAGCTGCGAGGGCCCCTTGTTGAACAGGGACTTCAGGAAGCACCTGTCTGGAGGAGCCAAGTCCCTCTGGTGCAAGGGCTGTGGAAACTGGCTCCCAGCCCCATGGCCGTGAGCCGCCTGGTGTCGTCACAGCTCAGCCAGCGTCTCTTGCTGTCCTCTGGGGGCACGCTCCAGGCCAGGCTGGGGCAAGCGTGTTCGCAGAGATCGGTACTTGTGAGCAGGGCAGCTGTTAGGGGGTGTTTGGAGCGGGGGAGATGCTCTTGCAAAGGTCTTGGTTGCACTGGGTGCACTACATGGTCTGTCTGTGCTCCCTGGAGTGCCCAGACGCATGGCACGGTCAGGATGTGCCAGGCTCTGCTCACACTAGAGTACCCAGTTGTGCCAGCCCAGCCATGTCCTGACCCAGTGATTAACAGCCACCTGTCTGCTGTATCCCTGTATCCTGATTTCTGTTGCCTGAGTGCGCGGGCATTGGCTGGTCCCACTCTGGACATAGGCCAGGCTGTGGGGTTGGGTTTTGAACCCCATCCTCGAACGCATGCAGTGCTGGGGTGCTTGGGCAGGCAGTGTGGGGTCTGTCCTCCCCCTCCCCCTTTACTGCCCCAGTGCCTGTTTCTGTGTATGACCCGGCCGTGTCTCAGGACGTGTGTGCCTGATGCCCTAACCCCTCCCCAGTGAGGGGGGTTCAGGGGTTGATTTGGGTAAATCTCAGACTGCTGAAAGCTTGGGCCCAGCACGTCCCCCTCTCAGCAAACCTAACGGACTGCCTTTGGCCCAGCCACTCGGCGTGGGGGTCTGGGCGATGGAATAATGCTGCTGCTGCCTGATCCACGGACTTCCTGTGCAGCTGGTCTAGCGGCAGACGACTGACCCACGGCCTGCTGCACTGGGCCCTTCTCCCGGGGGCTGGGCTATGACGCCGGCCCTGGCAGTGGAGACAGGGAGAAGCCTGCTGGGCCCCTCTGCACTGCCACAGAGCCTCCGGGCCCTGCTGTGATACAGGATCGTTGGAGCCAGGTCGCTGGCTCCGTAGTGGAGCCTGGCCCACCTCTGGTTGCAGCCTGGAGAGTCTGGGTTCAAGCAGGAAGGGAGGTTGGAAGTCGCTCCCCCTGTCCAGCCTCAGATGATGTTTAAAGACTAAATGTTACTGAGTCTCCAATAATTTAACTAGCAATAGGGTTTTTATGAAATCTTCTGTACTTTACGAAACTATATTGATGACCTTTCCAGATTGCTTTCTGGGAGGTTAGAGTTTTGAAAGTGAAGCAATGGTGCTGCTGTTCCATGAGCGTCCGCTCCATTGACCTATTGATGTAAATAAACAGCGTGCTCACTGTAGTGTCGTCTCCTTCCTGGGCGTGTGGGGCCTGGCGGGGGTGAGGCCGGAGCTGTGCTGCCAGGCAGCGCTGGAGTTCTTTGTGAAGCCCCTTACCTAGCCTAATCCCCATGGCCATGGTGGGGGCTGGAAGATTACCCTCACTCCGCCAGTGGGGAAACCGAGGCAGGCTAAGGGCCTGCTCCTGAAAGAGCAGCGTTCCCCCCGGCTGATCATTTCAAAGGGCTCTTCACCTTCCAGGTATGGGCCTCACCTGGGCTGCCCAAGACAACACAGCAGGGGCTGGTGCGCGCCCCACAGCTCTGCCAAGCTCAGAACGGGCATTAGTTAACGTTTGGATGATGAAATTCTTTGTGTCTGAGCCCTGGATGGGTTCCACCTGCTGGTTACTCCAGCTCTGCCCTGCCGATCTGCTCCGGAGCCTGGCGCTAAGCGTGCCAGCAGCCTGGCCGAGCCAGGAGCTGGATTGCACCCAGCTCTTGATTTTTAAACCTCGCTCACTGCTCCGCTTTCTCAGGAGGGAGGTTTCCATGATCAGGGCGCAGGCCTGGGGGTGCTGCCGGCTGCTCTGATGCCCGTCGCAGGCTGGTGTGTGCTGGGAAGGGCATGAGGGAGGTGCTGGCCTAGGGAAGGGGCCAGGCCTGGGCGGGCATGCAGTGAAATGGTGGAACTGGAACAGCTGCGGAGTGAGGGCTCCCCGCCCCAGCCTGGCTGAAAGGGGCTGCTGGCCGTGTCACTGTGTTCGCCACGGGGCACTGGGGCAGGGGCTGGGCTGGCCGGGTGGAGTCACGGGCAAGGCTGAAGCTGCTGCTGAGAGCACTGTGGCTTTTGGCTATTAATAAATCTTGGCTGGGTCCTTTTTTTAGGTTTTTGCCTAGGGGATGGCCATCTGCTCACAGGTGTTTCCTGCAGGGCTTAGCCAAGCTGGGTTCATCCCTGGATCCCCACCCCCCCCATTCCACTGGGCCTGCAGGCCGGAGTGATGGTAGAGCTGGTGAACACGGGGCTGGCCTGGGTGCTGCTGCTCCAGGACCCAGTTACCGTAGATGTGGGTGGTGTCAAATCTGGGCCAGCCGCCTGCAGCCCCCGGGGTGGGGGGCACAGCCACTCCTGGGGCTGCTGACACAAGCCAGGCACCAGCATCAGGGGGAATTAGTCCAGGCTCCCATGAAGCTTCCTCTCACCGTGGCAAGCCTGGCTGGTCCCTTCCTCGCAGCGCGGCAGCACCGGGTGCCTGGGTAAGAGCAGGAGCGCCCGCGCACGGGGCTGCTTTCTCCTGTGTCACTTTGCAAGGGTCTTGCTGCACCTAAACCCCACCCCAGGCAGCTCGGGGTAGGAATTGGGGTGCTGGGCTGGCTCTGCTCAGGGGATGGCTCCCAGGTGGCTTAGCTGGGCTGGGGCAGGGAGCAGGGCTAACCCAAGGCCTTTGGGAGCTGGGAGCATCTGCTCCTGGAGGCTCGACGGCCGGCAACAGCGCTACCTGCAGGAGCAGCATCGCCCACGGCCCCGGCCCCGGCCCCAGCCCGGGGCTCAAAGTAAGAGCGGGCTTGGGCTCGGCTTGGCCCTGTCTGACAGCTGGGTGTCAGCCCAAGGCCGCTTGGTGCTGGGGAGAGCCCGGCAGGCCGCGCGGGAACAAGGCAGGCGCTCGCCCCTGCTGCCACGTTCTGCCACGTGGTGAGCAGGCTGCTGGGCTGGGTTTCCTGTTGTCGAAGTGGGGCTGGGCCAGGGCCGTGCTCTGTGGGCCTGGCCGGCTGCTTGCACAGCTGCATGTGCACAATGCAATGGAAATCCAAACAGCATCTGCCTCCACCAGAGAGAGGTCACGTGGGCCAGGCCAGTTGCAGCCCCTCTCCCGCCCCCCCCCCCCCGCTGGCTCCCCCAGGCCAGATCGCAGGTGGTTTGTGGCTGGGCCGGGATAAACACGGAAAAGCTGGAAAGGGGCGTGTGCTGTTTGGTGCCTTTCTGGGGGGCCCGTTCCCAGCGCTGAGAGGGCTGGGCAGGGCCAGGAATAATCGCAGCAGGCTCCAGTCAACCCAAGACGAATTTTATTTATACATTATCATGGTTACACGGGGTCAGTACAAATATTTACAGCCCAAGGCCAGGTGGTGCGGTGGCCTGCCGGTGCCCGGCCACAACCCTGGGGTGGGGGAGGCAGGGCAAGGCCCAGCTGGCAGGCGCCATTCAGACTGGTTCTGCGCCTGGGGCCGAGGCTAGCTGGGGGGGTGTCAAACCTGCGCTGCGGGTGGTGGAGCCAGGCCCTGGGCTGAGAGCCCGTGACCGGCCAGCAGCACTATGGCTCGGGGCAGGGGGGGTCCACATGTGACTTTAATTACACTCGGTGCCCCAAGGGCTGGGCATTCAGCGGGGTGGGGGGGGGTGTCTGAAATAGGCCGGCAAGGCTCCAGACTGGGTGTCTCCCGGTGGGTTACAGTTAGTAAAGGGCAGAGTCAGTGACACTTTAGTCAGGGTCAAGCCCTGGGGATGGGTGTCAAAGTGTGTGTGTGGGGGGCGGCTCTGCAGCCCCAGTGCTTCTGATGCAGATCCCTGACACCTGCCATCAGGCCAGGTCCCCTGCTTCGCCACACAGGCCCCCATGCGCCCGCGGCTCTGCCTCACCCCCCTTGCCCTAGGGCTGTGTCTGGCACACACATAAATACCCGCTCGGCCAGGCTGAAGGCAGCTCGGATCCCCCACCTCCCAGCCTGCATGATTGTGTTTGAAACAAAAAGAAAAGGTACAGAGTTGACCGCCTTACATTAGTAACTGACACGACCCCTCAGCACTGCCGGGCTAGAAGGGTCTATACAGAAAGGAACGCTGTGTAGGCCACAGCTCAGCGGGGCCACGACGGCCTAGCCCTGAGCTCTGTGCCACAGCCCGGCCAGGGGACTCCCTGCCCGCCACAGTCAAGGGGGAGCCGACTCCCAGCTTCCTAGTTGCTGTTCAGGTGCCCATGCCTTTCCAGCAGCCCAATGGCATGGCTTTGCTCCAGCGGGGGGGCACCATTCCCCACTGCCTGCCCAGATCTGTAGGAGTGGGTCCCTGACAAGGAACCGGAGTCCAGCAGGAAAACCCCATCTGGCCCCTCCCACTAGCCTTGCCTGGCTGGAGTGTGTTCACACAGCTGTTGGCTGAGCACCCAGGGGCCACTAGGGGACTGGCTGATTTCAGCTGCCTCCCCTGCGACTACGCGGGCCTGGGAGACCGGCAGCGCCTTGACAGTGTTTGGTAGCGGGGGGGAGTGTGTGCGTGTTGGATTGGGTGTACACAACTGGCTCTGGAACTCACTGGCTGCGTCTGAGCCCCGGGGAAAGGGTTGGGCTCGTGCTGACTTATGCTCTGCTGTGAGCGACCACGCTGGAGTGGACACGTCATTCATGGACTGTATCCCACGGATCTCGCAGACGGTGATTCTTCAGCTGGGGCCAGGATGGCTGGAGGGACTGGCAGTGAGCAGGGGCCTTTCACCTCTCGTCTGAGACTTGGGCAGCAGCAGCACAAGCCGAGCCCACTCCTTGACTTGGGGGACCCCGGCAAGGGGAGTTCAGGCCTTACGTCCTAGTCAGACATGGCCCCTCTCCTGGGGTAGCCTGCAAAGAGGGCAGGACGGGGGGATCCAGGGGAGCCATCTTGCATTAGGAAATGGACAGATGCCCCCAGCCCCTCTCAGGTGGCCACTGAACAGCTGCAGGGGAGAGTTACAGGGATTTGGGACAGAGAACGACTGGCCTAGAAGTGAAAGGGTCCCTGGGACACCCGCTCTCCCTACGTGCTGTCTGCTGGGCCTCACGCTCACACTCCCAGCCTGTGCCCTGGCCTGGTCTCCCAGCCACTGGCCTGCTCTTGGCGTGCTGCTGGTACCTTCCTTGGGTTGGCTGGGTCCGTGGAGAGCTGGTGGGCGTGTTGCTCCCGGAGTGCAAGAAAAGTGCTGGCGTGGCTGTGCCTGTCCAGTGGCGCAGCCTACGAGGGACGGGCCCCGCTGTCTTTTCCCCCACACCTGCCTGCGGCTCCGCTGAGGTCCATGGGCGGGAGCTCCCAGGAGGGGTGGGGGTTTCCGGGTGGCCTGCTGCCTAGGCCATGCTGCTGGTGGAGCAGGGGGTGCTCTGGGTGCTGCCGATGCTGTGATTGGGGCTGCTGCTCTCGGAGGCTGGGGCGTTGGTGGCGACAGGCTGCAGCTTGGCCATGGGGCCTGGGGTATGTTACATGTCAGAAAAAATGGAAAACATTAGGCAGGCGCCAGGGGTTATTTCCCCCGCCAGGCCAGAGGGGCTGCTCCCAGCCAATCAAGTGCTGAGGAGGGAACCGAGAGCATCCTGCCCCTGCCCAATCACAGCCCTTTCGGTGCTGAGATAAGCCAATTGTCCCTGTGTTTACACTGGCACTGGAAGGAAAAGGCCTGAGTGGCCAGAGATAAACCAATCAGCTGGTCCCCGCTGGGACGGGACGGCCTATTCAGGAGGGAGAGAAGGCGACAGGCTGCAGGATTGTGTTGTGGTTGTTCTATTGATACTGGCGCATTCGGCAGATAAGCTTCCAGGCAAGGCAAACCGGGAACAACTGCTCTGGCCCTTGGGAACAGGAGCAAGGCTCCAGCTGTGAGATCCTCGGACAGAGCCGGGGCCTCACCACAGCAACAATCAGCCTCGCTCCCCGCTGGAGGCCTCGGGAAAAGGGCCGGGTGGACCGTACCAACCTGACAGCATCTTCCCTGGCTCGCAGTGGGATGGGGCTACAGGGCAGATGCACCGGCTGGGGATCTGGCCCGAAGTGTCTCTCGCTGGGCACCAGAGCTATAGCCCGAAGGCTGCGTCACATCCTGGAGCAGGTATGAGCCTGGAGCTGACCAGCACCTGCCAGCCGAGGATCCCCCGCCGCAGCACTCCAAGGAGAGACCCCGGCTCCTGCTGAGTAGACCGAGCTCACCCCAAAGCCATGGCCCTGGGAACCGTGGGGGGTGGGACGTGGGGGGGAAGAAGGCGGGAGACTAGGGTGACTGGGGCAGAGACGAGGCGAAGCAGCAGATACTCACGGGTATGGGAGTAAATGCACCAGAGCGCCGCGGTGAGGAGCGTGCCGATTAAGAACGCTGCGAAGGTGATCCCCACAACTGCTTCTATCCCTAGGCCTGGAGCCGCACAGGAGAGAGGAGCATTGAGAGCAGTCAGCACATTTCTCCAGACAGGGGCTCCCCTCTGTTTCCCGATAGCCCCCCCCCCCCCCCCCGCACCTCCCGGCTCCTGCCGGGTTAACACACTATGGAGCCTTCTCTCTGCCCATAGTCAGGACTTCTCTACTGAATCCTGCCCCAGAGCCTCCCTTTTCCACGCAGGCACCTGGCCAGCTCAGGAACTAGCCCAGGTGAACCCGCGGTGGGAACTGAACTATGGGGCGATAAGCAGGGCAGGGGTTTAGCCCTGCGGGGCGGCTCTGACTGAAAGGCCTGTGGAAGGAGGTGACTGCTAGGTATGAAGGGCTCCGCTCCTCTAGCAGAGCAGGATCTGCAGCTCACAGGCTGTGCCAGTCCCACCAGGCAAGGAGGAGTGAGGGCAGGACCAAAGCTTGCCAGTGACTTGATTAACACTTAACGGGAGACAGAGAGAGAGCAAAGCAAATGGCTTCTAAGTGGCCTTGCCCCCAACCCCTCTGCACCAGTCTGACTCTGCCCCTCTGCCGCACGGGGGGACGGGAGATTTAGAAATGGGCAGAAGCAGGTTTCGCTGCAAGCAGCAGGCTCACAGCCTCTCTCCTGCCGCGCTGACCAAGCGCTTTAGGCCACGCGGTCCTGCAAGCTGCCGCACGCTTTGGCCAAGGCGTCCCATCTGCGATCACACCTGTCCTCGCCTTAGGCCATGTCTGTACAAACAGCCCTCAGCAGTGCAGCCATCCTGCTCCAGCTGTGCCACTGCAGCGCGTCCGGTGGAGCAGCTCTGTGCTGACGGGCGACAGAAAATGCCCAGAGCACTACCTTGGGGCAGCACTGAAATGCAGCCACCTCTAGGCGTGGGTGTGGCAGCTGCTTGGCAGCGCACAGGAACACGACACTGATGGTGGATTTTCTGCAGGCGGGTTAACGAGGAATGCCTGGCAGTTGAAACCACACGGAGGATTCCAGATGAGGCTGAATGTAGTTACACTAAACACGAATGGGGATGTGGGGGGGGGGGCCGCGCACCCCTTGGGATCTTTCATGGGCACAGGTATTCAGGGCCACAGTTCCAAAGAGAGCAATGCCAGCAACACAACCCCCCCACGGCCGCCATCCGGGGGCACTGGCTCAATACGGACTCAGAGAAGAAGCACACCACCGCTGCCTGCAGCACCTAGCCAAGGAACGATCAAGCCCTTGCTCTGATTTATTTATACGGTGCTTGCTACGATCTCGCAGTGCCTTGGAAGCCCCACGTTGCTCAGGTGGCTGGAGGCAGCCTGAATGGCAGAGGTAGAAACTGGGCTGGTTTGCTAATGGTTCCTGGCCTCCTTTCAGTCACTGATCTCTCTCTCTCTCTCTCTCTCTCTCTCTCTCTCTCTCTCTCTCTCTCTCTCTCTCTCTCTCTCACACACACACACACACACACACACACACACACACACACACACACACACACACACACACACACACACACACACACACACACACACACACACACCCCCCCCCCTCGACGGAGCAGCTGTCTTCTGCTGAGCCCAGCAGCTCCTCCCTGTGGCTGTCTCCGGGCCGCGGCTCATTAAACCACCCGGGGATGTGAGACGTGTGTGTTTGAGTGTGTGATGTGCGGAGCGAATTCCAGTCAGGGCTCGCTCGTGTCAAAAGCCTTTCCTTGCTTTGTTGTGCTGCCGTCCTGGGGGAGCTGAGCAAACAGAGGCAGGAAGAGGGGACCAAGGTGGGAGGAAAGCAGGAAATCATCCATTCTTGGATGGCGCTGAAGATTCATTCCTGCCTGGAAAGGATTCAGCTGGGCAGGAAGATGTGCCACGCTCCCTCGCATGGAGCGACTGCAAAAATAACTGCTATTGGAGACATCAGCAGGACGCCTCCCTCGCGGCTGCTTGGAAGGTTCAGCCAAGGGAGACTGGCACGCAAGGAAACTGCTTCTCAGGGGCTGAAGTCACCTGTCCATTATCATCCCCACGTCTGTGTCTTTTGGAAGCACCTGCCCCATGCCAGGGGCTGTTCACACGCAGGCACAGCTCCTGCCCCAGCGAGCTCACCAGCACTCTGCCCTCACACAAAGCTCTGTGCAACATCGCCAATGCCAAAGCTTCAGAAATCATGCGCCAGGCCCCCCCAAACACATTCCAGGGTCTTGGCTTTGCCTGCTGGGTTTTCAGATGTTAGGGGTCACGCTGTCTAGTTTTTCTCTGCAGCCACCAGAGCCAGAAACGTCCTGGTTTGTAATGAAAGCCGAGCCTGACACCTCCATCCTATGACTCCAGGAGCTGGAGCTTGAAGACAAACTCTAACCGTCACCCGACCGCATTAAAATGGCAAGGCTTGGCCACACTATATTTGTCTATCAGAGATCAACTCCTCCAAAGAGCTTTTCTCACACACAGATTCTGATTTCCAGGATTTTGCGGGGAGGATAAAAATGAAGTGGTTGATACTACATGCAAACACCAAACTGGACTAATAATGCTTCTGCATCCATGCAGCATCCTTCATTCAGAATGACCCGAAGTCACTTTACAAATGCTAGCTACAGGAATCACTACACGCATCAGTGAAATGCAGCTACCTCTGGGGTGAGACACGGCTGCTGTTTAACAGCAACATAGGAAGGCTACACAAGAGTTTGGGACAGGAAGTACAGGATACTGCATCCAATTGCCACCAGGCTCTTTTGACTGAGTCCTCTCCAAGTTGGGCTGTTTCCTATCACACCAAGACAAGTTTACATGGGCTCTGGCTCACATCAGAACTTCGCTTCCCTTCCCCGCCCCCCGCAGCCTGTTATCCTGCACAGACAACTGGTGCACAGTCACTGTAAAACAACTTCCTGTAGGTCAGTGCCTGGCCCGGCCGCAACCCCTCACCCCTCTCTAGGGAGCCCGGCTGACACATCGCACGGCTCTGTCACAACAGCCACAGCAGGGAATGCAGACCAAGGAGAAATGACGAGACGAAAAGCAGAAGGAAGCTGCCAGGAATTTGATAAGAGCGCCAGCGGGACGGCTCCGTGGAAAAGCCTGTGTTAAGTCTTGGGCTCAGTGCCAGACTGACTCCTCGCCCCCTAGCCCCAACCAGGATGAAGGCATCTCACTTGCTGCAGCCTGGACAAGCCACGCACCCTGCGATGGCCAGTTCTCAGGACGGATCCCACCAGCCTCTGGCCCGTGGAGTTCCACACACGGAGGCCTCGTCCGTATCTCACATGCTAGCAAGGCAGCACTGCCACGTCTCACCGTCATTCAAGCGCCTTCCCTTTCGGTGAGGAACATACCGCGCCCTGGGTCCTGCTGTCCCCTCCTGGGCATTGCTTCCCAACTACCAGGCGTCCCATCTGCGATCACTCCTTTCCCCATTTCTATGGGTGCAACTACATTTCTCTTTGAACCGGTATTTCTCTCCTGTCTATTCACTCCAGTCCCCATTAACCCAGCTCCCATTCTCCAGCCGAGGGAAGGCGTTAATCCTGCCAGAAGATCCTTCATCGAACTGAAACTCGGCAAGGACCATGGGACACTCTCTGCTCCCACCCACTCCAACGTGTGCCTGCACCTTGCACCAGGGACAATCGAGCGGACGTGCAGGCTGGACTCTGTGCTGATCCACCCTCACTGGGTGGCTCGGCTCCAACTCTCAGCACTGGCCCAACGTGACATGACAAGGAGATCGTGAACTCACTGGAAGGTGGAGGTCTGGTGTCCTGCAGCGTCACCTCTAATGTTGCCACGCTGGTGCTGCCCTTTGATTTTGAGAAGAAAACCAAGAGGGTTAAGATAAGCTGTGCATATCTCTGCCCCGCCCAGCGAAAGAGCCCCGAGTACCCCCCAGCAGCCGGTCCCAAGGCTATAGCAGGAGGGGTGAGCACATGGCGTCACCCTGGGAAGAGACCCCTGGCCTTGTGGCTAAGGTGCAGGCCAGGGAGGCAGGAGACCTGGATTCTATCCCTGGCTCTGTCTCAGGACCAGTCCCCAGGTGACCGGGGGGAGGGGTTCATTCCCCTCCTTGTGGCTCAATTTCTCCCTCTGTAAATGGGGATACCGAGCCCCAGGACTGGTGCGAAGCCTGGTTCATTCCTGTTTCTAACGTACATTGGGGTGCTTGGCCAGTAGGGGCACTACGCGCCCCTGGCTGTGGCTCCGCTGCTCTTGGGAACAAAGAGGCGACATCACCCCCGGCTCGTGCCCTGTGCGAAGGCTACGGCAGTGGCCCGGAGGCAGGGACACTGGGGCTAGTCTGCGCCCTGCGATCCAGTGCAAACCCCTCTCGGCTTGGCAGGGCGGTGCAGCGAGAGCTAGGCCCCGTTAACCTCCACCCAGCCTTGTGTGTGTCGTCTGGTGTGGGGAATGGGAGAGAGCTGCATGCCAGCAGCCAGCCAGCGGGACACGGGAACGGAATCCCTGGACCCTCGGCTAGGGCAGTGGGAACAGCCCCCTCACTCGACAGATGGGCAAAGGGTCCTGGGCCAGGCCTCCTGGGGGTGCCCGTGAAGGAGACGGCCCCCACACTCACGTTGACATGCCAGGCCACTCTGCACGACAGGGTGGCGCAAGGAGGAAAGGGCCCTCCCCCAGCCAGGCTGTAGACGAAGCTGAACCGATGGAGCTCCCGGCCCAGTGTGGCTTCTGTCGGCTTGAGGACGGTCACTGCTTGGCCGAGTGGCGCGACAGGCGGGATCAGGAGCTGCTGAGGTTCCTCGGTAGCAGTCTGCAGAGAACACTCCTTCACGTCCAGGAACCTCTGGGCACTCCCGGCCCGAAACGAGACCTGCAGAGGGGCAGCAGGAGGACAGGAGTTCGGTTAGCAGGTCTCGGGGGTTGTACCTCAGCTCCGGATCTGGGCTGGCAGGGAAGGAAGCCAAAGGATCCCCCCACGTACCAGCTGAGGACTGGAGGGGGCAAGCCAGCCCCGATCCCCAGTCTCCAGTCGATGATGTGGCTTCCTCATGGGTGAGTACAACCACCCGCAGGCCTGGGTGGGTGCTTCTCTGAGGCATGGGCCCTGGACGCAATGAAGCTCTGTCCACACTGGGATCAGAACGGGGCTACTCCAACCATGTTTACACACCACTGGCGTGGCAGAGTGCTAGCAGGGTTTCTGTCACCAGCACAGACAGCAATCCTCTGCCCCGCCCCGCCCCACCCACCAGACCCACTGTAACACAACTGTCTAGCCCATCCAGCGGTACCTGAGCCATACTATAGCCCGAGGCGGGTTGCTTCTCACCCACTCTTTACAGGATAATCCTCTCTCTAATTTCTCTTTGCTTTTCATTTGGCCTTGTGAATTTGGGGTTATCGCTCCCGATTCTCCCCTGCAGAGTCACTTCCCGCTGGGCGATGGCGTGGCAAAGCCCGCCCTGGAGTAACAGGCCTGCGCAGCCAGGTGGAAGGGACCGTCGCCCAGAAGGAAGGGATTGGAAGGATGGCAGAAGCAGAATAAACCTTCATTGCCCACTAGCTCGGTCAAAGGCGTGGGCGTTAGGGGATCTGCCAAACAATGCTGGGTGCACTCAGTGCGTGTACCAGGAAAAGCAGAGAGAGCGGGAGGTGGGCCGGATGCTGGAGACCTTGGCCACCACCATGCCATGGACACCAGCCCTTTGGTACCTACCTCCCAAGGAATCTACAGACCTGCTCCCCATGGCACCAGGGGTGCCTCTAGCTCAGCCCAGGTGCTCAAGGGGAAGGCTGTGGTCTGGCTGCAGGACAGTGAGAGAGGGGAAGATGCTGCTGAGTCAGGGGACCACCACACGCGGTGACCACAGGACAGCTGAGCCCCACAGTGGTGAGAGACTTTGCTTTCGTGATACAAGCATCACCCCTGGGGATTAAGGCTTTGTTGATGCACAACATGTTTTTTGCCTGCTGAGTCAGTCCACTGCCTTACACTTGGGTTTCTAACATGGCTTCAGACCATAGTAATTCCCTATCCACTCTGGTCTGGGCCAATGTACCAGAACCCACATTGCAACTGCAGTGTTTAATGCGCAGCCGTAGCTGGCCTGGCTCTGATGCAGACAGCGCCGGGCTGTACGGGCCGGATCCAACGACTGCCGTGGTTCTCTGGGCTTTGGGACAGGCTGATGACAGCCACATGGCCGGCAGAGTTTGCACAGAGTGGGTTTGCGGACAGCCCTTCATCTGACTGATAAACGGTCAGGAAATCTACAGTCCTAATTCCTGAGCCAGAAGAGTTTGAGCAGGAAGTTATGACCACATGAAGAGGCTGGAGCCACCTTGTTTGGGAAAAGTGATTAGCCCTGATAGACACTGACCCCTAAACCTGATTTGTGGATGGAGGGGAAGAGGGAGGGGCCAGCCCGAACCATCTGGAATCAAAGAACCCGTTCCCTGCCAATTGCCTGACACGCACTGTGTATCCTGGCGCAAAGAGAACAGTGGAGAGGAAAGCGAGTTATTTACCTTCCCCAGCCAGAAGGCCCCGATGAGCTATCAGCACCCGTCACCAAGGATCAAATGCTTACAGACGGGATGTGGAAATCAGAGAGACACCAAGCCGAATGGCTCTGTTTCCGGCTGGCAGAGCCTTCTGACACGATCCAGGTTGCTAAGTGATATGTTATCATCTTTACTCTAACAAAACATTCTACTAAGATCTAGGCCTGAGTCAGCCAAGACCTGATTATCATAGAAGTGTAGTGCAGGACTGGAAGCGACCTCGATAGGTCAGAGAATCGTAGAATCATAGAATCTCAGGGTTGGAAGGGACCTCTGGAGGTCATCTAGTCCAACCCCCTGCTCAAAGCAGGACCAATCCCCAACTAAATCATCCCAGCCAGGGCTTTGTCAAGCCTGACCTTAAAAACCTCTAAGGAAGGAGGTCATCGCTTCCCCTGCACTCAAGGCAGGAATGTGCTAAACCCTTTACAACTCTGTACCCCCCTAACTGGGGCAAGGTACTGTACCTTGTGTATACCTACAGGCATAGTATGACTGGGGTCATTCTGTGGCACAGTCTGTCTCCATCTAACACAGTGACACTCTCTCCCTGGGGGAATGTCGCCACCGTAAGCCCAGGTGCGTTGCGGTTTGTGCAGCCAGACCCCCGCGACACAGCTGAAAACAGCAGTGTAGATGCAGCGGAGCGGGCTTCAGCACGGGTGTGCAAGCGCTCCAGGGTACGTACACATGCTGCTCGCCTGCGCCAACGCTTGTGCTGCCACATCTACAGGGCTACTTTGAGCTGGGCTGGCCCAGCTCTGCCTGCATGGCACTCCCACCTCGCACTGCAGGGCGGGTGACTGGAGCGGGTTGTCCCAAATGCTCTTGTGGCTGTAGGAAGCCAGAGGCTGATACAGGCGGAGGGCTGGTTGTAGGAGCAGCCTCGGTCAGACTGTACCCTGTACACAGGGAGTGAGGCTGGGTGGGGCACGGAGAGGGAGTTTGGGACAGGTCAGATGGGGCCAGGAACAGGTCCATGTTCACATGCCGTCCTTGGCAATTAGCTCTCCCCCCGAATTCACTTCCAAGGAGCTGCTCTCCCCTTCCCGTACACACTACTTGTGTGAGTAGCATAAGGCAGGGGAGTGCCGCTGGCTCCATGCAAACTCCTTCCCACGCCAGCTCTACCAACTACCCTTCATCCTGAGCTGCCACCTGATCCCCGTCCCCTCCCCGGGGCTATTCCTGTCCTAGCCCTGTCCCAGGGCGCTGGCTCAGCTACCCGCGGCCTGGCCCATTTGCACGGTCTCTTACACACAGGCCGTTGCTTTTGCCCATCGGCACCTTTCATCTTTCGATGCCAAGCCCTGCGGAACATAGTGTGGGCGTGTGGCAGGACAAGCCGCCCCCCACCCCGCGCTTTCTCTGCCCTGCCCACCTCACTCTTCCAGCCCTGCCCCGCACACTTCCTGCTCCTGCCAATTATATCGCTGCTCCTGCTTGAGCTAATTACCTCAGCAGACCAATCATTGCCCCCACAGGGCAACCGTCCCCACCAGACCCGCTTCATTGGTTCCATCACATCTGTAATCGTCTCCGTGAGGCATTTAGCTGAGTGACCGGGGGGGCTACACCTGTCACAGCCCCCCACATCCACCAGAACCCCTCAGGGCCGAGCTGCAGCCCCCTGTTATTCCAGGTCTCGGCTCCCACAATTCTGCCAACACCCCTCAAGCCTGGTTCACGCTGCCTCCAACGCATGTCAGCGTGGGCATCTCCACCGCTAGGCCAATGCCTCTAATGCTTGCTTTGAAGCCCAGACAGTGCGTGCTGGCCTGGGCCTCACTCAGCCAAAGCTTGCCAAGCCGGGGGGATCATTCGAGGAGGGCCACAAATGAATTGTAGCCGCAGAGCCCCTCTGGGATTTCATCCCTGCTTTCCAGGGGTAAAGAGGCTCCTGCACTAACTCCCCATTCCCAAGGCATCCCTCACTGTACAGACACAGCAGGGAACAAACACACCAAGGTACAGGGCCAGGCTAGGCAAAGCCATTCTCCAAGTGGCCTGGAGCCTTCTAGCTGCTCGCCTGGCTTCATGAATTCAGCCCAGCCGAGCCTGGTGGGCCCAGCAAAGGCGGGAGAGATGCCCAGTACCTGGACATAAGCAGCTTTGTTGACTTCCAGCACGGTGGTTGAAGGCCACTTGAAGTCCTGGGTCCGGTAAAGCTGCAAACGGAGCTCCGGTGGCAGGCTGCACTCGAACGGCACCTACGCGGGAAGGAGACAGGGCTGAGCTCCAGGCTGCTGTCGCTCTGACAGGGTTTCCACGGGGCACTGGGAGCTCACAGGTGCTGGTGCAGCCTGGTTCACTGGGATTCGCTCTGATGGACCATGAGCACCACTGCAGAAATCTAAACTCCCGGAGCCAGCCCTTAGGCCTTGCACTGATGGGCGCCTTAGGAATTCCTCAGAAAAGGGCGGATTATTTCAGTGACAAACCCTCCCACCTCCCCCCCCCCCGGCTGCTTTTTCCTGATGCAGCGTCCCACAGGGCTACAGCCTTAATGCCCCCCCACCCCGAACAGTCATGCCAGAAACTCGGACATCTGGCTCCTAGTCTCACCTTTGACCTCTCTCTGGCTAGTCAAGAGTGAGTGTCTGTGTAGTGCAGTTTGTTGAGAGCTTATTGTGTATTTGGTTCATTATAATCAGGAGGAAACCTGCTCCACGGGCAGAGCTGTGGAAGCAGCGAAGTGAGGGTGGAATTGCCATCGCCCCAGGGGTGGTCTGGCCCCGATGGCGTATTCCTCCCTGCTTTGTCCTGGCCAGTGACTCGAGGAGTGGGGCTCCTGGAACCTGCCTGAGACAGTTCCCGCCTCTCCTCGCTTCACTTGCTCCAGGTCCCGCAGTCTGAGGAACCCTTGGGCAGCCAATCTGGCAATCAGCGGGTGGCAGCCAGCTACAAGTTTCCAGCTTGCCGGCTCCTGAGCCAGTGGTGACGATTTGGGGGTCCTGTCTGCTTTCATGCGTGGCCGAAGGCCTGTATATGGGCGGATCCCCAGGAGTCAGCGGGGTGATGTCACTACAAGAAGAATGTGGAAAAATTGGAAAGAGTCCAGCGGAGGGCAACAAAAATGATCCGGGGGCTGGAGCACATGACTTATGAGGAGAGGCTGAGGGAACTGGGATTGTTTAGTCTGCAGAAGAGAAGAATGAGGGGGGATTTGATAGCTGCTTTCAACCACCTGAAGGGGGGTTCCAAAGAGGATGGAGCTCGGCTGTTCTCAGTGGTACCAGATGACAGAACAAGGAGTAATGGTCTCAAGTTGCAGTGGGGGAGGTTTAGGTTGGATATTAGGAAAAACTTTTTCACTAGGAGGTGGTGAAGGACTGGAATGGGTTACCTAGGGAGGTGGTGGAATCTCCTTCCTTGGAGGTTTTTAAGGTCAGGCTTGACAAAGCCCTGGCTGGGATGATTTAGTTGGGGATTGGTCCTGCTTTGAGCAGGGGGTTGGACTAGATGACCTCCTGAGGTCCCTTCCAACCCTGATATTCTATGATTCTGTGATTCTATGTCTCTGCCAGGCCAGAGACAACGGCGAGTGATCAACCAGCTAGACTAGATCAAACCCATTGTCCCGAGGTGTTTGCCTAGCAAAGGCGAACATCTCGGGACAATGGGTTTGGTCTAGCTGGCTTCTCTTGTCTGAAGGGAGGGGGTTTGAGAGGAATGGACGTTACCGGGAAGAGAACGAAAGAAACAGGAGCCGCTAAAGGGACTCACCCCGGGGGAATGGGGAGGGACTAGGAGAGACATTTTGCACCAGATTAAGATGAGGGGCGGGAGGCTGCAGCAGGGGTGGGGTAGCGGCCCCGGCCTGCCAGAACACAGGTGATCCCCCAAGGCCCACAGGAGCAGGCTGAGCTAGGAAGGGACGTGGCGTTTAGGGTGTTTTATTGTTTTGGATGCGCCTGTGATTTGCATGATTCAGTACAGACAGCATGCCAATGTTAGGCTGGCAATGTGTGTGCTTGTTGGCTGTGTCACCACTGCATGCCCCTGAGAGAGAGAAACTGTAAACCCAAAGCTTCACGGTGAAGTTCTGGCCGAGGGGTGTGTTTAATTCCCGGGGTCAGGGCCGTGCCCAGAGCAGTTAGGCATCTGGACAATGGGTTCCAGCCCTCAGAGGGGGCTGCCAGACAGAGGGTCTGCGGTCTGAGCGCGCCTGGGGACCCCAAGATTGGGGCAGTGGCTGGACTCCACTCAGGTCCCAGGGGCTTGAAACACGGGGATCCAGAACAGCAGCGGCTCAGTGGCTGGAAGGGGGCACTCGCCGGGATCTGTGACACCAGTCAGTCCCCAGGATGGTAGAAATCCTGGACTTATCTCTACAGCCCCTGGAACCGAGGGGTGCTCGCTGCTGCACCCCTAGAGCTCAGCCGTCTGTCATGAGCAAATGGCAAACGCTTTCACTTCCCCTCCCACGGGTTTTGTTGTCAATCCCCTATCAGGGCAGGAGGAAGGAAGACTGTTCCCTCGTCACCTGGATTTCTCTGGGGCAGTGGGGAGGAGCAAAGCGTGAATGAAAGAGAGAAAGAAATGAAGGAAAGAATCCTCCCGAAACACAGCCTGGGCCTCCTGCAGTCCGGAGGGAACGCCGCAGACCCGTTTCGCCGCTTGGAAACAGCTTGGAGATTAAAAAACAAGCAACTCCCCTTACCTCAACTTTCTCCAGCGATGAAGCCAGTGTCAGGATCAGCTGGGAACACAAAGAGAACAGAAAGAACGTGAGACACTGGTGAATGGCTCACCAAACTGATGCCTCAGATAGTGCTCTGGCTCCAGGTTCCCGAAGCGCTGCGCGAGGGAGGTGGGAGCCAATCGTTTGGGGGTAGAAAAGGATTAAAAGTCCAGCAGACAGTGTGGTTTCTAGCCACTGGGTTCACTATGCAGCTTTGCATGCTGGGACTTGCAGTCTCCGCACGCCACCTCTGTATTAAAGACAAAAATGGCAGCTGCGGTCTCCTCGTCTGCAAGCTTGGGTGTTGTTATTGCAAGGTACTAAGCAGCCGCAACCTCCACCAAAGCTAATGGGGGGTTGAGGATTCTCAGCACCTCACCGAATCAGGCCCTAATGACGGGCACTCGGTTGCGCTAGGGTTGGGCACCTCTGCCTGCTGGAGCCATGGGCAGCTGGAGACACACCGATGAAGATCGGTCCTTTACTGGCATTGCCTAGGAGTGATGGGAAACACATGGACAGCTCTGGAAGCGACTGAGTCCATTTTAGTTGCTTAACGCAGGGGTTCTCACCCTGTTTTGTCCTGAGGGCCCCCCCCCCAACATGCAATAAAAACACCACGGCCCATCTGTGCCACAAAAAGTGCTTTTCTGCATACAAAGGCCAGGGCCAGCGTTAGGGGATAGCAAGCAGGGCAGTTGCCTGGGGCCCCACGCCACAGGGGCCCGCACAAAGCTACACTGCTCAGGCTTCGGCTTCAGCCCCATGCGGCAGGGCTTCGGCTTTCTGCCCTGGGCCCCAGCGAGCCTAATTCTGGCCCTGCTTGACGGACCCCCCCGAAACCTGCTTGCGATCCCCCTAGGGGGCCCCGGACACCTGGTTGAGAACCACTGGCTTAACCGACGTAATGGACATTTCATTAACAGAAATTGCTATTGATACTAATCATAGAATCATAGGACTGGAAGGGACCTCGAGAGGTCATCTAGTCCAGTTCCCTGCACTCATGGCAGGTCTAAGTATTATCTAGACCATCCCTGACAGGTGTGTGTCTAACCTGCTCTTAAAAATTCCCAATGATGGAGATTCTACAACCTCCCTAGGCAATTTATTCCAATGCTTAACCACCCTGACAGTTAGGAAGTTTTTCCTAATGTCCAACCTAAACCTCCCTTGCTGCAAGAAGCCCATTGCTTCTTGTCGTATCCTCAGAGGTTAAGGAGAACAATTTTTCTCAGTCCGCCTTGTAACAACCTTTTAGGTACTTGAAAACTGTTATCATGTCTCCTCTCTGTCTTCTCTTCTCCAGCCTAAACAAACCCATGTTTTTCAATCTTCCCTCATAGCTCATGTTTTCTAAACCTTTAATCATTTTTGTTGCTCTTCTCTGGACTCTCTCCAATTTGTCCACATCTTTCCTGAAATGTGGCACCCAGAACTGGACACAATACTCCAGTTGAGGCCTAATCAGCACGGAGTAGAGCGGAAGAATTACTTGTCCTGTCTTGCTCTCCTACTAATACATCCCAGAATTGTGTTAATTTTTTTTGCAACAGCGTTACACTATTGACTCATATTTAGCTTGTGTCCACTATGACCCCCAGATCCCTTTCTGCAGTACTCCTTCTTAGGCAGTCATTTCCCATTTTGTATGTGTGCAACTGATTGTTCCTTCCTAAGTGGAGTACTTTGCATTTGTCCTTATTGAATTTCATCCTATTTACTTCAGACCATTTCTCCAGTTTGTCCAGCTCATTTTCAATTTTAATCCTAGCCTCCAAAGCACTTGCAACCCCTCCCTGCTCGGTATTGTCCACAAATTTTGTAAGTGTACTCTCTATGCCATTACAGTAACTCCTCACTTAACATTGTAGTTATGTTCCTGAAAAATGCGACTTTAAGCGAAATGATGTTAAGCTAATCCAATTTCCCCATAAGAATTAATGTAAATGGGAGGGGGTTAGGTTCCAGGGAAATTTTTTTCACCAGAGAAAAGACTATATATATATATATACATACACACAGTATAAGTTTTAAACAAACAATTTAATATTGTACACAGCAATGATGATTGTGAAGCTTGGTTGAGGTGGTGAAGTCAGAGGGTGGAAGAGGGTGGGATATTTCCCAGGGAATACCTTACTGCTAAATCTAGCACTCGGCTGAGCCCTCAAGGGTTAACCCATTGTTGTTAATGTAGCCTCACACTCTACAAGGGAGCACGAATGGAGGGAGGGGAGACAGCATGGCAGATAGAGACAGAGACACGTGTGTGTGTGTGTGTGTGTGTGTGTGTGTGTGTGTGTGTGTGTGTGTGTGTGTGAGTGTGTGTGTGTGTGACAGAGAGAGAGAGATGTGCATTGCTCCTTTAAGTACGCTGACCCTACTCTAAGGGTAGGTCTACACTACCCGCCTGAATCGGCGGGTAGAAATCGACCTCTTGGGGGTTGGGACGCGACAATCGATCCCCGAATCAACGCTCTTACTCCACCAGCGGAGGTGGGAATAAGCGCCGTCGACGGGAAGCCGCAGAGGTCGATTTTGCCGCCGTCCCTACAGCGGGGTAAGTCGGCTGCGATACGTCGAATTCAGATACGCTATTCGCGTAGCTGAATTTGCGTATCTTAAATCGACCCCCCCCCCCCGTAGTGTAGATGTAGCCTAAGAACATTGCCTTTTTAAATAGATCAGCAAGTTGAGACAGCAGCTACTGCCAGCAAGCTCCCTCTGTCCTGAGCCCCGTTGTGGTTGTGCCCACCCCCGCTCTATGGAGATGGGCGGGGTAAGCGGGGGGGCAGGAGCAGGGGGGAGGGGGACACCCTGACATTAGCGTGCCCCTCCGCCCCACACACACACACACACCAAGCAGGAGGCTCCGGGAGCAGCTCCAAGGCAGAGAGCAGGAGTAGCAAAGACAGTGGGGGGAGGGACAGCTGAACTGCCTTGATAGCCTGCTGGGCGACTGCTGCACAGGGAACTTAGGGGAGCTGGGAGCTGATGGGGGGCTGCCGGAAGGCAATCTGTTTATTTCATGCTACTTGCCCAAATGTCACTTCCGTTAGCAAAGCCAGAGCAGACAGCCAAGGGCTGTTTAGCAGGTAGCATTTCCCACCCAGTCCGTCAGTTTGACCAAATCTGATTTTCCCACCATTACTAGGAGCCTAAAGCAGCACCCCTTGGGTTGGGGCTGGGGAAGTGGCAAGGTGCAAACCCGTGAACCATCTAACAGCGTGGATGCTGAAATGGAGAAATCTGAATTGGCATGCAGAACACCGGCATGTCGCTCAAGCCTTCTTGACTACATCCTGCTACCTGATTGGCCCTCAGCAGGATTATTAAGATTTAGCCTGATTTCCAAAAGTGCTGAGGGCCCACGGCTGACAGTGACTGATATTAGAGTTACTGGTGAGCAGCTGTGCTGAAAATCAGGCCAACAGTGCATTAGAAAAGGGGGCTGGAATTAAGTGAAATACCTGCTGGAAGGCCAGTGGCTAAGAGCCCGAGTCCACTCTCACTGAAGACAATGGCCAAACATCCATTCAGTGGGGGCAGAAATGGATTCTAACAGTCCCATGCTGTGAAATACACCAGGACTTTCCTTGATGCCTGAAGGTGACAAAGTCTCAGTGAAATACACCTGAAATCTCTGCCCAAACGAGGACGGCAGATTAATACCTTGGCGAGTCTGTACAGCGAGAATCTCTGCACTGGGGGGAGGGGGGCAATATCTCTGAGCAACAGACCAGGAATCAGTGCTGGGGGGTGGGGCAGACGATAACACCAAGCCGTTCACAGGGATAAGAACGAAGACGTTAGCACTATGTTGGACTATAACTGACCTTATTCCTGGCTAGAATGTCACTCTCCAGTTTGGTGTGGCAGTCCCCCAAATACCTTCTCAGCACAAAGTGAGTTTGGTTTTGTTCAGCTCTGCAACGGGGGTCTTGCAATGTGATATCCGTGATGTAGTCATTTAAATCCTAAGAGAAAGATACCAATGTATCCATCACCTGTTACAGGCAGAATCCCAGATTCCCCCCGGCATCCCCTGTTTGTGGAAAACATGTGGTTGGCCCCCTCCATAGGGGCAGAGTAAGGCAGCACCCTCTGACCCCCAGCGTCCAAATGTCGGAGACAGGAAGAAACCAAGAGCCCAATTCTGTAAGGTGCTGAGCCCCTTCTCCCAGTTCTGTTCCCACCGTTCTGTCTGGAGTGTGTGATTTCTCAAGCCCGCGCTCTTCAGCTTAGCCACTCACCTGTAAGTTCATCTTCGGCATGACTATCTCAATGGAGTCGTCTGTGCACTTCCACGGTGGGAACAGACTGAAAAATGTTTGAACAATGTTGACGGCATCGGGGCGTTGTGCAGGTGGTGGTGGTAGAGTCTTCACTTCTGGTTCTATAGAAATCAACATCAGGACAGCATTGGACAGGGCTGGAATGGCTCATTTCCTTCGGCAGCCAAGAGAGAGGCTATTGGTATCTACAAGGATTAACTCACTGGGATGACGTCTTTACAAACTCAAGAGTAACCCTCGCGATGCAGGGGCTGATAGATCCCAGAGGGGCTGATCTAGTGCTGGGGAAAGGGCCAGCCTGAGCTCTGGAGAGTGAAGTTATCTTGATGCTCAGAATAGGTACGGCACAGACAGTAGCAGGGCCAGCTTCCCATATGCTGCCCCACCAATGGGCCTTAGCCATGAGCTGGAGAGAGCCATCTCTTGAGGGCGGGGGGCTCAGTCCCCATGGCCCAGCCAATCCCGGGCACTTCTGTTGAGGCTGCCAATCAGGGGACCTATTTGTGTGAATTCTGATGTGGACACTTGCTCACTGGGATCTGGACTGAGGCCACCAAGCAGCCACCAGATGACAACACCTCTTAGCGACTCCTGACCTGGGCTGGAGCTGAGCCAGTGACCACGGGGGTAGGAGGCTCGGCAGCCCATTCCCAACCTCCTGAGCCACGTAGCAATTTTGCCCGTGGGGCCTTTAGGGAATGTCTACACTGCGATTTAAACACCCGTGGCTGGCCCATGTCAGCTGACTTGGACTCGTGCTACAGGGCTGTTTAGTGGCGGCATAGACCCCGCAATGGGTCCCAGAGCCTGGGCTCCAGCCTGAGCTCGAATGTCTACGCCGCCATTAAACAGCCCCATAGCCCAAGCCCCGTGAGCCCGAGTCAACTGACACAGGCCAGCCACGGGCGTTTAATTGCCGTGTAGACCTACCCTTAGAGCATGGCTGACAACTGAGTCGAGTGGCTGGGCACTCGGTAGCATCTAGTGTAGACTCACCACATCTGTGCAGCTCAAGGGTCACATGGGTAGCCGACGGGATGTCCGTATATGAAGCTATGTCATCAAATCCTGTATCGTGGGCCAAGCCGATCAGGCCCTGCTCACTGTCAGGGAGAACTCTCTCATCCAATTGCTCGGAGGGGAATCTGCTGATCCGGTGTTTCCCAGATGCCTGTGGAAGAAGGAGAGAGAAGTAGGAGGGAGGGAGATAGAGAAGACAGGAATTGACGTGCTGGAGGGTGGTGGTGGCTGCTAGCAAGCTTGTCTGTGACCCAAGAGAAATCACAGACCTGGCGGAAGCTGAGGGGGGTGCTAGCCATTTTTCAGTCAGGTTACTGAGGGCACAACCGGGTGCATCCTCTGCGGCCTTTCTAGCCCTTGCCAGCCTAAGGACAAAGCCTGCAGGAGCCCAGGTGTTCCGCGGGGTGACGTGGCACAGCCCCCGGCGCGTCATGAAGCCCCTTTGGCAAAACTAAAGCTTTGCTTTGGGAGAACAGGGCCCCAGCTCCCTGCACTGCCCATGTGAGAGTCACCAGGACAAGCCAGTCTGTTCTGATGCCAGGATCCTGTCAGGACCCAGGCAAGCTGCAGTAGGCTGGGCTGGTCCTTGGAAAGAGATGGCTGTGAAGCAATTGAGCATTGGGGATTCAGTAGGTGGCGCTAATGGTTAAAATAGATCAAAACAGGACGGGGAGCTCTGAGCGCACCAGCCAGAGATGGGGAGCCGTAGGGGAGCACTGCTTGCCCAACCCAGGGAGAAGAGGGGAAGCTGTGTTCCCCCCCACTCCTTTTTACTTTAACCTCTATGCTGCTGGAAGGTACCACCTTTCGTCTGAGCGCCGGCCAGAGGTCCTGGCCACTTGTAGACTTTAAACATCTCAGGATGCTTTTCTCAGAGTACGGTTGGTAAGCCCATTGTCCTGGCCTGATTCTCACTCAGTTACATTCTGCTTCCCTAAACACCTCCTGCTGTTTCAGTTGGACACAGAACTCTTCACTCCCCGTCCCGGATTGCTCTGCAGCACGGCTGTGCGCTTTAAAACAACTGCTGTGCAACCTCTTACTCCATGGCTCAATGTGGCCCATTGCTCCCTGCGTTCCAGCAGACGTGGCCCCCCCGCCCATGAACATTTTGAGCTGAAAGGCATCACAGAAATATGAGCTTTCCATCAGCATTTCTCTCCTGCCTTACCATGATGCTCACGGTGCGTTGCGTATCGATGTTCCAGGTCACGCTGGGTTGGCTTTGGAGGATCAGCAGAATTGCCAGATCCTGCAGCGGCTTTGCTTCAGGGCAGACCACGTTCACCTTCACCTCCACGGGCTGAGAGCTACAGCACAAACCCCAGAATAAACCGATGGGCTCATGAACCAACATGGCCTCCCCCTATGGTTACTCCACCTTCTCGGCCACAGCTGGGCCCCCCAGACGAAGACTCCAAAGGCAGGCCTCTTCTGCTAACAAGCCCTCCACCAACTTCAGGGCCTCTTTTGCCAACAACAAAATATGCCACGTGGTCCTCTCTCTCTGTCCCTCACACACACACATGGGCCTAGCCAGAGAGGAATCACTGGAGACAATAGAGTGGGTGGGTTTCAAGACCTTCCACACCTTTCCCAGCCCCACAGACTTCCCACCCCACTGGCCTCACAGTCTCCCTAGCCAAGCCCGCACTTAACTGGGGGCTGTCCCCCTCCATCAAAGAGAGACATACCCCACACTGCTCTACCCCCTGGCCTGGGCCCTGACAAGGTGCCATCCCCTTCCAGAACACACTCCCCAGCCCCTCGCCCCACACGCCAAGGGCGGGACCCTTATCATCACCCTTACCGCTGCTGGGCTCTTGCCAACAGGCAAAGAGAACCACAGCCCTCCTCCAAATCACCCCTATCTGTCCTCCTCCTTCCACTGACTCCCGACACCCACAGCTCCGTCCCCAGAGCTCACAGACCTGAATCCCTCCTCAAGCCTCACCGCCCACCCTCTGACCAGCACAACTCCTCCCCGGGCCGAGCCTCGAGACATGCTGGGACCCAGCCAGCATGTGTGTGTTGGGGGGAGGGGCTCCCTTCCTAAGCGAAGTCCCACTGCAGACACCGCCTGGCAGCACAGTGAGCTTAGCTAACCTGCAGTGCGGCTCTCGGCCTCTGTAAGAGGCGCCCCCTTTCCCCCCGTCCCCGGCTAGGGAAGAACCTGCAGCCAGCCTCAGGTGTATTCTGATGGGGGGGCCCGGGGCGGAGAAGGCTCCGTCCGACCCCTCCCTTCGCGAGCGGACAGGTGGAAGCACACCAATTACCTGGTCTCCGCTGGGCCCTGCTGCATGCGCAAGATGTGAGCCTCCTTCCCCTTCTTCGCACCGGGACTGGTGCAGCCTTTAACCTCTTGGACTAAGAACTCGGTCTGTAGGTACCGCCGGGCTTTGAACCCAGGCTGCACGATGCAGTCCTCTGGACTGCTGGCATCTGGGAGAGAGAAGAAAAATCATCCATATTCTCTACTGAGCTGCAGTGACCTCCCTCCCCTACCTCGCAGGGGCCTGGTCTCCAGGCCAGGGTGTGGGACGGAGCGGGGATGTCTGACTTGGGCTCCCATGCCCCTCACTGCTATGCTGCAACATCCTGAGCCCTGGTAGAAATGGACACTGCTCCTGCTGACGCCCGTGGGAGGTGCAACCTCTTACACCATGGCTCAGTGTGGCCCATTGCTCCCTGCGTTCCACAAGAGTCAGCGCGGTTGGTTTTAGACACACACGGCGCTGAGATTCTCAGCGGTACCATTTGGTATCGAGGAGTTTTGTCTATAGAATCCCCTTCCTCCCTTACCCACTCAGCCTGTGCTTGACTAGCTCCAAACCAGCTCCTGCAGGCAGCGCTCAGCACGATCCGCTGCTTGCGAGGGAGCGCACACTGCTGAGATGCCAGCTGGCCTGGACAGGCGAGGCCACTGCTGTGAGGAAGTCCACAGCACTAACAAAAACCAAACCTGCCATGTCCTTACTAAGCCTTCAATGAAAGTCTAAACCTGAGTCGACAAACGTCTTTTGCCAACGTGGCTTTTCACGGTAAAAACGGCTCATTTCTTTTAACAGCCTAACTCCCCAGCGACGGCCAGCCAAGGAGGAAGGGAGCCATGTGCTGCTCCCTGCTTTGAGCATGTGAGAGTGAACCAGCACGACAGCTGGGTACTGGGGAGCCTCCAAGGGGTGACAGCACATCACCGATGCCAGCTCCCAGCCCCGAGCACTTCCAGGACCCACCTTCGCCCACTCGGAAGTGGATGTGGTGGGGGTTTTTCAGCTCGGTGAAGGAAGTGATGCCCCCATAGTGTTCTTTCACCCGTTGTACAAGCTGCTCACCACTGGTGTCCTCGAAGGCCCTAGACATGTTGTCCGTGACTCCAACGACCATGTTATTCTGAAAAAAAACCAAGCCAGCAATAGAATGGACACGCGCGCTACGTCTGGTGATTGGGCTCCCTGCTGGGGCAACACCAGAGCCCCACATCCCACCAAATATCAGGCTAGCCCCAAACGCCCCATTGGGGACCCGGGAGCATGCCTATCTCTGGAAATCAGGCCCAAGGGTGACCAAGCAACCAGACACCAAGACCCCACAACTTCCCTGGCTGCATTGGCAAATGGCAGCACACATGTAGGCAAGGCCCTGCCCTGTGCCCAGCCAGCCCGGCCCAGCTCTCAGGGGGATGATTAGAGCCCTGCGAGGGGTCTCTCCTCAGACCCCAAATCCCAGGCAGGTACCACACAGGCAGCCTGGCTGCGCGTGGGTTCTGGCGGCCCCACAGGAAGGCTGAATTAGCTGGCATGGCGTTGGGATTTTCCAGGAACATTCGGCGGAGCCGGCAGCCAGCCTGTCTGAGCCCCTGGGTCACCTTTGCTGGGTGAGCACATGCCGGGGAAGGGGGCCAGGAAGAGTGAGCCAGAGCTGGGCCGGCCCTTCACTTCCCCCAGGGCAGCGCGTGGGGGGTCAGTGGAGGGGCTGCTGGCAGGAGTGGTGCCATGGTTGAGCTGATAGCTCTTTGCACCCTGCCCCTAGCTCCGCCATTGTCAGCACGGGTTATTATTAGACACAAATAGGAAGGAGGTGTAGTTTGCTAACAAAGCTCCCAGCCCCGGCCAAGCTCACTGGAGCCAAATCCCATCCCTGACCTTCCTCCAAACAGGCAGAGGAAACGGGAGCTTTTTCAAGTTCTGTGCGTCACTCGCTGCTCAGACTGGTCCTCCGCTCAGATCCAGGGCCAGAGGGGAAAGCCAACAGGGCCAAGTACAGTGCCTGAGCCGCGGGGAGGGGCCCGCTACAGGAGGCAGCGGGAATCGGGCAGAGGGTGCGGGGCCTGAGCCAGAGGGAGAGGGCGCGCTGCGGGAGGCAGGGGGATACAGGCCGGAGAGGGGGGCAGTCTGGGGAAGGGGCACGCTGCGGGAGGCGGGGGGATACAGGCCGGATGGGGGGGGCAGTCTGGGGGAGGGGCGCGCTGCGGGAGGATACAGGCCGGATAGGGGGGCAGTCTGGGGGAGGGGCACGCTGTGGGAGGCAGGGGGATACAGGCCAGATGGGGGGGGGCAGTCTGGGGGAGGGGCGCGCTGCAGGAGGATACAGGCCGGCTAGGGGGGCAGTCTGGGGGAGGGGCGCGCTGCGGGAGGCAGGGGGATACAGGCCGGCTAGGGGGGCAGTCTGGGGGAGGGGCGCGCTGTGGGAGGCGGGGGGATACAGGCCGGATGCGGGGGCAGTCTGGGAGTGGCCCAGACTGCCCCAGGTGTCTGGAGTTTTGAAACTATTTGCAGCTAGAGGATCTCCCCGGCTCCCTGTCAGATTCTCTCTGGCACCCCGAGGCTGAGCGCAGCGCTGGATCCTCCATGCAGAAGCACACTACAGACGGGATGGCAAGCTCCTCCCATCCCATCCTTGTCCTCTCCGCTGCACACAGACCCCTCACAAGGGGGGGCTCTTCGCAGGCTTTGCTAACCTGTTGACAGCGCATCTCCTGACTCAGACACAGGGAGACAGAGAGACGTGGTATAGAGCCCGGGACGTGCCTATGGCGTGGGGGGGGGACCCAGGAGGAGAGAGGGCCGGGGGCCTCCCAAGCAGCAGGCCAAGTTCTGGTTTAGGCTGGCGGGAGGATGAACCCAGCTGTTCCCTTCAGCCTCAGCAATTCCTCACGCAGCCCTTTGAAGTTCCACACACCCCATGGCTTCTGTGCAGCTGTGTCGCCCTGTGGCGGTGCTGGCCTGGCTCCCAGTAGGAGGCAGGGGCCCAAAGGCCCCGCAGAGGGCAATGCTAACAGGAAGGCAGCCGCAGAAAGGGTATGAACGCAGCTGGATGGGAGGCCCTGGCAGCCAGGGCTTCCCGAGGAGCGAGACGCGCAGAAGCCCCCCAGAGAGCAGCAGGGAGGCATGGGCCGCATTGACCTGGAGGTCGGGCCCACTAACCACAAACCAGGAGCTGATCGGAGCCTTAGCAAAGCCCTCTGCAGCGAGCACCAGGCCAGGGCTGTTGCTACAAGCTCCCGCGAGCGCCCTCCTGGCCCGTGAGCCAATGCTGCGTTGCCAGCGTTTCCACAAGGGGTCCCCATGGCTGTGCAGACGCCTGTGTCCCGCCGGGGAGGCATGTGCTGCACCGGGGAGCACTGCGGGCTGGGGAAGCTAGGCATGTCTCTTCACATTAAACCACCTATTGAAGAGGGATGTAACCCGGCTTGGCAAACCAGCGTCTAGTAAGCGGTGCTGGGCATATGGAGTTGAGCCCTAGAGGAAGGGGGCCCAGGGCCTGCTACTGGCTGCACAGGGTTCCGGAGCTGGCTGTATGGGGCTCAGGGTCCCCTTCCCACTTGCTGGGTGCATGAGGTGTTGGTCTCCCTCTCACTGGGAATATGGAGGTCAGTGGCCCTTCTTTCCCTCCCCTATGGGGTGTATTGGGCTCAGATCCTCTCCTCTGCAGGACAGGAGGGAAAATCGGGCCTTTATTAACCATAAAAATCCTCCCTGAATTGTGAAGCCACCCAGGAGCAACGCCAGCTTTTCTGCCGCCCTAGGCGGCGGAAGGTCCCGCCCCGAAATGCTGCCCCGCACAGAGGCAGCGGAAGGTCCCACCGCCGAAATACCGCCGCGGTCGCCAGCCCCCAAATTGTAGTGCCCTAGGCGACCGCCTAGGTCACCTAATGGGTTGTGCTGGCCCTGAAGCCATCTCTGGTGCCCAGTACAAACCAGGCCATGACTGCTGGTAAACAGCCTGGACATACCCCTCCCTGCCCATGGCACCCACCCCCCCACTGCCTAACTGCCAGCACTGACCTTCACCTCCTGGCCTAGCTCTGCATTCCTTCCAGTCCCCGGCCCCAGCCCCATGCCCACCCCCACCGGTTCCCCCACGAGGGGTGCAGGACTTGGCTTGTCAGCTGGGGATGTTCCCTCAGTCACTTGGAGGCAGTGCACATGTTTCCGATCGGGGGTCACATGCCATCTCCAGCCCCTGCTGTTTGTTATCAATACTAATGGGTCCTGGGGGGCTTGGTTTGGAATTTGGAGGATTTCTTCCATCTGGGGCAGTGGCCAGCAGCTAACTGGCCAAGAACTCCCCCTTCCATGGGGCCCACTGCTGAACCCAGCCAGAGGAGCTCTTTCCAGATGCTGCCAGCTGTTTGCTTCCTATTCTCACAAGAAAAAACAGACAGACAAAGGCAAACAACCAGGACACAGGAGCCAGAAAGACTGAACGAGAGACCGAGACAGAGACATTTCCTTCTCCCCTTCTTTCACACTCTCCTCCCCGCCCTCCTATCCAGGGCACACTTCCATGTTGTTTTAATAACGTCCCTTCCTATAAGGGACTTACAGACTTCAGCTGTCATCTCTCCCTGGGCAAGGGGAGTTGATGTGGAGTTAGTCAAGGACCGGCACAGCCTGCCAAATTCCCAAGGGAAGCAAAGCCAAATATTGGGGGGGTTAGGGAGTCAAGGCACCAGCACGTGTTAGTGACAATAACATTCATGCTATTGACTGTTACCATGGAGTGCGGTAGTATTGTCTAGTGAGTAGATCCAGAACTCCTGGGTTCTATTCAGAGCTGGCTCTTCAGATTGTCCAATCAGTAGCGCTGTCTAGCTATGGTGCTTATATGTCCCTCATCACCATTTTACCCGAGTGCCTCCCAATCTCTAATTTAGCCTCACAACACCCCTAGGAAGCAGGCCAGGGCTGCTCTCCCCAGTTTACACATGGGGAACTGAGGCATTGAGAAACTAAGTGACTTGCCCAAGGTCACACCGGAAATCGGTGGCAGAGCTGAGACCTGACATCCGGTCTGCTGAGTCCCAGGCTACCCCCTAACCACTGGGCCACCCTTCCAAATGTCTGTCCCTACCAAGCCACAGTCATGCAAACAAACAGATTCTGAGGATTTTGCTGTCTTGGCCAGCTGGCAGAGCCAGCCCCACTTCTGCTCCTGCCTCTGCCATGGACATGCCCAAGGAACACAGCACAGCTCTGTGCCACAGTTTCCCTACGTGTAAAATGGGGGACTGCTAATCTTGCCCTGCCTCACAGTGGCCATGTACCCCTTTATTCATGCATGTTCGTAAAGCATGGTAATGCCACCAGGTGCCCGAGAAGGCAGAGTGTCATTAGAAGAGAGGCAAGCAGGTGGCAGGGCAGAGGATGTGCCAGCGCCAAAACCCCAGATACACATTTCCCCAGATCTCACGTGGGGTGGAGGAAATCAGCACCGTACCTAATGCTTCCCCTCCAACCTGCCTCTAGTCAGAACAGGAAGGAGAAGAAGGTTGGATCTTGCTCGCTTTGAATGCACTGTCCTTCACCTGGCTCGCTGAATAGGTGACAGTCCAGTCTGCTTCTCTTCTTGAGTGGGGCAACCTTTTCACCCCTGTAGGGAGCCCAAGGGGTCCCCATGTTTCATAGATTTACATCCCTGTCCCTGGAGGCCCTGTATTGTGGCCGCCATCCTTTCAGCCAAGGAGGATTGGCGAGGCAGCATATTCTAGGGCGTAGGATACTGGACTGGGAATAAGGAGACCTGAGTCTTATTCCCAGCTCTGACACTGAGCTGCTGGGTAACCATGGGTAAGTCACTTTCCCTCTCACCCTCTATATTCAGACTGCCAGCTCTTCAGGGCAAGGAGTGTCTCTCGCTCAGCTTATGTACAGTGCCTAGCACAATGGGGCCCTGAGCTCAGCTGGGGCCTTGAGGTGCTGCAGTGATAACTGAAAATGATGAAGGTGGACAATGCTGCTCTATAATCACGGAGGGCCAGACCTTAGAGATGTGAGGGGCTCCGCCTCCCCCACCACGGTCTGCGCTTCCTCCGACTCCCTTCTGACTGGGGACAAGACCTAAGAAGGAGGCTCCCACCCAGCGGTACACAGTGCTACACCAAGGCTGTCCCATTTGCTAGTATGAGGTGGAGTTCCAGCTGCTCAGACCCTTCTCAAGCAAATTCCTGGTGAGTGAAATTCTCCAGGTGCGCGCGGAACCCAGAGCCTGATGTGTTTTTGTGGGGAAAGTCAGAACGCAATCCGACTGGCCCTCGTGAGCTGAGTGCAGAAGCCGTGATGTCTCCATCCTCTGATGTTCTGCTCAGACGTTCCATGTGCGGCTCAGCCAGCAATGGCTGGATCCGATTTTACTCAGATGGTCTCAAAAAACTCACCGTGCGGCAAGACTGAGCTGGAGAACATTCGCCCCAAAGGAACTGGTTTGAGAAAGTGCTGAACAAGCCAATGGGAGCCGGGACACGGCTGTGTTCTTTGTGACAATCCTTGTGTTTAGGAGTTCTGCTCTTTCCAGGGACAATACTCACCAAGACATAGGTCGGGTGGAGATCCCCCGAATGAACAGTCACAAGACAGTACTTGTCACAGATGATCACAAACAGCACCTTTCGTTCAGGTGGGGTGGTCCTCCCCGCTGAGGACACATTCAACTGGAACTGCCACATCTGCAGGAGAGAATGGGGATAATGTCACTCGTGCTTACTGTAGATAGGTGCTCTTGGGACAGTGCCCCCTCCACAGTGAGGTGCAGAGACGGCAGGCTGAGCCTGACTTGATGGTAGGGGGAGAGGAGGAAACCTCACGTCCACATTTCATGGGCCAAGCCTCTGTGAGAACATGGGCCTGCCACACAGGGCAGCCAAGAGCTTTTCAGCCTGGGCTGCTTGTGCTGCAGATTAAACTAAAGCCAAACACAGCAAGAAACAAATCAAAAGTCTCCATGAGAGAGAGCGACTCGCTTGGTACCATTCTGCCTGTGGTTGGGCACCTCATGCCAACTGCCCCTGGACCCAGGCAGGGAGACATGGGGCCAGCTCCGTCCTCTGGGGTCGATGGGGGAGAGAAGAAGGCCCTGACTATGCTCCGCTGATGTGTGTATGACCCTGTCCCTGTGCCTCTATGTTCTATCTTGAACTGGATTCTGGTGAGGACAATTACACCTGGTCTATACCCGCCCCCCTTCCCCCTCGCTTCCCAGAGCAGACACACTGCTATAGGCAATGCCCCCACACTCTCCATTCACCCTGCTGTGCAAAGAGCCCAATCTCCTTCTAGCATTAGTGTCAGGAGAACCCTGTCAGGACTTGGAGCTCCCGTTCATGTCAGCAGCAACTGAGAAGATGACGCAACCCCAGCATGGCTTGTTAAGAACAGGACCAAGGTGGAAAGACCTACACAAACCCCACGACCTCTCTCTTCGGGCCACCACAGCTAGAAGGTAGCTGAGAAGCGGCCAGGGAGTGGAGCAAAGGGTTTGATGTCCTGGGGGAACGAAAGCCTACTTGATTTAGGGTCACCACAGGGAAGCTCAGGACCCAGATTCTCAAGTCTCAAGGGCCAGGAGTCAAGCCCTGGTCCGGCGCAGGGGGGGAAAGCGTGAGTTTGACTGGCGAGCCACGAGAGCAAGGTCACCTCGCTGCTCCTCCGGGAGGCGGGGGCTGGAATGTGCCTCCCCGATGGTTTGGGTTAGTTTCAGCGGAGGCGCTGGTTGTTGTCACCAGCACACAGACACACGCAGCGGCCCGGGGAAACTACTGCCCCACCCTGGCCGGTGCATCCTCTGTGAGCTCAGACAATGCGGCTGCACCTGCAGCCACCGGGGGGTCCCCTGTCCCAGGCCCTGCCCAGGCTGGTGTGGTGTTTACAGCCATGCAGTGTGGCACAAAAGCTGTTCCATGCCGGCTGAAAACAGGAGCCTGCCGGGGAGTCTCATGGGCTCCTGCAGCTGGTTCAGGTTCTGTGCAGCCCCTCCCTGCTATTTAACTGGAAACCTCCCTCCATCACCCCCTAACTCTCTCCACAAACGCCCTCTCACTGCCGGGCCATTGCCTCAGCTCCCCCTACAGCCAGCCTGGCGCACTGCAGCCAGGAGAGCCCTTCCACCGGCTTGGCTGGGGGAGTCCCAAGTTTGTCTCAACCAGTCCCATTGCCCAGGGAAGTCCAAACTTTGCCCAACCAAGAGCCACCACAGCAGCTTGCCATGAGCCCAAGAGCCACAGCCAGTAGGAATGGAGCAGAGCAGACTGCAGTCCTTCCCCCCCCAACCCCCACCCTGCTGCAATCGGGCCTGGTGGCCCACAGAGAACCCAGCTCTCCTCTGCTCAGATTCAGGGGAAGCCCCACATTTCCGAATGAACACTTCAGGCAATGGCAAGCCGCGCTGCCGCCTACTAGCCACGCTTTGGCCACTCTTGAAGTACACAGAGCACCTGTATGTACTAGGGTTACCATACGTCCGGATTTTCCCGGACATGTCCGGCTTTTGGGGGTTCAAATCCCCGTCCGGGGGGAAATCCCCAAAAGCCGGGCATGTCCGGGAAAATCGGGAGGGAGGGATGGAGGGCTCGGCCGGGGCCGGTGCGGGGCCGGGCCGGGGGCATGGTGCCGGGCCGGGCGCGGTGCCGGGCCGGGGTAGCGGGGGGTGCGCCGGGCTGCGGGGCCGGGCGGGGAGCTGGTTCGGGGTAGCGGGGGGGGGGTGCGCCGGGCTGCGGGGCCGGGCGGGGAGCCGGTCCGGGGTAGCGGGGGGGTGCGCCGGGGAGCCGGTCCGGGGTAGCGGGGGGGGTGCGCGGGGCCGCGGGGCCGGGCGGGGAGCCGGGGGTGCGCGGGGCCGCGGGCCGGTCCGGGATAGCGGGGGGGTGCGCGGGGCCGGGCGGGGAGCCGGTCCGGGGTAGCGGGGGGGGTGCGCCGGGCTGCGGGGCCGGGCGGGGAGCCGGTCCGGGGTAGCGGGGGGGGTGTGCGCGGGGCCGCGGGGCCGGGCGGGGAGCCGGGGGTGCGCGGGGCTGCGGGCCGGTCCGGGGTAGCGGGGGGGTGCGCGGGGCCGGGCGGGGAGCCGGTCCGGGGTAGCGGGGGAGGGGGTGCGCCGGGCTGCGGGGCCGGGCGGGGAGCCGGTCAGGGGTAGCGGAGGGGGGGGTGCGCCGGGCTGCGGGGCCGGGCGGGGAGCCGGTCCGGGGTAGCGGGGGGGGTGCGCCGGGGAGCCGGTCCGGGGTAGCGGGGGGGGTGCGCGGGGCCGCGGGGCCGGGCGGGGAGCCGGGGGTGCGCGGGGCCGCGGGCCGGTCCGGGGTAGCGGGGGGGTGCACGGGGCCGCGGGGCCGGGCGGGGAGCCGGTCCGGGGTAGCGGGAGGGTGCGCGGGGCCGCGGGGCCGGGCGGGGAGCCGGTCCAGGGTAGCGGGAGGGTGCGCGGGGCCGCGGGGCCGGGCGGGGAGCCGGTCCGGGGTAGCGGGAGGGTGCGCGGGGCCGCGGGGCCGGGCGGGGAGCCGGTCCGGGGTAGCGGGGGGGTGCGCCGGGCCGCGGGGCCGCGGGCCGGTCCGGGGTAGCGGGGGGGTGCGTGGGGCCGCGGGCCGGTCCGGGGTGGCGGGGGGGGGGTGTGCGCGGGGTCGCGGAGCCGGGAGCTGGTCCGGGGTTGCGGGGCCGGGCCGCCGGGGGGTGCGCTGGGCCGCGGGGCCGGGAGCCAGTCCGGGATAGCTGGGGGGGTGCGCTGGGCCGCAGGGCCCGAGCCGACCCAGGCTGGAGCCGCCGGGGGGGCCAGCCTGGGCCGCGCCTCCTCCCCCCACACACACCCCCCTTACCTGCTTCAGGCTTCCCGCGAATCAAATGTTCGCGGGAAGCAGGGGAGGGGGCGGAGACTTTGGGGAGTGGGCGGGGCTGGGGGCGGGGCCGGGGCCCGTGGAGTGTCCTCCATTTGGAGGCACAAAATATGGTAACCCTATATGTACAGAACTCAGGGGCGAGTTCCGCCTGTTTTGTTTCAAGACAGTCCAGGGGACCCTCAGACACTGAAACTTGGGGCATGAAGCTGTACCAAGCTGCGGTGCCTAGAGTTAGTCCCCTAAATCTGGCTTCAGGTTCCAAACTGCAGGGACCAAATTTGAACACTGCCCCCTAAACTGTTACCCCACGCTACCAAGTACAGGATGGAAAACTCCCAGGCATTAACCACAGTAATGGACGGACAAATTAACAGAGACACCCTCCAGCAGCACCTAACTCTTCTCCCAGCACCGTCCGAGGGGCATCTGCATGGTACTGCACCCACTCCTGAATCCTGCTTCCTGCCAGAGCCTGGCTCTGCCCTAGAGGCCACCCCGGCCGACCCTGCTCTGAGGAGCTGGTGACGGTTGGACTGTGGGCTCTGTGATATAGGGCCGAGCTTCCCACGTAGGGTGGCCAACATTGTATTTCAAAAGTACGGGACTGTTTTCTTAGCACCCCTAAGGGGGAGGAGTGCCCTGTGCCAACGGGGCCGGGGTGGGGTGCCCACCACCACAGGGGTGGGGGTACTAATCACATGGCCGTGGAGGAAACCTTCCACTCCCTGCAGCAGTCAGGCAGTCTGGCTGCCAGGACCCAGCTCTGGAAGCAAACAGGGCAGCGCAGGAGGGGAGAGGAGAGATGCACCCGTGAGTACTGGCCCCCGCTGGACAGGGCCCCCTGCTGACCCCAGCTTTCCCTGTTCAGGCTCTGTCTGGCAGGGCAAGTGGACTGGATGGGGCTGCATGCCCTGGAGAGGCGCTGAAGGGCCAGGGTGAGGAAGGGGCTCTGCCTGGCAGGGGGGTCAGTACTCCCGGGGTGTAGCCTCCCCGCTCGCAGAGTCTCTGCCAATGTCCCCAGTAGAGGAGCGTAACTGCTGGTTGGTGGCTGCTGCAGCAGTGGGGGAGCGAGGCAGGCAGGGAGCCCGGGCCTGGCAGCCAAGCCCCCGCACAGAGCCCTGTCCACTTCCCCTGCCAGACAGAGCCCCTACTAATTCCAGCCTCTCAGTGTGGCCCCATCAGGTCTTCTTGCCCCCCCTGATGACCTTATTGTGCCCCCCTCAGGGGACCATGCCCCAGAGTTTGGGAACCTCTGCACTCCAGGTACATTGGTTCAGTAAATCATGGGACTGGTTCTGCATTACTACATTGGCTCATGTTACAAACTGTATCATTGGACAGTAAGGGAATAATCAAACTGGCTTTGCATAATGAGACTATTTGTAATATGTTGAAAGACGGGATACAAGGCGCCCTGCACTGATTTAGTACGGGACAGACCATTTTCTATTTCAATACGGGACGTCCCTTGTAATATGGGACTGTTGGCAACTCTATTCCCACACACACACACACGCCCAGATGATCTTATCAGGAGCTACTGGAAATGAACTGCCAAAAAGTCTACCACCAGCCTCGTAAGAATAACTCACTCCTATTACAAGCCCAGTCCCGATGCGACGGCACGAGGCGTCCTGTAAATATGACTGTGTGGGTGGCCACGGGACCCCAGCCGGTCGGTCCCCTTGGCCCTGTGACGGGGAGGGCCTTGGTTCTATTTTTACCACCTGTTTTTTCCAGGGGCCATTGTTTCTCTCCTCCAGAGTGGCGGGAGGTTTTATTTTACCCCAGTGCTGCCTTTTTCATGGGGATCTGCTTATAGAAACCGGCTTCCAGTAATTCTTCTATACGTGGAGCCTAGTCTCTCTCCCTCGGCCCCCTCCTCTCAGTCGGGGCTTGGTGCCAGCTACCTTGAATGCCACGGTTGTGATATCAATGGCTGGCTCCCCCCATCTCCTCTTTACATAAACAGTGTGTGGGGGGAGGGGGCAAGTCCATGCTATTTAGTTACATGATACAACACACTGCCCCACAACCAGGTCTCCCGCCGTCTCCTCCCCCCCTCGTCCCTGCCTTCGCAGCCAGGCAATGGAAGCTGGTCTGGATCCTCCAAGCAGAGAGAGCAGACACTGGCTGCGTCCACCCAAACACTGGGCTTGCAGCCCAGCTGTCGCTGTCCCTGATTCAGGGCATCTCCTGTGGGGAGGAGCCCAGTGTGGCTCCAGAGTCAAACTACTTCACTTGGGGCAGCACAGGGGCCAACTGTTGGTTCAGGCTCCTCTCCTGGAATAGGAGGAGGGTCCAGTGGTTACGTGCTAGCTGAGACTTGGGAGAAGGGCTTCAAATCCGTGCTTGGCAAGTCACTTAGCCTGTGCCTCCGTTCCCCGACTGCAAACCAGGGATGACAACCCAGCCCTGCCTCCCACAGGGTTGGGAGGATAAATACATCAAAGATGGCGAGATGCTCAGCCAGTGCAGTGATGGGGACAGATGAATCCCTGAGACAGATCCTTAGATAGCCTAGAAGTCAGCTTAGCGGAATGGCATGAAGGGAAATATTTCATGGGTGGGTGAAGTTCTGTGGCCTGCAACGTGCAGGAGCTCTGCCTAGATTATCACAATGGTCCCTTCTGGCCTTAAAGTCAATGCGTCTATCAGACTTGAATCCCTGTGGCCCAAAGCACCATCCCAATGATCAATGCAGCTGCTGAAACAGATATTACATAACACTGCTGTACTGCCTGGCCCCCTGAAGATCCCTCTTCAATGCATCACCCACACAGGCCAGTAAGAGTTGTGTTACCCTACACACAGGCTAAGAGGGTCAGCACCTCAGCTAGTATAAATCAGCATCACTCTATTGCAAACTAAGCTACCCTGGTTTAAACCGTCTGAGGACCTAATCTGGAGTCTGAAGTGCAGTCAGTGATCGCTTTCATGACTGCACTGTTGAAGCCAGGTAGGATGACCAGATGTCCCGATTTTATAGGGACAGTCCCGATATTTGGGACTTTTTCTTATATAGGCTCCAATTCCCCCACCCCCCCATCCTGATTTTTCACACTTGCTGTCTGGTCACCCTAAAGCCAGGGCTTAAAGACCCCCCTGGGTAGTGACATTAGTCAGCCCAGGCTGTGTGTGTTAGTTTGGGATCCTAGCCTGTAGAGCTGATGCTTGCTTACGTGTGTATATAAAAATGTGTTGAAAATGTAAGTAGGCCCCAAAATCTGTTTCCTAAGAATAGACATGACAATAGCCAAGCAAGGCCTGATACAATGTGAGCAGTCAAGTGAGACAATTCTGAGGCAAGTCACAGATAAATTCGGGCATAACCCAGGTCGTGTTGTTTTGGTCCTCACTGGTTTTTACAAGTGTTTTAAATAAAATGTTAATGTTTGGGGCAATGTTATCTATATTGACAGTTATTGGTATGGCATTTGCACAGACGTCAATTCAAATGATGCTTAATGTTAAATAGCCAGTAAGGAAGTAGAAAATATTTAATTATGGTAGTGGAACTCCAGGTAAGGTAAAAGGTAGATTTTATATTAATTAATGATGGGGTGTTATTATAATTGATTATGCAAAGGATAGCAGGCTAATTATAGCTTAGGCAAATCCATCCACCATCAAGGTACTGTTAGAGAAATGATTACACCCAGTCTCCTCGTTTAGGGACCGCTCATCTCTAAATGCAGCTTTCCTCTTAGCATGTGAGGATCAGTGCAGGGTATGGTTATGGTGCTAGGCCTGATTGTTCAATAGATATTTGATATTAAATACCTTTGAAAATTCTATCACTCGTGTGATTCACAGTCCGCCACAAAATTAAATGATCTGTAACAGCCCTGGAGGCTCAAAGCTTAAAGAATTCAGTTTGGTTTTAGTCCTTATTTTTAAATGACTAATTCAGGACACATAAACCTAAGGTCACAGGATCCAGGTGAACCACAGGTGTTGCCTGCGTCCAGGAGCCTGTGACCGAAAGCATCACTGTATCACACACACTAGTGTAATAATCTTTGTACAAAATATGCCTTGTGAGGTATCATCTAAAAACTAATAAATTGCTGGTCAGTAATAGCCTGGTGAAATGTATATAGCACCATTCTATGTACAGTTATGAATTCCCCTGTTATAAGCACATGTTCAGAGCCAGACAGCCCCGCCAAGCAAACAGTTGTTAAACTGGTTTATCCTAAACAAAGAAATGTGCGTTTACCTCACGTTACATATAAGTAGTAAACAGGGTCCTCAAGTCAGCAGGGGGAGGAGAGGGTAGGAAACAGAACAATTTCCATTTCAGCAAACACAAGTGGGGGGAAAAAAGAGGATGGAGCCTCCTTCTCCACCAGACCCCACGTTGCCTTCCTCACTGCGTGATAAACTTTCCTTGGAGAGGTAACTTTCAGAGGAATCCATTGCAAAGGTTCACTGGGCTATCCAAGAAAGGGGCCGAGAACCCCAATTTCTCTCTCACCCAAGAAGACAAAGGCACCAGCACCTTTGGGCCTCAGAGAGAGATCCTGACTGTGGATAGGGTCAGTCACCAGCTTGCTGAAAGCCTGGGATGAGAACGGCCATCTTGAACAAAATCTGGAACCAAAACTTGCTAGATTAAGTTTTAGACTTTTAGGTGTGTTTTTGCTGGTAACAGTCTCTAACTGTATCTTTTATACTTGAATGCACTTAAAATCCTATAGTCTTTTGTTAATAACCGTGTTTTATTTTTAATCTAAACCCATCCAGTGCTGTGTTTAAACTGAACTATCTGGTAACTCCAGTGAAAGCAACAAGCTGTTGAATCTTGACTCCTTAAAGGGGCGGCAAACTATAACATCTCTCTGAACTGCCCAAGAGAGGGCTGGACATTGCAGAACAGACGTTTTGGGGAAAATCCGGGACTGGGAGTGTGTTGGGGTCACCCTGCAAGTAGTAACCCAGGCTGGTGGAAGCCAAAGTGTGGCTCAGGGAGTGCAGACCGGCTGCTTGGGTCAGAGTGCTGAACCAGACCTGTCTATCACACAGACACTTCAGGGTGTGACCTGCAAGCTGGTACGCTGGCTGTGAGTACCTCAAGTTGGGAGCTACAGCAGCAAAGCATTGTGAGACACCCAAGGTTACAGGGCAGGCGATAAGACAACCCCTCACTGGGCTGGACTGCACCCCGGAATGTGACAGAGCCTCCATACAGAATTCCCTATAGATTCAGTACCGCTGGGTTCAGTCTTTTCTCTACCAGGGGGGACAGGCCTGACGGGCTGCTCATCGAATTGTTTCGCTATAGGCTGCCCACAGGTGAAAAATGACATAAAAATAAAACCACCTTGGCTGGCACATTATGTTCACACCAGCTTCCCCGCTGCACTGTTTGATTCTTCTCAGTGCCCAAAGCCCAAACAGCCTCTGGACTGCAGAATCACAACTGAAACCAGGGGCCAGCTCCAAAGCGGGTGTCAATCGACGTGGCTCCGTTGCCTTTAGCAGAGGGTCTGGCTCAGCATCCCCAAAGGGGTGATGCGACCTTTAGAAAGCAGAGAGAAGCCCAGCAGCCTTCCTCCGGCTGGACAAAATGAAGACTGTAAATATCACACCCAGTCCTTGGACACAGAGTTAAAGAGGAAACAGAAAAGTCTTGCACCCTACCCTTCCGTTGGCACTTTGCATTCGGTTGCACATAGCTGTTAAGCTGGGATGCTTTTTGTTCTCTGCACGCTGCACTTTGGAATGTTCAGGCTCTGTCGGAATGCGGAGACAGCAGCCGTTGTTATTGTTACTGTTTATTATTTGTATTACTGTAGCGCCGAGCAGTCCGAGGCCTGGCCCAAGACCCCACTGCGCTAGGTGCTGTATAAACACAGATCAGAACAGTTGTATGAAGGAAGGATCTGAAAGGAGAAGTTGCTTATGGCAACTCCAAATAGCTTTTAAACATCCAGGGATCTCGTCCTATAGATCCTGAGAGATTTCACTGTCACCACAATTCTGGAAACTCTTTCATTTTGTACAAACAATAGACTGTCCCTTCCAGCCTCCCCCCGAAAAAGCAGAACTAGGTAATCATCAGCAGAGCCAGTGGGGAAATTACGAAGGCCGATTCCACAGAGTCTGCAGTTTTCTACCAAATCTAAGCGTTCATTTGAAATGACCCTCTGGCTGGATTGATTCTAGGGACCTCCTGCTCCAAAGCACAGACAGGTACCACTTGAGCTAATGGACCGATGCCGTTAGCTGGGGGAAGTAGCAGGCAGATAGTCACTGAGGTTCAGCTAGGGGGAAGACGTAACACATTTTGTCAGTGTGCCACATGCTTAAAAAAGCCCCACACAGGCGGAAATGTCCTTTTTGTCATGAAGAGCCAGCAGAGCATGAACTGCCCGCCTGTCGCCTTATCACCCTAGCTTTGGAAAAGGGTGGTCACCTCACATAGTGAAAAAAGTTACACCTGCTCTCCATGAGAGAGGGAGCATTGTCCAATGGCTGGAGCAAGTGAGGAGCTGTACTTTGCAAGCATCTAAAAAGACAAGGTTCTTGTCTCAGGGAGCTTACAGTCTGACTCACATGGACATGATCATGGAGAGCAGCTTGGGTGAAAGCACTGCAGTGCAGTGGGAAATTTTAAGCCAAAATTCAAATGTTTCACACAGATCCATTTCTCTTTCTCTCATTGGCACTATGCTCCTTATAATCCAGTCTCTCTCGGGGAACATTACTGGCATCAATAAAAACTAGGCTTCCACTGCATGACAGTGACTTGCTATAAAATCCTCCTGATAGTGTAGGATCAGCAACTGCCATTTCACTTAGTAATATCCAATCAAAGCTCCTTATTGCCTGGACGCGATACACACACAACTCCAGAACCACAGTAGTGAAACTACTGAAGACGAGCAACAAACAAATATTATGATGTAGCGCTCACAGGAAGAGTTCTCTTTTATCATCAGGCACTGAATATTCTGCAGAGTACTCAGGGCCCAGCCCCCCCCTCTCTCTCACTGGTTTTACCCCCAATGTATCTCCCTGGACTTCAGTAGCTGTAGTAGGTTCTAAATAGCACTGGAAAGAGGCCACTTACTAGATTTAGATCGCTAAATGTAGGATGCCACATTTGAAATTGCTGGCTTTTATTAGTGGATTGGAAGCAAGGATGGGAAATATAAGCTGTGTCATACATAGAACTCACTCAAAAAATCATGGGCCTAAATTTTCAAACATGACCTGTGATTTTAAGTGCTCAACTTACAAAATAGTCCAGGGACCTGATTTTCCGAGGGCCTGGGCTCAGCACTTCTGAAAATCAGTCCCCGTGAAGGTGTCTTGAATTGGGGACCCGAAAGCGGAATCACCCAAAATGACAAAGCACTTTTGAAAATGGAGGCCCGTGATTTCTAAATTTAGAACAGAGTGATTCCAGTTCCATTTGGTTTTGCCAAAACTCAGAATCAGAGCTGCTGCGTGTTGTTTGTTTTGTAAATGTTGTTCCCTTGAAAGTCCGGAGCAGGAATTAATGTCAAGCAAGAATGTTTATAGTTTATGTAGCCCAGGCCTCCAGGTAGCTAGAAAATCATCTTTTCAAAAATTAAATTCCCCTTGGGAAAAAAAACAGTGGGAAAAAAACAGTGGCTTCAGTTAAATGGGAGAAATACTTCAAGACATTCAGAACAATTTAGTGGAAACTCAGAACAATTCAAAAAAGTTCTAGAGCCCAAATGAAACCCCAACACCCATTGATTCTCTCCTCCATCATTTACAGGGAAACCGTCAAGGTTGACAATCTAAAATATGTCCAGATCTGTTGTGTTTTCTATTACAGCCATGCACGTAAGGGCGTCCGGAACTCGCACACACAACACTTCCCTTTCCTTTTCCCACTGCTGTATATTTTGCTCTGCGCTCCTGTGCTGGAAGTAAAGTGAAATTCACAAGATTCATGCTCTTTGACGTGCTTGTGAATTTCACGTCAGTTGCCTGCATATACTACAAAAACAGAGAGGACAAGATCAGCGGGAACGTACCTGTGGATTTGCAGCTATGGAGTGATACATGCTCAGCATTTCAGACTCGAAACCACTATCATAATTTGCACCAGTTGGTCCCCTCTAGCCGGCTGTCCCAGCAGAGGAGACAAGAAGGACAGACTGGGACATGAACTCCCTTTTGCTCCTACAGGGTGCCCTACCAGCTGAGGGCTGAGATGTATTAGCAAAGCTGCTGCTGAACCAGTTAGCAGGATAAATACAGAACTTCGCCTATCAGGGCTGTCCCTCTGCCACCTTTCGTCTACACTACATTCACCTGCAGAAAAGGGGTGTTGATCCCGGTTTATTAGATTTGACTGATTTTGGTGAATGACTTTTAACAGAGCTCTGGTTTTACATAAGGACACAGGAGGAGCCATTCACACAGCCTGGAGATCTGTCCAGTCTGGTAACCTGTCCTTGTCTGCAACCAACACAAGATGCTTTAAGCCCTGTCCTGTGACCTTTTAGAGACACAGTTGCCTGAGCTGGTTACAAGCGCAGTCTGTGTCCACACCACAGCTTTCTGCCATCGCAACTCTGTTTTCACGGCGACACCTAAGAATCAGCCCTCTGCACCACATTTGAATCAGTGCAGGCATCAGCAGGGGGAGCACGCCGGGGACGTGCACACAAAGCAGCACGCGCAGCATGCACAGCAAGGCACTCTGGGAGATCCCCACGCACAGAGAGCCAGGAGGCCAGTGGCTCAGTCAAACAAGTTACAAAGGCCTGACCTGGGGGGCCCATCTGAACTGCAGAAAAACCCAGTGTGCCAGACTGCTTAGACTGGGATAGAATCACGGGCCAACCTAGACCTCTAGCAGGGGCTAACCACTGTTAGCTGCCATGGTTACTAACCCAGTATTACCCATTGGCGCATGTAGACACACAGGGTCAGAGCCTGCTGACCTCAGCAGCCCCCTGCCGTGCCGGCTGGATCGGCCCCAGCCACGCCGGCCGGATCTGCCCCAACCCCAGCCACGCCGGCCGGCCAGAGCAGCCCTAGCTCCTCTCCCTTTAATCGGTTAACCATTTAAATGAAATATTTTTTAATAGTTTAAACAGTTAATTTTTTAAACAATACTTACATCCCCACCCCGCACCAGTCATTCTGAGTTCTGCTCCCCTACCTAGCAGGGAACCGAGCTCAGGCTGCCAGCCCGGTAGCACAGAGAATGACTTCCCAGCCTACTGGTCACTATAAATAAAGGATCCTTTCCCAAACAGCCATACCAGACCTCTGTGCTGGGGCAGATTTTCCCCAGGTCCAGGGGCCATTAACATAGGCGTTGTTTGACAGGTTAACCAGTCTATATTTGGTGTGTGTGTATTTGGTGGCTCCAGTCAGGCCAACGGGGCTGCATGTGGGGGAGAGGGGGAATTCCATGCCTGCACAGGGGCACCATTTCAGATTTGGGGGGTTGAGCAACTTTAACCATGGTTCGAGGGGTTCCCTAGGCAACTGAAATCTCCTTATGCATCCATTAACCTTTTTCACAGATGCATCACATTGACGGTTCATAGTCATCCTGTGATCAACCAATACACCAGCTCTTTCTCCTCCACTGTCACTTCCAACTGTTAAGTCCTTAGCTCACAGCAAAAATTCTTGTTGTTAGTCTCTAAATGCATGACCTTGCACTTTGCACTATTAAATATTATCCCATTTCTATTACTCCAGTTTACACGGTCATACAGATCTTGTATGGCGTTCCAGTCCTCCTCGGTATTGGCAAAACCTCACAACTTTGTGTCATCTGCAAATTTTATTAGCACACTCCCACTTTTTGTGCCAAAGTCAGTAATAAAAATGTTAAACAAGGTTGGTCCCAAGACCGATCCCTGAGGAACTCCACTAGTAACCTCCCTCCAGCCTGACAGTTCACCTTTCAGTATGACCCATTGTAGTCTTCCCTTTAACCAGTTCCTTATCCATCTTTCAGTTCTCATATTAATCCCCGTCTGCTCCAATTTAGCTAATAATTTCTCACATGGGACTGTATCAAATGCCTTACTGACATCCAGGTAGATTAGATCTACTGCATTTCCTTTGTCTAAAAAAATCAGTTACCATCTCAAAGAAAAAAGAACTTGTGGCACCTTAGAGACTAACACATTTATTTGGGCATAAGCTTTCGTGGGCTTTACACAAAGTAAAAAACTATTTCCCCATGCTAATTTCCCCCCTACTGTTACTCACACCTTCTTGTCAACTGTTTGAAATGGGCCATCCTGATTATCGCTACAAAAGTTTTTTTCTCCTGCCGATAGTGGCCCACCTTAATTGATTAGTCTTGTTATAGTTGGTATGGCAACACCCATTTTTTCACGTTCTCTGTGTATATATATCTTCCTATCGTATTGTTCACTGCATGCATCCAGTGGGTTTTAGCCTATGAAAGCTTATGCCCAAATGAATTTGTTAATCTCTAAGGTGCCACAAGTACTCCTGTTCTTTTTCCTGATACAGACTAACAGGGCTACCGCTCTGAAACCATCTCAAAGAAAGATACTAGTCATTTTGTTACCATCTCTTGAATACAACAATTGTAGAAAAATCTACAATGACCGTTCTATTATTGAAACAACAAGGAGTCCGGTGGCACCTTAGAGACTAACAGATTTATTTGGGCATAAGCTTTCGTGAATAAAAACCTCACTTCTTCTCCATGCATCTGAAGAAGTGAGGTTTTTTACCCACGAAAGCGTATGCCCAAATAAATCTGTTAGTCTTTAAGGTGCCACCAGACTCCTTGTTGTTTTTGTGGATACAGACTAACACGGCTACCCCCCCGATACTGGACATTCTATTATTGCAGTACACCAAGCTTGGAACAGACCAGTTAACTTTAGGAAACTGCCTAACAGCCCTTTCTTATCTTAATCACCTGTTAATTACTGTTTATAAACCAAAATTCTGACTCCCTGCCTCAGGGGTGCAAGGTGTTTCCTCTGCAGAACTCCTATATTGCAGTGGGGGGGGCAACACCCTCCCTTGCCCCCCCACCCCAAACTCCGCCTATGAAGCCATATGCCCCAGGCAGTGAAAGCACCTGGTCTGTCTGCTGACAGGGAGCAGACATTGTGTCCCTGCGTCTCTCCCCTACCCTCCAAGCCCCCCAATCACTGACCTGCTTCTCTATTTTCACTTGGAGAACGTGGACTTCCTGGGGTTTCCCCACGGTGCTGCGGCTCACGCAGCCGTTCACAGCCTTGGCTGTCGTGTAAGACACCTTGTCCTTTGCGATCTGCTGAAGGGTGCAAACATCAGCAGTCGTGGGACCTAGAGGGGAAGCAACTCAATGTCAGTCATCTCGCTGCAGTACAAAACAGTTACAGTGAGAAGAGAGGCTCAAGGGGGCTAGGAGAAGAGAGAAGGGCCTGGGACATCAGGAGGGGAGCAGGAGCACAGAGTGGCCAGGGAAGGGAAGGGGTCAGGGATACAGGGGGGGAGCCCAGGAGAGGATACAGATCAAAGGGCAACGGAAGCATTAGCTAAGAAGCCTGAGTGGTGGGAGGGGAGAAGGCAGAAGGCTGTGGTGCATTGCCCTTATTGGAACAAGAGGTCCGTGGGAGCCCATCTCCTGCTCAGGACAGCAAGAAGGGGCTCCAGGTTGGGGGCACAGGAAGGAGGTGCAGCAGGAGCTGAGAAGAGACTTGTGGGCAGAACGTGTCTGAGCACAGGGGGTTGGGATGTATTGAGGAAGCACAGCTGTCAGTTATTAGATGCTGCCAGTGGGATACTGGCTAGGGGTTGTTGCGGGGGGGGGGGGGGGGGGCGCTTTCAGCTCCAGTTTCCAAGGGTTTACAATGTCAAGGTTAAACATTTGCTTTGGCAGAACACTTGGCTCTGAAGGGGCTGTTCTAGAGGCCGTAAATACAGGAAGGAAGCAAGGAAGGACAGAAGGACGGAATATCTTGAACCGTTCCTAGGTTACTGAAAAGGACATTTCCTCAACCAGCTGTAACTGCGCTTTAAAAAAGTAACCAAACAGGATTCTTCCTAGCGTTTTGGCTAAGAGGTGGGGGAAGCACCAGCTTACCATGAATACACCCTCTCTCTGGAGAACACATCCTGTCTTTGCAGCTGTATGGGCTTGATCAGGGAGGGCATTATTTGCAAGCCACTCTCCATCCATGGCGGAGCTCCACTGACTTTCATCAGGGTCTGTCAGGGCCAACTCTGAGACTAGCTCCAGGGAGAAGCGGCAGCAAAATCATTCAGACGCTAGAACTATGCTGATAGAGAGGAAAGTCCAAATTAAGGCTACGCTCCTGCCTTTCGCCCGGGTAACGACAGACATCACAGGTCAGCCCTGGGCACTGAACCCTGGATCCCCAGCACTGAACGTGTGAATTGCTACCACCTGAGCTGAAGGAGTAACTCCGTTAACTGGTACCTGCAGTACAGTCATATCCACTGTAAGCCAGCCACAGAGCGGGGCAGTGGGTTCCACCAGCGTAATGTAGGGCTCTCCAAATAATCTCATAAGCCACATATGCTGCTGTACTTTGTATTACTGTAGCACCTAGAGGCCCCAGTCCAATGTGGGCCCTATCGTGCTAGGCACTGTACAAGCATGTAACAAGAGATGGGCCTTGCCCTGAAGAGTTTACAATCCAAGTAGACAAGGGTGGTAGGGGAAACAGAGATGAAGTGACTTGCCCAAGGTTACCCAGCAGGTCTGTGGCAGAGTCAGGAACAAAGTCCAGGTCTCCTGAGTCCCAGCCCAATGCCTTATCCTAGAACCATAGGGTTAGAAGGGAGCAAAAGGGTCATTTAATCTAACCCCCAAAATATGACTCTGGTGGGACTTGAACCCACAACCTTTGAATAACTTTATCTATCACTAAGCTAGAAGTCCAACGCACTATCCATTGCACCACAGAGCCTCTATAGCATAGACCTAGAGTGAGTTTCTCTGAGCAGTGTCCACTGACACCTTAGCTGCCTTTGAGGGACAGTGGGCGCTGTCCTGGGCTCTCTGCTCAACATCCCTCTTTGGTTCCCTGATTTTCAATCTCTGACCTCACTCCTGCTCCTATTTTTACATTTGTTGCCCTACATACCCACTTGTGGCCTGGGATTAGCGGTTCTTCCCCCTTAGCTATGGTGGGGGGCTTTCATTTTGGGTGGGCCTAGATCCACCTTTCCCAGATCCCACAAATAGCACATCACACTGCCTACTCAGCCACAAATCTTCCACCTTTAAACACCCCCATGCTTCAGGGGTTGAACTCCTGACACTTATTCAAAGTGAAATTTTCAGACCCATCCATACAAAACTGACCATGAATCAATCGTGAGATCTCAGCATGCCAGAGCACTGTGGGGGATCAGAGCTCATGCTTCAGGACATGAGCGGTCAATTCCCACCGAGGTCAGAAATCCCGGCCCTGCTCCCTCCCACCTAAACACACAGCATTTCGCAACAGGCCAAGTGCTCAATGTTGGGGCTTTTCAAAAATTCCTCTGAAGTGTCACATATTGGCCGCTGCCCAAGGAAGGAGATTGAACTTAATAAAGCTCTGATCCGGTATGGAAAATGCTATGTCCCTTCTGCAACCAAACACTTGACAAAATCATGCTATATCTTTCACAAACAATTGAGCACAAGAAGTCCCCCATGCCACGTACACCCCCCGGTCTGCAGCACAGCAAGAGGAAATCGGAAAGATCAGAAGCTGTTATTTAAGTCATCTAAAAACCGGGGCACGCAACATTTTACTGAGGGGACAATAACAACATGCCATTTAAAAAAACAAAACAGAAATTCTAAGTTACTGGAATGCCTGTGGAATCCTTCTTGTTAGAGGCCTGATCCTGCGAGCAGATCTTACTCCCGCTGACTGCAATGCAGCTGATTGGGGAATTGTCTCATTTAAAGGCATTGGGACTTCTGAAGCCAAAGGTGCTACTCGGCGTGAGTAAGGGCGATCAGAATATGCCCCTCTGGCTCTGTTTGGCAGAAGCTGAGACTAGACCTGGCCAAACAGCAGGAAAATAAAAACACAACAATGTCGAGGAATATAAATAAAATACGTATTTTTTGTGTGGCCTTTTTGCCCTGACCTTGGAAAAATTTCATCCTGCTAGAGCTGAGATCCTGGAGAAATGGGTGAGGATATGGCGAGACACCTCATCTCACACAGACCACCAGGCAACCTGAGCTGGATTCAGACCAGCAATGACCTAGAGGTATTTGGTTCCATACCCCTAGGGTGACCAGATGTCCCAATTTTATAGGGACAGTCCCGATTTTTGGGTCTTTTTCTTATATAGGCTCCTATTACCCCGCCCCCCATCCTAATTTTTCACACTTGCTGTCTGGTCACCCTACATATCCCGCAGGAACAAGTCCCTAGCTCACGACACTTGCTGCTGCTGAAAGGCAGGCATTGTCCACCCTGCTCTGGATGAAGGGGGGACAGGGAATTACAGTAGGGGCTGGCTGGTTTCCCCTTTCTGCATCCTGAGGTTCTCATTGATATTAAGGAGGTGAGGTGCATATAGGGAGAGAACAGGCTCTGTGGATACAGAACGTTGAGAATGACAGGCAGGTTGACAACTCTCTGTCCGCCTGTGTGAATGGCCAAGGCAGGGAGGGACAGGAGCTGTCAGTGCTATGGTGGTGAGAGCCCTTTCCTACAGGCAGCCAATGAAGACCAGGCAAAAGAAGAAAATATACTAATTAAAGTGTGTGTGTGTGTGTGTGTGTGTGTGTGTGTGAGAGAGAGAGAGAGAAAGAGAGAGACAGATGGCTTTCACTGGAGGGATCAGAATTGTTCAGTTGTGTGTCAGAGGCCCTATACAGCTAACAGCTAATGGAGATTCTACTTTGGCACACAGGCCTGGACTATCAGAGCAAGATCTGATGTCTCTGCTGCTTCTGTTAAGTTCCTAGGTGGCCCTGGCATTCAGCACTGCAACAGCTGTGAAGCCTTAGGTGCCTACAAACGTTTTACAACAGCATCCTTGTGTAACAAAGGATTCACTAGGGTGATGGTGGTGGTGAATTGTGACACACCATAAGCCCTTCCTTAAAGGGAGCTCAATATCCTTTGACAAATCTCCTGAGTCTGATACACAGAGGGAGGGAGACTGAGTCTGAAGCAGTGGGGGTGAATCGGGATCCAACAGCTGGGCCTGGCTGCCCCCTCAGGGTAATGTTTTCTTTGGAGATGGCCAGCCACTGAAAGGATTTCCATCACTTCCCTCTGGGGACTGACGCTCACCAGTGGCTCCAGACAACTGCATGCAAGCAGAGGCGTCTGGAGGCAGCGGGGCTGGGCCGGATGCTAGGCCCGGATTGTCCAGACGCCCTGACGTTGAAGGAGGAGAAGGGTGGATGACTGGACGATGCTATCTACAGCTCCAGTGAGTGACAGGAAATGGAAGGCCCAAGGAATGGGAATGGAAATTTACACAGCTGTGTCGGCCATGCTGAATGAAAGGAGGCTGGAGAGCAGGAAAATGTGTGAGGGGGGGAAGGCGCAGGGAAGCTGCAAGGTCAGGGTGCTGGTCTTCTGTAAATGACAATCCCTTAATTTGCATCTCTCATGAACACACATTCTCCTTTACAGAAAGAACAGCAGTGTCCCGTTTCCCAGAATTCAAGCCTGCAGCAGGGAATGAGCTGTAGGAATGTAGGCCCGGCCGTGCTCCTCCCTGGCTGGCGCCCAGGAAACTCCGGCTGCTCCGAAACTTGGCTCTGCCCCTGGTTGTGCCCTGTCCTAGGCTGGGTGGGGACCAAGGTTGGGGTGCTGACCCCTGCTGCTTGCCCTGGGCAGGGAGGGGGGCCTGGCTGCTCCCTGCCATCAGGGGCTGGACTGCTGGGGCCGCTCCTAGCCCCTAACTTCCTGCTGGGGGGCTTCGGGCTGCTGCTCCTGGGGATGGAGGGACAGGAGCCTTTGGCTTGCAGGATAGGGGCTCCAGGGACCCTGGACTGGCCGCAGTAGGAGGGAAGCGTATTGGGAAGCCCTGGCCTAGGCTGACATCTGCAAAGCCACCGAGGGATTTGCACACTCAGCTCCCACTAAAGCCAACTTCCATCCCAGCCACTTCCCCAAGGCCGCAGGCTGGGACACAGCTGTGTGTAGCTTGTCCCATGTCAGACACAGTCAGGCTGGGGGGACAGGGGAGAGAAGGAGTTGGGCTCAATGCAATGCATTCAGCGAGCAACACTCAGGCTACAGTGCCAGCCGGAGCCCCCGCTCGTGCGGTCCAGTCCCTTACAGTGTTAGTAATAGTAGTGAGCCCCGTGACAGCACTTCACAGCTTCCCCATTAGCCACCAAGGGGCGTGTGCTCATCACCCCTTCCCTGAAGCTGCAAGGCCAAGGTGGGTCCCCACCGCTGTGCCCTTCCCCCAGCCTTTGATTTTTTGAGTGGCCCTCAGCGCTGACACCTGCCCCGGCTTCTGCTCAGAGCTCCCGCAAATCAACAGAAACATGACACCGATGGGATCTACTGGGTAACACTCCATGGCAGCGATACTCAGACCTCAGGGAGTCAGGAGCCAAATTAGCGACCAACAGTACCCAAAAGAGCCCCCGTAGTGTGAGTTCATTGTTTCATTTACTACAGTACTAGTCATATTTAAACAGTATGATAGGAAAGTGTTTATATATATATATATATAATGTACATTCCTGTGTATATATATATACTTACACTGTTATTAACTTATTTGCTGTGAGAATTATATATAATATATATATAATATATATATAATTCTCACAACAAATAAGTTAATAACAGTGTAAGCTGATAACTTAATTGGTTAATAACATAGTAAAAGGATCCTGATTGGTTAATAACTTAGATTGGTGAATAATTAAATCCCACAGTGTTTAGTATCATGTGCTGCAAAGAGCCGCAGGAGACATTCAAGAGCCACTTGTGGCTTGCGAGCCGCAGTCTGAGTATTGCTGCTCGTGGCCAGGAGCTCAGAGTTGATGATCACAATGGTCCCTTCTGGCCTTAGGATTCTTTCTTGATCCTTTCCTTGCTTGCTCACAGGGTCTGAAGAGCAGCAGTGGAAATGGACTGACGACTTGTTAATTTCACTCTGCTGTTGGACAGAGATGGCAGAGGAGCAGAGCTGTCTGACTTTAGACTCGGACACCTAATCCTGCATCCCTTTACGCTCTGTTCTCCTTCGGACAGTTTGCTTCATAAGCATTAGAACTAGGAAATATCCTAGGTAAGTCCACACACAAGCACAGGCACACACTTTTAAACGACAGCTTACGTGCAGGGCTGGCTCCAGGATTTTTGCCGCCCCAAGCGGCGCAAAAAAACCCAAAACCAAACAAAAAAGCCGCGATCGCGATCTGTGGCGGCAATTCGGCGGGAGGTCCTTTGCTCCGAGCGGGAGTGAGGGACCGTCCGCCGAATTGCTGCCGAATAGCTGTACGTGCCGCCCCTCTCTGGAGTGGCCGCCCCAAGCACCTGCTGCCGAAACTGGTGGCTTCACCCCTGCCACCCCGCAGCACAACACCACACCACACGCACGCGTCGAGGAAATCTGCCTCTGGTAAAGATTTTTCAAGCTCTGCTAATGGGCTCGGTCAGCTTCAAAGCCCAGTTTCCTGCAGAAGATGCGACTGCAGCTGTGACTCACACAGAGTGACAGCTGAAAAGATGGGGGGTGGGGAGAAGAGAAGTCAAACAAGGAGAAGGCAAATTCCAAACCCGCCCTTCTACTAGGGTCACAGACCAGGCCTCGTCCAGGACGCTGCGTCCACTACCCACCTATTGTCCTGCACTTCCTCGACACACCAACTAGACCAGCCATGCAGTCAGCAGCATCAGGAGGAAGATAAACAGAGGCTTATCTGGGCTCCACAGGCAGCGTCACTCTTCCCCTCCAGCCCTACCCCAAGCAGCCAGTCTAGGGTAATTCAGCCAGGACTAGACACCAGACTCCTGCGGCTGCTCAGAACACTAGACAGGCCCGATCTGTGTCTAGCGTTATGTCCCCGATTCCGCCTCGCACTGAGGGACTAGCACACAAAGGGGAAAGATTAGATCTCCGCGGCGACCGGGAGCTGCTTGGGGACTGTTTCCAAGGAGAACGGCACCGATCACTTATGGCTGAGGGAGATTACCCAACCGTCTGGCCTGGGTGTGAAGCCTTCCACCTACAGAGTGACAGTTGGACCACGCTGGCTGGGAGGAGCCAGCCACTCAGCGTCCTAGGCTGGCACAGCCAGCAGGGGAGACCTTCCACCTGGCGAGGCAGGAAAAGACAAGCCAAGGCTTCCCTCTGTCCCATCAGCTCTTAGCCCCCACTCATCACAACATTGCCCAGCACACAAACCATTCCATCAAATTCCCCATGTCCCTCAGCACCCTGCCCCCATTGCTACATCACGCCGCGCTCCTGCGCCCAGCAACTCATCAGCCGTCCAGTGAAACACCTTCCCCCTACAATCCGTCAGCCCCACATCACTTAACCCTCCCTTGGGCTCCAACAGTCTCTGCCCTGGACAACATCTCCCTGTCCCCTGCCATGCTCCAGCCCCTTTATCAAGGGGCCTTCAGCACAGTGCTCCTGACGCTGGACTCCTCCCTTGCCCCCAGATCATAGGGGCCCAGAGTCCACCTTTCTCTCCACTGTCCCACCCTCTCATGGGGTGCAGATGCTGAGAAGGGAAAACCTCATCTCTTGTAGGCGCTGCCAGAACAGGACTCATCGTCCCGTAAGCAAGGCGTAAGGGCCTCTCTGGGCTGGCAGCGTTACACTCAGGCTCGGCAGCTCCCCATGCCCGCTCTGCATAAACACGGCTGGCTCCTCACCTCCCTGCCAGGCCCCGCTGGTATTCGTCAGGGGGGGAAAGCAGCCTGGCTCCAGCATTATGTAATGATCAGATAACACAGCTCAGCTGGGCCCAGCCTGCAGGGCCCCGGGGCCATCAGATAAGAGAGCCTTTTATTTTTGTACTCCAGGAAAAAAAAATCTGTTCAAACTCCTTCCCTCCCATCCCCCCCCCATCCCAGCGCAGCCGAGACCAGGGAGGTGGGAAGGCCCTGACGCGTCACCCTGTCTGCCCAGAGCATGGGCCTGCGGGGGGCGTGTGGGGGGGTAAGTTCTGTTTTCTATAAGCAGATCAAGGAGATGCTAACCAAACAAGTGCAGAACAATGGCACTGACCCTGGGGTGCAGTGGCATGGAGGAAACCATATGCATAGATGGAGTGGGTGGGAAAGAACTCCCATACAGACACAGTCTATGACCCACAGTTCAGGGAGAACTGAACAGATCCAGGGATTGATAATGAGATTTGGAGCCTTTCACCTCTAGGTTGATGGTTTCAGTGGGGACTAACCATCACGGCCATGAAAAGCATCTTGGCTTGGCACACATGGAATGAGCTGGTGGGTCTCAGTCCAGGAGCCATGGGCCAAAACCCAATACCGCTGTTGGTACTAACTGGCCCCTCGCTGGCTGTCTCAGCAGAGAGGCCTGGGCCATGGAACGTTAACTCTCCTCTCTCCAGCTCACCATTACGGGACAGTGCCTGATGGGGGGCGGAGATGGGGGAGAAGGCTCCTCTGCTACTGCCATGGCAGGACCTTTCCTGGGGATGAGCCCAGAGCATCAGCCTCCTGGGCTTTCACCAGCACTAAATCATTTACACACACAGAGCTCTGGCGGCACTCACTCAGCCCTAGTGCGAATCACACCTGGTCTGGGCTGACACGGGGGGAAGATTCTGGAGTTGGTTGCTATTTCTGGCCTTTTAAGGGTTGGGAACTTTACCAGTTTGCTCAGTGGGATCACTGGGAGTCCATTTGCATTTATTATTTACTTGTTTCTGAATCAGGCGCTTTCTCTTCCATGTCTTGGGCACTGTCCGCCCCTGGTCAGCCCAACAGGCAGATTTTGTAAGGCTAAACCTAAGGCCGGGAGCCCTGATCCTGGGCGGATATACAAGTTTGTCAATTCTGCAGTGACACTAACAGCTATTGTCATCCATTCTCATTTACAGGCTGAGAAAAACACAGCGAGTGAATGACTGGTGAAAAGCCAACAGGACTCAGAACTCTTCGCTTCAATAACTGATGGGGCTGTTAGTTACTCAGGGAAGACATTCATTTAAAGTGTTTTTACACTGCCTGTGTCAGCACTTAGCACTTTCACTCCCCATGATTTAGTTAGCCAGAGTCGCTTGGGTCCTTCTGCTTTTCAGAGCTGATTTGTTCCCGCTCCGTCTTCCTGGACTGGCTGAGGAGGTGACGTGAACTCGTTGGAGGTCATGCAGTGGCTCTGTGGGATTAGAATGAGAATCCAGGGCTCTTTGCTGTGACCAATGGACCACACAGACCTACCTGCCATCTCTGCCAGTAGGAAATTCCACTGGGGACGTGACATCTGAAAGCTCCAAGGAGCAGATGTTCAGCAGCAAGCAGGAAATCTGCAGCTCAGGCTGTGTTAACTCATCAACCCAGGAAGGTATTTTACTAGGTTAACTAACCGCGGGCACTGCATGCTGCAGTGATGGAAATCCACAGGGCAATGGAGTAGATGAAAGCTGTCTCAGACCATTTCTCTCTCCCGTCTTGGCTAGAGAAACTCACTCCCTAGGTGAGGGGAAACTGATGTCCCAGGAACCAGCCTGTTTCCGGGACTAAGCAAAGGGAATAACCCCTTTTCTTTTGGAGCCTTTCTGCATCATTTCTGCTTGTCTGTTCCGCCCTCTACACAATAACTGGGAGATGGCCGCGGTGCCCCGGGGTTATGGAGCCTCTTTACGGGCCTGGGATTTAAGGGAGACAACGCAGAGTTTTGCTGCTGGAAATCCTGCGCTAGCTCAGAACTACAACATGGCGGATCACTGTCACATAGACACCTCTCTCCTGGCCCCGCGTGTGAGGGAAGTGAGGCCTGGGAGGCAGGATCTGCTGCCAAGCCTTTGTCCCGTGGCCGTGAACGGGAATCTGGTGATTCACTGTGGCTCACGCTGTCCAGGCTCCTAGCCCTGTGTTGTCATTATCAAATACAGCAGAGCCTTTTCCTGACCTCTTCTACACAGCCCGCGGGATGACATGAGGTCAGCGTAATCTAGCCCAGCTGCCACGCCAGGCAGAGCCAGGTAAACCCAGGCATCTGAGGACCCCTAGGACAAACCCCTAATTCCACTAAAGGCAGCACAAACGTTACACAGCTCGCTTTTTGATGTTCCTGGTGCTGATGGGTACAGTAATAGCTGGATGAGATCAGCACACTGGGACACAATCATATGATTCAGATCCTTTCTGTGAACTGGAAAACAATGCCAGTAAATGACCAGCCACACAATGGGATGCCAATTCGTAGCAGAGTGCGCAGACAGTGGTGGGTGTGATGCGGGTGGGGTTTCGGGGAGGGAGGTCTGGCTAAAAGGGGAGGCAGCTGACTGACGTGGCCATGCTGGAGGGACTCAGGCGTTGGATCCCGATCAGCCATTCACATAGCGCCTTTCGCCCAAGAGCACTCTACCAACTCATAAGCAAACGATACACAGGGCTCACTCCAACGGTCCCTGAAACAGCCCCTTCTGGGGTGGGACGTGGCAGCTGTTTCACAGCAGGCACCAACGCTCGGCTACAGTTTAGGACACAAAGCGAAAAATGCCTTTGTCGACGGAAAACGCAGCTGGCCTGTTACGGATGGCAGAACATTAAAACCCACGCTGGAATTCAAGCCGGGAAGTGACGTGATCAGCAAGAGGTGTCAGGGGCTACAGGTACCTGAGTGCTCTCTCCTAGGACACAGTTGTGGTGCTGGCCAAAGGAAGGGTGACACCTACTGCACCACTGACACCCGCAGGGGAGCTCTGAGCGGTCTCTCGCTTAGCACTCACGCAGTCCAACACTGCTGAGCTCGGGCCAGGCGGCAGGAGCACAGCACAAGGGGCTACAGAGACGGCTACATGGCAGCTGGGGAGCTCAGCTTTTCCTCCACTTGTTTGGGAGGCTTTTGAGTTTTCCCATAACTAGAGTTTTTCACGTTTTAAACCAATTTTCTAGTTTGGAAGTGAGGGACAGGGAATCATGAGGGGGAGGCAGATTTTCATTTTGCAGCTCTACTTAGTGTCACTGGTTCAGGGTCACTGCACCAGTATCCCCCGCCATGGTCCCTCAAGGGCACCCACTTAAGGTTTCTGGCTCCCCAGCCGTCACCTCTCTTGGGCAGAGACCTGCATCTCTCGCCCTCCTGACCAGTGTTTTAAGGCTGCACAGCTCCGGGCCTTACCCTGTGACGTCCCCAGCAAGCCAGGCTGCCTGCACTTCGCTTTCTGTCCGAGGGCTCTGAACAGTGCCTTGCCCGCAGTTACAAGTTACCACCCAGCTCTTTGTAAGCCAGCCCAGCACCTTTATTCATAAGGTAAAAGCAGTACAGAAAAAACATGTAAAAAACCAAAGTTCCTCTACATGTGCTAACAGCTGACCTGAGGTCACCCACAGCCTTAGAAGGCCCTAGCAAGCCAAAGACTTTCCCACTCTTCTGCAAGGGTTGGGGCCCTTGGGCAGAAGGTCCTGTCTGTTTGCTGGATCAGAAAGAAGGCCTGAGCCTGTTGCGAACCCAGCTTTTTATGCAAATGGCCTTGCTTTGTCGGATGGCGTCTGGACAGACCAGCTGGAATCAGTCTATGGTCTCTGGAGATGTTACAACCTGTGTGATTTGCCGTCGTCATCTCCCACTGTGTGTGGTTCCTGGAGAAGTTGGGGTAGCCGTCCCCATGGGAGTTAAGTAAAATCCTTAGCCCCCCGTGATATACAAACTTCATATAATACAGGCCCCAAAGACATTGCACAGGATTGCACCACCTGTCACACGGCATGTGGCAGCTCCTAGCCGGTTCGTAGATTATAAGGGCAGGAGAGGACATTGGATTATCCAGTGTGACCCACCCTGTAAGCAGGGAACGCTCAGCTGGTCTCCTTCCTGGGCTGTGGCTGGGCAGTGCCACGCTTAGCAACGCCCAGCTCACCCCTGCCTGCATACAGCAAAAGAGCTTCTCATCCTCGGGTGATTCTGTCACTCAGAGGGGTTGGTGTCAGACTCCTCGTGCTTTCCGGGAGCAATGGGAAACACACACTGGCCTGCGGCCACTGAGCCAGCGTGCCCATCCCCACCTGTCATTCAGCACAGACCCAAAGGCAGCCCACTGGGAGGACAGCAGCTGCCATGTAGAACGTCAATGGTAGTGGTGAAAGGGACGATCCACAGGGTGCCACCAAAGAGGATGAGGACCCTCTGGGGTTTTACTGAAGACATACGGAGCCAAATTCCCCCCGGGCGTAAGCCCAGAGAAGTCGTAGGGTCCACCAGGGATAGACTTGGCCCAATGTCCAGTCCCCTTTGAACCAGATTATCCAGCCACACGAGAGTTCTCCAGGAGAAGCCACTTTAACTAGGTCTCCTCGCTCTGTTGAGCTCAGTGCCGTGATTAGCACAGTCCTTCCCCACCTGCAGGGATCACACAAGCACTAGGGATGCACCTTCCCTCAGTGATTCATGATCTCGGGACACAGCTTCTCTCATTCTCTGGGAGCTGCTCTGTTCCCATACTACCGGGATTGCTGTTCTGCAGATGCGTGTGCTCCCCAGGTCCTTAGATTCCACACTGCTCTCCCAGCCCTGGTCGTTACAGTGCTGCCAAAGCTTATGGTTTCAAAACAAGTCCTGATTTGGTTGGGCTTCATAAAGCTCCAGCTTCTGGAGTCATGTGATTAGGTGAAAATCTCAGCTGTAATTTTTTACAAGATGGGTTGTACAGAAAAGCTTGAAAATGTGACTCAAATGCAGCCCGAAAGCTCAGAAACAAAAAGCAAATTCCCCTGCCCGAGACATTTTACACATTTTTCTAATAGTTTGTGATTTTTAAGCCACTCTGATGCTTGTTGGGTCTTGATGCGTGATTTCTGAATGCTTGGGATTGGCAAGACTGGATTAAGCTGAGTCAGGGAAATTCCACCCTCATCCCTAGCCCCTGCTGAGTGGGAATCTTGCAGTTAGTCCAGTGGTGATCTCTCCTGAGCTGAGCAAACTGCAGAAGATACCCCTAAAAATGTTTCCATGCTTGCCAGCCCTGCTGGTTCTGTGGGCTAGGGCCCTGAGACTTACACATTTAATATACAGAGATATACCTATCTCATAGAGCTGGAAGGGACCCTGAAAGGTCATCGTGTCCAGCCCCCTGCCTTCACTAACAGGACCAAGTACTGATTTTGCCCCAGATCCCTAAGTGGCCCCCTCAAGGGCTGAACTCACAACCCTGGGTTTAGCAGGCCAATGCTCAAACCACTGAGCTATCCCTCCCCCCTTTAAAAACCATCTGTACCCACTGTTAGCCAACGGATGCCTGTATTCACACCCTACACATGACTGGAATAGTCTTTGCACAAAATATGCCTTGGGAGGTATCATTCGAACACTAGTAACTCACTGGTCAATAATCTCAACTCAGGATTGAATAAGGACTGGGAATGGCTGAGCCATTACAAACATTGAATCTATCTCCCCTTGTAAGTATTCTCACACTTCTTATCGAACTGTCTGTACTGGGCTAGCTTGATTATCACTTCAAAAGTTTTTTTCTCTTACTTAATTGGCCTCTCAGAGTTGGTAAGACAACTCCCACCTGTTCATGCTCTCTGTATGTGTGTATATATATCTCCTCAATATATGTTCCACTCTATCTGCATCCGAAGAAGTGGGCTGCAGTCCACGAAAGCTTATGCGCTAATAAATCTGTTAGTCTCTAAGCTGCCACAAGTACTCCTGTTCTTTTTGCGGATACAGACTAACACGGCTGCTACTCTGAAATCTCAACAATGTACATAGCAACCTTATGTGTAAAGTTCTGACATCCCCCTGTGTGATGTTGAAGGCACATGTTCAAACCTGCATAGCCCTGACTAGGTGGAACTGGTCAAGCAGGCCTGGCTTAAACAAAGGGATGTGTATTTACCTCAGTTTGCATATACGCTGTAAACAGAGTCTTCAGACAGTGAGAGGGGGAGAAAGAGGACATAGAAAATCTGCATTTCAGAATCCACAGGTGAAAAGAAACAGCATAACACCTCTTTCCTCTTTTCCTCCAGATGCCCTGTCTCCATGCTCCCAACTGGAAAGAACTTTAACTAGGGGGCACGCGCAGGAAAACACTTTTCAAAGGGTGACAGGATTACAAAAGTGAGAGGCTAAACATCCCTGGGTCTCCCTCCCTACCCACCTCTCTCTAAGACAAGAGACGTTGGGCTTTGGGAGCAGATCCTGGCCTGAGAGTTCGGTCAACAATGCTACTGGAAAGCTCTGGTAAGAATTTCACCTTGAACCACGTCTAGTTTGTCACGGTTAGTACTAGGAAGCGTTTTGAGCTTTATTTCTCTTGTAAGCATTTCTGACTTTAATGCCTTATACTTGGCACTCACTTAACACTTAGCTCTTTGGACTTCAGTAAACTTGTTTGATTCTCTAAACAAACCTAATCCAGTGTTGTGTGACCTGCGTGGGGAACTCCGCTGAAGGCAGCGAGCTGTCGTGTACTGATCTCCTTAGAGGGGCAAGGGACTGTCTGGGAGGGGGCTAGACAGTGCAGAACACACACCTTGGGGAGATGATTCGGGACTGGGCCTGTGTTGGGGTCACCCTGCAGGGAGTAATCAAGGCTGCTGGAAGCCAGAGTGTGGCTGATGTGCTGCTGACAGGCTGCTGGGGTCACAGCTGCTGGACCAGGGCTCTGGCTATACACAGACACTCAGGACATGAGGAGCTCAGGTTGGGAGTTACAGCAGCAAAGCACTGTGAGGCCCCCTAGGAGCAGGGTGGGGGTGACGCAGCCCCTCACTGGTCTGGATTGCACCCTGGAACGTCATGACCATGTTATCTCCACAGCCACAATCCCCCTGGAAACTTGATCTTGGTTTAGAACCGATCTCCGCGGCCAAGCCTGCCATGTGTGGGACTGGGGCAGAGCACGGCGCTGGCCTGGCTGTGTGCACGAGATCACAGAGTGTTATAAACCAGCGTGGAATCGACGATGATTTTCACAGCACGTCCCTACTACAAAGCTACCTTGTGCCTTGCTAGATATCCACTTAGTCCGACCCTTCAGCAAAGCCACAGTTCCAGCTCTACTATCTGCTCTTCCAGTCTCATTCTTCAAGACAGCTAACAGCTCTGGCTCGCTCCCCTTAGCTCGTTTAGTTTCTTTGGTGTGTATTTCTGTGAATTCGCTCACAACATTCGTCCCTTTCAAATCCTTCCTCATCCTGAATTGTACGTTTCCCTCCTACTGTTGCTTTACTCTTTGGCCTCAACACTTGCAAGATTTTATGAGAGTGAATAAACGCAGCTGGGGGCTTTCCCAAGCATCTCACTTCTCCAGAGGCAGTTACTGTAGAGAGAGGATTTATCCCAATCATGGAATTTGGCCAAATTCCCAATTTCTTTACAGTCTCCGTTTTCAAAGGCTCGTACGTTATTTTCATCTCCCCTTTTCCCTCTCCCCTCCCTGCGCTGCCTGGGACCTTTACAACCCAAAGCGAGCCAAATAAAACTGGGGTTTGCACTTTTCTAACATTTGTTTCGAGTTTTCTCTTTCCTAATCCCAGCAACCCTTCAAGCTATATCCTCTGCAAAACTCCAGCTCTCAGCATTCTGGCTGCAGCCGCCCGAGTTTGATTTGACTGAGTAATCAAAAGATGTTTTACACCAAACACAACCGGCCGGATCAGCCTCCCTCCCAAGCCGTCCCACTGGGTGGGGCATGCGCTGATTCACGCCAGCTGAGGATCCGGCCCCCTGCATCTCCCAGCACTAAGCGCTCATGTCAATCATCCCCAGCCCAACACTGGAATGGGAGAGGGGCCCTGAGCAGCGTTGCATAGCCCAGGAAACCCTAACAGCTGTTCAACTGGCCTTGCACAGCATTTGCATTTTGGTCCCATATTGTATCTGCGAACTGAGATTTATCTGGTGAGTCACTGGGAAGCCTCAAACCACCCCTGTCCCAGGCCCAGGGGACAGGGTATCCTGCCCTCCTTTAGCTATTTTTCTGCAATTTGCTTTCTTACTTGCTAACTATGGGCCCGATCCAATTTCCATTGACGTCGCCCGACGGGCTCTCATTGATTTCAGTGGGTTTTGGATGAGGCCCAGGGAGCCCGATCCTGTGAGCTGCAGATTGCCCTGGGCGCCCACTAAAGCCAACGGCGCTGAGGGCACTACAGGAAGCACTCAGCGCTTGGCAGGATCTGGCTCTAACAGCAGCAGGCTCTAGATCTCAGGCTGCAGTCTCGGGCCCTGTGTGTGCGCCCGCCCGCCAGGAGACTTCACAGATAAGTCACTCTCCATTCGGCCACAGGGGGCACAGGCCTAGGGACAGCAGAGGTGGTGCCGGGTGAGCTTTCCCGGGCTGCCCAAGGGAGTGACTGGCTGAGATGGTGCAAACCGGAGAGCTGGGGAAGAGTGAGCCAGCGATGTGGGGGCCCCGGGTTGGGGGAAAAGTGAACGCAAAGCCTGGTTTCGCTCTGGGCTTTTCGCAGCGCCTGCGAGGGGCAATGGAGACGCAGACGCTTGTGGAGTTCCCACCGGCTGCGCGTTCCCGGTGCAAGAGCAGGACTCTGGCTATGTTCGCTGGGGACAGAGCGGCACCCGGCCTGGGGTCTAGCCCACCAGTGCCTGTGAAAGCGCAGCATGAAAACGGGGCGCTTGGCTCAGCTGGATTCAGGGCTAGTGTAAAGATCCAGCCGCGAGAAGGATGGGACGGAGCAGGAGAATACAGAATTAAACCAACCTGATCAGCCAAGCGCCCCGCACCCAGAGCCGCCCGCCCAGCGCGCAGGCAAGGAAGAGTCACTCACTTGTGCGTATCGGTGTGCAAGAGAGCAGCAGCGCTGCTAGGAACAGCCCGGCCTCCATGGGGTGGGAATGCCGACTCCCCGCTCTGCCTCTCTTCTCAGCCTCCCGGCTCTTCTTAGCCTGTGTCCAGAGGCAGGGGCCTCGCACCAGGAACCCCCGATGGGCTGCACGGTTTCGCTACAGGACCGAGGAGAAAAAGCCGGAGGGAGGGGAAGCGTCTCCACTCCAGCCTTGGGGAGTTTCAGAGCTCTCGGCGATAGAGAAGTGGCGGGAGCAGCAGAACCGGAGCCGGTCGTCGTGGGCTGGCGAGGCGGCTGCACCAGGGCTGCTCCGCAGAGTGGATGTGCTGGGTAGGACTCCCAGTGCCTGAATGGGCAGCACTGACTCAATCCAGCCCTGATGACGCGGGCGGCAGGAAATGAACTCCCTTTAGAGGAGGGTCTGCCAAGCGATCGCCTGCCAAAGGAAGAGAGGAAATGCCGCTTTCAGAGGCCTGGAGCCTCTGCTGGAGGTCATGCTCTGACAGCCTGAAGGGAGCTGTGGCTCAAGACAGACGGAGAGCAAGGGAGGGCGCCTTGCACTTTCGGTTCTCTCTGCAGGGAGGAGTGCAGCGGAGATGGGGCTCCCAGCACATCTGGAGCTCCTGGAAGTGGCTCCACTTCCTGGCCTCCTTGTGGGTCTGCATTTCCTTGTCTCCTGCCCTCAGCCAAGCCAGAACCGGCATGGCCACGCCGGGGGGTGATTGCTGGCTTCCTGGCCAGATTCTGCCTGGAGACAGATAGCTGGGTTTGTGAGCGTGCCCCAGTGCGGCTGCAGCATGTGTGTGGACACCACCCTGTTCTCAAGTCCCAGCCACTGAATCCTTCCTTTAGGATTCCCAGGAGGGAGTGTGGTGTAATGGTTAGTACCCAGGCCTGGGAGTCTATTCCCAGCTCTGCCATTGACCTGCTGGATAACCTTGGGCAAGTCACGTCACTGCTCTGTGCCTCGGTTTCCCCCGTCAAATGGGGCTGCTAATCTCTGCCCGCCTCTCGGGGTGGTGGATCTAGAGTGCTCTGGATGGAAGGGGACAGAGACGGACAAAGCCTCTTCCTGCGGGGTCTCCCAGTGTCATTTCAGGGGGTCCGACGGGAGTTTGACGGGTTGTCTGAGAGGCCAAACGGGGAGTTCACATGCCCAAGCTCAACAATATGGGGCACAGTGTCTATGCGATGGAGAACACAGACACTGCAACCTCTCCAAGGGCATCCTCAGAGCCTGCCTAGCACAAGGACCTACGAGGGGGAGAGGAAGTTCTTCAGGCAAAGCAGTAACAGCATTAGAAGGAACATTTCTCTAGGTTAGCAGCAGACCCCACCCCCTGGCAGGATTAGGTGTTCTCACTGGCGTACGGCCGATGGCACCACGCCATGTGTAGTGCTGAAGAAGTCAAAGGGCTGCTCCATGCGACAATAGCAGCTGAGGCAGGGGACCCAGTTATAGTGCCGATGGGCTCTTAGCTGTGGTCTGTCCCTGGACATGGCCAAGGCTTTAGCCTGGCTCGGGAATACAGCGGAGGTCCTAGCTAGGCTACCGCATGGAACTGCCTTGCACCCAGGTCAGGGGACAAGCATGTAGTTACAGGCTATAATTGATGCCCAGGCGGGGTCTTAGTCCCATGGCCATTTGCGAGCGCAGGAGTGACTTGTTAAATGCTCACTAAGGACGTTGCTAAAGAGCTATTGTTGATATAACAATGGGACTTCATGACCTCAGACGCCAAGGTTCCATAGTAGCTGGGGGAGGGAATCTCCGTTTCTGGTGGGCTTCGTTCCCCTATCAGGCCATCCCAGCAGATCCTTCCAAAAATGTGATGTTTTTCCCCCCAGCTGTTAGAATGTACCAAAGGAGAAGAATGGTTGTAACTTCTCACTGGAAGGCTCTGGGTGAGCCCCAAGGATCGGTCCCCCGGGCTGGGAGGCTTTGGCAAGGCAACGAATCCCACCCGAAGCAGAGATTCACCCCCACCCCACCTCCCCAGTGGACCCTGGCCCCCGACTCCAGTAAGTCCCAGCATAAGCAGGCTAAAGGAACCCCGTCTGCATGAAAGGGTGGCTAGCGCCACGGAAGGGCTGAAGGGCTCACAACAGCGGAGCACCAGGGATGTCCTGGGTGAGAGAAGGAGGAGGCTGGGACTTTGCCGGGTTGGGTCTTCACCTGGGGCAGGTCAGGGCTCTGTTTAGATCTCAGCTAGTGACATGCTGCTCTCGCAGTGTGTGATCACACCCTCTGCGTCACTCTCCCACAGCCCTGCAGCAGCCTCTCAGCAACTCCTCCGCCCTTCTGTGCTGCCATCTCGGCCCTGTCAGGTGGTGCCACCATCTTCTATCGTCCTGCTCCTGAACCCACGACGCAACACGCCCCCTTCCCCCGATGGGCCCGGAGACTCCTGTCGGCAGCTTTTCTGAGGCGTTCCTGGCTCCCTTGATGACTCACTGGCCATCCATCTCTAGGCGGGCAGGGGACCAAGGGGCCCTTTTCCCAAGCAGGCATCCAGAGCCCACATTTGGCCACTCACACCAGCTCAGGGGCCTTGGCAGGCACCTCCAGGAGAGAGGTGAGTTGTAGAACTGGGATCTGGATTTCGAACACCCCAAGGAAATCGGAGGCATGTTTGGCTGTGGGGAGGAGGGCCCACAGTTCCCAAATGTGATTTCGGGTGCCCAGTGGGAATGCCTGTTAAGGGACCTGATCCTCAGAGGATAGATGCTCAGCACTTTCGGACCCTCAGGCCCCACTGAGGTGCCTCATGCTGGGCTCCCAAAAGTCACCCGTCGCTTTTGGAAATGTAGGCTGGGGTGTTCGGTTTGGGTCCGTTTCTTGATTTCACTCCCCTAGATGCCAACAGAAGCATCCAAGGGTAGGATCTGACATCCCAGGCTTGGAAAGTGGCCTGCGATGTCTTGGTAGAAACAGTTGGCCAGGGATCAAAGGCCGGAGCATCAGCAGCTGTTTAATGGCACATAAAATATTTGTGTAACTTGTGGGCGGGGAATGGGTGTCTCGAGGACTCAACAAACAGAGCGACTGGCTCGGATACAGGCCTGAAACCAGAGCGAGGAGCCAGCCAGAAAGCTAATAGATCTAGCAGAGGAATGGGCCCAGCTGGCATAAATCAATACACAACTAATACAGCCAACAAGCCACCCACTGAGTGCGAGACGGCAAAATACATGCCGGAGTTGGGATCCAATGGGTGGGAGGCAGCGATTCCCTCGGCCTCTTTCGATGCCCCTCCCCTCTGCTTGGAACACCGGCTTCTTCCACCAGACCCTCCCTTAAAACACAGTCCACAAGGACTCCTCCAGTCTGGCCCTACATCCGGCGCGTAACGTGTCTGGTTGAGACTCAGAGCGTGTCTCTCTCCACGCTGCACAGCCCTGGGCATGCTGACAGTGCTTTCTCAATAGACTCCTTCCCCAGTGACTAGTCACTTCGGGAGGATCAAAGACGCAACAGAGACACACCCGGAACGGTGCAGCTCCTAGGACGCAGCTACATTCCCCCCCTCCCTGCTGTCTTTGGCCTTCTCGAGATTCGATCGACAGAGGGGAGTGCCCTTGCCCGCACACACAAATTTGTTATGATCAATTTTTCCCTGGAGAGGCTCCAGCTCATGTTACCCTGATTACAGGTTGGGATGGACCTCAATCAGAGCAAGCTCCTTGATTGTAGAATAGACAACAGGACAGAGCTGCATTCAGAATGGGGGACACGGATCGCCATATGCCAGGACCCGGCTGATGGAAACGCCACCCTGCACCCTGTGACCGCCTTTTGTCCATCATTAACGTCTTTTTTACACGCTTCCATTCAGCTTTGGCTTTTCCAGTGGGTGATTCCTCCCCTGGAGATGCCGGGGAGCAGAGGGTGGTCGCCACCTTGCCGAGCTGGGTCTGTCGGCCTGAGAACTGTGATTCCAAGGTAACTGGGGATTGGTGCCTGGTTCGGCTGAACCACATCAATTTCTAGAGCGCCCATCAACCAGCACAACAAAGCTGGATTGCAGAAGCTTCGGCGTATGTAGCTGTGGTGAAACTTACGCTGGAGTGAGGAAACTCCCGCGCTCTTCGCTGCCCTGCCATTTTTATGGCTGGGGACAATTTTTAGTTTTCTATTTACGTTTGCTGTTGGGGGCAGTCCGGCTCCCTGCTGCCTGGGAGAAGCTCCTTCTCTTAGGCCTGTCTGCGTGCATTTTCGCTTCCAGGGCCCTTTGTTACCATCTCTCTCCCCTGCCCATCTGAACAGCAGCCACTGGGTCAGCAGCCACTGACCTCTGCCCCGTGTCAGAGCACAGTAACAAAGATCAGCCTCTTCCCAGCACTCCTGTCTCATACTACCACCGTCCAGTATCCAGAGACTCTAGCCATCGATTGTACTTATATGGCCCTGTTACCACAGTAACAGAGCACTCCACAATCTTTAATGTTTTTATCCTCACAACACCTGTATGAGGCAGGGCAGTGCTGTTATCTCCAGTTTACAGATGGGGAAACTGAGGCACAGAGCGACTAAGTGACTTGCCCAAGGTCACACAAGAAGTCCGTAGGAGAGCAAGGAATTTATCACATGTGTCCTGAGTCCCAGGCTAGCCCCCCTACTGCTGAGCCACCCTTCCTCTCCTCTTATAAAGTTTTGCCCCCTGGAGACAGAAGAATCAGTTCTCCTCTCACACCACTTTTACTCCAGTTTACCTCTGACTATACTGGAGTTACTCTTGAATTGCACCAGTGTATGAGAGGAGAATTGTGTCCAGAACGTATAGGTGGGAGCCCACCCAGCTCTGTTCCTGCCCCCGTTGGATGTGAAAGTCATTCTGGGCATTCACATTCGTACTCACTATTGTACAGCTGTGCTGATGACATTCGTAGAAGCGGACTCATTTTTAATAGGGTTTTAAATGGCAGTGTAGGTGGCAGTTTAAACGATTGGGGCTCTGTGGTGTGAAGGTTTGAGAAAGGGAAAATGCTCCCAAGTTTCCACTGTACAAGCGATACAAAAATATCATTGTGCCACCCCCTGGACACATCATATAGACACACACAGGACACACCACGCTGAGCGACACAGCACACAAGTGTCTAGAGGATGATCCATCACACACAGACACACGCATCAATATGACGTCCCATCACACACACAGTGCACTGTACCAGTGCACACGCATAAGAGTGCATCAGGCATTGGCAAGAGGAGCAAGTTGGCTTAGGCTCTACGACTGGATGTGAAGGTCTGATTCTCCCTCGCTTTGCTCCTTGCATGGTCATTGACAGCTGCCGAAAGCCTGGCTATAACACTGATTTGCAGAGTTCAAGGGACTCAGGCCCTCCCATGTCCCAGCCCTAGATTTGCAAGTGCAGTCAGCTGTCCTAATGCGTCATTTGTCACCGAACGGTCTCACAGGGTCGTCCTGGTAAATCTCTGAATTTCTACGAGTTTGTACATTTTAACCATGTCTTCTAGATCTGGTCAATTCCAGGCACTACCAATGGCACTTGTGTTTGCAGAGATCATTTCAATAGCAAGGCCGAACTCATTTCTTTTCTTGGATCGAACTTCAGAGCTAAAATTAAGGTATTTTCTTTTTTTTAAAAATTACTAATGGAAATGTTTTCATTAAATCTCTCTCTCAGGGCCCCATGGTCCAATGAGCTCAGTCCCCACCATGCACCCAATATGCTGAGCAATTTTGAAAATGTGGTCTTTAGGGTTTTCCATGGGGTCCATCCCCGGCACAGAAAAAGCGAGTTTATTTGTTTAAATAAAATCAAAGTTGGCTCAGATGTTTCTATGGAGAAGATCCAAAGTTCATGCTAGCAGAACAGTTTGGAAGGGATATAAGCCAAACGTCAACTATTAGGGATTAGGAGGAGACCTTCCCGGAGTTAGATTATCCCACATCTGCCTGCGCATGGTTTCCTGCTTCTTCCTCCAATACACCTGGCGCTGGGCACTGCCAGAGGTTGCTGGACTAGATGGAGCCAGTCTGGTAACCCCTGTATTCCTGATTCCCCGGCTATGTTAGTAGGTGACGTGCACCCAGAGTTAAGTGTGTTACCTGTTCCCCTCCATGGCTGCTCCACGGGGGATAGCTGCCTGCTGTGCTTTTAGATGAGGTGATGGAGAGCCCTGCAGTAGCACAGGTGGGCGCTTGCCTCCAACCCAGGGTCCATTGTTTTCAACCTGGAACTATCCCTTAAGTCTACCTTGAGAGAAACCAGAGGGCTGTCTCCTGTGAGAGCACACTGCCACCTCCTGGACAGCTCCGGAAAAGTAACGGCAACAGGCACCGCTACAAAGCCTTTGGTAAAACCCACGTTTAAAGCCAGGTACAGGAAGAGGGAGCTGGTGGAGATTTACAAAGGCACCGGAGTACACCTCTCTGCCTGCTGCGAGGGGGTGAACACATACCTGCCTCCTGGCAGCTGGGAACTCTCCAGTCAGTTCCCACAAACCATTCTCAGGGGGTTGCCTGGGCAAAACTCCTGATTAGGCCTTGGCAGAGCCACTTGTTTAGCAAACATTTCCGGTTCTGACCTGAGCATGACTCCGACTCTGCCACAGGCCTTGGGCATGTCCTTGCACTTCTCTGGGCCTCAGTTTCTCCAGCTGTACAATGGGGACAATACTTGTCTCACATGGGGTCTGGGAGATGTGGCTCTAGAGAGCTGTGAGTGCTATGTGAGTGCAGAGGATTCCTCCCAGCACATGGTGCAGGATGAATACGTTTGTGACCCGTCTCCACTCGCCCCAAGGCACAGGATAACCAGGCTCCTGAGGTAAGTGCTGACCTATGCACCCATCGCAAACTGGATCGTCCTTCCCCTTGCAAGGCTTCCCCCTCCCTTAACGAGGGACCCTCACTGAGTGACTAGAAACAGCAATTCGGCAGAAGCACTTACCCCAGCTCTGCTGCTCCAGGGCTTATTTGCGGGAGGCGCAGGAAGAGGGCGGCCCAGGCGTTACCGACCATCTGACCCGGCTGGGGTTTGCCAGACGACACTGCAAAAGGGGCAATAGGTAGATTTTCCCACATGGGTAATGGAGGAGGGAGAGCAGTCAAAGAGGGCCCATGGAACTGGTGCTGGAGGAGAGTGGAAGGCTTGAGTCAAGGGGGAAGGAAACCAATGGGAGTTAGGCACCAAGGTGATTTAATGGGAGTTAGGCACCTAGGCACTTTTGAAAATCCCACAAGGTCCCTATCTGTATGTTTAAGTGCCTGAATAAAAGTGCCTTTACAAGTCTGGCCCGAAAAGAAGAGAATGCACTGCGTCTCAGGCAGCTCCCCCTGTGCACAGGGAATGCTGGGGACCGGACAGGAACCCTACTAAGGGTTAGGGTTAGGGTAGGGTCCGTGCTTCTCTGACTAGGGCCTACTGAGTCTTCCCTCCCAGGTTCTCTGAGCACCTGGGCAGGTAAAGCCAACGAGAGCTGTGTTCACTCTCCAGCCGTGGCAATAATGAAGCCTTAAGTGTTTGCGTTCAGTCTACAGAGCCCTGGTCCTTTCCCCTCTCCAGCCCAATGCTCCAGCTCTCAATAGGCAGAGGCCCCATATCAACAATTTCCTGGATACATTTTGCTTTTGTTTTCCAGCAACTCTCTAGGCACTGCAGTTCCCGACTGTGATATTGTTTGGGCTTTGCAGAGTCTTCTCCTTCCTCCTCGCTCCGCTCTGCTGCCAGGTTAGGGGAAGGACAAACAACCCCTGGCCAGGGACAGATGGAGAGTTCATTGAAAGAAACCAAAGGGCGTCTCCTCTCCCAGGCTGCTTCTGGCTCCTCGCTCAGTCCAGCCGCCAGGGAGAGAACCCAGCCTCCTTCCCCTGGGGCAGGGGGTTAACTCTTTCAGTGCCAGCTCCTGCAAGGTATCACCCACCCCATCTACAGGAGCAGTCAGCCCTTCACAAACACGAGGCAGGTCAGCATTATCCCCATTTTACACATTGGGGAAACTGAGGCACAGAGCAATGAAGTGATCCGAGGCCACAAAGGGCACCAGTACCTGAGCCAGGACTAGAATTCAGGATTTCCTGGCTCCCTGTTCCATGCTCAGATCACTTGGCCATGCTGCCATGGGAAGAAGAGGGTGGAGCTCAGGAGTGGGAAAAGTAGCATAAACCTCTTGGGCCTGGTCCTCTCCACATGAACACCCGCTAACTCTACTATGCAATGGGAAGGAGGGGAGGAGCAGGTCCTTGTCCAGTTAGATCTATGGATATATAGATGGCTGGTTCCCCAGAGCTCCTGCCCCATTGGTACCAGAATGTCATGCAACGTCCTTCGGAAAGCCAAGGAGAGCTGCACACCAGTCTGCAGCAAGACTCGGGTAGCTCACCTGTCACTGGCTTGCTTCGTCTGTCCCCTCTACACGCCCCCAGACACTAGCCACTGGTCATGGGCTCGTCCCCATGCTGCTAGCTGTGTGCCCATCTGCACGTGGTCCGGGCCACAGCCCTGGTCACTCACCAGGTTGCTGGGGTTGGGTCCCAGCACTGGACCCGTGTGTGCATACAGTGTGAATCCAAGCAGAGTTCAGGCCTGGCTCTGCAGCTCTAGGCAAACGTTTGGAGTGCGGATTCTCTTCTTGCAGCCCCTTCTGAGAGCGGAGATCCCACAGTGCAACCGCCTAGGCCCTGAGACTAGGGCCGCCTTTCCCAACTCCTCAACTGCGTCAGCACACGCCTCCCCAGAGCTCCTGCCCGGGGGCACCCTGGCAAACAGTTTACTGCTTCCGGGACACGGGCAGGTGAAGCATATAACACACTGGCTTTGCAAAAGGGATTTCTGGAACAATTACTGAACCAATTAGCCAGCAGGGGGAGACACAAATCCAAGCAAAATACAAAGCACCTGCACGCAAAGCCCTGCCTCAGTTTCCTCATTGCTTGAGCATTCTTTGGCCTTTGGCTTCCAGGTCCCCTCCGCTGGGCCACACTTCTCCAGCTCATGGCTTCTCCTCCAAGCCTTGGCCTCTCTCTCTGACAGCTTCCTTCATCCTTGGCAGGTCCCGCAATCAAATATCCCCTCTCCCTCCAAAAGCCTGATCCCTTTGTTCCTCTCTCCTGCCCTGAGTTTCCTGTGTCTCTGTGACCCACCCAGGCCCCGTGTTTCTAAAGGGCTGTACGGGCACATCTCTGTTCCCTCTCTCGGGGCAGTTCCATTTCTTCAGCCCCTAGCCCTTGGCAGAGAAGTTGAGAAAACTAGGTTTGTCTAGGAGGCAGTGACTCCTCTGCTCTGCCTGGGCAAGATCTAGCCAGGTGCTGATAGTCATTCATAGACAGACACCCAGCACCACCCTCTGCCCCTTAGCATGAGGAGTGTGAGGGGACAATATAGTCGCTGACAGCCCTAACAGACAGTTCATAAACTCAACTTCATACGTTATACACTGACAGATTCCCACCGTCATCACAATTCATTGGCCACCTGACCTCTTCTCCCCCCGTCCCTCCCCCCCCCGCTGCTGCAGGAGGTGGTGCCTTTGATGGAATGTACCCCCGACTGGACAGGCTACATCCTTCCCGACTGACATTCCAGACGCATGCTGTGTCCGACTGACGCTTCTCAACGGCAGCCAGACTGGACTTATTTGCTTGTCACGGACCCACCGGTTGTTCCTGTTTGTGACCCAGACTCCAAGCTCTTGTATAACACGTCTAACATCTGAGGATGTTTTACTGCTCATTTCCTTCCTCATCACCGTCTCAGCAACTTCTGTTCCTTCCAGACAGCCTCTTTTCTCCCAACCTTGGAGCTGCTCGGGCCCTCGCTGGCTGATTGACTACATCGTGATCTTCCCCTTTCTAGAAAAAGCCTGATCCAAGCCCTTTGAAGCCAAAGGAAAGAGCCCTGCTGACTTCAGTGGCCATTGGATCTGGCTCACAAAGACCTCCCACTGATTCTTGTCCTTAGGAGAGTGGAGAAGTTCACGACCGTTGCTTCTCTGAGCATTCTGTGCACTGGCCCAGTACGCACCTATTCAAGCCCACTGACCCTGGAGTAGCCGCCCACGAGCCATGGCTACAGCAGTGCCAATGGGGCATGAAGCAGGACGAACTTGTCCTAGGAGGGTCCCCAGGCAATGGATCTGTTTGGTGCATTGGCTTGTCACCTGGCAGTCAAAGCCGCTTTCTGTCTTTTGGCCTTTCAAGTGTCCCTGGCTGAAAACACAGAGGCCACCAGGACTTACCTTCGCTCAGCATCTCTCACCGCACACAGCCCTTCATAAAATCTCCCCCTCCTAAATACACTGATATTAACAGCACATTGCCATGAGGGGGAGGGATAGCTCAGTGGTTTGAGCCTTGGCCTACTAAACCCAGGGTTGTGAATTCAATCCTTGAGGGAGCCCATTTAGGGATCTGGGGCAAAAATCTGTCTGGGGTTTAGTCCTGCTTGAGCAGGGGGCTGGACTAGATGACCTCCTGAGGTCCCTTCCAATCCTGATATTCTATGAGAGTGATAACTCGGTTCTCCTACCCACCTTAGCTTGCCCCCGTCGGAGAAGATGCCTCGACCCATTATAGAGAGGAAGGATGGGCTTGCAGGTAGGACCCCTGCAGCATAAAGGAGTGTAGGCTGCAGTTACACCCACTTTAAGGCTCCTTCTTGCTGCCCGAGCAGCGACAAGGGGTCTCCATGTACGTGGGAGTCAGATTGTTTGGCCAGGACACCAGGGGCCAACACCCTTGTGAAAAGTGCCACATGCCACAAGGGCACAGGACTGCAGGTTTCCATGGCAACTTGAAGATGGCACCACTCATGTCATAACTATAAAGGGAAGGGTAACAGCTCTCCTGTGTACAGTATTATAAAATCCCTCCTGGCCAGAGACTCCAAATCCTTTTACCTGGAAAGGGTTAAGAAGCTCAGGTAACCTGGCTGGCATCTGACCTAAAGGACCAATAAGGGGACAAGATACTTTCAAATCTTGGGGGGGGGGGGGGGGGGAGGCTTTTGTTTGTGCTCTTTGTTTGGGAAGTCGTTCGCTCTTGGGACTGAGCGGGACCAGACATCAATCCAGGTTCTCCACATCTTTCTAAACAAGTCTCTCATATTTCAAACTTGTAACAGCCAGGCAAGGATTGTTAGTTTTTATCTTTGTTTTCTCAACTTGTAAATGTACCTTTTACTAGAGTGTTCATCTCTGTTTGCTGTACTTTGAACCTGAGGCTAGAGGGGGGTCCTCTGAGCTCTTTAAGTTTGATTACCCTGTAAAGTTATTTTCCATACTGATTTTACAGAGATGATTTTTACCTTTTTTCTTTAATTAAAAGCCTTCTTTTTAAGAACCTGATTAATTTCTCCTTGTTTTAAGATCCAAGGGGTTTGGATCTTGATCCACCAGGAGTTGGTGGGAGGAAGGAGGGGAATGGTTAATTTCTCCTTGTTTTAAGATCCAAGGGATTTGGATCTGTATTCACCAGGGAATTGGTGAAGGGTTTCTCAAGGCTTCCCAGGGAAGGGAATCCACTTGGGAATGGTGGCAGCGGACCAGATCTAAGCTGGTAGTTAAGCTTAGAAGTTTTCATGCAGGCCCCCACATTTGTACCCTAAAGTTCAAAGTGGGGAAGCAGCCTTGACAACTCACTGTCCAGGACCCCCCTAACATTATGCTGAGGGCCTTGCCTCGTGGAGAACAACTATGGTACATTCCCACATCCTGGGCTTTCCTCGGAGGTCTCCCATCCCAGTGGGGACAGGCCCTGCCCTGGCGAAAGCAGACAGAATCACAGCCTGGGGTGTGAATTAGAGTGGCAATGCACTCCTCCTCCGAACTCCCTAGACATAGTCGGTATTGAATGGAGCGCGGTGAAAGTCAAATAAAGGCACAGCTCACACCGAAAAGCACTTTTCTGCCACGCTCTTTAATAACGATATGTCAGTGTACATTCGGGCAGCAGGGACAACATGCTGCCTTTAAGACTCTGGGGGGTTGCTGCTTTTCATTCATAAATACTTTTGTTTGTAACCATTGTAAAAAAAAAAAAAAAAAAAGAGGAAGAGAAGAGCTGCCATCAATGAGTGTGTGGGAGCCAGTGTGAGAATGTGTGAGCGTGCGCGTGGCGCGGGAGCCCTAAAAAGCACAGTAAGACAGCGATCGAATGAGGCACAGTGTTCACATCACAGCCTTTTGGGGTAGCCCCTAGGCTCAGTCAGGGCCCCTGGCCTTTGGTAACCCACCCAAAGCGCTAGACAGTCTTGGGAGGGTTGGGAAAAAGCAGGCGGAGAGGGGTTTCAGCAGAGATGCGCTTCAGCCTCCAAAGTCTTCCCTGGAGACAGAGCTTCACAAAGGTACAGGGCAGCTGGACTCCAGGATCCTGGAGAGACCATTCCCTCATGTTCTAAAGCAGGACAAGATACCACCCCCAAACCCTGGGCTCTCTGCTGCTAACGCTGGGCTACTCTGCTGGCAGACGCTGGCTCTGTGTAGGCAGCATCACAGTGGGGAATGGAGGGGGAGGAAATGGATTTTATACACCCTCTAGGGGAGTCTGACCCTGTCCCAGGGCATCCCCTGCTTGGTCACTGCTCTCTCCCTGTACTCACATCGTGCAAGGAGGGTGGGGGCGGGAGGGTTGGGGCTCAGCAGTGGTGACACTCGTCAGTGTCTGGCTCTACAGTCACACAGGGGGAGATTTTGCCCAGCCCTGGCTCAAATGGGGTTTTCTCTGCATTTGATTCAAATTCCCTCTGTCCCAGGCAGATTTTAAGACTCTCAACTGCATCCTCTGCTCAAAAGAGGGAGCAAGTTGCGTGCGCTGTCAGAGAATCCTCTCCCTCCAGGCAGGAGCAGATTCCCCTCTCCTCCTGCTGATGCCATGGAGTGGGATAAACAGCCACTTCCTGCCTTTAATCAACCTCAGGGCGCAGTGGGGGGAAAAATATCTGGAAAGAAAAACTCACTTCCTGTTGCAGAAGAAAAAGATAAAGCCTGGGCTCATTAAAGTGAATTTTACTGTGGCGAGAAGGGAAGGAGTCAAACACAATGTCCTTGAAATTTCCTCCACGGGGCTGTGTCCACGAAAACAGGATAAAGCCACTTCCGCTGTCTCTGCCATGGAGCTCAAATCGGGGCGGGGGGAATACTTGGGCTCTGGGGGTGGGAAGAGGGTGATGTTCTCTCTGGGTGGGAAGGGGTTAGAGGCGGGGGGTCCCTTTCGTGCTTTACTTCAGGGCATCCAGATGAGTGCAGACCTGTACAAACACGTCATCCACGGAGCCTTCTGCGTTCAGCTGTAGGGGCGAAGCAGGAGAGCCAGTCAGGACAGGGCCTTAGAGACGCCCCTAGACTACGTCCTACATCGTGCAGCACCGGACAGACCTGGGACAGCCCAGCTCCCAGGTCTCCATGCTGGCCAGAGGATCTTCTCCTGGCAGGCGCAATGCCCTCAGAATCCATTCCACAGCACCGAGGCCTGTCTGGCTCCAGGGGCACCGGGCCCGAGGCCTGTCTGGCTCTGGGGGTGCCGGGCCCAAGGCCTGCTGGGAAAGTCCTCTCTGATGCTTCTCTTCCCTGCCCAGAGCCCCATCCCTCATTAGCCCTCTTCCCCCGCTTGTTGATCCACAGTAGCAGGGCATGCTGACAGCTGACCTTGAATATGGCGTGCTCTGGGATTTCCTCAGCTCGGAGGCATCTGAGGGTGCATTCTGCCCCTTTAACCCCTGGGAAGCCCCAAACTATCTGAGACACAAGGACGGCAAGTGGCTCAGACCTGCCCAAACCCATAATAGGCTCTGCAGAGTCTCAGCAGATGGGAAAGGGCCAGTTCCACTCCACCCATTCCCAGTTCCAGCCATGAGCCAAGCGGCTCGTGGCCAGCGTACCTTCCGGACGATCCCTCTTTTCTCGTAGAACGTGATGACCGGCTCAGTGGCCTTGTAGTAAGTGTCCAGGCGCTTCTTGATCGTCTCCTCATTGTCATCCACCCGCCCGCTGGTCTCACCCCGTTTCAACAAACGCTTGACCATGGTGTCCTTCCCGGCATCCACGTAGAGCAGCAGCGTTGGGGGGGCGATCTGTTGGGGGAGGAGAACCAGGGAAACGTCCTTATCTATCCAGCCAGGCTTTGGCTTTACCAGGTTCATAGTTTCCTCCACTAGCCCTGCAGCATGATGACCTGAAGGGTGGGGGAGACCATGCCCCGAGCTGTCACTGAATCACCTTGACTGGGGGGAAGGGAAGGGAGAGCTGGGTCTGGAGCAGTCACCCTTTAGGGTGACCAGGTGTCCGGTTTTCAACCAGAACACCCGGTCGAAAAAAGGGATCATGGCAGCTCCAGTCAGCACAGGCTCCCTGCTAACCTCCATGCCACGTGGCTCCCGGAAAGCAGCCGGCATTTCCCGCCTCCGACTCCTATGTGTAGGGGCAGCCAGGGGCTCTGCACACTGTCCCCACCCCAAGCACCGCACCCACAGCTCCCATTGGCCAGGAACCACGGCCAATAGGAGCTGCAGGGGTGGTGCCTGCGGACAGGGCAGCGCGCAGAGCCACCTGGCTGCACCTCTGCGTAGACGCCCGGAGGGGGGACATGCTGCTGCTGCAGGGAGCTGCTTGAGGTAAGTGCTGCCCAGAGCCTGCACCCCTGAGCCCCTCCATGCCCCAACCCCTTGCCCCAGCCCTGATCCCGCTCCCACCCTCCAAACCCCTTGGTCCCAACCCAGAGGACCCTCCTGCACCCCAAACCCCTCATCCCCATCCCCAGAGCCCACACCCCCAGCCGGAGCCCTCACCCCCTCCTGCACCACAGCCCCCTGAGCCAGCCCGGTGAAAATGAGCGAGTGAGTGAGAGTGGGGAGAGCAAGCGACAGAGGGAGGGGGGGATGGAGGGAGTGGGGCGGGGCCTCAGGGAAGAAGCGGGGCAAGGGTGTTCAGTTTTGTGCGAGTAAAAAAGTTGGCAACCCTATCACCCCACACTAACCCCGTGCAGACAAGGGTCAGGGCTGTTACCCCAGTGTGCACCAACATACATGCCCTCACACCAGCCATCCCGTGGCAATCAGGTTGGGGGTAACTGATTCTCCGGGCACTGGGTGACCCTCAGTAATGGGTGGCTCTGCCTTTGCTCTGGAGCACGCTACTGCATGTGTGCCAGGGGCACATTCAGCCTCCGTTTGCTTGTTACTTTGTTCATTAGCCCAGGCCATTTTCCACCCTGACTTGTAGTTCATCCCAGGACACAGCCTGGCCACAGCCTGCTAAAAAGGATCCTTCCTCTTCAATTGTTTTTTCCAGCTGTTTCTATGGAGCAACGATTGCGCCACCTTGTGCCAGTCCCATGTATTACAGCCAGGGATCCTCCAACGCAGGTACCTTCCTCTCTCACAAGTTTTCTCCCTGGCCTCTCCAGGCCTGCACTAGCAGGGTTACAGTTTCCCTGGAGCAGACAGTAAAACCTGCTCCCAGGCAGCACACGGAGCAGCCTTCCTGCCCTAACCCCATTAACAATACCATCATATACAACCTTTCACTGCAAACATTTTCAGGCTGTTTAAGGGGCTCATTGCAGCCATCTCTAGGGTGGAGCCTGACAGCTATTTAACAACATGCAGCAATGCTATCTCAGCAGTTCAGGATGGGAAGTAAAGACTAATCTGACACCCAACTGAACATGACTGGGTAACTGGGGGAGGCAGAATATAATTACTCAAGTTGGGCCAGGACACCAGGGTCAAAATCTGTTCTACAAAAAATAGCAGTGATCCAGACATTGGCTTGACATCTCAACCTAAAGATGGTGCCTCCAGCAGCAGCGCTTCTCCTGGTGCCACGTGGGGCTTTGGTTCAACTCCCCCCGAGGAGATGGTCTGCCCCAATGAATCGACCCCACCACTGCCCCATTTCTAGGGTTGCCTTATCCAACCACTGAGCAACCCTACCACGCTGAGTTTGTGACAAGACTACCACCCCCTTCCTCACCTTCTTCTCAAACGCCTCGCCTTGTTTCACCTCTCGGGGGTAGCCATCAATCAGGAACCCCTTGGAGACATCTGCCTTGGCCACCATGGCGTCTCGCAGCATATCAAGCACCGTGTCCTGGGGCGAGGGGAAATGCAGGTCAGAGTTAGGGACAGCGGTTTCAGTTCCAGCTACCTGGCAGCTTTGCAGAGTTTCCCGCAGCCGCTGGGCTCCCCTTCCCCATGGGCAGCCTCATCTCTTAGTGCAAAGCCACAGGAGCATCAGGGTTTGTCCTCGATCACACCAACAGACAGATCCTTTTATAGGATCCAGGGACCATGTGCAGCTCCTGTCTAGCAGAGGAGGCACAGCAAACAGAGGCCACTCCCTGTGGTCTCTGGGCACCAACACTCAGAGACATGGAGCTTGTCATCCCCCATTTTATACCCTAACCTGCTCCCCTCCTCAGCTGCCAGAGCACTTTCTCCTTGGAGCTGCCAGGAGCAACCAGACTCCTGGGAAGCCAGGTCCATGAGCCACCCCAAAAGAGCTGGGAAAGAGGCGCCCCGTCAGCGGCCTGTCCATGCACCTGCCTCAGCTCCCCACAATGCACTGCAGCCAGGAGAGCGGACAGCCTGAGATGGCCTCTGCATTGGGTTCTCTCACACGCCAGCATGGGTAGCTGGAAATGTGCCAGGATGTAACGCTTTGAGACCCACTTCCTCCCACTGCAGAAATGGCCCAGACTCACCAGGGGCACCAGCTCTCCCTTCTCCATGATGGCAGAGAGCTTCTTGCCTCTCTCCGAGCCAGAGTTGACCTCTGCCCTCAGGAGGTCACCAGTGGACAGGTGGGTGTAGCCATACTTCTGGACAATCTTCTCGCATTGGGTCCCTTTTCCTGAGCCGGGCCCGCCTGCAGTTCACACAAGGACAAGGCACAGACTCAAAACACAGGAGGAGGAGGAGGCGGAAAGAGCTCAGATGCTTTCTAGGCAAAAATCCCACTTAGGAACAGCCCTGTTTCATCCTCCTCTTTGTTCTTACTGACTAGCACTCAACTGGGACCTTCGCTAAGGAGTTCAGGGCTCCTGCTAGGCTCAGAGCCCTCTGCCCGAGGCAGCCCAACCAGGGAGATTATTATGACCTCATCAGTGTGAAGCAAAACAGGGAGCAGCTGAACCCCAAAGCCAGAAAGCTCCTGTCTTTGTGTCACTAGTGCTAGTCACAAAAGGTGGCGGCGGGGAGAGAAACAGCGATACGTGCAGAACTGCCTCCACTCCCCTGCGCTGTACCTGATCTGGGAGTAACTAGAGGCCTTCAGGGCACCCTCCCCAAGAACACCGAAAGCAAAGGTGGCAAGCACCCTACAGGTCCTCTAGTCCATCTCGGTGCCACAGCAGGGCGCTCCCTGTTGCACACTCCCACGTATTCTGTCCAGTCTGGTTTTGGGTGATAGACACGACTTCCCCTTGGAGGCCAGGGCAAACATTTGCAGACATGGCTGGTGATTTTTAGAGAGCAACGTAGGACACCTTAAAGGCACCTGATGACCCAAAAGCTCCGAGCACCTGCCTGCTGAAAACCAGGCCCCTTTACAGGATCTCAGGTTGGGCCCTGAAATCCCAGGTCTCTTTGAAAACTTCGGCTTAAAATTTGAAGGACGGGGTCCCACGTCACAGCCCCAACGAGCCCAGTGGACCGAGCCCGGGCTGAAAGCGCCGCTCACGACTCCTCAGCTTTTCACTGAGCCCATCGCCGACTTACCCACCACGAAGATGATTTTGCTGTCCTTCAGTTTTTCTGCGGGAGAAGGAAAAGCAGAGAAGAGGGTTAGTCTGAGGGCGAGTGAGCGATCGCAGGAAGGAAACCTCCACCGAGCTGGGACAAATCCCTCTCGACCAAATCCCCAGGGGATCTGCCTGGAGGAGGGGACTTGGCAACCAGCCCCAGTTCCCCGGGGGTAAATGGGAGCAGAACATGGTCAGCAGTGGGCCGCTGGCGGTGGCTTCATGGCAGGCGCTATGGGGCCATTGCCCCCCAGGGTACCTTTGCCAGCCCTTTCCGCTGCGGTAGCCAGGCAGGAGCACTCCGTCCCCATCTCTCCGACTCGCTGGCTCCTGCTCGCCTCTGTTCCCCCCCCTTCTTGCCAAGCAGTTTCCGCTCAGCACATTTTGATGCCTGAGCCAGCGGCCTCCCTTCGGCTGGGCCAGGCTGGAGCCTTGTGGTCAGAGCTAACACACATTGCCACAGAGACGGTTGCTAGGATACGGCAGGAGCCAAGCCTCAGCCACATCACAGAAGCCAGTGGGCAAAGATTCTGATCTCAGCTTGGCTGGTGTCAATCTGGAGTGACTCCATGGGGGGATGGTTTAAATGGGCTCAGACACCAGCTCTTGGCGGCACCTCTCACGGAACAGCCTTATACCACAGAACCCTACGGCCATGAGCCCCCACAACATGGCGCCCACACCAATGCCACCCAGTACCCATCCTGGAGCACTGAGCTGTAGCTTTTGCTGTGTATATATAAGGACAGGGGAGAGAGTGGTAGGAAATCCCAGGTTCCCCAGACACACAAGGCAGGGCACAGGGTGGCATCCATCTTCCTTCTGACCGGGGGGATGGGTTCCTGTTGGCCTCTGCCCCACTACCTCAGACGCCTCCAGAGAGAGGACCAAATTCATCCCCAGCCCCAGCACAGCCTTTGTGCCCACCTCTTGCACGAGCCCATCATCTCAGATATGCCCACGCTCCATGGTATACCCACCACCTGACATGCCCACTATTTCCGACATGCATTCCCCTTTTCCTTGCCCACCATCTCTGGTCATTAAACTCTCTGTGTGAAATCCTGCTGCCAGTTACACCAGTATAAAGCTGGAGTAACTCCACTGGTGTAAATACAGTCGGGGCTGCGGAGCACCATTTAAAGTGGTGGGGTGACAGATTTCCGCCACACCCCTGCCTAGCCCTCTCTTCCCTTCTCAGGTGACCCCCTGCACCAGCAGCCTGACTCCCCCTCCCCCCTCCCATAAGCCCTTACACCCACCCTCTGGTGGGTGGGAGCTCCAGTGTCACTCAGGTTTGGCCTGGCACAAAAGTGGTCAGGCCTATGGCCTAGATGACTCCCCCAGCCTATGCACAGAGTTACTCTAGCTTTACACCAGCATGACTGAGAGCAGAATCTGGCCCCCATGCCAAGCGCAACAGCAAATATTACCCTAAATTAGCACCAGGAGGGCCGGCTCACTTGCATTTGGCTGCAGCTATAAATCCCCACCCAGGAAAGAATCTCCTCCAAAAAGCCAGAGCGACAAGAGAGACACAACGACAAACCATTGACCCTCTCAGAAAAGTTGCAACCTCAGTGTCCCAGCTGCCCCCTTCCCCACTTCACATTGGGCCAACATCCCAGCTCCACAACTGAGAGGGTCCCTCAGGGTCACAACCATTCCGGGAGTGGGTGTTGAATTCAAAGTCACCATTAATTCCAGTGCCTGGAGCTGATAGAGAGCTCCTCTCCCCGAGTACAGTACACTGGAACATTTTCAAAGCCGGGTGAATGGGCCTGTCTCGAGTGTCACAAGGACAAGGCAGAAGTGCTAAAAATAAAGGAGGGTGTTCTCAGAGCTGGCTGTGGCTTGGAGTCTGCTCCCAGCAATAAGATGTCTTCTGGTTACAGCCTTCTAAAATTACACCTCCGAGCAGCTGGGGAACAGGGTGGCCTTTGGCAGCTAGGTGCTTTCTGATCACGCTAGCAGATCAGATCCGCCTGCGCCAAGGAGCTCATGCAGGGAGAGGCAGAGCCATGGTTCAAGCACTGTCTGAGACACTGAGGGACTGGGCGTGGTTGGCTCACCACAAAAGCAATTTTCCCTCTCTTGATATTGACACTTCCTCATGAATTATTGGGAGTGTACCATATACACCCTGACTAAATTGGCCTTCAACATTGGTTCTCCACTTGTAAGGTAACTCCCTTCTCTTCATGTGCCAATATACATTTATGTCTGTTTCTGTAATTTTCACTCCAGGCATCTGAAGAAGTGGGTTTTTTACCCACAAAAGCTTATGCCGTAATAAATCTGTTAGTCTTTAAGGTGCCACCTGACTCCTCGTTGTTTTTGTCTGAGACAGCGGGGACGTTCTCCATGAATTGGAGTAAAACTGGGAATAGAGGGAAGGATGGTTGATGGTTAAGGCACTGCACAGGGAGCCAGGGGATGGGGGTTCAATTCCTGGCTCTGTCACAGATTTGCACTATGGATAACATTTGCAAAAATGCTCAAGTGACATAGGAACTTAAGTCCCACATTTTCAAAGGCTTTGTCTACACTTCAAATCCTACAGCATAGACACTCACTACAGTGAGGGGAGGGGGTTCTCCCACTGGTGTAGCTAATCTGCCTCCCCAAGAGGCGGTAGCTAAGTCGATAGAGGGAATTCTTCCTAGCAATGTCTACATCGGGGTGAGGTCGGTATAACTGCATCTCTCGGGGGTGTGGATTTTTCACATCCCCAAGAGACGTAGCTATGCTGATGTAAGTTCCCAGCGTAGACCAGCCCAAAGTGGCTTCAAAGTAGCAGCCTCAAGTCTCACGAAAGCAAACGCTTTTGAAAATGGGTCTTGGATATATTTGAAAATTGTTATCCCTTACTCCCTTTGTGCCACAGTTCCCATCTGTCAAACAGGGATAATACTTCACCACCCATGAGGAATGCTGTAAGGATATATTCAGAGCCCATGGCAAGGTGGCCAAAGACAGAGGTGTACAGACAGGGGATTGGTCCTAGGTTGTATAGCCTGTCACTGACTCAGGTTGGTAGTAACAAAGTCATCATAGAATCATAGACGATTAGGGTTGGAAGAGACCTCAGAAGGTCATCTAGTCCAACCCCCTGCTCAAAGCAGGACCAACCCCAACTAAATCATCACAGCCAAGGCTTTGTCAAGCCGGGCCTTAAAAACCAATAAGGATGGAGATTCCACCACCTCCCTAGATAACCCATTCCGGTGCTTCACCACCATCCTAGTGAAATAGTTTTTCCTAATATCCAACCCAGACCTCCCCCACTGCAACTTGAGACCATTGCTCCTTGTTCTGTCATCTGCCACCACTGAGAACAGCCGAGCTCCATCCTCTTTGGAACCCCCCTTCAGGTAGTTGAAGGCTGCTATCAAATCCCCCCTCACTCTTCTCTTCTGCAGACTAAATAACCCCAGTTCCCTCAGCCTCTCCTCGTAAGTCATGTGCCCCAGCCCCCTAATCATTTTCGTTGCCCTCCGCTGGACTCCCTCCAATTTGTCCACATCCCTTCTGTAGTGGGGGGTCCAAAACTGGACGCAATATTCCAGATGAGGCCTCACCAGTGCTGAATAGAGGAGAATAATCACTTCCCTGATCATCTGATGGCTCTTCTTTGGCCTGGGAGGAACGAGTTGAGTGGTTCTCAGTCCAGTTCCTAGTGAACAACTGCCGACCTCACAAAAACCACCTTCACAACCAGCACTAATCAGCTCCTTTGGCAGCAGTTGTGCCAGGGACTGACTGTGGGCCATGGGACTGAACTCCCCTCTTGGCCCTAGAAACAGTCCCTGCAGGCCAGTGTTGAGGTCTCATGGCAGGACAGTGTGGGGACTGTACTGCAGCTGCCAGGGCCGTGCCCAGTGAGACACTAGGGCTGTTATTCTGTGTTTACAGGGCTGTGAGAGCAGAAAGCAACGCACTGCCTCCAGGCTAGAGCAGGTAAAGACCCAGGTGAAACCCAAAAAGGAGGGCGGGGGGAGAAAAACACCCTGACAGCTGCAATCCCTCACACTGGGCTCAAGTGCGAGGATCGCGCATGGATGCTGCCGGCCAGGACCAGTTGTCCAAGGGAGGTGCCTGGCTTGGCCTTAGTTCTCTCCAGCTCCTGATCCTTCCAGCATGCATGAGTCTTGCATTTCCGCTGTTCTGGGCTGGCAGAGAGATGAGCGGAAAAGAGGAAGAGAAGCAAGGAGCGACACAAGGTTTCTAAAAGGGGATAACGCGACAACAGAACCTGAGCCTGGTTAGGAGAGATGGCCCTGAGCCAGAACTCTGGATCCAACATCCCTCCCCTCCCCCCGCCATGCCCTGGATCTGCACTTGGGAGCTCAGGCCCATTGCTATGGGCTTAGACAACTGGATGTAGCCTCAGTAAGATGGAGACAGACGGGTGGAGAGAAGGAGATGTGCCCAGGGAAAGGGAGCTCTCACCTGTTGCCATCCTGAGGAGATCTGGGCAGAGAAGCTCTTCAGTCTGAAAGGAAACAGAACTCCTGGTTAGACAGTGCAGGAGGGCCGGGGGGGGGGGGGGGGGGGCGCGTCAGCCATGGGCTTTGGGAAGGGGCTGGTTTGGCCTTCAGAAACAGCCCCAGTCCCATTCCTCCTGAGGCTAAGTAGTCTTTAATGCTTCCCAGTGCTCATGCTTCCCCTTAGCTCACTGGGCTTCAATCTCTCCCCACCTCTCAAATACATTTCCTAGAAAATGGAAGAAGGTGATTCCCACTGTTAGCTCGCCTGCCAGCATCTTGGAGCAGAAGAACATACCAGCTCCCCCCCTGCACACACACAGCTACTCTCACACGAATGGCACAGGCCTACAAACACAGCATGGTAACCGGTCCCTTGTTCTGTTCCAGAGTGTGACTGACAAGGCTGGAGACAGAGGTACAGGTTCCTGAGGCTCCCCGGCTGGTTGGCAATCAGGCACCTACTTACTGGAAGCTGGTGCATTTGAAGACATGTCCGAAGACTTCAGAGGAGGGCGCCCCAACCTTCCCTGCAGCTCAGAAGGCTCTCAGCCTACAGCCCACTCTAGCTTAGCGGTTCTGAACCAGCAGTCCCATTACCTGATGGACACGGACACGTCAGAGCCTTCCTCTAGCTGTTTCTGCTACACGGTCTGATCCAGAGAACAGCAGTCCCCCGGCCACCCGGGAGTGTCTCAGTGCCTATGGCACGTCACTGTGACAACCAGCCCTTCCTGTCTCCTCTTACACCCAGGGAGGGAGAGAAAGAGCGAGAGAGAAAACACAGGAGACAAAACCCACCTGAGACCGGAACTGTGAGAGAGATTCTGAGCAGCGGGAAATCAGAGAGAGCCAGAGATGGGCAGGGGGACAGACCCCATCGGTTAGACCTGGTCACCAACCCGGCTGATCCAGTCCTGCCTGTCACCGAAGCAGCACTTGGTGTCGGAGCCTGGCGGCTGCCTTTGCATATTTAATAAGCGTTGCTTCGGTGACAGCAGGAGCTCAGGGGATGAAGGAGCATCCTACAAAACCTGTTCCAGCCTCGTGACCCAGGGCTTAGTGCACCGCCCCAGCAGGCAAGAGGCCTGGGTTTGAGCCAACTGGATCTCCACACTGAGGCAGCAGCACACTCCGCTCCTTGGAGGGCAGGTGGAGAGCCTTGCTTTGGCCATTGGGGGACGCTCCCACCCCCCTCGTTCCTGCTTCCTCTTCTCCAGCCCCATTTCCCCCCCCATGGGATGCAGGGCTCCCCTCAGCCAGGCGGTCAGGTCTCTTCTCCTGAGCGGTGCACTCAGGCAGAGTGCTCTGGTGAAGATTTGGCATAGCTATCAGCCAGGGCTTCGACTCTGCTCTGGGCCCAGCTGGGAGCCATGTCTCCAGGGCAGCAGGCAGATTCCACTGTGCAGCGTTTGCCTGAGGGACTAGCTGCTCTCAAGCGGAGTTTGGGGGTGGAAACCAAGAGGGTGAAGGGGGCTCTGACTCACTGGCTGGTGTGAGGGGGTGAAGTGGGGAAAACTGGGGCATCTGGAATAGCTGGAGTGGGGGGGGAGTGTGAGTTTAGCCTTCCTCTTCCTGAGACAGATTAAAGGAAGAGCACTGGACATTCCCCCCGGAGTCTCCGAAGTCTCCCGGGGCTGGAGCGCTCCAAGCCAGTGGCATGCAAGGGGCCTTGCAGGAAGAGCTTTAGATAAAGCCTAGCGGTGGCGTATGATTAATGAATGATGAGCTCCTCTCCCTGGCACAGTGTCACTGCACTCACCCCAGGGGGGTCACAACAGCACAGGAGGGGTCCTGTGTGCGAGGGCCTGTACATAGTCCTTCCCGGCTGGGGTCTCTACAGCCTCATCCCAGAGGGTTTGCGATTAGGCAAGAAGCAACTTGATAGTAATATTCCATCTCCGTGGGCCTGCAGTTCACAGGGCAAGAATCAAGGAGGGCAGAGAAGCAGCGTAACAGGAGCCCTTTAAAATTTACTACGGCGCCATCGTAGAGGGAGTTTGGGAGACACCCCCTTAGCACTGGGCGCACAGGATAGTGGGCACAGGGTTGGGCTGCATTATTCAGTACATTTCCCCCATGAGAACTTCCCCCAAATAATTCCTAGTGCGGATCCTTTAGCAAAACAGCCAGTCTCGATTTAAAAACTGCCGGTAATGGAGAATCCAACAGGACCCTTGGTAAATTGCTCCCCATCCTCCAGGGCTTCCAGCTCACAGAGAATCCCAGCAATGTAGGGCTGGAAAAGGACCTCAAGAGGTTGAAGTGCCCGTTCAGGTATTAGCCCCCTAAGCTGCCAAACCAGCAAAATCCATTCAGAACGAGTCACCATCAGCGAGATCGCCAGCAGACCCATCCAGCCCCTCTTCAAACCTCTTCGACGTGCAGGGAGAGCCTGTCTCACTTGTCTCCAGCCTAGAATGGCCAGTCCAAAGGGTTCATAAATCAGGAGTCAGGTCCCCCAAAAAGACAATTTCCTTCAAAGTCATGAGACTTTTTAAAATCATAAATGTTGGGGTTTTTTTGTCTTTGGTTTCTGAGCCATTGGGCGGCACTTGGAGTCATGTTCTCAAGCTTTTCTCTGCAGTCAGGAGGGCTGGAAACTGACTTTTTAAACAAATAAACAAAAGCTGAGAGTCTCATCTAATCACATGACTCCAAGACCTGGGGCTTTAAGAAAAACACCAAGTATCTTGTGATAAAATCGCCAGAGCTGGCATCGCTGCATTCACCTGGAAACGGAGCCAACTGGAGTATGCATGAGTGAGCCTGGCACCGCACCCCTGCGATAGGAACTTCCTCGAGGGTTGCTCTCTCTCACATGGACCTTGCACGCTTCAAAGCTCACTTTCAGAATTCACAGCTTCCCTCTCCCCCCGCCCCCATTCCCAGAGCGGAAGTCGTATGACCCAGACTCCACTATGCCCCTCCCTAGCCCAATCACGGCTCCACCCTTTCAGAGCACCTGATTCCAGCTGACTTTACTCCACTGAGGGGCCAAGCGAACCCCTGAGTGTCACACCAGGAATGATCTTGGCCTGACAGCTTACGATGCAGCCACCTTAGGTTGGAAACAGAACGCTTACATCAGACACCTGTAGTTACCTGCCTCTGCGCTGCTCAGTGACCACATCTCATCAGCTCTCAGCTTCCTTTGTTGCAGGAAGTTAACCCATCTGATTGACAGTCCACCCAAGTAAGCACATTCTTAAAGGTATAGGGCCCAAATTCCACCCTGAGTTAAACTGGTGGGGGCCAGTAGGGTTACTACATATTGATCACCGCATGGCCCTATTTCCTTGCAGCAATGTTGAATTCATGTGTGTTGAATGGAAAGTGAGTAAATGCAATACAGACATGTAAACACTAGGGGCAGCATGGGAAATAGACACATCAGGGGAAAAACTGGAGAGAAGGCAGATGCATTTGGGGTGAGGGTGGAGTTGCTCCCATTTTCACCCCCTGATTGTGGGTCTACACTGGGGGTTATTGAACTGGTATTATGCCGATGCAGCTGCACCAGAGTGGACGCCCCGCACAAGTTGAACAAGTGCCGCTTACCCTGGGTGTCGGTGTAAATCCCCTTTGACACCAGCGCAACTACATTGGTGCAAACTCCCCCTTCTCACTCCCATGCAGACAGGGCCTTACTCCAGTCTGTAGTGTGCAGGAACAGGATAGTGTCCCTCTGTATAGCTCGCAAGCCCTCTAGTGGTGGATGCTGTATGTTATCAGACGCAGCCAGCACAGCAGGATGTGTGCCGCTTGGCATGTTTGGGGACAGGACTAGCCAGCATTATTTGGGACCCATGGTGCCCCTTTGCCTCCCTTGTTGTGTATGAAGAGAAAAGACACAACCCTGGACTCCCCATGCACACAGAACAGCCCGTCCTCCCCACCCATCTCCCACACCCAGCAACCAACTTGCTGAACCTCCTGGGCACACTCCCGCAGCTGCCCACCCCCCACAGAGAGCCACTCATCTTCCCGCACCCAAAGATAGGAGCCCCCCAGCCTCGGACACAGTGGTCCACCCTAGTTGGCCCCCAGTGCACAGAACGGCAGCTCTCACCCTTCAGTAAGATGGGATCCAGGTACTCGGAGAAGGGCCCTGGGTTCCTCGTCAGCCTTGTGTTTTCATTTATTCCTGCCACTAGGGGGCACCCCAGGGCCCAATCCCCTCCTGCCCACCTGTGTTTGTCTCCTATGGGCAGCAAACCTGCCTGGCACCTCAGGGCCACCCTCATGCCCAGCCCTTTGACCCTAGGGAGAGCCTGAAAACGCCTTGCGCATTAGGGAGAACATGAAAAACAGCTTGGGTAGCCCATCCCTAAAATAGATCCATGCCCTTCCAGAGCTCACGCCTCCCCCGACAGGCCCAGCCTCAGTGGGGAAGGACAGAGGTCGGGTTACAGCCCCCAGCCCATGCCTAAAAAGGGCAGGTGCCCTTCAGCTTCAGTGCTCTGGGGTTCTAAGTATGGCCCAGGCATAAATCCTGCAGGGGTCACGTCCACACCTGTGCCACGGTGGGGTCGGCCCCAAGGAGCAGCCAGCCAGACTCACGGTCAGTCAGTCAGAGGAAGGCAAAGGTGGCAGCGAGCCGAAGGGAGGGCGGAAATAGCAGCCCCTCAGCTCCCCTGGCGGGGGAACAGCTCCACGGGGACTAGCCTCTGCCCTCCAGCTTGGATCTCAGCCCCATGGAGCCCTTGGGGGCTGCCCTGTGACCAGAGGGGCCCAAAGTGAGCGGGTCAGTGAGGCCACGGGCCTCATCCAGCCCTGGGGGGCAGTTCCTCTGGAGCTGCGGCTGCTCATGCCAAGGCTGAACGTGGGCCCACGGGGACCGGGAGGAAGTCGATGGGGGAGGCTGGGAGGACAGTTCTGTTGGGGATGGGGGAGGGAGGGGGTAAGATTCTAGGAGTCCACGGAGACTGGGGAAAAGAGCTACAGCTAGGCTTGTAGGGAAATACTGGGGGGAGAGGGGCTCCCAAACACTGGTGGCTCCAGGGCAGGTTTAATCCTAAAATTTCCCGACAAGCAACCTCTTGGCTCAGATCAAGTGTCCTGCCAGTGTAATGCCCGACACAGCCCTTTGGGTGCCTGGCAGCATCCGTACTCAGCATGCTGCAATGGCAGGATAGCCAGCCCCCTGTCTGACACCCCGAGACGCCCTCCTCCACCAGCCAGGCCTCGCTCAGCCCCGAGAAGGGAGACTCTGAGCACAGAGCTGCGGTTTGACCCCTTCATCTGACCAAGATGGGCCCGTAGCTCCCCGAGCCGCTCTCCCTCCCCTGCTCCCTCCCACGCCAGAGAGCAGCGCAAGGGGGCAGCACGTTAGAGGTGTGGTTTCCAGTGCTGCCAGCTCACCCCTCCTTGGGGCAAGGGCCACTTGCTGTGGCGTCCCAGCCACGGTCCCCACCCTCCCCTGTTCCTTAGGGCCATGGGCCTGTCCCTGCTCCCACTGAAGCCAATGGAAAAACTCCCACTGGCTTTCAGGAGCTGCAGGATCAGACCCGCTGGCTTTCAATGGGGCACTGCAGCCTTTGCATCTCAGGCCACGCCGCTGAGCACTGGAGACAATGCCATGCGGGGGCCTGGGACTCAAGAGAGCTGGGTTCCGTGCCTGGCTTGTTAGAGGCCATGTGGTCCCAGCCCACAGACTCTGCAGGATCATTCATGCAGAGTAACACGTACACTGTAAGCTCAGAGCCTGTCTCTTCCCATGTGCTTGTACTGTACAGCACCAAGCACAGCGTGGCCTTGCTCCCGACTGGGCTGGGTGCAGCCATACTACCAATGATTAGCTCCACTATTTTTCCATTTTGAAAAGCCACCATAGTTCTCAGGAATGGTGCTAGATGGTTAGCCCTGCAGCTGGGAGCCCTCGAGGTACCTGCCGGTTAGAGTGATGTTTGGATGCATGGACTCCATCTTGACACTCTGATTCCCTGCCAGCTGAATGTCTGGCATCAACCATGTATTGGTAGCAGAGAAGCCGTGGGAATGCTCTGTCTGGACTCTCCAGTCCCCGGCTCAGAACATGATATGATTATGGCATAACTATGATGTATTTTATACAATATGGGTCATGTGAGATATCATTGAAAAGGTTATGATTGACTAAATATGATTAGCCTATTTGTATGCATGTAGCATTCTGGTATCTGAAGTTAGGAATATTGTCGATGCCTCTATTACAAATGTGTTCACACCTGGGGAACGCCCACTGGACAGAATGCAATCAGTCTAGATGGCTGGCTGGGAAGGGCCATTAGGGAAAACAATAGGTCTTAGAAGATGCTAATCTCCCACTGGGAAGCCTTCCTGAGGACGCTACAAGCAACCTCCGAGTTATGGCTGCTGTGACTCTACAGGGACATGTGACCAAGTCACTTGGTACTGGACTCCACCTTGGAATACCAGTGTTTTTCTACAGAAAGTCGGGAGACAAAGGGTTCCTGCCATATGCCAAAGCTATTTAAGGCAGGAGAGTGACATCGCCAGGGTTCTTCTCTGACTCCCTGCCCAAAGGAGACTGCTGGAAACACCTGAGGAACAAGGACTGTAACTGGGGAGACGGGCTGAACCCAGGCTAGAGGGGTTTCTAGCCTGTGAAAGGTATACCTGGGGTTTTAAGCTGCAAACAAGTGCAGCTTGCCCTCAAGAATCTCTGCAAACTGCCTAAATTAACAATTAGGGTGAGTATTTGCTACTCATAGCCAATCTCTTTAGTATATTAAGCTTAGATTGCGTTTTTGTTTATTTGCTAGGTAATCTGCTTTGATCTGTTTGCTATCCCTTGTAATCACTTAAAATCTATCTTCTGTAGTTAACAAACTTGTTTTTGTTTTGTGTACAGCCAGTATGTGGACATTATAACTGGGGGCAGAAAGCTGTTGCATATCTCCCTCCACATTGAGGGAGGGGGTGAATTTTATGAGCTTATGCTGTACAGTTTCCTGTGCAGTGCAAGACAGTATAACTTTGGGTTTACACTCTGGGGGGGGTGCATGCCTTGGGAACGGGGAGGTGCCTTAGCTGAGCCTTCCCATGCAGAGCTGATCTCAGCATCTGTGTGCCGCTGCAGCTGGGTGTGTCCCTACCTGTGTGATTGAAAGAACAAGCTTGGAGAGCTTAGTAACTTGTCGCAGCAGCACAGGGTGAGAGAGAGCCCAGGCTGGTGGGTCAGGGGGGCTCAGTGGTACACCAGTTCCAGGTGGCACCCCAGGGGGAACCTGTCACACATGCATCATCTCCCAAGCCCAGATGAATACACCTCTCCCTGTAGATTGCCATCCTCAGTAGCTAAACACATTGATAGTTGCTGGTGACTGCCCCATGCTGATTCGACACCTCCAGGTGGCCTGCCCCTCCCCCCCCCCCACAGCCATCTGACTGGCGGGGAGAAATTAAAAAGCAACTCCAAATGTCTGCAGTTGGAAATGAACCTGGCTCTTGTCCTCCACAGGACAATATCCACTTCCAAACTCCTCCTCCACCTGACTGCAAAGCACAAGGCTCTGTCTGTTGGGAAGCTGCGGTTCTTTCCAAGATACCCCCCAGTGAAACCCAACTGGGAACCATAGGTGCTGGAACTGGGGGTGCAGTAGCACCCCAGGCTAGAAGTGGTTTCCATCCAATGCAGGGTTCACAGTTCCATTCAATGGCTCTCAGCCCCCCCATATACAAACTGTTCCAGCCCCCCTGCTGGCAGGAGGTGTGGCTGGGGATTCCAATCACGAGTGAGTGAATTCAGGGCCTCGGACAGCGAGGGGCTCCTAGTGCCGTACAGGGAGGCTCCGTGCAAACTTCCCAACTTCTCACTGTTCCTGACCTGCAATCCCACCCAGCTACTCCCGTCCTGAGCCCCTCGCCCAGCTTGGCCAATGCACCTCAGTCCGGAGCTGCATCATCATCAATCCTGGAGCCTCTCTCCCACCACAGCCCTGCCAACACCCACAATCACCAACCCCCTCATTCCAACCCAGAGTCCCACAGAGCTCCACCAAGGCTCTTCTGTTCTGAGTGTAACACCCCCTGCTCTGGGCTTCCCACGGCTCAGTCAATACAACAGCCTTCAAACCTGCTACACCCGCAGCCGTTCCACTCTTGGGCACTGTAGCGGGGCGGCCTGGCTTCCAGGTGCCCCAGGAAGCGATGAGCCAGAACAGCCGCCAGAGTGGGCGGAGCCACCGCGGCCTGTCCCCGCCCCCTGGAAGTCAAGGGGCGGGACAGGAAGTATAAAGGCCAGGCCCCAGCGCTAGGTAGCTGGCCGGCAGCGGGAGAGGACAGACGCTGGTGCCCGAGCTCCCGCGGACCTGAGCCTGCCGAGAGCCCGGTATCCCGAGGAGGACTGGCCGAGCCTGCTGAGAGCCCGGTATCCCGAGGAGGACTGGCCGAGCCTGCCGAGAGCCCGGTATCCTGAGGAGCGGTCTGAGCTTCCCCCGCCGAGGGCCCAGAGGGAGCAACAGACCTACCTGGTGCTCGGGGCCCGGAGGAGCCCATGATCTGCGACCCAGCAGACGGAACTCAGGAGGAGCAGGTACCCATGGAAGAGGAGATGGGAAGTGGCCCGGGGATAGCAGACCCCGAACCCATGTCAGTGTGTTGCGGTCAGGATCCCCACTGACCGCGCGGCAGGCGGACTGCTGCGGATAGGGCCCCGGGCTGGAACACAGTGGAGTGGGTGGGCCTGTGTTCCCCCTGCCACCCCGCGCCGGGTGGCAGTCTCTCCTCCTCCTTGTCCAAGGGGCCTGGGCCCCTGACAGACTATCTGTTGGCTGCCCCGCCCTGACCTAGGGCCTGGGCTAACCCAAACTGACCCAGCCCCTGCACAAGGGTCTGGGCTCTGAACTGCTAATTGTGTGCTCAGTCCCTGCATAGGGGCCTGAGCCCTGAACTATCAATTGTGTGCTTAGCCCCTACCCAAAGGTCGGGGCCCTAACTGTTATTCGCTTTGGCCTGGCTTTCAGGCGCCCCAGGAAGGGACGAGCCCCACCCCGGAACTACTACAGGCCCCTCCTGTGTCCAGACTGGTGAGATACCCGGAGAGTGAAAGGGGAGCAAACAGCCACTGAGCCAGGCAGACAACACACAGGGAGCAGCAAAGCCACCCGCTACCACAGCCCGACACTCACAAGGCACAGCCAGCATTGCCCACACGTACTGACTCCGGCAGGCACGCAGAGAGCCCAGCAATGCTGCACCACCCACACAATGGCCACGCCAGCAGGCAGGCCCCCGGAATAATAGACTTTGCATTGCTCTTGCAGAGTCCAGCTGCACAAATCAAGGCCCCCTTGATAATCTTAATTAAGCCTCCCGACTTGCCTGGGTGTGGGGGAAGGTAGATATTGTCATCCAGATGAGCCACAGGAGTCACATGACCTGCCCAAGTTCATTGTGTGGCCGGGGCAGAGCTGGGATCAGAGGCCGGGAGTCCTCACTTCCAGACTCGAGCTTTCACCACAGTCACAGGCGAACCCAGACGCACACCCAGTGCACATGTGCAGCACAGCCAGCGACGGGATAAACATCAACTCGCCCGAGGAGCGCTGGGAACATGGACTGCTCGTGACAAACAGCGACGGACAGAGCCTGCCAGTACCAGCAGCTGCCCCGAGTTGGCTCACGAGCCAACTAACCGTCCCACCACCCTCCCGACCGGCTCCTGGGGCGGGAGAGCAGATGGGAAACAAAACAAGACGCCGAGCAGCAACCAGGAGGCGTCCAAAGCAACCCTCCCCTCCAACAAACCCCTGTTCCCCTGCGCAGGCCCGGGGGGCTTTGTGTACTGACCTCTCAGCGCTGGGATGCAGACGTGGCCGGGGGCAGAGAGCAGACAGGTCCGGTTCTGTGCAGCCAGCTGCCCTGCATGTCCTCCCTGGCTATTTTTACTCTACATATAACCCTGTCATCCGCACTGCATGCCGGGAGGGGGATTTCTCACAGCCTCTGAGCTGAGCCAGCAGAGAGACACCTGACTCCCGGGGATGTGATCTGCATAGCAATGATTTAGGGGCGAAGGGGGGAGTGTGCGGTGCAGACAAAGAGCCTAGTGAGCGCGAGAGCACAGAGGAGCTGGCTGGAGGCGCTGGAGTTACAGCAGGGAGAATGAGGCCAGGCTCAGCTCAGTTCTTGGGGCCCAGTCCTGCTCCCAGTGAAGTCAACAGGCAGGGCCAGAATTTGGCCCGTAATCCAGGGTGAGTCCCCTGAAGCCTGGTGGAGCTAATGCAGCTTTGCAGCGCTGTGACTGAGGTCAGAAGGGGGCCCAGCACGTTTGCACACATAAAGGAGGCTGGAGTGCCATGGCCTGACCCCCCTTTCCAGCACTGTTTGGAGTGCAGGGGGAAGGTACCATAGCTCTGGGGTGAGGTTCTCTACCCATCCCCAGATCAGCTGTAGCATGGGCAACACTACAGCAGGGCAAGCTTTCCCTACACGCAGCCCTGGAAATGTGCCCCGGAGGGACCCCCCCCCAGGGCTCAGGGGGGAGCTCAGTCTCCGCGTGCTGGTCGGCCCTGGGGAGGGCAGGTTTTGTGATGTGGCGAGTGGGGCTTCACCCTCCTGGGAACTGGCTGGAAATCCCCCCCTCCCCTCCCCAGGAAGGACCTTCCTGGGGGCAGACCAAACTGCTCCATGCTCAGTCTAAGGGCAAGAGCTCATCAGTTCACCAAGGGGGGCATTTTTTGCAGGTGTGGCTAAAACACTCCAGCTACAACAGCCTCTTCCTTCCACCGGCCAGGCCCCCAGACAGGCACAGCACAGCTCTGGGCCATAAGGGGGTCTCCTTGTCAGACCCATCAGACCCATCTGTCTGTCTCTCCCCATCGGATGGAAGGGGAAAGTAGCTCTTCCTGTCCCCTGCCCCCAGAACTGCACCCAAACAAGTGCTTTGGGGGAGTTAACCCCTGCACTGCTGGGCCCTGCTGCAGCACCAGGGCAAGCAACCTCCCAAAGGACTTGCCTGCTGCCTGGGGGCAGCAGAAATAGAATGGGGGAGCCATCCAGTGTACCAGGCAGTGCAGTTGTTAAAATGCTGCTGTAGGATCTTCTTCATCTTACTCCCTTTCTCTTGTGTGTCCAGGTGGAAGAAGGAAGCAGGAGCGAATGGTTAGAGCATAAGGAGCCAGGCCACTGGACTTTCATTCCCATCTCTGCCACTGCATTGCTGTGTGGCCTTGGGCAAGTCACTTCCCCTCAGTTTCCGCCCTGGGGAGAGTAGTTTGGGGAGTTGCGAGGCTCAAGTCCCTAGTGCATATAGAGTACTATGAGAAAGGCCACTCAGCACCTTGAGTTATTGCTCCTGGATTATTCACTGTTTATTTACTTCTGTTGTGTGTGTTCACCTACTCTGAATGCCAAGAAGTGATGCCAAGTAGTAACAGAGTAACAGTTACTGATCTGGTGCATTAATACAGCCCCGGGCCTTGGAGGCGTCAGAATGGCCGGGCGCCAGCTCTGGGCCCCATTGTGCTAGGTGCTGTACTGCCTCTAGGAGCTTGCAATCCTGTGTGAGGCCTGAAGGAACCACCCTGGTGGGCGGGAAGCAGGGGGCGGGGGTTATAATCCCAGCCTGGTCTTTCAAGCAATGACAGCATTTGGATGCTGAGCCATTAGAAACCATTTCTTCTGGGCAGGCTCCACAGTGGACGCTGCGCAACTGAGGGCGAGCACATCCCCCAGCGGCCCCAAGACAAGGGCCATGTGGAATTCATTCCCCTGCCCCAACTAAGCCAGCCCAGCCTGACGACGCTGCACCTCCGTCTCCCAGACAATCCAGGGATGGCTCAGGCCAGCTGCTCTGCCTCCCGCCTGACACGCCCACCCACACCCCTCCTTGCTGGGGGCAGCGTGTGTGGCCCCTGACACTCAGCCGGGGCTTGCAGTCAACACAGCAGCAGGAGAAAACAGGGCCCAGAGGAGAGGAGCCTGTCAGCCGCCCGGCTCAGCACAGCCTATGGCGTGTGAGGGATCGGCTAGCCCCCCTGTGCACACACAGAGCCTAAAGTGGTCTGAAAAAAGTGGGGGGGTCTCACAAGCGGGGAGCCGCAGCTGTGGTAAGACAGGGTTTAAAGTGCGGAACCTCAGCAACCCCGTTCGATGTTAAATGTTCCCTTTGTCGAACTGCAACCCCTTCTGAGTTCCCCAACCCCACATGCACTTGGAGCATTGGCCACGTACCTGCAACTGCTTACTCGCCCCACAGCTCTCCCATTAGCCCGTCTCCTCTCGCTCACACAGCATCACACACACAGACACACATCAGGCTCCCGCCCCTTCCATCCCCCCACCCAGGAGTCACTTAGAATTATCAGCCCATCCCTCTGGGGCTCACCATCCAGCGCTGCTTCTCTTCCTGTGGGATCCCCTTCCCCATTCTCTATCCCCCTCCTCTCCCTGCCCCATTCTCTCCTCACCGCCCACCCTGCATTCTCTGTTCCCTGCTCTGGGCTGCGGCTGTTCCTGACCTCAGCCCACTGGCTGCTGATGGCTCCAGCATGTGGACTCTGCTGTGTGTTTCCACAGGCCCACGGGAGCGTCCCTGGTTCCTGTTTTTCATCCTTCAGGAGGAAGTTTTGTTAGTTTCCAATCCCGGTCCTGGAAATTCCAATGGCATCTCACTTAGGCTCCTAGCTGGAGCCTGGGGAGCGTCCCTGCGGCCTTACCTGCCCTTCCTCATCTTCCTCCTGAGGGTGTTCTCTGTCTGCACCATAAGGCGAGTCTAACAGAGCCAACTGCGGGGACCCTAAACCAGAGAGATAAACAGTCACCAGGAAGCCATGTCAAACACCCCCGAGGGCTTGTGGGGGGGAGGGTTGACAGGTCTCTGACCTGCCCTTCAGACACAAGGGGAGTGCTGGCAATGGGACGGGTTTGGAGTCTTCTCAGATCAGCATCCATAAGTGTAGTTGTCTGTCAGAGCCATAACTAACCCTCTGTACCTTAGGAGACCCCCATCCCATCCCACCCCACCCCTGGCTCCTTCCACCCACTACACACGCATTTCCGTGTTCCTCTCAGGGTTATCGGCGCCAGCTGTGCCGATCTGTTCCAGGATCAGTTTGCCGCTGCGGGAGCCCAGGTACGGCACCCTCTTAGGATTGGTTTGCAAGAGGCGACGCTGCACAGTGAGGGGGAGTTAAAGGGCTGATCTGTAGGGCCCTGCAGAGCCACAGTGGCTGCCTGCAGCAGATATTAAAGGGAGTGGGTGGGGATGAGCTCCGTGTCGCAGCGAGATTAGTCCAGGGGCGGTGCATGGTGGGTGTGTGCAGGCACATGGGCACCAGCAGCAAGCTAGAGCAATGGGATTGATGGTAGACGAGTCCGAGAGGAGCTGGAAGCCCCTGTAGGTTAGATGTGGGGAGCCAGGGACCTGCCGGGGGGGGCGGTGCCACATTAATGGATCCTTTCCAAACTGTCCAGGAGGAGGCAGAGATGCACAGACAATGTACTGCAGACAGCATGACCCAGTGGGCAGGACACCGGCCTGGGTGTCAAGAGCTCTGAGGTCTATTCTTGACTGCCATTGGCTTGCCATGTGACCTTGGGCAAGTCACATGATGCCTCCGTGCCTCAGTTTCCCTATTGAGGTAGTATGGCTTACCCCATGTTATAAGGCGCTGTGCACTTGGCGGTAGTGTCTCCCTGGTAACTACAGGAAGTAAGGTCAGCTCCCTGGGCCGTGCACAAGTCAGCGGTCAAGTCTCCCACCCACCTCTCTCATGGTGCCACTGGGCGAACCCCCAGACAAATCAGCAGGACTGCAGAGCACCGGCAAGGCTGGGAGACAGGTGGGGCAGGAGTGCACCGCTTTGTGGGGCTCACGCAATCCAAGGGCTGGAGCTACCTCCAAGTCGCAGGGACTCCCACGAAGTGAACAAAGACTCCAGGGTGCATCACTGCCTGAGCACCTCCATCGCCTCCCCCACTAGCTATGCCTCGGCTCTCGCAGAGGCAGGAGGGGATGGGAGCCCCCAGAATTAGCTCCGATTCCGAAAGCCGGCCGTAAGGGGCTAGCCCTGTGCAGAGCGGGCCGGGGGGTCCCATCTGGACGTGGAGTTACAACTCCCAGGGCTCTGCGTTCCCGTGGGCAGCCCAGTTCCCTTGGCCAGTCACCCTGACTGCGCCTAAGGGGCTCCGCTCTCACCTGCTGCATCGATGCCATGTGGGAAGAGCCGCTCCTGAACCATAGAGCTGATGTCACCAAATACGTCGTCCTCCTCTCTGTCTGCGTCAAACTGAAAGAGGAAAGACAGACAGAGACGGCCGTCAGTCGGGTTCTGGGGGGCGGGGGAGGGGTGTGGTGGGGGAAAGGAGATTGGGAACCCCACTCCACTCTGGGGTTCAGGACTCCCCCACCGTTAATCCCACCTGCATCTCAGACGAGCGAGACCTCAGGGCCACAGTGCACATTAGACAGGTCAGTGCACCTGTGAGCATGCCCCATGCTTACCCTTTGTGATGAGTACAAGAGACCTGGAGCCAGTATGTGTCAAGACCCTCAATGAAGTTGGTAACCAAGACGTCAAGACCCAAGGCTTGGATCTGTGCAAGACCTGGTGTCTCGGACGGCTGACTAGACCAGCTTCAGTGGGAAAGGCAGTGTCCCAACCCAGGCATGGGCTGCCCTGACGGAGCCTTACCCGGACGATGACGCTCTTGTCCTGGTAATATTTCACAATCAGTGGGATGTTCTGCTTGAAGGTCTCCACCCTCCGGTCAATGGCATGGGCGTTATCGTCCGGCCGGCCCTGCTCCTGCGCCCGTTTCTCCAGACGCTGCCGGAGACGTTGGTTGGAGCAGGCCAAGAAAACCACCAGGTCTGGGGAGCCTATCTGCCAGTGAGAGAGACGAGCACCCGATGGCAATACAGCGGTGATCCCTTCCCTCTGGGGGGCTCTGGGGAGTCCTTGATGGGCCCGACAGGGCTCTGAGGATTTCAGGGCTCCTTGGGATCCGAGACCCCATCGCCAAAGGGCTCTAATGGCTCCCAGCCCCTCCGCATCAACACCCCCCGTTCCGCAGAGGAGCTGCACGTCTCCAATGAGTCCTGCTATCCCACAGAGGGGTCTGGAGAGCCCCAGGGCATCCCCAAATCAGCCTGTCCCTGTCCCTCAGGGGCTAGAAAGTCCAGGCATTCCCAGTACCCTCAGGGCTGAACTGAGTCGATCATGATCATATCTGGGACCCTGAGCACAGACGTGACTCCTCCCTCTGTGGCGCTGGCCAGGCTCTCACCGTCCTCCGGCACTGCAGGAACAACGGCAGGTGCCTGACGTGTCCTCGGAGAGGAGGGGCACTACCATGGCAGCTCCAAAGCGCAGGCTGACACCCGGTGCAGAGGGTCCAGTGGGACCAAAGGTGTGTGTCTTAGGAGAGGAGGGGAAAACAGAGCCATGCACCTGCCCTTGGCCAGCAAAGGGTCACCGAGAGCAACGGTCTTTGTCCTCTGTGTAGCTGGGTTATGCCAGGCCGTGCCCTGTATCCTCAGAGAGCAGAGCCTGGAGCAGGGGCATACGCCCTTAGGGGGGGAGGAGGGGGCAGAACGGAGGGGCTCCGCCAACATCCAATAACCAGAAAAAGGGACAGGACAAAGCAGCACATCCAAGGAGGATAGCGCCAGGTGAGGGGATGCTCTTCGGAGAGGCCCGGGGCACAGGGTGTCAGAAGAGGGGCACACACCGTCAGAGCGGGCCCCAGGGAGTCGGTGCCTGGTGAGGGCGCAGGGAAAGGGGCAGCCCAGGACGGACAGGAAAGCCTTGTAAAGCCCCTTTGTTTATCCACAGCTGCACCTCACCTGCTCCTCGAAGGTGAAGGCCTGTCCTATCTCCCGCGGGAACCCGTCCACCACGAAGCCGTTGGCGTCTTGCTGCTTAATGAACTGCCGCTTCAGCTCCTCAATGGTAGTTTCCTGCAAGGCAAAGAGACCTCTCAAGGGGCTGGTAATGGGGGATGGAGACCGAGCCTCTCACCTACAGGCCACTGGGCTGAACCCAGCCCGGCTCAGACGGGATCAAAAAGTCATTCCCAGTTGGCGGTTGCCGGGTGGCCCCTGACTGCAGAAGGCAGGGAGTCTCTTGCGGGCTGCCTGGATGCCCCCTCGGGCTGCGCTGAAGAGGTGATAGGAAGCTCTGGCCATGACTCACGGGTGGGGCCAGTTCCCCGTTGGCGATGATCTTGGCGATCAGCTCCCACTTCCTGTCGCTGGTGGCGTGGTGGATCAACTGGTTGCGCAGGATCTCACCGACCGAGATGCAGACGAAGCCGAAGTGGGAGGCCATCTTGGTGCTCTGAGTGCCCTTCCCGCTGCCAGGGCCCCCTGCCAAGCAAGAGAGGGTCAAGGAGGCATCCGTGCCTGAGCACCCCCAAGCCTCGGCCAACAGGCTCTTTCCTTGCCTGGCCAAGGTTTTCCCCAAGGGGTACGTGCGTGCAAGTAAGTTACCTACTAGCAGCTCTGGAAAAGCTCAAGTGGTAATGGCCGTGTTCTTCGAGCAAGAGAACATGGGTTCTACTCCTGGTTCCCCAGATATTCATGGATTTATCAAGCCCCTGGGTCTGTTGTCTGCAGCATGCGCATTCAACACAGGTGCCAGGGTCGAGTCCCCTGTATGGGATTAGCCAACTTTGGGCTTCTTCACTGAACTGCTGAAGGCAGCTGAGTTCCTGCCATTGAATACAAAGGCCTGGTTCTTCTCTCACCTACACCGGTGTAAATCAGGAGGAAACCCGTGGAGTTTCACTGATGTAAGTGTGGGAGAAGCTGGCTGCAGGCATTAAAGGGGTAGGAGGCCATTTCCCCCAAAATAGCTACACTAGCAACAACATATGTAAGTGAGACAACAACCAAATGCCCTCCAAACTCATCAGGAATGGTGGGGAAATAGAGAAGGAAGCAGCCGTCCTTAGGGGAATAATGATCCTTCTCCAGCGCCTCCCATTCCAGGATCTCAAAGTGCTTAACACATATTTATGAATTAACCCTTTCCAGCCCCCCAGCAAAGCAGTGCAGCATTATGCCCATTTTACAGATGTGGAAACTGAGGCTTGTAAATTGTCCTCTTCCTTAGTATGTGGCTGTCTAATAGGGAAACCCACTGGAGATTACAGGACGCTTCTTCATTTGTCTCCCATCTCTATCTCCCCGTCCTTCCTCTGCCTTTCTTCTCCCCTCCCTCTCCCTCTCCCATGCTCAGTTATTCCTCCGCCTCTCCCCAGAGGGATTACCCAAGCTACATGGCTCATCCCACAGCTGTAGGTAAGCAAGTTTCTCACCAATCACAAAGATGATTTTGGGGCGGGGTCTACTGGGGTCGAAGACGTCATACTCCTGGATCAGTCCAGTGGACTCTGTCATGTCCGAGTCACTCTCGATGGAGAACTGGCTCTGGATGGGTGGCAGGCACCCATTCCGGCGGTATGGCCCTGCAAGAGGGTCTGCAAGAGAAACCAGGGGCAATGCATCAGCTGCAGTGGGACTGCACATGGTCCACTGGGAGGAGGGGCTGGATATGGGGCAGGGAGCGGTTGGAGGGGGCGGAGGTTCTGGGGGACGGTCAGGGGACGGGGAACGGGAGGGGTTGGGTAGGCATGGGAGTTCCAGGGTGGTGGTGGATGGGGTCAGGGCAGTCAGGGGACAGGGAGCGGGGCGAGTTGGGTAGGGGGTAGGGTCCTGGGGGGCAGTTAGGGTGGGGGGGGTCTCAGGAGGGGGTGGTCAGGGGACAAGGAGCGGGGGGGTTGATGGGTTGCAGGTTCTGAGGGGGGCAGTCGGGGGCAGTAAGTGGGTTGGGGTCGGATGGGGGGGGGAGAGACAGGCACGTGGGGCTTATACTCACCGCGCGGTTCCCAACCGGGTCTTCGGTGGCACTTCGGCGGCGGGGGGGGGATGGTGTCTTCACTTGCTCCAGGTGAAGGACCCACCGCCGAAAACCCGGAGTGAGTGAAGACCCCCCCACACACACACTGCCGAAGTGCCACCGAGGACCCGGTAGGGAACCGGTTTTTAGGATTTGGGGAGCTCATCACTGCAGGTGTGCATGCAGGTGGGCAACAGGTGTGTGCCTGGGCATGTGCAGGTGCACACAAGTCTGTGCCAACCTGTTGGCAGACATGCTCACGCATGTGCACTGGGATCTGTGAGCATTTGCACCTGCATGGTCTTTGTGTTGTTTGCACGTACTCAGGCCCCCGAGAAAGTTTGCCCACGAGCAGTCCTGCCCGATCCCCCCGACTCTGAACAGATGCCAGTTCAAGGTGCAACTCACCTGTCCAGAAAATGGGTTTCTTCCCTTGCCCGCCATTGATGGGGGGTAGGGTCCGCCGCTCCTGGCCAATGAAAGTGTCCCATTGCACCTTCTCGGGACCACCCAGCTCCCGAACCTTCTGCAAGCAGCACTCCAGGTAGTCGATGGGGTCTTCAGGGCAGTAATACATCAAGCCCGTTAACATGCTCTGGGAAGGAAGCAGACACAGGTCAGACATGAGAGACAGCAGGGAAAAGAGAGGGAGAACTGGGTGGCGAAATTCTGCAGAGCAGGTGGGCCGGTGATGAAATCTGTGGAGTGCTGGGATCATCTCTGCCTGTTCCTGCTGGGTGGCTGCATGGCTCTGGTGTACTAGAAGGAGGGATGGAGATGAGGGAGGCGCATGTCCCTCCAGGAGCCTAGCAGGACACCATATAGCCCAAGTCCTGGCGTGTGTTTATGCTCAGAGACTCACACTTTCATTACACTGGTGGGTGCCTTGGTTTTACTGTGCTTGACGGCTGCATATTTTGCAGTCCAAGGAGATAGTGAGCAAGGCCTGGCTATTCTCAGGTGTGAGGGGGCACCTTCCTCTGAAACCTTTGCTACTGATGGCTGCAAATACCTGACACTGGGCTGGCTGGACCATAGGGCTGATCCAGCCTGGCAGTTCCTAGAAGAAGGAAAAGCGACCCAGGGACGTCCGTCACAGCAGCACTCAGCCAAAACACAAATGCACCCATCGGCAGGAAGAAAAAGGAAGCCGCAGAAGGGCTCTAAACCAAGCTGATCTCTACAGAGATTCCACGGGGCTATGAGCAGACTCCTCCCAGCTTCCTTTAGGGATTCAAGGCAGGAGAAGGGCTCTCTGGGGCATGGCATGGCAGTGGCAGCCTGCAGATTTCTCATGAACTCTGCAAAAACCTGGCTAATGTGGGTGCTGGACAGAAAAGGGGGACAAGAGAGTGGCAGAGAGGTGGACAAGCACACACCCAGTGGCCAAAGTTGGTACTGCAGAGCAGGGGGATTACTGTATCTGGGGAGCCCTCCAGAGAAGGAAAGCACTGGAAAGGGGCCCCAAAAGAAACTCCACCCCCAGGGGTTTTAGCAGCACAATGTAGGGGACATGGGAGAGGTTTGCTGGGGGCAGGAAGGACCTTTGAGGATCTGGGTCAAAACCACTCGTGTAACTTATATCCCAATCCACACCTGAATTACCTCCTCTGTCCGTACCACGCCACAGTTCGGGGAAAGACCCGCACCAAGACACAGCCGCCTTTCCCCAGGGAGCTCCAGCACAGAGCTAGGATTAAACCACCTCCCTACATAGCAAGGCAGGGAGTCCGCTGCTTCGAACAGGGCGATGGGAGTGAAGAGACCTGGGGTTTGTGTCTGGCTCTGCCACTGACTCACTGTTGACCTTGGTTAAATCACTTCACCTCTCCAGGCCTGTTTCCATCTTTGTCACACGGAGCTAATGAACCTGGCCCACCCTCAGGAACGGTGCAATTACAGCGCAGCATCCAGCCTCCTCTCTCCAGCAACGTTATACCACGTTCTTTCTGCTTGCTGGCAGCCAGCACTGTGTAGCCTCCGCTATTACAGCATCTGCTCTAGCGAACCACCGTCGTGCTGGGCCCACTACACTGAGACATGACTCGCCTGCGATATTCTCTGGGCTAGCGCACAGCTTCCGAGCACTGAGACGTGACCTAGCACAGAACAGCACCTGGGAACCAGCCCAGAGACACAGCTCCAGCACATTGGCTGTGGGTCAGATTCTGCAGCTCACACCAGGGAAGGAACTCAGGAGAGCGGTGGAATAAGGGTCTACTTGGCGTGAGTGATGGGGGTGGAATCCAGCCCTATCTTATCAGTGCTTAGCAGAGCAGATATCCTTAAAGCACTTTGCAAATATTCACTAACGAATCCTCTTATCAGCCTGCCGAGGCAGGTACCTACAGAGGAGAGAAGTGAAGCATAGAGAAGTGACATGACTTGCCTAAGGAGGCAAAGGGCCAATAGAAGAGGTAGGAAAGAGAACCCAGGTGTCCTGATTCCCCCTGCTCCAACCCCTCAGCTCACCTGTGTCTCTCTCAGTGTGTGGTATCCAGGGGTGCTAGGCCTGCAACACCACTGCATGACGTTCCCAGGGATAAGCAAGGAGCAATAATGAGAGACAAGTGCAGTCTCTGAGCCACATGACCACAGGGTCGCCTACAGCCCTGTGGCCCTCGGACTATCGTGCAGGTGGGAAGATCGCCTTCTTTGATTCCCACTGGCGCTGGTGCTGCTGGCAATGCTGCTCGCTTGTTATATTAATGAACCACAGCTCGCTCATTTCCACGTCAGTGTTTGCTAACAGCCATGATGAGAAGCTGCAAGCGCCTCCAACCACTCGAAGCAGCTAGGAACAAAATGTGGGGGGGGGAGCACGGACGCTCCAGCCCAGCCACGGGAACACACAGCCTGTGTTGGGGGGAGAGGGGTGCACCTGGCAGGATCAAAGGCAACTGCAGGGGATATGAGTGCCACAGCTCCTTTCAAAGTGGATCCTTCAAAGCGCCGTTGCGTGAGAGAGCATAGGCCTGGGAGCGGTGAGTGCTCCAAGCCAGGACACAGAAGTTTGCAGGTTGCTATGGGCCCCGTCCGGAAGAGTCTTCTGCCATTGGAGAATAATAAATCCCTAGCTCTTGTCATCAGGCAAACGCCAAGCGCTCGGCAAAGATTTGAGAGTTGCAGATGTTAGGGCCAGAAGAGATTATTAATCACCCAGTCTGTCTGCCCTCCTGTAGGACACAGGCCAGAGAATCTCAGCCCGTTACCCCTCTACTGTGCCCAATAACTAAAGCACATCTTCTGGGAAGGTGTCCAGTCTTGTCTTGAAAACCTCACCAGACGGAGAATCCACCACTGCCCTGGAAGGTTGTTCCTATGGTTAATCACCCTCACTGTTAAACAAAATGGCGCCTTATTTCTACTCTGGATTTGTCTGGCTTCAGCCTCCAGCCACTGGTTCTCACCATACCTGTGCATTCAAGGGCCAGTTAGGGATTTTTTCCCCACAGAAGTCCCTATACGCAGGGAGCCAGGCTCGGAGAGAGGAAGGGACTCGCTCAAGGCCGTAGAGAGCATCAATGATAAAACCGGGAAGGGCACTCAGGGGCTCCCCCCTCATCACTTCACACCCTTGCACCGAGAGCCCTGCTGGGGGGTGGGGGTGGCGCTGCACTCGGACAAGGCTTGGACTGAACATTATTCTACAGGGCCACTCTTGCTGAGCCCCTCCCCCCACGTGCCTTTTCATGCCCTTCCCCAAGTCCCTCCTGACTCTCTTCCCCACATCTTGGAGGATGAATTTCTAGAGCTGGGCGAGGATTGGGGGCAGGAAGAGGCAGCGAGACGCCAAAGCGACGGGTGCTGTGTATGACTCCTGAGAGAACGACGAGTCAGCCATTCTGCCCTGACGTGCCAAGGTGCCTGCAGGATCGGGGCCATCGAGCAGCTCGCAGGGTCCTGGCAAGTTGCTGAGGCAGCCCTTAGAATTAACCCTTCAGTGACCCAGGTACCAAGCTCTGGATGCAATTTTGAATGGGCAATGAAATAAACAATGACCTCACACAGCCTGCAACATCCCCCTGAAAAGCAAACAGTCACGCCCATCAGGGAGGGGACCGGACTGGGGCTCTCCATTCACAAGCCTGGATCACACTCTATCCCATACTGGAAGCAGCTGGACTCTTTCTAAGAGGAAACACTCCAGCAAGCCACGTGCTGAAAGCCAGAGTGCCAGTGTCACCAGCGTGGCTGAACCACACGCTGGTTTTGGAACCTGGGAGCCCTGCAGTGGAGGATGGTAGGAGACCACAGGGTTTTCTTCCAGCCTGTTGTCCCAGTAACAACGTTAGCGCTTTCCATACACTGTCAGTCCACCCAGCGCTCGGGCAAGGGAGAGCAGTCTCGTGCATTATGCCCACATGGCAAATGGACAGACTGTGGTGCACACACACCGAATCCAGGCTGCCCAAAAACATTGCCAGAGGACAGACAGATACAGACACACAAACGCATCGCATCATTAATATCGATTTTTTTGAATTCCTGGAATGCTCTGGGCTGTTGAGAACTAACCAGCACGCAGCAGGAAAGTCATCCTAATGCTGCAAGTATTGGTGACACTCAGGGTCCACAAAGCAGAAACGCCTCTGTTCGCCTCCCTGCGCTGGGGCCACTCAGGTTCTCTTATCTACAACGGTGACATTTACACCGGTACAGTGGGTCCACGTGAAGCTTCAGGTTAAGGGTGTAAGTGCTGGAGGGGCTTTGAATTTCACCCTTCCTTAGGAACAATCTACAGCTTTCTGCAGTGGGGAACGCCAATCCTCATGCTTCAAGGCATAAGGTGATCACCAGCTGGGGTCAGGATGAAATTCTTCTTCCTGGTGCAGAACTGATCAGGTGCATAATAGACAGGGACTATAGAAACCAGAGGGAGATTTGGGCCAGATCTCTGGGGCTTTATGTTCTCATTTTGTTTCTGCCTCTGCTCAGCTCTGTGTTTTAAAGCCAGCTGTTACTGGAAAACCAAAGGAAAGCCCCTCCGAAAACACTAGTAAGGTTATTAGCGTCAGCTGCTCCTGCTGCAGCCCATTGTATAGCTGCTCCATAATATTCCTCCCGCTGCCATCGTAGGAGCCCAAAAGTATGGAGCTAATTTCGCGGCACATGCCACCCTCGGCCTTATTTGTAAGGACAGTGGTGAGTGTCTCAGTTAATTCAATAATCGAGACTGTCTGATGCTGGCCTTGTTGCTATGCTGTTAGTGCTTCGTATACATCAGGCCAAACTCTCGACTCCATTACACCAGCGTAAATCAGGAGTCCATTGAAATCAGTAAAGTTGCTCTGCATTTAGGTTGTAGCTCGTGAATGGTTCTTCTGCTCTTCCCCCCGCCCTCCGCCCCCCTCCAGCACGGCCTTGTCAATCTGTCAAACCAAGATATGCAGTCACACTTCATGGGGGTGTTGTGGGGGGGGGGGGAAGGAAGCCCCCCTCCCAAATCAAACAGCTGAGAGATCACTCAAGCAGCTGCCCCTTTCAAATGTACAGCAGTTTTGAATTCTATACCGGATGCTCCTGCTGGTGAATGGGACGCTGGATCAGTACATCAGCTAGCTGCTTGTGGAAAAATACCCAGATGCCAAACGGGTAACAATGCCATCCCTGAGAGTAACCCCACAAAACCCCACGAAGACTAACGGGGTCAGTTCAGCTCTGGATTCTGAGTCTCCGCTCACCTACCCTGGGTTAGATCCAGGGAGAGACACTGGGGCAAGCAAGAGGAGAATCAGGCCCATTCTCTCAATCCACACACTGCATTGCCTGGATTCGAAGGGCGAGGAAGCAGGCACCTCTCTGTAATTCTGCCTAGAGTGAAAGCCTGAATGATGCCAAGAAGGTTGGGGAGGCCAGAAAGCCATCGGGAGAGCCCACATCCTCAGCACGGGTGGGAAATCCACACATGCAGATTTATTGCATCTCTAATCAGGACAGGACAGCGCTGGAGGTGGCAGGTTTCCGGATCAGAGAGGGCTTGGCCATTCCTATCTTCCTTTGAACCTGCCTCTTCTGAGCCTCACCAACTGCTGGATGTGCCCGGGCAAAACATACTGCCCATTGAACCAGATATAGCCAAAGCCTCCGTTCAGAGGTAGGGTGGGGAAGGGGACGTGGGGAAAGGAAGCAGAGGGAGGGGTAAAGCAGATGAGGGCACAAAAGAAGGTGGGTTATTCAAGAGCAGGAGGATTCAGGGTGAAGGGGCACCTACAGAGAGGGAGGGGGAGGGTCTACAGGCAAGAGTGGGGATTGGGACGAAGGTAAATGAGAAGGGAGTAATTGAACAAATCATACAGGGGAAGGAGGTAAAAGGGGAGACAGGGGAGAGGGGACAGGGTGAGAGCGAACGGAAGGAGTCCAGGGATACGAGGGGAGAGCGGACTAGGGGTGCTGGTGGAGGGCATGGTATATGAGGGGAGGGGAATACTATAAAGGTGCTGGAGGCCGTGAGGTATGAGGGGAGGTGAAGGGGAGGGATGTAGAGGGAGGGTGGCTGGGGAAAGGTGGTGTGAGGGGAGGTGGAGGGGAGAATGTGGAGGGAGGGGTGGCAGAGGACGGGGCTTTGAGGGGAGGTGGAGGGGAGGGATGTAGAGGGAAGGTGGCAGAGGATGCAGGTGTGAGGGGAGGTGAAGGGGTGGGTGGCAGAGGATGGGGCTTTGAGGGGAGGTGGAGGGGAGGGATGTAGAGGGAAGGTGGCAGAGGATGCAGGTGTGAGGGGAGGTGAAGGGGTGGGTGGCAGAGGACGGGGCTTTGAGGGGAGGGATGTAGCAGGAGGGTGGCAGGGGACAGGGGGTATGAGGGGAGGTGGAGGGGAGAATGTGGAGGGAGGGTGGCAGAGGACAGGGCTTTGAGCGGAGGTGGAGGGGAGGGATGTAGCAGGAGGGTGGCAGGGGACGGGGTATGAGGGGAGGTGAAGGGGAGTGATGTAGAGTGAGGGTGGCAGAGGACGGGGGTGTGAGGGGAGGTGAAGGGGAGGGTGGCATGGGGACGGAGTATGAGGGGAGGTGGAAGGGAGAGATGTAGAAGGAGAGTGGCAGGGGGTATGAGGGAAGGTGGAGGGGAGGGAAAGGCGGGGGCACGGGGTATACGGGAGGGGTACACGGGGTATGGGGCTTGGGGAGGGGTTACCGGGGATGGGAGTGGGCTGGGCTCTGGGGTCCCCGGGGCTCTCTGTGCAGAGGGGGCTGGAGCTGCACCCGGACCGGGAGAGCCTGGGACCCCCGGCGCTTGGCTGGGATCTCCCAGCGCGGAGCGGGGCGCAGCCCCTCAGCCCCAGGGCCCGTCCCCTGCCCCGGCGCTCACCTCGAAGAGCTGCGGGATCGCTCTCCGCGAGAGATAGTCCTTCGCCTCCGCCGCGGTCATGCTGCAGCGCGCAGCGCCGGCCCGGCCGGGCAGGCTCCTCCCGTGGGCTGGGGCAGGAGGAGCCGGGTCCTGCCCCTCCCCTGCGCCCGTGGCTGTGACAGGCGCCCCCTCCCCTTCTGGGGGCGAGGGTCGGGAGACCGGGCTGCAGGGACCCACCTTGGAGGGGGTCTGGGAGCTGCAGGCTGTGGGTCCTGAGCTCTAGGATCTGGGGGGTGGAGGCCTGGGGCTGGGAGCTATGGGGCTGGGGCTGCGGGGGGGGGGCAGGGTGATGTCTCTCTGGAGGGACTGGGGGGCTACAGGTTGTGGGTCGGGGGAGATGCAGGCTGTGGGGCTGGCGCTGCAAGATCTAGGGGGGAGGTGCAGGCTGTGGGCCTGGGGCTGCGGGATTTAGGGGGGAGGTGCAGGCTGTGGGGCTGGGGCTGCGGGATTTAGGGGGGAGGTGCAGGCTGTGGGGCTGGGGCTGCGGGATTTAGGGGGGAGGTGCAGGCTCCGGGGCTGGGGCTGCAGGATCTGGGGGGAGGAGGAGCTGCAGACTGGTGGGTCCGGGGCTGCTGCTGGGTGGGCAGGGGGAAGGAGGGGCAGGTGCGGGCTGTAGGTCCAGGGCTGGGGGCTGCAGTTCTCAACAGGGCTCATGGGAAGTTGGTCACACGTTGCCCTTCCCCCAGGCCATGTTTGCTGCCCAAGTTCAAATCTGGGGCCTGGGCAGGAGAAACCAAGGCAGAAGCTGGAACCCAGGGCAGCCTTGGCAGAGGGGTTTACACAGAGGAGGTGGGGTCTGCCTACTCCCCAGGGAGGGCGGTAGGAAGGGCCTGGGGGAGAGGAGAGCAAGCCCAGACCCCCACCCCCAACTCAGAGAGCAGGGCCATGTCCTCATTGCAGGCCTAGGGCAGACATGGGGGGACAGGGGAGGGGACGGACACGGGACCTGCCATAAAGCCACTAGAAATGAGGCTGTGGTTCAAGCAGCTGAGAAGTAGAGTCTGGCAGACACCCCAGTGTCACTCAGCAACAGTCAGCAATAGCAATAGAGTCAGAAGCTGCCTTCCACCCACCTCCTGCCCTCACAGGGCTGGATAAAACTCATCTGTCCTCTCAGTGAACCAGGTTCCACTTGCAGGGGTCTTTTGGCTGCCGTCATCCCATCAGCTCTCCAGCCGGCCGTGGAGTTCAGGAGAAAAAGGCAAGACCTTGAATTTCTAGGAGAAAAAACAAGCAGACACCCCACCCCCTTGTTTCTGGACTGGAGGGGTCCCTTTTCAGGCCTTTTTCCTGCACCGCAAGGAAGCAACGTCAGGTCTATTTCTGTTTAGCTTTGTGGTGGCCCTGATCCTGCCCTAGGGCCAGCACCAGCATCACTATCCCCAGCCTGAAGATGCACAAAAGGGACCCCAAAACGGCCACAAATACGTAGAACTTATGTAAAATGAGGACGTATCTAGAGGCCTCAGGCCGGGATCAGGCCCCACTTCATAGGCTGCACCCAGACATCACAAAGAAGGCCCTTCCCAGATAACATATGGTCTGAGCAATCAGTCACACCAGTATCCCCGCATCAGCTCCATAGTGTCACTTTACCTGCAGGACCCATGGGACTTGAAATCCTGATGCTGGACTAGTCAGATTAGGAAGGTTTGTATATAGCAACTTTATTTGGGGGGGGGGAGGCTATAGCAAAGGGCAATTGAGATCACCCAGCATCAGAAATTGGTCCTCAACTGTGTCTTGTTTTGTTCAGATTTTGCCAGGGCCCTGGCTTTTTCTCTATTTATCTAGCGCCCATCACCAATGTATCCGGACAACTCCCCACTATTAATAGATGTATCCTCACAACGCACCTGAATGACAGGGGAGGAGTATGAGCCCCATGGCAAACTCACAGGGAGATTAGGGGCTTTCCCCATAAGACCTTTCTTCCTTCCACTCTCCCCACTGTCCTAGCAGGCACAGAGAGGGCACTGCTGTTGGGAACTTCCCACCACTGACCACGGTGCTGGCCTCTGCTTTTCAGAAGCATTCACACTGGAGACCTAGAGAGAACTACATGGGAAAGAAGCTCACAGTATTATACAACCCGCTCAAGCACTGCTGGGGGAAAGTTCACAGTGCTGGCGAGCGAGAGGGCATAAAACACTTGAATGAACCAAGTCCGTTCCATTGTTACCAGCAGACATCACTAGAGCAGCCTCTCTCTGAGGCCTTGGAACGACACAAGAGCCAAATCCACAGAAACATGGCGGCTAAGAGCATAGCAATATTTATTCCCTTACAAATCGTTACAAAACATTCACCCTTTGCTGATTTCACAGACAATCCCAGGTACAGGGGGTCACTAGTAACACAGCTCAAGGCTACCAGATGTGTTATGCTGACACTTCACGGCAGCTCATGAGGATCTGGGCCTTCGTGCTGAGTGAGGGGACCTGCAGTCAGAGAGGGCCTGGCCCAGAGCGACCGTTCTCCTTTAGCCTGGGCCTTTTAGTACTTTGAACCCCTTAAAGGGGCTCTGGCAGGTAGTCTAGGCTCAACAACGAACACTTTTACATTGGTATAATCTAACCAGACTATAATAAACCTTTGCACACCATGTCTGTGAGGATCTCACACAGCCAATTAAGCCTCACAATGGCCCTGTCAGCTCGATTACTATCATGACTCCCATTTGACCGATGGGAAACTGAGGCACAGGGAGGCTGCACTGCAATTCAGCGGCAGCGTCAAGAACAGAATCCAGGAGTCCTGTCGGGCTGCGTTTGAACATAAGCCACTGGATTCTTAGTGCCCCGTGTGTTTGGTTTTTTAAATCCATGACTCCACGGCTGAAAAATTGATTTAAAAAAAAGCCAGTAGTCACTATCTGTGGATCTACAAGCAAAACATCATGTTCCTCTGGCTGCCTGCACAGCAGCAGGAGCGAATGAACAAATGCTTCCCCCGGTGCTGCTGTGACACCATCCGTGCAGCTCCTGTACAAAAAAGGATGTTGTGGTCAGATAAGGTGCCACAGAGGTTAATGCTGCTGTTAAATCAAGAGGCAGTGTCGAGATCCATTCAAAACACTGGAAAATGTCCCCGCTTGCCAGCTGTGAAAGGATGGAACTGGGAGGGGAAGAAATTGCATTGCCAAGTTCTTCCACAGCCCAAGAAATGGAGAGTGGTGGGGGAAAAAGCAAACCTCAGCACCCCCTTTATTTGCATTGCTAGTTATTTTTATAGCAAACGTCTCACATTAAATGGTACAACCACATGCTGTTATGTTACCATCCAGGTTTTTACATCACACGTTCTATTCAGGTTCCATTTATAGTTCATAAAGGGTTAATAAATGATTAACAGCTGTTCTCATAAATGGCTAATCCATTGTTATTAGAGAGGCTAATGGGTTGCTTATAACCAGGGTTCATTACCATACATATGCCTTCTACTGATGTGCTTCTAATTCATGCTACTCGTGTTCGTAACAGGCTTCTATTCATCATTTATTAACCCTTTATAAATGCTACTTTATATTCACGAGTGACTGATTTTGAGAGGAGCTACTCGGCCGAGCGACTTGACAGTTCTGTTCAAAGGACCATTCGCGGAGTGGTTTAAGCAGATCAGCTGTTTACAGAAGCACAGAAGAGCAGCAGAGAGAAAATCAAACCAAAAGGGGACCAACCCTATTTCCTTTACTGCATGCTACAGAACCCTACCGGGTTTTGCAGAATTTGCCAGTACAGGACAACATGTACGGCTGGGCTTTCCAAAGGGTCCGAAACACATGAGGGGAGCAAGGCACCTAACAGCATTCGATCCCTTTGAAGGCCTGGCCTGGCACCCATGGGTGCTGAGCACCCATGACTCCCAGTGATGTAGATGGGGGTCAGACTGGCAAGCTGACATCAGTGGAGCTGCAGGTACCAGGCACCCAGCTGGGTTTGCCTCTAAGCCTCCACATCTCACCCTGCTTCTTGTGAAGTGGTTTTTAAAATATACTAACATAACTATTTTAGGAAACCAATAAAAGGACCATGGGGAAAAACCCACTCCCTCACTCCCTCCCCCCCTCCCCCGAAAACATCTCAACAGTGTCGCTTTGAACACCCCCGAAGGTCCTGGCTATGGTGGGGAAGTAGCAGCTCCATAGCCTTCATGCGGAAGGGTAGCCAGGACTTCTCCACTGCCTGTGGAGTCTTTTCCAAAGCTACATCGTCTAGGGTGGCAGTGATGTTTAGAATAGGCACCATGGTGCCCAGCGAGGTCCCAGCTGGTGACACATCGCTGGGCATAGTTTGCTTCCTGTGTCCTGAATATCAGGGGTCACATGATGCTCAGTCACACGGGTGTAAATCCAGAGCATCTCCATTGACTGTAGAAACCAAGAGCAAAGTTTGTTCATGTCAGTGGATATAGATTTGGCTGATCTTCTGCGGGGTGGGGGGGAAAAGGCATTTCCTCCACCAAGGGACATTTGTAAGTTTCAAGGTCCCCTTCCCACCTCCTTGCCATCCCACTCCTGCATGTGCTCCCCGATATCAGCCATGATCAAGACAACTGCACAAGAATCATTCCCACCTGTGGGTGTCAGAGTAAGGGGGGGGGTGATCTGCTCCCAGCTCACACAGACACGCTACAATTCCACTCCAGGGCTGCGTGGAGAATCTCTCTGCTGCAGGGAGGTGTGCCCCCATTCAACCCCCAGAGGTGGAGCACACCGCTGATGGTCTTTCCTCCAGCACGTCTACCAGTCACTCCCTGGCTTTGAAAGAAAACGCTGCTGTATTCTGACCTCATTTACTCTGGTTCAGCCTGAGCAGGCTGGCTGCCGATTCACACTGGTGGACATGGGATCAGAGTCAGGGCCCTGCGCTGTAACCAGTTCACAGTCAGGTTACTCCAGGGCCCAGTCCTGCAGCCCTGCCCCAGACAAAAGTCCCACTGGTTGCAGAGGGGAGTTTTGCTTGAGTGAGGATCTGGCCCACCGTGTTTTGGGCTGTTACTATAAAAGACCGCAGTATGTTTTTAATTTTTTTTGGTAACTTGGAGATTTTCAGCAGCTATTGTTGAGGACTAGGGAAGGGCAAAATCCAACCTGGTGCGTGACTAGAAAGCAGCTGATGGCCCCAAACTGAAGTGCATTTTTCATGCAGTCCCTGACTTGCTGGGGAAGGCAGAGAGGGAAAATGACCATGAGAAACGGCAGAGGTGGGCTGGGGATATGAGAGCAGGACAGAGGGAGAGCGTGGGAGTAAACACAAGGGGCCCAAATCTATTAATCTAAATCCATGATTCTGCATTGCCTACACCTTGTCATTTAAGAGCAGGTTGGACAAACACCTGTCAGGGATGGTCTAAATAATATTTAGTCCTGCCTTGAGTGCAGGGGACTGGACCAGTTGACCTCTCGAGGTCCCTTTCAGTCCTATGATTCCCCCCAGAACAGAGTAACTCCAAACCATAACAGGAGCATTTCACACCTACTCTACCCTGAGCGAACAGGGATCAAGCCTAAGGCTGCATCTACACTAAGAACAGAGCCATGTCTGACACCCACACACGGTCCCCTCAGCTGTGCACGTACCCAGAAGAAGCCGTGTTCAGCAAGCACGGAGTGGAGACCCCTGCCATGCAGTCATGATCAGTGCTTGCTATCGAGTCTCAGGGCCTTGATTTAAGGAGCTCTCAGTATCCTGGCAGTGGCAGGGATCAGAGGCAGCCAGGCAGAACAGCGATCAGACAGACAGAACATGGGAGGCAGCTGAAAAGTGCACAGCTCCTTGTAAGTCAATTCCACCGCCCCTGGTTTGAGATGCTGAGGGTATAATTTCCACTTCCACAGTATTGCTGCCCTCTCTCTTACCACATGGCCACTTGCTCTCCCTGTGCAGACGTTTCACTGGCAAGTGGAGAGACTCAAGAGGTGTGTGTGTGGGGGGGGGGGGGTGCCAATGGTACCAGAAGCAGCAGCAGGAAAGCACATTCAAGAGGCACTGCCCTGAAAATGATATGGAGAAGCCATGCAGAGTGAGCCTAGCAAATGGCACTGCCCCTTGGACACCAGCAGGGAGCGCCATTGCCACACGCTGAGACAGGCCAGGCAGCGAGTGCACCAGCAGCTGCAAGGTCTCTGCAGGACAGCAGCAAGGACACGAAAGCAGGAGGTGCAGCCATGCAGCTGGGGGTGGTCACTGCTGTGTCCTGTCTAGGCGTGGAGGAGGCATTGCAGCCCATGTGGACAGAGCTTGGGGTGCGTGTGTGGGAAGTGGGGAGTCTTAAATAAACCCCAACCCCAGGCCTCCCAGCCCAGTGGGGGTAGCCAGCGTGGCCATGTGACACCAAATCGTGATTTCACAAGTGGGGTTAAAGGAGGGCAGTGACCAGCTGCCAGCCAGCGGAAGGGGAGCTAGGACAGCAAACGCCCTGGCATGCGGCTCTCAGACTGGGCAGCTGGTGATGCCAGGAAGAAGCCATGTCCAGGGCAGCTGGTGATGCCAAAACAAGAGGCGGAGCAGAGGGACCTCCCCACCCCCTGCCCAGTGCCCTCTACAGCTGGGAAAAAACAAAGTCCTGTAGGCGTCGGTGCCCTTTTGAGACTGATACCCCCTTGTCTCCTAGCACACCTCCTAATGATTGTCACACACACACCTCAGTGCCTCGCAGCGACTGTGACAACCTCCATACCTCCCAGCACCTGTGACATACACACCCCTCAATACCTCCCAGTGCCTAACACACACACCCCTCAGGGCCTCGCAACTGTAACACACACACATCACCCTCAATGCCTCCCAGTGACCATGACACCGCCCCTCCCCCCCCAACACCCCTCCCAGTGACCATGACACTCCCCAACACAACACCCCTCCCACACTCCACAGGGCATCCCTGTCTTAAGCAGCCACACAAGGGCTCAGCCCCAGGCAGGAGGGCAGAGAGCTCTCAGGGGAGCGCGGGCTCTGTCATTGTCACGTATGGGGGTCAGTGCTTGGACAGCCTGTTTAAATGTGTCTCATGCCCCCTCCCGAGCCCTGCCTCAGACCCACCTGAGAAGTCTACGCCCCTGAGGCTGGTCTCTTATAGGCCTCACTGGAAACCTGGAGACGCAGGCGGCAGTTTTCCAAGGCAGAGGCTGCCTGGGGCAGGGTTGCACTGTACAGTCAATACAGCCTCAGTATCGAACTGAGCCTAGCAGAGCTGAGAGGGTTACAGTCCTCCCACCTCGGAAATACATTCTCCAGAAGCCAAGAGAGGCGAGACCAGAGCCGCCGCCCAGAGCACTAAGAAGGGGTCAGCTGTTCCATCTGGGCAGCCAGGGATTGTTCCCACTCACTCTCGGGCCTCTGAGCTGATCGCCGGCGGGGCAGTGAGGAGGTGACCTCAAAGCAGGGAGCCAGCGAAGTGCACTATGTGTGTGGCCTGTGCGGGGGAAGGGGACACCATGAATCCAGCAGTGCCCGGTGCGTAGCAGCCCTCCCTGGGCCTTGGGACTGCAAGTCAGGTCACTGGCACCATCCCAATCCCTTCCTCCCCTCACCCAGTCCTTCTGGCCCTGGACAGTGAACCGGGGCAGCCTGTGGTGCGGGGCCTCCTCCCTCAGAGCCCAGCATGGCTCACAGGGTTAATCCAAGAGATGTTTTCCCTTCCAGGTGGAGTTATCCCACTACTGGCACCAACTGCTGGGTCGGGCACTCGAATGGCTCCATGTCTCCTCAGGGAGCCCCTAGTCCCAGGCCGGGTGGGAGAAGGTGATGTTGTAGAGGCTGGCCCAGCTGGCAAAGACCCGTTTCTCCGTGATGAAGCGGTGGTGGTTGCCCTTGTGGCTGCGCTCATTGTGTATGTAGGTGGTGCACTCGTCCGGTCCCTTGGGCTCGTAGTAGTGATATGCCATCTTGCCAGGCTGAGGTCTCCTGCTGTGGAGGACAGAGTTACAGGGTGAGCCGCTGGGGCGCTGCCAGCCGATGGCCGAGCGCTGGGATCCCGGGAGGAGCACCTGGTGGGAGTGGGGTTCTTACCTGCAGTAGTTAGGAGGGACCATCCCGTAAACATGCACCTTGTCACACAACTCCACGGCGATCACCATGGTGAACCAGCCTGTGCTCAGCCAAGACCGGGACTTCTCCCTGCGAGACGGGGAATGGCAGGGGGCCAGCAGAAGGAGGGGGGAGAGAGAGAGAACAAGAAGAGGCGATGGAGAGAGAGACAGAGAACAAGAAGAGGAGGGGGATGCCAGGGGAAGAGTGATGAAGGAAAGGAGTGTAGGATGGAGTTGTGGGGGGGAGGACAGGGAGTGACCAGTTAGGAGAGGGTGGGAAGACATAGAATCATTTTGATTCTCCCATTTGATTCCCCCATCCCCACCCCATTTCTGCTCTCCCGAGGCTCCCCATCACCTGAGCAGCCTGGCTCCCCCTTCCCAGCTAGGGACCAGGATGTACTGCCAGGCAGGTGAGTGGCTCCAGAGGGCAGCATGGCCTCTTTTCATGGGTGTGCATCGCGAGACAGCCCAAGTCATTGGCATTGCAGCAGGGGCAGACAACAGGGATGGGCTGGCCAGCAAGGATGGGGCTCCAGTCACCAGGCATGAGAATGGTACTCCTGGGGGAATTCTGCACCACTGCGCAATGCAGAATTTTGCAGAAATTAACGTTCTGCGTGCAGAATTTCCTTTCCCCCACAGAAATGGGATGCAATGCTGCTAGCTGCCACTAGGGGCCACTGGGCCCACCAGAGCCCAGTTTGCACATAGAAGACACTGCAGGGGGGAAGGAAGGGAGTTTGAGGGTTCCTGGCAGCTGCAGCTCCCAGCATGCCCTGAGGAAGGAGAGGGCGGCCCGCAGGAAACTCCATGCAAGCCTGGGATGGATCATAGAATATCAGGGTTGGAAGGGACCTCAGGAGCTAGTCCAACCCCCTGCTCAAAGCAGGACCAACCCCAACTAAATCATCCCAGCCAGTGCTTTGTCAAGCCTGACCTTAAAAACCTCTAAGGCTGGAGATTCCACCATCTCCCTAGGTAACCCATTCCAGTGCTTCACCATCCTCCTAGTGAAAAAGTATTTCCTAATATCCAACCTAAACCTCCCCCACTGCAACTTGAGACCATTACTCCTTGTTCTGTCTTGGAGCATCAGGCTGTTTCTCCCTCTGGATCCCTGGGTGGGGGGGGGAGCAGGTGTCTGGGCTGGGGGGGCCATGGCTGGGCTGTGTGTGTGTAGGGGGGGTATATGGGCAAGGGGGGGGGCCTGCAGCAGGGCTCTGGGGGGGAGGGGTTGTGGGTGTCTGGCCCTGTCTGGGCTCAGGGGGCAGAGAAACAGGAACTGGGTTGTCATAGGGGTTTCTTTAACTCTCTGCTCCTGGGGGAATTTCTGTGTGTGTCTATAACGATACAGACATACTTGCTGACAGGTATTTTGAAATAAATGACCCAAACAATTGAAACTGGTGTGATTATGCAGTAGTGTTCTGACAAATAAAGTTTGCAGAATTTTAAAATATTGTGTGCAGGATTTGTAATTTGTGAGCACAGAATCGGAGTAGAATGGGAATGGGGCTCCAAGGTACCTGTCCTTCCCGGTCTCTCCCCGGAACAAGTCGTCGAACTGCTTCATGCGCCCGGGGGAGACCACGTAGGCCGACATGTTGGGGAAGGACATGCTGACGTGCTGGAGGATCTTGAGCAAGCTCTTCTGCATCTTGCTGGGCGGCCCCCAGAAGATGAGGATGGTCTCCGGGGTCTTGTTGACGAACTCCTGCGGCTTCTTCAGCACCCTGTAGACGCTGGAGTGAGCCACCACCCGGACCGTGGTCTTGTTGCCCACGTCTGCCTCATAGCCGGTGGTGGGGGCGTCGTTCATGCGGAGGACGCACTCCGATTGGTCGATCTCCGAGCCCAGTTTGCTCCCCAGCAGGTGGCTGGAGCTGGTGATGATCACACACTGGTGGCAATGGGAATTCAGGGACTGGGGAAGAAACCATCATTAGCCAGGACCGTGTGGCCAACTAAGATCTCCCCACCATCACGACCCCGTGCGCCTTCCCTGCTTAGAACGCCCAGGCAACAGCGAGAACAGAACTGAGACCCTTCTCCTCCAGAGACACTGGCCCCTGCCACTTGAGCTATCAGGGGTTCCCTCTAAGGTGACAGGAAATAGGGTTGTTTTTCGGGTACGGCACTGGGCTGGGACTCAGGAGATCTGGGGTCAATTCTTGGTTCTGTCACAGACTCCCTGGGTGACCCTGGGCGATTACAATCTCTCCGTTCCCAGTCTGTGAAATGAAGCCAGGAACACTTCCTTTGTCTATTTAGACTGGAAGCTTTTTGGAGTAGCAACCCGTCTATGTGGATGCACAGCACCTAGCACAATGGGATTCAGATCGGAGAGCATTACGGGCACTGAAATACCGGCGCTCTGGGTCACAGTTCTGACTCCACACTCACATGCTAGTTCACTACCATGCTGCCCTTTGATAAGCACCTTCCGTCCGAGGAGCCCAACCTGCTTATCAGACATTCCTGAACGAACCCTCTGCGCATGCCTGGGAATTACTGCCCCCATTTCACAGACGGGCAAACCAGGGCACAAAGGGGCCAAGTGACTTGCCAAGGGCCAGTTAGTGAGCCGGAAGCAGAGTTGGTAACAGAGTCCAGAAGACCCGATTCCCGGTCCCTTGCTCTCAGCAATGGGAGGTGCTTCCATAATAGAAACACAAAGGTCCACTCTCCAGCTGAGAAGCTCCAATTTGTATCATGTCACCGCTGCTCCACCAACTCCAACTGGGCAGGGTGCAGCCGTACGGAGGCCAGAAAAGTAGTGGCCCTTCATGCTTCTAATGCACGAGCATGCTATCGCGCGGCTCCCCCCAGCGAGCTATAATCCAGCCCTTCCTTCCCAGTGTAAACGCCTGCTGGCCACAGCCCAGACACCCGGGAGCCAGTCTGCGACGTGACCACAAGGGAGCGCCCCAGGGCTCACCCGAGGTGGGCTGCGCCGTACCTTGTTTCCGTAGACGGGGAGGTATCCACTTTTCACCCCCCATTTCTTGAGGTTGGGGGGACGGTGGGATTTCCCTCGCAGGGCAGTGTAGTGAAAAACTTCGTTCCCACTGTTCGAGCTGTAGATGATCAGCAGCATGATCAAAGCAAAGAGAACCACGAAGATTGCAGTGCGCTGGCCCTGGGGGCAGGAAGGGAGAGAGCGGGACTGAGACAGTGCAGCGTCTCCAAGTGCCCTGCCTTTCCGAAGGGCAGCCGAGGGGACCGGCAAAGCTTCTGCAATGGTCTCCGGATAAATGACTGAGAGACCACGGGCCTAACCCTCATGAGCCTCATTCTTTCCCCCTCCTCCCTTACCTTGCCATGAGCAGCAGCTGGGCAGGATTCCAGCCTACAGCTCCCACGAGCCTCAGATTTTAGGTGCCCAACTTAAAATACCCTGCGCGTGATTTTTGGAAGCACTGAGCCCCTCTGACTGTCAGGTCGCAGGTCTTCCTCATTGCCCCCCTTCCCCCCGCTCCAAATCAGTGGTGGCTGGAAAACGTGGCTCTCCGTCCCAGGGGAGAAGGGGCATCTCCCAGAGCGCTCTAGCGCCCCCTCTGTCTGTGACATCAGAGATCCCTGCAGCTAACACCACAGCAAAGGGCTCCAGAAGCACAAACACCCCCATGCTCTTTGACAGGCAGCTACGGCCAATTCCCCACTCCCCAAGCTCTGCTGTGACACACAGAGGGATGTCAAGGGAGAGTCTGGCAACGGGCAGCTTTTTAAAGGAATATTCACCAGGCTTTAATGGGACATTACCCCAAGCCCAGATGCACCGGGAAGCCAGAGGCTGCTTTAAGCACTGTACTATTATTTATCATGGCCAGCAGTTGGTCAAGCTTTTTGCCTCCACACGCTGGCTCTGTTTGGGATGTGGCAGCACAGAGACGAGGAATGAAAGGGTTAATTGTGCGTTGCGGGGTGGGGGTGATGGTGGTGGGCGTGCAGGTCTGCAAGGGGCTGGAATTGAGGAGAGCTGGTGGTGCCGGATGGATGCAGCCCCAAGTGGAGTGATGAGCATGCGCAGGCTGGGGGAGCAGAGGAGAGGCCTGGGCCGTGGCTTGTCCCTGGTTAAAATGGGAAGATCCCAGCAGGGAGGCCAGCTAAGGAGAACGCTGTGCAAAGAGACGGGCCCTGCAGCTTCCAGTCTGCCTCTGCTGGCTCCATTGTAGCAGGCCCAGTCGCATCAGAGCTTTCATCACAAACTCCATGGAAAGGGCGGGGACCTTATTGTGAAGGTATTTATCACAGCGAGTGGATGGGATCCCCCCCCCACACACACACACGCGCCTTAAAATAAACCACATCTCACAGAGCCAGACAGAGATAGAGGGAATCTTGCTGACTTTGAGTTTATGAGGTTATCCTGCCCTCAAATTAGAAGGATTCAGACACTCGCGCCTTCCTATAACCACCACCACGCTTTACCCTGGTCTATTCGACCTAGCCCCTGGTGTAGATGCAGCTAGGTTGCTGGAGAAATGCTTCCACTGACCTAACTACCGCCACTCAGGGAGGTGGAGTTCCTACTGTGACAGAAAAACCCCTCTGCTGCTGTGGGATGCGTCTACACTGCAGGGTTATGCTGCGGTAGCCCCCCTAGTGCAAACAAGCCCTTACACGGTGCCTTTCATTGGGGGACTTCAAAGCCCCTTTCAGAAGTGGCCAAATGTTACCATTTTACACGGGGAAAAACTGAGGTACAGAAACTCCTATTAGGCAAGTCCGTGGCAGAGCTGGGCGCAGAACCCAGCAGTCCTGATTCCCAGCTCTGGGTGCTAACCATTAGTCAATGCTACCCGAGGCAGAGGGGCCAAGAGTCAGTGCTTGTAAAGGGACTTTCCTAGAGAATGCTGCCAGGACCTCCAACAATGTATTACTCTAGTGTGGCTACTGCCCCTCCCTTTCAGCTCCATTACCACTTCTTTTTCCTACTCTAGTTTTCTAGCCTCCTCCTTTTCTATTTGTATTTCTAGCCTTACTTTCCTACCTTTGGGGTTCCTAGTTTCTTTGGCCATTTTATAAAATTGCATTTGTTTTCCTTAGTTGGATATGTGGGGGCAGGGTCAGGGAGCACAGTCAGTCTGATGCACTCTTGTTGGCCTAACGTTTCTACAGACACGATTCTTCTGCATGTTTTTTTCTCCACTATTCAGTGTAGGAGTGAATTCTTCTCATAATCATCTCATCATGCCCTGGTGCTCTCCCATGTGTCTGTCGTACCCACCTGCCGCCTCTCATCGCACGCTTCGAATACAAACGGTCAGGGGCAGAGACTGTCTTTTTGTTACACGTGTGTCAAACACCTACCACAAGGAGACCCTGCTCTCCGATTGGGGCCCCTAGCCATGACCTTAAACCAAATAATTTCTGCATGGATGGAACCAATTGCAGGACAGGGATCTTAGCTCTTAGTTTGGTCTATGCAGGAGCAAACTCTTGTTGAATTGGACGCATAGACATTAGCTGTGTTACGAAATCTAATGCAAGCAGAAAAGTGGGTTTTTCTTTTCAATTCAATGAAAACAAGTGGATTTAAAAACCAACAATTAAACGTGCTCCCCCCCAGAACCATGAGCACAAACAACATTATGCCAGTTCCCAGAATTGAAACAAAAGTGAGTCTGACCAGGCTGGCTTCACCATCCAAGTTCTGTGAAAGGCAAAAAAAAAAAAAAAAAAAAAAAAAAAAAAAGTGAAACAGCAGCTTAAACAGAGAGGAGTGAGCTCTTCAAAGGTCCAGGGTTATGTTATTAGCGAAAGAGGAAAGGGCGCTGGTTTTCAAAGGCAGCACATGCCCCTGCCTCCTCCCCGCCAGTTACACCCTGTGCAGGGCAGGATGTGGGACTATGAAGCGTTCAATATTGGACTAACTCTGCTCCCAATGGTAATGCCCACTGGCTTCCCTGGCAGCCGTTAGGCTAGTGTTGAACCCTTCGTTATGCTGACCTGTTGTTCTCTCTCATATTTCTCTAATACCTGCTGATCACCAGGGCTACGTGCATTGAATCTTGGCTTCCTCTCTCCCAGCTCTGTGTGTCTGTGTCTGTGTCCCACCCCCTCTGTCCCCGGGGCAATCTGCCACAGACCCTGCCTGCAGATCACCCCAAGCTCATTTATTTCACCTGGTCTATTTGTCAGTGTTTCTTGGGCCCTCTCCCCTCAGTACCTCCTTCCTCATGCGAGCTGGAAAGCCTGTGGGTGGGGGTGCCTGGTAGTTATTGGGTTCCTCCTTGTGCCAGATTTGTGGGAACTGCCTGGCTATGCGGATGCTTTGTATTCTAGGCCTCCCATTTGGTTGATACTGTACAGTGCTTACAGGTGCCTTGTAAACAGATTACTTCGATAATCCACAGGAGTCAGAAAGCACAGCACACTGCCTCAATCTCTGCGCGCCAGTGACTTCTCTTGTTTGGGCTCCTTTTTGTTGACACTAAGGTCTGTCTTGTTGATTTAACCATAAGTCAGCCAAGAAAGAGAGAGTGAATTCCTTGAAAGGTCAGGAGAGGATGAGAAGAGACAGCTGCTGTGCAGCTGGTCAGTGAGTACTAAAGTTCAGACCTAATGTTCTTTCTCTGGCATCACTCGGCTGATTTCATCTATTTTTTAAAAAACTAAATAAACCACCAGGATGCACCAAACTGCGCAAAAGCTCCGTGGGTAGCAGCACGATCCTATTTCCTGTACCCTTGTCCTCGCCGCCCCCCCCCCCAATTCTCTCCTTCAGGGCCCAATCCAAAGCCCACTGAAGTCAATGGAAAGAGTTTTTAGATCAGATCCCGTTTGGCACTCTGATGTATCCTAGCACAAATTCAACGGTAAACTCTTTGGGACAGGGCCCGATGACACCTAGCACAGCAGGGCCTCTAGGGCACTTCAGAAAACTGCAAATAATAAACAACAACAACAGGCCTGACTCAGCCAAAATTCCTCTTGAAGCAGACAGGAGCATTGCCTGTGCAAGGAGTGCACTGAGATACCCAAGTGACGAGGGCTGGCTGGAAAGATGGAGAGAGAGATGGAATAAAAACCCTGAGAGCACCTTCATAATTTGGCCTGGAATAAGACACTGGGGAAGTTTAATCTAGGTCTTATCTGGCTTTTCTCTTCCTCTCTTAGGCTCACTAAAATGCTATTGTTCACACTCACAACAACCTCACAGCCACTATTCAGCATTCTTCATCAGTCACCACTAGATCATGCATCAGAAACACCCTTTCAACCTGTCACACAAAACATCAGTGCTCAACATGGAGGAAAGAGAACACCAACTACTTTTGTGTGTGGGGAAAAAAACCAGACAACTCACCCTCCAGACCCTTAGATCCTGGATTGCATTACGGCAGGAAGTCATATAATTCCCTGTTGGAATAGGAGGCCTCATCTTTAGGTAAAAGTCCCATGGACTGCAGGAGCAGGCCCCAGGCCCCTTCCTTGACTGGAAACGAACAAAGGCTAATAGGCTACGGAGCAGCACAGGGACCCAATAGCCCAGCAGGCTATTAGCAACCTGCCAGCTGCATTCCGTGCCAGGAACCTCAGATGGATGTAAGCCAAGATTGCGTTTTCTCCTCCCTCGGAGTTAATTTGTTTTCAGAGAGACTGAACCTCAGGGCAAACACTCCTGGGTGGGGTTTATTCACTTCCCTGCCCTCTTTCCAGTGAAAGCTCAGCTGGATTTCATGGTGCAGTTGAAACCAGGGCAGCCCACTAATCTGGAGCTGGCAGCTAAAGAAACCCAGCTCCCACAACAGGGCAGATGCAGGTTACCTGGCTACTATTTCACCATGACTTCAGGGTACAAAGATTTGATGTGAACTCCACTACTTGGGGCGCCTGCTCTGAGCCGTTGAGAATGCACAGATCTTCTGGAGAGGAAAACCACTAAGACACATCTTTTCTGTGTGGCCTCATCTGCACAGCACTTCACAAACATGAGTTAGTTAGTCCTCATACCAGGCTTGAGAACAGAATCAGTGACATTAGCCCTGTTTTACCAATGGGGAAACGGAGGCACTGAGCTCTTTGGGATAGGGGCTGAGTCTATGGGCAGCACCCAGCACAATTGGGGTGCTGAGCCCAACTGGGGCTTCTGAGGGCTACTGTAATTAGCATTAAATAACCAAATAATAAGAGGTTAAGGCCAATCTTTTCAAAGGTGGCCACTGGGTTTGGGTGTTCAACCTGAGTCATCGTGGGCCTGATTTGTAGAAGGGTGGAGCACCTGCAGCTCCAGCCGAAGCCAACGGGAGCTGCGGGCGCTCATCGGCACTGAGCAACAGACCCTGCGTGTCTCGAGTTGGAGCTGGACACCCAAAGCAAGAGGCTGATTTTGTAGATGTTGGCTCTAATGACTGTCCAAGGTCATGGCTGGGATTAAAACCCAAGGGCCCTATTCTCCCACTGCAGGACACAAGGTCCCACTGGACCTCAGGGAGAGTTTCTCCTACCCCATAGCCGCGGGGCTGCCTGGGACCCAAAGCAGTTTTCAGACTGCTATCACTAGTGGGCAGAATACAGGAAAACAGACGCAGATGAACATACATGGTTCTGATGGAGCACAGGGCGGGGCTGGCTGGGAGAGAATCATCCTGAATGTCAATGGAGTTCCACCAGAGCTGGGCTGGCCAGCGACTTACTGCTGTGGGGAGTGGGGGAAGTGGTGACGGGGAAAGGTGGGGAGGGTAACGAAGTCCGGAGCAGTCCAGGAGAGGAGGGCAGGGGCGGAGTAAGAGATGAACGCTGGAAGGCTTGGAGAGAAAGGTCAGAGCTGGGGAACCTAAAACCAGGCAAGACTCCGCCACTTCCCAGTTTAATCACAAATCTAAAGCTCTGGCCAGGCTCCCCAAGGCCCAGAGATTTTTAGTGAGTCCCAGAGGCTCCCACTGTCTCAAGCAAGAGTCCTCCCCACGCACCTCTAAGCAAGAGCTCCAGGGTCCTCTCACATCTCCCGTGAGATTCCCCTGTGCCACATGGGAACCTGGGCTGATAGATTCTTCTGGAAACCAAGCAGAGTCCCCCCAGTTCTGCCCTGACTTGAGGTAAAGTCTGGAGGTTTCTCTTGACACTGGATCTGCTCAGATGCCCCCTGGGCCTCTGACCACAGGCTGGGACCCTCTCCCCAGGAGTCTGGTCCTCTGGTGAGATTTCTGCTACCTCCTGCTTCCATCAAGGCTGGAATGAACCACCCGGCGTTGCTGCAGCTCCCTCTTTCAAGAGCCCGGAGGACAGGGCAGGAGGTCATGGTTCAGTCAGGGCTGGCTTTCCCCAGTCCCGACTGACAGGCTTGTCCGAGCAGCCTGAGGAGCAAGGAACACCTACCGCTGGCTCCCTCTGTGACCTGGGGCTAGGTGGGTTTCTTGGGGTTGTTTTTAAATCGCGTACAGCCACAGGGTCTAGATGCCACGCTCCGAGGGTTAAGCACAGCGATTATGTACAGAGCTGCCCTGAACCCAGAGCACAAGCTGCCACTGCTGCACGGAAACGAAACCTAAGCCAGTAAAAAAATCACATTAACCCCCAACGCTGTGCCGGGCAGGTCAGTGAACCAGCTCTGGTAGATGGCCGAGCAGAGGGGAGGAGAGAGCCCAGCCATCACCACCACTGACCCACAGCGAGAGCCTCCTGATCATACTCCCATATCAAAGGTGCTAGGAGATCCTGGCAAAGCCTTGCTCAGCTCCCGGAACTGCCACCCGCTGTCCCAAACCCTGGGCCAGCTAATGGGCCAGCCCTGAGCTGGAATGGGTGAAAGGTGTTTAGAAAACTATTTAACCTCTGGCTTCAGCTTCCTCCATCTGTGAGGTGGGGAGAACATCATCCAGCTCTCAGGGCTGTGTGGAGGACTGACTCGTCCATGCCAGAATGCCCTGAAGACACAAAGCGCTCGGACCCAGTAGGCAGGAGGTTCAATGAGACCCTCCGAGGGCTGGGAGATGGATGCTCAGGACAAGGACAGCAGGACTTACCGTGTTGTTACTCATGTCTCTCTGCCAGCCTTAGTGCGGAGCCTTCATCAGCATAACTCGAGCACCTGCACAGAACCACAGAGGCATGGTCACTACCTGAACTACCCGCGCCCTTCCTCGAATACAAGTCCATGGCTACCAATCTCCACCCCATTATGCTCCGACCCACATGACAGCACAGCCCAAACCTGCCCCAAACCCATCAGGCTGGGCTGGGTGCACCTACAGGGCTGAACGCACCACGTTGCTGCATGGTGCTCTCCTGGCCCGATCCAAAGCCCAGCGAAGTCAGTGCAAGTCTTTCCATGGACCGCAAAGAGCTTTGAATCAAGCCCTCTGGCACCATGCTGCCTTCCCGGATGTGCAATATCTGCCCGGCCACGTATCACAGCTCAGGGCCTTCTCTGAACAGCTCAATTTTGGATGTCGCTATTTCTCCCCAACCCCCTTATTTTGGTCCTTCATCTCCCTCAACCTGGGCTCTGCACCTAAATGGCCCTTTTCATGCACCTTGCTCCCAGGCTGTCTTCTCCCTTCTGGCTCCATCCCCCAAGCGCAGCCAGGTCCAAAGATGGAGTACGAGTCCTCTGACCTGAGTGTGGGTCTCCCACTCTCCCCTCCCACTGGGAAGCATCCCCTCCTCCTACACCCTTTAATTGAAGCAGGGGAGGTGCAGGGGAACCACGCCACTGGGTGAAAGCTCAGTCACTTTTCTAAAGCGTAAGTCGGCCATGTGTTTAGTGCTCCTCAGACAGACAGCCCCGTCAGCCCGGAACGGCTGCTGGTCACAGAGAGATCTCCCAGGAGGAAGAAAAGCAAGCGATGGTTTGTCAACTGGATTAGCCATACGTAACATCAGCTTACATAATGGGTCATTACAGCGAAGGACAGCAGTTACAGCGGGGGTCTGGGAGCTAGGACTCCTGGGTCCTATCCCTGGTCAAGTCACTGGATCTCCTGGACTTCAGTTGCCCCATTTGTAAACTGGGGAAAACAATAACATCTGCCACAAATTGGGGGGGGGGAAGGGTTGAGAGACTTAATTTCATTAGTTAATGTTTGTAAAGGGCTTTGCGATGCCCTTAGAGGGAAGGCCCAAGAGATGGGTCAAATATTCCTCTGCCTGGCGATCCGGCGTGGATCTTCCAAACCCCGGGGGGTCATGAGTCAGCTGCAACTCTTCTTCCTCAGCTAGCACTGGAGAAGTGAGCTCAAGTTCAAACCCAGTGTTTGTATAGCAAGGTCTTGTGCTAGGGCAGCTTGGCAGACTCATCAGTCTCCTCCTCACAGGCTCATTCCCTGGCAGGGAGGTGGAGGGAGGGGTCTCCTAAGGCAGACCTCAGCATAAGCGTCCCTCCCACCCCCTGGCTTATTACAGCACGAACCTGGAGGCTGGTTAAGCTTTCGGAGGAGATTATTTTCCTGCCCAGAAAGCTCAGTGAAATCCATTCAAACAAATACCCGATCAAGGGACATAAACCGGCTGGGGGACACTGTTTACCCATGATCGCGTCAACCCAACCTCTAAGGGGATTGCACTCTCCAGAGATACAAAATCCCATTAAAGCAAACGGCGCAAAGGCAGCCGGCCACCTCTCAGAGGGCTCACGCTGGGTTTTACATGGGTGGAGGGGAAGGGCTGGCTGGGTCAGGGAGAGAGGGAGCTTTTCACAGTCATCTCCCCAGCCTGAATCCAGCCTAGGCTGATGGGGACTTCAAGCTGGTGCCATTTAATGGCTCTTTGGTGGCCTGTGTGAAATGAAGGCGCTAGGTTAGGACGTTTAAGTCCCACCCAGCTCTGCCACTGGGCGAGTCAGTCGGTTTCCCTGTGTCTCAGCTCCCCGATCTGTAACTGGGAGATAAGAGCCCCGGACAGGGGTGCTGTGAGGACAAATACATGAACAATTGTGAGGCCCTCAGGCCCTCTGGTAATGGGGGCCATGCATGTACAACAGACAGTCAGTTTGGTCTGTCTCAGCCCAGTCCTTGGTGGACAGGTGCCTGCATCATTAACTCCATCCCCACAACTGGCACACCACAGCTCCCTTTGCTGGCAGGCTCAGTCCGGAGGCTGCGTGAATAGGGCAGGAGGACTGATCTCCCCTCTCCCCACTAGCAGGGGTCCCCTCCAGCTCAGAAGAGAGAGGTGGGGGAAGGTGTCACCATTGATGTACCTCAGTCTGGGAGAAGGGTCTTTGATCTATCCCCAGCACAGGCAGTAGCAGGGCAAGTTTCCTCCCCGCTTCCCTGCCAATGGGCCAAAGTCCTGGAAAAACCAAAGCAGCAGATGGCGCAATCTGACAGCGACCTCTTTGCTGAGACCAGCTACAGATGGGGATGCCTGTGCAATAGGAACTGGGCTGAGAACCTAACAACTCATTTCACAGAAGGGCTCCCAGCTCACACCAGCCCCTTTGTGAACAATGAAGCCCTAAAGAGTATATTCTTTTCCCTCCCACGCTAACGTGTGCACGTGGACACACACACTCTGCAGGGATCTACCGTTCCACAGCTGCTCCATACCAAGCACAGACCCAATCAATTGTTTTTTAAGTCCTCATTAGTGAGTCACTGCAATTTTCCCTCTTCAGTACTTAGCATGATTGGAAAAATCCTCTTTCCTCACTGCCTTGGGAAGGCTGGGAAATAACACCCACCCACATCCATGTTAATCTCACACAGCCTGGGAGCCCCGACCACAGAGATGACCCAAGGGGGCTTCCTTGTAACTCTGTCCTGTGCAGTCATTGCTGGGGAAAGGAGCCAGAGGGACAGCCTGGCAAATGCTCTCTGATGGCTTTTGGGCTAGGCTCACAGGGGTCACCTAGGAGGCCAAAGGCGGCTCTGCGCACCTCTGACCCAGCCAGTCGCAGCGTGTGTGGCATGGCTGACAGTGGGACGGGTAGGGGAAAGGACAGCAGAGAGGAACCCATACAGATGTCAGCCTGCGCTGAACTGGGGCTGCCCCTACACTGGTCCCCTGGAAAGAAAAGTGTGTGGGGTGGAAAAGGTTAAGCTGACCCAGGACCTGCCTCAGAAACAGTGTCCCGGATGAACTTATATTTTGGCACCCCAGCTGCCTTCCCAGCCCTTCCCCTTGGCCCCTCCTGCCCTCCCAGCCATCCCCTGCATCGCCCCTGCCCACACTGCCTCCCTGGGTTTCCCCCGAGCTCCCTCCCACAGCCTCACACCCAGGCCCACCTGCTCCTTGCCATGCTGTCCCCCCATAAGGCCAGCCCTGGGCCCTGCCTGCTGTCCGGACTGGGTCCGGGCGTTTGCAAGTGCAGTGGGTGGGGGGGGAAGAGCCAACCAACTTGCAGAGTGAGGAGACGGGACTAGGAGCTGGGCTGGGAAACCAGGTGGGGCAGTGAGCAGGGAGCCTTCAATTGGGAGCAGGGGCTCCAGCCATGCCGGACCCTGCTGGCAGCAAGAGGGAGCCCGAGCCCCAGGGCTTTGACCACAGATCCCCCCTGACCAGTGCCCTGGACAATCTCCCCCCCCCCCCCCCCCCAAGGCCGGCCCTGGCTGGCACCCATGCAGGAGTGAGCCACAACGGTGCTATCAGCGCTCCCCAAGCGCTGCCAGCCCTGCTCAGCACCAGAAGAGGAGGATGGGGCCTGGTCAGACTCTGTGTGCACCGGTAGTGCTTTGAGACTGGCAAAGCTCATCCTCCCCAAAGCTTCCCAGACCCCCAACGAAGGCATAATGCAACCTGCATCTATCACCTGGATGTCTCCACTCCTTCCTCCTCCTCCTGGCTCCCCTACCCATCCTGGAGTCCACAATATCCCCCCTCGGCTGGCGCGGGAAGCCGTCCGTTCTCACCGAGCACGATTCATCCTCTTTAGCGCTCAGCCTCCCAACTACACCGAGTCCGTTTGCGCCTTCATCACTCTCCTCTCCGGGCCTCGCCTGAATAGCTGAGGGGCGGGGAGAGAATGTTTCGTGTGTGGGGAAGTAAAAAGGCAAAGGCGGATAATGTTCTGTGTGGGTGGGAGGAGGATGGAGGCAGAGGGAGAGAAGCAGGGAATCATCACTTGGGTTGGAAAGCAGCTCTGGGAGGTTGTTACCGCTCATCTCCCCCCACCCCCCATCCTCTGCATGGTGGCAGGACAAATATCCTCTCCCTGGCTGGCCCCCGACAGGTGGGTGGCTTAGTCTGAACTTCGAATTTCCCCAGAGCAGGTGATGGCACAAGGGGTGCTAAAACGAGAGAGAGGGAGGGGAGGAGAGCAAACAGCCAGGGGAAGGAAGATGCACAAATGCTCAGGGCTCCCCCAAGGGCAGTGATTCAGCACCCCCCAGCCCATCCAGCAGCACAGAGCTCCGAACACAGCAAGCGCTAGGAGTCTGTGAAGTCAGTGGGCTAACTCCCCACACCCCTCCTCTGCTTGCCTCTGGACTGCACTATCGCGTGTTGTCTAGTTCCCGATGCCCTATTCGCCCAGCAGCTCCAGAGTCCTCCCCACTAGGAATTTCACCGACAAATCCCTAGTGATCAGGACCTATGTGCACATCCGGCCTGCTGAAGTGCAAACCTGGAGCATGGGTCCCAGATCAGAGAGGGAGGCCGCTGTGAAGTTTCCCCTTTTCTTACCTGGGTGAGACCTTTCATCTGAGGAAAGCCGAGAGCCTGGCCAGCCTGGGGGGTCTCTCCTCCTCGTCTTCCCCCCCTTCCAAGGGACTGTGAGAGGGCCCCAGCTCCCGCTGGCAGGCTGCCCTTCCATCTTGAGGCTCACTCGGTCACATCTCTGCCCCCGCCAGGGCCCTGCCCCGGGGGGGGGGCTGATCCGATCTGCCCTCTGCAACCTCCTAGAGTGAAAATCCCAACCAGCTGCCCGCTTCTGCCTGGGGAAACCAGAGTGAAACGAGCGTCACTGCTAATCCGCCGGTATCACAGAAATACTCGTCTCTGGCTAAACTGGGGCAGCGCACGACGCCTCTGCCCAGGGAGAGCCGGAATCAATCCCACTGATCCGCCACTCACCCCTGGGGCCTGAGCCTGCCTCGGGCAGAGCCCTGCGCACTCGTGCAAATCACTATCACACGCCCAAGCCTGTCACCAGCGCCTGGCGCCCAGTACCACCAGGCACAGACCCCGGGCGGCACCCACCCCTCTGTGCCCCCGGGGGCAGCGCCTCCCTGCCCAGCCCCGTTCCCACTCGGTGCGCGGTCTGAACACACCCCGAACCCCTAACCCCGGCAGATGCGGCCCACCCCGGGGTGCATCTGCAGACGGACCCAGGGCCAAGGAAGGGTCTCCCCCCCCCGGCCAACCTCTCCGCCGCCCGGCCGAGGGGCGCCTCCACCCCGCTGCCCGTCCGCATCGCCGGGGCCCTGCCGGGCGCACGGGGATGCGCCGCTCACCTCGCTCCGCTGCGGGCTCGGCCAGCCCCGGGCGCGCGGAGGAGCCCCTAGCGCGGGCGCGCTGCCCTGCCAGGGATCCGGGAGCGCGGCGCCTGCAGCCCCCGCGCGGCCACCTGCTCTCTGCACGGCGGCGCGCCCGAGTCCTAGCGCGCGCCCGCTTCCCTCCCCAGCCGCGTTCGCGCGCCGTGGGAAAGGGGGGGTCCGAGCGCCCCCCACCGGCTGCCGGGAGCGCGCGTGCGCTGCGCCCTCTGCCGTGGAGACACACCCCGGCCGGCCAGTGCTGGGGGAAAGGCGCGGGCAGGTCCTGGAGATGCAGCCAGCATGGCTCTGCACCCTGCCCTCGGGGGATCTCAAAGCGCTGGGCCAAACCCTGCCCCCCGTGCTCGGACTCCCCACTGAGGTCAAGCGGAGTGCTCAGTAGGAGAAGGTTCATAGCGCCCATGTTGCAGCTGGGGAAACCGAGGCACAGGGAGGTTAAGTGACTTGTTCAGGTTTCACAGCCAGTCAGTGAGGGAGCTGAGACTAGACCCCAAGAGTCCTGGGTACCCCAGTGCCTGGCTGTAACCATTAGACTACACTTCTTCTGCACAAATCATAGTACCGAGATGGAGAAGTGTATTTCCTGCGGCTGGGAAGCTATTGCAGGGGCAGCACCAGGGCACAGAGTCTCGGGGGCAGGTGGGATTCTGGGCCTGTGAATCCATCTCTATCTAGCCAGAGGCAGGAGCAATGGCTCCCAGGGTGGTAAGTGGGTCTGAAGGCCTCTCTTCATTGGTGGTTTAGGTTGTCAGGAGGTTATTTTACAGGCTCTGTCATAGGGGCTGGAACTAGGGGTGCAGGGGTGCTGCAGCTCCCCCTAGCTTGGAGCGGTTTCCATTATATCCAGGGTTTACAGTTTGGTTCAATGGCTCTCAGCCCCCCCCCACTACGATAGTTGTTCCAGCATCCCGGGACTCTGTTTGTGCAGAGCCAGCTGTCAAGCAACAACTGCACGGCGAGTTACTCAGCGGTAGAGTGGGTCAGCTCCGGACATCAGTCCGCCTAACAAAGGAACATGGTCCTACCTGTGAGCCGGGTTGTGTTGTAAAACCAAGGAAACAGGCATACGAAGTGGGCGGGTGGGCCCAGGTGTGGGATCTGGACCCCACTTCTGCTCCGCCTCCCCCATCCCAAAATGTAGCGGGGGAGCCACTTTGCCTAGGGATCCCCCTGGCAAAAGAGGAAGGCTGCTCTCAAGATAAATAACATGTGTGATGTTCATCCTGCCTGTCTGGTCTCCGCCCCAGCGGAGCACAGCGCAGCCCTGCGCCTGCCTGGTATGGAATGGCCCCATGTGGCAATCGGGCTCCTTAACCCTAGCTGCCATGTCACGTTTGTATGTTCGCCTTGGTTACCGCCTGCGCGAGCACAGTTGCCATGGCAGCCCTGCACACCAGTCCATGCTCAGAGGGGTGGCACACTGGAGAGATGAAGATGTCCAAATGGGAAAGCCCTGCCCTGTGTGTAGTAATTCAACTGCTCCCCTCTCTCCCCCCTTGGACCGGCTACCCTGCCCCCTCCTGTACACTGTGTGGAGTTGGGGGGCATGAGGCAGAGATGAAAGCTGCCAATGGCTGCTGGCTGGCCACAGCCTAACCCCCAGTGACACAAGGGCCATGCGCACCAACTGGCACTTCACTCTCTCTGGAACACAAGCAACCCTGTGGCTGGAGTGCTGGGACATCCCGCCGCGTAGCACTAATCTCCTCCAGCCGGACACAGATTCTCAGTAAGAGCTGGACGCACACAGGCCGCTCAGATCAGAACGTGTCCATTTCCACTATCAACTGCCTGGGCTGCTGCTGCTAGTGCTGGGCTCCAACCCCTCCACCACTGAGCCAGCCACATGGGGCTGATGTCTCAAATGAAACAAAACTTTGCACTTGCTGGTTGGCATCAGATAAATTCAGCCAAAGCCAACCACTAAGTAAAACTCTATTTACTGAGCAATGCCATCACGTGGCTGCTAGGAAATACAAGGCAGGAAGGAGTCTATTGTGTTCACAGGGGGAGAAGGGAGCTATTTTTAAATGGGGAGTGTTCCCAGAGCAAGAGGCTTGTAGCTTCCACAAGGATCCATTTGACTGTAGCAGCTTCCTCACTGACAGCGTGGAATCTGGGTCCTTTAACCCCTTGGGTTGGCTTGCACAGGCATTCCTCTGCCTCCAAGAATAAACAGCAGCTCTGTGCTAGGGAGCTGTGTAGTCCCCACTGTTACACCCCTACTGGTGACGCTACTGTGTAAAGGCCATTTAGTTAACTAAGGGAGTGTTGCCAAGTGGTTAGAGTAGGGAACTGGGCATTGGTACCTTCTGTCTCTTGCTCTGACATAATTTGCTGGGTGAGCTCAGTCAAGTTGTTTGCATAAAATGAGGCACATAGAAATTTAGGGCTTGATCCTGGTGCCTATATGGGAGCTGAGCTCATTTGAGCTAGAGATTGTTCTTAGTTGTAGTGATTCTTTGTGTCTAAAGGCCCCAGCTGAAAGCAGGGCTCTATTGTGCTAGACCATACACTGTGTGAGGCTGGCCCTCTCCCAAAGGCCTTACCAGCCTACTAGACAAGATGGACACAGGAGATGACGTGACTTGCCCAAGGTCATGCAGCTGGTTGGGTGGCAGAGCTGGGACTAGAATCAAGGTCTCCTGAGTCAGGGTCCACTGAAGTACACTGAAGGGTTAAAATCCATGTGCATGTTATATAACAACCTGGTATATATGGATTGTGCCAGCTCTTTTTCAGACCCGAAGTCCAGAGTTTGGTCTGGAGACCAGAGGCCTAGCTAATAGTGATCAGCTACGAGAACGCTGGGGTAAACAAACTAACATTGCCTTTGCTAAGATCTGCTTGCTCAGTAGAAATGCCAGATGTTGAAGCAATAACTGAATAATTATGTTTCATCCAATGTTTCAAATTGAACAAAGGATCCCTGTTCCTGTTGTGTTTCTCCTGAAGGGAAAACAGTCTTCCCACAGATCCAACCTTGAGTTTATGAAATATTGGCACATGTCACTATAATGATATGGCATCCTTCCACCTCCCTTCCAAGGGACCAATGCCCTGCCTTAAGACATAAAGGAGACAATCTCTATTTTCATATGCTTTCACTGTTTCTTTGCTTTATCCCCTAGACATGTACCTGTCGGACAATCAAAGGAGTTACTCCATTCCTATGGACCCCAAATCAGAATTCAACATATATATTTTATACTAATAACATTTTATCAAAGTATTAATCAAATGTTAATTTGCTAACTTGAGACCATGGGCGGAGACATTGTGTAACCTTTTAACCATTGGCTATTGTGCTATCTTGTCTTGCTGCAAAACCTATCCCGGGGTGTGGAACTGCCTACCCCGTCACTTTCCCCCGCCCATGGAAAATCTATATATTTCATTGTAATCAATTGATTGACAGTGTCTCTGAGCCTAATAAGCCAGGTGACACTCCGCCAGCGCTGTGTGTAATAAACCCCTATGCTTTGACCTCTACACGGTGTGGATTTATGTCCTTCATACACAGCCTCCCAATAGCACCAGTGCTGCCTCTCCCCCACCCTTTTCTTATGTATTTAGACTGTAAGTTCTTTGGGGCAGGGGCTGTCTCTCGCTCTGTGTATGTGCCCTGCCCGGTACAATGAGGCCCTGAGCTCAGCTGCAACTTCTTGGGGCTACTGGAATATAAACAACAGTCGTTTCTTTCAGTTTTTCTCATCTTCATTCCTGGGGGGTGGTTCATTGATTTCAGCAGGGCTACTCAGAAAATACACAGCTGGTCAGCTAGTAAACGTGGCAGAATCAGGCCCTCTGTGAGCTAATTAAGGGCCTAATCCTGCTCTCAAAGAAGTCAGTTGACTATGAGTGTGAGAGGACCTGGGATTTTTAAGCAGTTCATTGTTCTCCAGCCCAGGACAGATGGGAAATTCTTTCCCCCCACGTGAGGAAGTCTGCACACAAAGTGCTGAGTAATGCTGCATCAGCAACCAATGCTTGGCATCTATACAAGAAGATTTTGTATAATTAGCATTTCTCCAGGCAGCCAGCTCTTCCTGTAAAAGTTCAACAGCCAGAGAAGAGGGGCAGGAAAAAGTGTGATGGGACAGGGGGCTCTGACTCCCTCAGTGATGTCTGTTTATATTTAAACCAAAGTCCAGGAGAGCGAGAGGGTAGCTTGACATATTGTGACATATGGTCAGCCTGTGATTTGGTGTTTCCAGCCCGAGTAGCCCCTAGAGCTAAGGTGACTTGGCAACGTCAGTAGGGGACAAACTAAAGGGACTGAAGAGGGGGCATTCTACTTGCATATGTACTGACCCCCTGGATGAGTCAGTAGGGACTGAGTGATCTCAAAGCATGACTTCCGCTGTTTGAATTAAAGGACCCATTAACCCTGCAGCAGTAGCAGACTCAAATCTCTTATGTGACATAGCCACTAGGGGCTAAAACCCATGCTAGGTTAGGTGGATTACACAGGTTGCTTGCTAGGGGATTATGGGAAATGCATATAACCGTTGACGGCAGAGGAGAAATAGAGAGAGCAGCATGTGCAAAGCTCTTACCCCATGCCCATGCCTTGACTCCCAGAGAACAGAATTTACAGCAATTAAGAATGGTCTGGCAGGATGGCTCTGGGAGCTTTGTCTGAGCAACGACTCCAGGATTGAGTCCAGCTGGATAAATTCACCTAGTTTGCACAAACAATGAATGATCACAGAATTAAAAATACTTTTATTAAGTAGGTTTGCTTTGGTATCAATCCAAGGGCACTTGGTAACAAAGGCAGCACACGAACACAAAGGATACATGCCAGAACACTGGAAGGAAATGTTTCTTCCTAACATGATGGAGCTGCTGACAGAAGTTGTGTCTTCCAGCCTGAACCCCAAAGCAACCATACTCTGCTCCAGTTCAAGAAACAGCTTATGTTGAGAGTCTTTTTCAAACCAATTCATCTAATCAGATGTGGTTTTAAACAGCTACAGCACTGCACAAAGATGGGCTTTCCACGCGGGCTGCCACCAACTGCGGTGTGGCCCAAGTGACATGAGCACTGCAGGCCGTCTCCAAAACTTCCTTCATAGCTGTCGCGGTTTAAACCCCCTAACAAGGATTTTAAATAGATGCAATTATAATTACAGATGTGAAGACACTATTTCAAGACAATGTAAAACTAGACTCCCCCACCATTTAAATTAGATGCAGCATCTTTCTTCGCTTCCTGTCCTAGAGCAGTGGTTTTCAACCGTTTTTGATTTGCAGACCCCTACAAAATTTTGACTGGAGGTGCAGACCCCTTTGGAAATCTTAGACACAGTCTGCAGCCCCCCAGAGATCCACGTACCACAGGTTGAGAACCTCTCTTCTATGGTAATGACCACCTTTCGCAGACCCCTTAGACATAGTCTTTGGAACCCCAGGGGTCTGCGGACCCCAGGTTGAAAACCACTGTCCTAGGGTGGTGTTGTGTGCTGTTGAAAAGACAGTGTTCCACTCCAGAAGTAGCTGCATTTTGAGGAGGAGATGAGGTGGCTCCTGTAGCTATTCAGACTTTGCAAAAGCACTTTGGGATCCTTCATGGTTAAAAGTGCTATAGAAATGTAAGGTGTATCAGTCAGGATGTTGAACCAGAACGGACCCCATTTTTCTGGCAAAAAGCGGTCACCTTTACTGACGTCAGGGCAGCATTTAGAACACGTCACGGCATGTTGGGAATGCAGGGCCTGTCCTGCAGGGCACAGGCACACTACTTTGAGAGGTGTGATGCGTGGGAGCGGAGCCCACAGTCGCGTGGCCCAGGTAGGGCACTAGGTCAAAATTCCCCACCCTGGGACAGACAGAACGAGAAGATATTTGGACAGAAGCGATGGACTGCTGGCCCAGCAGGCAGTGTCCCTTTCCTTGCCGAATGGCAAAACCTCAGCACAAACACTGCTGCCAGGATGGATCACTTGATGATTACCTGTACTCTTCATTCCCTCTAAGGCACCTGGCATTGGCCACTGCTGGAAGACAGGATACTGGGCTAGATGGCCCTTTGGTCTGATCCAGTGTGGCCATTCTTATGTCTACGCCTCACTGAATGGCAGGCCAGCTGGCGACAGGGGATCTCTTTTCCCTGCACTGCACAGCCAGCGCAGCATGCCCACAGGAGGACAGGTGTCTCGTCCCCATTCAGCCAAGTCACAGCAAGAGACGTTTTTGAAACATTCCACTCCTCTCGCTCTTTAAGCTGACCGAAGACCCAGGGCCCCCAGATCTCCTGCCACTTCGCTCTGTGTGGGAGCAATCCACCAGCCTGAGGTCTGTGCACGGCTTCACAACCAACAGGAGGAAGTACTATTGGGATAACTGTAATGCCTACAGGCTTCAGCTGAGATCAGGGCCCCATTTTGCTCTTAAGAGCCAGTCTGTGCCCCAAGGAGCTTACAATCGAAATGGACAAGACAGGAGAGGAACAAGGTACAAGCAGAAGACTGGGAACTGAGACAGCAGCCCACTGGAGTAAATGAGAGTCTTTCCATTGATGTCAACGGGCTTTGGATCGGGTCCTAGGTAACTTGCCCAAGGTCACACAGAGAATCTGTGGCAGAGCTTGGATTTGAGTCCAAGTCCCCTGAGTCCCAGTCCAGTGCCTTGACTACAAGACCATTCGTCTTCCCCCTAGTCACCCACCTAAACCTCCTCTTGAGGATATAAGTGGAAGAGAATGAGGAGTTTCACCCAAGAGGCACTGGCTTAAACCTCAGAGCGACTCCACTTTTCTAAGATCTGCAGCCTGCTGTAACGTAAGTATGGAAATGTTTAATACTGGATTAAATATTCATCCTGGTTCAAAGATTAAAAACTTTTCAAAGACAGTCCTAGGGTCAGAGCTCAGAATGATTGGGGGGGGGGGGGAAGGGGAGGTTCAGAGATGTCAGGGATTGCTTGCAGCAATGGAGGGGCTGAGACCTTGAGTGCTCTGAACAATGCCCCAGGTTCTCTCTGCCTCCTTCCAGCTGAGTGCCTGGGAAGGATTGTGCAACACCTAAGAGCAGACCCGCAGAGACACTCTGACCTGCAGATCAATGCTCCAGCACAAGTGGCAGGGACCCTGCAGAGGGTGGGCATGTGTCACATCTGAGATGTGCCTTTACTGCTCCATTCAACACCTCCCAGGGTGCTCTGCCTCTCGTCAAGTCCGTGTTTGTGCAGCTTCTCTTCATGCACTGACCCCCCGTGTGCAATTTCTATAGACAGCCCCCCATGCCACACTGCAGGACTCGGCTGCAGCCTATCGTACCACGGAGTGAAACGTTTCCCCCTGGGAGCTGCACGTGGGCCGGACGCCCCTACCCACCCACCCACGAGGTGTGATTGAAGACAATGTTCCTTGTCTTTGCCCAGTGGGAGAAGACGGTTTTTTCAGTGATGAAGCGGTGGCCACCCCGGGGGGCTCTCTCATGGGCGAGGTACATCCTGCACTCGTCCAGCTTGCCCTTTTCGAAGTAGTGGTAAGGCACTCTGGGATGGTTCTTCTCCCTGCCAACCAGAGCAGACAAGAGGTAGCGCCGTGGGGCACTGGCCCAGATGGCAGACTCCTGCTTCCAGAGCAGGGATGGAGCCAACACAAGAAAGAGGCACCAGTCTACTAATCCCGGAGATGTCCATTCAGTGTCAGGGATCGCTGGGCCACATGGCTGAGGGCACAAAGCATGAGTCCCAGTCATGGGGATTGTCAACTCCCCTGCTAGGAGCTGGGTGTGTAACACCCACCTCCCAAACCTCCACATTAGGCTGGAACACAAACAAATCTACCAAAGGGACCAATCCTGCCCCACGAGGTGGGGATGGGGGAGCTGAATGAATGAAGAACTTCCTCTGAGTTACAGACAGACCCGCCCCTGCTGAAATCCTCATCCTCCCCTTCATTGCCCTGGGCCTCGATTCCCACCACATGCTCCCGCCATCATCTTACTGCATCCCAGCTCTCCAGATTCCAGCAGGTGTGGGCATCACAGAGAGAGCAGAGCCATGTCACCTCTGCAGCTAGGGCCCCCAGCTCCCTGTTCCAAACTGCCTCCTTGCTTATAAAAACTCCTCGGGAACTCACCCCCAGCCAGACCCCCATTCTCTCTGTTCCGTCCCCTTCCTTCTTGGATCTCACCACTGTTGGTGTGAGGACCTTCTCCTCTGCAACTCCTTCTGCTTGGAGCAGCCTCCCTGTATCTGTCCACTTCATATATTTTCTGCATTGTCCACGCCTCCTAGTACACCCCTCCCTGTGCTGTTTGTTACCGAACAGAGATTGTATGGAAGATGTATTGTATTGCTTGTGGGATGGTTGTGCTGAGTTAACTGACGAACAGACGTGCTTTGTGGCAAAAGCCACAAGAAGTCTCCCGCCCTCAGCCCCTCCCTCTCCTCACGGACGTACCTGCAGTAGCTATCGCTGACCATGCCGAAGACAAAGATCTGTTCGCACAGCTCCATTGCCAGGATCATGGTGAACCAGCCAGTGCTCAGGAAGGAGCCAGACTTCATCCTACAAATCACACAGCAACAGAGTTGGAGGGGCCAAGCTGCCGTAACCAGCACGGCAGAGAGAGAAACGGACACGGGCTGTGGGAGGGAAACCTGCACTCATCTCCTAGACCAGGGGTCGGCAACCTTTTGGAAGTGGTGTGCCGAGTCTTCATTTATTCACTCTGATTTAAGGTTTTGCGTGCCAGTCATACATTTTAACGTTTTTAGAAGGTGTCTTTCTATAAGTCTATAATATATAACTAAACTATTGTTGTATGTAAAGTACACAAGGTTTTTAAAATGTTTAAGAAGCTTCATTTAAAATTCAATTGAAATGCAGATCTTATCAGTTTAGGGCAGTGATTCTTAACCTGGGGTGCACGCACTCCCTGGGGGTGTGAGATGCCCTTTCTGGGGGTGCGAGACGGGGGAGATTTTTTTAGAAGGTAAATCATCGAAAACACAAATTAAGCACAGGCACATAAGTACAACTACTTTGTTTCATCAAACCTATGTATTTATTTACATTATACATTTTTAACGATTACCGTAATATACAAAGTTTTTAAGTTTTCAAGTTTTTAAGCTAATTGTAGTGCAATTTTTTATAAGGGCTGCAGAGCGCTGGGACCAAGCCAAGAGCAGAGCCCTGGGCTGGCTGCCGATACCCCAGGCCGGCAGGAGGGCTGAGCAGGGCCGGAGGCCCAGACCCTGGCTGGCAGGGGGCCGGGCGGCTGGAACCCCAGACCAACAGTGAGGTGAGTGGGTCTGGCGGCTGGTATCCCAGGCTGGCAGCAGGCTGAGTGGGGCTGATGGCCGGGACCCCAACTGGCAAGGGGCTGGCGGCCGGAACCCCGGCTGGCAGCAGCGTGCCAATAAAAATCGGCTCGCGTGCTGCCTTTGGCTCGCGTGCCGCAGGTTGCCAACCCCTGTCCTAGGTCAAGAGTGGACAATAAGGCACATCCTGCCCTGACTGAGGGGGGCAGACTAGGGCACCTACTGGGTGTGATTAGGGCCTTTGGAGCAGTCTCTGGATGAGGATGGGAAGAGCAAACAGAAGAGCAGGACAAGAAAAATGGGGCGGGGAGGAAGATGGGCTCTTTGTCTACCGGGGATGGGGAGGAAATGCCAGCAATACCGGATGCACGCGTGTTTGGAAGCGCTCTCTTTCCGCCCCCTCCCACTCCAGTCTCCTGGCATGTCGTGCCCCTTGAAGCGAGTGTGGGGCTGGTGAACAAAACTGCACTGGCAGCTCTGGAGGACTGATGCTCCCTGTTTATCCACAGTGGGTACGGGACAGGCTGCTCCTCCAATGGGCCTCATCCCTGGCACAATGGAACCCCCTCAGCAAGTGCAAGGGGAGCTCAGTCAGTTCTTGGCCTGTCTGCTGACCAGGGGGACTATCAATGCCAAAGGTGATGGAGATGTGTGCGCTGTGGACACCCGGCCAACAGGAACCAAATGGAACCCTCCACTCATCTACCAAGCAGAGGACAAATGACTGCTGGTCACTGCTGACCTGCACAGGGTTTCAACTGAAAAGCTGACTGCCCATAAATGCACGATGTAACTGACGTGTTACATATTGTTATACAGCAATGAATTCTTACACAACTCTTCCTGGGATGAAGGTGACTCCATAACTTTCTAACATCCACAAATAGCCCATTGCAGTTTACACGGTGACTGCTTGCGAAATCCATTCGTGTTCAGCGCCCTGACCCTCCTACGGTACCGTGCAGGTCCATTCACCACTGAGGGACAAGCAGCATTTGTGGGAGGGGAGTAAACTGTCCCACTCATGTCAATGGGTTGGAAACTCTGAAACCCAACATTTACAATTGAAGAGTGGAGAACTGCCTAAGTGACTTAGAAGCACAAATCCCGTTGGGACTTGTGCTCCAAAGTCCTATAGGTGCTTTCGAAAATTCCACCCTAAAATGGCAACACTGTTAACTATTTCACTGCTGATTGGTTTACCAGAAGCATCCAGCTACCAGTAGTCCCTGGGGTGGAAAGCTCTACACCCAGGAGGTGGCTGTGGCGTGGAGGCCCTGAGGGAGGGAGCGAGGAGCCTACTCACCTGTTCTTCCCTGTCTCGACCTGGAAGACCTCATCACAATAAGCCATCATCCTCTCGGTTAGCGTGTAGATCTGCAGGCTGGGATACATCTCCTTCATTTCCTGGAGAGTCCTGTAGGTCAACCCCCCCTTCTCCCGGCTCATCTTTCTCATGGGCCCCCAAACGATGTAGATGGTCTCCCGGGACTGCTTGAAGAAGTACGACTGGTTCCTCAGGAGCAAAGGGATGCTGGTGTGCGAGACGACCCTGATGGTGCTCTTCGTCCCCACGTCCTCTTCGTAGCCATTGGTGGGGGCCTGGTTCATGCGCAGGACGCACTCCATTTGGTCGATCTCCTTCCCCAGCCGCGAGCCCAGCATCTGACCCGAGCTCGATACCAGGGCGCACTGGCGGCACTGAGCTCTGACCAACGGCTGCAGCAAGACGCACCGTTAGCAATGGAGAGGGACAGGAGAGGCCCAGGGCTTGCAAGGGGAGGGAATCGCAGTATGTTTTCATTCCAGGCAGCAGGGCCATATCACCCTTTCATCACCTGCACTGGCTTCCTGTCTGTCTCTAAATCCAATTCAGAACTGCCCTCCCTCAAGGGCCCCCTTCCACCACTCCCTCCACGGTGCTGCTCTTAGCCACCCTCCCTGCAACTCCCTATTGCTCGCACAGGGTGGCGAGGCTCTCAAGCCGAATCTACACCGGGGTTAAAGCCATGTTACCAGAATGAGCTTTAAAAAATGTGTCTAGAACTGGTTTCTCCTGACTCCCTTTAACTATGCCCTGGTGCCTCCCTGGAGTCTGAAAGCAGCACGCTCTAACTTGGCCCCCACCAAAGGGTAGTGTTTTCGATTACTCCAGATATCGGAGGTGCTTTGCTTTGAGCCTGTTCCGGGCCATGAACAGCAGAGATTGATGTGAGTGAGCCAAGGGGCTTTGTTACACCAGCACAGGGCCACAGTAGCCCCACGGCTAACGCTCTGCATTGCTGAGGCATCTTTCACAACTTAGGAGCCTCAAACACTGTGCAAACTTTAATCAATAAGCCTCAACTCTCGTGGGAAGTAGGTACATTATCATCTTCATTAGTGATGGAGAAACTGAGGCAATGCTGGGTGAAGTGACTCGCCCAAGGGCACACAGTGATACTGCAAATGGAAACCAGAAGTCCCAACTCCCAGTCTTGTGCTCTAACCACTACCTCACATTCTCCTGTCTTGGGAGAGCCCATTCGCAGCTGGAACTTTAACCCACCTTTCCATCAGGAACACGACTGTATCCCTCGAAGCTGAGGGCTCCAGACACCATCACCAAGGGACGTTTATGTTCCTCCAGCTGCTGATAGCTGAGCCAACGCAGCTGCGAGCAGAGCAGGATGTAGAGCACAGTACAAGCAGACAGAATCACCAGAGTTAAGAACAGATGGACCTGCAACGCATTGAGAAGGGAAGCTCAAGATTCACTGCTGAGAACTTCGCACATGGCAGCAATGGGGGTGACTGCATTCTAGTGACCAGAGATCTCTCACTGTGGTGGGGCTAGAATGCACTGAACGCTGCAGGCATCCTGGAAAACAAAACACGGGCGGTGGTTCTTCCTTCTTCCGTAGTGGGACGGGACTCCCCTCCTCTTTAGCAGGACGGGAAGGGCAGGGCATGGCTGTGGCGCTCGACAGCTGTTTGAGATTCCCAGGTTGAGAGACCATGATCTAGTGTAATTAAAGACCCTGGCTGTTCTAAATTAATTACTCTGAGGGGTCCACAGTGGGAACAAGGGCTAGGAGGGGAAGGAAACGGAGTCAGCTGTGATCGGATCAGGCAATCCGCAGGGGAAAGCAAGTGAGAAGGACCAAGATCGATGTTGGCAGGCCGGCTGGGGGTTCTTCAGCCTGGGTCTGTGAAAACATCTCCCCCCGCTGAAAACCCACCCGATGCCTTCCACCCAAAGAGCTTCCCCCATGTTTTCAACCTGACAGCACTCCCACCAGGTAACATCGCCCCTGCTTTCCAGCTAAGGGAAGGCTGAAGTGCAGGGAGATTAAGCGCCCTGCCTGAGGTCACACAGCAGGGTCATGGCAAAGAGCCCAGGAGCCCAGATTCCTAACCCCTGCTCCAGCCACCGGACACCTGCATACGAAATCCAGGAAGCATTGATGTCAGTGCAGCAGTACACATCCGGGTAGGGGACAGGGAAACAGGGGCTTACAGCTGTGACCATCCCCAGCACACACTGCACTCCCCTTTGCACGTCCCTGGGTAGAGCGACTACCTGCACCTCCATCCTGTAATTCTCTCCTCCTCTCAGAGCAGAGCTCACCCTGGTTAGTTTCATTACACAACGGTCCCCAAGGAGTCAAGCATCACTAGGCCTTTTGTAGTGCTGGATCACAAACCAGGAGCGGGGCTGCACTCTTTGATGGCCCGTGATTACCATTTAATATGAAACCTTCGGTCACGCATCACAATTGGGGAGCGCTTGGCAAACGAGTAGCTCAGATGTGCCCGATTGTTCTGTTTCAAAATGACTCACTTCCTGTCTAGTAACAACAGGCTGCCCGGCTGATAAATGGCGAGCCTTAAAGAGCTCTGAGGGCCACAGGCTGCTTTGTTCCTGTCTAGATTGTAACAGCTTCTGTCACAACTGTGGATTGCTTGAGCCTCAGGGAGGAGCAGATCAGGAACCACGGACAGCACAGCACCAGGTACAGAGGGGGAGCTACCTACGCCATCATGGCTTACTTGGCTATAGCTAAAGCGCAAGGCCAACCACCAGCATAACCTGGCCCCGTAGTGCCCATCTCAGCAGAGGCCAAGGAGCAAAAGGGCCCTGGGGACTGAAGTGTGCTATCCCCCTCTCCAGGTGCGAGAGTGATACTCACATTGCCACTGCTCAAGACACCAGCCCCTGGGCTGTCAGTCTGGGACCTCTTACAAACACTAACATGGGGGGGGGGGGCATAGCCCTAATGGGGAGGGTCATAAACAGGAAGAAAGAAACTTGTTCTGGGCTCTTTGCTTTAGCCACACACATGCTGACCCAGCACATCCCCACACGCGTGCTGAACACAAGGGTGGGGGCAAAGCTCGGGGGCTCTCTCAGCCCAAGGATGGAAGAGGAAGGAAGGAGATGCCAAACCAGCACTGTGCTGAGTATTGTAAATGTCCCAGTAGTGCCCATGATGTGCACGAAGCACTGGCCAGACACCACTCAGACAAACTCCCTGCTCCCCACAGCTCACAAGGCATGAGCCCTATAAATGGACAAAGCATGGTGGGAGGGGAGCTGCAGTCACACACAGCCCTAGCAATAACATCGGGGTGGAACAGACCGACTAGTTCCCCATGGCCCATCCCACCCTGGCCAGAGGGGAAGCGTTTCCCCAACACAGTTCAGGGTTTAGATGGACAAACCCAAGCACTGAGGGTTGGTTTTTTAAAGGTACTTCTTTGCCACCCCTAAATGGGTTAACGCCTCTCTCTCCATGTGAGCTGGCCACAGCCGTGATCAGCTGAGGGTACATCTACACCGAACAAAAAACAATCACAGCCGTAGTGGGTCTCAGAGCCCAGGGCAGCTGATTCAGGCTTGCGCTATGGGGCTGAAAACAGCAGCGCAGACTTTCTACTCGGGCTCTGAGAGCCACCCCCAGACCAGGTTTCAGAGCCCGAGCTCCAGCCTGAGCGGGAACGTCTCCACTGCCATTTTGAGCCCCATAATGCAAGCCCAGGTCAGTTGTCCCAGGCGCTGAGACTTGCTGGGTCTTTGTTTTTGCAGTGCAGACATACCCTGGGAAGCCTGAACTAATAGAGCCCCAAGTTAAATGGCAAAGTATTTTCAATGAAGGGTCACACCCTAGCCTAGGCCTCAGCCTCCCGCACACAGTGTTCCCTGCGGGGTGGAATGAATAGGAGTGTAAGGATCGAGGGGGGATTTACTTATGGTGGCGTGGGAAGATTTTCATCCAAATAGCTCTTTTGCATGTGGTCTTATTTAAAAAAACATCTCTCGGTCTACAGCACCAGGAAGCCTGGTTAGACAACTCTGTTATTACTAGTAGTGCACAAGGGCCCAGTCAAGGATCAGAGGCCTGCTGTGCCAGGCGCTGTACAAACACTTATTCAACAGCCAGTCCCTGCCCCACACAGCTTACCGTCTAGGAAAGCAGAGACGACAAGGAGTGAATTAAACAAGCACCCAGGGGACACGGCAGGGCGAGAGGTAACAGCAATACAAGTGTGTCTTAGCACACTGAGCAGCAGGCAGAGCTCAAGTAATGCCTCTGGCCTTGCAGGCCCCACAGTAGAGCTGAGTTTTCAGGAGGGCTTTGAGAAGGAGGTAACCAGACAGATTTCGCCAGGGAGTCGGCCATAGAGTATAAAGCCAGAAGTGACCACCAGAACATCTAGCCTGACCTCCAGTATATCACAGGCCACCACCACCACCCAGCTTCGATGAGGCCCCAAAGCGAGTAAAGCTTTTAAAATATATATTTACCCACATAAACCACCGTGACAAAGAAGATGGACCAGCCTCGTCTGCAAATCATCATCTTTGAATTTTGTCTAACGCTTAAACCTGTCTCTACCTAATAGAGTGATCAGTGCCAGGCAGGAGACCCAGGTTTGGAAGTGACCAGGCACCTCTGGGATGAAGTGACTGCAGTAATTTAATGGCCTGTCACCCTGCAGGAGAGCAAATAGTCCTGCACGTAGGTCCCAGAGATCTGGGATGGGCTGCTGTCCTGCAGGAGATGATCCTCCCCTCCTGGTCCCCCGGAGACTGAAGGAGGATGGGGATTCTAACCCCATTCTATAGAGACGTTTATTTCAGGAGCTATTAACAGATGTGTGTTTCCCCTCTCAGCCTCAGCAAGTGAGAGCTTTGCTGCTGCTAATCTATGTGTCAGCTCCGGAACACACCAGCTTGTCTGCTTTGCTAGCAAACTCTTCAGGACTCTGCCAGTCCACACCTTCCCTAGCAGGTAGCAATCAGTGTACCCCAATTCCTGAGCCCTGCCGCTGTGAAGGGTCCCAACTAAAAAACCAGTCAGCCACGCTGGAAGACTCTGGTGAGAAAAACTGCTCTGAACAAGAGACGCTAGTTTGTCAAGTTGAATTTTAGATTTAGAAGCGTAATTTTGCTGTTGTTAGTTTGTAACCCTTTCTGTCCTGCCTTATACTTGGTATCACTTGAACCTATCTCCTTTTATTAATAAACTCACTTTGCTTTTATTATAAACCAGCTCAGTGCTTTGATTGAAACAGAGTGTTAACCCCAGGTACGGTAAGAAGCTGGTGTGTACTATCTCACTGAAGGAGCAGCAAACTCGATAAGGTTTTGTGGGTGCTACAGTCAGAGGGGCTAAGCACTGCAGATAGACATCTCTGAGGAACTCGAGAACTGGGATTCACTGGTTACTACCCACTACGGAAGGTTTGGACTGGCAGAGTCCTGGAAATTCTGCTGGCAAGGCAGATAAGCTGGCATGTCGGGGAGCTGTCACACAGCTTAGCAGCAGCAAAGTTCTCACTTGCTGAGGCTGAGAGGGTAACACAATGGCTCACAGCTCTAGATTGTCACTGATGTATTCTACAGTCTCTCTTTGTGGGAGAACGGAAAGGTGTCTGCTTAATAATGCACCCTTAAGCCACATGGCGCCCCATATATTCTCCTGTTCTCTGCAGTTAGAGGATATTTATCAGGACACTAACTGGGGCACAAAGACTCCAGAACCAGCCTACTGGTGTACATTTCCATATGGCGACCACATACATTTCCACCAATTGTCCTTGAGGATTCTCGATCAATTGGAATATAGATACCATCCTCACGTCCATTAAGGACATGATGCCCAATGCTCTTTAGCATTTCCTGTCCCTCTGCAACCTTTTCCTTGGCTCTGTAATTCCAGCCCATTTTGCTACCGTCACTACGGTCCTAAATCCAGGGGTTTGAGAGCATCACTGCATCTTGGGATCTGGTTACTTACAAGTGTCTTCAGCTTCAGCGTCTTATCTGCCCCAGGTTTGTCTTGGGATTCAGGAACTGCGCCCTGCAAAACACAGACAGGTTAGCCTGTTGGCAACAAAATAAACATTTAGCAAAGTCATTGACATTAAACTAGATAAACTTCTGAGCAGAGTCAGTCCAAAAGGGGCACGTTAAGGAGTATGTACTTGAGACCACATAAAGTACCCCGGAGATTTGGTCTGGAGAACTATCACCTTGAGCACCCCATTCATTTTAAGGTCTTGTTAAAAACCACTCTCCTTCCTTGTGAAACCCTGTGTCAACTTGTTCCAGCCAACTACATCTTCCTTGTGACTCTCTGATCTCCCACCCCTGCCACTCATCTAGCTCAGGCCTCCACAGACTCTCCTTGCCGTTGGCATGAAGCCTTATCTTCTGCAGCACCTGCCGTCCGGTTCATTTCTCTCACTTCAGATCTCACCAGGCTAACAAATAACAATACACTGCACTTGTACAGGACCTGCTCATCGGAGGATTCCCTCACTCCTCAATGTGTTTTATACACTCTGTGGGCATTTCACACTCAGTAATGTCTTTAACAATCACTAAGCCTCACAACACCCTTGTGAGAAAATACAGGGACCACTCTGTCCACCACTGAAATGCAGCCACTTCTGGGGTGGAACACAGCTGTTTAATAGAGCACAATATTGCTACACTAGAGCTTAGGATAGGACTATTTATCAAACACGCACAGCCTCCTACGGACCGTTGTGCCAGCCAGTTGTCTGGGCCACGTTCACAGTTCTTTCCCTCACTCACCGTGTGGCTTTAGATCAGCCTTGTGCTTCAGTTTCTCTGAGAATTACAGTGACTCACCTGCCTCGCGGGGGAGGAATGAGGCTTCATTCGTCAGTGCCTGTCGGGTACTTTGAGATCCTCAGCTGGAAGGGGCTGGGGGAGAATGCAAGGCTGTCATTTCGTTTGGCCAAGAGATGGATCAAAGAGATCAAAGCTTTCAGCAGAGCTTCCGTTCTGCTGCCAGGGCCCCCTCGCCCTGAGCCAATATGCTGTGGCTCCCTCCTGAGCAGTGCCAGGCTGCAGGACACCAAATCCAGACAGACCCAACAGCAGCATCCAAGAGAATGGACCCAGGGATGGTGAGGAGGCCAGAGATGACGCCCCAGTGTGAGGGGGACCCCGCAAGGGCCACACCAAAAGGGCCTGATGTGCCCCATGATTGTCCAACACTTCTGCAGGGGTCTCTCTCCCAGATGCCCACTGAGCTGGGGTGTCTCTGTCACCCCCTCCAGCCCCAGGGGCCCCACCCTCACAAAGACAGAAGAGCTGTGCCACCCACTCCCCACCCACATTGCCACCCACTCCCTGCCCACACCCCAGTGGGGTGCCCCGGCTTTACCCCCCCGATCCCTAGGGCAGCAGTGCTGTGCCAGCCCCACACCCCCCAGAGTGCCACCCACTCCCTGCCCACACCCCAGTGGGGTGCCCCGGCCTTACCCGCCCCCCGATCCCTAGGGCAGCAGCGCGGGGCCAGCCCCGCTCCCCAGGGGCAGGAGGGCCGCCCCCAGCCGCCCCCTCCCTGTCAGTGGGATCCCGGCCCCGCCCGCTCAGGCCCCGGCACCTCGGGGGGAGCATCCCGCACAGCCGGCTCCGCGGCGGCACCTGTGGGGCTGGGAGCCCGGTGGGGGCTCCAGGGCGGTTCCGGCGGGGCCCGGTCAGCCGCTCCCCGGCTCCCATCGCTCCCGTCCGCGCCCAGGATCCCGGGCAGGGCCGCAGCGCCGGCCCCGCAGCAGCAGCACCGCCCCAGGGCACGACATCGGCCTCACGCCCCGCCCCCTGCTCCGATACCGCCCCCCGTCCCCGACACCAGCCCCCCGATACCGCCCCCCGTCCCCCGATACCGCCCCCGTCCCCGACACCAGCCCCCCGATACCGCCCCCGCCCCCGCCACCAGCCCCCCGATACCGCCCCCGACACCAGCCCCCGATACCGCCCCCCGATACCGTCCCCGTCCCCGACACCAGCCCCCCGATACCGTCCCCGTCCCCGACACCAGCCCCCCGATACCGTCCCCGTCCCCCGATACCGTCCCCGTCCCCGACACCAGCCCCCCGACACCAGCCCCCCGATACCCTCCACCGCCCCCGATACCGTCCCTGTCCCCGACACCAGCCCCCCGACACCAGCCCCCCGATACCCTCCACCGCCCCCCGATACCGTCCCCGTCCCCGACACCAGCCCCCCGATACCGGCCCCCGTCCCCCGATACCGCCCCCGCCCCCGACACCAGCCCCCCGATACCGCCCCCTGCCCCCGATACCTCCGCTACCGACACCTTCCACCGCCCCCCGATACCGCCCCCGCCCCCAGCTCCCCGATACCGGCCCCCGTCCCCGACACCATCCTCCGATACCGCCCCCCATCCCCCGATACCGTCCCCGTCCCCGACACCAGCCCCCTGATACCGCCCCCCGTCCCCCGATACCGCCCCCGCCCCCGCCACCAGCCCCCGATACCGCCCCCCGTCACCGTCCCCGTCCCCGACACCAGCCCCCAGATACCTCCGGCACCGACACCCTCCACCGCCCCCGACACCAGCCCCCCGAAACCTCCGGCACCGACACCCTCTGATACCTTTCCCGCTACCAACTCCTCAGATACTCCCTCCTCCGCGACACCAAACCCCCATATTTCCTCCCCCCACTCCCGCCTCCCATATCTCTCCCCCATCTCAACCCCTCATGATACCATCCCCTATACCAACCCCCTCATCTGATACCATCCCCCAGTACCAACCCAATACCCTCCTCCGAAACCCCGATACCACCCCCATACCAACCCCCTCATCTGATACCATCCCTGATACCAAACCCCTTCCAAAACCTCTCCCCCGATACCACCCCCCATACCAACCCCCTCATCTGATACCAACCCCCCAATACCCTCCTCGATACCTTCCCCCGATACCATACTATGTCTGACCCCCTCATCTGATACCATCCCCCCAGTACCAACCCCCCATCTGATACCATCTCCGATACCAACCCCCCAATACCCTCTTCTGAAACCTGTCTGCTGATACCAACTCCCCAATACCCTCCTCCGAAACCTCTCCCCCGATACCACCCCCCTCATCTGATACCATCCCAATACCCTTCTCTGATACCTCTCCCCCAATACCAATGCCCTCATCTGATACCATCCCCCCAATATCAACCCCCAATACCATCCCTCTCCTCCAATACCTCCTCCCTGATATCACTCCCTCAATACTATCCCCGATACCAACCCCCAATACCAACCTGCTCCTCCGATACCTCCCCCCACACCAACCTCCCGATACCAGCCCCCAATACTATCCTTCCGATACCAACCCCAGACACTGATCCCCGAACATCAACCCCCTCCTCCCATCCATTACCAACCCCCTGATACTGTCTCCCCGATACAAACCCCCAGTATAGTCCACCTGATACCAACCTCCTCCTCCGATACCGCCCCCCTCCTCCAATACCTCTTCCCCAATACCAACCCCCTCCACACCAACGTAGATTCCATCCCCCCGCTACCAACCTTCCACTAGCATCTATACCAACCCCCCAAATGGGATTGATATGGCCCCCCCAATATTGTCCCCTTCTGATCCCAACTCCGCACTGGCTTTGATACCCCCCCTCCGATACCAATCCTCCCCAATATTGTCCCCCTGAGACCTACCCCTCTGATGCCAACCCCACTGCTACCATTGATACCTCTCCCTCAATTCCCACCTCCCCTCTTGCATTGATCCCCCCTTTGAGACCAACATCCCACTGGTATCAGTGCCCCCCATACCAATCCCCCCGATATTCCCTCTGGTGTCAACCCCCCGACCCCCACTGGCCATTGATATCCACCTCCACAGCTAAACCCCATCTTTGACCATTCTCTTCTCCTCCTCCAGTACCAGCTTCTCTTCCCTAGTATCCATACCAAACTCCTCTCCTGTGGCACTGATTGCTGCGCCCAGGACCAAGGCCACCCCTCCCTGGCACTTGCAAAGTACCTTACCCTCCCCCTCCTTCTCCCCACATAAACCTTCCCCAGCAAGCCTGACACTACCACTGCACAAACAAAACGGAAACTGACTTCATTAATTTCCATTGGCCATGCTGAGAAATTCAGAAAGTAAAGAAAGAGCCCAAACAGGGGCAAGTGAACTGTGTATTTAAAATACTTTCAGTTTAAATACGAACAAAGGAACTGCCACTCCAGATCAGACCAGCAGTCCATCTAATCTGGTGTTCAGCACAACAGTGCTCTGAAGTGTCAGATGAAGGTGCAAGATACGCCATAATGGACAGTTATGCCAAGAGGGGATGTTTCTTCATAATCTCCGTCAGTGAGTGGTTTATGCCCTGATGCAAGCGGCCTTAGAAATTTTGCCTCCTGTGTAGCAAAACTAGGCTTTGAAGGATTCAATTTTTATTGGTAAATGTCAATTTCACCCCCGCACACACAATGCAAACGTATTTCCATCCATGATGATCAAAAAATGTTCAGACAGGCAAAGTAACAAAAACGCTGCTTGAGAACTGATGGCCGTTTGATTTAAGGAGCTATACGTTGTATATTTTTGCCCTGTGACGTTAACAATGTGGGTTTTAATGCTTTCACTTTTTGAGTCTCAACAATCGACTGTCATTAAGTAATCACAACTGGGACGATTTAAATCAATAACGTTCAAAAACATGCTTAAAAATAAACCGATATTATCCAGCGAATGTAGCACGGATGGACACCAGCTGAAGCTCTTGGCCTGTGCCTGTTTCCATCGCAAAAATATTCTTTCGGCCCTGCAGCACCCTGTGCCTTGGTGCGGGGGGTGTTTGTGTAGGAGTTTATACATACGATTATGATTCTTGGACTAAATCCTGAAGCCTTTTTACTCACTTGCTATGACTCTCATTGAGGGTTTTACCCGAGGAAGGCCGGAGGGATTGGGCCCACTCCCAGTAAGTTGATTAATGATACTGGCTGACTCGATTTAGCTCAGAAGCCATTAGCAATTCCACACAATGGAAACTCCAGATCCTGATGCTCCAGTAAATCCCTTTCCCTGGTTCGCACAAAAGAGAATAAAACAAATGAGTTGGGGCCTTGAGATCTTTATTGGATAGTTTTCTCCTGCACTATTTGCACAGCCAGACGCAGAGCCCATTTCAGAGTGGGTCGCACTCGCTATCAACATGCGGCAGCCCTGCCAACACAGCATGTAGCTGAGACTAGACTCTGTAAAGCCAGGGGCGGGGTGGGGTCAGAAATTAACATCTACTTGGTCAATGCTTGGGCAGCCCTGTCAGCCTTTATCTGTGCGGCCGGGGCGCTGGGAGCTGGTGAGAAAGTATTTGTGAATCAGCATTCAGCCTCACTTAGCCCAGAGGCACAGCCAGAGGGGACTAAAAGCCAGGAGTTATTGTTCCCTTGTGGAACCAGATAACAGTATTACGCTTCTCTGTCAAAATGGGTTTAAAAATGCTCTGGGCCCATTGGAATTAGAGGTGGGAAAGCCCTATTAGGTCCTCTAGCCTGGTCCCACAGGACCAGAAGTATTGCACCCTGGTACATTTTCTAATCAAACTTGTTTTTTCTCTAGGGCTTTCCATGCGAGGACATCACAATGCTGCATAAACGTTCATAGGTCAAATTCACCACTGGCCCAATGACATTAGCTTCACTCTGTGTCTGTGAAGTAGGTGGGTTATTATTGTCCCCATATTGCAGTTGGGGAAACTGAGGCCCAGAGAGGCAAAATGATTTGCCCAAGATGTACAGGAAAGTTTGCAGTAGGTCTGTCACAGTTCAGTCCTGGGCCATAACCACAAGACCATCTTCCCCATTACTAGCTTCTCTGAGATGTCCCACAAGATGGTCCACTGACTCCAGCTGGATTTGGGGGCATGTAAGAAGATAAGAGATTGAGCCCTAACCAGCTAATTTCATTCATTTAAATCATTTTCGAAAGGCAGTGACTCTCTGGAGGGGATCCTTAGTAGATTTTTAAGTCCATAAGGTTGCTTGAAAGCCAGTTCAGGTTCTTTTTTCTTTCTAGACAGAATTAGGCACGTCGTGGTGGAAGATTTGACTTTGTCATGGCTCCTTGCTCCAGTCATCTGCAGTAGCCCGGAGCAGTTATCAGGAGACAGAGTCTCCGATTTGTTAGTTTGGTTTCTTTTCCTCCCTGAGTTGCCTTCAGAATTTGCAATGTGAAGAGCAGTTCAGGAAACACAGGGGAGATGACAATAATTAATACACAGCTCATCTGCACCCAATGGATGCATCATCCAATCAAATGAGGATCTCAAACCACACCCCATGCCCACGCTCACACCCACACATATCCTCTTTCCATTGCCTAAAATCATCACTTAAGGAAAAAGGATAATCCTTTGCACTCAAGCCTGTATTATACAAAGTTGTACATATAAAACAAGAGGTGCGATTTGATAGCACTTTGGTTAAACTGGTGCAACTTTGTGCCCCTTATATTGGTTTAAACCTGGTTTATAGCAGTTTAGCTTGTGCCACAGGCTATAAACTGGATTATGCCACTTATAAAGTGCTACAAACCAGATGCAATACAAGTGTGTTCAAATACAAAGATGCATCAGAATGATAAGCTCTTTGGGGATGGGACCATCTTTTTATTCTGTGTTTGTACAGCTCCTGACCCAGTGGGGTCCTGGTTCATGAAGGCTCCTAGGTGTTACCCATAATACAAATAAAGTGATTCAAGTTCAATTGATGTAACTTGTGTGTGTAGACAAGCCCTTATGTCATGCCTTTAATCCCAGGAGCTGAAAGCGTTTGCTGACATGAATGAAGCCTCACCTCACCCACGGTAAGGCAGATGAATATGTTTATCCCTATGCTGCAGATGGTGAAACTGAGGCACAGCAAGATGTGATTTAGCCCAAAGTCAGTGCCAGGGATAAAACCAGGAGTCCTGACTCTTGGCGCCATGCTAGACTATGCTGCCCCTTCCCCCCCCCCCTTTGTCTCTTTCATGCAGTTGCTCTTTGGACTTTTTTTTGGCATTGTGGCAGGTGTCAATGTTCAAATATGGAATTTCCTTGTTGGACAAGACCAGGAAGCTGCATCCTCTTGGGTGACTGCAGGAAGGAATCCCTGCTTTAAAATTATTTGTTTTTATTAAGAGACCCCCCCGCCACTTATTCGTTTCCTTTTCACTGACCCCCCAACACGTCTCTGGTTGGGCTCGGAGGTCTCTCAGGCCAAAGGTGTGTGTGTTTTTTTTTTTTTTTTTTAAAACCACCATGTTTTCCCCTACAGATTGGGCAAGCCCAGTGGTTTCTTCCCTCAATCAGCATTGCCAACACCGGACTCGGCAGCGGCTGGATGGGCTTTCTGATTCCTGCCGTGAGGCTACAGGGAGTCAGCATGGCCACACACAAACAGCAGCTCGCCCCAGTTAATGCACACCCATCACAACAGCTGCACTGATTTAACGGGGGGCTCACAAGAAGCCGAGCCAGAGAGTCACCCCTCAAGGAGCATTCTCAGGGCCCCAAACTCCTGGCCGAGGGCTGTGGTAACGCTAGACAGCCTCCTGACATCCCTACACCCAGACAAGCTACCACAGGGAGAGCGCAGCTTTGCTGTGACGCCCGGCTCTTAGTCAGGGAGCGTAGCCCTCGATCAAAACCAATCCAGCACTAGGACAGTGGCTGCGGAGAGCAGGGAGAGCAGGTTTTCAGGAGCTAGCCCTTCATCACAGGCAGTCCAGCACGGGGGTAGTGGAATCAGGGTGCTCAAGGCAGAGGACTGATGGGGCTAGGATGAGGATGAAGGTTCTGCCTACCCTACCTGCTACTTCACTGCATAAACTGGAACCAGCTGCTGAGTCTGTCATTAGCTTCCCAGCATGCTTCTGGGTCAGCAGGTGCCTTCTGAAGATGGAGATGGGGTTCTGCTCCAGCAGCCCTTGGTAGGGTTCATATGGGAGCGAAATGGCACCGCAGTCGGGGGAGATCAGGCTGTCCCTTTCCGTCCGTCCACACCTCTTGTCGCACCCTTGTCCCAAGAGGGGATCCGGGGACCATGAATGGATTTTGGTGAGGCTATTTCACCACCCAAGATGCAAATCGGCGCACCCAGAGACACCCCACGCCGGAGCAATGCAAACTGGCAGCTGGTTCACAGATTCCCCATTTACTAGGTTCCTTGGACACTTGCGGTACCTACACTGACCCCCATCCCCACAGCGCACTGCAGGACAGCTGCTGCCCGCATGACCACGGCCCCTCCGACTCTTGAGTTCGGATGCCATAAACCTGTTTTCAGGATGCTGGGAATGTTCCTTCCGCAGCATCCCTGTAACACAGCGGCACCGCTGCCGTGAGCCTGCCCCCTGGTGGTGCAATAGATCAGCAGCAGGCAGCTTGCAGCACTGTCTGTGGGCCTGGAACCCTCCCAGCCTGGGAGTGGGGCTGTCTGGGAAGCTGCCATCCGTGTCAGCCCCGGGGCAGGGCCCCGCTCATACAGTGTGTGATTCCACCCACTGGCAGAGGCGCCTGGCGTAATCTGAGGGGCTGACGGTGGAGAAGGTCTGATCCCGGTACCGGATGCATTTCCACAGGTGCTCGAGCCTCTTGCGGAAGCTGTACACGGTGAACAGGTCAATGATGCCCATGAAGTAGCGGAACTCCGGGCCGTCAAGCAAGTGCAGAGGGCTCTTGCATCGGGGCAGCAAGCGTCGGTTCTGGGCCAGGATGCGGGCCACATCACTGTCAGACTTGGAGCTGCTTTGGAGGCTCAGGTCCTCCATCCCAGAGTTTAGCTCACGCAGTCGGTAGAGGTCGACTCCCGCTACCATCTCAGACACCAGAATGTCAGATTCTTCACCCACGATCCCTGACACCGAGGTGAGCAGGGAGTTCTCGGGATTGCTCAAGGACCTGTAGCAAGGAAAGGCCAGGACAGTGAGATCTTGGGGACAGCCCAGATCAAAGTGATAGGAACCGGCAGCTGGTCTGCAGCTTCCCCACTGACTTGGTTCCTTGGAGGCTCACCAGCTCCTGAGGTTCAGTCACCTATAGTCATGGTTTGTGGGCCTGATTCTCAGTTACACTAAAGCCCTTTCTGCCACTTGGCAGGGGAAAGGATCCCTGAGAACCTCCCGCAGTGGAGAGGGCAGCATACAGCTAGGGTAAGGGCTCTGTGCTTGGCTGCTCCCAGCCCCAGGTGCAGGAGATATGTCTGGAGCAGGCCGGGGCAGGGCATGGAAGGGAAGGGCGTGGCCAGAGACTACAGCTATTCTCTATTTCCTAGGGCTCCTAAGCATCTGAGGGAAAGAGAGTGTAACGTAGAGCACCTCTGAGGCTGCTGGGACTGACACCAGGAACTTAACATCCCCTTTGCCTCATCCTCCAGTCTGGCCACAAAGGAGGAATGCTGTGACTGAGAATCAGGGCCTGCGACGCCGAGTCCAACTACGTTCCTGTGGGGTTCTCTGCCCATCCAGAGACGCTAGGCTTCAGGCACTCTGCAGGCTCACCCCAAGCAGCGTGGTAGCTGGGGGCTGAGCCTGTCGTGTCTGCTGCTTGCCCCCAATCAGCCAGAGCTGCAGGAGAAGCAGAGGGCTGGCTGCGAGAGGGGCAGCGTGCTCCCCCCTGTGCTGAGCGTTCTCTGCAGGAGGCCCATCACTCACATGGTGGTCCTGAAGATGATGTCCGCGAAGGACAGATTCTGGCCCTTTTCGTCTGCATGCAGGGGTTGAAATGCCACCAGCAGGCTGTAGTCCAGCACGTTCAGCTCCTTCAGGAACTGCGTGTCCAGCTGCACCTGGCGTAGGAGCCAGGAACGCTGCTGACCTGCAGGAGAGAGCAGAGAGGCTGACAGACACAGAGTGAGAGCCCGGGCCAGGGAGGGGAAGATCTGAGCAGGGATAGGAGATAAGCCAGGACAGTTAGCAGGGAGTGAGAGGGGCAGTGTCCTGCAGGGCACCAAGGAGATGGGGCCTTGGGCAGGGCAGGGGCGACAGTTCTAATGCAGCAGGATCCGGAGTAGAAGAAGCTGCCGCTGGAGGAGAAACGGCTGCTTGTGGAGGAGAGATGAGTGCAGCTGGAGGCAGAAGTGAGTCAGTGGAAGGAGACATACAGCGGGGAGAGAGAAATCAAGTGACAGCAAAGATCACAGCGAGATCACAAGGGAATGAGGGATGGCAGAGGGGTGGGCAGTGCAGAGGGAGAGGGAGAGGATGGCTGCTAGTTCGGGGAGTCCTGAATGGGAGAGTTGCGGGGTCCCCAGCTTGTAACTGGCTTGGGACCCAGACTCCACACCGCTGCTGAGCCGACTCTCCCGTCTCTTCTGGAGCACACAGCCACCTGCCTGCTGGCTATGGAGCAGCAGGGCTAGACACAGGCTGCTCACACACTTTGCAGGAGCCCAGAGGCCCAAGCGTCTGCCTGATGAGCTAAGGCAGCAGCTCAGAGCGAGCAGAGGCACACGTAGCCAGGGCGGCTTAGTGGTTGGACAGGCTCCACCTCACGGTGCTCTGGGACTGTCTATTTCATGTGGTTCCATCAGCATGAAACTTGGCTGGCCAGCTGAAGAAAGAGGTGGTTGATGCAGATATGGTCAGGGGGGAACAGTCATGTGATCACCCAGAGCTAATGGGCTGAGCCTGGGAGGAGACAAATACATAAAAGGTCCTTCATGCTGACTTCAGGGAAGTCATTGCCCCGTCTCCGTGCCTCAGTTTCCCCACCCCTCACGATTCTGACTCTCCTTTGTAAATTGCTTGGAGATCTAGGGACAGAAAAGTGCCTGACATGAGCCAAGGATCATTATTATCATCAGCATGGTGATGAATGGGCTAAGCAGGACACCACCATTTCCATCCAACCTCTCTGCACTGATCTATGACCCTGCAGGTTGGACACACAGGCACATCCTGGCCAATAGGAGAAGGGGACAGAAACTCTATGGGAGACCCTGACCCTTGCTGGGTGGGGTGGGGGAGCAGCCGCATGGCGAACCGGGAGCAACAGGGAGGCTGAATGCAGGGGAAGGTGTCAGGGAATCCCGGGCAGAACCAACTGGGGCAGGAACCGGGGAACCAGATGTGCAACAAGGGTCAGGTCTGGGCAGAAGCTGTGGAGAAGCAACGGAGCTTGGGAACGTGGGCAGAGGGGTTCCAAGGAGACACACCACTAGCTGATCCTGGCCTGGAAACCTGCCTCCAGCAGAAACTGGGCTGGAGAGGCACCAGCCAGAGCTGAACTACCCCCCACCCCCACAGGCCCACATACAAACCACTATTGTTTGACCTTAAGTTGCAAGCATTCAAGCCACTTTCCCCTTTTGCTAGTCCTAATAAAATACCCCTTCCTTTAGCCCAGGCTCTGACTTGTCAGTGGGACCCGAGGGCTAGCGCCTAGCATCTAGAGCAGCGGTGGCCAACCCGAGCCTGAGAAGGAGCCAGAATTTACCAATGTACATTGCCGAAGAGCCACAGTAATAAGTCAGCAGCCCCCCATCAGCTCCTCCCTCTCCCTGAGCCTCCCACCCGTCAATCAGCGCCTTCCCCTCCCTCCCCGCACCTCCCAATCAGCTGTTCCATGGCGTGCAGGAGGCTCAGGGGCAGAGCAGGAGGAGCGAGCGAACAATAGATTCAGGGCAGGGGCGTAGCCAAGTGGAGGGAAGGGGGGGGAGCAGAAAAAAAAAAGGCGCCACCCACTGCGGCACTTTTACTGACGGGGCGGCGTGCCGGGTCTTCAGCGGCACCTCGGCGGCGGGATCTTCACTCGCTCTGCAGGTCTTCGGTGGCATTTCAGCGATGAAACTTCAGTGCTGCCGAAGACACCCGAAGGGAGTGAAGGTCCCGCCGCCGAAGTGCCGCTGAAGACCCGGTGCGCCGCCCCGTCAGTAAAAGTGCCACAGCGGGTGGTGCCTTTTTTTTTTTTTGCTCCCGGGTGAGTAAAATTAAAAAGGTACCACTTGTGCTCGCTCCCCCCTCAGTTACGCTACTGGCTCGGGGAGGGGGTGGGAACGGGTGGAGTAGGGCAGGGCCTGTGGCAGAGCCAGGGGTTGAGCAGTGAGCACCCCACGGCACATTAGAAAGTTGGCGCCTGTAACTCCAGCCCCGGAGTCAGTGCCTATACAAGGAGCCGCATGTGGCTCCGGAGCCACAGGTTGGCCACCCCTGATCTAAAGTGTCTTCAGAGCCTGCCTCCAAGTCATGGTCCACTTGGTGTGCTACTAGTGCTTGGGGTTTGCTGTGCCCCATCATCATGGGGTAGCAGGACCTCTGCTGGCTTGGCTGACACCTGGGGATAGAGCCAGGAACCCCAGCCTCAGACCCCCAAGTCTCTACACAGCTTGAGCTAAACAGCCAGGATCCAAGGGCTGGGGGGGGGGGGTTACGGTCGTTCTGACAGGCGGCTCCGTCCACTTCCCAGTGAGTTGGCATCCACGTCATAAAACCAGCCCACGCCGCAAACGGACTTCCCACGCTGGTGGCCTCAGCAGTGAGGCCAGGAGTGAACAGGGACAGACTGAATTACCGGCTTCTCCCTAGAGGAGGCTGCCTTCAGCTCAGGTCTGAGGCACTTTGGAAAGGTGGCTGGGGGAGGGGATGCCGTACCTTTTCGGTGGATAGAGCACTTAGGCCTCCAGATACATGGATCCTGCATCTTTCTCCAGCGCTAAGCTGGGTCATTCTCTTTCCTCTCTCTCTCTCTCTCTCCCATCAGCCTATGATTAATTCACAACCTTCCAGATTGGGACCTATGCAATGAGGAGGTTTAGCTAAGCTGGGTGTGGAAGATGGATAGAGACAGAGGCGGAGGAGTGGGCTGGACAGTGGGTGGAGTGAATGGCAGACGGCTGGACAGTATGAAGTGAGTGGGTGGCCCAGCGGGTCACCCTGCCTCACCAGGCCTTCCTTGGCCCGGGAAGTACTCACCCAGGTGGATGGAATTTCCTTCAAAGTTGAGATCCTTCAGCACCACGATGACTTGGCTGCCCTCGGGGGCGGGCTCTGTCCAGCGATTCACCTGACATCCTTTAATGTCGTACCTGCACATGGCAATTCGGACAGGCGATTCCTGGAGGGCATGTTGAACCCCTGCTTAACCCCTTCTACACCACACCCTCGGCATGACATACGAGAGTGCCCATCGCAGCCATGTGTCGGAAGGGAGAGGAAAGTCTCTCATTGGGCTGCACTGTCTGAGAGTGCAAAGGGGTTATGCCCATGGACTTTGAAAAGGGTTCAGTGCTCAGTAATTTTCCCATGAAATATTCATGCTTATTAGTAGCTTCATATTCTTTGTGGTCTGCGGCCACTAGAGGGCAACATGATCACCCACGTTTTATCGGTGTTGCTTGTGCAATATCTGGGTTTACAAACTCGCAGCTGCAGCTATTAGAGGGCAATGGAACAACACACATGGGAGCAGGTCTGACATTCCCTCCACTAGTGGGCAGTGCTGACACGCACGTTGCAGAGGGGCAGACAGCCACAAAGGCAGGACATTATTCCCGAGAGGAGCTGACTGTACAAATCCCTCTGATCCCCGAGCCGCGACCCCTCTCACCGCATGGGCCCGTAACTCACCGTTCAAGGATCCTTTCGTCGGGGTAGAACACGCTCTGCATGATGATGAAGTATTTCTAGAGGAGAGAGAAGAAGAGACTCGATGGCACAGAGCTGGAGTTGGCTGTGCCAAAGACGGAGCCGGTGGCACGTGACACGGACTCCGACAGGTGGATGGAACCTACCTTCTTCTCCTGAGCCACAATGATGCTGTGAACCCCTGAAAGGGAGGAGACAAGGGGAAAGCTCAGAGAACACAGACCAGGACTGGCAGTCTGGCCTGGAGGTGGCTCTGACACCCCCTCTAATCAGCAGGGACACTGAGTACTGTGTCCAGGGGACAAGGGCCTTGCAACCTGGGTTTCAAAAATCTTAAGCCCGGTTGCAGCCAAACAGGCTGTACCCAGGTATGGCTAGCAAGGAGGAGGACAGGCCAGACTGGTTGAGAGCAGGGTTTAGAGCCACCTGCTGTAGATGAGGTCCCTCCTCAGGCTGGAACCCAGTGGCTCTAGCACAGTCTGGCCCGATACACTGCCCAGCAAAAGCCTGTTAGAGCCTCACTTGGCAGCCTTGGCTTCTGGTCCATGCGCCCCTGAATAGTGACCTGGCTCAAGCAGAATCACAGGGGATAGGTGAGGTGAGGTTCCCCCTCGGAAGGTCCTAGCCCACGTCTCCCAGGTGCCATGCCCCACCATCTCCTCTCTGTTAGGTACTGTCCCTGGCCAGACTGTTCTCCCTGGTGCTTATGGAGCCTCAGTCTTTCCCCCCAGCATGTTGGAGGTGGTTCTTACCCAGGAACCTGACGAGGAGGGAGTGGGGGTATCTCTCAAGGTGCTGGATGTACTTGGGCAGGTTGGAGAGGAGGAACCGGATCTCTCTCTTACTCTGCGTCTTCAGGAAGAAGCATTTGTTGTTCCTATGGCACGAGGAGGCCAAGAGTTACCCCAGGGCTGTAAATGGGGATGGGGGAAGCGAGTGTCCTCACCTCTTGATCAGACCCAGGACACACACGACATGTTCCTATATGCCTAACCTCACACACATGTAGGACATATCAACATCTGCACACTGCATGTACACCCCTCCCCCCCACAGCAGTGATAACAGAACATTTGGATTTTTGCCATGAAGACATACAGGTGACACATCTCGCTTCTTAGCATTGCCGGGGCACTGCAGAGCAGAAGCAGCAAAGGCGTCCTGACTGCTGCTATGAGGAATTGCCCCTTGCTAGTGAATATCAGACACAAACGGTTCTGATCAGCACCCCCAACACTTCATCCAGACCCACACACTGTGCCATACCCAGAGACTGGACAGAAACAACACACCCGGATATATGAACATAAGAACGGCCATACTGGGTCAGACCAAAGGTCCATCTAGCCCAGTATCCTGTCTACCGACAGTGGCCAATGCCAGGTGCCCCAGAGGGAGTGAACCTAACAGGTAATGATCAAGTGATCTCTCTCTTGCCATCCATCTCCACCCTCTCACAAACAGAATCTAGGGACACCATTCCTTACCCATCCTGACTAATAGCCTTTAACGGACTTAACCTCCATGAATTTATCCAGTTCTCTTTTAAACGCTGTTATAGTCCTATCCTTCACAACCTCCTCAGGCAAGGAGTTCCACAAGTTGACTGTGTGCTGCTGTCCAAAAATACAGATAGCCTCCCAGCCACACACAGAAACCACCTCAGAGCAGGGGACAAAACACAAGCACGATCTCCCACCTAGTAAATGGGTAGCCTCCTTCCTCAAACACGTTCAATTACCCACACTGTCCATGGTCTGACATATCCACCGGGTCATGCCCAAATGCAACACACACATACACACCCTAACATACCGGGTACCTATGCAAGTCTTCCAAAACACAGATCCAGCCTCTCTCCCTCCCGCTACAGCCAAGTGCTCACAGCATCATGCACCCATTGCTTGTGCATACAGGGGTCATACAATTTCCTATTCAGGGGTTCTCAAACTTCATTGTGCCATGACCCCCTTCTGACAACAAAAATTACTACATGACTCCAGGAGGCGGAGACTGAAGCCTGAGCCCGCCCGAGCCCGCCCACCCTGGCTGGGGAGATCAAAGCCCAAGCCTGCTGTCCTGGATGGGGAGGGGCAAAGACAAATCTCAAGGGCTTCAGCCCCAGGCAGGGAACCTGTAACTCTGAGCCCGTCCACTAAGGGCTGAAGTCCTCATGCTTCGGCCCTAGGCAGTGGGCCTTGGGCTTGGGCCCCAGCAAATCTAACGTCAGCCTTGGCGACCCCATTAAAATGGAATCGCGACCCACTTTGGGGTCCTGACCCACAGTCTGAGAACCGCTGTCCTGCATTATAGCAGAGGCAGTGTATTTAGTGCTGGTTGTTATGGGGGTCAGCTGCTGGGTGCTCTCTGATCACTACAGATCTTTCTAGTCAGTAGTAAGTGATCTTCTTGATTGCTGCTTCACTTAGGCAGTCAGTTCTGAAAGGCACGGTACTAATAGATCTTAGGCCAAATTCTGCCTTCAGACGTTCCCCTGTCTCCCTGTGGATGTCAGCGGGCTTTAGGCAGGAGTACCTGAGTTTAAATGGACTCTCACTGATCACCCAGAGCAGTGGTTTTCAACCTGGGGTCCGCAGACTATGTTTAAGATTTCCAAAGGGGTCTGCACCTCCATTCAACATTTTTTAGGGGTCCGCAAATGAACCACTGACCTAGACCATTGAGCTCTCAGAGAGTGCAGACCTCTCGCTGCACCCATGGGAAGACTCACGTCAGGAAGAAGTCAGCCTTGCTCTTGGAGTTGCTGATGAACTGCAGGTAGGAGCTCTGGGAGGACAGGGACAGCTGGTATTCCGTCTCCGATATGCCCATCGAGTGCCTGAAGTGAGCAAAGGCCGGGCCACCGTATGTTCGCATCTCAAAGCCCTGCAGCGACCCGGGAGGAGCAAGAGGTGAGACCAGATTCTACTGCACCATGCTACTTCCACACATGCCAGGCTGCCAAGTGCTTTCACCCCACCTCCCCCAGTCAGCTGGAGAGGCCGGGGAACAACGGCTCCCTGCTGGCCCACGGGGCTGGCAGGGAGCTGGGAATGGCAACAGCGTCTCGGTCCTCCCTCAAAGCTACGAAAGGCAGACATGGCTACTGGTGGGTTAGAGAGTCAGCACAGGTGATGGTGGAGGTTGTATGGATGTCCACGTGAAGGTGAGGCTAGGTATGGATGTGGGGTGGGAGGTATAGGTGTGGGGGAAAGGGGTGCTTGGCTATCTGCAGCTGTGATGGACCCTGGGGATAGCTGTACAGCTAGGGGGTGTGTGGCTTCAGTGTAGGGGGAGGGGTGGCTCAGGAATCCTGCAGCAGGTCAGTGTTAGTGAACTGGGCCTGGTGTACCAAAGGCTCTGGCCAGGGCCTGTGCTTTTTCCCTGCCGTGGTGAGTTCCTACCTCATGGGCCTGCTTCAGCACGGCCTTGCAGTCCGCGTCGCTCAGGACATCCTGGCGGGGACAGAGAGAGAGACAGAGAGTGAGTGCACTGCACAGGGACTGCTCCCCGTTCACGTTTGCTGCTTCGCCGACCTTCCCCAGAGGCCCTCGCACATCGCTGGAAAGCAAATACCAAATGATCTGGGGGGGGAGCGAGGGGGAAGGGAAATCAGTGTGGGGACTGCAGCAAGCATGATGGCAACTAGAGGGACTACCCCGGCCTCTGGGCTCACCCCTGCCCCATCTCTCTCCCTGCTCTGCCCCACTACTGTGGATGGAAATGACAGGGTCATTCCTGTCTTTTTGACCTCTTCTCCCCACTGCTAGCCAGCTGTCACCAGCCTGCCACAGGAGCTCAGGATATCCTCAGCAGGGATAGGCCACCCCGTCTACCCACCTCGTGCTGCTCTGGTTCCCGTCATTGCCGGATCTCAGCCCCCTGGCACAGACTTCTCCATTTGCTAAGGGCAACGCTTCTTGCAGCCCCTGGTCTAACAGGTTTCTTATTATTATTCAGGCCTTTCACTAAAGGCCTATTGTCATCTGGCTCTCTCTGTGCAGCTGTGCCCACCCCGTTAGCGCCCCTGTAGGGCCGGAGTCCCATCTCAGTCACTCTGGCCTGAACGTGCAGGGAAGTTAATGGCGTTCCACCAAGAGGCTGGGTCACTCCAGTGGTCACGGGAATGCTGCAGGGGCTGGGATGGGGGCCAACCCTGTGCTTGAGTTGGTGTGTGCATGACACAGATCACTAGCTACCCCCATCCTTGGGGGCAAGGGGCAGGGAGTCCCCTACAGAGCAGCCTGTTCTCCCTCCAGCAGGGGAGGGTCCTGTTTGTACTTGTCAGTCAGGAGTTTGCTCTGATCACCTGCGCTGGGCTGCCAGCCAGGCAGTGCATTTCATTTGAGCCACCACTTGGGCTGGGCCGGTCAGGGCCAAATTTCACATCAGTTCATCAGCGTTCTCCGAAGAGGGAGCACCGCCTAGTTCAGAGAGTAGGGGGCTGCATCGCTGCCTTGCCCTGGGCGCGGCCCTTCCCCTCTCAGTGTCACGGGGATGCAAAGCACTTGGGGCTCCTTGACTGGGGGAGAGATAAGAGGGAGGGGAACGGGATCATGACAGGAGCACATAGGAGGCAGCACATCTTTGCTACAGCAGTGCACTCACTGGTAGCCCCGTGCTGGGGGAGAAGGCTGTGTAGGAGTCTCGTCGTACGGCCAGGCAGCTGGGGAGGTGAATGAGCCCATCCCCGGGAGGTACTCACCGCAGGCGGGTTGTCAATGGCCTCTTGGATGGCGGCCCTGAGCCCCACCTTCAGCATGCAGGTCAGGTCATAAAACTCGTGCTCCCCGTTGATCTCAAAGAGGCCCAAGAGTTTCCACTTCTGGCGGAGCTTCCAGAGGAACCTGTGCTTGAGTGTGCGAGACCTCCGGCCCGTTGTGCTCTCCGGGGCGTCGGTCTGCAGGGGACAAGGCACCGTCGGGGAGTTAGAGGAGAGAGCGGGGCTCCACCCAGAGACGGGAAGCCCAGGAGCCCCTGGGCAGAGAAGAACCAACCTGTTCCCAGCAGACAGTGAGGGGCGGGGGACCTGAGCTTGAAGAGGTTTGAGGGAATGAAGAAGAGGATCCTATAAAGAAACTATCGAGAGGGCAGATGGGTGACTGGCAAAGTAAGGGGAGTTCAGAGAGGAACACCAGCAAGGACCAGGGGGCTGAAGGGGAGAAAACTCCCTCGGGTCCTTGGGTGAGATCCCTGACCCGCTGACATCAATGCCAAAGCTCCCATGGACTTCAACCAGGCCAGGATTTCGCTCCTGGAGAATGTCTGAACTCCTGGTGACAGAGCAAAACACCCAGTCCTGGTGGAGACAGGAGCAGTGTGCGCGCAAGATTCAGAGCCAGGCCAGACGGAATGGTGGTTCTCGCTCTGCTGAAAGGCGCTAATGGCTGCCACCAGTGGGGGCTGTAATCCCGGGACAATCACACACCTCAGTACAACACATGGGGGTGCCAACCACTCTCTTTCAGACTCCCTGGAAGGAGCACTTAACCCCTGTATGTAGAGAAAACAGCTACAGCCAAGAGAGGCTACTGCCCAAGACACTGAGTCACATGGCCAGGTCTGAGTTAGCCCAGTAGATTAACAGGGGTTTCCCTGGTTGCGCAAACAGGAACTAGGATATCAGTTTGCAGCTTGAGTGAGAACAGCTAATTTAGACCCCAACATTTTATATAGATAGTTGTTTTAGCAGATATTAACTTTTTATGATTTTTGTATGTTAATCTCTCATAATTCTTTTATATGCTAACCACAAGCCTTTTTGTTTTGTGTATCTATATATTTATTGTCCTATATATATTGAAACTAAGAAGTTCTTTGTCCTTTAATTGAACCTAATGGGCAAAGAACATAAGAACGGCCATACTGGGTCAGACCAATGGTCCCTCTAGCCCAGTGTCCTGTCTTCTGACGGTGGTCAATGCCGGGTGCTTCAGAGGGAATGAACGGAACAGGTAATCATCAAGTGATCCATGCACTGGGACAATGAACTCAATGATGAAATGTGTATAATTTTTTACCCTGATCTAACTAATATAGGCCAGATGTCCCAGGAAGAGACATCCCCCAACTACTAAAAAGTTTCTACACAAGGATGTTATAAACAAAACTAGGTGAATGATAAGAGATACTTGTTATGACAGATGGGCTCTGTAATGGATGAAATAAGGCACCACTGAAAGGTGTTTTAAATCATTTAAGCACTGTCAGTAGTCACAGCTGTTAGTAATAATGACTGGATTAGAGATTCTTTTTTGCTCATCAGTCAGGTAAACTGAGGAGGACAAAAGAAATTCCATTAGTAATGAGGAAAACAGAACAGATGGTAAAAATAATGATGATAAAATATTTTCCCCTCCAAAAAAGGAGTTTATTTGTCTCACACACTAGAGAAGGACAGAGGTCTGGGGTGTTAGGGAACAAACACTGTCAGCATTCCTCCAGTACAGATGGAGATATCCCATCTCCTAGAACTGGAAGGGACCTTGAAAGGTCATCAAGTCCAGCCCCCTGCCTTCACTAGCAGGACCAAGTACTGATTTTGCCCCAGATCCCTAAATGGCCCCCTCAAGGATTGAACTCACAACCCTGGGTTTAGCAGGCCAATGCTCAAACCACTGAGCTATCCCTCCCCCCCAAAAATAGGGATATCCCATCTCCTAGAACTGGAAGGGACATTGAGTCCAGCCCCCTGCCTTCACTAGCAGGACCAAGTACTGATTTTGCCCCAGATCCCTAAGTGGCCCCCTCAAGGATTGAACTCACAACCCTGGGTTTAACAGGCCAATGCTCAAACCACTGAGCTATCCCTCCCCCTATAAAGAGGAAGGGATTAAACTACTTTCTCTACAGGGGGGTGGCAAAGCGTCTGTTCCTTGCGTATTCTGTATAGAATTGTATCAATCTCTGATTGATAATCTTGATTAAATCAATTCCATATGAGCCTGTCATCTGACAATCTCAACTCGCTATTCAATTCAAACACCCAGCACTTGAGATTATGTTTTCCAACGGCCATTACTTTGCACTTAACACTGGGAGATTGTTGCACCTTCCCTCCCATTTGCCATCACATGGATCCACCTCCCCACCTCCCAGTCCCCATTGTACATCACCAGGCAGCTTTCTGCAGACCAGTGTGAGAACCCCTGTACAATACAACATGACTCACCATGGCTTCTCTCTGAATGCCAGGCCTCTGCTCTACGGGGAATGCTACCTGCTGATGCCGCTAGCACAAAGGCTTCCTACCAACGAACCCAAGTCCGTAGCCCACGGGGCACGCCATCCATGCCGGCGGGAACCAGTCTGTGCAAAGCAAAAGCACAGGGTGCAATGACCGGTCAGTGCAGCCACCGGACAAAGCACAGTTAGATGGAGCATGCATGCATGAAGTGGGGAGTGCAACATGAAAAACCAGTCTGAGAGATTACGCTGACTTAGTGCAGCGGGTATGAACCAGTATGCGGGGCACCAGCCAAACCCAGGTAAAAACAGATCACTGCTTGGGGCAAAGCAATGGCGAAGCTGGGCTTGAGTGAGCTCTGACTGGCCTGCTGGGAAGGATCAGCAGTGAAGAGGGACCAAGCAGGGCGAGTCTAGACTCCAAAGGGAGTTAGGCGCTGGCTGGGTCCCAGACAGACTGACATCGAGAGACTTTACCTAATGGAGCACAGGAGTCGAAAAGCTAGAATCCACGAACTAGCGGAGGCCTTGGCACTAACGCAGTCAACAGGTCAAGAGGATCAGATTTTAGGAAGGCAAATCTGGGGAAATTCCAGAGCTATAAGGCCTGCTCTCACAGAAACAGTGCGAGAGCTGCGGCTGGCCTCAACGTATCACTGTAACGGATAGCACTGTCTTCTGAATGACTCCCCAGAGCTCCTCTCGGGATGAGGCTCTATGGGCCTCTTCTGGGTTAGGGCACAAGAGCTATTCCAGAATAGCTCCCCCTGTGGACACACTTCTGCAACCCGTCACTGTCTTCTGGAATGATTAGTGCGCTTTGTGAGCTTGGTCATCATTCCAGAATGAAGTGACAGAATACAATGTCCACACATGGAGCCATTCTGGAATCACGGTTGCAGAACAGCTTATTCCACAATAGTTATTCCGGTCAATTTCCCTAAGTAGACAAGCCCTTTGGTTTCAGAACGTCCTAGTTTAGACTCTCATTATGATGATGACGATGCCTATTCATCTGCATTAGGGTAGTGCCCAGGTACCCCGGCATAGAGGACGACGCCAGGGTGCTAGGCGGGGTACAAAGAGCCGGTCCCTGCCCCAAGCGCTCTGGAGAAGTCACCGGGTGCTGGGGGAGGCAGGGGGAAAAGCAGACCCAATAGCAGTGCTCCCAGCAGGAAAAGAGCCTGATCCTGGGACTCCCCGTCTGGCTGGGGGAGGACGGCCCAGCCCAGGGACATCTTGCTGCCGGTTTGGGGGGGGGAAGGGTGGGCAGCGGCCCGTCCCCTCTCAGTCCCGGGAGAGGGGGTCACATGGCATCCAGCCGGCTGGGATCTGGGGCAAGGAGGGCGCCCGGCTATGAGCGTGGGCGGGGACAGAGCTGCCCAGAGCCCCTCCAGGGCATGGTGCGGGGCAGGCAGCCCGCTGGGCTCTGCTCCAGAGTGAGGGGCAGCCCGGGCCTGGCTCCCGGCGGGGGGACAGGCCACTTGCAGCCTTGTTAGCACCTACCTCTGCAGGCGTCCTCTGCAACTGCGGGCCCCGCTGTCCCCCTCTGCTGTGCCCCAAATCACTGGCCGCCCACACCCCCCCTGCCAGCCCGGAGCCACCTCCTGCCCAAGCCCCCAGGCAGCTGCATCACTCCCTAGCAGGCTCCCTCCAGCTCGGCGGCAGAGGCTGGCGGTCCCAGACCCCCTGCCGCAGCAGCGGCTGCTGCCCAAGGGCTGCCGGCTGCAGATTGGAGCCGGTGACATCAGCCTGCCTGCAGCTGGCCCTATTGACAGCAATGCAGCGGCGGGAGGGGGAAGAGGAGGGAGAGCGGGGGTGGGGAAAAGGAAGAGGAGACCGAGGCCATCGGTCCACCCACAGGGGTGGGTCATGGCCCTGCCAGAAGATACAGGGTTAACGAGCTGCAAAAGTCTAACCGTCCTCAGCACGTGCCACCTTCCAAGGCTTCATCCCCAGCCATCCCTGCAGCCCTGTGGAGCAGGTAAATAGAGACCCATTTTGTGGGAAACTGAGGCTGAGAACAGGAAAGCAACTTGCCCAAGGTCAGCTGGGGAGTCATTGTCAGAGTCCTGCTTTGAACACAGGAGATCGAGGCTCCTAGTTCTGCACTCAGACCATTAGACCAGAGGCCTTCAAGCCCTGAGCTCTGCACCTGCCCACACAAGGTATTAATCTGGGATTCAGGGGCAGCACACTGCAAGTTTTCAGTGAAGAAACACGTCTGTCTCAAGCCCTTATGGCTACAAGGAAAATCTTCCAAAGGTGATGGGCATGTAGCCGACACAGTTCTGTCTGCTTGAGTCTGCAGCCAGCCTGGCACAACAGCTCTGGGAAATGCAGCAGTAACTGTTAAGTCTAATTACGACACCGTCAGAGCCAGATTTTCATGTAACATGGGTGACCAGTTGTGTGGTGCACAACCACTGCAAGTGTGCGAGCAACTCAGGTTAAGTGCAGCTGAAACCTGGGCAGGCTGCAGCACCCAAGAGATTTTTTTTTCTCCCACTGAATGACGGCAGATGCACCAGTAACTTTACTAGGTAGAAGTTTAGTGACCACATTAGGGCCATCCTTCCCACTCCTGGCATTGAGCCAACTGCCCCTCATCATTCTCCTGATTGCTTGTATTGTTATTGATGGGAGATCTGCTGCGGACTGAGGGGGGTATATGGACCTGCCTTTGCAGGCTCAGTCCTGGCCCAGCATTCAAAATAAATTACCCTGAGTTTCAGAAGTACTGAGAACCATGGAGTTCCCACAGACATTGGGGGAACCACAGGTGCTCAGCATCTCTGAAAATCAGTCCCAGAATGACACTGACTCCTCTGCCCTGGGCCAGAGCTCTCTGAGTATGGGGCTTCAGCAGCGATTGGCATGGGGCAGACTAAAGCAACCAGGACGGTCATGACGGAGGCTGGAACTGTGTCCTCGTCTCATGCCTGTGAGGAAGACAGGCCTTCAGATAACCCCCAGTGCCTGCATTGCACTTTCCAGCCCAGGAGCAAGGAACCATTTCACACCTTAGTGCTGGGGGGAGCTGAAGCCCAGAACGGGGAAGTGACTTGCCTGAAGTCATCCAGTGAGTTGGTGCCAGAGTGGAGAATAGAAGCCAGATCCCGACTCCCAGCTCTGTGCTCTGATCCCAAGAACAGCCCTTTCCAGATCCGGGGTGGGGGGCAGGAGGGACTCTAGCCACCTGCAGGAGCCCCAAGGCCGGGGGAGGGACTGTGCCATGCCCTGCAGGATCCTGTTGAGAATCACAGGCAGCACACCTCAAGCAGAACACATACCGTATTCACCCGAATAGCCCCTTCCTTCCACGCTGCTGGATACTTTTGTACTGTATGAATAAGAATAGCATCTGGAGCAACACGGGCCAGGATACAGCTCCCAGGGTTCTGGCCCCTCGTGCGTTGGGATGAAGCGGGTGTCAGGGGTGCATTCCTCTCTCTTACCCCGCCGTCGGACACATTGTGGCGGGAACGATGCTGTCCACTGACTCGCCCCGCTCAGGGCAGATCTATGTTACATACCATGACCTCCCTCAGCCATTACCGCAGTTCAGCTCCAAACCGTGGGAAACCGGAGGGAAACGAGCCGAGAGGAGACAAGGCCCTGGTGGGCAGCACCACAAAAAGTGCACAGTGGGAGCCAGCCAGGCAGCTGCCTCAGCCCAGCTTTGTCAGCACATTTCAGTGACAGCCCATGTCTTCCTGTGTGTGGCAAGGAGCCAGGAATCCAGGCAAAACCACGGCCCTTTCAAAGAGGCAGCTTAGCTGAGGCACGGGCCCTAGGGCCTGGGGACTCTAGTGTGGGGTGGGGGGAAGGACTTGAGGCCTCACTCCTGGATGGTACTCACCATTCCTGGGATTCACTTCTGGCCATCCCCTGACAGGGTGTCAGGAGAGCCCTGTCCCCTAACTCTCATGGGAGAAGCTCCCACCGTCCTCCTGCCGTCACCCTTGAAGCAAGTGCAGGTTCTGCAACCAACCTGTCCCCTTTGGGGTTTTCCTCCTGGCTTCCCCAGTTTAATGGTCAAGTTTCCTTCATTTCCCTTTGGTCTTTAGGAGGAAGAGGCTGGGGTTGCTTCTCTTGTTGGCATCTCTCCAGGAGTGAGACAGGACTTTCCACCCCTAGTACAGGACTCCCGTCCTTGCTTTGAGGGTGCCACTGCAGGAGCTGTTGTAATAATTGGGGTCTAGCAGGCCTCCCTCAATTGTGAGCTCAACTGGCAGACAGTGGGTGAAAGGTCACATTTGACAATCACCTAGAACAATAAATGCTGACAGAGAAAGATACAAAAGGGCGACAAAGGCTGGCTTAATCCAAACAAAATGTTCTACTGACACCAACCGAGGTCTGCGTTAAGATTGTGACTGGTAAACTAGAGGAGAATGGAATCAGAAATTAATGGACCAAACTGGCCTGTAGGATATTACGCCTAACTGGTGGTCACCCATCACCCCCCTTTGGGATCCTTTAAAGAGATTTGGGGGGAAAATGAATAAGGGGATTTCCTCAAGCAAAAGTCAATAAAGCTCTGCTTTGCTCCAGAGACTCTGTCCTTCATTGGTGAGCCTTGAGCACTGGCACCTCCAGCCCAGCGCACTGTGAGGCCGCCTGGACCAGTGAGGACCCCTGCCTGATACACGCAAGATCCTGCTCTATCTTCCCTTCCTTTGAGTATTCCCTTCCATTGCCGCTCTCTTCCTCCTGTCCTCATTCTCGGCTTTTCACCTGATCCTGGAATCAACTGCACTGCATAGCACCAACATGACAGGATGAGATGGCCCATCCAGCTCTGCCCAGCTTAAGAGGGACTAATGAAGAAGAGGAACATGACCAGCCCAGCCAGATGATGTCCTAGACTGGGGAAGTGAGTCAGAGTCCAGAGCAACAGATGTCATGGCCAACCTGCCAGCCCAAAGCATCTGTCCATGACTAACTACCATGTATCCTGAGAATGTCAACAAAAAGCTGCATTTCCCCACGCTTGCTATCCTTTCTCCCCTCCATTTCTGTATCTCGGCTGTCAAAAGCAGAAAAAGTAACCATCATTAACAGTGGCCAACTCAACACTGAACAACAGAACTAACCCTTTCTTTCCCACTAAGAAAGATTGCTTGAAAAAAACAAGAGACTAAGCAATCTTCGTATGTGGCCCCTCCATTACTGCAAGTCTGCAATCAAGGTAGCCCATTCTGTACGATCCTCTGCTAATCTCTTGATGGATGAATAGTCCTTTTAATCCACCCAGGATACCACATCATCCATCCAATATCTTCTTTTTCTGTCTCATGTTCTTTTGCCATCAACTTTCCCTTCCAGGGCTTGTAAACATGCATCGCCCACAAAACCTCCTAAAATATGCCCTGGAAATCAAATCTTTCCTTTTCATAAGATCTCTAACTAGGGTTTCATAGAATATCAGGGCTGGAAGGGACCTTAGGAGGTCATCTAGTCCAACCCCCTGCTCAAAGCAGGACCAATCCCCAGACAGATTTTTACCCCAGGTCCCTAAATGGCCCCCTCAAGGATTGAACTCACGCCTCTGGGTTTAGCAGGCCAATGCTCAAACCACTGAGCTATCCCTCCTCCCTTTGCTGAGTTCCAATCATCTCCAATACCTTTTTGTTGGTTGCATGGTCTAGCCATGAGATTTTCAGAATTCTTCTGACCCACAATTTGAAGGATTGTAGTTTATCATTGATTGTTTGAATGTCCATATTTCACAGCTTTCATTTAACATAGACCAAATGTAAGCTTTTAAGAGTCGGAATTTAGTCTTCAGATTTATGTCCCTTCTCACCAGATGTTTATTGCTCCACAATGTCTCTTCCGCTCTTGCTAGTCTGGTGCTGACATCCCATCTTCCATCTTCAGTAATGATCCTTCCAAAATAGCAATCATTTCTCACGTATCAGCGATACCCTCTCTGAAAAAGGGACTTTGGTAAGTTTGGATTGTTTGTTTTGCAGAATCTCCCCTTTTCACTTTGAAAATGCTGTGCGTTTTGTTCTCCGTTCTTCTCTTGCGTATTCCAATCAATACACCTCCAAACTTTGACATGCATTTTTGAGGGTGTTTGTCATGGGACTAAATAGGCCGAAATCTCTGTCTTTGAAACCCTGAACTGCATTTCACTAAGTAGTGCTAATTAGTGACAAGGTCACACTAACCCTTTTGACTCTCTGGGCCCACTTATTCCACTGAAATTAACACAGCAGAGCTCATGCCCGGCAGTTCTCCCTCTGCCAGGGCTCTGAGGTTCAACCTACCTCATCCAGTCCTTGCTAAGCCTTTGCCAGAGGAAGTCCCCGAACATGCTACAGTTAAACTGAGCAGCTGGGCCACACCCTAGCAGGAAGGGTAAGAAAGCAACAGGCAACAAGGAACCCAGAATCTCATCTTCCTTTCAACACATGCCGCACATGGAGAGCTGGGAGAGAGCACAGGGGCTTGCTCAATAGACATGGGTGTTCATTTCTTCTGCCACGCTTCTAAAGCAATAAGGGCGTTAACATTGCTATGACTAAAGCTCAACTGACTGGCGCTGCTGAGCTGTTTCAGACTTTGCTCCAAAGACATCTCCAACCCACAGGGGAGCTGGTGGCCCCGAGCATGGCAGGGCTCCTTCCTGCTTGAAGAAGGAGCAGACACCTCACCCACGGTGAGCCTTCGGCCCTGTACCTTCTAGAACATCTCAGGAGGGAAAAAACTGCCTTCCCTTTTGGCGAGAGACAGAGGTGTCTCTTTTAAACCCGTTGTGCTAGAGTAACCCCGTGAAGACCCTGGCAGAAGCACTCCAGGGGGAGCAGAAGGCAGCAGGCTCCTGGGAGAAGAGCGGGAAATCCCCTTCTTCTGGGACATTTCACACTAAACTGGACCACTCGCTGGCAAGCAGCAGTCTCTGGGTCCTGTGCTCATTCCAGCAGGACAGGCTGCCTCCCACAGTCCCTCCCCCCTGCTCACCAGCCCCATTGGACAGCTGAACCATTCTCCTGACTGACAGGCCATCCTGACACACACACACACACACACACACACACACACACACACACTCTCTCTCTCTCTCTCTCTCTCTCTCTCAGTTCAGACTCCACACAGGGTTCATACTTGCCCTTATCCGTGAGCCTCTCCAGTGAAAATGCTTGGGAGAGAGAGTCCCTGGGCTTCTTCCAGTGACGCAAGCAGAATCCCTGGGATTATTCCAGCAGCATCCTAGGGTAGGTGGCTGGGGTTAGAAGACACAGGGAGTGGAAGCTGGAGGCAGCAGATCCCCGAAGGTGGGTGGGAGGAAATGAAGCAGCAGCAGCTCCAGGGCTGGCAGGCTAGGAAAGGTGCCTGGAGTTGCTAAGAGATGAGCTTTTGCTTCCTTTTTTCCCCAAAGCGCTCGGGGGTGGAGTGACCGCATACTCCTGGGAGCTGCTGCCGTGTCTCATATTTCCAAGTGCTGAGGAAAGCAGCCCGAGTGGGAAGCAAGAGAGCTGGAGCAATAGGTGGTGTAGAAAGGAAACGGGGGAATTTAGACTAGCCCAACCCCCACCACCTCTGACCCAGGGCTCACTCGGCCCAGGGAAGAGGTCAGTCCCAGCAGACTGGCCCGCTGCGGGGAGGGCATTGGCAGCAGAGCGGGTACACAGTGCAGCGAGGGCCCCTTTGCCGCAGGGCTCGAAATAGAAATGTCCTGGCTGGAATCTTGCTGTTCTCCCCCTATAGCCCAACCCCAGTGGGAAAGCGCCAGAGCAGCAGCTGCACGTGGGGCAGAAGGAAAGAGATGAAAGAGCCACCCCGAGGCTTCCCGGAGCAGAGGCACATGGGGAGCCAGGAGCGATCTGAATATTAGAGCCTCCAGCGCAGAGCATATGGGCGGCCCCGGTCTTGGCTGAGAGCGGCCTTCTGCACTGGCCCTGGCCAATGGGGAGCAGGTAAAAGGGAGCCATTAAAGATCATTGTTATACCACAGGGGACTTTCACACAGTACCTAAGAGTCCCCTCCTTTTGCAGTTTAATGGAGTCACAGCAGTAGGTGCAAACCAGGCATGTCTGTCTAAGGCAAGCTGGCGAGCTGGTTCATGACCCTTTGGGTTTGGCAGCTGGCCGATGTCCTCCTTGGAGTTTTGTGCCCTGGGCCCCACTCTGTTCTTTTACCATTTGTCTCGTAAGATGCTGTTATCAGGTTTGCTTCTTGGCTGGTTAATTCTTTGACAGGCTCTGGCGTGATACTGCAGAAAGGCTCCCTGGAGTTGTGCTAGCATCTGCTCCGGGCAACAGGGCCTTCATAGACCGAGGAAATAGCACATGCAGTTCTTACCACTGCTGCTGGAACAAGAACCCAGCTTTGATGGCGTCCCAGTGCCGACAGCTCAAGAGTGTTAGCAGACGGCTCAGGAAAATGAGAGATGCCACGAAGCACCTAACCCCCTGAACCCAAGCCTTGGCTATGGCATCTCTGCACTTTAACTGACCAACCCTTGATTGATCCTAGAGAAACTACAAATCTGCACCCTCAACCCCATTCCCAACATGCTGCCCCTTGGCATCATGCCTGATCACCCTGCTCCAGAGGGGTCTCCATGTCACGTACCCAGCTCTCTAGCATGCAGCAGCTCATGGTAGAATACAGGACTCAACAGCAGAATGAGGACAGGAGCGAGAACCGGTCACATCCCAGCAAGGCTTTCACAGAGGCTGCACAGTGCTCCTAAGGTTACATGCAGGCTGTTTTCTGATTCATTGATCTGGTGGCAAGATTTGCTTCCCATAGTGTCACTTTGCACGCGCGCGCGCACACACCCCCCCGCACACCTAGGGGGCAGTGGAAGAACATAGACAGAGATACTGCATAATATTTATTGAGACTCCAGTTCTTCACATTCAAACAGAGCTGCCAGGACTCTACCTACAGGGTTTGAAGCAAGTCAGCATGCTAAGGCGTGAAAACACCCTGCTGCTTCAGCCCTGCCTGGCGCAGAAAGAGCACGGCTCCAGGCAGCTTGCATGCTCTTCCCCCTCACAGTCCTATGCTAACCAGGAACGTGGAAAATAAAGTATAAAGCAGAACCAATGGCTTCACTGGACCAGTATTAATACCACATTTATCAGGACAGTATCTGAGCCCCTCTCCCCTTCTTCCTCAGTTGCTGTTCAGCAGAGCAGGACTTTCTTCTCCATCCCCATTGAATGCATGCACACTGTGGAGAATAGAACAGCATGGAGAACAGTGGTGCACCTTCTACACAACAGCAGAGGACCTCACCTCTTCATTACCTCCTCTGCACAGTGGGCCGTGAAGGAGGCTATAAAGCTTGTGGCTTCCCTGTAACATGCAATGCATGGTGGACAGGCCACCGTTCCCCTGACTAAGACAGAACAGACAGCCTGTGTGTGCATAAGAGCAGGTGGACTGGGGTGGAATGAGACCCCTCGACAGTAACACTGTTGGTACAAGATGCTGATGGTTCACCACTCCTCCAGTAGGTAAGTGGCGAGGGGGATCTCTCCCCGACCTGTCCTCTGAGCCTTAGAGAGGAGCGCTTTTTTATCCATGATTTTGTTTTTTCACATATTGGATCCACTATAAAAAAATCCTAAAGTAACCAGTTAAAAAATGAAAGAAACAAACCAAGTAAAGGAGGCGTCTGCAGCAGAGAGGAGGAAAGTCACTGAAGTCTGAGCCCTTTGCTCACTAGCACTGCCTGGTGCCAGAACAGTGTCACCTTAGCACAGGATACACAGTGCAAGAACTGTAGAGTCCAAAGCCACCAGTCTGCTAGGATTATCCCTAACCTGGGTACAAGTTCAGCAGGGCTGGTGTTCTGGTCCCTCACTAGAGGAATCCTGTGGGTCAGACAGTTTCACTTCCCTTTGTTCAGTACATTGTAAACTATAGCTGGATACGAGTCTCAGGGTAGGGATCATGGAAAGAGGGCGCAGCAAAGTCCAACGTCCATTCAAGCATGTGACAGAGTCTTAGAGTGGAGTGTGCTCTTGTTTCTGCAGGTGAGAGTCTTGTCCCTGTTGAGACGCTCCAGGCCAGGCACCTTCTCCTGCCTCTCCCATCCTGCTGTCTTCAGTCTGATTTCTTTGCAGGTTTTCTGTTCTTCCACATCACAATCACTACAAAGACCCCTAACACAGGAAAGAGAGAGAGACTGAGTAAAACAAAAAAGCCACCGCAGCTGCGGTGGCTTTTTAAACACACTGCTGTGAGAAATGGAACCTCATCACAGAAGGAGAGAGAGGCAATTCCACTGTGCAAAAGCTCACACTGGTGGAATCACAGTCACACACAGGGCACTGCTGTGAGGAAGCTCCCACCACATGAGCTTTAGATGCTGGCCATTCACTGCTGTCAGCAATCAGATGAAACAGTGACCAACTTTTAAAGAGATCAGAATGTGACTCACCTACAAACAGCACCAGAAGGAGCCCTGCGATGACAGGAATGGTAACCGAATACTCTCTGGGCAAGAAGAACTTATGAATCCCATGATCGCTGTCAATGAAGGGCTGCAGGAAACAAAAGCGAAGGGCACCACTAAGTCGGGCAATGCAAAGACAACTCTCTAGCCCCCGAAGCTTTATGGTTGCAGTGCCAGGACAGTTAACCTCCAGAGCTACAATTAACCGTAGGCTTGAAAACGAACCCCAAGTAACGAGAGAACATGCCTGCTCAATAACCTAGACTAGCGTGCAAGAGGGACTTTAGCTACAGCTGTAGACAGAGAATGTAATGAGCAAAGGGCAGCTGAACAAGTATCCATGGTAGCGTAGTAAGCATGTGACACCGGGGATGTTAGAAGTGCTGCTGTCTAGTGGCTTGAGCATAGGAGCAAAAAACCTCAGGGGATCTAATTCAGATTCCCTCATTGCCTGGGACTGAACAAACTGCTTATCCCCAGGAGGGTTTCAGCTTCCCTCGCTTGGAAAGTCACTGTACTATTTACGCCACTTCACAAAGGTGTTGCAGGTGTAGTTAAACGCTGCAGAACACTTTGCACCTATACCCATTGCTACCAGATAACCCCTTTTACAGCATAGGGATGTATAAAGTTAACCGGTAAGCATTAGGCTTACCGGTTAACCAACATTAACCGTTAACCTCAGTGGCCCCGTGCTGGGCCGGCCAGCCGCCAGCCCCGGCTCGGCCAGGCCCACCGGAGCTACCTCGGCTAACGGTTAACCGGTTAAACAATATAATTTTAATCGTTTAAACCAGTTAACTTTTTAAACCGATATTTACAGCCCTAATACAGCGCTCTAACGTTCAGAGAGTGTACAAACTATACAGGGTTTGTAACAGCAGAACAATAAACTTTTGAATTCAGAGGGGGAACCCAAAAACGTTCAGAGCTTGGACTGGAAGCTGCCAGGGATTTAGATGCCAATCCAAAGCTTTAACAAACCTCTCAAGTCTGAAAAACTGGCCTGGACAGCTCAAAAAACAAAAACAAAAAAAGATGACTTCCTTGTATGATTTCCTATATTTCCTGCTTTTTACTGGGCTGAAGATCCCGCATGAATGGACTCTCGTATTTCAGTTCTGCCACTTCCCATGCAAACCAGAAAACAGATGGGGCATGGAAATGAAAAATAATGGGAGAACAACCCTTTTCTGAAAACCCCAGAACTGTTTTGGGTGAAGGTTCAAATGTGTGGAATGCAGCAGTTCTTGCTTTATCCACACCAGTGCACCTACCCAACAGGGTGCACTGCAACGGATAACCCTATAGTTATTCCTTGTGGTTGACCTTTGGGTGAAGGTTCAAATGATCAAGATTTTAAATGGCAGACTGGGCAAGAAGGAGTTTTTAGTAATTGCTTTTCAGCTTACACATACCTAGACAAACAGAGTAACACCTCTAAAGAAAGTCTAAACAAACAAACAAACACACACAACAGTGAAGCCATTGAGACTGCAATAACCAGAGTATGTGCGGGGATCCGTACCAGTATAATAATCCAGATGGTGTAGTAAACAAAAAGGAGGAGGCTAAAGGCTACCAGGCCAAATCCCACCAGTTGGTCCATTGCTGTAGCCTGGAATATAGGAGAGTAAAAAGTCAAAACAATTCAGATCCTCCAACTGACTTATAGTCAGTATAAATGGCACAATGACATTTAAAGTACAAGGGAATATTACAGCACCTAGTATAGTGGGGACCTGGTCCATAACGTTGACCTGAATTTGATGGGTTAGTTGATCTGGCTCGCCACTGATCGCATCTGACCAGAAGATTTATAGGTTCTTGCCCAGTTCAGACTAGAGGGTCCGTGAACTCAGAGTTCTATATCGGGAGAGGACTCTCGGGGTGCTTGGCAAAGACACTTACACTGAGGACAATACCAAATTGATAAACACTTTATTGAGATTAACAAAAGAATAATAAATGCTATGAAATTTATGACTGCAAAACAGTAAAAGAATTCCAAAACTCCTGGTGGTAACGTTCCTATTATAAGTTTCAAAGTGGTAGCCGTGTTAGTCTGTATCAGCAAAAACAAACGAGGAGTCTTTGTGGTACCTTAGAGACTAACAATTTTATTTGGGCACAAGCTTTCGTGGGCTAAAACCCACTTCATCAGATGCATGGAGTGGAAAATACAGCAGGCAGATATATATATATATATATATACACAGCACATGAAAAGATGGGAGTTGCCATACCAAGTCGGGGGTCGGTTCTAATGAGACAATTCAATTAAAGTGAAAGTGGGCTATCATAATACATTACAATTCACTTTAATTGAATTGTCTCATTAGAACCGACCCCCGACTTGGTATGGCAACTCCCATCTTTTCATGTGCTGTGTATATATATATATATATATATATATATATCTGCCTGCTGTATTTTCCACTGCATGCATCTGATGAAGTGGGTTTTAGCCCACGAAAGCTTGTGCCCAAATAAAATTGTTAGTCTCTAAGGTACCACAAAGACTCCTCGTTTGTTATTCCTATTATAAGTACCTTAACTTAACATACTCACACCCTTCCTTGAGGACCCGATAATAGGAGGTGAAGGACCAGCCTCACTCCTGGTATGCCTGATAACACAATGATGCCAGCATTGGCTTCCCCAGTAGTTAGGAATGTTGAGTAGTTCTACTACACTACACAAGCTAAGCTGAAAGCGTGATAGAAGATAGACGGATAGGTAGATAAAAGGATAGTCTATAGAAGATAGGAGGACAAAGAAAGGAAAGAGCTAAAAGCCCCCTATGATATCCTTACAAGGTATTTTATAGGATCCTGACGCTATGCAATTCAGGCCCAACCTACTATACCCAAATCTTATTTCTGTACCTAAGAAATTTATGGGTAATCTTATCCTATAGGTTAGTGGATTATGACACTTACTCTCTACAGATTATCTCACTCCAAAAACTGCCAACCTAGGCTCTCTTGGTGACTTCCAGGTTTGTGGTATACCCTGCGGTTACCAACCAGTTGCAGACACTGGATAAATCCGTTCAGTGTTGTGTGTATTTCCTCCCTTTGGTTCCTCAAAGTTCAGGGACCATTCCTATCTGTGCCAAAGGTTGCCAGCTTTTATGCTGATTTACTCTTAACTGATTATACTTTTAGCTATTTAGCGGATCTTACTGGATACAGGCCAGTAGGCTTCTTGCATTTCAGCAAAACTTATTCTATGTATAATTATTACGAAACACATATCATATGCTTCAACACATCCTAATTTCATAGGAATTAATTCTGATAAAATATAAGAATGAAATAGATTAATTCAGAAAGAGAAACAGATTATTTGATACAGCTGGCTGGATTAGTAGGATATAACAGCTAGCAAAATAATCCTAGGGGCTACAATAACTAGCACTCCTACCTGCTATGGTAGTACAAATAAATAATGCAGTTTTATGTATCCTTTCAAGGTTGCAGTGTTTATTCAGCTCCTGGCCATGAAGATACACCACTGTAGTTTTGGAACAAAAGCCAAAGAAGGAAAAATACTTGGCAAAAATATTGCCATAAATGTCTCCGTGATAAAATCCATCCCTTCTTGCTCTGAAATAGCGACAGATTTCTTATCATGTTTTTGTGAGATGCTCATCATCTTGTGGGTCACTGCAGTTACTCTTACTCAGAGCCTACAGCAATGTCCCCTGTGCTATGATCCTAGAAATCTCAAGCTAAGCGGAGTCAGAGCAGATCAGTAAGTAGATGGGAGATCATCTAGGAAAACCCAGGAAGCTGTCAGAAGTATTGGTGGTGATTCACTGCAGTCAGCACTGACTTTGATCCCAAAGGGTGTTAAGAGGCACTGTGCTACTGGGGTGTCTTTTTTTTTTTTTTTTGGGGTAATGATATGGAAAACCAAGGTCCTGAGCACCTGAGATTATTAATGAGCCCAAGTCACTTTCTGAAAGAGCAGGGATGTTAACTTCCCCTATCCTGGCCAATTCTAATTCACATAATTAGGGCCCCTGCCCAATCAACTCCTGAGTTCAATTTATTTTGATAATCTTCACACCTTGTGTTTCATGAATGCTCAAATTCCTCACCTCAACACAACATTAACACAGCCTCATTGTGAGGCCAATATAATCCTATGATTCAAGCACCAACATGTTCACCTATGAGACTCCTAAGGTGCTGATCTTCATCGCTGAAAGGCAGCCACCTCTGGGGCGGAACATGGATGCCATTCTGCAATACTAAACTATACTTTGAAAGACAAGTGAAGGGGGAATCCCTCAACCAAGAGCAACTGGGTGATGGGGGTGGAGGTTGGATCCATGGTGGGGAAACAGAATGTCATGAACAGGGTTGGAACCTGGCCTGGACACTGGGGTTAACCCTGCGCGTGGGAGCCTCTGGACCCCCAGTGCCCAGGTCCTGGGGTTTAAATCATCCCATGAACGCTGCGGCTCCAGCAGCGCAGCACCGCCCAGCAACGGGGAAAGCCCCAAGGGGGAATTAACCCTCCACTCCAAACTCATGCCTGCCTCCCCCAGCTGGCGGGGGGGGAATTAACCCCTTCGCGCCCTCCCCCGCTGAGCAGGGGGGATTAACCCCTTCACGTCCACGTCCCGCCTGCCGCCGGGCTGAAGGGAAACCAGCCCACACCAATTTCCTCCCCCAAGGGGCTGGCGGGACCCACCCATCCCCCCTGCTCACCATGGTCCCCGCCGAGCGCTGCCGCTGACTCCCCGCAGCCCGCCCACCAGGCTCAGACACTTCCGGGAGCACCGGGCCAATCAGCAACCAGCATTTAGGCCTCGCAGCATCACGGGAGCTGTCCCGGCACAATTGCATCATGGGGGATGTAGGCTCTAGTGCCCTTTCCCCCAGGGCATTATGGGAAATACAGCCTCTAAGTGACTCCTTCCCCCTGGGCATCATGGGAGATGTAGGCTCCACGTGGCCCTTCCCCCCAGGGCATGATGGGGGATGTAGGCTCCACGTGGCCCTTCCCCCCAGGGCATCATGGGGGATGTAGGCTCCACGTGGCCCTTCCCCCAGGGCATGATGGGGGATGTAGGCTCCACGTGGCCCTTTCCCCAGAGCATCATGGGGGATGTAGGCTGCGCTGCAGGCTTGTCTCTTTCCAAGCTGCCGGGGACTGTGGTGTGGGCAGAGGCTGGGGGTGTGACTGTTACAGACCTATGCATCATTCATCATGTGACAGCAATCAATGTAAACCCCTAAATCCTTTGACATGGGGAACTTCAAGGGGGCATGTGCTGCTCAAAGTGGGCCCCAACTTTCCTTTTTGTAAAATCAAGATGTTATCAAACATAAAGCCAATGCTGTGCGTCCGGCAAGGGGTTTCTTTTTAATTCCAAGAGAAAGAGCCCACCTTCTCCTTTCCACCAAACAAACCTTCCTCTGCTGTGTTTGTAGAACCAAAGAGTGGAACTAACTATAAATAAAAGCCAACTTTAGGCTAGCTCCATTGCCCAAGCAAGGAAGTGCAAAAGGAAAACAGACCAGAAAAACACGTGCTGTTTAAAATTATTTCCAATAATCAGGAGCTAGAAAATTCCTTCCCACCTCTCATCAGGAGATTTTACAAAACCAACGTTTAGTTTGTGTCCCACAGAGAAAGGCTGCGTCCAGCTCCACTCCTCAGTCTAGCTGGGCTTTAATCAATATGCCAGGAGGATCCCACCTCTGGCCCCCTTCAGATCTCTTCCCTCAACTGGGAGGCTGGGTGGGTTTGCTCTGGTATTTGTCACCTAAGTTCCAGCAGGATCAGGTCCCAGACATGTTCTCCGTGTAGGATGGGACGATCAAACATTCTGCTTCTGAGCTGTTTGTGGTTCAATTTGGGGCACTCCTCCCAATAGACAGGATGCATAAAGACAACAAGGAATCTGGTGGCACCTTAAAGACTAACAGATTTATTTGGGCATAAGCTTTCGTGAGTAAAAACCTCACTTCTTCGGATGCATAAAGGTGAGCCTCTGTAAGTGCCTGATGAAGGGTGGGACAGGTTTGATCAACCTAGGTGTAGTGATGCACCTGGAAAAGTTTCTTGAGCTCAACGGGTAGCTGTCTCAGGAAGAACAGGGAAGAGGGCTGGAGGTCTCAGCCTTGTTCAGTCACTGTCACTCTTTCAGCAAACCTGCAGACTTCACTGCCACAGGCTACCTGGATTCAGCAGCATGTTTAATATAGTCAGGTAAGGAAGAAGCTGGTTGGTTGTGAACCAAACAGAAACATTCCTTTTAGCATGCATGGCTGCAGCTCTTAGGCTAACATTAAAGGGCCAGATAGAACAGGGACAGTAAGCAAGGCTAGGTGGTTGTATAAAACTGTCAGGAGGCAGAAGATTACATTTCCATTGAGTGATTTGTTGTATGGGGTAATGTTTTCAAAAGCACCCAAGTAGCTTAGTAGCCAGCCAGTAGCCTAAGTCCCACTTTCAAAGGTGAAAAGCACTTTTAGGAGAAAATCAGTGAGACTTTAGGCTAAGTCACTTGGGTGCTTTTGAAATGTTTGCCCTAGATCTAGTCACAGACCACATGGGAAATAGTCATGTGCGACTGGTGGAAAGCTGGGGAGCATGCGGAAAACTTCAGAAAAAAATTTGTGACCATGTCAGAAATAGAATCATTCTAGGAAAATGCAGGATCCACCGAGCCCACTCCCTTCTGTTTTCTCTCTTAGGGACCCCAGCTCCAGGGATAAAACCACCTGCTATATTGGCTACAGACAACATGACAACAATGAATTTAATTACAGCAACACTACGCACATCCTCACTGTTACTTATCATGGTAATGAGATTAAGTGTAAGAAGCGGAGGACTTCAACCTAAGAGCTTGTCTACACAGGGAAATTTACTGACATCATTATGGCGTAAAGTTGTACTTTAAATAATTGGTACGGAGGCTAAAGGATCCCCAAACTCAGAGGGAGGGGGGAAAACGGGCAAGATTAGCAGGCTCAAAAGGAAAGGATGCAAGCCCTGGGAAATGAGCCCCCCTTGCCTAGAAAGAGGACTGCAGCAAAATGCTGTGTCACTTCTCCTGGGGGTAGAACTGAGCTGTAGCTCTCCCCAAGTCACCCACCAAGCCTGTCCCCCAGCAGTGAATCAGACCCTTTAAATACTCTGCCTTAGGGCTTGTGTACATGGGGAAATCTACCACTATAACTAGGCACACAGTAAAGCCACGTTCACTGCAGACACTGACAGATTCCTGCATGGAATTCAGCTGTTGCTTCAGGTTCCCCCAGAAAACCAGCTCTGGCCTTTGGGGCCCAAGAAGACCAAACGTGGGGTGGGGATGGCCAAGACCAGTTCATAGATATGGGGGAGGCACTTGGGCCTCCAATGAGATGGGGAGGGTTGCTCTGGGCTTAGCGTGACCAGATGTCCCAATTTTATAGGGACAGTCCTGATTTTTGGATTTTTTTCTTATATAGGCTCCTATGACCCCCCCACCCCATCCCGATTTTTCTGGTCACCCTATCTGGGCTCCTCCTAGATGCCACTTGAGACTGTATCGGGGAGAGGTTGTCCTGGGGGTCTGGGCACCAGCTCCCTTCACACACTAGTGCTAATGCTCGCTCTGCCTGTCTCCAGTCCTGTCCAACAGCCCCTTGAAGACTCTGGGTCATTCCAATTGCAGCTCCCTGCACTCTGCCTCTCATGCCTCAGGAGATTTTTTTTCCAGCGCAGCACAGCCTCTGCCCCAATAGCTGCCAGCCTGAGGATGTGGGGCCTGGCTCCATCATACTCATCCTGTTTGCAGTGGCTGTAGCCCTTTGCTTTAGTTTCTGTTTGGTGAGTAGATTTCTCAGCCCCCAACTCCTCCCAGTTCCTGCAAAGCAGCAGCAAGGCATGGGCGGGAAGCACATTTGCTTTGCCTCCAAAGTTCTGCTTCGATCCAGCCTGGTTGGAGACTCAGGTGTGGACGGGTGTCTGGTTACTAGTGGGCAAGGAGCAGGAAGCCACATGAGAATTGGCCAGTGACAGACAGGTGACTTCGGAGAAGATTTTCCATGTCACAGGAGGCCTGGATTGACTCTGGAGATTGCCCTCTAGAAGACTGGGCCTTAACCAAGCCAGATTAGTTGTGTGTTTCCTACTCAGCCCCAAGACTGAGGCCTTGTCTACCGGTACAACTGCTTAGTGAAGACACTAGCTACACTGAGGGGAGAGCTGCTCCCATCAGCATGTCTCCACCTCCCCAAGAGGAGGTAGCTCTGTGGAGGGGAGAAGCTCTCCCGTTGACACACCTAGGGGGTTCGGTCGGTATAACTGTCGGTCAGGGATGTGGATTTTTCACACCCCCGAGCGACGTCGTTATACTGACATAAGTTTGTAGTGTTGACTAAGCCTCAACATAACTACATCGGTCAGGGGTGTGAAAAAACTACCCCTGGTCTGACAGAGCTCTGCCCACCTCCCCTCAATGTAGACACCACTACCCCCACACAGTCGCTGCAGCATCGAGGCATACCCTCAGGCAAAGCCCCATTCTAGCTGTGCAATGTTATGGGTGTGGGTGCAGGGGGGTAGAAGGGAGGGGAATCAAAGGTTTGAGGGACTGAGATGGATTTTTGACATGCCTGTGACTGGTTACACAGATCGCCCAGCACTAGGGGGAGCAGCTGTCCCGGGAAGCCAGGCACATTCCTGTTTTCAGGGCTGGCCCTGGTCAGTTTTAGACACGCAGCCACCTCTGATCAAATGAAAGAGAAAGTGGAACTGACAGCGGCCCCATTAAGAGGCCAGGTCCCATATTCCCCCACCAGATACACCTGTCCATCCCACTCCCATACCTGCAGCAGTCCTTGAGCTGCCTTTTACCCTCACATGGATGCACTTGGAGGCTGGAGCGAGGCCCTGCTCCAGGCAGAGCTGTATGCACTGAGCCCACATGATGCTGCAAGAGGCTACTCACCAGACTTGGGCCAGGAGCCCTGCTTTTCCTCACTGTCCTTACAGCAGCACCGAGGCCTGGATTCTGGCAAGGCAGAGGATGAGGGGGAGAGACCCAGCATTGTGCGAAGGAGGGTGGGATAAAGGAAAAAAGGCATCGAGTGAAAGAGAAAGGAAAAGACACCAAGAACATGACACAGGAGGAGGAAGAATGTTTAGAGATAGGCCTACCTTATTCCTTGCCCTTAGTCTATCTATCTCAATCCTGGGATGGTAGGCAGAGCCCACCACCACCACAAGGGTGTGTCCACACAGCCAGTGGCCACCCCTGGCAGTGAGTCTACAGACTCAGGGCTGATCTACACTGGAAATGGACAATGGCATAGCTGCATCCCTCAGGGGTGTGAAAAATCCAACCCCCTGAGAGACGGCGCTACGCCGACCTAACTCCAGTTGCAGACCATGCTGGGCTCTTCTGTTGACCTAGCTACCGCCTCTCAGGGAGGTGGATTAACTACAGCAATGGGAGAACCCCTCCCATCGGCGTAGATCGCATCTACAGAGGTGCAGCTGTAGCATGTCAAGTGTAGACATGCCCTAAATCTATTGACCGGAGGCCGTGGGCTGTATAGATGTCCCCCAAAAGACCCTCCCCCTCAGATGAAGGAAGGGCCCAAGAACCCAGCATGTAAAAGCAATTTCAGGGGCCAAAAAGTGACCAGAGTGCAGGGACAAGGTCAAAGTGAAGGATCAAGAAGATTCCCACTGCTCCAAGGAGTCAGTGGATGCCTCCTGGGGCTGGATGGGCGCATGGTTAAGGGTCAGGGAAAAGGCCGCAGAGAATGCCCCCACCTCACTTCCTCCTCCTAGAGTGATGGATGGCAGCCTTGGGCGGGACCAGAAGGGTGACAGGGTCATATCAGGATTTGACTGAGTAGGAAAGATGAATACAAGGGGGGTGGGGCCTGCACTCCCAGGGTTAGACTCTTCAGAATGGCCTCTGTCCCGTGCGCACTGCCGGAGGAATCTGGATCAGCCCGGAGGAGCAGCTCTGGTGCAGGCTCTGCTACTGGTCTGAGGACTGGAAGATGGTCACGCCCAGGAAGAGTCCAGTCCAGCACTGGAGCAGCAGAGGGGTGAGGAACGTCTCCCTGGTATGATCTGGTGCTTAGTTCCAGTCACTCTGCGGCTTGGGCAACTTATTTTGCCAGCTCTGTGCTTTAGTTTCTGCCTTGTAACCCGCTGATGCCACCAACACAAACAACCCCTGTGTAGCAGTGAAATCACTGGGGCGATTTCAGGTAGTCAGCGTAGGCAGAATCTGCCAGACAACCTTTGTGTCTTCAGAAAGACAAATTAGCTTTTGTTGTGGCGAGTATCAAGCTGCACGGGGCCTGTGAGTGACCCACGCTGAGGCCAGTGGTGATAGAAGGAAGTTATAAAATAGGAATCAAAGGGATTAGCTGGTATGACAGAGCTGCTGGAAAAACAAAGGGCCTGAAGGAAATGTGGCCTAGTAAGCAGAGCACTGGACTGGCCTCAGAAGTGCTCGGTTCTGTTCCTGGCTCTGCCTCTGGCCTGCTGCGTGACCTTGGGTAAGTCACTTCACTGCTCTGTACCTCAGTTTCCCCAGCTGTCCAATAGGGATGGTACTGACCTCCTTTGTACAGTGCTGTGAGATCTACTGCTGAAGAGGGAGGTACTGTTGTTATTCTCCACTGCTTGCATCCCAGGAGTCGTTCAAATCTGTGTGAAAAAGGTGCAAGCCACCAGGGCTGGCTCCAGGGTTTTGGCCGCCCCAAGCGGCCCAAAAAAAAAAGCCGCGATCGCGATCTGCGGCGCCAATTGGGTGGGAGGTCCTGCGCTCCGAGCGGGAGTGAGGGACCATCCGCCGAATAGCTGGACGTGCCGCCCCTCTCCGAAGTGGCCGACCCAAGCATCTGCTTGGTAAGCTGGTGCCTGGAGCCAGCCCTGCAAGCTGCCAGCACCCGGGGGAATGCAACCGACTGGTGCAGTGACTACGCAAAAGGGAGTACACCAGGTGCCAGGCAGGGGAGAAAAGGCGCACAGTATTTGCCAAGATGGATGAACCACCGCAGGCATTGAAAATCCAAGACCGTGCACGGTTACAGACAGGGCACTGCGCCCCGGGGGCCCCAATCAAGGAATTCAGCAGAAGGGGAGCCCATGAGAGAACAGGCAGACGGGAGTAACCACCATCCCAGATGGCCCCCAGAAGTTGATCTTCTAGCTGTGTAGTAGTGGGGGGGTGGGGAAGGAAGTGATAGAGGTCAATATGGTCTAATTTTTCCCTTGTACTCCCTTGTCTGTCTGCCTCCAGCTGTCTTATACTTAGAGTGTAAGCTCTCTGGAGCAGGGACTGTCTCTGTTCTGTGTTTGCACCTAGCACAATGGGGGCATGGTCCATGGCCGGTACTCCTAGGTGCAACTGAAATACAAATTACAACAAACAAAGACGCAATGCATCCCCACACAGTAAAAGCCTTCAGATCTCCCTGGTGTTGAAGAGAATCATTTCAGATTCCCGTTATCCGTCAGTACTAGAACCATCTGCCACTGCAAGTGACCATGCAGCATGGAGAGGTAGGAAGGGACGCCTACACCTTCCGCTAGATTGGGTAGCACATACCTCCTGTCCTATTTGGGAGATGGGGATGAGTTTTCGTCCACTGAAAAGAGACAGGGCCAGAGGCCTGAACTCTCATGGGACCTATGGGTTGTTTTGCTTAATCTCCTCCTGAAAGGCACATCAAAGTGGAAAAAACAGCCTCCCACGCCCTGCTTAGCTGCCGTTTCCCAACAAGCTGCAAACAGTAATAGGAGGAAGGCCCAAAGCTGGGTAAGAGGTTGGAGAATGCAGAAGGCATTAACCGACACAAGGAATTATTCCGGGGATTTCCACATTTATGAGAAGAACCAGGGAGGACTGAGTCAGATGCAAAAAGCATCATCATTTCCAGATTGTTTGCTGACGTACAGCAACGGGCAAGAGGCAGGGAATCTTGAAAGCTAGGAATTACTCACTGCCACACAAGACTTCATTTCAATGCTACGCCAGGCCTTGCAAACTGGATATTAATTTAATGTGTTTGAAAAGCCTGAACAAAATATTTACTTCCAAAGGAAACCAGATTGTGCTGTTGGCTGGAACACACGATCACTCTGTGCACTGTTGCATACAAGCTGAATATTTCATCCTGGTCTGTCTTCCATTAGGCCCCGGAGTTTCTTAAATATAAAATAGTCTTGAAACGAAAACCCAGCTGGAGATGTAGTTAGAGAGTTCCAAAAAAACCCCATGTTGAAACAGCAGATCAGCAGCTAGATAACAATCACTGAACTCTCTGTAGCCATGAAGGATGCATTTCTATTTAACCCACCATCTAATTGTTTAATGTTGTTTGTTAACTCATGAAGTGACCTATTGAGAATCTAGGAAGTTTACAGCCACTGCTGATTTAAGAGTTTGCTCTATTTAGCACAGAGGTGTGTAGAGATTTAATTAATCTCCCTGACTAAGTTATCATGAGTGATCAGACAGTACATCACAAGTCTGTCTAGATTCTAGGACAAGTAATTTATCACTGGTAAGGTGCCATCAGCTTAGTGGATATGAACTGCTTTTCAGAACTTCATTCAAATCCAGAAACCTCTCTTATTAACAGTGAACTTTACTTCATTTCCTTCTGAAGTCTGTTTTATGACTTCAGAACAGCTCCTGGCCAGGAGACCAAATTCAGCAAACACACTGGCTGGGCCATAACCTTGCTCACGTTATTTAGCCAAGGTGAGAAATCTGCCCCTCACAAAAAGCGAGGTGGGGGTGGAGGCAACTGACAATGATTAGTGGGGTTTAAAGTAATGTTTGTAAAGGGCTTTGAGGATAAATCTCTACCTGTTGTTGCAAGAAACCAGATTAAATGCTCTTAGGTGTAGATAAGAATCAAGTGAGCCACCTCCCTCCCTAAAAATGTTAAATGCTGAAAGCCCTTCCTTCCTGAACTGGAAAGTCACAAATGCCATGGAACTTGGCTGGATTGCAATTTGGCTCAGAAGACTTGAGGAAGGAATCTAAGTTTGCAAATTCCAGTTTCTAATTAGACTCCATTCCTGATGTCTTCTTGCTTGCTCTTGCTGGGCCTTAGGGCTTGTCTAGATGAGGGAAACTTTCTGGTGTGGCTAGAACAGAATAACTGTTCCTCGCTAGCTATTCTGGTGTAACTGCCCTGGTGGATACTATTTCAAAAGAAAAGTTATTTTATTTGACTAATTACTTCATTTCCAAATGACTCTGCTCCAGGGCAGTGGCCCCAGCCCAGGCAGTTGTTCTGGAATAGCTAGAGCAGATTATTCCACTATATCTGTGCCAGGTATTTTCTCTCATATAGACAAGGACATATTCACAGCAGCACCAGGGCCTGGCTTCCCAAAAAGAAGCTAAACTGATGGGACCTAGAAAGGCCTTGCTCCTTGTGGTTTTTGCCCTCCTCCAGATTGTGCCTCTGATAGACCAGGGGAAGCCGAGAACCCTTTCCCCTCTCCCAAGAGATGGGCATTTGTAAACACTGCAAAGAGAAGGATGCTGTGGGGCTGGAAGCCAGAAATGCCTCAGCTCCATTGTCAGCTCTGGCTGGCGTAGTGAGCTACAACCAGCCTCTCAGTTAATCTCCCCGGCCGTACAATGCAGAGCAGACTCAGACTGAAAACACCTGCTGTAAATCCATTTGCTACATTCATAGATTTGAAAAGTCAAAGAGTAAGGGCTTGTCTACACTGGCCCTTTACAGCGCTGCAACTTTCTCGCTCAGGAGTGTGAAAAAACACCCCCCCGAGTGCAGCAAGTTTCAGCGCTGTAAAGCACCAGTGTGGACAGTGCCCCAGCGCTGGTAGCTACGCCCCTCGTGGAAGTGGGTTTTCTTAGAGCGCTGCCACGACAACACAAGCCATGTTAAAGCGCTGCCGTGGCCAGTTGCCAGCGTAGACTAGCCCTAAGAGAGAGCAAGCCTTCCGGCAACATCCCAGCAGAGGGGGCAGGCTGGGACAGCAACAAGAACACAGATCCAAGTCAGTGGCCAGCCTCCTAGGAGGAAGGTCAGCCTTGAGGTTAAGGCAAGGCACGGCAATAGTGAGTGACATGGTGTGATAGTGTACCCCATAATGCTTCATGGGAATATGCTTATGAATAGATATATGATATAACTGGAATATGCTTTATGCTACATATGCCATGTAACATCTCTGTAAAGGTTATGATCTACTGAATCTATTCATCCTATTTATATACATGTATCATTTTTGTATTCAAAGTTATTAACATTGGCTGGGCACTGACTTGATTTTTAAGTAGCCTTTGTAAAGCATTTGGTCAGCTTCTTGAGAAAGGAATGTGCAAATTAAGTGCCCAGTCAAGAAGCAGGTAAGGGACAATGGATCTTGGGAGGCTCCAATCCATATAAGTCTGCATGAGGATGTTCAAGGTAGCAGAAAGAACAGGAGTACTTGTGGCACCTTAGAGACTAACAAATTTATTAGAGCATAAGCTTTCGTGGACTACAGCACACTTCTTGGGATGCATAAGGTAGCAGGTAAGCCATGGCTGCTGCCTGTAAAAACTGAGTCATGCATGGACCTGTGACTTGCCCACGTGACTCCAAAACACCATCTTGGAGCTGGACTTTGCATAGAAGAGAGGAGGGGGGTCTCCACCCACAAGAGAAATTCTATTTAAATCTGTGGAAGACCCCTCCATTTTGTCTTCAGCTGGCTAAAAAGATAGCCTCTCCACCCCCAAGGATACCTGAAAGAGACTGGAATAAAGGCCAGCAACTACAGGGAGTGTGAGTGATTGCTGGACCCAGACTAGCAGAGACTAGTTTGTAAAAGGAAGCTTACTGGAACTGGTGAGGTTTTATCTATATTCAGTTTTCTTAGACATAGACTTGCGTGTTCTATTTTATTTTACTTGGTAATTTACTTTATTCTGTCTGCTACTACTTGGAATCACTTAAATCCTACTTTCTGTATTTAAAAAAGTGATTTTTTTTACTTATTAATTAACCCAGAGTATGTATTAATACCGGGGGTGGGGGGGAGACAAAGAGCTGTGCATCTCTCTCTATCAGTGTTATAGAAGACGAACAATTTATGAGTTTACCATGTATAAGATTTATACAGGGTAAAACAGATTTGTTTGGGCATCTGAGTGTTAAAGACATGAACACTTCTGTAAGTTGTTTTCAGTTAAGTCTGCAGCTTTGGGGCACGTGGTTCAGACCTGGGTCTGTGTTGGAGCGGACCGGCATGTCTGGCTCAACGAGACAGGGTGCTGGAGTCCCAGGCTGGCAGGGAAAGCAGGGGCAGAAATAGTCTTGGCACATCAGTTGGCAGTTCCCAAGGGGGTTTCTATGATCCAACCCATCACATGAGGCACCTAGAAAAAAATCACAGGAACCCCTCTGCAATCCATAAAGCCTGAGCTTGGCCCCTAGATGCCCTATACAATGAATGGGGAGAGAGGCACACCCTTCTAGTCTGACCTCCTGTGTAGGACAGGCCATAGAGTTTCCCCAAAATAATTCCTAGAACAGATCTTTTAGAAACAAACGCCCAGGCTGAATTTAATAAGGGCCGTGATGAGGAATCCACCATGACCCTTGATAAATTTTTCAGTGGTTAATTACTCTGTTAAAAATGTACAACGTATTTCCAGTCTGAATTTGTCTAGTTCAACTTCCAGCCATTGGATCGTGTAGACCTTTCTCTGCTAGATTGAAGAGCCTATTAAATATTTGTTCCCCCACGTAGGTACTGCTAGACGGTAATCAAGTCATCCCTTAACCTTCTCTTTGGTAAGCTAAATAGGTTGAGCTCCTTGAGTCTATCACTCTAAGGCAGGCTCTCAAATCCTTTCATCATTCTCCCGGCTCTTCTCTGAAACCTCTCCGATTTATCAACATCCTTGAATCGCGGGCACCAGAACTGGACATAGAATTCCAGCAGCACCAAATATAGAGGTAAAATAACCTCTACTCTGACCTGAGATTCCTGTTTATGGATCCCAGGATCCCATTAGCTCATTGGGCCAGAGTCCGAGAGAATGACAAAAGAGGGAAATAATCCTTCCTCTCCCCCCTCCTTTAAATGTCTTGTCTATTTGGACTGTACCCTCCTTTGTGCAGACACTTAGGAAGTGTATGTGCATTGCTGCACTCTGCCCTACCCTGCTGTGCCTAGCACAATGGCATTCTTATCTTCAGGCCTCTATGTACTTCTGCACTACAAATAATCATGTGCTAAATTAAACAGGCACCTAAAGTACAAATCTACAGATTACAGCATCCATCACAGGGGCGGGGATACATTAGTGCATGTTTGCACAGTGTTCAAGGGACTAGGTTAAGAACTCTGGTGCTGCTGTTGAAATGTGGGCAAATGCCTGACCTAGAAAGCAAACGGAGCAGAATTTGCCTTGCTCCCCTCTCAATCTTGGATCATCCCCCACCTCCCCGAGTGCCAGCAGTGAATTTCCCTTTGTTAAACAGTTCTCAAAATGCAGCAGTGAGAGTCTAAAAAAAAAGGGCCAGGGCTTCTTCCAGCACTAGCCTTTATTTGCCTAGGGTTAACAGGTTGATCTAGTTTCAATACCCACAAACACCTGGTCTTTTAACATCTTGAAACTGACTGACTGGATTAAAATCAGCTCATTCTGCCAACACTAAGTAGTCTATGTAACCAGAAGACTGCATCCTAAATCACATTAATGCAGTTTTCGCATGCAACTCCCCACCCCACAGGGGGGATAAAAATTGATGATTTTTTTTAAAGAAAAAAAAGATTTTATTTAAATTGGATTTTTAAATGTTATTTAAATAATACTTTTTAAAAAATAAACCAATTTAAAATGAATTTGAATTTTTAATACAAAAAATATTAAGGCCTAAACTTCTTATAATCTCTTTAAACATTTAAATAAAAAAGTAGGCTGAATCCATGAGTCTCTATAAAAAATTTTGAGTTCAAGGCTGCTTTTCTATGTAAAGAAAGAACCTAAAGAAAAACATTAACTTCGGAGGTCCATTTTTAGAGAGAATAGGTCATGTGCGGTATTAAAGGCTTGACCCTGGGTAGGTGGGGGAGGAAGGGCGGGCTCTTAGGGGCTGTGCTACTGGTTGCAAGAGACTGGCAAAGTCATCACAGGCATTGGGACCCAGCCTCTGCCACCATCGTGTATTGCATGAGGATCATCTGCTGAGTCTACCTGGGTGGTCTCATATTCCTATTTTATAGCTCCTCCCTACCTGAGCTCCGATTGGCTTAGTTCTCAAATTATGAATATTTACGACTCCACTCAGTCACCATTTTCTAACATACTAAAAATGTATAATTAATAAAAATCTGAAAATATGAAGCTACATAATTGCTTAAGTAAATGGATGTAGTTACAGTGTACTCTCCTGGGGAGCAAAAAGATGTACCAAATCAAATGTACCTGTAGTTGTAAATCAACATATTTTAATGTTATATCATCCAATGAGATTACACCATTCTTTAGAAAATCACTGAAGTACAAATGGAAAAGTTGTTTAGAATCAGTGATTTAAATGAAGGCTTTCCACTTGGTGGTTTAAATCACCTGGATTTAAAATCAGTCCACCCCTGTGAGGAAGAAATAAGAATGAGCTGTCTTGCATGACTCACAAGCAGCCAGTTGAAAGTTATTAATAGTGCTGGAAGGAAGCCCATGGGGCAAACGAGGAAGTATATGGGGTGGGATTTAAAAGATTCAGGCATTTGATACAGAGAGACTTTTGGGGGGAGGATGAAACAAAACGCAGGATGCCAAGTTTAACCAGTGTGCAGCTCCAAGCAGCTATCTTGGAAAGGATGCAGGTTGAGTCTCTCTACTACAGCAAAGGTTCTCATCTCTCCCTGGCTGGCACTTCCCTTCCCATGTGCAATCTCACAACCACACTGTGGTGGCTACAGCCATGAGCTTCATAGAAGGGGAATACTGGGGCCAGGCCTATGCTACAAAGTTTTGTCAGTGTAGCTAGGTCTGTCACTCTCCCCTCCCCGCAGCTGACAGATATGCTGGCAAATCCAGAAGAGAGCTTCCGCGGGCCCAGCTATTGTCGTCAGGGCAGTGGTGTTACCACGTAGCAGAAAGCTCTGTCGGCATAGGCAGCTTTACACTAGGGGGCTCTGCCCGTATAGCTGCATCACCAAAACCTGGGTCGCGTGTAGACTAGCCTAGCCCTCTGAAGCTGTTTAATAGATTCCTGGCTTCTCCGCAGTTCAAATGAGGGACCAGAACCATGTGTTCAGCCAGATCGCTGCAGATGGCCAGCAGATGCTCCACGGACCGGAGTCTGGGAACCTCTGCCTGTCGTCTTTCCTGACGAAAGCAGCAGTCAATGCAGGCGCACAGGGTGGAGCTGGCCAGCCCAGGATCGAACAGTTTTTTCCTGGGCTGGGCAATTGCCTCAATGCAGACCAAACTCCCTTTGCGTGCCTTGCTCAGGCACTTAAAGCTACATCTACTTTGCATCTTTCTTGTATTCCTCGAGACTGGGAACCTCCCCACCCTCATTTCAGGTGATCCACTCCGCGTTGGGGCTTGTGCTGTTTGCAACCTTCTTATTTCCCTTCCTACCCACTTCCAGGAATTAAGTCAAGGGAGGGAGAGTCCTGCTAAATAAGCCCTTCATAGCTTAGCTGCTGTCCCAGAATTCATGGAGGGATTCCAGCAGGGACATGTAGGAGCCCACTGTGCCAGGTACTGCACATAAACAGCTTCACTTTCATCAGCAAGGAGATTAAGAAACCCCAGGATGCATTGGGTGTGGGGTGGGGGGGGGGGGGAGTGCAGGAAACAAGCCAAGGATCAATAAGTGAAGTACCAAAAAAACCTTTATTTTCCCCAAAACCATAACAACATTTGACATTATAGTGATTTCCTCTTATATTTGTTATTTCTCTACATTAGGAACCAGATACAGAAAATACAGACACGATCTGCTGAATCAAAGACGGCACAGCATTCCATTAGAAAAGAAACAAAAAACTAGAGGAGCAAGATAAAAAATGGTGAAAAATAGTCATTCCCTCCAGCCCATAAACTTTCCGCGAATCATCATCAAAATAGAGCCGTGGAAGTAGCTTCTTTCTCCACGCACTTCTGCTTTGTGGAAAAAAGTTAGATTTTCTCTTCTTTAGATTTCAAAGTAAAAAAAAAAAAAAAAAAAAAAAAAAAAAAGTTAAATTCTCTTTCAAGCCATTTTGGAAATTTGCATAGACCCATTCCCTTTCCAAAAATATCTGTACTCTCTCTCTCTATAGCATCTGAATATAAATCGAGTGCGCTTCTCTTCTGACGATCACTGAGCTCAATTCACGTTCAAGAGAATAAAACATGATCTCCCCTTTCCCCCCCACATGAAAAAATATGGGCTTTAACAAACATTTTCTTATGCTCTCAAGGCAAGTAAGAGGATCAGCTGCACCTCCAGCTCAAACCTTCTTCCAAGTTCCTGTGATTTCCCAGGTTTTCTACGCTCACTCCTTCCCAGTGGGTAGGAGCAACAGCTCCATGGAGCTGCGGAGGAGACTGGGTTAGGACTGCAGAGGAGGGCTGATGGAAAATGCAGCTTGGGGGTGGGGACTGGACTTTGCAGGATCAGCCCATTAGGTAGAGGTGGCGGCTTGTAAGAACCACAAACACTCGCTACCGGGCGCAGTGTTTGTGGGAACAGGCCCATAGAGACCAGCCCTGTCTACAGGACTGAGTCACTGGAGCAGCAACTCCCTCAGCTTGGGATTGGGGGAGAGGAGCAATGAATTAGTTAGCAGCTCCTGAGGTAAGGCAGCAAGGGAACAGGGTGGGGAAGGTTTGCTCAGCTCCCTCTCCCCAGGAGGGGAGCCTTTCACCTGGGCACTCTAGTCTCAAGCGTACCTGGAGTGAGGTTTCCCAGAGGGTGGTGAGTGCAGAGTCCAGCTGCACAACCATGAATTTAAAACAACAATGCAATAAAATAAAACCAACCCCTCCTATTACATTTTAATGCAACAACTTTCTTCAGATCTCAGCCCAGTTCGAAACACTCTAAAAACCAAAACAAACATTTAAAAGGGCTAAACTTTCCCTCCAGAGGGTGACGGTGGGGGAGACACTAAGAAACTGGCTGTCCTTAACTCATCAGGACAGCACAAAAGCTCCCATTTAAAGTGCCAGTCACAGAGAAACTGGAGGCATTAGGTCATCCTTTTCCCATTCTCATTCCCACCCAGAGCTGAGCCGAGCCAGTCTCCTTCCCTGACTCATTTGGGGGCTATGCCCAGTCATGACCTTTACGTCTGCCCTTCCCCAGATAATTCTTCAGTTTATAGTTTCTTTAAAAAAAGTTAGTAAAAAAAAGATATTAGTCTGAAGACCCCAAGCTTTGCGGTGGGCGTCCAAATAGAAAGGTCTTGAAATGTTAATCTGTTGTAATGGGGAGTGTGAAATCCAATCCATTCCATTCCAACTTGGCCCTGGGGGCTGAGGGCGGGGGGCAGGGAATCCAGCTCTGCTCCCCTGGGTCAGCCCAGCTTAACCGTCCTGCTCTCCTGCACCAGAGACCAGGGCCTACACCACAAAATCTTGCCAGAGGGCCCTTTCCTTGCCTAGTTCACTTCTGGATCCCCTGAGAAGAGGACAACTGGGGGAGGAAAAGATACCTCCCTTAGCCCCCCTGGAATAAAATACCAATGAAACAACGACAATACCACAATGCAGTCAAAGAACACCAGCCTGCTGGGTTTATAAAAATTCAATAAACTTCAAGGAAAAAAAAAAAAAACTTGGAAACTAACCAGTGGTTTAAGTTTGACAAACTCGCAAAATATTCTTCAGCATCCCAACTAGCAACAAATACCAGCAATGCCATGAGGAAAAAAGTGCTTGCAAGATACAAAGCTTCCAGCCAGGCAGCAGACCTGCTGTCCAGATGATCCCAATGCCTGCTCAGCCTCCCTCTGTGCTCCAAAGCACACATGCAGCACCAGGCTGCGGGACTGCTGGGCAACATTTGGGAGGGAGGATGCGAAGCTGGAATTTGGTGTGGTATGCGGAAAGACAACAACTCCTCCCTCCCGGCCTGGGCCCTGTTTTGAACAATCCAAGGTTAGCTGTACTCACTTGTTCCAGAGGACTAGGGCTGCTCTTAGTCAAAACAGGAGGGGTCTGAGCTAAAAAGCTGCTAACGGACCAACGTCTACAAACTCAACAACTGCCAGGGAACAAGACCAAGAGGCACAAAAACTGTCAAGAATTTAAACAGCAGAGCACTGAACGGCTGCAAAGCCAGAGACAGCAATCTACAGAAAGGCTGCAGCTCTCCAACGTCTCAGAAGCAGAGGTTAGGGTTGCCTGCCAGCCAGGTGACAGGGAAGGACACAGTTTCTTGAAAGCTAACCTGCTCCTCCTTTTGTCTCCCTCGAAGGAGCTATTTCTCCCTTTGTCCCAAAGGATGGTTTGTGACATGTCACAGCGAACGGCCCCTCCCAGACCAGTTACCTCTCTTGCCAGTTGGAGCCCAGAACAAAGGCTCTTGGTTCCCAGCCATTGCTGGAGTAACAAGCAAGATGGACACCAGCAGCTAAACTGGCCTGGCTTTGGACTCATTCCTGTGTTACTCGTCTCCTCCCAAATCCTTGGAGTGCTGCTGGAAGGCTGCAGGCATTTAGGAACTGGTTTCCAGGAGTGCTGCATACCCACAGTTCACACACCGCTCCCATTAACTTCAGGGGGCTCCGCACCACAGAGTGCCTTTGCCCATAGGGAAAGCAGTGTGACGTACTGCTGGAGGGGCACTGTGCCAGCCACCCCAGCCTCTCTGGCAGCAGCTCTGGAGGGAGAGGCAAGTAACTAATTCTCCCCCTTCGCCAAACCTTTGGAATCCTAAACAGTGTCGAGCCTGCCCTACCTAAGCCAGCTCGGCATCTCACCAATCTGCTACCCGGTGCCAACCCGAGCGGAGAGGAGACGACGATTAAAATGTAGACAAGAGCGAAAGGGCGTTGGCTTTGGACAGACTTGGTCCAACCAGGAGCTCTTTCCCACGTTCAACCGGATGATTTGATGGGCCTAGGCCAAGATTAGTTCATTCTCTCTGAGGGGAAGGTAGGTGGGCAAAAGAAAAAGTGCCCCCAAGATGCTGTCTGCACAGCTACAGGACGCAAGGAGAGGGACTGGTGGGTCTGTGACAAATAGCTAGAGCCAGCCTTGCTACGCTGCTCACAGAATCCTCCCCATCCAAGGCTCCAGTGCTGATCAGACTAGAAATCCAGGCCCCTTCAGTCTTGCAATCTTCTGTGGAATTGCCTTTCCCAGCAGCTCATCTGCATGCGTTCTAGTTACCCCGGGACACCACCTTTAGTCCTGAAAAAAACGCTTGGTCATCATTAAGAATTTGAAAAACAAAAATGATCAATTACAAATTTCTTCTTCCTGCTAAATGGGACAGCGTGTGTGAGAGAACTAGGATGCGTGCGCACGCACATGTGTGTAGCCAGTGACCTGGAGTGTGCTGTTAGTCAAAGTGCATGGCTGCCGAGTGCTACTACAGGACAACAGCAAAAAAGGAACGGGCACCACACAGAAATAGCTTATAGGCTGAAAGCATCTGTACAGAAAGGGCTGTGAACGCAGCCTGCAGCCAACCCAAGGCAGGAGCCTGCATAGATCCTCACTTGTAGTTCAGCTGCCGGGAGAAATCTACAAGTGGGAGTTGAAAAAGGCTCACCTCTTTTCTGCCACATTGCGCCAGGAAAAAGGGCCGTTAATGTTTCAGACAACTGCAGAAACCAAATGAGAAAAAGCTCAATCGTGAAAAGATCATCCAAGAAGACAGTTTTAAGCCTGTCAGACTCAGAGTTCACACCTCAGGAGCGGAGGAGAATGGCTGCTGTAGCTAGTGCAGCAGGAGGGCTCCACTCCACCAAAGTAGCAAAGATTCAGCCATTTCTTTCTGCATTAATCAAAGCTTCTCCCCAGCATAGGAGGGGACGTACTTGACAATGGCTCCCTTCTCACATGGCACGAAGGGCCAACCAGAAACAGTTCCCTCACTGGCTCTGGTTGGGAAAGACAACCGTTTAGCCACTCTTGCCATGACGGGAGAGATCATCACAACCAAATCACACCCCTGTTCTGGGCACATATGGAATTTCTAAAGTGCTCCTGCTAATACCAACCGATGAAAATGGCCTCCCATGCCCAGCAGTGGAAGGCGGTACTGCAGTTAGTCATGCTAACAAGTGATAGCATTTAACCTTTAACATCAAGTTCCATCTCTGTCTGTTCCATTAGTTTTCTGAAATGCACTTTTGGGAAATGTTTCCTATGAGCAGATGACTGGGGGGTTTGGTTTTTTGGATTCATTGCTCAGTAAAATGTTGCCATCGGAGGTGAAGTTTCCTTGCAATCCACAATGCAGAATCAGTGGAATCAAGTATCCTGCAAGTGGCCAGCTCATTGTTTCAACAAGGAGCTGCTCTCCTGGTTTGTCAGTTCTGGTTTTCCCCGTCAGTGGTTTGAAAAGTTCACAGTGGTACAACCCAATGGTTTGCAGATACAGGAGTGAAGAAATTCCTAGTAAGGAAGCAATGCGTGGAATGAGGGAGTGGGGAAGGGGGGGAACATCCTCCAGCAAAGAGAAGGCTTCCAGACAGACCCCTTGGATCTGCAGGGAATTCAGGGGTGTTTGGAAGCACTGGGATGAGCGGGGAGTTAATGCCAAGTCAGGAAAAGTGCATGTTCTGGAGTGGTATGGTCTCGGAGGAGTTCTGCAGTGCAAACGTAAGGGGAGGGGTCTGGAGAAATCCCTTCTGGAATGTTGCATGTAGAGAGGTAAAGACTGGCATCCGTGTGGCAGAGGACGGGGTAGGGGGTCTGTTGCCAGCAGGTCTACCCTGTTCTTCACATTTAACGGGTTTCAATCACCACTGGCTCATAAACTCCAGATGAGACCCTGCAGGAGGAGAGGGGGAGAGAACAAGTTCTTGTATTCATACCTTTAGATTAATACAGAAGCATCTATGCAGAGCTCAGAATTCAGGAACTTTTTCCAAACAATAAAAAAAATATTGAAAATAGCTAAACCAGCCTGCATAACAAAAGCTAGGCAGCCAAATGGCAATCAACATCCCAAAGCTGGAAAGAGAACTGGCTGCAACACACTTTTCCTTCCTGCGAGAGACAGATGAAAGAGGCTAGGCAGAGGACATTTGGAAAGGCTCCAGAGGGGAAGCTGTCTATTGGAGCAGTGAAAGCCTTAGCACTACAGGGCTCTAGTCACAGCTTTGCCACTGACTTGATGTGTGACTTTGCATTAGACACTTCACCCCAAACTCCACTTATCCTGGAGCTTGTGAGGTTTAGTGAATGTAAAAGGCTTTGCGATCCTGTGATGAAAGGTGCTATGGCAGTGCAAAGCATTATGGGAACACTGTATTTAACAGCATCTCTCCTCACAGAGGAAATGAGCTCTGAACGGACACAGGAAAGCAAGCAGCTGAGAATGGAGAATGAATTAGCTTTGCAGTTTTGCTATAATCCAACAGGGGGCAAAGTTGCCTGCCTTGAACAAGCTTTGAAAGCAGAGAAAGATAGACCAACCCCGATTGTTCTGTACTTTTACACACCTTCCCTCTGTCCCCATTCTAGCAGCCAAGATCAAATACCCCAGTCAAGCTTCTGCTGAGCTCTGAATACACACAAGCACAGCTGCATCCTGTGACTAAAGGGATCCCAGGAGTATTAATGTGGGAACAAAGCCGTCATGTATCGCATGATCTACTGAGGGGAGGTGAAAGTCTCCTAAGCACAAAGAACGAGCTGACCTATCTTCACAGAGCTCCCGTGTCTACCAACCTTTCAGGAGCCATACCTGTTTCCCAGTTGAATCCCACTCAATGTCGTTGTGCCATCTCTGCTCACAAACAACCTCAGGTTACTGTCTGCGGATAGGAGAAGAGGAAGAAAAAGATAGTAAAATCCACAGTCCTGACAATCCCCAGATGTCCCCTACGGTCCATGTTACACAATGCTCAGCTAGGGCATTTTCATTCCCTTTCTGTGAGCGCAGGTGTGTTTACACTCTTGCTCTGATGATTGTGACGCTTCGTGGAACTCCCTCTCCTCCTTGCTTTAGGAAGATCCCCGGGGCAAACCAGACTTTGGAAGAGTCAGCTTTTAAAACCACATTTTAATGAATACGGTTTTGATGGCTAGGTTGGGTTTTTTTTAAACTTCTAAACCGTGTCATGAATGAAGGAGTTCTTAGTATTATTTTAAGAACTCAAACAAAGAGACAAACATTCCCCGGCAGCATTTGCAGTCTCCTCATTACACCACTATGGAGGTGCCCTGTTCTGTTCGGTCTCGTTTTCCCACAGAGAGCGAAGTGCAAATTCGTTAATGAAGCACGATCACCTGTTTTTAATCATCCAAGCTGACAGAAATGCAAACAGTGAACGGTGTGAGTAATGAACAGCAAATTAGATTAAAGTTTAGAGTTCTAGTAAATCTAAGCTGTGGTTTGTATAATAGGCAAGAAAATTAGTTTAAATGAAATACTTTATTAATTATTATTATTATTATTAAAAGGAGGACTATTTGAAATTTTCCCTAAACTGACCAATTTTTAAAAACATTGTTTTCAATTCCTTTAAAAAGATTGATAAGGCTTTTTCCCTCCTCTGCACTATTCGTAAGGGTCTTTTGGTCAGGCCCGAGTGCCAGTATGTTTAGACCCCTCCTCCTTCCCCTCTCTTTGCACACACCTACCCTGCTTCCTCTTTAGCTTTGCTGCTCCTGTTACTGGCAAACACCCTCTTGCACAGCGTGGGAAAAAGCGTGCCCAGGAGCTGCCCCCGGAGCTATGCAGGAGGGTGATGCAACTGAGCAGCAAAACTGACTACACATGAAGTGCTGTCAAAAGTAAACCTGGAAAAGAGAAGGACTGTTTCCCTCCAGCCTCACAGCTTCAGTTACTTGTAATAGTAGCAGGTACAAACTGTTTTCAGAAGGAAATGCAGTTTTCACATCAGCGGGGTCCCTTTAAGATATCTGCCACTGAAACTTCCAGCAAGTACTAACAATAAATTACAGAGGAGTGGGAGGCACCATTGGGTGACGCGGGAGTCGGGATTAGAGAGGTTGATAAGCATCGCTAAGGTTGGAAGAGGAGCAGCAAGTCTCCCCTCTGCACCTTGTACTAATCTCACCTTCAGTATTGCTGACGTCTGTGAAATCCTGACTCTGCATAATTTTCTCCACTATGTCGTCAGCATCGATCCTAGTATCGTCCACCCACGATGGGTGACTCTCCACTGAATCCTTTTTCCTCCTGGGAGGGGAAAAAAAACAAACAGATTCAGCCCCTCGGGTCACAGGCTGCCAGTGCTGTCTGTGTCCCTTATCTGTAGCCTCTTCCTTTCTGATTATAGCAACAGCAAATCTGAGGCCATAAAGGTAAAGGAAGAGCGAAGGAACCTTTGTTTCTAGGCCTTCCCCCATCCACAAAGCTATATCTTTATACTGTACCTACCGGGACGATCTATCCAACAGGATGGTTGGTCTTGGGGGGCGAGGTGGCTTGTCTAGTTTGTGGTCCCGCTCTCCCTCAGGACACTCCACTGTCAAACTGAGCCCCCCAGAGGCGCTGCTGCTGGTGGATGTATTCCGGCGGTGGGTCAAATCAGACATACTGGAGGAGCGAGAGTGCTCCGTGCTATAACCTGTGGATAGAGACTCATTATAAACCAAACCTATCATCCCATAGCAACACAGTGCAAATAGCCAAGTCTCCAGTCAGGGCACAGAAGCTTCACTGAGGAGGAGAGGAACCTCAATCCACAAAGGCAGAGGATTACACAGATCATATCTGCAGTCATCGCAAAACTGGGAGTTCAGACGGCAGGCTCAGGCGTGGCTCGAGGTCACAGGCGTGGCTGTGAATCACTCGCAAAGGAGGAGAGTGCCAAAGGAAAACAGATTTGGAAATCTGAAGACCTGCGCCTTCCTGGACATGGACACCAAAGTTCAGCAGGTCAACAATTACCGGAGATTTTGGACTGCTGGCTGGCATAACTGGAGTTCCGTGAATGCCCTGAGTGGAATACTTCCTCTGGACTGGACAGATTCTGGTCTGGTTCCTCTGGAACACCTGCCAAACAACAAAGCACTCACATTATCTCTCAGCCAGCTAGTTCACCACTTCCTGCAGAAAGACTGGATGGGACTGTTGTTGCACTAGGGCCAGGGAAGGGTGCACACTTGTTGCTCTATATTGACTTGCACAGAGCTAGAAGTTGCCAGGGACCATTTAAGACAGTAGCTGTGAGAGGCTGTGTCAAAGCAGTCACCCATTCCAGTGGCTGACGGGGCGCCCAACTCTGGAGTTACCAGGGAGCTCCAATCCCTCAAGCCCAGGGAGATGATGGGTCATGTCTGAAGCTATTTCATAAGTAAAAGATACCTTTAAAAAATATTAAGCCAGCTTGGTGCATGCCATGCAAGAGACCAAGTGCTATTTATAGGCTCTTCACTACTCAGACAGACAGCAGCCAGTGGAAAGCTGCGAAGGCCATAATACAGGACTTTTCAAGTGAAGAGCGACAGAGGGTGGTACAAAAACCTAAAGGGGCAGGATTCTCAAAGCTCCAACAAAGATGCAGGAGGATCCCACCAGGTAGGGAAATGCACTGAGTTTGTGACAGGCTGACAAGAGCGAGGTGGATTGCCAGTTAAGGCTCTGAATCCATCTTTCCCTCATATACGCAGGTACAAGTCAGATGTGGGGCCAGAGTCAGAAATGATGGTAAACCTCAGACTGGAACTCAGCCCAAGGGTGAGGCTGAAGCAGGAGAGACAGATGTACGATATAAAACAAGAAAGGGGAAGTTCTCCTTCCTGTTAGCGGCTTTTCCTACTATAACCCCCACTCTTCTACCCTCATAAGGGTGAGTTTCACCATCACTACATCACCTCTGAATATGGCCTGAAGAGTCGGTGCTACTTCTGAATTTCCAGATTTCACCATCCCTGCCTGCATGTGAAAGGGTTGTAAGGAGCATTTTTGGTCTCCTGGGTAAACATGTAAGCCAGGTGGTTTTTTTTTTAAGGGCTCATTGAGGTGAACTGGTTAGCTCCAGATTTTGGTGCACTATGTATCTGTCACAGTATATTTGCAGCCCATTCACTTTAAAGAGGGGAGCCAGGGGAGGCTGCAATGTCCTTGAAAAATGGAAGTCTAAGAACTCTGCTTCAGCAGCTGGAATGAGACCATTAGACCTCAGACCCTGAAGCACTAAAAGCTGCACAGGGACTTTTCTAAACATCAGCCTGAGCAAACCTAACAGCAGAGGGGTGAAGTGTTAAGTGTCACTGGATACAGGAGGAACCATAGTGATGGGCCCCCAATCCTTAGAGAGGATTGCAAGAAATACATTAAGTCAGTCCCTGCAATGGCTTCATCTCCTCTGTTAACAGAAATACATGTGCTGCACTTTCATGTTCACTCTGCCCAGCTACATTTAATAGAGAGTCATACAGGTTTCTTAATTAGCAAAGACACTAGGACCGGTGAGGGAGAGCGTGCAATGCGGAGATTCATTAACCTTCCAAGTGCTGGAGTAAGCTGAATGGAATCCTGGAACAACAAAGAGCTGTATCAGTCTTGAGCACAGAGGGCCTGTACCTGGATTGAGAATGGTGGGTCTCGACTTGGCTTGACGCACTGCTCCAATAGTGGCCGAGCTGCTGATGCTACTGGTAGTCCCCTCGCCCTTACAGGTCAACTGCAGGGAGGAGTCCTGTCCTGGGATGGTGACGGATTTGGCTGTGGAAGGAGGCCTGCAATAGCCAAAAGACAGGACGGGACACAAATTACGCAAGCAGAACTGGCAGCTTGAAGAGGTGACTGACAAAGGGGACCATTCCCTTTTTGCTTCCTTGTGGGGAAGGATGGAAGCCTGCAAGGAGTTTTGTAAGCAGGGAACGCTGCAAAACCTTTGCTTTTCTGCTAGTTTTTTTACATTAGAAATGCAGGTCTTTGACTAGTTTAGAAGACTACAGTGGCCAGCGCACTAGCAAAATTACTACATGATAAGCGATTTAAAAAGTCTTTTGTCCTCTCAACTGGTCACTTTAAAAAAAATAATCAGACTATTTTATAGATTTTAAGGCCAGAAGGAACCGTAAAATCCATTCAGTCTGACCTCCGGCATAACGCAGGCCAGAGAATTTCACTCAGTTATCCCTGGATTAAGTCCAATAACTTGTGACTAACTCAAGCATATCTTCCAAAAAGCATCTTGATTTGAAGAGTTCCAGAGATGGAGAATCCATCACTCCCCTTGATAAGTTTTTTCCAATGGCTAATCACCGTCACTGTTAAAAGTGGGGGCCTTATTTCTAATCTGAATTTGGCTTTAACTTCAAGCCACTGGTTCTTGTTATGCCTTTCTGAACTAGCCCTTTAGTATTTGGCATTTTCTCCCTACAAGGTCACTTATACTCTATAAATCAATTCACCTCCTCAATGTTTTAGATAAACTAAACAGATTGCACTCCTTTATTCTCTCACTGTAAGGTTTTTGTTTTTTTGATTCTCCCGTGTCCTCTCCAATTTTTCAACACAGGACACCAGAACTGTCGACCAAAATCTAAAATCTTTGGAACCCACCCGCCCCCATCGAAAAAGCGTATTTGGGAAAGGGGGTGAACCCTCCTAGTCTAGACACAGCTTATATCAATAGAAAAGTGCTTTTACAGCTACCGCTTATACCAGTTCAGCAAACAAAATAAGCTATACCAGCAAATTTTTGCAAGCATAAAATCCAACTACACTAGGGCTTTTGCCCATATAAATATGTTGTTAAAGTCACATCTGTAACGGACATTACTACAGAGGCAAAAGTTTTAAATGTAGACTCCAAGAAGCATGCAGCAGAAGTAAAAAAAAAAAGTTATTTTGTTGAACAGTCACCGAGAGATGTACATCTAGCTCAGGCAGGACTTTTCAACATTACAGTGCAATACATTTGTTGTGGTTTTGATTCACCGTCTTCATGCACCGTCATGACATCACTATGCAAATACTGCAAAACAATGTTAGGATCTCATACCACAATTATTTTGTGGCTCTCAGAGACCTTGTTTTCAATAGTGAAATCTCTCTCCAGTGCCTCCAGATTGATTACTACTGCTCACAAAAGGACGGAATGGTACAGCTCATATTGACAACTGGGGTTTGTTGCTAACACTCTCCGATGCCTAGCACCGGGGTAAAGGAGATCTTCAGTTAAGGTGTACAAACAGATCACAGCACAGACCTGGGACCACTTCCCATCACCACCTGACTTATATAAAAAAAAAAAAGTCCTCCAACAAAACTGGTCAGGGAGGGGGGTGGATTGAAACCAAGACTAAATTCTTGATATTTAAGGTTAAAAACAAACAGATTTAAAAAATTATGCTTCTTTTCTCCAGCATAAAGCAGCAAAGAAACCAAAATGGGAGCACACTTTGGCAAGTCCTCCACACGTCTCCTTTCATGGTTCATCTCCCCTGTTCATTTGTAGATGTTACCATTAATCCCTTAATCCAGTCAGAATTTTTTTTAATGTAAGTAGTAGATACTACTAACTGGCAGTTCTAAGAAGTCAAAAAGTGACCTTGTACTTGTATAACACCTTCTATCAGTATATCTAAAAATGCTTTACAAACACCTCTGTAAGCCAAATGTTTTCTCCACTTTACAGATGGGTAAACAAGCACAAAGAAAATAAGTGAACTGCCTGTCACACACACAGTCTTTGGCAGAGCTGGGGATAGAATGCAGGAGTCCAGATTCCAAGTTATAAGCTTTTTTCCTACTGTACTTTTGGGGAAGTTTACTGGTTTATAAAATTGCCTAGGTGATCTATGGATAAGATGCACAGGACCAGGCTTGTATGTCTCTGGGCACTACCAGGGATCTAGGCCAGCCCAGGGTAGATAGCCCCACCCTTCAGGGAACAGCTGTGTGTCCAAAAACCCAACAAATGCAGCAGGTTCCGTAAGAGTGGAAGACGACCCAGCAACTCACGTTTTGAAGCAGGGGTCCCCAGAGAGCAGAGACATTCCAATTGTCACCTATGGGAGATAAAAATGATACAGGTCATTAGGAACTGCCAATTCCACCCAACTAGTCAGTCATCCATGGGGATATCCACATTGGGTCCTGCGATACTGGGGGAGGGGAATCTCTGAATCAGGAGTTTGCACAGTACTTCGGATCAGCTGGACTGCCTTTCCATTCAACACAGAAGTAAGATTGAGGGATACAGTGGAGCATTATTTTAAGCCACTAATATCACTATATCCATGATGCATCAGCACCTCCTGCTCAGAAAGATGCTACAGCAGCTCTAATGGTGGACTCGGGACTTTCTTCCTGCTCATGTTTTATCTGCAGATAGAGGATGTTATTGGAAAGTTACTGCTTAACTGCATCTCTGTACACATCAGAGTGACTGCTCTCTATGGAAGTGGGAAACGGTTTCTCTCTCTCCAGTCTGGCTTTGGGAAGGTGCTTCTCTGCTAAACATCCCTGCCCACGAGGACGCAAGTGGGAAGGCTGGGAACAAAATTCTGTACTACAAATTCAGGTGGGATTTTTGAAGAATGCACTGAAGCGTAGGATCCCTCCCGTGCGGACACTGACTATGCACCTTTAGGATGGAGTTATCCTGCCGGGTGTTCTTGGTATCATATCCTTCCAGCAAGGAGCATCGGACAGTGAATCCAGAGCCAGCAAATTCTGCCAGATTCAGATCAGCAAAACCCAGCTGTGGTCAAGAGAAAACAGGGAAAAAAGCTCAATAGAGAGACAGTGAATCAATCACACACAGAACAAAGGAAGAGCATGTGTTTGTGGTGTAGGGGGCCGATGCCTCTGCAGACCACTATGCAACTGTGGTTACACGTCAGCATCTACTCTCGAGGATGGAAAAGGTCACAATTTTAGGCGAACATTTCTGAACCTGCAGGAAGCCCCTGTATGGAGGAAGGAAACACAATGGTAGTTCTGGTGAGGACAGTGTTAACCAGCCTGCAGTGGTTGCATAACCAAGGACGTGGAAGGCACTAGGTCAATGATGTGGAAAAAACAGAATCACATACACAAACATAATAAGGCACTCTTTGTACTAGGACATCCCAGAATGCACTGGAGCCTGCAAGCCAAGAGATGAAAGGATATTGTTGTAGATGAAACTGACACATTGTTTCTGAGAAACAAGAAGGAGACCATCAGAAACGCAAGCTAGAAGTCACTTGAATTGTAGATATCCAGTTATAACCTCCGCTTTGGCCATGCAGTAAATCCCAGACACCCTCTGGTATATGCCCTAGAGCAGGGGTGGGCAAACTTTTTGGCCCGAGGGCCACACTGAGGTTCCAAAACTGTATGGAGGGCTGGGTAGGAAAGGCTGTGCCTCCCCAAACACCCTGGGCCCTTCCCCCTATCCGTCCCCTCCCACTTCCCGCTCCCTGACTGCCCCCCACAGAACCCCCAACCCATCCAACCCCCTCTGCTCCTTATCCCTGACCATCCCCTCCTGGGACCCACCACCCCTAACCGCCCCGACTGCCCCCCTGGAATTCCACCCCCATCCAACCCCTCCTGCCCCAGCCCCCCGAGACTCCGCTTATCCAACCCCCCCACCCCGTTCCCCGGCCCCTGACCGCCCCTCCCCCCTGAACCTCTGCCCCATCCAACTGCCCCCTGCTCCCTGGCCCCTGACTTCACCCCCGGGACCCCCCACCACTTATGCAACCTCCTGGCCCCCTTACTATGCCGCTCAGAGCAGCGTGTCTGGCAGCCATGCCACCCAGCCGGAGCTAGACATGTTGCCGCTCTGCCACCCAGAGCGCTGCCCATGTGGCAGCGTGGCTGCGGGGGAGGGGGACCGCGGGGGAGGGGCCGGGGCTAGCCTCCCTGGCCGGGAGTTCAAGAGCCAGGCAGGACTGTCCTGCGGGCTGTAGTTTGCCCACCTCTCCCCACCACCGCCTCCAAAGGGACTGCAGGGACAGGGTGAAAAGAGACTGTAGGGTAAAGTGTATTCTCCCAGTACTCTCACTACACTAGGCTACGAATCAACACCCAGCCGAGCAGGCAGTAGCTCCAGGAACGAGAGAACAACAAGGCTCTAATGCTAAGTAGCTCCAAGACCGAAGGCCTTGTGTTTGCTAACACATGGTTAGCCCCTACCACCACCTCCTAGCTAATACGCGATACAATCTTAGGGTGGACAAGGCTGGTGTAGTTTTGACAGGTGTCAGTAGGTTGGAGTAAACTTCAGGCTCCTTGCTGGTCAAAGTAAACACTAGTGGGGACCATAAGGTTGAGGGGAGCAGCTAGCAGGATTGTTTAAAAGACTGCTGTACCCCAGAATGGCTCACAGGCATGACAACACCAATAGGATACCATTACACAGCACCCTCCCCCAGGGATGGACCAACTGCAAACCCCTACCATCCAATGCACAGATACAAACCCCTGGACCCCCTCCCTCAGAAGACAGGTGACTGGCCCCCATGGACTGCAGAGGTATAAACTGATGCAAAGCTTTACAAAGCATACTGGGGCCAGGAATTTTTTTCCAGGAAGCAGACTCCCAGTGCAGGGAGGGGTCTGCTGGAAGGCAGAAGCTGCAGGAGGAAGGATCCCTTAATGAAAGGATGTTCTCAGCTGCAACCTTTCAGAGCAGTTTCCCTCATTTTTCCAGCCAGCTGACGGCATTTCCATCCGGTTCAGGGACAACAGGAGGGGAAAAATAATAATAAAAAAAAAAGTTTCCACTTCAACAGCACATCCTGCTGGCCCAGATCCATAACCCCTCCGGTCCCCGCACCCTCCCACAGCAACTTTAATATGAAGTCCAAAGGTCTAGGGAAACCCAATTTCTGTCCTCTGCACAAAGCCACTTGGAAGCATCAGTGAGTGAGTCTCAGTACCGCATAGCCACTTTGGCAGCATAACTGGGGGGGAATGTTGGCAAGGGCCCAGCGTCCTCATTAGCAGTGGGAGAGACCCTGCAATATCTTTGTTGCTATCTCCTCACAGCTCAAAGAGATTTCATTCCACTGAGCAAAGTTACGAGTTTGTAAAGAGATGAAAAGCCCTGAAATTTCAGAAGGATACACATCTGCACGCAACCCGCTGACGCACAGAACACGTACACACACACTCCTTCTAGCGCACCTCACAAGACCACTGCTTATCTTTGGGTAGGTTTTCACTGCAGAGTTAGCTTGGGTGATTGGCATGTGGGTTAGCCTAGCCCAGTGGGAGCAGTCACAGTGCAAAACTCTAGCAGAGCTACTGTGTTCAGTGGTGCTGCACTCACCTGTGTGTTGCGAGGACTTCTGGGAGCAGAGCCTATGGTTCTTGTGTGTTGTAGTAAGGTGCTCTATGATTTCCCCAGTAAATTGGGGGAGGACTTGTTTGTCCTTCTGGGAAGGCTTTGGAGGGTTATCAACACGTGAGTGGTTTACCTTACGCCCTCACTGCAAAGTGGGCAGGTTATCAGCCCAAATAAAAGCAGCACTTGGGCTTTAGCTTATGTCCTAAGGTGGGCCAGATACCCCAGAGTTAAAGCACCACCAAACTCAGATCAGAGGGGTGTCTGTGTGCATCTGTGCGTGCATTGGGGGGGGGGCAGTTAGGGCAATACCCAAGTAAAAGCCTGGGGTAACTCTGCAGTGACATCCCCTCTGAGGCTCTTCCAACCCAACACCTCCAAGTGGTAGGGAAAAATTCAGGAAATAGATAAAAGAGGGAACAGGCATGTATGTACTCAGTTAACCAGGTGTTGCATGCATGTCCCTCCCTCCAGCTGCATGGCTCTCTTGCTGGGTAAGCAGCTCTATAGAATGGAAGAACAGCATTTTTAAAAATGTGAAGTTAGTGAGTGAGAAACAGATGGTCAGCCCTGGAGATTGAGGTCATAATTAGCCACAGAACAGGAACAGAGTGGGCAGCAACAGCTTCCTCCACCCACAGACCTCAATCCACATGTAAGGGTGAGAGCCTTGTTGAGCCTCCAAAGCGGATTCCATCCTTGGTCTCGGACCCTGCCAATAAAGGTGCCAACTGGAGCAAACGGTGATGGGGCTTCATGGAACAAGAACACCTGCCCACTGGGCACGGATACTTTGGCACATAGGCCAAAGACCAGCCTTCACATGCAAGCAGCTGGCTTTGGGCCCCGTGCAGATTCGCAACTCTTAAACCAGCCCAATCTCTCCTTCCTGCAGCAGGACCCAGTCTGAAGAGGGAAGAGACTCACAGCCCCTTGCCTCTACTGCAGTGCATGAGGTTTCATGCATGCCATGCCTGATAGAAGGAGAAAAGGAATGAGTTCCCAATAAAACCCTTCTGTTGATCAATCTGTTCGTTCCTTCCAACCTATAGTGCTCTCCATGAACACGCCTTGTTGCGCCAAGAGCTCCAGACTGCAGTTCTAAGGGTCAGCTAACACACCTAACTGCTGTCCAAGCTCGTTACTGCATTCTGGGGAACGCAGGGTAACAGTCTACATTCTCTGTGTGCGTGTTCATTAGGGATGACCCCGAGCGCTGGAGTTTCACATCGGTCTCAGAACTTCCCCACCGTTTAAGGATGTGCGGGTCAGTGGTTTTGGATCAGTCCCATCTCTAGAATTCACATGTGCAATGGGATCTGGATTCTGCCCCAGCAAGTCACAGTCCTGCCGTTTTAGGGGAAATAAATCAGTTCCATCCCCAACTACAACTAACGGCTCTTTCCTCAGACTGCTTTACACAAACACAGCCCTACTTCCTGAGAAATTCCACCGCTGGCCATTTGTCAGAGCACGGCTGGGCCAGAGGCGCTGAGTGAACCCAGGACAGCCCCGCATTCTACTCCTTTTGCACGCTCTTTTGCTCTTACCTTGGAGTAGGTTTTTCCGCCCTTCAGTTCCTATAATGTGAAACAAGAAGAAAAACAGGAAAAGGAGCCATCAGTTTTACTGTGGGAACAAAGGGAAACTCATCATACTGTCAGTGCTGGAATAGGCCTCCAGGATTTCACCCCTCCGTGGCACCCAGGGTACCACCTCCCTCATCTCCCCTTCAAACAACATTGCAGGAGGATGGGGTGTGGATGTGGGAGGGAAGGGCGCTGACTATTTCCATTCAACTAGCCCAAGCATAAAGCTTCTAATTACCATTCAATATCCGTGCATCCTCTCACACCTCCAAGACAAGGCAGCCACGGAGCTTTACCAATACATCCAGCTGCGTCAGAGGTGGAGGCTGGATACTCACCTTACGCACAGACACTCGGCAGATGCAGGGATCCAGGAGGCCGGTGGCAGGATTGGCACTCATTTTACACACAAAGGTGAATTTCTTCTTCCAGCGGACACAGTTCTCCTGCACTTCCTCTCTATGGGGGGAGGAGAAAAAAAGAGGAAAAAAAATATCAAGAAGCCTGAAAGGAAGTTACAAAGCAGATCAAGCCAATCTGAGCTGCAAAACCTTCTATTGCGAAGAGCTGCCTGGTCTGCAAAGCTCTATTTGCATGACATTTCAATCGTCAGCCAGAAATCATCACATACAGTTCTGGTTATTTAGGTGCCGAAGACAATTCCCCTGACCAGCAGACAGGGTCCAATCCAAATTTCACACTAGACTACACATCTCCTCTACACTGAGCTTTAAACAGAATTTGGGGACAGTGTTTAAGCGTTTCCAGCTAGACCTGTTTAGTTGGTTGGCTGTCCATTGTGGATGGGGCTAAACTCTGTTAGAAGTAAGTCGAAGAACTGGTTTCTAGCCCATCCTGCACAGCCCTGGACTCAAATTTAGCCACATGCCTTACAAGGCAAGCACACTGCCTACACAGGGCTCTCTGTGGGGAACTCTGCTCTGGGCTGGGTTGCAGTCAACACAGCAGCCTTAGAGCAGCGATTCTCAGCCAGAGGTACAGATACCCCTGGGGGTACACAGAGGTCTTCCAAGGGGGACATCAACTCATCTAGATCCTTGCCTAGTTTTACAAGCTACATAAAAAGCACTAGTGAAGTCAGTACGAACTAAAATTTCATAACAATGAAATGTCTATACTGCTTTATACACTATACACCGAAAGAGAAATACAATATTTATATTCCAATTGATTTATTTTATAATTATATGGTAAAAATAACAAAGCAAGCAATTTTTCAGTAATAGTGTGGCTGTGAGACACTTGTATTTCTATGTCTGATTTTGTAAGCAAGTGGTTTCACCTAAGTGAGGTGAAACTTGGGGGTACGCAAGACAAATCAGATTCCTGAAAGGGGTCCATTAATCTGGAAAGGTTGAGAGCCACTTAGAGGACAGAGGCACTGCAAGTGGGAGACCACCATATGCACAGAAAGCAGGGAAACAACAGACTGGGACCATGCTAGCTAAAGATCTTGTGCTCCTGGTTTGCACTGCAGCTGCAACAGAGGCTGGCCCCGTCCAAGAGAAAGATGGTGCTGGGGAGTGGAGAACCTATGCCCGGAAGAGTCTGGGAATGGGGGAAAGCAGCCATCCAAGCCCCCTACCTAATCCAAGTACTGCAAGGCAAACTAAAAGGTGTTTAAATTGAGTTACTGTAGCCTGAACCACAGAAAAATGGAAGGGAGAGAAATGGAGGCAACAAGAGAATTGCCTCTGTTTTAACTTACAAGGACTTCAGATCAAGATTCCTGCCTCTGCAAGCCCCTGAAAGGAAGCAAGGGAGGGAAAGGGGACATTTGAAACAAATCCTCTTTTTCGGGGGCAGTGCGCATCAGCACGGGGGACGGGTTTGAATACCTGTGAAGAGAGGGCGCCCGGGGCTACGCATGATGCACACATTACCAACAGTCCCTCTGCACACCGGCCTGATCTATTTCCAGCTCAGGCCTCCGCCTTGAGCCAATTAACTTCTCAGGGTATTTGGGGTGGGGGGCAATGAATCTTTGACAAGGGATTTTGCCATTTGTAGCTATTAGTTGGCCATCTTAATATAGGGATTATCCCCTCCCTCTCCTAGCACAGCGCAAAAGAGAAAGGACTGAGGGCACCAGGTATACTCTGTACTTTAGTTATTAAAAGCACTCCCGATCCCCAACCATAGCACCCAGGCATAATACAAGATAATGAGATCAGAGGTGTGAGGAAGAAATACCTTCAACACCAGCCTGAAAACCTCCCCAATACTGTTTCTATCTCGGGATTGCCTGACCCACACTTCAAGGTGAAGTCAACAAGCCTCTCATTCGTGCGGCTTGTATAAACTGGTTAGGGTGACTCCAGCAGGGAGCTAGAATAGGGTGGTTACTACTAGCTCAAAAATACTGAATCCTCCCTTATCTGCCCACAAAGGGGGCTGCATCATTCCCTTTTCCAGATGGGAAAACAGGCAGGCTGGTGATTTTCTCAAAGTCACAGAGGGATCCTAGTGTCTTATGCAAGTTTAGATCTCAGGAGTTCCTGGCTCCTACTCCTGTGTTCAAACCACTGCTCCAGGCCTTGGGACCAAAAGTGGTACTTCTCTCGGAGGAGACTGCAAAGTTTTTCTCACAATAAAGCATCGTCAGCACCAGCCAAGTTGAAAGAACTACTGTTTTTTAAAAAAAGGGACAGGAGGGAAGAATACATCAAAGAACTCAGATGTATGTGATGCCGTAAACCTGATCTGATGGCAGGTAGCACTCATGCTGAGAGCTCAGCAAGGAAAATTCTCTGGACATGGGACCAGAAAGGAGTCCAGGCAGGCCAAAAATACATATAAAAATGTCATAGGTGCTTCACAGATCCAAGGCAGGCATTTGGGATTGGCAGAAGCCCTGCAAACATCAAGCCAAGGAGACGTCCATGTTCAAAGCAGTGAATGAAAGGCTATGACACAACTTGGGGAATTAAGATACAGAGCAAAGGAAGGGAATCCTGTCTGCCTCAGAAGAGTCACATATCGAACTGGCACAGAAGAGAATCTGAGAAAAATATTGTACATAATCACCTCACACTTCATCCAAGGAAGTCAAAATGCTTTAAACATTAATCCTTGTGCCCCGCTGTTAAGTAGGTGGGCATTTTCCCATTTTACAGATGGGCAAATTAAGCATCCTTGCATTCAAATACAAGTGCTTTATGGATTGCATGCAGAACAATCACTTCACTTCCAATGCTGGCAGGTTAGAAAGTCCTTAAAAATCATTAGACAGGAGACAGTAAGGGGAACAGTGAACGGTTAAAGCCGACTTCTTCTAGGAAAAAAGAATAGTTTTAAACAGCTCAGATAGGCTGGTGTTTGATGAAGTGGCAGACCTTGTCTGGCCATCTGCTGGCATCAAGTTATCATTGGGCAGATAATTACAGGGAGCATGTTTTAAAGGTGGCCTTGAATGAAGCCCAGAGTTTCATATTTAGCTCTGGGACACTCCCAGCTGTACAATTAGAAAATATCACACACGAAAACCAATGAGATGGCAGAAGTGTGGCCAGGAGATGAGGCGGGAGATGTCTCTCTCAACCCTAATCACACAGTCATGCAAACTTAAGAGCCTAAAACAGATGCGTCCAATTTTAAACCTTACTCTATACTTGAGGAGCCAGAAATAGATCAGACCAACGCCTGGACATAGGTGCAGACTCACCACTGGGTCTTCAGAGGTTTTATATTAGTAACCGTCCATTGCAGTCGGCTTTGTTCTGCATCCCCAGAAACCTGAGCCCTTGCCAGCTAAGCTCTGACCCTAAACAGAGTAAGTTTTATTAAAAAAGTGTATATACTTAGCCTGGGAAGAGTAATTATACCATTCTCACAATGGAAACCAAACCAAGCCCATAGAGTAAGTGCCAGTTCTTTGCAGAATGTGTGGAGGGCCTGAGTCTAAAGAAAGGGCTTCTTTAGGGACTTCAAATTCCCAACTTGTCCATTTAACATATCCCTGACTCCCTGGATAGTCAATAGGATGGACCTCTGCATCCTTTCAGCCAGTGGTCTACTCCATCTAGAGCCATAGCGCAATGTGACAAAGGGGTGCCATAATGCACTAGAGCGCTCAGTGGTTGGAAGGCGATACAGCGACATCCCACCAGCAAGTCAGAATATACAAGTGGGCAAGGTGATCACGAGACCCCAAAGGTTCTCTTTGGGCCAGGCCTTGTACAGATTTTGCCTAACTAGGGGCTTAGAGCTGGAAGGTGGAAAGCGTTTCAGATTCAGCAGTACAGATCGTTACCAAGCACGATTTACTTGCACATCTGACAAGCACAGAACAGCACTATTCTAGCAAGCCACAAAACCAACCATGACTGTAAGATGGCTAAAAAGGACATTCAGAAAATACTGTCAGAAAAGGCCGTGCGCGGAATAAATGCTGTCTTTGAATCAATGAAGTCTCTTGTCCTGCATATGAGTAACAGCTAACCAGAAAAATACCTAAACTCCCAAACAGACCATAGACAGACTCTGGTCTCTTCAAAGTGTGCCCAGCCACACATCCCAACATGCACACCCAAAGGAGAAGAATTTTCACCCTGTCAGACTTTTGATTATTAAAGAAAAATTGAGTTTCACATTGACTTGAATCCTGAAGGAGAAAGTACATTGCTAGTGAAAATAGTTGTCTCCTTTGATTTTCCACAATTATTATTCTGCGATCTTTTGGGGAAGTATAATACTGTTCTTTTCCTTGCACAAACACTTAAGAAAAGGATAGCTTTCTTATGGCAGACATTTCAATAGTGCATCACGATTTGCACTAGACTGCTAGACGCTTTACACTCAAAAGCAGAAATGGCAGAAAACCAACTAGCACACTGTTAAGTTAGATACTGTGTGCCAAGCTTTCCCCTATGAGCAGGGTTCCTTACTTAGCTCTCTCACCTTTCAAATTTAGGAGCAGAGCTTTATTATTCGTGATGCTCATAGTCATTAGTGTCCTCTTGCAATGGCTCCCAGTTTGAAACCCTTTCTAAGATGTGGATCTGTGTCAGCTCCTCTGAGCAGCACTAACCCGCCTGCATGCCCACAGCAGATGGTACTCTGTGCCCTGTTTACTGGTTCACCACTTCATTCAGTGATAGCACTGCAAATATTACCCTTCCAGTGCCAAGTCAGATCAAGCTAGTGACACTGTTTTAAAGAGGTCAGCCAGCCAATTCCCATCTTGGATTCCTATAATAAATGTGACTGATTGGTTGGAGCAGCCATTGTACCATTTTCCAGGTTTCTCCTCCCATTTCGCTTTCTCTGGAGTGGAGATAGTTGGTACAGCAAGACCAAGAAAGCTGGACAAAGGCATTCCCCAGAGGTGAAAGGAAAAATTTGATGAGTTTCAGGAGCTATTCCTGGAGGCGGATGCCTACATTTAAATCCTTCACAATTTCACTAAGGCTAAAAGCAAAGCCAGAAGACCCTGTCACAGACCCTGTCAAAAGCTGTACTGTAGATGGGATCCAATTGCATCCCAGTAATCAGGCTAAAGCCTGAGACAGTCCAGGGTTTTAATCTGTTTCAGGGACACTGTCAGGTCCCATTTATGCTCTAGCACATGACCCCGTAACTCGGTCAGGTGATAACTTTTGTTCCCTGACTCAGTTGTAGCTGTAGTGTAACCCATGAGCAGCTCCGGAAACAATTTTTAGGAGCTAACGAGCTAATGGTGCTATGGTGTCTGCAGTAGTTTAATACACAGGCAGACTATTTACTAGACATCCGAATTTACACCTGTCCCACAGCTATCAAACCCGAGGCCTCATTACAAACTTGGTGAAAGTTTTGTAAAATAGATGCGCCCCAGATGATTTCACACTTATCTTGACTATTGTGTTCTTTACAAAGTGTCTCTGAATATGTAAAAGAAGGCCAGTGTCCTACATCTGGCCCTTGGCAGGTTGAGAGTTATGGTCCAAAGGGTGTCCAGACAGTGCCAACAGGGGATGTCTTTACTACAGTGCAGCCATTACGAGAGGAAACCCTGTATGCTCAGCTATCTGGTTTCTGTGCAAGGAAATGGAAAAAAAAGTCAGCAGCAAACAAGCTATACCATCAGTAGCTGGTGCACTAAGAGGCTATCAGCAACAAGCTGATGTTGGTACCCCTTTTCCCACGGCAGAGCAGTTTGCACACACCTGAATCAGCTGCCATGTACTCAGATCAAGGTGCGTTATAACTATGTCAAATGTACAAAAAATCCCAACCACCCTGTTTGTCAGAAGCTAAATGGCTAGACCTGCTACTGTACCAAATGGAGAAAGTGGCCATTAACATTCCAGAGTAATCAGACACTCTCTCCATCCCAGAAGCACTCATGTCCCAGCTTTTAACCTCTCAGGTGTGTCCCTAAACTCGCCAAAGGATTAAGAGGGAGGTAGGCACCGAGGTATTTCTTAGGGAACACCAATTAACATGGATTAGCCTGTCTTTCTCTTGCCCCATCCACCCTAAGATTTTAGGAAAAAGGTAGAAACAAGCCAATAAACATGCGTTCCAAAGCAGGATACCTGCGTAGGTGTTCAGCTCCCAGTAAGCAGGGCTAGTAGCTGGATTACACACTTTCAAAGAGCAGCCATGTACTACAAGAAGTGATGCTGATGACTCAGTATGCAACCAATATTTGAGCACAGTGTTAGGAGGAGATACAAAGAGGTCCTCACCACCTGTGGTCATTAATGAGGACACAGCATTTAGATGCATTCTGGGAGTTAACCCTAGTGATCTCATAAAGACTGGGTGATAAGTAGGCAGAATGTAATATTTCCCCGTAGTTTCAGCTGAAGTGGTTACTCACACAGTTCACATCTTACACTGTAGTTTTTCGGAGTAAAATGGCTGCTGCATTAAACCCCAGAGGTAGCCGCACAACAGACAGCAGCCGCAGCGAGTGAATAGATTCCTAGACACAGGTTGTACAGCACCAAGATTTTTTTTTTTTATGTTGATTAAAAAGAAACAGCCCAAGCTGTAGACCAAGGGTTCTCAAACCTTTTCAAATCACTGGACTAGTGACAGCAACCTCACATGGCCACCTCCCGAAACCTGATACCATCCTCTTCATACAGTAACACAAGGACAAGATGAATTTTAACTGAGTAGCAGCACCCATCACATTGGTTTCTCATGCCGGACCCCATTTCTGCTGTTCTGTCTCTCTGCAGTTTGCTTCCTCTTCCTGCACGTAGGATTTATGCTTTTCAGTGCAGAAGCTTCCAAGTGCATGTATTGAATTCTCACTGCTCTACCTCCAGATCACTTTGCCATGTGCCTGTTTGCTAAGCATTTATTATGCCTCCAACTTCTGGATAAAAATTTAATCAATTAAGTTTGTAGAGACAGACACTCATTAAACAGATTGATATCTGTGCAGCAAGCCATGGGAGAGCCAAATAAAGGAAAAGTGAAAACTACGAGTGAAAACTAACATGTACACCTTGAGCAGTATAGGATGGCAAGAATTCCCTCCTTTCATTTGCACATGTTTCTCAATTGGGAAGGAAACTTCTGGGGATCATGGTTTGAAGAGGACTACTTTGTGGGGCAGCCTTCCTCCAAGAAAATGTCGGTGTCTGGGAAGAGGTGATGAATGGAAGCAAGCAAAGTGTGGCCAACAATTTAAGGCTTTGGGACAAACGTTCATTGAACTTTCCAGGAGTCTGAGAGATGCCACTGACTAGTGGAAAACAATGGATACATGATGTGGTAAGAAATCTAAGGTGATGAAGCCCAGAATATAGCAATGTGTAAGTGTCTAAATGGTAACAGCCATTTAAATCCAGAGCTTGTCTTTCTTGGATAGAAAGGATACTAGCTACTCATGACTCACACTGAAATCATTCAGTTATGACTGAGCTTACGTCACTCATTAAAACAATAGCCAAACTAAATAGTAGATTGTCACATCTACATGCTTCTTTCCCTGAAACCCCAGTATTCTCAGACTAACAAGAGCTGGCTGTTACAGGCTAGATGTTAACAGATATGGTGGAAAAAGAATGGCTCAGAGACAGATGAGGTAAATAAACCCTTGTGACTCAAAGACTCAGTAAGCAAATGTTTATTGTTTGAGACAAGTAATATTTGGACTTTCCATAATAAGTGTTTCAAGTAAATAGTTCATTCGTATGGGTCACCACATCCACCTACTCACAAAACATACTCTCTCCTGAATTCCCAAACCTTGCTGCATACGTACACGAACTGCATCACATCCATACAATAACATGCCTACTCACATCCCCTAAAAACCCACCCCTGTTCATTCAGTCACTCACATTAATGCCAAGCTACAAATGTCTTTTAAGGCAACTTACCCACAGACAACACAAATGCTAAACCTGATTGCTCAATAAGCTACGACAGCCCTTTTGGGATCAAAGCAGACTATATAGTATGACAAATACATTTTCAAAAGTGTTTTATGAATGTTACTTACTTAATTCTCCCCATTCCCTGGGATGGTTTATTTCTTCTGCTGTTCAGTGGGATTTAAAAGGAAATTGAAGCAGAAAGCCAGCTTTGATTTACCGCTGTTTAAATAAGCAGAACAGTCTGGGTGATGCTCATTTAGCTGGAGAACGGATGAATGCAGGAATGAGGTTTAGTGGAAGCTGAATAGGAAAGGAGTTACCTAAGGGTATGTCTGTACTACCCGCCGGATCGGTGGGGAGCAATTGATCCAGCGGGGGTCGATTTATTGCATCTAATTGACGCGATAAATCAACCCCTGAGCGCTTTCCCGTCGACTCCTGTACTCCACCGCCGCAAGAGGCGCAGGCAGAGTTGATGGGGGAGCAGTAGCAGTCGACTCACCGCAGTGAAGACACAGCGGTGAGTAGGTCTAAGTACAGCGACTTCAGCTACGTTATTCACGTAGCTGAAGTCGCGTAACTTAGGATACGTCTTCACTACCCGCTGTATGGCGGGTAGCAATCGATTTATCCGGGATCGATATATCTCGTCTCATTAAGAAGCGATATATTGATCCCCGAACGCGCTCACCGTCAACTCCGGAACTCCACCAGAGCGAGCGGTGGTAGCGCAGTCGACGGGGAAGCCGCGGCCGTCGATCCCGCGCCGTGTGGACCCCAGGTAATTCAATCTAAGATACTTCAATAGCGTAGCTGAAGTTGGGTATCTTGGATCGATCCCCCTCCCCCCAGTGTAGACTAGCCCTTAGATCAATCCCTGCCCCCTCTAATTTGTCAAGGTCATTTTTAATGCTAATCCTGTCCTCCATAGTGCTTGCAATTCCTCTCAGGCTGGTGTCATGCACACGTTTTATAAGCATAGTCTCCACTCCATTATCCAAATCATTAATGAAAATATCACATAACACAGCAGGGAAAGACAAAGGTTATGGGGATGGGGGGGGAGGATGAAGGCTGTAATAGAAGCCCGATATAGATATAAAAGAAGAACCAGAGACGGACATGAAATAAAAATGCAAACCCAAGGTCTTATTGCCACATCTCGTTGTTTCTGTAGAACTGCTTTTGGTCAGAGGCCAGGAATAGAAGAATCCGTCAAACCGAGCTCACACTGCAGTTCCAGAGAAGATATGACTAAAGAGAGATGCTGGGTGGGTGACACTCAGTTACTGAGATACAAGTCTATGAAAGATGTGTATATTAAATACTGGTAAATATGCCTTTTTGAATTCTGATCACCATCTACTGAAACACTACCCCCTTCTCCTGCTCCCACTGTTCTGATCACTATCACAGCAGTTCCAACCAGCCTAAGAAGAATTTGCCTACTGTGCTCCCAAACCAAGTTACTGCTCTCCTATAAGCAAATTCAGATGGACTATGTGGGTGAGAGCAAGGAATTAGGGTCTTTGCTGCAGGGTTAACTCCAGTGACTGGCACACAGGTCTAATCATTCAGATTAGTCTAGCGTAGGTGGTCACAGCCACACTTGTGTTACTGTGTCCTCACTGGTGCTGCACACACTTGTGTGTTGCTAGGGCTTCTGGGGAGCACATTCCACGTTCTTGTGTGCTGCGGTAAGATGAGCTGCTCTATGCTACCTTCCCATTGAACGATGGTTAAATTTGTCTGTCTTTCTGGGCACATGGGGGGAATTGTGGGAAGGTGCTGGAGGACTATCAGCACTTGAGTGACTTTGCCTGTGTCCTCACTGCAAAGTTGGGGGGTTACCAGCCTCAGTGAAAGGGGCACACAAGCTCTAGCCTATACACTCACCTAGGCCAGCTGACCAGGGTTTAAAGCACCAAACTTGGGTGAAAGGGTTTGGGGCCTGGACAGAAGGGTTGGGGCAACACCTGAGTAAAAGCCCAAATTAACTCTGCAGTGAAGACACACCCTAGGGGGTCAGAACTCCTGGGTTCTAATCTCAGCTCTGTCACTGACTTATCTTTGGGAAAATCATGATCTAAGTAGGATAAGACTGGGAAAAGGGTTTGAAACCGTTCATCTGAGACTCTATAACAGGGGTGACCAAACAGTGGCTTGCGAGCCACATGCGGCTCTTTTACCACTGAAGTGTGAAAAATCTGATCATATTCCTATTACAGTGTACAAGATGTTGCTGTTACATCACCAGATATACAAGAAAAAGCTCTCTGTGCAGAAACAGACCTCTGAAATTAAAAAAAAAAAACAACAACAAGAATCACACACAAAAAAGGCCAAGTTCACCTCTGTTGTAATTCCACCAACACAACGGGTTTCAACAGCCACTGATTTGGCTCAAGTCTTTAATGCAGGACCTATCAGCATAATGAGCCTGAAAATCAAACCCAGGGTGATTAAAAGCAGTCCGGAGGGAACACCCTGACCTGCCTGGGCATGTTCCATCCTGAGTCACTCCCAGGTGGTGCCCAAGTGCACCGTCAGAGTCCACACCACAGTACAACAGAGAACCTTCTCCCATTTGCAGCACCTTTTTACCCCATCCGCAGGACGCTTGTTCACATTGCATGCCAACACCCATTTACAGCCCTGTAACAGTCACCTGTGTTCCTGGCTGGTATCCGATCTCAAGCTGCAGAAATCTATTTCTAGACTGAAGGTTTCCTAGTACCATGTTATCTTCAGGCATCCTTATTACTGCCTCTAGCTGTGGGAGTTTACCCTCACAAAGGCTACTCCTGTTGATTCAGAGTGAAAGCCATTTGCAAGATGTAAAGGGCTGTAGGGCAGCAGGCTTGCAAGGTGTCCTTGCCACTTCAGCATGCTCAAACAGAAGCTACACACAACAAGCACATCCAGCGTCCTCTGCAGCTTACTCCGATAACAGCCTTATTCTACACAATCCAGGAGGCAGCATGTTGTAGGTTTTCAGGCTGTATCTGGAACAACAATCAGGGTAGCCTCACACGAGCCACAACTTACGCAGAAACAGAAGGCTGGATTCTCAGGTTTGCTAAGATGTCTACTTTGATACAGACCTTACGCCAGTGGTGGATGTTAGAATAGGCCTCCTACTGCTCTAACTTCCACCGGGACCAAGTGACTGAGGATCAGGGAGTCACCACCCTGCTCTGTGTCTGAGCTATGCTAGGATGTAGTAGAGAATCAGGGCCAGGAGGTCTCTTGTTTACAATGGACTTGGGTATTATTTGTATTACTGTAGTGCCTAGGAGACTTAATAATAGGCCAAAAACCCCAACGTGCTAAGTGGTGTACAAACAGTACACAGAAAGCCCCTGCCCCGAGGGAAGGCAGCATCCAGATTTTTTTCCCCTGCTGTCCATGTAAACTTGACAACTCCCTAAACACATAAGGCAAAACTGTCACTCCCAACGTTGCTGTCTCAGAGGCTGATCTTTGGAGAGAACAGCATAGACAAGGTGTATCGGGCACAGCTAGTCACTTACTCCTCGAATACAAGAGCAAGGAGACATTCAATCAAGTTGGAAGGCTGTAAATCTAAAACCAAAAAGCAGAAATATGTTGTCCACACAAGTGTATAATTAGCCTATGGAACCACCACCACCTAGGGTAGCACTGAGGCTGTGACTAAGTAGTGTTCGACTGGACATTTATACACATGAAGCCATCCAATGTTACTGAAGTAGAAATGAAAAAACAAAAGCCCACATGCTTCAGGGCATACACCAATCTGACCCATGGGGATTAGGAAGAATCTTTGCCTATGGACAGGTGATTCCGTAACTGCCTACAGTAGAGTTCTATTTCTTGCATCTTCCTTTGTAGCATTTGGTAGCAGCCACTGCTGGAGTCAGGATACCTGACCAGACCGACCCTGGTCTGATCTGGTACGTGCAATTTCTACATTCCTAAGCCTAGCTATTGCCTGTTTCTAGTACTGAGGAACACTAGGAATGACCCTGGAAAGATCAGTGCACTACGAGCACCTTAAATTCTGCCCTTGAATTTAGCATGACACAAAGATGGATCAAGACTCAGGGGAAGTACAAAGAAAACACTGAGGGTACATCTACACTACAGCGGGGAGTCGATTTAAGATATGCAAATTCAGCTACGTGAATAGCGTAGCTGAATTCGACGTATTGCAGCCAACTTACCCCGTTGTGAGGACGGCGGCAAAATCGACTTCTGTGGCTTTTTGTCGGCGGCGCTTACTCCCACCTCCGCTGGTGGAGTTAGAGCGCCGATTCGGGGATCGATTGTCGCGTCCCAACGGGACGCGATAAATCGATCCCCGAGAGGTCAATTTCTACCCGCCGATTCAGGCGGGTAGTATAGACCTAGCCTCAGGAGGAGTATGAGAGCAAGAAGACAGCCAGAATAAGGAGAAGAATGGCTGGAGGGATGAAGAAAAGACACCAAAGAGAAGCAGAGTGGATAAAAATAAATGTCTGGATTTATCAGATTTTTTTTAAATTAATTTAAAACCTTTATTTTTAAAAATAAACTTAGTTAAAATTCTATTTGAAATTATGACAATTTATATTAAGGCCTTAATTTATTAAAATTCTTAAATTACTAAATTAAAATTTTAATCTATCAAAATCATTTTAAGTTAAATAAAAAATATTCAGACAATAAAACTTGAGCAGCAAACTTGTAAAGAGTCAAACCATGAACTGGTGGAAGTCACTGGCTAAGCATCAGCTACCACAGTTTGCTGAAGTGCTAAACCAGTTTTTGACGGCAGTAGACTTTTCTGCAGCTGCAGAAGAGGTTATTTTTCTTCATTTCAGTTTATTCAGCTAGCTTAGTTCAATGACTAGTTCATTCCAAGTTCAGAAGTGGACTGGGAGCTTAAAGAGCAGGAAGTCTTATTTTCCTCTTCCAATCTTATGAATAAAAATGGAGCCTGAGACAATCAGATCTACTAGTTCTAAAATCTCAAAGAACATGGTCACCAGAACCAATCAGTTCAATGCATTAACTACAGATACTTCCTTTGTTTAATAAATCAGTTTTAAACACAGACATATTTTGATACACATACTTTTTTCCTTATGTATCCAGAACATTTTAGGTAGATTTATTTAACTAAAAAAACATTGTGTGTGTGAATTTAATTGAATTCGTTTCCATCCAAATGCACCTTGACACAAGTCACAAGTAAATAATAATAATAATAATAAAAAAAGATTATCCAGTAAATAAGAAATCCATCATTCACCATAATACAAAGAATCTGAATACATGTATGTTAAGCTATATCAGGTGTGGGCAAACTTTTTGGCCCGAGGGCCACATCAGGGTTGTGAAACGGTATGGAGGGCTGGGTAGGAGAGGCTGTGCCCCCCCAAACAGCCTGCCCCTTGCCCCCTCCCACTTCCCACCCCCTGACTGCCCCCCTCAGAACCCCCAACCCAGCCAACCCCCACCCCCACTCCTTGTCCCGACCGCCCCCTCCCGGGATCCCCGCCCCTGACTGCCCCGTGGGAGCCCCTTTCGGAATGTGGCCCCGCGAACATGGGCGGAGGACTCAGGAGGAGCAGGGGCAGCCGGAGAGAAGCGTCAGTTTCCCCTTCAAAGTGCCACTTCTCTCCGGCTGGCTGCGCGGCCGCCCGGTGCTCTTCCCGAGTCCTCTGGCCACGTTCCCCGTACTCCCGCCACCCGCCTGCTCCCCTGCCCCCGCAGTGCAGCCCCTTCCCCCCCCCCCGCAGGGGGTGCACCAGAGCTGAGCTGCCCAAGTGCCTGGCCCTGGGTCCCCCTGTTATTGGGGGGCCCATGCCAGGTCACCCGGTGTTCATTGGCAAATCTGCCCGGCTGGAGCCAGCATGCCACCGCGCTGCCGGCACAACGAGTTGAGGCTGCAGGGGAGGGGGGACAGCAGGGAAGGGGCCAGGGCTGGCTGGGAGCTCAGGGGCTAGGCAGGACGGCCCCACGGGCCATAGCTTGCCCACCTCTGAGCTATATAAACGCTTAAGTGTGTAAATAGTGCATTCAGGTTAGCAAAAAGCAGCACCAAATTTAGTGCAGAGGCTCTATATTTAGTTACAAATCAACAACATTTTAATGGTTACCAAGCAATGAGAATCAACATCTCTAAGAAAATAACTGAAGAGTACAAATGCAAAACAAGACTAAAGTTGATTTAAATCAATCCATCCTGAAGCAAACCCACTGAAAATCCTGGACACCAGTCTCTTCCATTCTTCTGCCCACCCTCCAAGCCCAAAGACATAAACACCCTTTCTTGTTGTAATGTGGCTGTAGCCATTACCCAAGTGCTAAAAAGCTAAGGGGAAAACAAGCTAGTTGAAAAGCAATTCTAGGCAGCTCGTCAAGCTTCATTGTAGCCTCTGAACCCTGCAGCAGTCTTACCCACAAAGTACATTCCAGCAACAGAACTGAAATGAGGGGTTTGTCAGACATCAAGCCTCTTCCTACAAGTACACACCTAGGCGTATGCTAGACAGAATCTTTCATCTCAGCATGTGGGCTAGGGGGTCTCTACTAAAGCAGAGATATTCACTGATCAGATTCCCATTAGAGAGCTGCTACGGAAATATTTGTGTTTTGTTTCTTCTGCAGAAGTGTGTTTAATCTTCCTACAACACAAACCCACTTCCACTCTATTTTGAGATGGCACTTCCTGTTAATCAACAGCTACAGAAAAGCTACCGCCAATCCAAGCCTCTCTCTTAGGCTGCAGACGAGCCAGATTATTTTAGAGCAGGGCCAACGTACACCTACCCTCAGCGCCAGGAGACAAGGCCCAAGGCAGACTCTGCTTCCTGGCACATGGAGGATCTGACTTCAGCCCCTTGCCTCTCAGCTCACTAGGGCAGTCGGGGTGTGATATAGAGGGAAGTGCTAAGGTGGCAGGACCCTGACACAGCTTTCCCTACGTCATCCCCTCTCCCCCCATGGACTGGCAGCTGGCAAGACAGACACAGGGCTGAGGTAGTCCGTCCCGGAGCTGCTACGGCCCCACAGACATTGAGGGCAAGGAATCATTCACTTAAGACACTTTAGAAACTCAGCTGCCTGCATTTTGTGCTACTCAGAGGTAAAGGACGGAAGGGTAAGAGGGGCAAAATGTTTCTTAACGTGCATCTTTACCAAAAGGGACTCCTCAAAGGAAGCCTTATAGCCTCCGATATTGGTTTCAAGTGAGTTTCAGGGCAAGAGATCCAAGGTGAGGCTGCCTCTTAAGAAGCTCAGCTTCAGAGATCCTACTTAAAGCTCCATCTCTTATTTCAGCTCTGCTAGAATACTTTATCCTACAACCTTCTCTGAGGGCAGCAGCCCTGCAGAACCAATCTACAATTGTTGTTCATTTGTTCAGAGTCCCACCTTCTGCCCAACCCAGCAAAAGGCTCTTCTTTATGGCCTAACTCATTCCCACTGCAGACTGTAAATACAGGACGCTGCCAAGGACTCCCTTCACCCAGAGTACTGATAAACTCAGCCACACTGAAGGCATGATCCTCATGTTTTCCCAGCTCATCTATTGCTGTTTGAAAGGGAAAGCATCCATGCCAGCCACCGAATGCCTTTGCTATGACATATCAAGAACATGCCGTCTCCCCAACACCGCCGCCTCCTTCCAGACCTCAAGTCTCCTTGTGCTTCCTTTTCATTCTCCCTCCTCACTTCCATGTCCCATCTCACTTCCCTCATCTTTTCTCAGCTCAGCCACATCAACGCATGTAGAAGGGGTGATTCCACAAGAAGCATAGGAAAACAAAGACTTTCACAGAAATCAGCAAATTCAGCTCCAGCAGAACAATTCCCTCCTCGCTCATCAACAGGCTACAGATAACCAACAACGTTGTTCCTCCTCTGAACACAAGTGCAACTGTTTGTCTAGTGGGAAGTGCCTTTCAAACCAAGGCACTAAAATGAAATTCAAAGCCCAGCTGTATGGTATCGAAGACATTAACTCCTGACACAGTGATAACAGTGATTATATACTATGCCTTCCAGCAGGTGCACAGAGTAAGACGTGGGCAAAGAGCAAAAGTCAGCAGGAAAAGAAAGGGGGTTTCTCTAAATCACGTGTGCTAGGGTGGGACAAGGCACTGACACCTCTCACAGGAAGAGTTAAATTACTAGTCTGAGGTCCTAAGCCCGTACCAAAGGAAAACAGTATTACCAGACTAAGAGTCCAGCATGGACCCAATCAGATCATGGGCCAGTATTTGACGAGCCATCAAAGCCACAAAACCATTTTTATCCACCCGAAAGGAGCTTAAAATGCCAATTTTCTAATGGCATACAGCAACAAATCCCGTTAGATACAGGAGATTGCATATCCAGACATGCCATCTTCATCCTCCCACAGACATGACCCTCTCCAGTCAAGCAGGCAGGGAGCCTGGATGCCTGAGGTGCTCCAAACACACAAGCCAAGAGCAGAAGTGGGTGTTCTTTCCCAGAATACTCTGAAACAGCAGATGCAATTTTCTGCAATAAAATATAAGCCTCCCTGGTATTTATCTAGAAACCGGTACTAGAACAGTTTGCCATGGGCAACTTATAGCCTATTAAAATACCAACAGATGTGCCCCAAAACCACAAGGTCCCAAAGGCACACATGTAGCTGGCAGAGCAACCATTGGTGCTGGAGCCGTGATCAGAAAGGAGGGGAGAAAAATGTGATCCCTGTCCCAGCAGGTCTACTGGAGCTTTCCACGGCATGTCAGTTACAGAGAATAAAGTCACACTCCATCTTCTGCCATAGAACCCTTATCTCAGAGGCACTAGGCAGGACAGGAAGTCAGAGCTATGGAGTCTACAGGACTATCCTTACACAACACGATACAGCCCCCATAGCAGGAAAGTTTTAACATCGTTTTGCAAAAGGTTAACAGAATGCTTCAACCATGACCTACAACAGGAACAGACTGGCTCAGCATTAGGCAACAGCTCAGAATGAAGTTTCTCTATGTCCGATGCCGCAGGTGTACGAGCCACAGGCATACAAAACCACAGGCTGGGAAAGTATGAAGAAAATGTGATGTAAACACACAGCAGCTCCAAGGTAGCTTGGAGACGGCACCACAACTGACTGTTTGCAGTTAGCTCACAACGGTTTGTCATTGTGTCTGACTATTTCTCCTTCCTGGTTTCTCCAGTGCTGGCTTCCTCTGTCACTACTATATCACCTCTGTCAGTGGAAAAGACTTCTCTGTAGGTCTTGCTATCTGGATTTTCCCTACCTCATTGACTCCACTGGGTTTAAAACCTCAGATGAAGACAGTTGTTCTCTACATTGTCTACACATCCTAGTTTCTCTCTATGTTGTTTTCTAATTCTTAAAGCAGAGGCCCCCAAACTGTGGGGCCTTTGGGGAGGAGGGTGCGGCAGGACCCGGGCCAGCACCCACTGGAATGGCAAGGGAGCACCACCCAGCCCCTCCCTGCCCCCATCTCTGCTCCAGTCCCGCCCACAGGTGGGCCCCCAGCTTCCTGCCCCACGCCTGGTCCCATCCCCAGCACAGGGCTGAGGCTGGGGGCAGGGCCTCATCTGGCCATGGGCTCGGCTGCCGGCCCCCATTGCGGTCTGGCTGCAGCTCTGCTCCCATACCCAGCCTTGGCCCCTGGCCACAGTTCCGTTCCCACTCCACCCCCCAGCCTGCGTCCCCTTCCCTCGAGCCTTGGCCCCACTCCCGGCCCCATAGATATGTGTGTGTGTGTGTGTGTTGGACAGAAGTGGGGGGGAAGGGAGGAAGAGTACAACCCTCTGTCAAAGTGTGTGTGTGTATTGCTATTGTCTCTTAAGCAGACAGTATCCTGAATTAGGTTGTGCTGTATCTTATAGGAGAGCTGTTTCCATCAGGCTACATTCAAATGCCTCCTTCATTAAGGCTCCCAATGGCATTCCTCACCTGGTAGTTGAGAACTGTGTCCTAAACTCCTGTATCTGGTGATGTTGTTCGGTGGTATAAAGAGCTTTTCGTCTCTACGCAGGGAAGGCCTTTCCTTCCAGCTATGCTTGCAGCAAGAGCACTTCAGAAATCACCCCGCTGCATACGCCTGCAGATGGTGGGATGAAGCAAGCCTGGCTCTACTACACAAGCAGCGACCCCTACAGCTAGAACCAAATTCTGCCCTCAGTTAGACACCTGCACCTCAAATGAGTGGGATCTCAAGAGAATTCCCCCCCTCCCCCCCGCCCAATCCTGTCCCATCCTTAGACAATTATTTTGCTCATGCTGGCAGGGACTAACTATAGAGAGCGATTGTGTAATTCTGTAAACTTAAAGTGTGGCATACCTAGACTATGTGGAAACAGGGTTAAATCCCAGCAGGATTGAGTCAGCCCTTCATCCACTGAAGAACCGGAAGCAGTGTACCACATTTCGCTCTTTCAGACAAGACCTTGATAAAAAGGTGTCTTGGCTACTCTGTGTGGACATGAACAATCTCATGGCACATTTTATAAAAGCAGAGGTTTGCCCTGATGTTCTTGCCCAGACTTCACCATCTCCATCGGCTGTGCAGGGTGCTGTGTACTATACTCCCTTTGACCCCAGAGGGAGCTGCACTTCAGTGGTGCCGGTGCAAGTACAGCTGTAAAGTGCTTCAGTATCCTCTGGGAGAAGGAGTTATCTAAAGCAAACAGATTCTTCATCCGGAAAAGCAAACAAAGTCACTGCTACACTGAGAGCCAGACCCTAACTCACATGGGACCATCAGCTGCACCAAGTGCATCTCCAAATGCCAGCTACTTTGCCTTCAGTTTCTCTGGGGTAAGTTTGTGAACACTGCAGTCAGCAGAGGAAGTGGCCTTACACTCTTATAGCACTTCGCTGAAAGTCATAAGACTCCACATCAGCAACTTCCTCAGCCCAACCTACAGCACGGAAAAGCCTTCTAATGAGCCAGACCACCCTAACAGGGTCAGCTCTTCCTGGATCACAACTCCTCCACTTCAGTTTGCCAATGAGCAGCTGTTAATTTGTGGAAGAAAGAAAGAGGAAAAAATTAGTTCCCTGGCCTAAGCCAGAGTTCAAGTGCTAGAGCAGTGGTCCCCAAACTTTTTAGGTCACACCCTACCTTACCTATAATGGACTCTGTCCACCCGCCACCCCCAGAGCCATGGTCAGGCGCTGGGGCCAGGAGCAGAGCTGCAGATGCGGCCAGAGCTGTGGCTGGAGCTGTGTCTGGAGCAAACTTGGGGCAAAGCAGGACTAGTGGGCACTCCCTCCCCACCCCCCGTGGGGGTTGGCCTGGGTCCCAATATGCCCCATGAATGTCCCTTCATTCCCTGCTAGGGGGGCATGCCCCACAGTTTGGGGACCACTGAGCTAGAGGCACAGAGGAAACCAAACTAAGATGCTACACCAGCCAAAAGGAGTATGGTCTTTAAGAAACTAGGATTATCAACTGAATTGAATGGCACAGATATATGGTTACGTGCAAGAGATTCTCCACCTCCAGGGTGGAACGGAAGTGTACTGAAATGGCTCAGTTCCTGCAGAACCCAGATTTTGGACAAACATTCCACCTCGAGAGTCATCGGTTGCAGACTCCCACAAATCTCATGATCCCTTAGAATATTCAACACCAATATGAAGCTACTGGAGAGCCAGTGAAACCACACGGGCTAGAGTGTCAGCCATAGGTGGAGGACGCCTGGCACTTCAGCTCTTGTACTTCAGAGGTAGACAGCACGGTCCCCCAGCGTTCTGAACGGACAGCCAACATCAGCACCTGGAAAAGGGGCATTTGGCTATCACACAACTCAGACAACACTGTGGTGACTCGGTCTCTATTTTGAATAACTCATTAGCCCTCAACTTCTAATGTCAGTCTCCAGCCTGTGGGTCGCTTTGGGGTTTCTTGGTGCTACTGGCTGATCATGTAGCCCCAGAGGAGGTTAACTTCCACCTGCAAGTGGCTAGAGGACTGAGCCTGATCCTATCTAGAGAGAGTGGGCCTTGGTGATGTACGCATTTGAGATCCCTAGATTAGGTTACTGCAACACTGAAGATGGAAGGTACACACCCCGGAAAAGCTTTTGGGGGGGGGGTAGGATGCAGCAGCTGATCTGCTTAGAAAGACCAGTGGCCATAAATACATCATGTTGGTGCCCCGCTCTTTACACTTGAGAGGCACTCTGATACAACGGTGACTGGGGATTTTTAAATCCCTTGATTAGTATATAACAGAGGCATATTGGTAGAGCTGTGTAGGAAAACTTGCACCGCACCTGCTTGCCCTACGCCTGGCTCTAAAAAACAGTGCTTTCATGAACACCAGGTTCTGTACTCCAACTAGACAGCACTAAACCAACACAGAACAATAGCCTGCAATTCTGCCAGAGCATTGTAAATGGACATTGATAAGATAAATCTTATCCTCACAGGACTCTTCCAGGCTATATTAGGAGAGGACTTGATTAAAGGGGGAAAATGTGAAAAGGCATTTACAGTTTGCAAGTTCATACTGTAAGATCGCCAAGGCCTAATGTGGACCGCCAAGCCAGCTTGTGTGCATAAGAGGGCACACTTCTGAAAATGAGAACGCCAAACCAGCTGGAAACACTCACGGGACTTGGAGCTTTTCCAGGATATTCTGAATTCCTAAACGCGTTAAGTCATAATGCATTTTGGACAGGTTCCCCTCTTAGCTAGGCTGTTTTGTTTCAGTCTCAGCCAGAGGAGCTACTGGCTACAGTTTCAGTTAAAGGAGGGGGTTCCAGACTCAGGGCGTTAACGTTTTCTGGCTGGAATCGGCATGCCCCACAACCCAGAGGGGCCTCCATCCAACTCTACAGTATGGAACAGGACCATGTATATGCAGTTCAGGTTGGAATGGTCTTGGAACAAAGCTATGCTGCTGGGATATGGGAATAAAACTTCCTCTTTACTCACAGTTTGGGTCATTAAACTGCTTGCTCATGTCAATCCGACTCAGTTAATGCTACTGAGTGATAGATCATATATGCCTCCTCCCTGAACTCTCACCAAAACTTTCACACTTGTGTCCATGGGTTTCTTAACTAAAAGTCCATGGCAAGTACACCTCTATCCTGATATAATGCGACCGGATACAACACAAATTTGGATATAACACGGTAAAGCAGCGGGGAGCCCCAGGCCCTTTAAATCGCCACCGGGGAAGCCTGACCCTACCGGCTTACTTTAACCTCTGGCTATAACGTGGTTTCACCTATAACGTGGTGAGATTTCTTTGGCTCCGGAGGACTGCGTTATATCGGGGTAGAGGTCTCTCTCTCTTGTGGGTCAGATTCCAAAAGAAGGAATTCTTCCACAGAAACCCCAAAAGAGCTCCTTCTACATTAAAAACTGGCCTAATCTGGGAAATTCCCTTACAGGTTTTAAAACCAGTTCAGCTAAACCGATTTTAAAATCCATGATAAGCTTTCCCTATGGTACACAGGCTTTCTTAACCAGATGTTGTTTCCACCTCTCTTCTTTCGGGGAGATCATGGCTGGAGAGCAGTGGCAGCTGTTCTGCTTGCCCAGTCATGAAAAATTTCTGTAGAAGGGAATACCTGACATTCTATTGCCAATGATAGTCAGCATTTAGAAGTTGTACGTGGGTGTGTACCACACCATAATCAACACAGCAAGAATCTCCGTTACACCGAATGGTTTGCCCCAGCAAGCACATTGGAATCCAGTCTCTTTTGGAAACATTCTGGTGCCAAAAAAAAAACCATCACAGCCTCTAGCTAAATTCTTAGTCATATACAAACTTCCAATTCAACATGGATATAATCTCTCTTAATTCCCCCTAACCTTTCCCCAAATCTTTAGAATTTCAAAAGGGTCACAGTAAAATGGAAAAGGCAGTAAACTAAGGCAAGTCTGGGGATCCTAGGTACATGGTTAGCCTACTTCTGGCAATTCCTAGAAGATCATCATTTCTTATAATTAGAGAGACTGCAAGAGACCAAGGTTTGGAAGAGCTCAAATGAATTAATACCACTGAGCCTAGTAACTTTTCTAATAGGAACAGGTTTCCCACATGCTTTCAGTTAGACCAAAGACAGGCTAGGGGAAAGGCAGCAAACCCAACATCCAGCTTCCCCTTTTGCTGGTTTATGAGCAAACAAGCAGAGTCAGAGTAACGTATGCATTTGGTTTAAATTACAGATGATCTCTGCAGGCACCTGAACATGCGGAGAAAACTCCTGAACCTCAAACAGCTAAAAAAACCCACACAAAATGCCAACCGACAAGGCTGGCGGTAGCACCAAACTTGCACTCCTGCAACCTGCTTTCTAGGACAGTCTGGGAGACCAAGTTCACCTGGAATAGTTCCCAAATGAATGAGCTGATCTAGGAAGTAAAGGGGTTAATTCTTTCCCGAGCTCACATACAGCTAAAATTCCTGAGATAAGCTACTTCTACCAAACCCACGGATCTAGCAGGGGAGAAAATTGCAAGGAAGAGTTATTTTTCCTGGGAGGAACTCACTTAGGGTCTGCTTTTCCAGAGGTGCAGCAGCTCCCACGACCTTAAACTGGAGTTGAGGTGCTCAGCACTTCTGCAAAAATCAGGCCTTGGTGCTCTGGTGCAGGGTTGCTCAGACACACATATACATGTTCGCAAGGTAGAAAAGGTTTACAGTTGGCCAGTAAAAACCCTCTCTCCTAGAATGGAACAGCTCCCACCATTCTCAGGATACAGGGCCATAAGAGCCTTTGGAGACCAAGCGACACTAACAGCTACCTTTAAATAAGATTAATTAAGCTTGGATTAACATAAAAACAGATTTTGAAAACCACTGAAGGCTGTCCTAACCATACTGAGGCAGTAAGACAACAAGTCCAGGGCTGTTTTGGAATTTGTGTTTGCATAGCAGGAGGTGATAATCAATGTGCATAGAAGCAAAAAAACAGATTCTGATTAGCAGTTTGTAGTGAGAGTGGGGACAAAGACCCCCCAAGCAGGCAGAGAGAATCCAAGCCAACCCACAATGGGAAAGGGCCTTATAAAAGAATTCTACAGAAATGGTCCAAATGTTACAGATTACATTATTGCTGCAGTGTTTTGCTCGCTAAAAAAGTTACAGGAAACAGGAGGTTCAATGGCACTCATTCGAGAAGATAAACCATGGTTTTGAAACTAACAACATTAACTTCCAGGCAGCCGTTTTCCTTTGCATGGCAATTTGCTCATGCAAAGCAAGCTATTTCAACCCTTACCAAGGACAGTAATTCAGAAGCAAACAGGGAGAGAAAAGTTGAGCAGGGTTCATTTGATCAGTTTAGGTGCAATTTTCTACTGAGTTAAGTTTCTCATTAGGCAAAAGTACAGTTTGGTTATTTCTTTCATATGTAGTATGTATGAGGTTTTTTTGGGGGTGGGGGGGGAAGAGAGACTTGTGATCCAAAGTGCTCATCAACAGACCCCAATCTCTTTCAGAAATGTCACCCCCCCATAGCTGAATTCAGTTCAATTCTGATCAGAGGCCACACACATACAGCTGGCCAACAATGACCAGACTCGGGGCTATGATCAGATGGGAGAAGAGAAATGGCATGCACCAGGATTATTAAAATCACATGGAAGAGGCAGGCAAGTGTTAGCAACATACTTAACAACTCAGTCCAACACAATTTAACCAGGAAAGGAGGAGTATGAGGGTGGTGAGAAGAGAGAATTACACCGAGCCTCTTACCTGGAAGACAAACTAACAAAGTCCCCTCCATCCAGCAGCCTGATTTTGCAGAACAGAACACCATTCACAAAGGGGACAGCAGTCAGCTCCTCCAGAGTGAAACTGGTCTGAAATTTAAACTTCTTTTTCTTCATCAGGAAAGCCATGGGCAGGCTCAGTGAGAAAAGTCCAGGAACGCAGAACAAAATCAGAGTCAGAGAGGAGCTTCTCAAAATGCACACAGATAAACAGAGGAACAGGCGTGTGAAAGAAGGCGAGTGTAAATTTCAGTTCAATTGCAATGACGGCCCAGCTTTAAATGCACAATCCTCTTCTCTCTTTGGTGGTCGGATCTGGCTGTGGAATCATTGCCCTGGCAGGCTTCAGGTGAGGAGGAAGAGGACAGAGTAAACCTCTGGAACATCTCCAAGGAGGAAAAGGAGGGAGAAAAATCCAAGCTCCGAACCAGCAGGAGCTCTCCAGGCTGCAGTTCTCGTGTTTAGAGGCGGTGATGCCCTCTGTCCATCAGGCCCCCTTCAGAAACCATCTCTGATAGGAGGAAGTCATCCTGAACTAGTCTGTCTGAAGAAATTTTAGGTCTGCAGACCGCACATTCAAGGCTTCCCGGTTTCAGTCTCCTCCCCTTGTGCGACTACTTTACACAGGTCTCTGCGGTCTGTTGCTACTGCTCCAACAGGTCTCTAACGTCAAGCAGGGAGGGAAACGAGTAAATTAGTCCCAGCCAGCCCTGGACTCCTCCTCTGAAACCTGTTTAGGTGGATAAGATTCTGTTCAACCTCATTGCAATCTGAGGAGGAGGAATCCAGTTAGCCTGCTTCAGAGATCCCTTTCCCCCCTTTTAATGCCTACTGCCATTTTTACTGCCCCTGGGTTGCTCTCTATTTTGCAAGATGTGTTTAATCCTAATCTGTGCTAGAACAATTTTTATCCATAGATCTCAAGGCAATTTACAAAGGAAGGCAAGTCTAACAGTTGATCTGGTGAAAAAATGGTCAGAAATATTGGTGAAATGGGGAGGAGGGGAGAAGAGAAGTCAGAGCTCTTTGGGAAGTTTCAAAATTTTGACCCTCTCCACCCCCACCCCCACCCCCACCCCCAGAAACTTGCATTTTTTCCTTCTCCGTATTTTCCAACTAGCTCTAATAATAAAGCGTTTCCCCTGGGTCAGGCGCACCCGAGCGAGTCCTCACGTAAGCAAAGTTCAGGCGGCCGGACCCCTTTTCACCCGTGCCAATGTAAACCAGCTGAAAGCCCATGTAACAAACACCGCCTGCTCCCAGGGGAGCTGGCTGCAAGTGCCTGTCTACACGAGGGGTCTGACACCGGAGCACACCAGAGCTGGGCTTGCTCTGTCCCATTCCCTAGCGCAGCTAAAGCCCGAGAGTTATTCGCTGATACATGCGATGAGCCGAGTCCGGTCTCTGCCCGCCTCCCCGTGCAACCAGCCCAGCCCGGGCTCTGGTGCCGACGGCGGCCTCGCCACGGGCCACAGCGGCAGGAGCAGCCCGGACCCTGCCGCAGCCCCCGCCCGCCGGCCGCCCGCGGAACCGCCTGGCCCGGGCGCTGCTCCCCCGGCCCGGTCCGGGCTCCTGGCCCGGTTCCGCTCGGCCGGCCGCGCCTCTGCACCGGGAGCGAAGCGCCGCCAGGCAGGGGACCCGCGCGGCGACGGGACCCAGCCCCGGCCCCGCTCTCACCTTCTGCCCGCGCCCCGCAGAGCCGCCGCCGTCCGCCTGCACCGCAAGCCCTGCTAACGCGCCTACGCCAAGTGCGCCAGCCACGCTAATGGCGTAGAGAGTGGCTGGCCCCAGCGGGCCCACCAGGCTTCGAGAATACGAAAGCACAGACAACATTCCCCCCCCTTCCTTCCCACGGGGGTCGGAGGGGAGGGGTGAGAGCGGCGCCATCGGATTGGGCAGAGGCAAAGGGAGGGACTCCTAGCCCTGGATTCGGATTGGCTGCTACAGCACGGCTAGGGGAGGAGGGCGCGAGCTATGGGATTAGTGATTGGAGGAGATAACTATCAGTCTTCTTAAAAACCATCCCCTTTCTTCATGATTCAGGTGGAAGAGAAAGGGGAGGGGGAGAGAGGCGATAGAAGATAGACAAGGGAGGGGGAGAGGATGAGGATGAGGGGGAAGGGGAACGGGAACATGGTACACCCACATCTTGAATACTGCGTGCAGATGTGGTCGCCAGATAGACTGGAATTGGAAAAGATTCAGAAAAGGGCAATACAAATGGTTAGGGGTCTGGTGAGGAGAGATTAATAAGACTGGGGCTGTTCAGCTTGGAAAAGAGATGGCTAAGGAGAGATAGGATAGAGGTCTATAAAATCATGACTGGTATAGAGAAAGTAGATAAGGAAGTGTTGTTTACTACTCATAACACAAGAACTAGGGGTCACCAAATGAAATTAATAGGCAGCAGGTTTAAAACAAAGAAAAAGAAGTATTTCTTCACACAACGCACAGTTAACCTGTGGAACTCCTTGCCAGAGGATGTTGTGAAGGCCAAGACCATAACAGGGTTCAAAAAAGAACTAGATCCATTCATGGAGGATAGGTCCATCAATGGCTATGAGCCAGACTGGGCAGGAATGGTGTCCCTAGCCTCTCTTTGCCAGAAGCTGGGAATGAGCGACAGGGGATGGATCACTTGATTCCCTGTTCGTTCCCTCTGGGGTACTTGGCATTGGCCACGGTCGGAAGACAGGATACTGGGCTAGATGGACCTTTGGTGTGATCCAGTAGGGCCATTCTTATGTTCTTATGGAAGGGAAGGGGGGAGAGAAAAAGAGGAAGAGATGAAGAAAGGTAGAGGAAAATCTGACTGGCAGATAAAGGGTAGAAGAGAGTGGGCTGGAATCAGAAGAAGAGGGGGAGAAAAGTTTGGTGGGGATAAAAAGATCTAAAATGGAGAGCAAGTCAGGGAAAATGAGGGGGACAGGACCATGCAGGAAATGGACACGGCAGCGTTGCCACGCCTTCAGTAATCACCAGGCAGGCTGCCCCCAAAATCACGAGATGGGCTTAGAAAGCACAAGATTTTTAAAGCAATAATACATTTGAGGGGCTTTGTTTGCATGTTGGGATTGGAGACTCTGGGGGTGCATTCATGTCCTGTTTTCTAGCTTTTCTGTGCAGCCATGAAGGCTAGAAAGTTACTTTTATTTCTAAATGAAAGCTGAGAGTCTAACCTAATCACATGACTTCAGGAGATGGTGCCTAACTTCCACTGATCTCACCTAAATACCTGAGAGGATGCGGGCGTAGGTCTTTAAAGAAAACCATCAAATATCATGAGGCTTGTGATAACTTATTGGTGATAACAATAACACTTATACTTAGCCCTTCCGTAGCAGTTTACATCTGCCCCAAGCTCTTAATTCACACAGCTCTCTGATCCCATTAACTATTATTGGCCTGGATTCAGGAAGGTCCTTAAGCACATTCCTAACTTTAAGCATGTAAATAAGTTATATTACTATTTCTTTATCTATTTGTATTGTGGTAGTACCTAGGCGGTCCAGCCATGGCCCCGCTCCCCATTGTGCTAGGACCAGTACAAATACAGAACAAAAAGATGATCCTGGTCCCAAAGGGCTTACAATCATCATTGGAACTTATGGGCTTGATGTTAGGGATGTGCTTAACGGCCTTCTAGAATCAGGGCTATTACCCACATTGCAGAGATAGAGAAACTGAGGCCCAGAGAAGGGAGGTGACTTGCCCAATGTCATACAGCATGTCTGGCAGAGACAGGATGAAAACCCAGGAGTCCTGGCTCCTACTGCCAATCTCCCATTGCTCCCATTAAACATCTAGCATCACTGCCTCTAATCACGAATGCTGATAATACCAAGAACTATTAAATTATTTCCGCCCAGTATGAAATCTTTTTACAGTGACAGAAAAAGCACATGGAAACTTAGTGATATCTTCTGGTCTGATTAGGATGAACACTTTGCCATGCTGATTCTTGCTCACACACACAGGGTTAAACTGATTTCCAAATTCAAGGTCAGGAATTAATTTTTTCCTCCTGGCCTCTTGGCAGGAGTCTATGAGGTGAGTGTGATGGAGGGGGTTAACTTTTCAGCACAGCCCTGAGCAGGGTGGGGTACCCTTTTTAAGATTAAGGGGTTGTATCCCACACCTCGTAAATTGATGTCTTATGCTTACAAGAGCAATCAGGAATTGGTGGATATTGACTCTTTCCACCTCCTATTCCTCAATTTAATAGAAATGCCGTGGTGAAGAGTCAGATAGCTGGACATTTTAAATCTGCCAAGCTGTGAAAGGTATAGAGGTCCTTGTAGAATTTTGGAAGCGTTTCAAGGTCACCTCTCCTTTTGAATGCTTTCTGTAAGATCCATTGTCAGAAGTATGGTGTATCCACGTCCATCGCTAGAGAAAGGATTAATCGTCCCTTTAGTAGGCCACTAGGGATATCTATTGTGATTCACTCTAATAAATAACTCCCCTAAGGACTTATCCCCTTTGTTTATAGCAACAGGGCTGGATGTTAAAATTTACAGAGATTTTAAACTCTGCTGTTCTCACGCATATTTACTCTACAGCTTTGTCAGAAACAGCTCTTGAAAACCGCAATGTTTGCTTTATAATTAATTGAATAATGTGCCTGACGTTAAAAATAAATTAACTTGGAAAAAAGCCCAGAGAATTGCTGAACAGTATGCAATATAACAACTGTAGTTGGATTCTCAGGGATATATATATATATATATATATATATATATATATATATATATATATATATATATATGTCTCTCTAACAAAGGAAGTGTCATGAAACTGGGATTAAACTCTTGGGACACAGATTCTTTATTATTCTGAAACTCTCCATGTTGGTATTTCTGTATTTTTACTGCACATTTGTGTCTTGATAAATTAGAATCTTTCAAGGGCCAGTAATTAGGAAAGCATGATTTGGGGTGTACTGATGAGCGAAGATGTAATTGACTAGTTAGTTCCATCAAGATATCATAGGGAATATAATGAAAGCATATGTCATCTCCAAGACTTTAACTCTTTAGACTCAAGCAGGTGCAAAATGCTGCTCCACACCTTCCCACAAGTCAGGAGTAGCATGGCTACATCACCCCATCCTCAGCTCCACTGACAGCACATTACTTTCAGAATTCAGGTCAAAATTGCTCACTTTGGATCAAATTTATATGTAAGGTAAATCCATATAGGTTAAGGGAGTTATCTCAGAGATTAAACTGACCCATAGGATCAGGTCTGTCTATGCTTTGTTCAGCTAAGGACCCAAGAAAGGATAGGCCAGGGGTAAAGGTGACCTTTCCCTCCTCCCAGGCCTGAGGAAAGCCAGGGTTTGATTTGGTCCAACACACAAGTTAGAGCAGTCTCCAGGATGCCCTAAATTGTGTTTGTTTTTAACCACCCCATAGAGCACACTACATTTAGGACCATTTAGGACACGTTCCTCTTCCTGAGATGCCCCTTATTCAAAGGAGAGGGGTTTGTACAGCTGGCTGTGGTGTTTCTACACATCACTCATTGATTTCATCACACTGAAGGAATCCCCAGCTGCTCAGGCTCTGGCCCATAGTTTTTAAGTCCCTGATTGCCTTGCTCCATCCTTTTCAAAAACCTGAGCTCCTCTTTCTTCCTCAAAAACGATTATATATCAGAGGAATTAGATTGGTTTTGTACAGAACCCTGGTTACACCTAATCCAGTGAACAGAATCTAGCTCTGATCCCTTTTGGACAATATTATTGCTCTGAAGAATATGCTACATCAGCTTGTTCCGGTTAGTCAGGAGGCTTGGAGGTGACCTAATGGATGTGTTCATAATTATGGAGGTGTATGATAGCGTGCATTGGGTAGCAGGATATAAAAGTGAGGAACTGGAGCGTGAATTCAAGCAGAACAAGTAGCTGTGAAGTTGCCAAGTAACGGCTACCAATGATTACAAGTAGGAAATAATTTTAAGAGACAGAAATATATTTTGGGGGAGGGGGAGAAGAGGGAAAAGGATTGAGGGAGATAGTGAGAAATCAAGGAAAATGTGAGGTGAGATAAATTTGAAGGGGGCTGGGCTGGAAGAAATTAGATTAGATAGATAGATGGATAGGTAGATATCGTCAGTAAAGTGCTCAAAGCATTTGGGGATCCATTTAGTCCTATTACTTAGACTGGAGGTCTCCGATCAGTATATCACAAAGCCTTGTAAAATAGATAGTTTCCTCCTCTGGAAAACATCACTGGATTTGCAGCCAAACACTGAAGACTTGGAAACCAAATTATATACAGTCATTGTTACAATATAAGCATAGTAATGGACCTGTTCCAGTACAGCTTATAAATACAGTTATAATAACTTGAATGAGATTTCAATGTTATCGTACAAATATGACTGCTACCACAAAATTAATTATGCTGTATAAATGTATTCTTCATACTGCTGCCAAATACTGTATATGCCTACAATGCACCTGCTTTAGGTACCCATACCAGATACTGTGGGATAGGATGCCTGCAGAGAGCTCTGTGTGGGATAGTAGTGACTGTGACCCCACACCAGGATGGCTAGTGGGAATACACTGCATTTGTTGCACCTTGCATCACCAGCGCAAGCTGCAACAGAGTAATGTCTCTAGTGCAGAGGAGGCCTCAGTGTCAAGTTACTCCAAAGAGATGCACCCCATTTATAGAGCTCAGGAGTTGGAGAGCTACTGGGAGTGGTGCAAAGGAAAATGTATGCCAATCCTTAATAGGTAGGATTATCCTGTGTTACTGAGTTACTCTAAGTTTGTATCTTCTCAGCTTAACTTAATAGCAGACTGTGAGCTCCTCTTTGATCTGCTTGTATTTTTGATTAGCTCTGTATGTTAATAGTATTTATGATAATAAAGGGCCATGAATTGATTTCACGCTTACCATACCAGCCAAGTTCATAAAAGTTGTACACTGGGAACACAGATAAGCCCGAGTGGTATGCTCCTGGTTTGAAGGGACTTGGGACTAGTCATGGAGAAAAGGGAGCATAAGAATCTGGATTCCAGATTCAGTGGATTCCTTTCTCCGAGCCCATGGACAAACCCAAATCTCCAGCTCCCTGACCTTTCTTATTTACTGGTCTCAATATCTTCCCTTAGTGTCTTTGGTATGTTAAGTAGCTCATAGGAATCTCCCTTTGTTTCTGGGATGCACATCAACAGAAAAGAATGGAGTTAGTTTTCTCCTTCTGACATATTCCAACTTGCATCTGTAGTGCCTGAAGCCTTTGTCTTGTTTATAGAATACAGTCTTATGTTTATAGCACACTGCAATGGTGTGGTGCATTCACACTAGGTGTGGAGTTTTGCAGCCACCCTACAGTTCCTGGCCCTGCTCCTGGGAGTCTCACACAAGCAGGTGCATGACAACAACCATGGTACATAACATCTATTCACATTTTTATTTGTTCCAGTGGGTGCTGCAAATGGTTCTGTCTTGCACAAGGAGCTGTGCATGTGCTGCAAGGGGTAGGAGCTATATCCATCACACTCACCTGCTGATGCTATCATAGCAGTCACCAGATTCCCTCTTCCTCTTCTTCTCTACCTTTCCTCCAGCCACTATCAGATCTCAGAGGTTATAGGCGAGGGAAACCTTTACTGAACTCCTTTTATTGCCAGCCATAAAGTGCAATTGATCATTTATTTGCCAGGCTCCTGCCAGTTACTTTTAAGAGTGTCATGCAAAAATGGAAGGGCTTGAAATACTTAGACTTTCATACCTAGCTAAACACAACAGGCCAAATTCAGACTTGATCTCACTTCCTGTGGAGTTACATCACAGCTGAATTTGGCCAAAATAGGCTTGACAGTTAAGCTTTAAAAAAAATACCGCAGGGGAAAAAAAATTAGACAAAAATTCAAATCATGATCATTCTGCACCTTTCTTATCACTTCGCCAGTTACTAGCTACCAAAACTATAAAGTAACTTAAATGCACACCAGATATACAGGAGATACAGACATATCATGTGCTATGCTTATCCATCCCTTTGCTTGTAAATGCATAACTCATCCGTCTTTATATCTTGTGTGTCCCTTTTATGTTGTAGTAAACTTGTTTACTAGAAATACTGTTCATTACTGAGCTCATCAAAAAAGGGAGTTCTAAATGTTCAAGCTCTTTGTCTGTTTTTGCTGGAAGGGTATGTTGTTTTGCATTCTCAGCCAACCTGTCTTTTGTTTGGACACAGGGCTCTTTTTCCCCTGTGCTATGCTGAGTTTCTTTTCAGCTTGTCAGCCAGCCTCAAAAAGGAGAGAGAATTGTGAGAGGAGCAAATAGAATCATAGGAGGTGGAGATTGGGGAGACTTTTTAGATCAGTTTGATATGTCTCCCTGCCAGTGGAACTGTAGGACTTTCCAGCTGCAGGGTTTTAAATATATACATTAATAACGGATTGCTCGTGGCTGAACTAAGATCTCAGTGGAATGCCTGTCCATGTTATCCAGCTGCAGCAATTTCTCCATTCTGTTATATGGTGCCATCTGCAGGAGAGAATTGAAATGAATTCTGGAGTGTACATCACCAGCCAGCTGAACACCCTTAAAACTATATATTTGCTCCAGGGGTGGACTGGCACCCGTAAAGCAACCTGGCCACTCTGGAACGGCCTCTGATGGACCAGAGACCACTTCAAGGTTTATCTCCTGAACCTCCAACACTAGAAATTTGTACTATATACCACTGAAACTAGAATTCCCAGTAGCATGTACTCTATAGCATTGTTTCTTAACTTCGGTGATTTTTGATACAGGCCCTCAAATCACATTTGTATTATACTCTTTCACATCTGCTGTGTCCTGTTGGAGAAGAACATCCTTGCTTGGTACATGGCTGTCCTCAGGCCAGGCAGCTGGCTACCGAACTCTCCAGTTCCAAAGAAGAGCAGCAGGCTTGGGGCACAGATCAGCATCCTGGATACTTTGCGTATTTTCTGTCCCTATTAGGCACTACTTTTGTGTTCAATCAGTATAACAGCCCCTTCTCCCCCAAAGCACAGTTTGGGATACCTTCTTGGGCTGCTTCCCTTTACTATCTAGTTTTCAGCTTGAGTGCACTATTTTTTCCTTTATTCCTCATAGGGCTCCACTGAACCAATTAATGACCAATGGTTGAGCTCCAGGCAGGCAGCTTGTATTATATTTAAAATATTGCTTCATTTTTTTCATGAGGGAGAATTTATGTACACAATTTACATTTGAATGCTATTCATTTGTGTTAGCACAATATTTCTCCCGGACATGCAAATTGGTGTTTCCAAGTGCCAGGCATTCAACTACATGTAGTAACTATTTGCAGTAAGATGTATTACAAACACTTCTTGGGCTGCAGTCATTGAAAAAGTTAATGTAAATCAAGTCTAAAGCCTTATAAATGCCAGCACTTTGTCCTTTATTATGCTAGGATGTTGTATTCATCTGCCATGAGCTGGATGCAGTATAATGTGATTTTCATGAGTCATGGTTGTCTGTCATAAACAGAGTAGTAATCACCATTGCAAGGCAAGATTGCAGAAAGTATTGATATTATTTGAGAAACAGAATGTGATCGTGCAGCTAAATATCATATCATGAAGCATGTGTCCAAGGGGACAGAGTTAAGGTTGCTGAAAAGAATGTGCAGCCTTAACTTTGGTAATTCCTGACTTTTGAATCCTTTTCTGCCTTGTGTCATATTTTTTTCCATGAAAAATACTGATATACCGAGAGCGATTTACCAAAAAATCGTTTTTATTAAAAATTCATATTGGTATTCATATTCACAAGTGAGGTAAAACCAGACAGATATGATGCAGTGTCTGTTTTAAAAATAAACTGCAACTGAGTCATTGATTTGGTTCCACAGGGTTTGAGAGAAACAAGTCAAGAAAATTGTACTGATGTGGTTAGATGGTGAACATCATGGGAAAGCCATTGATGGTGCTGTCCTGACTCGGAGTGGAAGACTGAATGGATGGGTCAAGGATCTTCCATGGGCTAAAGCTTTCAAACAACACTGTTCATTATCCCTTCCTCCTCCTTCCAAAAGACAGTTGAACTACCAATACAATAAAGGTTATTAAATATAGCAATATCCCATAGACTGGTCTGGTTAAGAGCCCCATCAATATTTCCAATTATAGAAAGATATATTCATTGTGTAAATTCATTCCATCATGAAATTCAGCTCACTGCTTCTCAGCCCTACAGAGAGTTCAACAGCAAATTTAACTCAGCATAAAAAAGTTCCATTTTGACAGTAATATTTGCAAGTATTAATCCGTAATTTTGACTCATTGGTTCTGCAAGTGGAGTGTGGAGGGGCAAGAGGAAGCCATTAACAACGAAATTATTTTTTGCAAACAAATCAATCATCTTCTACACATGTACAGGTGAAGCTTTTCATCTGAAATAAAAAAATTTCATTTATGAAGTTGGTGCATATTTATAATAAACCACATTCACACTATCAAGTCAACTTCCCATGAAACTAAGTGCTCTTACTTAGTTCCTGGCCCCAAAAGCCAGAACAGCTCAAAAAGGAGGAAGGGTAGGAGGTGTAAAGGATCATTTTTTCCCCAATATAATCTTAAGAAAAAGATTTGGGGTCAAATCCCACAGTCCTTCGGCAGTCAAAAAAATGCCTGCTGAAGTCAATGGTATATTGACTAAAGACAACAGAATTTGTTTCTAATGCCTTAAAAATACAAAACAAATGACAAACTGTAAACAAAAACCAACCTCTCCACACTGTTGAAATAGCAAGTAGTTGACAAACTCACACAGGCAAAGACTTTTAGAGTTATGGGTCTGCTGAAAACTCCATATTTTCCCCACCTTGTTGTGCCAACAGACTGTACAGGTTTCAGACTATACTGCAGTACCTAGTCCACTGGTTTCATCTGTATGTAAACCTACCCGAATGAAATTCATATTTATTCATTCCCTTAAGTACTACTTTGACACATTTAATACACATGTAAAAACACCTCTGCTAGCTTCGGATGAAATTTACCACTGTGCTGAAGGCCAGCATGAGGTCTATGCACCACTATTTTGAGAGCTAACGTGGGACTTCTATGGGATTTAGGTTCTGGACAGGCCTTGTGCTGGTCCTCTATACAGGGGTGACTTTCACCCTTAAAGAGCAGCATCCACAAACCTCCAGCACAGAGATGTGGCTGCACCACCTCAGGTACCATATTATTACTCTACAAATGTCCAGCAAGAGACTGGACTGCATTAGCTCCTCTGTAGTATAACAGAGTATCTGGGCACCTTCAAAGATGAGCCATGACTGCAAGACCCTCCATGTCTTCGAAGCCAGTTAAAGGCTGTATGTCTTGGGAAGAGGTGTCATTTTTTAAGATAAAAATAAAAATAATTGTCTTTTTAGAAATCTATATGGAAAAAATATTTTTCTTTTTAAAAAAAGAAACCAAATCCAACAACACTAACTTCCAAGTTTAAGCACACATCCTGGCTGCCATCCTGGACGTTGAATCAAAAAGAAGCAGATAGTGCAGGATCATCACAGAAAAGGATGCTGTCCAGGAACAGCTTTTGACCCCAGAGGACGGGAACTCAACCAATCCACAATGACGAGAGCCAATCTCGTCCCTCCTACCTCTGACCCAGTGCGTCCAACAGTAGCAAAGGTAGCTCTTTTGAGAGAAGAGTCCAGTCGGTCCTTATTTCATTGGATGATGCCATCTTGTTGCCCATTCTGGGCCACGTGGCTGGGGTCAGCAGTTACCGAAGGATTGGGTGTATTACTTTGCAGGAATCGACGGAAGTCCTTGATCATGGGGCGTAAGATCTGGATGAGGGCACTCAGAGCAGCCTGGGTCCCTTCCATAGCCTGCGCCTGACGCTCTTGTGCACATGCCTGAACCTCCTGAGAGCGACGGATCATCTGCAGCAGGTCATTTTGCTGTTCCAAGTGCTGGGCGATCTCCTTCACATGTAGGTTGGTCACTCGCTGCTCCTGCAGGAGCTTGGCTGAATTCAGGGCGATTCGGCTTTTCAGCTCCTGGGGTTTCACGGATGCCTCGGCTTGATGGGCCATCATCTCCAAGGGTGCTTCAGCAGTAACAGTTGTGGGAGCCTCTGTCGTGCAGTATTCCACCACTCCATCCTCCAGACTATGGTAAGTTGTCTCTGCAGGAACTAGGCACAAAATAAAAAGAGAAGTCAGAGGCTGCAGCTCTTTGGGTGAATGTCTATAGCAGGGGTTCTCAACCTTTTTCTTTGTGAGCCCCCTCCCCCCCCCCAACATGCTATAAAAACTCCATAGCCCCACCTGTGTCACAATAACAGGGTAGCAACAGGGCAACTGCCTGGGGCCTCATGCCACAGGGGCCCTCACAAAGCTACATTGCTCAGGCTTCGGCTTCAGCCTTGGGTGGCAGGGCTCAGGGCCCGGGCTTCAACCCCATGCAGCAGGGCTTTGGCTTTCTGCCCTGGACCCCAGTGACTCTAATGCTGGCCCTGCTTGGTGGCCCCCCTGAAACCTGTTTGCGGCCCCCCAGGGCGCCTTCGACCCCTGGGTGAGAACCACTGGTCTATAGGACACCACTAACAAATGAACACGCCAGGGGTTTAGTGCAGGGGTGGCAAACTACGGCTCACGGGCTGCGTCCAGCCCATCAGACGTTTTAATCCGGCCTTCGAGCTCCTGCTGGGGAGTGAGGTCTGGGGCTTGCCCTGATCTGTGCAGCTCCCGGAAGCAGCAGCATGTCCCCTCTCTGGCTCCTACATGTAGGGGCAGCCAGGGGGCTCCGCGCACTGCTCCCGCTCCAAGTGCTGCCCCCGCAGCTCCCATTGGCTGGGAACCATGGCCAATGGGAGCTGCAGGGGCAGTGCCTGAGGACGGGGCAGTGCGCAGAGCCACCTGGCCACGCCTCTGTGTAGGAGCCAGGGGGTGTGGGGAGACATGCCGCTGCTTCCAGGAGCTGCTTGAGATAAGCACTGCCTAGAGCCTGCACCCCTGACCTCCTTCTGCACCCTAACCCTCTGCCCCACCCATTATCCCCCTCCCGCCCTCTGAACCCCTCGGTCCCAGCCTGGAGCACTCTCCTGCACCCCAAACCCCTCATCCCCAGTCCACCCCAGAGCCCGCCCCTCCCAGACAGAGCCCTCACTTCCCCCCGTCCCCTAACCCCCTGCCCCAGCCTGGAGGCCACTCCCGCACCGTGGACTCCTCATTTTTGGCCTCACCCCAGAGCCTGCATCCCCAGCCACAGTCCTCACCCCCTCCCACACCCCAACCCCAACCTTCATAACTTGTGAGCATTCATGGCTCGCCATACAATTTCCATACCCAGATGTGGCCCTCAGGCCAAAAAGTTTGCCCACCTCTGTTTTAGTGCCTGTGTAAGGAGAAAACTGAAAAGACTGTGCATGTAGAACACTAAAGAAGAAAGCTAGTCCTACAGAAGACTGATCTTTCCTGATCTGGATCTGTCCCCAGGCCTGTACAGTGCAGGGTCAAAGAGCGTAGGGAATACTACAGTATATATCTAAATACACCACTTCTCAATCCCCAATTCAAGAGGAGCTTTCCAAGCAACATTAATAAATGGACACAAAGGACAAGTAAGAGATGAAATGGCATTGGTCAGAATGCCTTTGGCTGCTCAAGCATCCACTAGAACATCTCCACAGACCCAGAAAAAGGTTTCTAAAGACAGAAGGAAGAGAAATGTGCTTCCATCTTTCATAACTCACAAGGGGGTGGGAGATGGAGGAAGAGCTGGGAGTAGCCACAGAAGACAGATCTATTAATCTCAGCCTTTGCAGGACAAAATGGGTTTCACTTATTCATCACAGTGTCAAAACAGCTAGGTGCTGCTGTTTCAACTAGCATATCTCTGAACATCTAAACATCTCAAGGAAGCTTTGTATAAATTAGCTTAAGGAATATATATAGCCAGAGGTATCTGTAGTTTCCTATTTTGCTCCATCTGTACGCTGGATTTATAGACTGAACACCATGAACAGCCATTCAATGGGAAGGAAAGCAGAAGAAAGATATTTGAGCAGATAACTATGTACTGTGAGCTTTTATTCTGGTCTAGAAAGCTCAGTGTTCAAGTTCTTCCTTTCTGTACTAAGCCCCTTTAATCCATCTTTGCTCCCTTTTATGATTTGTTACCCCACTCATAAGCTTGAATCAGCTTTAGCCACATACAACTGTGCATAGCTACTAACCATCCTAGGATACAGCCTTACAGTTATCCTCCAGAGGGAGGCTGGGGCAGCCTGTTTGTTGCAAAGGTGCATTGAGATGCCAAGTCCCCAAAAGGCTGCTTGCTTTCCTTGTTCTTAAGACTGACCTTGCTGTCAAACAGTGGTTTGCGTTCAGTACCTGCATATCCTGACCCTCTATAGCACCAGAGCTTATAGGGGTGCCATTTTCACTATATTGTAAAAAGTGCCACGGTTTCATTTTGCTGCCCTTTTGGGGAATGGAGGCTGCTCCACATGGGTACCGGGGCCCCTTCTCATTGTTCATGGGAGAATTGCAGGGACCCCGTATGACCTTCTGATCCAGCACCTTCATCAGGGGTAGCACTCACTCTGGGTCAGGGTGACAGTGGTGGTGGAGGCTGCGATGGGTATCTCAGCACCATCCCCGGCAGTGCAGTCCCCAGTAGGTAGACTGATGATGGTGGCTTCTCCCAGCAGGTTGCAGATGCGCTGCTGCATGGGGGTGAGTATGACAGGGGTGGCTGTGGCACCGGTCGGGTCCTCGCCCTCCTGGCCCTCGCTGGCTCCATCCTGTCCTATACCACCTCCTTCCATAGCGGCCCGGACCTGCGCCACCTTGCGCCGCACCTCAGTCTTGAGGTCTGACCACTTCTTCTTGACCTCCGGCAGCTCGCGGCGGCAGGTGGCCACGGCATTGACGCGGCGTAAGATGTCGTGCCAGGCAGCGGCCTTGGTGGCCAGGGGGACCCCCGCGTTGAAGTGGTTGATGAGTAGGTGCTTGCCTCGTTCCAGCTCCTCGACGATGATCTCCACCTCCCGCTCCGAGAAGTTCATCTTACGCTTCTTTGCTGGGGGGGCCAGGGGTGATGCCATGGCCATGGAGTGATGGGGCTGAGGGGAAGATGGGAGCTCTGGAGACCTGAGGGGTGGGGTGGGGTGGGGGCAAAGGGCCCTAGAGGGGGGTTGGAAGGGCAGGAGGCCTGAGAGGAACTGGACTGGGGGCCTGACAGGGAGCTGGGAGCCTAAAAGGGCCTAGAGGAGGCTAGAAGGGCAGGAGGCCTTAGAAGGCCGGGGGGGACCAGAGAGGGGTGGAGAGGGCTACTAGGGGCCCTGAGAGGGACTTGGGGCCTAATGGAGGCAGAAGAGGGGTGGGACCCAGGGGCCCCGAAGACCTAACAGGGTCTGGTGACCTATAGGGCCAGGAAAAATGGGGGGGCCCCAGGGGGCCTCACGGGCCCTGGGGTGCTACCCCCTTCAATAGCGAAAGATACGCAAATTGCGTACCGCGGCCACCCAGCAGGCCCCGCTAAACGGCCTCCACCCTGCGGCAGTGGCGTAATGGCTTCCAGAATCAGCCCCTTTCCTGCCTCGGCCCATTGGGCTCCCTGCTTGCCTGTCAAACATAGGTCTCACCTCCCGCCGACAGCGCCTCAATCCTATTGGTCAAAGGTGCTGCTTGTCAGGAGTAGACACCGCCTCCCCTCAGCGCCATTCCAGCCCGCGGGCCGGAATGCTGCCTGTCAAAGAGTGTACCCGCCTCCAGAGGCCGCTGCCATAGTGCATTGGGTGCCGTTCCTGCCAGTCATAGCTCAGTCCCCTCTGTTCTTCCAGGCTATTGGATGTATTCTCTGTCTGTCAAGATTTAGTACGGGCTCAGGCCGTCAGCGTCTCAGTCCATTGGGCCTGTCGTCACTTTACCCCACCTTCCGCCGCGGCTTTACCAATGTGAATCCTCCATCAATTTGAATAGCTTCCCAAATTCTAGTCCAAGCTGAGTGCCTCTGCATTCTGATTGGGTAAGGCTAAGGCGTGCGTGTGACGTAAATGCAACCTCCCATGATTTCATTGGCTCATACGTGGAGATGCGTGGTGCGTCCGTCGTGTTGTCCTCGCGCTCCCTGTGACCATGCCTTTCCGAATGGCCACAAAAGGGTCACGTGGGCGTTTTGCCTGGCGGCGCGAACCGGAAGCCCGCTGAGACATTTCCTTTCTGTGGGGGAGGGGGAGTGCCGCCATTTGCCGGCATTTCGCGAGCCGCTGGAGGATGCCGGGTCCGCGGCGCTCTCTGGCCTCGCCTGTGGTGAGCGGCGTGTTGTGCCCGTGCGGCTCCCCTCGGGCAGGACCCGCGACTGTGGCATCTGAGGCGGGCGGCCGATCCCTGTGCGGGGGGCCCGAGCACCGGCGTCTGCACACCCTCTTCCAGAAGCTCGACGTGAACCGGGACGGCGCGCTCTGTGTGCACGACCTGGCGGTGGGGCTGGGGCAGCTGGGGCTGCACCGCACCGAGCGGGATCTGTGGGTGAGCGAGCGAGCGGGGAGGGCTCCGGCGGGGTGTGCGCTGGGATTGCACCCAGGAGAGCCTGGGCTCAGGAGCTGGGGGACCCGGTGTGGGAAGGCACCGCGTTTGGGGGAGGGCGGGCGCCGGGTGAATGAGGGGGGAAGGGCGGAGGAGGGGGCGTGCCCTGGGTGATTGAGGGGGAGAAGAACGGGGGGGTTGCACTATGGTGGGGGGAGGACATACCCCATAGTGAATGAGGGGGGAAGGGCGGGGGAGGGGGCGTGCCCCGGGTGATTGAGGGGGGGTAGGGCGGGGTGGGGTTTGAACTATGGTGGGGGGAGGACGTACCCCATAGTGAATGAGGGGGGAAGGGCGGAGGAGGGGGCGTGCCCTGGGTGATTGAGTGGGGAAGGGCGGGGGGGTTGCACTGTGGTGGGGGGGAGGACGTACCCCATGGTGACGGAGTGGGGAAGGGCGGGGGGCGGATTTGCACCCTTTCCTAGGACGAAGGGAGGGCCTGCCCCTGGGTGAGTGACTAGGGAAGGGCAGGGGGATTGCATCATGCTGAGGGGGGAAGGTCTAGTGAGTGACGGGGGACTGATGATTGCATCACGCTGAGGCGGGAGGTCTGGTGAGAGCATGCTCTCAGGTGAGTGACCGAGGAAAAGGGGTGATTGCATCATGCTGGGGGTGGGGGGGAGCGTGCCCCTGGGTGATTGGGGAAGGGGGGGATTGCATCACCTTGAGGTGGTGCATGCCTCCAGTTGAGTGATTGGGGGGGGATTGCATCATGCTAAAGGGGGAGGTTTGAGGGGGATGTGCCTCCAGGTGCATGGCTGGGGAAGGGGGGTGGTATGGAGTGCATCACACTGGGGGGGGGGGGGGAGCTCTTCTGAGTGTGTAAGTGGAGGAAGTAGACTGTAAGGGGGTTGACACCACACTGAAGGGGAGCTCTGGGTGGGTGGCCAAGATGGAGAGGGCAGCACCACACCTAAAGAATGTGAAGTCTTTGTGGAGAAGTTGCATTCTGAGGCACAGCCTAGGTTGGTTTGCGGACTGCAGAGGGAGACATTTGGGAGTCTAACTGAAAACAGTCCATGTGTGTATTTGAGGGGGACTATAGGGACTGATGGATGCAGGCCCTAGAGACGAGTAGGATTTGGGGTCCTGTGGGAGGCTCTTGCTCACATAAGATAGTGAGAGGTGCATACAGAAGGGTGGTGTTAATGCTTTTTTTCTGCTCAGTCCCTTTCCTTTCTAAGGGGCCCCTTTCCCCATGGAGAGTACATCCTGGTCTGACTTGAGATTTTACATTCTTAGACAAATGGGGAAGTGTCTGGCTGTAATCCTGACTGAAAGTATTTTGTTAAAATAACTGGTTTACCTGTGTATCTACCCTGCAGCTGCCATTCAATGTCTGCCTACCCCATGTGGGCACAGCTGTGGCATCTGGTGGATGCTCTAGATACATTGTTACTCGGGAGCAGTATATGCAGATCCCATTGTGGAGGTTGCTGTTCCATAAATGTGCCTCTCCAAGCAGCTTTGGTTTTGGGGAGTGGAACCTCGCTGCAAGGTTAGTCTTGGGAGAGAAGCCCCACAGTTGCATGGCAACACTTAAGCAATATTATCCAGTTGTGCTCCTGCCTCTTAGGGTTGGCCTTTATGGAATGCAGGATTGTGCATATGTGCGGAGACGCACCTGCACTACTTTGCTAAGGCGGTTTTCTGCTTTCCTAAAGGCAGCCCCATTTACTCTTGGCACTGAAACTACAGGAATCTATTTCTTACTGTCTGTGGATCTGAATATTTGTAAACTGAACGGAAATTAAGGTTGAAAACATCACTTCAGGAAAAGATTTTTTTTCTCTCTCAATTTAAGTATTCAGAAATTCAGTCAAGGAGGATCCACTTAGGAAACAATAATGAAGATATTGGAAAGTATGGCTATCGGGTCATCTAAACAGCCTTAATTCTGTTCCCTTATTGCCATTAGCCTTCCTGATGTAAACTCTATACTTTAATGTAAACATTTTACAAACTAATAGTTTCCAAAGCATTAAATCAGTTTTTGTAATAACTTTAAGGATTTTGCAGCTTATGGCGGAGGACATATTACATTTGGCAAAGCTGGTGTATTTGTATAGCTAACATGTGGCATGTATCAGATACGTATTACAGCACGTTGACTTTTACATGAGTCTCTGATACTGTGATATTTCACTGTCATGCCACCATCTCTTATTCATGTAAAACCCATAACTGAGGATACTAGGCTTACAGGGTCTGGACCTGTAGGTACTGTAGCTGTATCTGATTGTAGATGGAAGCATTTACCTTTGTGGATCAGTGCAGAGGCTTCTTGAATTAGTAGTCTATAAATATGATTGGGCAGTGCATAATCTCTGAAAGAGTGAAAGAAGTAGTCTAGTAAAATCTATTTAACTTTTGGAGTCTCTTATAAAATGTTCTTAAAGTCCTCATGATCCTCAAACTCTTGCTGTGCTCAGGGTAATGTTATGGAGATTGTTTGGGTGACTTTTTCATCCTTTTGTTCCTCTCTAGTTAGACTTTCTAATGTTTGTGTATGAAAACAGTATTCTCACACGGTTTTTTTCTGAAGTGATATTTTCTTCAACCATAACTTTTTGCCTGAGAATTATACTTTTTTGAAGTAAAGGAAAATAATTATTCAGTTACGTGAAGATCTTGCCAGCTCCACAGATCCTATGATGACTTACAAGTTGTGCAGGTATTTTGTTTGTGACTAAATCTATGGGATTCTGTCTCTAATCAGTGATTTTCTGCACCGAGAAGTGTTTAGGTTCTGAAATCTAAGCTTAACATTAAACTATAAACCATCTGCATGTGCCCTCATAAAATGCCTGACGAGCTGTTCTTCATGGACACTGAGCTTCTTACTCTCTGGGAGAATTGTGTTGGTTCAAGCAACAGAACATTCTGTGCTCACATCTAGATGCCTGGGCAGTTCAGCATGCAGGCCCTTTTCTTCCCTGGCAGTGTCGTTCTATCTGGCTTCACATTTTCTAAGGTGTGTATGTATGCATCTCACGTGAGATGAAAACCACCATATTGCAGGAAGCCCAGTGAGGAAATACTCACAGGGGCAGGAATATATGCTTCTAATTGGGAAACATGGACCCACTTTATCCAGCCTATTCTTCAGTGAAGTTTCTTTCCTCTGTTAACACTGTCCCTTCACTGGGCTCACTTTCTCTCTCTTCCTCTTCTTCTGTCATTGCCATGGTTATCCCTACTCACTTTTTCCCCACTAAGGAGAGTAGTCAAGTCTCTTCCTCACCAAAGCTGGGGCTTTTGGACATTCAGAGTTTATAAAGCCTATGCTAGGGTGTTGCACATTTCATAATGCAGCCAATATGTGCTTCTTAATAAATGCATTAGTTAGGATGCAGAGCTTAAAATGTTGCAAAGTTTTGAGTATGTGAAAATAACGCTTCAGTAGGTCTGGTTGGAATATTTCCATCAAAATATAATTTTCATGAAAAATTGGACAAGCTTCTGAGAGAAATGTTTCCTGTTTCCCAGATAATTTATTAACTAGTCCCCCTCCTTTTCTCATTCTTAAAACTAGCCAGAGGCGCCAGTATTAGCCAGGGAGAACTAATTTGGAGTTATGTTAAGGGAAAGTATTGGAATCCCCATGTCTCCAGACCCATTGCCTGATGTTTCAAACTGCTCAAGAAAATTCTACTTGAGCACAAATTCACATGTGTGAAACTTCAGGTGGGTTAGCTGTGGTTCAGCAAAACTTTGTGTTTCAGGCCTTGTCTACACTACGGGGGGAGAGTGATCTAAGTTATGCAACTTCAGCTACTTGAATAACGTAGCTCAAGTCGACATACTTGGATCTACCTACCGTGGAGTCCACACTACGCTATGTTGACGGGAGACATTCTCCCGTCCATTCCCCTTGTGCTTCTCGTTCGGGTGGAGTGCAGGAGTCGACGGGAGAGCAATCTGTGGTCGATTTAGTGGGTCTTCACTAGACCTGTTAAATCGACTGCCGATGCATCGATCGCCACAGATCCCCTGTAAGTGTAGACAAGCCCTTAGGCACCTAGCATTCTTCTTTTCTACCATCTGTAATGAGTTGTAGGATTGGAGTACCACTTCAGTTTTTGTGGGGCAGGAGGAGGGAATTAATCTTATGAAGGAAGGCTAGCTTCAACCTTAATTGTGGATCAGACCGATGTGTCTGTAATGTTAGTGAGTTTAAAAACCCACTTGCTTTAATAAATGAGCTAGATTCTTGTAGTAACAACCCTGATCTTGTGCTGAGTGTGAGCTGCAAGCATTAAATCAGTGTAGATTCTTGGGCAATACTCCAACTACCTCAGTTTTCTTTTGATGAAAAGTTTCAGGTGCAGAAATTATTGTTGCTGCATAGTATTTTTGGTACAGAATAACTGCTGCTTTCTCTTTCAGAGGTGGCCACATTTCAGTGTGTGTGGGGGAGTTGCATTACTTTGGCATCTTTCTAGATAAAAGTTGCTATGTAAATAATGTGGTATTATCCCTATGATTACTTTAAAACTATTCAGCCTATATATCACCAAACCACTATGAATGACAGTATCACTAACAGTGTAGGATGATCAAAAATACTGGCTTCAGTTATGTTTTAATTTTCTAAATAATAGTTCATTCTCATTGGTTGGTACAAGACAAACCATATACTGTACTTACATGAAGAACTCCGCAACTAGATCTAGAGTGTGTGTGTATATACATATATACACATTCGCACTCATGAAGGATCTCAGAGTTAACTGTGTAGGGACCACTCCTCCATCACTTGATTGCAGCTACCTCTGGAGTAAAGAGGCAGTCAATTGTCTGAGCAACACTACAAAAGCTTTATAGGAGAGTAAGTGAAAAGTAACTTCTCCAATTCAACTATAGAGTGCTCAGATGGGAAACTAGTTTGACTTGCCTGGGTAGTATTTTGGCCATTGCACCAGGGTTAAGCTCCACATAATTTAATAAATACTCTATTAAAAATGCATGTTTTTATTGCTCATGCATTCACACTGCTAACATTAATTTCTCCTAACAATCATAATCAATTGCAGGGCTGGAGTATCCTTCCAAAGGTGCTGAAATTAAAGCCAGTTGAACCAGTGAACTGGTGGAATTTGTTGGCCAGCCACTTACATGCAGAGTCTGAAGTAGTAAATCAGCTTGGTCTGCAGTAGTCTCTTCTGCGATGGTGGAAAACCTCTTCACTTGGACTAACGAATATTTAAGAAACTGAGTCAAGCACGGCTCCTTCTCTTCTCAGCCATGACCATCTGTTTGCCTCTGATCTCTGTAACTATGATGTCATCCTTGAGCCTGAACTTTTTTTCTCCTCCCACATCTATATCAGCAAATCTGCCCATCATCACCTCAGCGGCATGTGCCCTCTGTGACACTGCTTCAGTTCCACCTGTGTTGAAATCTTCATCTGTTTTCATCTCCTCTTTCCTTGACTATGGCAACTCTCTTCTCTGATCTCGTCAAGTACCAGCTCTCCCAATTCAAGCATGTGAGTTCTGCTGCTCACCTTCTCATGTGTACAAAGAAGTGTGACTGAATTGCTCCAGCCACAAACTCCACTGGTTGCAGCTTGCTTCATGCTCCAGTTTAAAATTGTCTTTGTTTTATAATTCACCATGGACTTTTTCTCAAATGTCCTCAAATAACTTGTCTGTCTCTACTCCCGTCTGTGTTAGTCTTTATCATTTGCCTTCTTGACTGTAGATGCTACCATCTGGAGTAGTTGTGTTGAATTTTCTGTCTAATCGATCTTCCCTCTCCTTTCAGATCTTGGCTGAAAACATTCTCCCTTGTTACTAACTTTTAAATTTCTCTCCCCTTTTGAGCTTTATCTCTGTAATTGTTTAACTTTGCAAAATGTTTTGGGCTACAGTTTGTATTTATACCATAGAAAACATGAGTATATTGTAAGCAACTTAGAGGTAAAGAAAGCAGGAAAAATTGTATTTTGTTCCAAGTAATAAAACAAAAAGCAAAAAACCCTACACAAATAAACAAAATCTGCTCTCGGCTGAAGATACCTTTAATCATAAATTTGGTGGGCCCAGTGAATGACAAAGTTCCGTTCAGTCCTTCCACTGTTTAAGCTGAAAGCATTAAGCACTGGATGATATCAATAGGTGTTCTTTAATCCAGGCTACACTGTCTCTAAAATCCTGTGTATGTTTGATAAACTGTATTTTACTATACATGTTATGAATCCTTCTGTGGCACTTACTATTCCTGGGAGAATACTGTGGCAAAAAATTAAAAATTCTGCACACTATTTTTAAAATTCTGCATATTTTATTGATCAAAATAACACAATACAATCACACCAGTTTCAATTATTTTAGCAATTTATTTCAAAATACCTGTCAGCAAGTATGTCTTTACTCGGGGGGGGGGGGGGGGGGGGAGGGGAAGGGGAGCTTTTTTGTTGTCTCTATTGTTAGAGAGTTAAAGAACCCCCTACGAGAACCCAGTTTGTGTTTCGCTGTTATGCTTTTGTTGGGCGCCTCAGTCTTGGTGTGGTACACGTGCCAGCTGGGCACATCGGGGGGTGGGTAACTTTGCCCCTCCAGTCTCTCACCCACACCCCCTCTCCTTGAGCCCAGCCCAGCTTCTAGTTTGTTTAATTATGTGCAAATTCTGCCTTACACAGGGGTGCAGAATTTCCATAGGAGTAACTTACAGAGTTTTGAGGCTGTGACCTATTGATTCAACGTTAATTTGACTAAGGGTTTTGCAATATGAATGAATTCCAACAAATTACAAATTGTTTCCTTTTTAAATGGTGGACTATAGTCCTTTGCTTGCTTTGAGGTATTTGCCAACAGTTCACTAACTGTCCTGGGGGAGTATTGTGGATGTTCTGTATCCGTTCTTAGAGCAGTTTTGCATGTTCGTGAAATTGTTCTCAGGCCTAGCTTAGCACCTTTGAGTATAACCTTCCTTGAGCTGGTAAGCAAATAGGAATACATTAGAAGCTCTCTAGGGAGTGAAGTATCTTTTCTCCTGTTGGTGGGCACTTGATGAAATCTCAGCTTTTTTCTCATGTACCAGGACATCATGGCACCAGTTCTGTAGGTGGGTGGGCCAGAGTTGTTCTAGCTGTAAATGGTATTCGGAAGCCTTGTGAGGAGTAAAAGATGGAATACAAAACTCATACCGTGTTCCTCAGTTTAGGACCAAAATGAACACTTCATAATCAATCCAAAGAGTTCCTCACCGCCACAGCAAAACCTCCTTGCAGATGAGGAATGTGCTGATTGGCCTTGGGACAGGCAAATCTTGCAGTTACGGGGTCATTCTATTAAAAGATTTGGCTAGTAGCCATGCAAGACAGGAACTGTGCTAGAGGGTTGGACTGAGAGTGCCTGTATCTGGGGAACTGCTTGGCATGTTCACTGTCTGCGTTGGTCACTCTGCCCTGACACACAGAGCCAATGAGAAATTCAGCTGGGATTTAATGGGGGTCTTCAATACTTAGGGCTCACTTAATATTGGTGAAAATCTTGAGCTGCACTTCTTGAGCTCAGTGCTGCCCACCCGGAGGTTCATCTTCGTTGCTAGAGGTATAAAATGCTGCAACATATGGCAAGCTACGCATTGTTGCTGAGAGTAGCCAGGGGAGAACTTTTAAATGCATATATAACAATTCCCCACCCCTTCTTGCCTAGTTAAATAAACAGAGCACTTGGCAACACATGCAATACCTGGTGTCTTATGCTGGGATATCAGGAGGGTCAGATGTCCTGTCATATTTGGACATGTGATCCTGGAACATTCTTTCAATTAAATAGATTGCTCTGTAGTCTGCACTTCCAGCAAATTGGAGAAGGTTGATGCTTATCAGGTGTCTTCAGCTGGAAGTAGCCTCTGTATTAGGTCAGGCTTGAGCTTTGTGTGATGCAGAAGTAGCAATGCCTCTTGCATGCTTTTTTTTTTTAAAATGTAAATAGCACGCAATGAGGGAATGTCGTTTCCAGAGCTGTATTCTGCTTGTTACTGAGATGTTCTATTCCTGCTGGATAATGCATGTTCTGGCTTCTCAGCCAAATGGGGAAACTGCAGAGCAGCTCAACCAACTTGCAGAGACTTGTTGCAGGTACAACCTACAAAAGGAAACTATATAGATCACAAGCAGTTACAGAATCAAAAACACATGTGGCCTTATTCTGTAGCCAAGGGCATTGACCATGCCACATGGGCATTGTTGGTTTTTTTAGGACCTACTCCATGGAGTAATGAATAATTGGTGAGGAGAACTGGGCAAACGAGCCCCAATGTCTGCTTTTGGGAAACTGCCTCTTCTAGTCCTGGCTGCAAGTGAGGACTGATACAGGGAGTGGTGGTAGGAAACAAAACACTCATCAGAAATAAAAGTAGGCAAGAGCCCAATATACAGGGCCAGCCATTGGTACTCTTCCAATTAGGAAAAATAAATGAAAATTAAAAAAAAGTTAAGAACCTGCCTAAAAGTAAGACAGACTCCTAAGTGGTTGAAATAGCTCTAAAACCATTTCAGTAAGGATTTGAGCTCTTATTCAGAGTAAGTTTCACAAAATGGTGAGAGTTGGAGATCCATACAGCCTATTTAGTATATTCTATCATCCAGGGTCAGCCTCACATGTTGCTGGGTAATATTTTACTGATGTCACCATTCACTGATAGTACAGTCTCACTACAGTTGATGTCCACTGGCATGAACACAGCTGGAAGTTTGGGAAGTGTAGCTTTTCCCCCCACACTGAAGCTCAGAAGTAGCTAAGGGAACTGTAATCTGCCCCCACATCAGCGTGGAGTGTAAATGATGGAGAAGTTATCCATGGGCTAAAGCTAGTCACATGACCGCTTCTGACAGCTATAGTGGGTTTCAGAAAAGGATTCTGCAGTAGGAGCTTTAATCTGTTAGATTATGAGACACATGGGATGGCAGGATCCTTTGGTATCTACATTGGGCTAAATAAATTTCCCTAAATGCTGCAGATGTGAGGAAGATCAGGACCTGTGCATTATTGCACCTCAGGAGCTGTGTGGGAATAAGCTTCGGGCTCAGGACTAGAGGGAGAAAATAATTTGATAGCTATGTTCCTGGGGTTTAACCCACTACAGTTTGTAACTGGGAATTGTCTGGGGTTGTAAATTATTTGTTACTGGAGCAGAAGAGAGAACCGCTTTTTAATCTTGCATTGTTTAGTCTGCCCTGTCTCCTATCCACCCTCATTACTCCTCACGTGATCTGTATGACCTTACTGAGTACTCACTGTTCAGTGACCCTGATGGGTTCTATGTACCAACCCCCCTCATCTGCATTCCTCATACCCTTGGGTTTGGCACAGGCTCCCAGTTGATGATTTGCAATTATTAATCACCTGGAATGATTAATTTGAAATTGTAAAAAGGATTTATACCATAGAGTACCTTTCTTTACAGGTATCTAGCAAGGGGACCACTGTAGCATTTACTTTTGATGCATTACTACAGCTGACTGTTAGAAAGTGGTTTTTTTTTTTTTTTTGCACCATCCAGTTTAATTGCCCAAGAAGTAATGGCCAGAATGTCTGGTTTTGACTGCCTGATGCAAGAAGCACTGCAGGCTGTATTTCAGCTCTGTCTCTGGAGTGTGAAAAGTTCACATACTCAATCCTGTTAAGTTTTCCAACAATTTCAGTTCTAAAAGGTTGATGATGACAAATAGTATAACTTCTCCTACGCTGAGACACACAGGGCTAATGCAGTATCACGGGATTGCTTATCTGCAGCCAGTGCTTGTCCTCAGCTGGGTGTTTCCAATGCAGCTTTGAAACAAGATGAGTCACTGTTCATTCCTGCAGGGTCACTTGGGGAAACTAGAGATGGAAGCTACTGTGGCTTCTAGCTCCTGGTGACTGGAGAAGGATGAAAGATGCCATTACAAGCAATCCAATCAGCGCCTCTGCAGCTCCCTTTTTGCCCCCCCGCACGTTCTTGCGATGTTAGCTAGCTGTGTCAATGAGTTCACAGTGTGTTTTAGTGAGAACTTCCTCAGTTAGGGAGATGTTTAAAAAACCACGTGAAAAGGCAAGTTCTCTGGGACTGAATTGAACTCTACGGGTGTGTGGGTGGAAAGGGAAGGTGATTCATCTGTCACCCATCCGCATGGGAAACAATAGGTCAAAGGGTTTCAAACTTTCATAGTGTGGGCCCGATCTTAATAAACGGCTTACAAGTCCCCTCTTTTTCTCCACCCTCACCACTTCCTTGTTGCAGAACATCCCAGTGGCAACTACAGTGATCACTCCCATGGCAAAGTAATATTGAGGAAACTATTGTATTTAACTTTAATGTCATAACGTCAAAATAACCTAACCCTGCTCTTCCTTTCATCTTCCCTCCTGTCTGTACTTCTTTTTGTCCCCTGAGCAGAGTGCCTGGCTGCCTTGTTACCTTCTGCCCTGGCCATTCCAGTCCCACTAGTGGCTCTGGTTCCCGAGGCTGCTCCTGTAGCAGCGACCCCTAATAGAGGCAGCTAGGTTGGTTGCTTTTCATTTCCAGATGCTTAGAGGCCCCTCCAGCTGCTCCTCTCCATGAGGACTGGAGACCTGTAGAAACAGCTGGAAACAAGGAGTGCCAATATGTCACCAGCCAACTATCAGGGGACCACCAGCCTGGACTTCAGTTTGGGCATAGGTATAGCTAATGAGTAAACATGGACCTCTGGCTATCCTGGTATTCAATATAAACTGCCATGGTCAAGTTCAGTATATGGCTCTTAGTTCTCCTCTGAGATGCACACATCAGGTTGGTGTCAATATTTGTTGCATATCTGAGTAGATTATTTTGGTGCCTTGGGTAGAATGGTGTTTTTGTGGGAGTCCCCAGTGCTATAGGCAAATATCTTGGTGCTAACTGAACCCCCCTCTAAACATCCTGCCCTTAACTGGCTTTATTTTTATAACCCTAATATGAGGTATTCTTCACTTAATATGAACAAAACTTGCTTCTGTTAAATACGGATTAGAAAATCTACCTATGCATACAGCAGTTGCTAGATTAGTGCAGTGAAAGAGTTCTGACAAGGCCTGATTTACTAGAAGGATGAAACCCAAAGGGGTTTGGCTAGATTTCTACCCTGCAGCAATAATGTCATCCCTTGCACAAGACCAGCAGTGTGCCCAGCTCTGCACTAACAAAGGAAGATACAGTCCCTGCCAAGAATTTTACAGCTTAACTTCAGGTTAATCTTCAGCAGAGAAACTATGGAAATACTGGTGTGTAACTTTAGTTGTCTGTATGAATGGGCCTTACTGAACAGCAAATCTGAATTAGAAGCCTACTGTCCACACATCTTCTCTTGCAGGCTTAGACACTAACAGGAAGGTTGGTTTGCAAGAGCTGTTACTCAGTTACTCCAGCCAGGTTTGTCCACCAAAAAAACAAACAAATAGTTCATTGCTTGGGCTGAGAGAGAGTGAGGAATTTTGACCTAAAAGGAAAATTTAAGGAATTTAAAACGGGTCTGGTATGGAATGATTCTTTCAATTTGTTTATAGTCATTGCGGTATTACTCTGTCAGAGAAACCAGGAAACCTGCAGCTCAGATTCTTACAATGTCTGAGGCCTAAAGAATGGTCTAACTTTTATGGCAGTACAATGCTAATGTTTTAAATGGCTGTATCTTCCTACTTTCTTTTAACTTGTCTGTTGGAACAGTTATTGGGTACCTTTCCCAGCTGTGAGGAAGAGCGCTGTGTAAGCTTGAAGGCTCATCTCTCTCTCTCTCTCTCTTCTCTACACCCCCCTCCCACCCCCCAACCGAAGTTGGTCCACTAAAAGATGTTACATTACCCACCTTGTTTCTCTAATATCCTGAGAGTGTCATGGCTACAACAATACTGCTTAGTCAAGACATTACCAAAAAAGTGTTCTTCCTGCTTCCACTTTTTTCTTGTAGACTGTTCTGAGTAGAGTAAAATCCAAACCACAATTTTCTTGTGCCATGCTTTGACTGTGGTAGGTAAGTGTAGTTTTCCCTGCAAATTCATACTTTGTATCCCTTCCTTTTTACTTCCTAACCTCTCTTTCCGTGTCTCCTATAACGCAGAACCAGTAAAAAGTAGTCACTCACCAAGGGGATGGTGTGGAGTCAGAAGGCCTGTACATTGCACTTGAAACTCGGCAGATATGCTTTTAATGTGAAGTCTTCTGCACACTTGGAGAAGACCAGCTTCAGACTTGAGCTTTTCTCCCACTTTGCTGCATGATCGTTCATGACTTGAATTATAACATAAGTGATTAAGTGGACTTGTAATGTTAATAAATACATGCACATCCTTACAAGCTCATCTGCAAAATAGCTTGCCATTTCTTACAGCTTATAACTGCTTTGCAAACTTTTGCTGCTAGTTTCACACAAAACATCTGCAGAATTGTATAACTTCCTGGGCTGTAAATGACTGTCTCTGTAGTCCTAATAAGTGAAAACGCTGAAGATAGATCACCACGATGGAAAATCAACTACATACAATAAGCAACTTTCCCTCCTCCCTAGGAGGTTTCTGGGAGGAAAATATTCTCCCTAAGTCCATTCTTCCTTTGTCCAGCATTATCTTTGGCTATGCTAGCAATTTTCCAGGATCCAGAGGATAACACTTTAATTTGCATTAAATAAAGAGCCAACAACTCCTCTTTAATACAGCCAGGCCACTTAAATCAAGGTGGAGCATAGCATGCTGGGACCTCTAATCTCTGATTCACATTCCCATATTAATACTTCTGTAGTGGCTTTCATCTGAAGATATCAAACCATTTTACAGTTCAGACTGGGAAGAGAGATTTCTGGTTTCTAATCCCCTGCTGTATCCACTAGACCAGTGGTAGTAAATAGGTGGACCATGGGCCAAATCCAGACCACCAGATGCTTTTGAACGGACCCTGATACCTTTTTATTTTACGTATTATAATCATTATTGGTGTTTTGTTTTCTCTGGAGTCTGGACCTTGACCAAAAAACAAACAAAAAAAAATAGACTATCCTCACACTACATCATGCATCCTCTCATAGGACCATCTAGAGGCCGCATCACAGAACTCTGGCTGAATTTGACTAGCGGGCTGCACTTTTTCCATAGGCTCTAACATGCAGTGGTTAGAGAAGGAACCATGAAAGCTTTGTAAATGTCATTGTGTCTTCGTTAAAACCACCTGTCAGAAGAGTAAGGCAACACCAAGCAGCTAGTGTACTACGGATGAGACTATTCTAGACTAGCTGCCTGCCCCTCCCTTCCTTGAGAGCAGTGGCTCTCAGCCTTTCCTGTACTCCTTTCAAGAGTCTGATTTGTCTTGTGCACCAAGTTTTACCTCACTTAAAAACTTACAAAATTAGTCATAAAAATAAATGTGTCACAGGAGACTCTTACTGAACTATTGCTTACTTTCTCACTTTCACCGTGTTTGGAATATAAATATTGTACTTTACATTTCAGTGTATAAAATGCAGAGCAATAGAAACAAATCATTGTCTATATGAAATTTTAGTTTGTACTGACTTCGCTAGTGCTTTTTATGTAGCCTGTTGTAAAACTAGGCCAATATCTAAATGAGTTGATGTACCCCCCCGAAAGACCTCTGACGACCTCCAGGGGTACCCGTACCCCTGGTTGAGAACCGCTGCTTTACAGGTCAATTCAGTTGTGGCTAAGGACCACAGGCCTCTAGCTTATAAAGAGCCCTCTGCTCTACTAACAAAGGATATAGATTCAGCTGCAACTGCTGAGTCATAAGCAGGTATGTGTGATTCCTATCCTCTTTCAGGTTTCTGTATGATAAAGTAGCCATGTCAGGGTTGTGGTTTAGATGCCCAGAGCTGGCGTATTTTTTTTTTGAATATAGTCCTCTCCAACCCTGCTGGTACTTGGCTAATCCAGCCTCATTCTGCGGGCTGCAGTCAGTGCTTCTCTGCAGGACTGTCTGGCTGCATGCAAAGAAATCGTCTGGTTGCGCACACTTCTATTGGGCTAAGATTGCTGGTTTGAATAATGAACATGTTAGTGTCGGGAGAGGTGATTGGCTGGGCACTGCTGCAGTGAGAATGCAGGCTGGATACTCGGGGTTTCGGCTCACTTGATGTGCATTAGATGAGCCAGGGAGAGCCTAGATTAATTGGTAGCTTTGAGCAGCTTCCCAGAGTGAAAGGGTCCATTTTAGCTTTCCTATTAAGCTCAGCATCTTGGCTTCTCTGTCCAGACTTCCTCTAAAGCTCAGTGTCTCGGGTTCTCCATGCCAGAGCGCTGGAGCTTTGTCTGTTGCCACCAGCTCTGAGGCTGTTGTACAGTGAGCTGCTTCTCAGGCCAGGCACGACAGCAGTAGCAGCAATTTCAAAAGGCAGGAATCCGCTGCAGGAATAGTCTGTAAAGCAACTGGACCTCTGGAGTTGCTGGCTTGAATCTCTTTCTGGCTGCTGTGCGGAACGGATTCCTAGTTTGGAGGGCTTGGTACTGCAGTCACATCCTTGGCAGCAGGCAGCCACTGATTGCAGGGTTTCCTTGACTGGGACTTTCACTGGAGTAGCCATGCTGCAGACCCTCTGGCGTTTTCTGTCCAGCCTCTTTACCAGGGCCATATGCCAAGGTCCTGCAGAAGGAAAAGAGAATGGGGCCAGAGAGACGACCCCAATTCCAGACCCAGGGGACCAGGGGCCAAACCTGTTGGGGAAGCCACAGGACAGAGGGGCTGATCCCACTGGAAGGAGACCAACTATCTTACTGGTGGTTGGACCTGCAGAGCATTTTCCAAAGGTAACAGAGCTTCCGAGGTTCCTGAATAGGGGCTGGCTTGCTTTGGGTTGCACATGCCTGGCCTACTGGAACAAAGGGTGTTGGGGGAGATGAGGGAGTGTGAAAATGGAGTTCCCTGAAGGGAGGGATGATGGGGGAGGGGGGCGGCTGGCAGGGAGGTAGAGTGATCCTGGGTGTGGGCTTGCTAGAAGTGTAAGTAAGTGAGCTGCCAGTAGTTCCCTCTTTTTCCCCCCCCCCCCACTCCCGCCGCCCTAATCACAAAATATTTTGAGGACTGACCTCTCCAGGGAAACTGCTTTGGGAGCAAGATGAAATATTGGAGCCCCAAGGTTCCCTGGCAACTGAAAGTGGAGGCTTAGTCTGAGAAGGCAAGGAACAATAATATGGGCTAATAGTGAGGTTCATTTATTTCCACGCCTGCACTGGGGACTGGTTAAGAAATAGTCTAGTAACTTGGATAGGTGGGGTGATGCCTCAGGAGATGCAAGAGAAACCAAGGTATTTGAGCACACAAGAGCCAGACAGCATTAGCTAAATGGCGCACAGTGCTGGAGTCTGTCAGAGGCAGGAGGATTTACACCTTGGCAATGAAGAATAGTTTCTGAGGAGAGGATAGGGAAGGACACTGGGACTGGAATGAAGATTGAAACTTCTGAGGAGGGGGAGAATGGACGTGGGGGGCAAGTACAATAGCTAGAGAACAAAAGGAGATTCCTTGTATCTGGGGCAGCTAGACAAAGGAGGTTAAGCAGTATGTTAATGTACAGTAGCCTGGGATCATGTGACCGTATAGGCTGGGTACAATTTTACTTCTCTTAATTTGATTATTTAGCTATTTAAAGAGGCGGCAAATGCTCCCTGTTGTAGAAGTTAATGTGGAGATTGGGAGTGAAGAGCAGTCAGGCTGTGATTGTAACAAACCATATGTAAAGGGAGTGACTGGGACTGGGGAAAAGGGGGGCAGGCAGGTACAACCTCTCCAAGTGATGGGAGCAGGGGAAGGGAAGATTGTTGAGACAGATGGTTGGCTACCAGCAGGGATAATGATAGGTGGTTTGCAAGGTCCAGTTTACCAGGCAGGGAACTAGGTATAGATGCTGTTTTAAAAGCCTTCTGTGTTCTTGTTACTGGGATGAACAGGCTGGGATTATGTGGTGGAGGTGATAGTAATCTTTTCTGCCTCAGGCATTGGATTGAAGCAAGCAGGGCTGAATTTGTGGCTCTGGTTCCACTGGACGGGGCAGTCCCTGCTTGGGCCTGACTGAGAGAGCTCCAAGGACTTATTCCTCTTTGCTGGTTGTCCAGTGATGAGACCTGGGTACCCCTTTTAAAGAAAAGAAATACATGAAGGGTGAATGGAGAGAAGATAGGAAGGGGAAAGACAGAGAAGCCAGTGACGAGTTAAAGCAGGCTCTGAGGGGAAGCCTGGAATGAGTGGCGTTAAAGATCTTGAGTGTATCTTCTAGGGGAGTAATGGGTCCTCTGCCTTTGAGAGGATCAGTCTGCCTCTCCAGATCAATGTTCCCTCTTTGAGAGTGGGGATGAAGCTGAAGTCTGTCTCATTCCTTCCCTGTGTGACACATTCCCATGACCTTGGGAGGCTGCTTCCTGACAGTGGAGAGAGAATTAACACCTGGAAGTTGGAGTATAATTGAAATCTGTGGGAGGGTGGGGATGGGGACAGCCTAGCTCAGCACTGGGGCTTCTCATGTACCTTTGCTGTCATGTAGGGGGAACTGTTGTCTGGTTAGTGTGGGATATGGGAGGCAGAGGTTGGTTCTATTCCTAGCTCTGCCACTGAATGTCTGTGACCTTGGGTGAGTCGTCTAATCCCTCTGCCTCTGTTCCCTTTGTAAAAGTGTCTTGAGCTCCTCAGCTGCTATATAAATATTTATTATGCCTGAGAGCTCGATGCTGTGATGGCTTCGTTTGTACGAACAAACCTGATGTTAAGAAGCAGATTCCATAGTCCAGTGTGAACTGTTTCCGTTTATCCCCGTGGTCCTTGCCTTACAGTTGCACAGGCTTTGATGTGATGGCTACTTGGAGGTGGTTATCAGCTGTTTTTCATCCACATGTATGTAAAATATTGATGGGTATGTGATGTGCTGGCATGCTTACCAATCACACCAGCATCTGTCACTCTTGATCTGGTTGTCATGAGTGGAAGCGGTCAGCTCTCCTGGAGTTTAGTTACCTTCATGTGAAATATTTACCTTTTACTTTCTTCCCTCCCTGTAGCCTTGACTAGCTGCTATTTTTTTTTAATTTGCTACGGACTGTATTGAATTAACAAATGATTAACTGCCCTCTTCCCCCATTTTGTATCCCTGTCCACTCCTTGACATTTGTGTCCTGTTAGGACTTTCTGTCCTGTACAATTAATTATACTCCAACTTCCAGGAGTTGAAATACAAAATCAAAAGAAATTACCAGTCAGGACCTATTTATTCCTTTGCTGAGCAATAGTCAAGGCTTGTCTACACTACCCACCGGATTGGCGGGCAGCGAGCAATCCAGCAGGGGTCGATTTATCGACTACTGAGTGCTCTTCCGTTGACTCCGGTACTCCACCAGAATGAGAAGCGCAAGCGGTGTCGACAGGAGAGTGTCGATTTATTGCAGTGAAGACACCGTGGTAAGTAGATCGAAGTACGTTGACTTCAGCTATGCTATTCACATAGCTGAAGTTGCATATCTTAGATCGACTCCGCATGGTAGTGTAGACAACCCCTCAGACACAGTGGTTCTCAGACTGGTCCAGGGACCAGCAGTGGTCCACCAAGCTGCTCGTGCCACCATGGAAAAGCACATTAGCCTTGTGGCCCAGTCCAACACTTGGGGCTAGTCTACACTAGAAGCGCTACGTTGGTGCAACGGCGCCAATGCTGCTGTAGCGCGTCTAGTGAAGACTCTCTCTGCTGCTGGGAGAGAGCTCTCCCGTCAGCATAATTATTCCACCTTCACGAGAGGCGGTAGCTATGTGTGGATGCCGCTTAAGTCGGTGTAACTTGGGTAGCTCAGGGGAGTGGCTTTTTTACACTCCTGAGCAACATAAGTTATATCAACGTAAGTGGTAGTGTAGACCTGCCCTTAGTATTTCCAGAGGCTTTTTTAACCTATTAAATTTAAAAACAAAACCCTCTGTCCTAGTGCAGCTGCCTCATGTCTCTGGGCAGATGTGTTTTGGTGTAAATTCAACCGTGGCCTGACTAATGGAGAGCACTAAAATTGGAGGTGACACAAATGCACAGGAGATGGCCATACCCTCAGGTTCTATACCGAAATAAGACCTGCAGCACTGGGTCAGCTGGCTTGGGCGGTGGGACTAAAAATGGCAGTGTAGACGTTTGGGCTGGAGCCTAGGCTCTGAAACCTGGCAAGTGGGGAGGCTCTCGGGGCCCAGGCTCCAGGCCACGCCCCAACATCTACACTGCTATTTTTAACTCAGGAGTCTGAGTTAATTGACCCGGGCTCTGAGACTCCCTGCCGCAGGGTTTTTATTGCTGTGTAGACATACGCTAAGCAACCAGGGAAAATTTGCGCTGAGGGGACTTCAGATAGGGAGCAAGCCTTGAGCTAATGCCAAGCTTCTGCCCAGGGAAAGGAACAGGTATCTGTTCATCTTGTCTCCTTAGTACTGTCCTATATTACTTTTTCATGTCATCAAATTCTAGTGTTTCACCTGGGAATGCTTGGGCTGAGGCACTGACAAGCGGCTCTCTAACTTAAGAGGCCCACAAGAGGGGGAAATCATGAGAACTGTTGGGATGAGGATACTCCTACAAGTCACAGCATTACCGAATGCAATCTTGGTACTGTCTCCTTTGGGGTGGTCTTCCAAAAAATGTCCCCTGTAAACGGGAATGCACAGAGCAATAGTTAACATTCCAATAAGATGTTGCAACTGGTAACTGACACGAGGATTTGTTTTAAAGTGCCAAGTGCTGTTTATGAATGACTTGAAAATAAGCTTTCAGCCCTCTTGATGGCAAATTAAGGTCAGTCCTTTGTAGCCGAAAAAAGCTGGACCGAGGCAGTGCTCTTTCCAGGGCAGGGCTGGTCTCGGTGGGAGACCGCTGCTGGGAGTTCACTGCAAGAAAGAAGTAGGTATGGATCTGTCACATGACTGTTACCTCCCCATCTCATCCATCCTGCTCTCTGGAAAGGAGATCAGTGGAAGGGGTAGTTTAGGAGTGAGGCAAGGATACTCCAGAGATTCATCGTGAAGCAGCAGCAGAGGCAGGCGTCTTGTGTAGCTTTCACTGTATCTCTAGAGTCCAAATAGTTGAGTCATTGCAGCTCAGCCTCACGTATTGCAGATGCATGGAGAGTGGGCTGGACTGTGGCACTGCTGAAGTTTCCGAAAGGCACTCACTATACTTGGCTTCATTATTTAAAGCCTGTAGAAATAAGTTCTCAGGACCACAGTAACCCAGGTCTCTGATGCTCTACAGAGCGATTTGCTTTGATACTTCTAACCTTCCAGCTTCTTGAAATGGGATCTAGACACTTGATATCTGCACACTCTCTCCTGCTTTGCATTCATCTCTGTAAATGCAGTTGCTGGTGTTGCACCCCATCTGCTCCTCTGAGTTCATTGTGCTGTAACTAAGAACAGATAGTAGATAATGTTTTCACCCCTCAGCTCACAGAGAGCCGAGAAAAAATGACTTTCTTGCCCTCCCCTTCTCTTCTCTACTTTGACGTAGGATGGTGGGTGTTTCTTCCCTGAAACGCACGGTTTTGTCCATTGTCTCCCGCTGCCAAGTGTAGGTGGATTTCATTGGGAAAAGCTGCATTGTGCTGTCATAGCAACTGTGGTGTCAAGCGGCTGTAACAAAGAATGACGCCTGGGAACTCAGGAAAGCGTGCATGTATGGTGATGGCGGGGGCTTCTCAATCACTGTGTAGTGGAGTAGGTCTCTGATGGGAAAAGTCAGTTCAGTCGGCCTTGTAGGAGGCATTTGCCTTTGACTCTGAGCTGATGATTGTAGCAAAGATTGGTCTTTGGGCAAGTGTGGGGAAAGAGGGGTGCACTATTGGCTTGTGAATCACACAAGCTTCTGCAGCTGATCTCTAAGAGGATCTGGATTTGGTGAGAGGATCCTGTTCTGTGTCCAGACAGACGTCACGGGGGAGTAGGTTAAGCCTTGTTAGGTAATAGTGAAATTAAGGGGCACAGTGGGGTGAGAGGCCTGGGGGAGGAGTTATGAAAGCTGTAGTATGGCCAAGCTTTTGGGAGCTGAAGTTGGGGAGAATACTAAACGTTGCTTAATAGATCATGACTTGCTTTTATAAATTCCTCAAATTAAAGCCCCAGACTAAATAATCCCAGTCCATGTAACTGGCTTGCTACTCCATGATCAGCTTGTAAAGACACATTTTAAAATTTCACCCTAATGAACAAAATTCTGTGGAAAGTTTTTCATGTTTTTTGAACACTAGGGTGTGAGGGAGAGAATGTTTGAACTAGTTTTTAAACTGGTTCTGGCATATAGTTTGTCTGGCCAGTGTGGCCAGAGCATAATCATTTGCAAACTATTGCTCTAGCAAGGTTAACTATTTGCCAAACTGGTTTAAACTAGTCCAGCAAATGAACTTCCTTTCCCCTAGAACAGACAGATCATAGTGCTTTGGAACGCTGGAAATCGAATGTTGATTCTTGCACCCATCTCTCATCTGGTAGCCTTTCTATGGCAGGTTTTAGGGACAGGGACTCAACTTTACCTTCCTGTTAAACTAAACTACGTTCTAATAATGCAGAGGATTATGGGAAGCAATTAATAGCCCTGTAACTGATTACAGAACCCTCAGCCTGGTGTGTGGTCTTTTTTGTTGCTTTTTCTCTATCTGTATACAGCAATGCCAGGGAATATTTAATGCCCACGCACCAAAGTGCCAAGCATTTAGAAGCCTGTAGTCATATCTGTGCTCAGTAAGGAGTCCTCACGGCACACCCCATTTGTCAGCCTGACCAACCCTATACTGCTCCATGCACCAGTGATGAAAGCATTAAGTGGCTTAATAATAGATGGGAGAACCAGGGAAAAACATTGTATCCACCTAGACCATTTGGCAGTGTAAGCTGTAACTGGACAAAATGTGTTTTTCACGTTTTCCCATCTATAATTAACCACTTACTACGTAAGCATGCAAGCTTACATTTACTGCTCCATAGATGGCTAGTTAGATTTTAATTTGTCTCAAAATTAGACACACACGTTTTCCAAGACTGAGTCTGAAGTGTATATTCCATCTTAACCTGGAGCCTGCTTTTGACTGGCTTCCTGCAAGTCTGTCGCAGTGGCACATGTCTCTCGGCCACCTTTTCTCAATGTCCCTGAGAACAGGGCTGCAGCATTGATCTGTCTGGGCATTCAGGGAATTCTCCCTCATGGCTGACATCACCCAAGCTCTAATTATATTTCCCAAGATTGTTTATAACCAGAGAGCTAATTATCCTCTTTTATGCCACAGCCTTCTTTAAAAACATGGGACTTTTGGGGTCTTGTAGCTGGTGATCTTGAATGTGGCATGAAGGCAGTGGATGTATGGAGTATCCTGTGTCCCATGCATCTTTTAGAGGAAGTAAGAAAATCATTGGAGTATTGGTTGCGGGGTGAGGGGAAATCCATTCCCTTCAATCCTAGCATTAGTACCTATGGTATTGACCAAAGGCCCCAGTCGGGATTGGATGGCATTGTGCTGTGTCCTGGGAAGAGATGATTCCTGTCCCAAAGAGCCTAGTCTAATCTAAGGCAAAGAGCATCCAGCGAGCATTACAAATGAGGAAGGGGAGAAGCTTCTCCTGGATTTTCTTGCAGTTCTCTCTACACACGTAAACATTTATTACAGCTTCTCCCAGCCCCAGTGCTGTGGGTGCTGCATGGGACTGTGCTGTCTGCATCCCGGTTCAGTTGAGGAGGCAGAAGGGATTAAGTGAGGGGGACAGAGAAGAGTTAACTCTGCTGGTGAGAGTGTGACGTGGGCTGCTTGGGCTTTACAAAGAGCCTAGAGTTGAGCAATTGGAGGCAGCTCACATGCCTTGTCACAAAGCCAGTGCTGGTTGGCTAACTGGGAGGTATTGCACAAAGAAGGCTTCCCGTTTAAGCAGAAGGGCAGGACTTGAGCAGCCAATGGCAGCTGAGCACGGACAGCTCATAGCCATGTGTCATGAGACTTGCCGGCATTTCCTTTCCCCCACGCACTGAAACTAGCTCCAGCAGAGGATCGCTCAGGTTGCTTCCCATCCTCCCTTGGCCGTGTAGGTCAGCACCTGAGTTGCTGGTACAGAAACATGCTCTGCTTGTGTCTGTATGTGCCAGTGTTCGGGGAGTCTCAGACAGAGTTCCAGTACTTTGAGTCAAAGGGGCTACCTGCCCAGCTCAAATCTATCTTCCGCCTGAGCCTCTTCATTCCTTCCGAGGAGTTCTCTACCTACCGCCAGTGGAAACAGGTATGGCTTGGGTGTAGGGTGGCAGAAAGGAGGGTGGGGATGTGGTGGGGAAAGTGGTGTATCAAGATCTTCTGGACCAGTTGGCTTGGCGAGTGTATGGGAAACCAGCTTGCTTGTGGCCCCTGCTGCTCATACCTATAGCCAGAGGCATGGGCTGCCGTCATCTTTTCCACTACCCCTTTGCAGGGGCTTCTGGCAGCAAGCTATAGGGCAGTGTCTTTCCTCTTAGGCTCCCTCCCTCCCTCCCCTTAAAGGGGAGTCAACTGTGTGTGTGGGGGGGGGTGGAAGTGGGGGGACATGGGAGCCAAATATCCTTTCCCCTCAGAGGCTGTTTTAGGTATCTTCCCCTATAGTTCATTCTTGCTGAATTTAGGTGCCTTGAGTAAACCAGCTGATTAACTGCACAATATCCTAGTGAGTTCTGTGGGGAAGAGATTGGCGTTTCCTTTCTTAACATTGCCTTATCTGCTCTTAGACAATCCCTGTAGGATTGTAGTGTTAGCCCCGTCCTCATTACTGTTTGTCCTCCACCCCTTTTTGTGTCTTAGCATCCAGCAGCATGTGCACCTAGGTCTTGTGTCTACTCTGAAGTTTGAATCCTTTCTCACAATGGGTGCAACTAAACATGTGTTGTGCACTGTTTAGCAGCAAGTGTAGACAAACACAAACCGTGTTCACCACGGCTTCAGCAACCATGTCTAAACCCTGCATGGAAGAGTTCATAGCGTAGGCAAGGCTATAGCATCACCCACAAATGTTTCACGTAAAGCCCTCTGCTACAGAAGGGCAACTTACTAGAACAGGGGTGGTCAGCCTGTGGCTCCGAGCCACATGCGGCTCTTCAGAAGTTAATATGCAGCTCCTTGTATAGGCACCGACTCTGGGGCTGGAGCTACAGGGGCCAACTTTCCAATGTGCCGGGGGATGCTCACTGCTCAACCCCTGGCTCTGCCGCAGGCCCTGCCCCCACTCCACCCTTTCCCGCCCCTGAGCCTGTCATGCCCTTGCTCCTCTCTCCCACTCCCCAGCCTCCTGCATGTCATGAAACTGCTGATCTCCTGGGAAGTGCGGGGAGGAAGGAGGGGGAGGCGCTGATCAGTGGGGCTGCCGGTGGGTGGGTGGGTGGCGCTGGGACGGGGGGGGAGGGGAGCTGAGAGGGGGCTGCTGACGTATTACTGTGGCTCTTCGGCAATGTACATTGGTAAATTCTGGCTCCTTCTCAGGCTCAGGTTGGCCACCCCTGTACTAGAATTATACACTCACCCTCTCTCCACTCCACTGCAGTCCCTTCTGTTCCAGCACGCTGCTGCTGGCGCTAGTTGAATGTCAGATGCTGTTAAGGGCACTGGTGACTGCTTATGCATTCCAGGAGATTGCATGCATGGCAGATTTGGGCATAAGAACGGAGGAGGGGCAGGGGAACAGCTGGAGAGGCACTTTAGGAAGGTGATCGTGGCAAACACTAGCAACTTAACATTAACCTAAAGTTGCAAAAGCACGGCTGTGCTAGTGTTGTATCTGCATGTATTTACAGAGTACAAAATAGAAATTGCTGCAGTGATTCCTGTTTGCCTCTGAAGGCAAGGAGGCGGGTGTGGGTGCTCACCCATATCCCTGAAGAGGATGCTGAAGGTATAACGTGTACATCCCTTGCTATGGTGACCAGATAGCAAGTGTGAAAAATCGAGACACAAAAGCCCCCAATATCGGGATGGTCCCAATAATACTGGGACGTCTGGTCACCCTACCTCCTGCACAAGTAGGAAAGAATCCCAGCAATTCCCTTGATGCAAGCCCACTGCTGTGACTTTAGAAACAGCTTGTGTCCTTCATTGCTTAGTGAAGCGTGGAGTGATTAATTTAGCAAGCCTGAGCAGGTAGAAACTGCCTAACTATGATAGTTCCTGTTATCCCCATCTCCTCTGTGATAACTGTCAGGAATTCTCATAGGAAGAAGAGAGCCTTCCAGCTCTCCTAACTGTTTTATGGAGGCTGTGAATCCCACTGGCCATGAACTGGTCAGGGATTATCTGCTAGAGGGAAGCCTGGATCAGCTATTTGACACTGATCTGCTGACATGCCAGAGGTGTTTGTCTATCTTTAGCCTACAAGTTGAATATGGGGCCCCATCTGTGTCCTTTACAACTGTCATATGACTGTCTGCAGACTAGGAACACGGTGGGCATATCTCTAAGGTCACCGTGGTTCAGGTTTTCATTTTATTTTTTTAAGACTCTCAGAAATGATAGGAATGATCCTGGGCTGCCCTGGGACCAGAATTGACCAGTTGGGTGTTTGTCTGACTTTAATCTTAAATGTAGTGGCCAAGTGTGTGTAGCTACATATAGGATTTAAAACTAAGTGGTGTATCTTGATTTAAAAGCATCTGAGCAGGGCTAGCTTCCATAGGTTTAAGAAATATTGGAATAAATTTGGCTTAACATGTTCCCTTTGAAATACTTTCACTGAGAACCTGCCTTACGAATTAATGTTAGGTATTGGTAAGTACAGGACTTGTTAAAGGGTCTGACATCTGGGAGTCCAGAACTGAGGTCTATTCTAATAATAGCCAGCCGCTGTTTGCAGAGAGAATAACTAGCATTATAATCCAAAAGGGAGGTGCAGTAGAGAACAGGACTGGACTGAGCCACTTGGTGCTGGTCCCTGTTGGCTCTTGTAATCTGTGCAAGGCAACTAGCAAATGTGGGGTGGAGCAGGAACCGACTGACCTAAATTATTGCTCTGTGCAGGCTGGCTTTCTCCTGCCTGGTTAACAAGTAGCTATACGCCCATGTGCAGGGCAGGCCATGTGCTATTTCCTCATGCTGGGGTGAGTTGAGGTGTGAGAGCACTGTATGCCACAGTTCCCTATCTTCCCCAGTTGCTTGGGCTAGATCCCATCTCGATGTAAGCACTCTGTCTTGTCTGCTGTTCAATCTGCATCTCCCAGGGACCTTGTACAGTTCAGGTCTACATAAGTGTATAGCTGCAGGGTGGCTAAACCAGTTCATGCTGGCATCATAGCAGCTTTTATCGCTACCACTGTCCATGGGAGATGGACTTCAGTTTGGCAACAGGCTCTTGCTGGCTGGGATTGGTTATTCCCAGTGGTGGTTTTCCTTTTCATGCACCAGGGGGAGGAAGAAAACTCTGCTTTAACTAACAGCTTGGATTGGGAGGGGGAAAATTTGATTGAGGTTCTATGATCTAAGCCTCCTGCAGTCCTAGTGCTTCTGTTTTAGAATTGCTCAGTGCCTCTGTTTGAGATTCAATCTATGGCCTAGGGTGTTGTATATTACTACAGGTCTGACATTTAACTAGCTAGATATCAGTTCCATAGGTATGAGTAATTTGGTCTATGTGACTGACTTGTGAAGACATGTGCCTGGAATCAGTTTGGCCTCTCCTTTCTGCCCTCCATTTGCCACACATGATCACTTCCTGGGTAAAGCTGAGCCCAGTTTGGTGGGGAACTTTTCTTGATGCTGCATGTGCGTCCTTCTGTCTGTCTAGCTAACTGATTAGTTTTACATAGAGGGGGTGTCTTATCTGAATGAACAAGGAACTGAGATTGTTTTGATGTCCTAAAACCAGAAAATTGTGAAAGCTGGAGACAAGGACCTGGATGGGCAGCTGGACTTTGAGGAGTTTGTTCACTATCTCCAAGATCATGAGAAAAAACTGAGGCTGGTCTTCAAGAGCTTGGATAAAAAGAATGATGGTGAGGCTCTTTCTAATAGTCCTAGAGGATCAGTGGCCTCTGCAGGTCAACATGAAGCCTCTTTGGGTAAATGGTCTCTGGGCTCACTGGCTTCTATGTTTGCAGGCCGTATCGATGCCCAGGAGATCATGCAATCCCTCCGGGACCTGGGAGTCAAGATCTCTGAACAGCAGGCTGAGAAGATCCTCAAGAGGTGAGTTTTCAGCTGGCTTCTACACCTCAGTTTCTACATACGAGAAGGAAATGTAAAGAGTGATCTTATCTCCTCTTCCCTTCCTGTCTACACTCTCTAATGACTGCAGCTCTCCCTCCTCAGACCTATCGCTTCTCACTGCGTTTTTGAATTTTCTGTGTATTGAAAACTATAATGCACTATGGAGACTGAAGAACAGCCACCCATTTGCTCAGTCTGCTTGAATCAAATTGGGGCAGGGGAGAATAAAGAGCAAGAACATTGGTCAAATAGAATGAATAAGACCAGTGACTTGTGATGCTAGATCAGACCACTGGGCTATAAAGATGGTATTCTGTCTCTAGCATGGCTACCATCTGATACTTCCAGGGAGGTGGGAATTCCATCTATGCACAATCCTCTTCTAGGTTCTGAGGAGTTCAGTTACCCCTTCCCCATTCCATAGAATGAATGGAGAAGAATGCTTGTAGCCCCTCACTCCAAGGTCTCAGAGCCTTGCAGTTAAAAATCCTTCGCTAGCCTATTGTGGAGAAGGGCATGCACTTGATCATACCGGCATCCCATGTGCCTCTACCGTGTCACCCGCAGCTTGCTGCTCTGGAGAGGGACTGTTTACTTACTTTACTGAAATGCTTAGCACTATGCATGTGGCACTAACACTGTAACAATCACTTATTTGTCCTGTTTTTCCTCTTTCCTTTGCCATCCTCCCCTCTGTCTGTTTGCCTGTCTGTCAGAATAAGGACAGGCCATTTCTGGGGTCCTGTCACCTAGTAAGTACCTGTGTAACTTTAGTCTCTGCCAGTTCCTTATCTTCTCTGCAGTACCAGAGTTCGTTATTGTTTTTTTTGTTTTGCTCTAACCATGATGGGAGGGGGCACAACAAATCCTTTGGTGTGGCTAGTGGGGAGGGAGAAAATGAGGCACATTTCCCCTACTGTCTGCATGGCTTGGGAGGAGAGGATTCCCTAGCAGTGTCTTGTACCTTTCAACCCTTGTAACACTTTCCAGTAGTTGCCCTGTGAAGGTTTCTACTTTGGGGTGAGGGGAGGGGCCCTGAATAACCAAGAGGGAGGTGAGGAGGAGTTTCTCCCTCAGTGGGGCCATGCACCCATCTCCTGTTCATTTGCTTGTAATACGCTTTTTTGCAGCATGGATAAAAATGGAACTATGACAATTGACTGGAACGAGTGGCGAGACTATCACCTGCTGCACCCAGTGGAGAACATTCCTGAGATCATCCTGTACTGGAAGCACTCAACGGTAAAAGAAATAAAAATTCCTCTGCCAAAGCAGGCCTGATCCTTCCCCAATTTCTTGATAAGAGTGCCACTTCCCAGTAGCACGTACCAAGTCCCCTTCGTTCTCTTCTTGGTTCAGTAGCTGCCTTCTAGCTCTAGAAGCCTGGTCACTTCCTGCTTCTCTTATATTTATATTTATAGATATAGATATAGATATTTTAAAATCTCTCGCTCTCCCCTCCCTCAGAAGGTCCAATTGTCACCTGTGCCAGGGACTTCAGAAGCCGAGAGAGAGAGATCTCATCTCCTTGGCATGGCTTCTGAAGTCCCTGGCACAAGTGACAACTGGACCTTCTGAGGGAGGGGAGAGCGAGCGAGCAGGTTGACTTGGATCACAGCTCTGAGAGCTCAGACCAGTTCCTGCTACTTCAGGACCTGCTAATACCAGGAACTGATACAACAGGCACCAGCCCTTCCTCGATATATTTATTCAGTACTTTTTATAATGTGTAATGAGAGCAGACTGGCTGAGCGCCAGAAGGTTCCAAAAGCGACATATCTTTTTCCACACCCCACTGCCCTTGGTTAGTCACTTTGATCGTTAAAGTTAGGCATTCTGTATTGGGGCAGCCCAAAGGGTTGGCAAGTCCCCAGCCTCCTGAACTGGAGTCATTAAAATGTCAAGGGTCCCCATGTCCTAGCAAATAATGAATGGTATGGAGGAAGTATCATTTATCTCTTGCATAACCCCTAGTTCTTGTGTTAGCTGATTAAATTAATAGGCAGCAGATTTAAAACAAACAAAAGGAAATACTACTTCATGCACCACACAGTCAACCTGTGAAACTCATTGCCATGGGAGGTTGTGAAGGCCAAAAGTTATAAGTGAGTTAAAAAAAGAATTAGATAAGTTCATGAAGGATAGGTCTATCAATGGCTGTTAGCCAGGATGGTCAGGGACTCAACCCTGTGCTCTGGGTGTCCTTAAACCTCCAAATGCCAGAAGCTGGGAGTGGATGACAGGTTGGATCTTTTGAAATTGCCCTATTTGTTCATTCCTTCTGCAGCATTTGGCACCAACCCCTGTCAAATACTATCAGACTGGTCTGACCCAGTATAGCTATTGTTATATGGTGATGATTTGCATGTTCTCTGGCACTGCCAGTTCCTTTATTGTGTGTGGTCAAACATATCAGCTATGATTTGCAGACAAACTGGGAATTTGAATATTAAGCTCATGTTCAGTGCTTTACAGCTATTTATTTAAGTACTCAAGCTATGGGAAGTTGTAGGTGACTGACAGCGGGACCTCTGAGGACGTGACAAGAAGCTACCTACCTAACTCTATCCTTCCAAGCACTTCTCAACACCTTGTTCCTTCCTTTGCAGATCTTTGATGTGGGAGAGAATCTGACAGTCCCTGATGAGTTCACAGTGGAAGAGAGGCAGACGGGCATGTGGTGGAGACATCTGGTCGCGGGTGGAGGTGCAGGTGCAGTTTCCAGAACCTGCACAGCTCCACTGGACCGGCTGAAAGTGCTCATGCAGGTAGGGCAAAAACCAAAAATAACTTTGTTTTATCAAGGTGCACATGCTGCTTCCCTTAGTGCACTTGTCCAATTAAATGGATCCTAGCAGCAGACCTGAAATTGTCTGTCCAGACAAGTGACTGATTCTGGTTGGACTCAGTCTTAGTACTTCCACATTGGTGAGTGGCAGCCTTTTGGTCTGTACCAAATATCATTTCTAGCCATGTAAAAGCCATTCTTGACCTGTTAGTTGTCACAATGATATGAAAACTTTAGGAGCTGAACAGATGAGAGAGCCATCACTGGTCCTAGCTAGACCACCTTGTGCCTGACAGCCTTGGAAAACTTACTTCCATGGAACTGGTTCAAGAGGAGTCACTGATTTGAGAACCGGCCCCTGAAAATGACTGAGTTGACTTGTTGGCAGGTCTCCTAGCTCCAGGTTCACAGGGCAGAGATAAGTGTAATCAATGTTAGAAAGCAGAGTTACGCAGCAGGAATTTTGGACTTTGCTTAGGCAGTCAGCCAGCAGTGACTATCCCTGTCTTTTAGCTGAGAAGCCTCTTCTCCCTGTACCAGAGCTCCTGGGGGGTGTCTGTGCAAGAATGCTTCCCTCCCCTTCCTGCTGTGATGGGCTGGGGCTCAGGTGGATTAATCAGTTAACTGATCTCAGACTTAAAACCCAAAAATGCCTTTTTCCCCCCTTTTTATGAATGTAATCTGGGAAGAGCTAAAGCTCCCTAAATCTCTGGGTAGATAAGAAATGCCCTTTGTCCTAGGATTACAGGCAGCTGTGGCAATCAGGACTAGCACCAATCAGAATTCTCCCCCTTCCTCCCTGCCAGGTCCATGCTTCCCGCAGTAACAACATGTGCATCGTTGGTGGCTTTACCCATATGATCCGAGAGGGCGGGCCCAAGTCGCTGTGGCGGGGGAATGGCATCAACGTCCTGAAGATTGCGCCAGAGTCTGCCATCAAATTCATGGCTTATGAACAGGTAAGGGAAAGGTCGTATTGAAGCTTAGACCCAAGGCCACGTGAGAGCTGGAGGAGCCTTTTCATCTGAGTGACTGCCCAAACTAGAGCCATGTAATGGATGGTAACCCACCAGTCAGGGTATAAATGTATGGTGCCTCTAGGAAGACTGAGGGCAGGCAGAGGGTATGAGCTTTATGCCCATGCCTGGCAAGCACCTCTCTCCAACGGTGGGAACGGTGCCTCTCACACCTCACCCCCTGGCAGAGCTGGAGAAATGGGCAGCATGAAGTCACAGTGAAGTGATGGAGTGCATGGCTGAAACAGAGGTGGTGTTCACACTTCCCTCTCCAGCCTGTGGCAGACCCAGCAAGTGAAAAGAGAGGTAGCTTGTGGCCCATGCTGAGGAGGAAAGGTGTTATGTGGTCCAGCCAGTCAAACTGTCTTCACTGCGAGAAGCCCCCCTCTGTTATAATATTTCTTTGTTTCTACAGATCAAACGGTTCATTGGCACTGACCAGGAAATGCTGGGAATTCATGAGCGGCTAGTGGCTGGTTCTCTGGCAGGGGTCATTGCTCAGAGCAGCATCTACCCAATGGAGGTGAGGCTGGCAGCTGGCATCCTACTCCATGACATAGGGGAGGGGATGGGGAGTCATTAGGTGGAGAAATTGAGGTGTGGTAATGTGAGCTGAATGCTAGCTGTGAGGCGAATTGTGTTGGGTGCTAGAGGCAGCTTTTGTACTGGATGTCCAAGGGCATTGTCTAGTAACGGGGCTCTAGTAATGCATGAAATGGAGTTGCTGACACTCCCTGTGATGTGCTCCCTTCATGGGATTACTGTGACCTGTTCCTGCTCCCAGTGCTGCTGTTGGCATTCACAGAGTGCATGCTTTTGTGCCGTGTTAGGTTCTGAAGACCCGAATGGCCTTGCGGAAGACAGGACAGTATTCAGGCATGCTGGACTGCGCCAAGAACATCCTCTCCAAGGAAGGAATGGCTGCCTTCTACAAAGGCTACATCCCCAACATGCTAGGAATCATTCCATACGCTGGTATTGACCTGGCAGTCTATGAGGTATGGCGCCTGCCTGGCTTCTGTGGGGCTGGGATATCTCACTTTCGGGACAAGCAGGGAGAGGTTGTGCATGTCGCTAATGTAGGCGTATAAATTCTTCCTGGTTAAATTCTGCACATGCCCCTTGAGATTAACACAAATGGCCTAGGGGTGATTCCAGCACAAGCCTTGTGGCAATCTATGGCCCTGCCCTTTGGATGAGGGAGTCGCTGCAGCAAAGCTGCTAACTAGTGTCTTTCACAGATGCTACAGTGGCGGCAGCAGCAGCTGCTCAAGAAAATCTGACAAGCTAGGATCTTGTCTTCTGCAGTTATTTCTAGTTGACTTTGCATAGATCTCCACAAGCCTCCAACCCCAGCTTCTCTCCTTGTGTGGGCCAGTCTCTTGATGCTCCATGCCCTGTCCTTCTCAGCTAACACCTGACCTATTTCTTCTAGACATTAAAAAATACCTGGTTACAACGCTATGCTGTGAACAGTGCTGACCCCGGAGTGTTTGTTCTCCTGGCTTGTGGCACCATCTCCAGCACCTGTGGGCAGCTGGCCAGTTATCCCCTGGCTCTTGTGAGAACACGCATGCAGGCTCAAGGTAAGAACTGTTCAGACTCTCCTCTGGAATTCCAGGACTGCTGCTATGTGTGCAGTGAGTATGGAACTCACTGTGTGTATCAGTGGAGGACTGGAAGGTCTTGCAAAATTAAGGCATATTTTAATTTTTCTGTGCAGCTGAACTCTGGGATATCTGTAGGCCGAGGATCAAGAACGATGTGAACTTTGTGCCATTCTTGGCAGTTGGACCCAGAGCCTCTATAACCAAGCCATTTTTTCATTCTCTTTACTTGTGTGCTTTAGTCAGCCCATGAGCTGGTGTGTGTGGAAATGGCAGGCATATGTGGCATGGCCTCATTCTGCTGCCTAATCTCTCTCACTCATGTAACTATATGGTCAGTGTAGCTCAAGAGTCTCTGCTCGTATGAGTGCAATAAACAAATCTAACACATGCCTTTGAGATGGGCATTTTCTTACAACATACCTTAATCCATGCTCTACTATTTCTTGTGTTTCTGTTGTAGCTTCAGTGGAGGGAGCTCCAGAGGTGACAATGAGGGGACTCTTCAAACACATTCTAAAGACAGAAGGAGCATTTGGCCTCTATCGGGGTCTGGCCCCAAACTTCATGAAAGTGATCCCAGCCGTAAGCATCAGCTACGTGGTTTATGAGAACTTGAAGATGACCCTGGGGGTGCAGTCACGGTGACCAGGAGACACCAAGGATTCTGAACTCTGAAATCTTGGGCTGTAATCCTGGGGTGTATAGCCATCTCTCATTCTGTGAATGTGTCGACACTAAGCTGACTAAGCAAAGCTGTGAGAATCCAGTTGGGTGTGAGTCAGGATGTGGAGGATTTGGTGTCCTTTGCCATCTTGCTACTCAAGAGCTCTGCTTAAACCATCAAGTGGTCCTTCAAGCATACAGGAGACCAATTGGGAGACCAGGGGATCAACTCCTGGTTGTGTCTCAAGCTGCAAGTTTGAGGCCAGTTTCCAGTAGCCTAGTAGAGCGGGGATCTTGCATGTAGAAACAGAGCTGCTGGCCTGGAGATATGTAGCAACTTTTGAAATGCTGAAGGAGCTTTTTTCCATTCAGTTTAACCTCCTACCTGTTTAAAATTGTACAAACTTTGTGTTGGTGCTGCCACCACAGACTTATTTATTATGTTTACATGTATTTCTTTCGGTAGGAGACATTCATGTTCTGCTTCCGAGACTCTGACACGAAATGAAACTTTAAACTGGACCAGTTTTGGGGGCTGGTGAGCAGTGGTTCTTCCACTCAGGCTGAAGGTTACTTAGGCCAGCCTGGTGGAGAATTAGGATTATTTATTTTTATAGGTCAGAGCAAGTCTCTCTCATAAACCTGCTAACAAGATGCACTTACTAACAGAAGCAGCAGACTAAAGCCTGCATACCTGCATTGCTGCATGCTAGATGGGTTTGTCATTCATGCCCAGCAGAGGTTTGGAAAGGGGAAGGCTAGAGAGCCCTGAATGGACTGTTGCCTCGATGCATGGCTTCACTGAATAACTGACCGTACTCTGCTACTCTTGTCCATCTCTGTAGCTGGGCTCCTGGCACAGCATGGGAGAAGGCTCTGCAGCCTGCTTGGTACTCTGAACAAGGTTCTGCTCGGTGCCAAGGGGGGACGACTGACCCTTTCCAAACCCTGCAGCTAAGCTACTATTTATCCCTCTTTAGATCTCTTTGTAGACTTGGAGTTAGGGTTTGCATTTGAGGGATAAGGAATCCCCAGGCTAGGAGTAATGTTGTGGGAAGGGATGTTAGCTGACATTGGGAGGAAGTCGGGTTCGTCAGGGGTTTGAAGATGACTGCTTGTGTTTTCTCCCAGAGGGTGCTTTTCATAGGGGGAAGGGAAGGGAATGGCTTTAAAATTTCTCTGACTGTATTATGGGCTACTTCAGTCTATAGGATCAGGCTTCTGGGGCCCAGGAGATCCTCCTCCAACTTTTGATTTGGGGCAAAATGGACCAGTGTCACATTCCACTCATGTCATACTGCTTAAATCATATTTATTTTGTATTTATTTGAACAGTTATGTAAACTATTTTTATAGACTTGTTTAAATATTGTTACTGTCCTTGTATTTCTCCTATTTAAAGTTCTGTATTATTTTCTTACCCATTTGCACCTTTACCATCTCACAGCTCAGCAGCAGGGGAAGACACTGAGGTCACTAGTGTTCTCTTCCCCTAAAGCTTGAGCTGCTCTTTCTATATCTGGGCTGGTTATTGGAGGGCCTCAGTCAGTCAAGAGAAATTCTCTGTAGCAATAAGCCATAGAAGGGAGGGGAACTGATTAGCTAGGAAACAGTCCACTGGGACAAGGGACGCGGAATGGTGCATTTTGAGGCTTGCCTTGCTCTGGAATCGCCTCGCATGTGTGTGTGACAGGATTTCCTGTGGATGGCTCAAGCTGGGGAAATGGAAGGTCTGTGTATGTTGATGTCTCAACGGCTAATTGAGAGAGGGTCGATTTGGAATTTTTGTGGTAAAAAATCTCAGGGATTTAAAAATAAGACAAAAGTTGACAGTTTCCAGAAATGTGGAAGGAAACTTGCACTTGGACACAAGCTGCTGCAGTTCTGTTTGAAGGGGAGTGGGCAGACCTGCTGCTGAGTCCCAGTGCTCCTCACACACACGTGCACTACGGAGAAGTTTTGTGGGAACGGGAAGGGCTTCGTTAGGCACTCCTGGCAGCTGCTCCGGGTGTGACAGACTTTAGCAGTATGGAGAACCTTCAGTCTTTAGGTACTCTCCTTGCTGTCTGTTCTTGCCAGATGGAAATCTAACTTTGTACCTGGATTAGTGATATGATTTTTTTTTCACCTCCCCTTTTGAGACCAACTGTTAATTCTGCAGTGGCTCCTTCCTACCAGTGTGGCCTAATGGGAATATTCCGAATACAAAAATCAATGCAAAATGTGACTGTCTTTGTAGCTGTAACTGGAAGTTGTCAGAACACAAATCTAACCAATGAGATTCCTCATGGAGGGAACAGTCTGCTAATAAAGGTCTATCAAAGCTACCATGTGCCTGCGTTTCTCTGAGTGTGCATCACTGGTGCTGTGCAAGTGACTGTGGGGCCAGTTTTTTCCTATAACCCCTTTTCTTCACTGAGGGTAATTGACAGCAAGACTGTCAGAGCAGAATCCCCTTTGAATCCCAATTCAAGGGAACACCTGAGTATAACCAGAACTAAATGTTTACTGTGGCAATGAGAATGAGTCAAGCATATCCCATTACCAACCTATTGTCTGTGCGGTGGGTGCTGGTGAATCTCTGTTCTCATTCTGGTCGATAGCTGGATCGTTTTTCTGCATAGAGGATCTGTAGTTCCTTTTATTTAGTCTGACTGCACCCTCGAGGTATTGGCACTTGGGTTTTAAAGGGCATTGTCCTGATGTCCTTTTTACAGTGCCCATTAACAATGAAGTGCTCTAGGTGCATACCCTGGCAGACTATTCAAGTACAGTAGCTAGTGCAGAACATAGCCACCCCCTTGCTTAGTGAAATTAACCATGGGGACCATTTTACACTAGTCCTCCAAGGACCACACTGGCTCCCTATGTACTTCCAGATGTTCAAGGAATTTCTATTCATTTGTAAAACCTTAACAAGGTTGTATCCTAAGTATTTGAGAAACTACCTTTTGCAGTTGCAATCAGTGGAATCACTTGAGTTAGCATTCCCTAGATTGGATCCTCTAGTCTAAAGGCTGGTGGCAATTATCAGTGGAGGGTGTTACTGAGTTAATGGTCTCCCATTGGGCACTCAGAGCCAGACTGACCTTTTGGGGCATGGTGCTAAGCCAGCCTGTCCCCGTCTGGTAGAGGTGTGTTTTTAATTGTGGGGCTGGCCCTGGTCCCTGAGATCATGAGGGGCACATCTGAGAGATGGTAAACCTCTACAATTCCATTTTCACTATAGGAACCACTCATGACACCTATTCTTCCTCTCCCCTATTGAGAGAAATGAAGGAACAAAACTGATTGAAATTGCAGTGCTCACGAAATACCTACCAACCTAGAACTAGGAGGGATTAGCTCTGGGGAAAGGTGATTTGCTTTCTACTCCACCTCTTCCTTGCATTTCTTATGATCTGTTTCATCTCAAAGAGGAGGAAGGTTAGTTTAAGCACTGGACTGGAACTAAGGCAATCTGAGTTCCATTCCTGGCTTTGTCACAGGTGAGTCCCCCCAGGGTGAGTCACTTAATCTGTACATTTTAGTTCGCTCAAGAACAATAAAACTTCCCCACCTCATAGGGCTGTGACATTACATTAATGAACTGATGTGAGCTGCTCATGTAAGGCCACCCAGGGGTTCTCTGGGAAAGCCTGTAATAAAGTGCTCTACAGATAGGACACTATTTGATCATTTCTGGTTTTGGTGTGCTGGAGTTCCTGGGATTCAGGCTGCTCATGACATCCCGCCTATCGAAACAATTCCATTTCTGAGTGATGGAACCCCCACTGGTGTAGGCTCCTAGAGATCTGACATGGTCATTGTTTTTGCTAGCTTAGTGATCAGCCAGTTTCCCTCGCCCTTGAAATAGGCAAACATCCTTTGGAGCTGGGATTCTAATTCACATCTACAAGTTTTAGAAAGGAATTTTCCTCATAGGAACAGATAACTAATTCTGGTAGCCAAGTTTGTGACTAGGTAAGCTTCAATTTTACACTTCAGCCTGATGTACGCTATCCAGCTGTTTTAAAGGAAAACAGAAATGAGGCTTTTCCCTGTGTATTACATCAGCTGTGCCTTCCAGCACTTATTGGTACAGTAACTTTTAGTAGTACAGGAGTGCCCTCTTCTGGTTTTCACAACATTGAGTTTCAGAGTAGTATCAATGTGTTTCCATAGTGGAGAACCGAATGTTAAAACTGCCCTCTGTTTCCCATTTGGTGCTGTTGAACCACCTGTGTAAAACTCGGTGCTTTGAGCCAGCAGAGAAAAAATGTCCAAGTTTCATGCTGGTTTGCAACCATTGTTACTGCCATTTGTCCAGAATGTGGAAAGTTGGCCTATTAACTGTCTGTTTATTTGCAAATAACTAGGCAAATCAAAACTAGCTGTGATCTCTCCTCACTAAACCCCGATCTACCTATCTAGTAGAGCAACTCCCCTGGTTGATGTTGCATCAACAATACACAGCAGAAATAATAAGGAAAACTTTTATTTGCTGCAGAGGTTAAGTGGTCAGTTGCTGATGTCCAGCTGTGCTAGCTTCAGAGTTATCCTAGTACTGGAGCTGGGGTCCCCTTGCCTGGGGAATTGTTTGTTTGGTTTCTTACATTTGGCATAGCTCCTTCTGAGAAAAACATGCAGCAAATACAATTGATGTCAGTATGGAACCTACAGGAGAGAATTCTCTAGAGCAATCACTTCCTTTTCTTTGTTTTTTGCTCAGCAATAAATTAGCCCCCCAAAGGAACTAAGTCACCTTGTTGGGAGAAACTGGGCCTGTGTTAATTGTATGCTTTACCCAGGGTTAATACTGTTACTATAGCTGTAACCTCTCCTACGCCATTCCCTGGATTCTGCTGATCTATGATCATACAACATTTTTTTTTTCTGGGTGGGATAAGAACTGCAGCTAACAGTTCTTCTAAGTCTGTAATATAAAGTAGGAACTATATGTAACAACAGTAATGCTACCCTGTGACCTGTACATTAAGCATGCCCTAAAGTGAGTATGGGAAAACAATTAGATTAATTAAAATGGGTGAAATCCTTTTTAGAAGCTCAAGGAATTATGTAAAAAGTTGTACTCTTAAGAGGTACTGAAGTTAAATCCTCTGTCAACACATTTCTTTAACTATGTTAATATTGATGCCCTAGATTGAAAATGTAACATTTTAAAATGTGTTTTGCTTGTCACTACTGTTCTGCTCACTTGCATTTCTTTCAGCCTGGCCAAGAAAAATCAAAGAAGTCAGTCCTAGTTTTGGTATAGTCACTTCCCCTTTTAAATTCTTAGGGCTGCAAAGGTTTTGGGTCTGACTCTACAGGGGAATCTTTCTTTATTTGAAAGCACCTGTGTTCATCAGAACTTTGAAAGAACAAGACTGACCTGGACTATTCCTATTGTTTTTTCTAAAACTTCTGATTTTTACCAGAACTTAAATTTGGTCCAAATGTAGGGTTGTCACTTTAAGTTTGCAGCAACCCATAATTAGCTTGTTGGGAACAAGTAGCTACCTCCACAGGTGATTGCAAATTGGCTTATAGGGAGAGCTGGCTGCTCAAAGGGGAAAGAAGGAGCAAATCTAGACAGGCTTCAGGTTGTCTGACTGTTCTTTCTAGAATTCTGTTCAATTTAGTAGTGGCAATTGTTTCAAAGCTTTACTTTCAGTAGTTTGTTTTCCTTTGACCTTAATTGTCATATGAAAGTGTGGGAGATTCCCCATGAGAAATTCCTCTGTTACTCTGGTGTGGAAGTACTCAGATTCTCTCTGGGACTAGGTTTTCTCTACTAACCTCTAAGTGGTGAGCTGCCTAATGAGACCACCTGAAGCTGGATTCAGGTACTAATTAGGAACAGATATTTATGAAGAAGCAGAGGAGATGGCACCTGATCATCTATGGTAAGAGTTATCCCTGCACCACCATTTTGTCCGGAAAAGAATGTATGCCTGCCAGGACTATAAAATTACCTAGAGACCTTAGTTGTTTGGACATAAGCCTCTGAACCAGGTGTGTATATTAACTGAAACAGGAAAAGGGTCTGGCTCTACTGTCTTGAGCTATGTTCTTATCAAATCTTTCAAATTCCAGCACCCTTGAGCTATTTCTTGGGTGGGAGACCTAGAAAAACCCAAACTTCTATTGGAAGTGGGGCTGGTCATGCAGTAGGGACAGGGAGTGCTCTTCCTTTGGAGTCCGTACTGAAGGAATGCTTTGGAATACAAATGGGGGCAGGAGGGTGGATGATGTGCTGTTGAAGAGCTTTCAGCCAGGGCTGATGAGAGGAGGGGGGAAAGCTGGTACAAATTACCAGGGCCTGGCGGTCCGGAAGGGGGCTCAGCTTCCACGGCTTCCCCCCCTCTCGGCGGCCCTGTTTAGCCGGTCTGTCCTTGCTGGAGGGCCCGAAAATATTTTTTTCACCGGGGCCCAAACCTGCTCTCGGCGGCCCTGCTTTCAGCTGACGCTTTCTGCCCGATCCAGAGAGAGATCTGTCGCTTTTAGCTAAATTCTGGACTGAATAACTTTTTCTGGCTAAATTAGCTCCTGTAGGGTCAGCTAGCTTTGGCATTCTTCATTTCCTGTTATGTCCTAAACCTGGGGTTTTCAAATTTTGGGGGCTCAGGGTGCATTTGTAAATGTTTATGGCCTATTGTGACCCAATAAATAGTCTGGGGGTGGAGGCCCTGGGACCGAGCCATAACTAGGCATTTTAGGACCCGGGGTGAGCAAGCACCTGGATTTTTTTTTCAGGTTATTTCCCTCCCCCGACAGGCTGGGTGGCCTGCTGAGGAGAGTCAGGTGGAAGTGGCGCTCCCTCCGAGCCCTGCCATGCAGGGCTGGCCTGACAGAGCTGCCCTCGTGGTTTTGTACCTTGGATGGCTGCCCCGCTTGTCCCACCCTGGTTACGTTCCTGCCCTGGGGTGGTTTTGGTCGGATCCTGTCCCTGAGTGGGGTGGGGTCCTGCCTGGCATTCACCACACAGTGGCAGCTCCTGTGCTGTGGGGCTGGCTGGACTTGGCTCTCCACTTTGGGTATTGCAACCTCTGGGCTTACAGTGCTGCTTAGGTTTGATCCCTCCTGACTGGAACAAATTTGTGAGTGGACTTGTGACCTGCCTCATGGGGTTGCAGTGCCACTCACTTAAATGTGGCCTACCCAGACTCCTTGTCTGAACCTGAGTGGTGCTGGGACCCCAGAGGTTGCAGTGCCTGGAGCAGGGAGTCGAGCCCAGCCAACCCTGTAGGACAGGAGCTGCCATGTGACCCTTTAAAACATTCTGGTGACCCAATTTTGGGTTCTGACTCATGGGTTGAGAAACCCTGTTCTAAACTGTTGTGTGGTATAGCTGTGCTGTTAGCAGTTGCCATGTTCCTCCCCACAGATGGCTGCATTTTAGTGATAAGTGAATTGTTCCTTGAATGTGTAGCTTATAAATTATTCTGACATGAATGATACTATAGAAATGTAAGATATCATAGATAATGGAAGTGTGGGTCTGTGGGTATATTCTTTTTGTATTTAAGTCCTGTACTTAATTCCTGTTCTGAGAGGGGGGAGGTGGTGATCAGGTTCATGATCTTTACAAACCACACATTTTTAGTGCATTGTTCTGTGAATATGCATGTCCATCACATGAAGATTTGTTTTCTGGGAGTAAAACTTTCAGAAGCACCCAAGTCCCATTTTCAAAAGTGATTTAGACACTTAAGAGTCTAAATCCCATTGATTTTACAAGGACATTTAAGCTCTTAAGGTCACTTTTGAAAATGGGACTTGGGTGCTTTGGAAGTTTTCCCCTGGACTATACATTGCGATGATCTAAGACTATTTATTCATTTTTTATAAAACTCCTTGTAGCTGAGGCTGGCCCCTTTTGTTCCCTCCCAGCTCCTGAGGTTACAATATTGTTGCATCTGAAGAAGTGGGTTTTTTACCCACGAAAGCTTATGCCCAAATAAATCTGTTGGTCTTTAAGGTGCCACCGTACTCCTCGTTGTCTTTGTGGATACAGACTAACACGATACCCCTCTGAATATTGTTGTGTGGCACTGAAGATGGGGCCAAGGATATTTACTGATCCATAATGAGAACTTTACCTTCTGCCATGGTGCATAAATTATTTCCTCTTCATGAAGACCCAGACATTTAGCATGGTCTCTGAATTCCTCCAACTGAGTGTTACTCATGTTTTGGTTCCGGGCTGTTTTAAAAAGGAAGAAATTGCAGCATTAAATATTAGAGAGCAGTTTAGTAGGCGCTTGATTAATATAATTAGTTCAGGCATATAATTTCCATGTTCCTTACCTATCCTCCCTGTTTCTTCATTCTCTCTGTTTGACACACTTAACCAGGTTGTCCTAGTAAGAGATTCTCTCTCCTCTCTATTCATGTCACTTTATCTGTGCTGTGACTGTTAACCCCCACAGGGTATGTATTTATAACATACTTGTAAAGTTGCACTTCTCTAGTGGTTCATATAGAGGATAATAGTATACTATTGCTGCTAGCTAATGGTGGTGCTCCTTTAGCTTGTGTAGTAGAGGTCAGTGCTGTGGTGCAGAACATCTGAAGTCCAAACCATGCCGATGATGACCTTTTGGTGTGTATGGAGGGCTGTCATACGTTAGCCAGTACATGCTCACCTTCGGTTTCCTGATTAACAGGGCATAATGCTTAATACATAATTGCTTCAATGCACCAGAGCTGTGTGGTATATATTTACTGGCAAATGAATCCTCTGATGTTTTGTGCTTATAAAATGTAATTTCAATTAAGATGGTTTTATAGAAATATCAGTTTTACAAGGCACCTGATAATCCCTTTGTTAAAATGTGTGCTTCCCACATTTAGCCTAGAACTCTTTATCTACAACTCTTCTGTCACCAGTGCTCTACTTGCTGAGCAGTGAATCAGAAGTGAACTTCCAAAGCTACTTAAACCCACCATCAGAGCCTCATTTGGGCTAATCTGGCTGGAGAGTCGGAATGCAGCTCAGAGGGGCATGACACTTACTGGCTTGCTGAGTGTAATCCCATTCTTGGATGCTCAAGCGCGGGAGAGTGGGAAGAACAACTCCCGCTTTTCTCCTCAGCTTGGACATGTGGTGCCCCCCCTCCCCCTTGGCTGGTGCAGTGGGGGTTCTGTCTGTTGTGAAATACTTTATCTGCTGCCCATTCTTCATGGTCCTGAGGGACACAGAACCATAACCAGGGCCGCCGAGGGGGGGGGGGGTAATTGGTGCAATTTGCCCGGGCCCCGCGAGCCCTGGCTGAGAATCACTTTCCTGGCTAGAGGCGCCTTTTTAATTTCTACTCACACGGCGGTGGTCCGGGATTTCGGCGGCATGGGGCCCCTCAGTCGCTCCGGGTCTTCGGCGGCATTTTGGCAGCGGGTCCTTCAGCGCTGCCAAAGATGCGGAGCGAGTGAAGGACCCGCCGCTGCTGCCGCATACTCGGAGCACCGCCCGGTGAGTACAAGCGCCGTAGCAGGTGGTGCTTTTTTTTTATGTCCGCTTCCCCGCTTTGCCTCAGGCCCCCTGAATCCTCTGGGCGGCCTTGACCATAACAATGGGCACTTTGCCATGCGACCCGACTCAGACCTACCAGCTGGGGTAGCCCTGTCCTCGCTGGTCCCTGGTGATTTTATTCCCCATCCATGGACGCAGGCAGGTGGCTCACCTGGCCCACCCTACTACAGAGCTTTCCTGAGGGGAAAGGCCAACACACACACTCCCAGATTTCTGACGACTTGGCTTAGTAAATTGCTGGACTGAATCCCAGCCATGTCCCAGGGTTGCATAAGCTCTGGGTGAGTTTATTCCCCTCAGCACTGCTTCTCCTTCTGAGGTGCCTCCCTCCCCTGCCAGCTACAGAGAGAAGGCTTGGGGTGAAGGGCCTGTCCCTCCTGTTCCATCCTCCCCGCTCCCCTTGTCAGGGTGCTTGGCTGGCTCTGTGGGCACTAGATTGCAGTTTCCCCTCTCACAGCTCAGTCAGCCCTGAGCCCCACTCCCTCAGGCAGGATTGAGAACACAGGCACCATCTTAGCAGCTGACTCTAGGCAGTGGTTCTTCAGCCCGTCCCTCCCATCCCCCAAAACCACCCCAGCAGAAAAGGAGCCAGGCAGGACTGGAGAGGCTGGCTTCAGTGGCTAGTGATGGCCCATTCTGTTAAGGGAGCACAGAGTGTCCAACTCTTATGATATTTGGTATTTGTTTCTTGTGAATATTGCCCTTGTGGTGATTTGGCTGCCATCTTCCATTACTCTCAATGGGATGGAGGCCATAGGATTCTCTCAGTCAAGATGGCTGCCATTCCCCTTTAGTTTCTGTATGTGGAACTGAGGCTGCCCTTAGTCGAGATTGTTACCATAACTTATAATTTTCACTGAGATTGACGCAGGGCTGCACACTAGGAAGATGGCCACTCTAAGGTATCTAGGATTGGGCAAGTGGGCAGGAGTCTGAAGGGGCTGGAGAGGGGCAAGAGGTGGTAAGAAACTGAGGAGAGGGTGCAGAGAGAGAGAGAGTGTGTGGGAGGGACACAGGTGGGGGAGCCAGAAGGAGGGAAACTGAGAGGGGAGGTCAATATAAGAATGAGAATGGGATAGAAGATGGAGACAGCATGGAGGGAGAATGTGGGTGGGACAGGAAGGGAAATGGAAGGAGATGGAGAGGGATAGCATCAGGGCCGGCTCCAGGCACCAGCTCAGCAAGCAGGTGCTTGGGGCGGCCAAGGGGAAGGGGCGGCACGTCCGGCTCTTTGGCGGCAATTCGGTGGTGGGTCCCTCGGTCCCTCTTGGAGGGAAGGACCCGCCGCCGAAGAAGAAAGCAGCATGGTGGAGCTGCCGCCGAAGTGCCGTCGATTGCGGCAGCTTTTTTTTTTTTTTTTCCTGCTGCTTGGGGCGGCAAAACCCTGGAGCTGGCCCTGGATAGCATGGCATCTCTTCTCACCCCAAGTGATAGGATTTGAGGTAAGTGGAGTTCACTTCTAAACAGCTTTTGGTGTACACAATGTGGTGGGAGAAAATGGCATCCTAGCTGCAAATTTTTGCTTTAGGATCGGTACCCCAAATCAGTATTTGTAACCCAAGGAAACCCACTAAAGAGCCCCAGGCTATGGATTCCATTTGTTCGTCCCGTGGGCTGACAGGACGTCTCCTAACGTAAAAGTTCTAGGTCACTGGCACCCAGCAGAGGGCCATCTTGTGCCAGCACTGCTGAGGTGCCCAGAATGTTCCACGGTGCTCGGCTCAACCCTTCCCTTCCCTTCCTGAACGCAGTCAACTAAGGCGCTCCTGAGTGACAGCCCCAGTGCTGGTCCAAGCACCAAATTACGCTTGGGCATTGCTCTCTAATGCCCCGTATCCTTCACTTGTTCTCCAGTGTCACTTCTGTGATTTATAAAGGCACCCACTGTAAGTGGTGGTTGGGACTGCCATTATTGTCTGTGCTTGCGAGTTCCCTGTGATCTGCTGAGGGATATATATTATAAAAAGTGCTGGGGGTTCTTAGGCAGTCAGGGGCGGCTCCAAGCGCGTACCTGGGGCAGCAAGCTGTGGGGGGCGGCCTGCCAGTCGCCGTGAGAGCAGCAGTCAGGCTGTCTTCAGTGGCATGCCTGTGGGAGGTCTTCCGGTCCCGCGGTTTCGGCGGTAATTCAGCAGCGGGGACGCCGAAGGTGCGGGACTGGCAGACCTCCCACAGGCATGTCGCCGAATCCGTGTTACCAGCGGACCTCCAGCAGACGCGCCGCCGAAAGCCGCCTGCCTGCCATGCTTGGGGCAGCAAAATACATAGAGCCGCCCCTGTAGGCAGTTCTCTGACTGCTCTGGAGGAGCGAGGCACTCTTTGGAAAGTGCTGGGACTTTTTCCCTTATGTAGTTGCTTCTGAGCCAGAAGGAGTAAAGAGAAGTTCTGCCTCGTGGAGTGGTAGAGTGATCTAGTTGGTGAGGGGGCTTTATAAGTTCCAGTATTGCCAACCCCAAGTGTGAAAAAATAATGAATTAGGCCACTTAAGATCATGAAATTGGCTTACAATCACATGCTTTTACAAAACCAATACATTTTGAGTTTTTTATTGGCATTCTGGTTTTTGAACCTGCAGGGTGCACTTGGGTCATATTTTCAAGCTTTTCTTTGCAACTATGATGGCTAAAAACTTTTTTTAAAATTAAAGCTGCAATTTTTATGTATTCCTGTAACTCCAGGAGCTGGGGCTTCAAGAAAACCACCAAATATCATGAAAGCTGGCAACACTGAAAATTTGATGTAGTTTTATTATATGGGGGTGAAACTTCTTCATGCCCTCTGATCACCGCTTCAAGTTATTTTATAATGGGGTTTGCATACCATAAAGATACAATCCTGTGTAGTTCTTCTCCTTATGCATCTGGTATTGAATGAGGAAAATTTCTTCGGAATTGCTGTTCATAAGCTTCCCCATGGTGCGCTGGTTCTTGGCTTCGCGAGAACACAATCAGGAGTTAGGAGTGGGCAGTAAGAATATTAAATTCGACCCAATTCTGTGTAACAAGACCTGGTATAAACCTGCAAGAATTGCTAATATTGGACAGTGAGTTTATTGGTCTGATTATAGATGAATATATGTTTTGCTACCATCTGCTCAGGGATCTGATCACGTGTAGAAAAGTCCTATCCTGGTCTAGCTTCTTCTGTAGGGCCCAGTCCAAGTCTCAGCAGTCAGTGGGAGAAAATCTCCCATTGATTTCAATACAAGTTGCAGTAGGCCTTTAGTGTTTTTTGGTCTTCTTTTAGATAACGGCCTGGGATTTTAAGGAGCCAAAGATGCCTGGCTCTCATCCTAACATGGATGTATGCAGCTCGCTCACGATTCCTTGGTGTGTTCAGCCATAAATGGTTGTGCATGGCTCTCTGACTACTATCTTATCTCTCTGAGAATGGTGCAAAGAACTGCCCCAATGAGGAGGGGATCATTCTAAAGGGGAATCTGTCCCCCAAGTTCTCGGTGGGTTCGGTCACCTGATTCCTCCCTGTCCTGAGGCTTCAAATGTGCAATGGGAAATGAGATGCATCCGAGAAACTAATATACAAACTCCTGACCCCTCTCCCCCATCCACTTGCCCTCCTCTATGTTTAGATAATGATGCCTCTGTGTGCTCCGCTTCCCTCTTGGCATCAGATTCTTACCATACTTGATCAGGGTGGCATTATTGATCGAGACTTCAAGGTAAGTTGAGTTGTTTGAGAGACATTTGTCCCCACTAAAAAGAGAGAGAGAGGGTGAACAGCCTATAATTAGAGAGGTGAGGGTAAGGATTCTGCTGTCTTGAGACACTTGGAGGCAAATTCTACCATTAGAGTCGAGAGAGAGTAGTTTTTAAGGTCAGAAGGCACCATAATTAGATTGCCTAGCCTTACCTCCTGTATAACACAAGTCATAGAATTTCACCCAGTTACCCCTGCATTGAGCCTGGTAACTTGTTTGACAAAAGTATATTTTTTAGATAGGTGTCCAGTCTTGACATGAAGACCTCAAGATATGGGGCGTCCACCACTTCCCTTGGTAGTTTGTTCACTTTCTTTATAAAAAAAAAAAGGGGGGTGGGGCGGGGAGGGGCTTATTACTAAATTGAATTTCCTGGCTTTGACTTCCAGCCACTGGTTCTTGTTATGCCCTTCTCTGATAGATTAAAGATTCCTTTAGTGCCTAGTATTTTCTCCCCAGGAAGGTACTTCTATAAATTGATGGGAGCTACATGCCTTCACATAGCACCTAGTGTCTGTGTGTATTACATACACTGGTGTATTGTGCGGTACATTGGTACACTTATATAAAGTATAAATACTGCAGGGAATTCAGGATATGCCCAGCTTCTTCCATCTCATATGTGAAACAGAAGAGAGTTTAGTGCCAGACTGATGGCCTCTATCTATCTACAGGTCAGAGTGAGCACAAGTAACTGAGGAGGGCTGGGCAAACCTGAAGAGGTCCTGCCAGGACCACAATAGAACCTGATGCTTGGAGAGGAGGGATTCAATCTGCAAAGGCCGCGACAGAGCGAGGCAGCGATGGGGTTGCAATGCATGGCTCGTGGTACAGCCCAATGCTCATAGGTAAGTTTTCATGGTGCATGAACGTTCATGGTCTGGCATATACAACATAAGCAGGCAGCCTTTGTGTTGCAGGGGACAGTTTGGTACATTAATATGGATGCAGGGTACCTAGAGAGAGACTGATTAGGAGAGCAAGAAAGAATCTAACCTGGCTGCAAGACCATGGGAGAGGTTAAAAAAAAAAAAAACAAGGGCAAGAAAAACCCCCAAACCAATCGATTCCAAAGCTAGAAGGGACCAGTGTGATCATCTAGTTTGACTTGCTGTGTAACACAGGCCATATAACTTCCCTCAAATAATAATAAGATGGTGGAACTAAATTAAACTCTTGTAGCATTGTTAGTAGGAGGCTTAGTCAGACATGAACTAGTGAGGGGAGACAGAGAGACATACAAATCACTGGGAAAAAAATTAATAGAGAAACTTTTAACAAACGTTCCCTTGTTCAGGTGATGCTAATTAAAACCTTGTGCTGAAAAGTCTATGGGGTAAGGGGGAAATTATGGTATAAAAATAAGATAGGTGCACAGATGGACAAAGGGAAGAAGAGGAGGCATTGAAGAGTCTTACACTGTGACATGCTGGTTGATGAATAACTCCTGCTCCTGTTCAGTAGGGTTCACATCAAGATAACCATTATCTATCAGCACCATTTCCAGCAGGTGAAAGGGGAACTGTGAAGCACCAGCTATGTAGAACCATTTCCCCAGCAGCTGTGAAGATAAAGTGGGCAGGAGAGGAGAATAGAATAAGAGACTCTTATGGAGTTCCAAGAGGGAAAATGAATGCCTTGTCTTTACAGTGACAAGTCTTGCTCTCACATTCTGCTGTAGTACTGCGTTTTGCCCCTGTCAAGTTCTCTCACTAAAACTAGCAAGAATAGCCAAAAGAGAGAAAGAAACAGCATTCTTTACGGTGGATAAAAATTTTGAATATGTTGATTTTTCTCAGGTGACTTTTGGTTTCTGTTTTTTTTTCCCTTTCACCCTTCCGTCACTTTTAAATGGTCAGTGAAGTCACATTGTGGGATTTGTTTTGCATTAAAACTTTAATTTATTTTGGAAACTTTTCAAGTTTGAAATTCTGATTTTGAAATATAATCCCAGGGGAATTTGGTGGGGGAGGGGGGAAGAGAACGGGGCTATTACAAAACGCAACGGGACTGAAAATATTTATGAATGTGTCACAACATGTATGGATTCTTTCCCATTTTCCATCAGGTCTACTACCACCTAATATTTGCTATTTATATAGTGACATAATATATTACTTAAGTGCTTACAGTAGTGGTATATTTTGGTGGCAAATGTATTTTAATTCAGTGTTTGCTAGGTAGGGAAGTATTCTCCACGTTTTACAAATGGGGAAACTGAGGCATAGAAGATGCATAGATAGTTTGTTGTAGAGACAAGAAGAGAATCCAGGTTTCCTGATTCCTAATCCTGTACTTTAATCTTTTTATCTTGGGTTTTATATATGAGAGAGTATTATATTGTGATGTAAACTGTGTGCGCTTCACCCTGTAACATAAGACCCAAATATCTTTGTGGATGGTCCCCACTGCCTAGTTCCTTCCTGGTCATTGCATGGAATTGGAGTGTAATCACCAGAAGAAGTAAAACCCACTGCAGGGCTTTTCTTACCTTGGATGCTGTAGTGTTGTCTGGGATTTGTGGAAGCAGGAGTTCACATTGCAGGGGCATACTGCTGAGGAGATGCGCTAAGCTAAGAAATGTAACAAAGCAGGCTAGTGCCATGGCTTCTCTTCAAGGGAGATGAGAGAGTGTGGGATGAATCCCTCTGACTGAAACGTCTCCGCTTGGGAATCTGTGTATAGAGATTTCTGTGCAACTGTTGAACTGTCCAATTGTGTCAGGGCAAATCTGCTAGGTGCATGTATCGGAGACAGTCCGCGTAGCATTTGTGTGGAGATGAAGCAATGATGTACCTTTCCAGGAAATTGCCCAGATAAAAGCTGCATCATTTGCACTGCAGTCAGAACTTTAATTTGGCATGAACACTGGCTTTGAGCTAATGCATGTGACGTGCTACTTTAAGGTGGTTCTTTGAAAGGTACCTCTGAGGGTCTTTGGTTCCACTGCAAAAAGGACTTTGGTATCATGCATTGCAATAGTGAGTGGGCCCCATTTCGTGCACACAGGCTGCGATAGGCTGAACCCTGGCAGGGCTGGAACTGCAGTTCTGTGTCATTGCCCTCACATGTGGCTGATTGGGATTTTCTCCAAAGCTCTGGAGGGCGGTGACCCAGCACCTGGTTTGCATTTTCTACCCTTTACATATTCCATCGCTGCAGGGTTCTTTTCATCTGTAACCTGACTGATCCTGCAGTCCTTCCTCACACTGCTCATGGATTTCAGTGGGAGTGAAACACACACACACACACGCTGCAGGATGAGGCCGTTGGATTATATCAACCCAACCAGTTCAAAGCTGCAATATATAAAAATTAAAAACCTTATTAACTGAGAAATTCTATAATGACTCGTCCCCCAATTTAGTCCTTCCAGGGGGTCAGTCTGTAGTGGCTCTGGTGATGAGTGGGGCAGCGATGCAGTATAAACACAGGACGCATCTCTGGCTGTGCGTATTGGAAGGGATGTGCAATCAAATCAACGCTGTGCAGCAAACATTTTTGCAACTGGAAGTCTATTGGCTATTAGACACCGATTTCCCATCCTGCTCCTCCCCTTTCTTCCCATCGCTAAATCGCTACCTGGATGTAGGGCAAAGTGAAACCTTCAAAGCAAAAGAAAACTGCTGTCCATAATGAAGTCCTGATTAGAAGTTGTGGGGTTTGTGACCAGAAATTTCACAAAGTATTGAATTCTCAGTTCTTTGGGGGGTAGGGAAACTGAGGCACGCAGGGACTGACACTTACCCAAAGTCACACAGTAAGTCTGTAGAAGAGGCAGGAATAGTCATAAGCACCAGATCTCCTGATGTCTTGCCTGGGGCCTTAGTATGTTAGCCAGGGTTTTATATTTGAGAGATCTTTGTGATGTAAATTCTGGGTGCTGTACATCTGATATGAACACATTAGTGAACTGTCTTCTCCGTACAGTTCTTGTCCAGCCTTTGCTTGGATCTGGGGTGTAACTGCCAGAAGAAGCATGACCCTACCTTGGGCTTTTCCTACCTTGAATGCTTTGGTGTTATCTGGTATTTGTGGAAGTAGTTTAAAATCCAAAGATTGAGCAGTGAGGAGATGGGCTAAGCTGAGAACAGCAGCCATGTAGACCAGTGTAGTGCCAGGGCTTCACTTGAAGGGAGGTGGAATAAAATGCTCTGGCTGAAGTTGCTCAACTGGGCACAGGAATCTATTTTATTCACCCTCCTATCTATAAAAACCAGCCAGCCATTTTGGGGGGAATAAATCTACTGGGGGAATGTATATGTAATAGCCACATTGTATTTGATTAAATCATGAGGGGTCTTTCTGGGAAATTTCCATGATTTTAAAAAAGTATCTTTTGCATTGAATTCTGCGCTTTAATTTGGTGTGAAGTAGACAGCTCTGAGGTTTTTCATGTTAGCAGATGAAACAAAACTCAGTGTCATACTGCACTTTTCTGTTGGAAGTTCCTATCACTGACTCCAGTCTTATTGCAAACCTTATAAAGATCCGCAAACATTAAAAAGAGATGAAATTAAAAGGTGAAAATGCTCCAAAAATTTCAAAGAAGGAAAAATTCACAGTTAGTCACCCAAGCAATCTTGACTGTGCCCTGGTAAAGATTCCCTAAGGAATTGTGCGGGATGTCGGTAACATTGTGGTTAGACAGTGTGACTCCCCCAGCAAGTGGAGCTCGTGGAGGCTGTGATGGGCATAGTCCAAATGGAACTGCGGTACTGTCATTGTCTTCAAAGGGTGAGGGGTGGATTCTCATCAGAGCCCTGGAGCACGATGTGTCCTACACAGTATTTTCATTTTCTCCCCACTTTGTGTTCCTCACCCTGCAGGGTAGGGTGCCTTTCCTCTTTAATATACTCTGGTCCTCCTGGCCTTTTGCATGAGATGGTCCCAGTGAAGTTAATGAAACCTCTATGCATGGGAGGCTGTGGGATCAGGCCCTAAAATAATATCAACATTTAGTTTTGAAGCTATAGTTTGTAAAATTTCAGAACAAGTTGAAAGGTTTCCTCTGCATCCATTCCTGAGTTCATCAATCAAACAAACACATACAGTCTACCGTGGACTGTTGCACCAGCCAAAGGGACCACAGTTGATGGCGCTGCACCAGACATCATATAGTGACGTTCCCAGATCTGGCTCAATCCTGTGAATCCATGAATCTCTGGGGCAGCCCCACGGTGGTGCTAGATAAGGTCCGGGGGTGCACCCCTTTGTGCATCGATGGAAATTTGAGAACACAGTGTGCTGGGTTGTGTTTAGCTTTCCTGGCAACATGGCCAAAGACCATGCAATGCCGCTTCTGGATATGGTGAGTGAGTGGGTAGGGATATTGTGACACCTAGTACTGAAGCAGGGAGGAATCTTTTAAGTCAGCTGTTCCCTTTCCCAACTCACCTCTTAGCTGATACCTGAGAGACTGGGATGTTAGGGCCTGTTCCAACTCTCACTGAAGTAAAATGGAATGTTTCCCTTGACTTCTAATGGGAGCTGGATCAGGTCCTTACTGGGTTTCACTAAGGCTGCTGCTGTTCCTAGTTCCCATGTAGGGGAGCAAAGCTGCACAGCAGGGAAACCAAACAGGCGACAGGAGAGAATAAGACAAAAGAAATTCTCTTTCTTTAAATCTTGGCTGCAATTTTGATTCATACGCAAATCTCTTCCATCTCCTTTCTCTCTCTCTCAGAAAAAAATGACAGCTTTCTCATGGCCCATTACCATGGCACTGCTGGCTTAGTAGTGAATGGCCATTAACTCAGGATTTTTCCCAGGTGTTATGATGCTATGTTACAGTCGTTTTATAGAATATTTGAAGGGGTGTGTGTGTGTAATGTTTTTGGGCATAGTAAGTGCTGCTTGAAGGGGCAGATGTCAGTACAAGACCTTTACTGTAGGGGGAAAAAAAGCTGGTATTTGTGGTTTTTTGGCATACTTGGAGAGCAAACAGTTACCGTCAGTCAGATTTATCTTTATTTTTAAATCGACAAGAAAGAACAAAAGTAAAGTCTTCGGGCGAGAGCATAGTGTGTGGGTCTCCTTTGTGAAAGTCTGCACTAAGAAGTGAGAACAAATGATTGCTGAGCTCTGCATGCATGAAGACTGCTTAGAAATTTAAAGGTGCAGAACACAGAAAATGAAAATGTCAGTAGTTTGTGCCAAAGAAACCACATGATCAGATGTGACAAGGGGAGATCCTTCAGTTGCTAAACAGGTAGAAGAGAATGAACAACTGCTGATATCCAGTGTGGAGGGCAACGTTGCTATGGCAATGTGAGTTACCCCAGTGATGGTTCTACCACTTCAACTGAGTGCTTTTTGTCATCTGTTTCTTCTTCCATGGGACACAAATCCTACAGAGATGAACAAAGGTGAGAATCAGTATTGCGTGTGTAAAATTTGCTCTCAGTATTACAGGATTTTCTTACAGCAAAACTAGCACTATTTCTTGTGCATTTTCAAATTCCTCCTGCCTAACACACTAGAATCCTCAAAAGGCTAAAATAGCGTCAACTTCAGCAGCCTCTAAGGCAAGAAGCTGTGTCGCAAGAACAGTTTGTTCTCTCTATTTAAAGATTTAAATTGCTTCAGCTAGGATGTGGACTTGTCTCATTGCTGCTTCGGGAATACGAACAATATGCTTGCTCAGCAGCGAAGCTTTTGTCAAGCAAGCAAATTGAGGTGAATGTTAAAGGTGAAACCACTTCGCTGGGAGAGGAGCTGTTAAAATGCAGTATTCCTTGTGTGGGTTTGCATTGCCTATCATTAGCTCATTAAGGGCTAACAGCTGCCCCAGCCAGCTATTGGGGAGAGCTGGCTGTTCAGAGGGAAGGAAGAAGCATTTATGAAATGGGCCTGAGTATGTCTGGCCTTAATCATTGCACACTGTCTCAATGTTTTTGGAGGCTCTGGATTTGGCAATCCCAGTTTTCACTATGGTGGTGGTTAAACCTGACAGGATTCCAAAAGACTTGAGAGGATTAAGGAATGAACTGGTGAATGTGGAGTCTGGTGGCACTTCCCCAAGGAAGCCAAGGATTAGGCGCTTTGGAAGGGAAGGACTCTGATCTAACACCAACCTGGTACCTGGTCAGTGCCTATCAGTTTTACAATAACTGTGAAGCTTATGTTTCTTTTGGGGAAGGGGTCTGTGCAGCTAAAGTTCTCTGTTTAATTCCTGTCAAGGCATGGGGGTAGAGGGTTTGCTCCTGTATTCTTTCTGGTTTATGTAATACTTGCTGTGAATACCTTTGTGGCCACTAGGGAACTTCATGGTTGTCCCTATGGTGCACACTTGGCATTTCATGAGGACAGCTAGCTTAGAACCTCCCGCTCACCTGGAGCAACTGGAGAGTCTCCACTGGGGTTACCAGTATAAGTTCTATAGCAGATGGTTGAGCAGTTTTGATTCTGTTAATTAAAGGGCAGTGGATGGCTCACTAGCCCATTCATTATACCATATCATCATGGTGCAATGCATGTTCTTGAATATGTTACATGTTGGGGTTTGCTTTGGGTTACTACACTTTAAAAAAAAAAAAAAGCCATTTTTCAGGGAGGAGTCTGGAGCATTTAATTTGATTCCAGCTCCTGGTAATTTCAATGTGATTCTGAAGCTCTAAAGATGGCTTGATAACTCTCATAGGAACCCCATGTTGATTTTTTACCTTCACTGAAGTATAGACTGTTTCCTCTTCCTTCAATCCAAGGCATGCCATTTGAGTTTCAAATTCTTCCAGTTGCTCTGTGGTCAAGTTTTGGGTCCGGGCTGTTTTTAAAGATGAAACAACAAATTGCAGCAAATCATTTGGCAGAGTTAATTTTAGGAGGTGTAGTGGCTGCATTGTACCTACGGTCAATCTGAGGCTTTCACAGTAACAAAGGCTAGCACTCATCTCCTACTCCAAAAGCATGTGCCTCTCCCCCTTGAGCTAAGGGAGCGGCATCCCCTCTTTATTCTTCTTTGCTGGGACCCTCTATTTCCCCTATTATTATTATTGGGTAAGGGAGGGGATAGAAGAGACTTGTCTGGTCAGCCCATCTCCAGTGGCTCAAAACTGGTTCTGAGGTTTTAAATATTTACCATCCTGGCCACAATCTTCTTGTCCTAGGACCTAGATAATTGTTAAGCATATGCACGGTGTTTTAAAAGATCTAGAATCAGCCACAATTTCTGCCCAGCCCCAACTAGGCAGCTACTTAATTTTCATGCCCTGTCCCTGCCTTTCTCTTTCTCAGGTCTTGCAGCCACTTTTCCAGGAGCAGATCAGAAGGAAGAATGCTCTTGAAGTTTAGGGCACTGGTCCTTGAGAGACCTGCATTCAGTTCCAGGCTCTTTTTGTGTGCCTTTGGGCAAGGCACTTAATCTACTCTGTGCCTCAGTTCCTTCCCTGTAAAATGGGGATAATTAAACTGCTCTACTTTGTAGGGGGTTTGTGAGGATAAATTCATTAATGTTTGAGAGATGCTATGGTAACAGGGCTACATAGAGCATCTCTGGCTATCTAGGTCCTTTTCTGGTGCTGGGATGTGGTTTACTCACCTGAGATCGATAACCCTTTGTAGGTCCCATCAATGTGGTATAGTGTCATAGTGTCTCCGGAGCTGCTCTTGATAAGTTGTGCTACGGAACTTTCATTTGGCCCTTCAGGAGAACAGGCACAAGGGGTGGTTAGAGTATTCGGTCCAAATCTCAGGAGAAGTGTAATATAAACCTGCAAGGGCATTTGACTGTATTCTGTGGAACTGTGCATAGGTGTAAAAAGCTCAACTCATACAGACCTAGAAACTGGTGTTTAAATATGGCTTGGCAGACCAACGTGGCTGTGCTGACCCCTTCACGCCAGCAGGCTAAACCCTTTTGGAAACTAGTGTTAGCTGATAGCAGAATGACCACCTTTGGCAGTTCTGTGTGTTTATTGCATATGGAGGCCACTACGCTGGGTACAGAAATGACCTGTTACAGACAAATCCTTACATCTCTGTAATGAGCATGTTGCAAAGAATTGCCCACGAGGGGAGGAAATTATCCCCTGCCAAGTTGGGGAAGCTGACCCTTGGATTCAGATCGGTCACCCAACTCTGCTGTGGGACCAGATAAATGTGTGGTAGAAATGAGGAAGTGAAATGTAGGAGAAAAACCTTCCTACCTCTCCAACCACAACTCAGTCCACCCTTCCCAGTGGGATGCACTGGACATTTCTGCTTTTCTCCCTAGCATCTCTGGATTCTTACCGTGCAGGATCATTGTAAAATTGTCCCGGATGACTGAAATGTAACTGGAGTTGTTCACCACACACTTGTCCTTCCTAAAGGGGAAGAGACTAATCAGGGGAGTAACCACAGAGGGTGATGCTCTATGGCTCTGAGTTAAAGTCAGTTGCTAGCCAATGGGAATTACATGCCTCTATCAAACGCAGCTCTGCACGCAATCTTTCTGTATGTATATTACATTAGCATCCCAGTCAACTGAGGTAAATCTGAAGGGATTGTCAGAGTAGCTGAGTCCACCCTTCTGTTCCAGAGTAGCACTTTGTGTGTATGAGAATAGGATTTGATGCAGGATTGACAGCCCTGGATTTTAATGGCCCTTGCCCAGATACAGAACACGTACAATGCAGGCCAAAGGTGAGACAACAGTGGAGCCTGCTGTCCAGAAGATCAAGGACTACTCTGAATGAGAAGGCCTAACAGTACGGGTAGGCAAACTACGGCCCGCGAGCCTCACCACACATCTTGGTCCCGCTCTGGCGCTCCAGCCGGGGTGCAGGATCGGGGGCTGCACCATGCGGCTCTCGGAAACCATGCCGTGGTCCGGCTCCTACGTGCTCCAATGGGAGCTGCGGGGGTGGTGCCTATGGATGGGGCAGCATGCAGAGCTGCCTGGCCGCGCCTCCGCGTAGGATCCGGAGAAGGAATAGGCCACTGTTTCCGAGAGCCGCTTGAGGTAAGCGCCGCTCGGAGCCTGCACCCCTGAGCCTCTCCCCATGTCCCAACCCCCTGCCCCAGCCCTGATCCCCCTCCCACTCTCCAAATGCCTCAATTCCAGCCTGGAGCACCCTCCTGCACCCCAAACTCCTCATCCCCACCCCAGAGCCTGCACCCCAACCCCAATTTTGTGAGCATTCCTGGCCCTCCATACAATTTCTATTCCCCGATATGGCCCTCGGGCTAAAAAGTTTGCCCACCCCTGCCTAAGAGGAAGAGATGGAGTTAGGGAAGGCTGCACGTTGGCTCTTGGTAGTGGTTTGGATAAGCATGGAATAGCCATATGCAGCCTCAGTGTGAGTCAGGGACCTTCAAGCATAGAAAGACTTTGCAAGAAAGACTTGCATGTTCTGTTTCATTACTGATGGTTCCTGGTACCTGGCCCTACTGAGGGAAATGTTAGTGTAAATATTTTCCCTGACTAAGGGAGCATGTCACTGTCAGTAAGGTCTGTGTTAATGCTCTTACAGTTTCATGACTTCTGTGACGAGGAACTCGTCTTGAAGGCTGCTAGGGTACAAGAAGAAATAAGCGTTCTTTATCAATTTCATCTCCTGTAGGGTGGGTGGGTGCTGTGAGGCCCCACCAATGTAGAACCACTTGCCCAGCAGCTGTGAAGATGAGGAGGGAAGAAAAAGAAACCAATTGTTAGGAGACCCTATAAGCCTCAACGTGTGTGTATGTGTAATTATTTATTTGTCTTTGGTCCCAGTCAGGATCAGGACCCCTGTTGTACAAGTCACTGTGCGGACACAGAGGAGAATGGTCTCTCTCCTGAACTTACAACTTAAATAGATCTATTTTTTTGTGGCAGTAAGTTTTATGGCAGATTGCCTGTTACCCCATGCTCTTCTCACAGCTGGTGGTGATAGCCGCCTCTTCTTACCTGATGGAACTAAAGCTTCCTTTGAAAGAGGATCAAGGTGCTGAAAAGCCACAACCACCTTCTCCTTATGCCATCAAAGCACTCTGTGTAATGCTCTATGCCATGTATGTGACCCCAGGCCACCACCATGCTGCCCATTTCCCCCCAAAGTCATGGTGAGTATTCGAGGAGGGGACCACTGTAATACACTGTTTTCAAACTTGTGGGGAGGGGCTGTGCTGGACCATGTGCCCAGGAGAAGGGAAAGCTGTGGGTGAGGAAAGTTGCAAGATGCCAATACCATTCCCCATGGAATAAACATACTGCCTCGTCCACTGGCAAAGAGGATGGTGGCTCTTTGAAAGTCCTCCACCTGCCCTCCCTACTGCCTTGTGTAATGTAGCTGCGAGTGGGAACGGCTCATGTGTACAGGGGTTCAGGCTCAGCCGGCAGCTCATTGTGCTAAACTCCTCTCCTTTGCTCCCATGGCACTTAGCGCTGCATTGGATAGCAACTCTGCCCCACCCCCACTCCCAGTAGCACGGTGTGTCTTCTGCTGACTGATGAAGTAGGGAGGGGGAATCCGAGTTATGGGGCGGGGGCAGGGAGAAGAATTGGCAAAACCAGGCCAACAAACAAAAAAGAATAAGAAATCAAAAGGAAGAGGGGACACAGAAAAGACGGGAAAGGAGACATGCAGTGCTTAATTTGTAATGAAGGAGGTTTCTGGGGCTCAAGCAATTTTTTTACTTTCATAACTGACATGGGACGCCCAGAGGTGCCGGGGCTGAGCCCTGGGACAAATTAAGCAGTGGAGACATGTAAAGAAAGTGGACAGGAAAAAGGAGACATAGTGACAGCTGTGGCAGCACATGGTACAAGAGGAGAGAGGGGCAGTCATGTTCCCTGCCAAGGGGCTGACTCCAACAAAATATGGCTGGAACTGCTGGCATCATTTGAGAAAACTGGAAGAGTCCCTGAGCCCCTTCATGAGCCCTGTAAAGACAGAAGCTAGCTGCCCTGCAGGCATCCTTCATCTGCAAGAGCTAACTGGTTACGGCTGTGAGTGGCTCACAGAATGGGGAAGGAGGTCAATTGGTTTTATGCTGGCTTTATTTTTTCCTATATCTGCAGAGGGCAGCGCTCCACCTGAGTTTCCAGACTGTAAATGTTGATTTTTAGCTGCCATTTTGGCACTCCCTTCACATTGATTCCACGGTCACTGGCACCTCTTCAGAGAGAGATTTATTAAGAATCCCCAGTAAAATAAGTGGCATGAACAGTAGGATGCTGAGGGCCCTAAGGTTTCAAGGATACTTTTTTGGGGAAGAGGCCCATGCTTCTGGAATCCCCATCGCTTGGAATGTTTAAAAGTAGGTGCGGAAGGCACTAGAAAATGTTCCTCAGGGACCAATCCTGGCCTGGCCAATGTGGATGGATGAGCTCTGTCAGGTCTTCTCCCTCTCATTTCTAAGGGTTCCCTCCTGGGTCTATCTCTTGGAATGCAAACATCTCCAGGTCTTGGGTTAAAACCTGCAGAGCACACTATGTTGTTGCCCAGTCTCCATTCAGTAATTTATATTTCGGGGGTACTGATGAGGTATAAATACTACTCAGCTTGTAAGATTAAAAGCCTGACTATATGGTTAATTTTACTAAATGGTTCCCTTGCCTGAATGCCTAGCCTGTGCCTTGGTCTAGGACAGGTACTTCATGAACCTCTGAGTGCCCCATCTAGAATATAAGCATCAGAAGTTGATGCCCTTCCAAGGGCACTTCTTACCTTGGTCATTGTAGCATTGTCCATGGTTTCTGGAGCTAGAGGCTCACAATCCAGGGGTTTAGCAGTAAGGAGATGTGCTGAACCAAGAATAATAGCAATGCAGGCCAGTGCCATGATTTCTTTTTGAAGGGAAGTGAGAAGCAGTGGAATCAAACTCACCAGCTGAAGTTTCTCATCTCAACACAGGTATCTGTATTTATAGACGTTCATGGCTACAAATCTCAAATTTCCCAAATGTGCCTCAGAATCCAAGAATTTGCTGGCGACCTGTACGTGACTTGGCCAATGTTCTATTTGCATAGTGATGAAGCAATGAGAGGTGCTGTTCTGTTAAACTTCTAAGATAAGGCTAAATTTGTTTTTGTTTTATGGGGTGTGTTGACAGACAGGCTTTTCCTTCGTTCATAATGTAAAAAGCCCTTTAAACAGATCTATAGACAAACTCATTTTCTAATAATTGGTTTCTGTTTGCATCAACTGAAATTAATTTCCCTTGAACATTCATACAGAGACAATGTTGGTTGCACAAATATTCACAGAAGTGCTTTATAAAAGGGGGAGCAAATGGGGTGAATTGAAATGGAGTTCAGCAACTTGCTACACTGTTCATGAAAAACTTTCCCCCGCTGCTCCCCTTCCCCAGCCCAATTGTACTCATCAGTGGATGGGATGTGCCTGCTTGCTAATGAGGTATAATGGCTTCAACTTCCTCTACACTGTTCCTTCCTTATTCCTTGCTGATGGCAGATGATTGTCACTGCTTAAGGGCTTATCTATTTTACACCAATAACTGTCCATATTTCTTTAATTAATTAACCCCTCAGTATTAAATCAATTTGTAATAATGTCCAAGCTTTTAACTACTCATCCTTCTTTCCTTATGTTTCCTTTCAGCTTACCTTTACTGTCTGCTTTTCTACCTAGATTGATGGGTACTTTTGCATTTCCTTTCTGAGATGCTGCCTTGAATGTGTCTGTCAGGTGTGGCCTCCATCACTGCCTAAGTGGGATCTTCAGGAGTTTGAGGTGAGCCCCTCTAGGCTTGGCCTCCTCCCATACTAACTTCTGCTAAGTCAGATAAGAAATCATCATTTATTTTTATTACACAACAGCTACGAGCCCCAAATGAAATTGGGGTACTGTTGTGCTAGACACTACATAAATGGAGTAGGCTGGTTTCTACTCTGAAGAGCTTATAGTCTAAGTAGATAAGACAGACCAGGGAGGTAGAAAGGGAGAATTAAACAGAGGCAAGTTACTTCATTTCTGTAAGGCCACAAATTGAATCTGTGGCAGAGTGGGAACGGAACCCAGTTTTTCCAAGTCCCAATCCAGTGCCTTAACCCCAGAACCATCATCCTTCCTCTCTAAATGGTTCCAGAAACCCTCAGAGGACACCTGTTGGATGTAGAAACCCAGTGTAACTAGATCACCTGCTTTGTGCTGGAATTGCGACTATGTATGTTTGCCACTTTGAGGCTTCTTTAGTCACTTTAACAGCCTTGTGCTTTTGGGTCTGTGTCAATGGGACATGCTGAGGCTGTAGCTAGAGCAGACTAAAATCCTTAGGGAACTTTCATATCTTGCTACATTGGCTTAGTGTCAGTGTGGCTTATAAACTGGCTGCTAGCGCTGTTAAGCCCTGTGTAGGGTGACTAGGGATACCATTCCCAGGAAGGTGCTAAGCCGTGCCCACAGCGAGACATTGAAGAGTGGCAGAATCCTCCAAGTAAAACCCCTTTGTTTTCAGCTCTTTCATTGTCTGCAATGCCAAAATAAATCTTCTATCATGCCAGTATAATTCCATTGACTTGAGAGTTGCACTAGTGTAAAGGAGAGATTTGGGCCCTTTATTCAACCTTGGCTTTTTATCTAGGTTCTTACATTGCCCCCATCACCAGAGTATCTGAGCCCTTTGAGAGGGCTTGTCTTATGCCACTTGTATGCATTACTTTTGTTCATTACACCATTAATCCCTGTAGATTGCCTTACTGGATTCACTGTTCAACTATTGCACTAGCACTCTCACCAGACTAATAGATCTAGCTTTGTATTGATAAAATGGCCTTTATAACCTGCCTTTCCTCCTCTGCCATTTCTCTAGATCCTGATAATCCAGCTTCCCTCACTTAGCTATTTCTTAATCTTTTTAAAACAACAAGGAGTCTGGTGGCACCTTAAACAGATTTATTTGGGCATAAGCTTTCGTGAGTAAAAACCTCACTTCTTCAGGTGCATAGCTATGCACGAAAGCTTATGCCCAAATAAATCTGTTAGTCTTTAAGGTGCCACCAGACTCCATGTTGTTTTTGTAGATACAGACTAACACGGCTACCCTCTGATACTTAATCTTTTTAGATGATACATTAGAGACAGTCCTTGGAAGACAGAGACCCACTTGTCAAACACCAAGCATGCACATAAGGCAAAGGAACTGCCAGTGCAATGTGAATGGACTCTTTTTTTACTGTTATGACTTCTCTAGCTTCAGAGTGAGTTAATTGCTTTTAATCCTTATGCTTTGTATCCTTTTGTTTGGTGGGTATATAATATGATGATGGGCTGGTGGCCACATAGCTGTATGTGTAGCTAATTGTGTGCGCTGGTATTTGTCCTTTATTGATGACATTAAATGTCTCTTTCCTGAACACTAACATTTTGTGATTGAATAATGGTGGACTTGGATCAGACATAATCAGCCCTTCAGTGTCTGTGCTTCTTTCGACACATTGTCAAAGTTTATCTGGAACTGTTTGCCATCAGTTCCATTATGCAATAATAGCAAAAATTCAACAACTGCCTGCCTCTGATTATGATTTCCCTTCAAACCTAGCATAGGGTTGGAGGGAGGGATAGGGAATATCTGGCAAAAAGTCACCTATGTTGATGGGAACTTATGCAAAGCAGCACTGAATCACAGTTTAAAGCTGCAATGTCTAACTTTCTTCTAGGAAGCAGGATGCTAGCTGCTGCGGTGGGAAATCCAAACTGGTCTATGCATACAGTGAGCTCTAGTTGTAATATGGGTAGCTATTACCAGTTGAATGGAAGCTCATTTTATTGTACCAGGCCATGCATCTTCCCAACTTAACTGAAGGCAGTCCTGGCAAAACCAGCAGGTGCAGTAGGTACCTGGACTAAAACTTAGCTCTAATGTACAAATTTTGTCCTGCTCACACCCAATCAAAAATTAACAGTTTTGAAACTTTACACAGCTGTGTGGGGTAAATGGAGTCTAGTGGAAAAGACTAGTGCTAGCTGCTTTCTTTCCAGCAGAGAGAGTAACCTGAAGGGAAAGCGATTTTGATGGATCAATATTTTGTGTTTTCTATTATGGCTAAATGGAGGATTTAGTGCCTGAGCTGGTGAATCTTTTGTGAGGATTTTTTAGGATTTGTTTGTTTTTCAGAGAAAGGGTCTATCAATTGGTCTCTTTGCAGCAATGGACTTCATCCTGCAATGAGTGTCAGATAGGCAGAACCCTGCCCATGCAAATAGGACTTTCTATGCAGGTGATGTGCTCTATCCCCAGGGTGCTAGTTGCAGGATTGTGGGGGGCTAAGTTTAGATTTAAGCTCCACCTGTGTTAGAGCTTTGAACCTGAAGATATTACTGCTCCACTAACCCATCTTAATTTCCTGTGAAGAAGCAAAAAACCATGAAAGTCCCATTTCATTGCTTCAGTTTTAAATATTTATTTAAAGTTCCAAACAAAAAAAAAAAAAGTTTAAGGTGAACAAATGGAAATTCCAACCTCACGAAACATAACAAACCATCAACAAGAGGGTGAGAAATGGGACAGAGAATGTGTGTGTGTGTGTGTGAGGGGGGCAAGGAAAGAAGCAAGCAAGAGATGAGATTATGGTAACTTCAACACAAAGGCCCTTAAGAGCTGAAGACTGATCTGGGATGAGAGGCACTCAATGGCTGAGCCCTGGGCTGGCAGCTTGAGGTATTTTGAGGAAAAGCACCAGAATCGAAAGGGGAGTTGAGGTATTTGAAAAATCTTGTTAACTTTTAGCTCATTGGAAAAACAAACTGAAGACAATTGCAAAAAAGAATACACAAAATGACTCTTTTTTTCTCCAAACAAAATAATCCATAGTCCATACAAGACATGAAAAACTCCAAAACAGGCACTGAAGCATTTGATACAGTACAGCTCAGATTACATTAATATTATTCCTTATGTAGAATAAAATGATTACCATAATTATCCTCTTTAAAAAAAAAAAAAAAAAAACTCCAAATGTACACATACAGACTAGATTTCTACAAAACAAAAACCCCTCCAAGCTTGGTTGGGTTCTGAAGCAACAAGGTACCGTAATTTCAGCTTTGACAGACAGGTCCTGACAAAGGACTGTTTTTTTTGTTTTAAATAAGAGATCAGCTGTTGGATCCCACTGTAGGGAATCACTGCATACAGAAGAGCTGGCAAGGAAACTATACATATGGTCAACACAGAAAAACTATTTATATAACAAAAACAACCCAAACTAGCTCTCTTCAAGGCTCCCCTACAATTGAATTCTTACAGCTGCTGAGTTGTACCCCCCAAAAAATAAAACAGTGAAATGCCATTAAAAAACCCAAGGGCACACTTATTTTTAGACATAGTTTGTGTTGTCTATTTACTGACACCCAAGGCAATTATCTTTACAAAGCTAGATTTAAAAAAAAATAATTTGCCTTTAAGTTAGTGTGTTTTAAAATATTTCAATTTTTTCTTCTGATTTAGCTGAAGATCACAAACTGCCCTCCCCCCACTTTCTCTCTTTCTAGAGAGACGTCCCTATGGCTGTTGGCTTTTTTGGGTCTGTGGCAAAACATTGTAGCACCTTCAGAACCTTAAATAGTTTAAAATCATATATAAAACAACACACTTTTTTTTTTTTTTTTTTAAGAGCACCAGAGATTTCACAGTGAGAGGTAGAAACAAACCAGACGAGCCCATCCTCTCTCTCTATTTTAGCACCAATCTCTTCCCCCCCCCCCCCCACCACTTCTGTTTTCCGCTTTGGGACTTTTTCCCCACCCTATCATCACACATGAGAAGGGACATTTATTAGACTCGCTCACAGGAGGAGGAAATTAATTTTTTTTTTGCTTAAATAAAATATATATCTATATATTTGTTTCTCTTCTAATATTGCACATCAAATGCTTCCTGTACACAGAGCAGCCAGATTCAACTTGCAAATCCACTTATGAGAACTTCATCTCTCTCTCTTACTCAGCGGTGAGCTGTCCAGAAGATGATGAGCTCTTAAAGGGAGGCTCTAATTTTATGGAAAGAACATTTGGTAACTCAGGAACTGGGTAGGACAAAGATATGCACTGTAGGTTTCTTCTTGAGATCTCTCTCTCTTTGGTTGTGGAAAAAGCTTTGTATGTGGAATTGCTTGTGACATCTGGCCTTCAAGTTCCTGATCCCCCTTCACTGTTCATGTCTTGGCTGATGTCAGCATCCCCCCAAATTTCTTTCAAGACTATGCTGGAGAATCTGCTGAGTTCAGGAGATCGAGGTTCTTTAAGACTTTGAGCTCTATGGCCAGAGCAACAGTTGACCCAAATGACGAGGCCCAGCCATCTGTGCTGAAGAGGGACGGGGATCCTACTTAAACATGTAGGCCCACCCAAAAGGGGTCAAAACCTTGGAGCACTGTAGAGGTCACAGTTCAAAGGAAGCACACGGGTCCAACCTCGAGGTGATACTGTTTCCCTGGCTCGGATGGTGGAAGGTTGTAGATGTTGATAATTGGCAGCTGGTTAGGGTCCTGTGTCCGAAACGCAAGGACAGTCTTGTGCCAGTGTCCATCCTGAATCTAAACCAAGAGGGAGAGAAAATGGGAAGTGGTGAATTAGCTGAGTTGGTAGATCCCTCGGGGGAAGAATAATTTCCATCAAGATATGGCTGAAAAGCCCTATCTACTGAGACAGGTAAGTTGCCATAACTATGAACTGGTGATAAAATGAGGCACCATGGGTTGGGGAAGTGGAGGCAATGTGATCTAGTGTGTAGAAGCTGTGAGTGCTCAGCATCACTGAAAATGAAACCTCTAAGCTGGGCACCTACAATTAGAGGTCACCCTTCGAAGTGTGGATTTGAATGACTGCCACTGACTTAGTGTGACCCTGGGCAAGGGTTGGGAATAGGAGACAGATCTCTTGACTCTATACACTAGATCACACTGCCTCCAAGCAGAAAACTCTTCTAAATAAAAAGGGTAGTCAAATGTGTTCTCTATTTTAAGCGTTTCTATAGTACTTATTACTGCAGGATGTAAGTGCTGCCCAGGTTAACTAGGTCTGTATGCAAATTGCTCATAGTGGAGTTCATAGAGACTAATGCTCTTCCAGCACTATTCTCTTGTCTTTGGTCATGGTGGGGAAGTACTGACAAATAAGTGGATCTTGCAGCATGGTCTAAGGGTCTTTAGACTTTGGCTAAATTTAATGTCTTCTGGTTTCTTATGTCCCCGTGAAGCCCCCTTGACTGGGCATGCTGCATCTCCAGTTCTCCCACTTTCTCTGACGTCAGTTTGGTGTTTTTTTTTTTTTTTAGCTGCTTTGTTGGCCACGTTGTAGGGGCTCTGTACCTTGCAATCATCTGTTGCCACCTCGGGCTGGAATGGCCCTTCTGCCTCAAATATCTGTCCATTCCAGGCCTTAAAACGCACAGCTTTTTCTGAAGGCTTCTCAGTTGACCCTTCCCTCCACACTGACATGTTCAAGCAGTGGATGGTGATGTGCTGAACCACCTCCGAGCTCAGTAGGTGAAGGAAGTTCATCTGGACTCTACCAATGTTGAATTCCAGCTGTTAAGGTGACAGAGATAATGTGAAAACTAAGACATCCCATCCCAAAGCCAGTGAGTAAGGTACACCCAGTAGGCTTAGAGTGGTGCAGTTAGTGCAAGCAGCAGCAAAGATATTTAGTGTATTAATGTACATTACAGCTGTCCCCATGGGCATAAGATGACTTCCCCCCACCCCCCTTGGGGGAGGCTAGCCATTGGGTGCACCCCCTGTGCCTGACTGGAGTCCCGAGCACTCCCCCTGTCTCCTGTGGCCAGACCCCTGAGCTCTGGCTCCAGCACCAAGCTGCTGGCGGGCCCGAGCCCCAGGCCACCAGGTGGAGCTGAGCCCCCACCAGCTTCAGGGGACATGGGGAGTGAGGGCAGGGCTTTAGGGAGGAGCATGGGCAGGGCCACGGCCTGGGTTTGGGGAGGCTTAGCCTCCCCTGGTCTATGATACTTGTTGCCCATGGCTGTCCCCAACTTTTTCACTTTGCTAAATGGGCAAGTTAGACAGCTGTTGGGGGGAGAATCCGTTCAAAATCACAGGGAAGTCCTTGTAATATGCTACACACAAGATTTTTGTTACAGTGTAGGTCTGGAAGCTGGCACTTGACTCCAGATGTAAACGTCACAGGGTTCTGGAATTAAAGTTTTAACTGGGAGCCCTTTTTGTATTCAATCTATATGCCCAATGTGATCCTGGCCAGATGCTGAACTAGCCTGGAGAGTTTTCTTGTGTTTGATTTTGCTTCCCTTTGCAGGGGACACAGATTGCTGACTTTGTAATATACTGAGGAACCTGTTAATCTAGTAAGAAAAGTAGCGTGAGCCCCTGGTTCAAAACTTGCTTCTGCAAAGAAGCAGGGTGAGATGAGGCCTATCTGTCATAACTGCACAGTTCTATTAGACTAGTCTGGCACAGCTTTAAACAACAAAGGGTTTGAAAAATGTTTTCTAACCAGAGTGTAGCCAGGGCAGTTTCAAACCAGCCTAGGCCCTCAGTAAGGAAGCCTAGAAGGCAAGAAGCAGGATGTGCTTTGTTTAAAGGGACCAAGCAGAATTCCAGTCCTCCTGCTATTGAATCTTCTGCTCAGTTGCAACACTGTGGGAGTTCAGGGCTCCGTAAACAATCCTGAAGATAAGTCCTCCAGTGAGCCATGCAGCAGGGGCAGTGACAGGACAAACTTTCACCACACTACCCAGCCAATACACCTGTGAACTAGTAGCACCCCATCGAAGGATTGGAGAGAAATTCAGTCTCAAGGGCTTCTCTGTTGAGGGGCCAATTAATGTCAGGTGTGGGGGTGTTTTTTTTTTTTTTTTTCAGGTGGGAAGTGGGCTCTTGATTTTATGTCAGGTTTCCTTGAAGCCAACTGAGTTCTGAACAGCTTAACAACTCCTTGCAGACTCCTGACTTTGCATGGACTCCACCATTGGTGCTGATGCAGCAAGCATCATTGTTCTGTTTCTGACTGGTTTGAGGTTTCACAGTATGTAGGTGGCTTCTTTTGGCTGAATTGTCTCTTGTATCATAGAATATCAGGGTTGGAAGGGACCTCAGGAGGTCATCTAGTCCAACCCCCTGCTCAAAGCAGGACCAATTCCCAGTAATTCATCCCAGCCAGAGCTTTGTCAAGCCTGGCCTTTAAAACCTCCAAGGAAGGAGATTCCACCATCTCCCTAGGTAACCCATTCCAGTGCTTCACCACCCTCCTAGTGAAAACGGTTTTCCTAATAGCCAACCTAAGCCTCCCCCACTGTAACTTGAGACCATTACTCCTTGTTCTGTCATCTGCTACCACTGAGAACAGTCTAGATCCATCCTCTTAACTACCTGAAAGGGAGTGTCAAAAAGCAGCTATCAAATCCCCCCTCATTCTTTTCTTCTGCAGACTAAACAATCCCAGTTCCCTCAGCCTCTCCTCATAAGTCATGTGCTCCAGCCCCCTAATCATTTTTGTTGCCCTCCGCTGGACTCTCTCCAATTTTTCCACCTCCTCCTTATAGTGTGGGGCCCAAAACTGGACACAGTACTCCAGAGGAGGCCTCACCAATGTCAAAGGGGAACGATCACGATCTGCTGGCAGCTTATACAGCCCAAAATGCCGTTAGCCTTCTTGGCAACAAGGGCACACTATTGATTCATATCCAGCTTCTTGTCCACTGTAACCCTTAGGTCCCTCTGTATCCTATACCTACCCTCCAGTGTATCTACCACTCCTCCCAGTTTAGTGTCATCTGCAAACTTGCTAAGGGTGCAGTCCATGCCATCCTCCAGATCATTAATGAAGATATTGAACAGGACCGACCCTTGGGGCACTCTGCTTGTACCAGCTGCCAACTAGACATGGAGCCATTGATCGCTACCCGTTGAGCCCAACGATCTAGCCAGCTTTCTATCCACCTTATAGTCATACAATACTGTTTCTGGTCCTGAGTTGGATGAGTGTGCATTTGCAAGCACCTCATTGTATGGGGGAATTTAAAATTCTGTGGTGAAATCCTGCTCCCATTGAAGTCAGTTAAGACAGGATTTCACTCTAAAGTGCTTGTGCACATGATTTGAAGTGTTTTTCACAACCATTTATGGAAAGCAAATACAAAGAGACATGAACGAAGGGACTTAATTTAAAAGTTCAACAAAATATTTTTGGAAGCATGTTTGGAATATTCACCTACTTCTACTAATGATACTGATAAATTACCCATGTATTGGTAGAACCTTAGCATTCATTCCCTGATCACTATGGACGAGCTGGAGAGGAGGTGGGGCAGTCTAATAAGGGTTGTCATGGTTTCAGCCATAATACAGACAAAGAACAGTGTTAGAATGTAATTGGGGAAGAATAATAAGCAAATTTTTTTTTTTTTTGCAAAACTGGTAAAACAGCAATATAGGAACTAATGCATACCCAATAATGTGAGGAAATTGATACAGCAGTTGTAAATTCTACCCCCTTAGGCACAAATCAACATACATTGTTATGCACTGCCCTAAATCCCATTTTAATAACATAGCATTTGCTTTTTAGTGGGAGGGGAAGACCGCTGAGAGACCGTGGTAGAACTGTGTGTACCTTAGAGGCAGTGATGGGGCTGAGACATGTCTGTCCACCTTTGGTGAAGTTACAGGTGACTTGAATGGTGTCTGAAGAACAGCCAAGATTTGGGTCAATCCAGTAAGTACCTGAAGAAAGGGAGCAAGCTGCGATGAGGAAGAATGGGTGAGTGAACCTGTCAGCATTTCCCATGCACGAGATCCAGAAAGGTGTCCGCAGAAGTGATTTTTAATTTCTCTGCATACTGTAAATATGCTAGTCCCCTGCTTTAACTGGCCCTATACATGTATCCCTCTTGCGGCTGGGAGAACTCCCAGGACATGGTTGTGCTGCTTACCATCACCCATCTTCTGTTCACAGTTCATGAGGTCTCGACAGATGCGTGCAGGGTTCTCCTTGGTTCCCAGGGGTCTTTTGATGCTCTGGATGAGGTTGCTGAGGTAGTGTAGAGTCTTAAAGATCTCTCCTTCCTGGTCTAGCATCAGAAGGTCTGAATGTTGATAGCTCTGCTGTGGAAGAGAGAAGATGGCAGTTAGGCACTGACTGTTGAGCTTGACAGAACTGCTGCAGTTTGAGAATCCCCCACAAACAAATGCTGCCTTGGAAAGATACAGCATCAGAACCCATAACCATGGTAACTGATCCCTTTGTATTCTTGAGAAAAACACCACAGGCAAAAGGCATAGTCAGTAATGGAAGTGACCAGTGCCACTCTGTCCAAACAGTCCTAGCTACCTGTTTTCAATTGGGAACTTTCCCACATGCACACTATAAAGAAGGAAGCATGACTGACACTAGATGGTCCCAGCTATTCATCACTGTTCCCCAAAAGAGAGAAGCAAAACATTAAGAGGGCAGAAGCCCCCCTCCAGATTCTATTCAGAGAGCACAAGCATTCTCTGATGGCAGCCCAATCCAGTCCTGGCAATAACGTGCATTGGCTAAAGTTTTGCAATACTACTTTACGATGGGGATGATGCCTCCCCACCTTTTTCCAACAGCAGAACAGGAGCATTCTAGGTCTTGGAACTGATGGGGGGCCTTAAACATATTCGTCTGTTCTCAGTGTGAACAGTGGGGTTCTTTAGAAAAGAAGCAATGCATTTGTAGTCTAGAGCACACCTCTTCCTGAATAGAAACATTTTGAATGCAGCTCAGATTGAGAGCCCTTTAAATGATCAAGAGAGACTGGACATCTCATTGAAAAGAGGTGTGAGAAAGGAAAGGTTAAGGGTTGCACAAGATTAACAAAGCAAAGCCTAATCCTGCTGTCCTTATACAGGCAAAATTCCTACTGAAGTCAACTGAGTAAGAACCATGCATTCAGGCTTTGTGTTATATACTGGCAGAGGGATAGGATCATGGAAGGCAATTGGGAAGATGGAATTGCTTTACATAAAAAGAGCAGGCAAGATGGCATGAAAGGCTGTTTCCCCTCCTTAGGATTACACAGTGCAGCACTCTGCATCTGTATCAAAGCTTGGTAAGTTGAAAAGCATGCTGGTACCTCTGTAGACTTGAGTGCAGTGTTCGAGTCCATCATTGTCTGGAATGCTGCACCAAAGCCATCCTGCTGCTGGTGGAGGAAAATATGATAATGGCATTTTAGGAGATCATTAGACCAATCTATAACAGGAGATGAGTGCCCTTGGCACAAGCAGTACATGTTTCTCTATATCTAGGTGCCAGATACAAGCAATATCCTGCTAGAATGGTATCTTCTGCTCAGTCCATGTAGGGGGGGGGATGTTCTAGGGGATATCAGCTTGGCAAAGCAGGGTACTTGAGAGTTTCTGAGCTCTGCATATGTTCACATGTGCATATCACAACTTCACTCACTATCAACAATAACAAATCTATTGCATAGAATAAAACCCAGCAACTTACAAATGAAGCTGGAATTCTTGTTGGCCCCTAGAAACCAAAAGAAAAAACGTAACTGACTGATTTTTATGATCAATGCACAATATTGTCAAAGAATTTCTGATTCCCCTTTTGAGATTATCCCTCTTTCCTGTGGGGTCCTCACTACAGAGGGGAGAGTAGCAGCAACATTATTTCCTATATTGCACTTTAGAGCTACAAATCTCCAAGTGCTTTACAGCCATTAGTTCATTCAGACATGTAAACTCCCTGTGAAGTAATTTATTTTTACAGGAGAAGTCAAAGTGTAATTTCCAAATGAGTGAACAGTCTCTTTGGATAGGGCCTAGTCACTTTCAATAAATAATATGGTTCATCATCCTCTGAACCCTTTCCCGATGTACATACCGGAGGCCCGGGGAGTCCTCGTGGGCCTGGGGGACCCTAAAGAGAAAAGCATCAGTGAGTAAAACGCCAGCAGTGAAATTATTCATCCCTGTATCCCAGAAAAAGATGAGCCCCCTCCCATATCTATTCTCTCCTAAAAATCTTCCAGCTCTTCAACATATTAGTGTCCTCCATCTGAACCCTTTGTGGGGACAGGCGCTGGCCATATCTACCCACAGTGCAGCTTTTTACTATGCTATATTGTCTCCTAATGTAGCTCTCATGCTTTTTTCATCCTTAGTCTCAGCCATCCTTAGTGGCACGTGGCTGCACCTCTCTGGTCCCATGCCATCCCCCCATTTTTTAAATTTTTTTAAAAACTTTCCCTACTGTCCATAGTTCCTCTCACTCCCTCCTAACTTTGCAGCACCTGATTTTGCAGCACATCAGTTTATTCAAGCAAGGATAATGACAGCCAGAAAACAGTTGTCTGAAATACTCACCCTTGGACCTTGCAAACCCTGCAGAAGAAAATCAGGAGGAGTTTGTCAAAAGATTGCATGCCTCTAATGTAGTGTCTTTCATCCCAAGGGTTCCCAGTATGGTTTAGAAGCTATATCAAAATGCAGCCCCATTCGAGGGCAGCAGGAAACCTGGGCCCAGCATAGTGCACAGCAATAGTGGGAAGGGAAATTATGGTAAAGGATATTGAGGCAGAATCCCCAGTTATTTGAAAAGGGCCTTGGGATCTTTAATGTCTATGCAGTGCGGAAAGGGACATCTTTCTATAAAAGTCTCCTCTGAAAAATGCACACACAGTAAAACTGCATGAAACTCACTGTATCTATCTTGGAAGGATGAAAGGCTGAGTTAGTTTTGCTCCCTCTTATTCCACCTGTCTGGTATCCTCTGTCTACCCAATCTGAGAACAGGCTCCTATGCAGCTGCGTACCTGAAGGATTCTGGAAGAGCACTTACCGTTTCACCACGGCTGCCTTTGTCTCCTTTGGGACCCTATTTAAAGAACCACACAGAACGTGATTAGAATCAGGCAGGCTTCTAATAAGAGTAATCATCATGTTGAGGGTTTGACATGTTTTGGTGAAAAACTCTCTGCATGTGGCCCAACTGTATCTCTAAACAAAACATGGCTGGTTGTCTTACTTGTTTCCCTTCTTTGGGGAAAAAAGTAGCTAGTGTTATTGAAAGTTTCACAGATTACAAGTGAACAGAAAGGAATGTTTATAAACTTCCAGGCTGAAGTATGGCTAAACGTATGCATGGCAAGGGAGCAGCCTCTTTGTAACCGATACAGCACCTCTGGTGCATATATGCTGTTTGGTGTCAGAGAGTTGCAAAGTGTGTACTTGTTCTGAACCCCACCTGCTGATTAGGGTTTTACATATTTCCTTCCCTGGGACATCTAATTCAGCTCATCCCTCCTCACTTTTAAAACTAATGGACTAATCCTTGTATTTTCCCATAGATTTTTTTCATCTTTATCAACATCAGTTCCTGTGTGCAGTTGGTTCTCTGCCCCCCCCCCTCTTATTTTATTATGCCATTTTATTTGATTTTGAAAGATTTTATTCTTTATTTTTAGAAAGTTTTGACTGAGTGCCCCCTTTTGGATTTTAGGAGTTGGGGTAGGAATAGGAGTCCTGGGCCAGGTCTTCAGAAATGCTCAGAAACTAATATTTCCCATTGTGATACTTGGCCAAATTTTCAGAGGAGCTCAGCACATTTGGTGCTAAACTCTTGAAAATCTCACTTCTTGCTGAGGTACCTAAATGTGAGAGGAGTTCTTTTCCAAAGCCAGCTCCACAGCTTATAAATAAAATATATCATCCTTAACGGTCTAATCCTTCCCACCTCAAACCCCTACTTAAATATGGCTGTTGCTAATTTATAAACTAAGAATTCCCACTACCCCTGTGACTGCAGCACTTTTGTTGGCTTATTTTATAAAAATAAACTTTTTTTGCCCCGTTAATTCAGATGAGGTTTAGTTCTGCACTTCTATAGAGCTAGTAAGTGAAATTCAGAGACTTCTGAGGAAGCAGCAAGTACTGGTCTAAATACTCGCAATCATTATGGGCAGAGAAAAGACACACTTACTGAGCTTCCTGTGGGACCCAGAATTCCAAACGGCCCAATAATACCTTCCTTTCCCTAAAACAGAAAGCAAGAAAAAGACATTTATGAACTGGGGTTTAGGGAACGGAAGTCATTTCTTACCAAACTAGACCTCTTGAATATCACAGGGCTCCATACCCAGTACAAAGATATAGTGATTTCCCGTTCTTGCCCCCTTTAAGGATGCTGGAGTTGCCTTTTCATTCCTAACAGCTGAATCAGAGACATTTTAAAGGACAACTTCTGCTGTGTTGAGAGCCCCAGAGTTTAAGGAGCATCTCTGGGATCTCATACATTTTCAAAAAGTGTCTTCCTGGTTTCCTTTTCCTCAGAAATCAATCCCAGCAGTGGGAACTAACTTATTGTATCCATGGAATAGGCATTCACAGCCCAGAACTCCTGTCCTCCTTCCACCATAAAGCTCTTGAAGTGCAGGTTGCTACTGCCATTACTTCAGTGCACTGTTAATGAATTCACTACATGGAGTATGTAAAATAAGACCTGACTGGACAATGAGACCATATATTTGGGAAGTGTTTTATTAGACAGTTGAGAGTCCTCATGGTGGGGAATCTCTACTGGAGACTAGCAGCATTGTAAAAAATTGCCTTCCGGGTAACATAGCATGCCGGACACAGCTAATTTAAAACCTCTATTTACATTGAAATTCATCCTAGTGACTTAAGGGGACAACAATAATTAGTTGCTTAACTGCAGTTTTCTAGTAAAGGGGGAGTAGAATTGTGTTTGGGATAGTTAGAATGTGGTGTTGAGACCAAAGGTTGTCAAATAAGGGTGGCGTAGTATCTTGTACATGTGTTACTGTATGACCCAGCTGAACTGCAGCTTCTGATTAGTGTGTATGTCAAATGTGCTGTGTTAAAGTCCGCTTTAGTCCTCCTTTTTGAGCAGCTCAGGGTTTGGCCCACAGCCTGTCCTGAGAAAAAACAGCAGATGGGTGGGGGGGAGACGGGGGACAAGAAAGTTCTAAACTTAGAATAAAGTTCAAAGAACTCACCATAAGACCCGGTGGTCCCCGTGGGCCCTGAATTCCTTTGAATCCAAGGTTTCCTGGTGGTCCCTGTAGATAAAAGTCAGATATAAATCTTGAAAGACCCTCAACAGATGCACACAAGGTGTGTTTCTTTGCTTACTACTCTGGAATAAAGACAAAAAGTATGTAAGTCCTGATTTTTTTTTTAAACTGTGGGCCTACTCCCATGTTCTGAAAATTCCCCTCCTCCCCCCACATTCTCTAGAAAGCAGGATGGTCCTTTTTCTTTAGTAACTTAGATCTAAGGTCACAGGAGATGTTCAGATAAAACGGGTGTAAAACCTACATAAGGGCACACAACACCCGTGTCACCCAGCAGGGTCTTTTGATAGGATAACTATAGATGATGAAGATGGGAGTCTCTTCTGACAGAGCAAAGGCAATAGAGACATTCATGAATCAAAAAAACAGAGGGGATTAATGTTCCATCCCACCATCCATCCTGGTGGGAATATGAGCTCCACCAAGATGACTGTAACTTTAGTGTTTTAGGGATGATTTTAGAAGTTGAGTGTGGCTCAAACAGCTAAAAAGAAGTAAACTCAAGTAATTAGGAATCATCATTTGGGTACAGTAGTTTCTGGAGAGGCACCTGTAAAGAAATTTGCTGCCAGTCTGCATTGGATCTCCAAGAAGCACATGGCTGTTCCCAGTAATCCATCTACCACAGTAAAGTGAGAAACAGAATGTCTGCTTTATACAGACACTGTAGAGCCCATGAGATACAAAGAAGTGTCTTACCTTTGGCCCAAACATGCCTGCAATCCCTGGAAATCCTGACTCGCCAAAGTCCCCCTGGAAATAACAGCCAAGCAAAGACAAATGAAAGAGCAACCAAGAGCAATACATTTGATCTTAAATGGCTTATCACCAAAAGGTTCCTGACACTTAGGTTGAAAAATACTTATGGATGTTTCTATTTCCCTCTCTCTAAGCCTGGAATTATGAAGACTTGGAAAGGAAATCAGCTGTTCTGGGAAAGAGAATTTGAGATCTTCCCATGTGGTTGAATTAAGATATTAGCATAGTCTCTCCTCCCCGCTGCCAAGTTGGTAGAAGGTGTAATAAGGTACAGCTTGTGAGTTTGGGCCATGGTCAGGGGAGAGGAGTGTCTGCTCCATGAGCTGTCCTTAAAGGTCTCTACGGCCCATACCTTTGCACAGCTTCAGACACTGATAACTGTCAAATGAAAACGCTGGTTTGCTTTTTAATACAAACTAAGCCAAGCTGACTCCTCATGAAGGCCCATTTCAAGCTGCAGTCGTTTTGTCTGTCGAAAAGTATGTGCTTAGAACTTTAAAAACCAGGAAACAAATATTTTTTCAACTCTTGCCCATTTCAAATATGCCTCCAAGGATTATCGCTCACATTTTCAAGGAAAAAAAAATCACCTTTGAACAGTTAGGGTGTGTGATCCAAACTTGGATTAACACATAATGGACACTGTCATAATACATGTAACCAGTAATAAAAATGGAAGAAACACAAATCTGCATGTGAACACCCTCATTTCTATATTTTGAGATTCAAGCTCTTTGGTAGCAATAGACTAACTGAATATCAACATGCAAAGTGACTGAGGAATGGTTAGGAAAAGATTAGGACAAAAATATAAGCACGATGACTCTAGAATCCTAGTAATAAAGGAGATGGAAACATGTCTTGTTCAGCCCAGTTGTAAAATGATTTAGGTGATGAGGATTCCACCACTTCTCTCACAAGGTGATTCCAGAGTCTAATAGACCTTGCTGGTAGGAAGCTTTTCCTGCCATGGTAGTGAGAAATTTCTTGGCAAGCCAAGGCCTGTTTGAAATCTGTAGAGTACAAGAAGCTTTCCAAGGATACAAAAAACCTTAACTATCCGTTTATGGATCCTGGAAAGGAAACCTACTGCTGCTGCTCCCACAGTAGGAGAATCTCTCTCCATGGAGTGGCTGGCAGCACAAATAAATGCAAAGCAAGAAGGGATCTAGAGGAAAAGGAGATGTGTACTAAGTTACAGGAACATCTTATCCAAGAGGCCTGGATAAATATTTATGTAACAACCTCCAGGAATGAATATTGGGTACATGAATCTGCCACTCATATACACAAAAAGGACATAATGGGACTCAAATGGACATTGCTTCTTGAGCCAGGAGCCTATGACCTCCTTGGCCACTTAGACTCTTCTTCTAGGATGGTGGTGCATGCAGCATACTAGTCTCTCACACTCTCTTAAAGAGTTGCACTGCCCTTGGAGTGAAGGAAGACAACTCACCCATTCCAGAGGAGAATGGGGTCCAACACTGGCATAGAGAGATATAAACCTAATCTGAACACATTGCTAGGTGCTTAACTGCACTGATGATCTCATTGGTTGTGATGCTTGGTCTATCTTGGAAGGGGAACAAACCGGCCAGCATGCATACATATTTCAAACAGCTGAAGATCCCATTGGCTGCAAAGACAAACTGACGTTGAGCAGACAGAGTGTACAATAAGAGATTTAATGTGGTCTCTTTTTAGGGGATCTCTATATTAGGGAGAGTAAGGGATGCAAAAGTAGGTAGTAAGTGCTGACGGTGCTCTTTACTGTACCAGGCACAGCAGGGTTATTATTTCTGCCCCAAGGCATTTACCGTCTAAACTATTAAAACCCCCAATATAGCATCAGCCTTCTGCCTGATGCAAAGAGGTAGGCCAGGCAATCTTACAAGTGCAATACGTAAAAACCACAAGCAGCAGCAGCCTGGTTTAGTAATGGGGGGTGCGCACATTTCATTTCCTTTGCTGAGGCTGGTCAGTTGTATGGCTCTCAGGGACACCAATCACTTGATTCTCATGGGGCATGTCAGCACAGCAGCTGGGAGCCATAAATACCAGTGTTATACATGCACTAGCTGCGGTCATACTAGTGCCTAAAAATAGCAGTGTAGCTGCAGTGGGATGGGCAGTGACTTCAGTTGCTCAAGTACAATCCCACTCAGCCCCATAGGTACATACCTGGGTGGCCAGCCTGAACTGCTACCTTGGGCGCTGCTACTCTTAGGCACTAGCTCAAACAGAGCTAGTGTATGTTTGTCTGTCTGCATTGGGAATTACAGCTCTCAGCTGCTTTGTAGATAATACCCTCTGACAATGCTCTTGGCTCTGGACTTACCACTACACTACCATTGTTACCACACCAGGAGATATCCTTATTGCTAAGTACTGCTCCTAAATCTCTTGCTCTACCAAATGCAGGCTGCAAGGGTTCCTTTTATACCTTTCTTATCCTGGGTCAGCTTACTCATCGCTAATTCCTAGAGGTAGGGATGCTGTGTGTAGTAGGACAGACACTAAGGACTGTAATACAAAGTAATGGCTGCAGGGTGTGTAACATTCAAATTGTGATTGACAAGGATTCATTTGAGTGGGTGCAAATGAAAGTGTGATTGAGTGGAATGAGCTTGGTAGTGCTAGTGGGCCCCTGTCTGACATTAAAGAGCGCCAATACTGAAGCAGCAGGTCTGTATTGACATGTAATTGCACCTGTTCAGTGCAGCTGCTCAGTACATGATGCCATTCCAATCTCACGTTTGTGAACTCCAAACTTGCACAAAGTTCACTATTTAGAAGAGAAACATGCAGTGACGTGCACAGAGTTCCACACCCGCCGGGCCTTGGGAAGCGTGCACGGAGATTGTGTATCTGTGCTACAGAAATGCATGCAGTAGAGCATCCCAGGACTCCACCTCCTATGCACTGCTGGGACTCTGAGCCACCTCTTGCAGGTAGGAGAACTACAGTAAGACATGATCATTTAAATTAACACAACTCACCGGCTGTCCTTTGGGTCCTGGATCTCCTGGGCTTCCTGGGAGCCCCATTCCTCCTTGTGTACCCCGTTTCCCTGTTGGGCCAGTCTGCCCAGGCAATCCTCTTTCACCCTACAAAGAACACAGAATTAAAATCATTCCAGTGGATCAGAGATTAAATATAAAAACATACCCTGACATTGGCCATTTCTATTGCATGACAAGGTGAAAAAATAAGGCCTACGGGGGTAGGGGATGTGACTTCATCTATGTATCACACAGGGCTGGGTTCTTACAAGATGTATAGCATAAAGCCAGTAATGGACACCAACGTGTTCCTAGAGGTAGTTCACCGAGATCTGCAGTACAACGTGTGTCGCAATGTAGCGTTTGAGGGGTAAGATTCATGCTTCCCCTCATTTACACCCTTGCAGGCCTGCTTGCCCTGCCCCACTCAATTTCTCAGTCTCTTCTCTGAACAAGGCTGGCGACAGATGATTAGCATTTTAGATGGATTAAAGGAATTCCAAGGTTTCAGTTCAGTAACTTTAATCCAAAAGTTACAAAGCTAACATTTGCCCTGAAACCGACTTCCCAAGTCAAAGACAACAAAGGGGCGTCCAAGACCCAGCATCTCAACTCCTTCCCCCTCCCCCTGACCTTGCAACGCTCCAGTGATAAAGGCTCAAGTATCAATCAGTGGTGACAGCCTGTTATTTCTACCAAGGCAGCTGGGGGGCAGTAAGTGACAACTTAATGGTAATGTGTTAAATGAGTATAATTTGATTCAAATTCTTCTGGCCTCTCCAAACCCAGCTGGAATCTCTCTATTTACAGTCCCTTTTTACAAATGGCTAAATCATTACTGGGTCTGCTTTGTATCCTGTGATCCACGTGGGATGGGGCAAGAACCAGTGAGAAATCTAGGAGTCACTAAACAAGCCTTTCACTGCTTCCTCTGGCTCAGAACGGTGCCCCAAACCATACCAGTTCCAGCAGTTCAAGCCCTGTTGGTGCTAGCTGAAAACCTAGCAGTGAGAGTTTCTTCCCAGTAGTGCCTGCTAAGACACTACCAGTACAGACTTCCAAGGATCCAAGACCTTCCCAGAGGAGGTGCCTGGTCATGCTTGCTAGGAGTCTAGCAGTCTGAGCTTCCTAAAAGCAATGTGGGCCAGGACAGGCTGTGTGAGCTTCCTTGCCACCTTCCCAAGTTCACACTTGTTTTAGCAAACAAACAAACAAATAAAAACCGACCCCGTACCACGGTGAGGTGGAAACTGACCTTAAATCCTGGTGGCCCCTGTGCTCCGGGGAGACCAGGTATGCCGGGGTTCCCTCGTTTTCCCGAAATCCCTGTTGTGCCTTCTTCCCCATCATCTCCCTGTTCTCCCTATAAAATAAGTCCAGGAGAGAATACAGAGAAAGTCACCTTATCCTTCTGGGCATGCTTAGGGTTACCATTCGTCCGGATTTACCCGGACATGTCCTCCTTTTTGTGCTAAAAATAGCTTCCGGGGGGAATTTGTAAAGCACTCACAATGTCCGGGATTTCCCCCCCGCAGAGCAGAGCGAGCGGCTGGGAGGGCTGCAGGGAAGTCCCGGGCTGGACTCAGGAGCAGCTGTAGAGGAGCCGGATCCACCCTGCATTCTGAGCCGGCAGCTCCCTTGCAGCCCAGTCCGGCAGCACTGTGCAGGGCCAGACCGGGTTTTGTTGTGCAGGGCCAGGGACCGGGTTTTGTTGTGCTGGGGAGCTCAGCCACGTGTCCGGCTCGGCTGCACAGAGCCCAACACTCTGTTCTGAGCAGCAGGGTAAGGAGGTCAGGGGGCAGGAAGGTTCTGGAGGTGGCAGTCAAGAAACGGGGGGGGCTTTTTGGGGGGAGTGGAGAAAGTTTTGGGTAGTCAGGGTACAGGTAGGGGGTAGGGTCCTGGGGGGCAGTTGGGGGGGGGTCTTAGGAGGGGGCAGTTAGGGGACAAGGAACAGGGAGTCTTAGGTAGGGGGTGGGGTTCTGGAGGGCAGTTAGGAGCAGGGGTCCCAGGAGGGGGCAGTCAGGGGACAAGGAGCAGGGGGGGGAGTGTTTGGGAGTTCTGGGGGGGGCTGTCAGGTGGCAGGGGTGGGGAGATGGATCGGAGCAGTCAGGGGACAGGGAGCAGAGGGGTTTAGATGGGTTGGGAGTTCTGGGGGGGGGCTGTCAGGGGGTGGGGAGTGGTTGGATGGGGCGTGGGAGTCCCAGGGGTCTGTCTGGGGGTGGGGGTGTGGATAAGGGTTGGGGCAGTCAGGGGACAAGAGGCAGGGAGGCTTAGATAGGGAGTGGAGTCCTGGGGGGCAGTTAGGGGCAGGGGTCCCAGGAGGGGGCAGTCAGGGGACAAGGAATGGGGGGAGGGTTGGGGGTTCTGGGGGGGCGGGAAGTGGGAGGGGCAGGGGCGGGGCTAGGGCGGGGCTCCTCCCGTCCTCTTTTTTTCTTGCTGAAATATGGTAACCCTAGGCATGCTCGCCCCTTTGAAAAGGCAGCCAGAGCAGCGTGACTACAGTTACACTGGGTGGGCGTGGCTGGCATGGCGTGCATTTATGAATGGCTGTGTGAGCATGCGCATATGCACAGGATTTCACAGCACATGGATCTACGCCTACAAGAGCCTGTTTGTCTGGCCGAGAGAGTCACTTTACTTACACACTCGTCCACATGGAGACATCTGCCTGGGTTTGTATGTGTGAAGTCTGTGCAGTGGTGTACGTGGCCCACTCTGTGCATACAAGATAGCATGGCTATAGCAGTGGGTGTGTCAATTTCTACTGCTTTATCCTTTGCTCTTCCCTCCTCTGGGGTGGTGTTTGCTTAAGGTGTCCCAATAGAAGTGTTTCAAACTTACCTGCAGCCCAGCTGTGCCATCCTTCCCAGGAACTCCGTCCACTCCAGGAGAACCCTCCTGACCCTGCCTTCCCACTACTCCCCTAGGACCAGGTAACCCAACAGGACCCTACAAACACAAAAAAATTAGTGACTGAAGTGTTGGGGATGCCAGGGACTCATAAAAGGAAAGGCTGAATTTTCACCTACCGGCGAGCCTCTGCTGCCAGCTTCACCCCATTGCCCTTGCTTTCCTTTTTGACCCTTAAAGCAAAAAAAAAAAAAAAAAAAAAAAAAAAAAGAAATAATTCTAGTATGGTCCCACCTGGGAAGCCCATTTTGGCCCATGCAATGGAGAGCAGTTTAAAAAGGAGACATCTGAGGTCAGTTGCTACAGGAGAAGGAGATGAATTATTATTTGGTTTTATTACAAGTGGTTCTCTAAGAGTTTCTGGGTTATCTGCTTTAGAGGACAGGAATGAATAGCCAGAAGGAAAGTCCCTACATTTTCCTAATACAGAACAGATGAGGACAAATAAAGCAGGAGGATGAATTTGAGAGAGAACTCCACAGCACTGGCATGCATTACAACGAGATGCTCAAAAATCATCCCATTCATCATTCCTTGGCAGCATCATGGAAAACCAACCACCAAGCCTTCTTCGGGGGACTCAGATAGGGAAGGTCTTATGCTGGTCTCTGATAGCTTAAAGAGAGTTTCCCCCCGTCCTGGAGAGTTGGAGGTAAACGCTTCCTATGGCTAAAATCTGTAATGCTGATTTGCCAATAAGGGGAGGGGAAGTGTCAAAGCAGCAAGTATGTGGACCTGATTATTAGCTAGGAACAAGGATTAACTCCTGCAATATGAACGGAACACTTGGCCTCATCACCTTTGCTAGAATTCAGAAGCTTTGAAGCTCTGTCATGTGCGAACACATTTTTAAAAAATAAACCAAGTGTTCCGCGTATCACTTCTCCATCTGCAGACAAGTCTCTGAAAACTGGCCAACTGTGTGGAACAAGAGCTACTGTTACTCATTAGATCCATGGGCAGTTCCAGATCTACTATGGGTGATAGGGTGTGTCTTTCTTTGAATGCAGTGGCTGGTTAACTCTTTGTTAAAATCACCTATTGTAGATTAGTCTACTTGGCATTATGCCAATTCCCATATCTTGCAGGATGGAATGTGAATTAGCTGAGTATTGAGGTCATGCACTTAAATTTGGGCAAAAGAAGTCTCTGGTGGTTAACGGATTGGGAAGCTGTAGAAATAGACAGGAAAGTAGAAGTAGATATTGGTATAAATTCAGTTCAGATAGAACCACATGCAGTGGATTCTCTTCGTTGCGGGGGGAGCAGTTAGAGGGAATGACCCTTCTGAGAAGCAGGAAAAATGGAGAATTGTATGGATAATGGACTCTGGATTTGGAAGGTTTTAAGCCAGAAAAGTTTTATGGTTGAAACCCAGCTAGCGAGACACACACTTGCCTGGTTCAGATTTCCCCCAGGGGCAGACATGCCGATTGTGGTCCAGAGAGGCAGAAACTGATGTGGCGTGGGAAAGAGGGACCACACCAGGGTCCCAAGGCATGTAACTAAGGACCTGCCGGGGATTCATCCACAATGCTAGTACTGTAATTCTCTTGATCTTCTCCAGCCCCAGGAAGCCAACAAACTAATGGGTTTGGACACACAAATCAATATTTACAGCCCTCCTACTGGGTTCTCCATGGTCATTTCCAGCCACAGATCAATGAACAAGCCACATACTCTTGGAAAAACCGTGACAGTTCTGATTTCACTTCAGCTTTAAGCTTTGGATGCCATAAATCCACCCCCTGAAACCTACCTCTTCACCTTTGGATCCCTTTGGCCCTGGCTGGCCTGGTGGTCCAGAATCCCCCTAGAAAAAATGACAAAGAAAATCTGTTTGAAATACTTTTCTGGCAGCATCTTGCATGAAGTATAAAGAGCAGCATTTGCTGTGTCCCGTACAGCACTGACCATACGGAATCAATTACTGGGAGCAGCCTTTGCTCTCACAGCCCTCCTGGGGAATGAGGAGTAAGAGACCATCTCCAGAGACTGTTTAACAGGGTGTCATTTTGGAGAAGCAGCATTGTCTCCTTCTTGCTTGGGATAACTGTTTGACTTTGAGATCCACAATAAAGAGCAGGTAAAGGATCAGGCCCCTCAATGAAGAGAGTTACAGCTCTGGTTTTTAAAGCAGATCCAGTAGTTTTTGCAGCAAATACCATGATGATGCTTATGGTATTTGCCTCCTTCTCTCTCCTGAGCCCCAATCCCTCTCTTGAATCTAGATTTCAGATGTCTCAAAGCCAGCTACGAAGGGGAGAGGAAGAGAGATAAGGAAATTGATCACCCTTTCAGAAATCTGTAACATTCCCTTCCCCGTCACACATATGCACCCTCCCCTCTTCCTATTCTGATTTTAGTGGATTTTGCTGATGGCAAAGCAGCAGGATGTGTATTCTCTAACCATGAGACACCCTGGACTTATTCCAAAGAAGATGTAGCAGGTTATTGCCTGTCTGCAGATCTCTCTCATTGTAGTTTCTAATTGTCGGCTGTTTCTGATCCTCCTGTTTCTATATCTCCTTCTCCAGAGCTGCCTGCTTCTGTTGATTATCTTGAGGCAATTCAGAGGCTAGAATCAAAGAGCTATGAAGGGCAAATGGATCACCTACCCCCTTCTAATCATGTCACAGATCACTGAGATTTGGACTTAAGAAAAACTCTTTCTGTAGCCTCACAAAGAATGGAAGTCATTTCAAATTTGACTGACACTGTCTAATATGTTTTAGTATGTTTCTGCACTCCAGGGTTTACAGCTCTGATTGGAGAGAGGAGAGAAACCAGATGATAAGCTGATTTTCAGGAGTGGTATTCATTGAAGCTTTGAGCAGATTCAGCTCAGGAACTAGACTAAGCCTAGATAGTACAAACAGTATGAATGTCTTTGGGGATCTGTTACATGTATGTACTTTGAAGATCTGCACAGCATCTCAAATTTCTATTAAACAGCCTTATACTACTATGCGAGTCTGCGTAACAATAAGAGCAATATGGCGGGGATATCAAAACAGCATTGACATGAAAGAAACTTGCCGATACTCCATCTATGTTCACCCCACTGACATTCTGGCCACTTCTCTCGAGCTGGAACGCTTTTGCATTATTTGTTTACAACTGAATAATATATTCACGTTTGAAATTGCACTTAGAAATGAGGAGACATGGGAGCACCCAATGCTGTGTGTAGGGCAGAGTGTTCTACACTGGGTAGAACGTGAAGTGATTGTTTTATTTCATAACCCCCCTTTGAAGAACACCCTAATGAATGCATCTACGAGCGGTGTAAACATAACGGAGCAGAACCTCGGCAGATGTAAATTGACAAAGCTCCATAGACTTCATTGAAGTGATGCTGCGTTAAATCAGCTAAGGATCTGGCCAGAGGGATCTGATGCATGGTTTGTTACTACGGTCCCCACTGTTGTTTATGGAATGATTAACGGCGAGACAGCCAAGCCAATGTTTAGAGCTTATTTTTCAAAACTTGAGAACATCAGGGCTGAGTGCAAAAACACCTGGGCACTTGCATGTCTAATTTACAGGCCACAATTACCATCATTGTATGCAAAAACTCTAGTACTTGAGCATGAAAATACCTGGTCAGTGGTTTGACCGATCATTTGCGTGTGCGCACAATCACAGTATCTGCATGTACAAAGTCGGTGCATTTACACACAGTCCCCAGAAGTTCGGGTTTTAAAAATCAGGCCTTAATTTTTTAACGGATTTTAGTCTTCATTAAACATGCCGGACTGAGAGCAGGTACAACATGGGCAGCAGCAGGACAAACGTATCTCACGTTGCCCCTCCAATGGCCCTCAGCTTACCTGGATGGGCCTCTGTAGGAGTGAGCGGGGACCCAATCAATCTATGGCCTCTGCTGAGACTGCCAACGAGGGGTGGGGGTCTACTGTGATTTATGCAATATGGACATTTGTCCAGTGGGAACTGGACAAAGACCCAATTCATTCTTATCTAGTCCAGATACGTGGAAAGCATTTCACACAGGTCACCAAACAGCAGTCCCATCTGAATCACTCTGGGTCACTACTGACAAGTTCTGGATTCAGACTTGTGACTTCCAGGTGAATGCCCCCATATTAATATAATCATATTACATTACAAATCTCCCAAGCTTTCCCATCCTCTTTTAATCATTAAAAATGTCTGGTAAAACAGGTCTAGTGTCACAAGATTTGAATATGGGAAGTTGCTGCTGTCTCCTCCCCCACTTGTTTTATAGGAAAAATAAAATATACCATGTACATACTTTGATTACACCTTCAGGAACCATAAATTTTATAGCTATAGATATTCCTAAAAACCCCACTGAACCCTGGCATATGGAAATGCACATACAGGCGAGTCTCATCTTACGCTGGGGTTATGTTCCGCTGTCAGTGCGTAAAGCAAAAATCGCGTATAGTCAAAATTACATTTAGTGTAATGGCGGGCGGAATCACCCGCACTAAAGGTACAGTATTTAAATTATTTCTCTCTTTTTGGGATTTTTTTTGGTTTTGCTGACCGCGCAAAGCTGAATTCGCGCATGTTAAATGCGCGTAAGATGAGACTCACCTGTATTGTAGTTTGTAGCTCACTGTGCATTTCTTCTAACCCCCTTTCCCATGCTGCTCCCCCGTTCTATCTCCATTTGTCACATACACAGAGTAAGATCAGATTAAAATCAATCAATTAATAAAATAAAATAAAATAGAGTCTTACAGGTAGACCTTGCTGTCCAGCTTTTCCTCTGTCCCCGTCAAGTCCTTCCTGACCCTTAAATAAATGAGAGTGCGCATGTTAGTTTATTTTATGGATTTTCTTTCACAGCATACAGTGTGCTACTGGGGGATAATGGGTGGTGGGAGAATACGCACACAGTTGTATTCTGCCAATGCCGGGAAGGCAAAGTATATGGGTGGAGCTATGCAGATGAATGTATCACAGGGAAGCTTTTCTTGGGCAAAAGGACCTTCCTCAAGCTAAACTCCTACCTCCTCCAATTCCTTCCCAACTCAGATTTCCCCTCTGCGAGATCATTTCTGACTCTGAACACTCCCTCTCCTCTCTCCCCCCTCTGATCGGGAACAGCCTCCCTGTATCTCTACCTCAATGATTTTCTCATCTGAAAACATCTCCTCTCCCTTGTCTAGATCACTTTCTTTCTCTCAGCATTATTATATAGCTCTGCTATTCTGTATTTAGTTTTATGTAGTATTATATAGCTCGGTACTCATACTGTATGATAGACACTGTACAAATTGTCTGAACCCTGTAATGCTAGTTGATACATTCTGTACTTACTGTAATGTAAGATGTAATACCATCTTTTAAAAAGCGGGTAGGTGGTAAGTAGACATGGCCTCTTGTACATTCTTAGAGAAACAGACATCTTGGATTAACTGAACTAGATAACTGTTCTAAGTATAATGTACACTCTTTCAGGGATATTCATAGGAAACAGGCAGCTAAGAGTTATAACTAGCTATTATGTCACAATTTAAGCAGGAAACAGAGCTTACCTAATGCATCCATAAACACACATTGCATTAGTTTAACTAAACAATTGATTACTGATGCCCCATAGAAAGACTACAGTGAGTAGCATTTCTCTGGGGACTCGTGGACAGACATTTGGAGATGACAAATAAGAGAGTTTGGTACATTTTTGTAATTAATCATTCTCACTGACTGCTTCTGCAGTGAGGCAAGATCTAATCCTATGAGATTCTTTTCAGACCAGCTCCAGTCAATCATGTTGAGAAGCTACTGACAGAGGGACTGGAAGACGCTACAAAAACAAGACAGGAGTAAGGGGGACTCATTCATAAATCTGGTCTTGGCTGAGAGAGCCCACAGCTAACTGAAAAGATTTTGGAAACTCCCAATCCACTAAGTTAATAGGGATCCCCTTGAAAGCATCTAGCCTTGTGCCAGCAGCTACAAACCAACAGTCTCAGCTCTCACACAACATCATCATGACCTAGCTGTCGTGTGAGCTATTTCAACAAAGCCTTCTGAGCATGTTCCCCAGACCCCATGATATTTCCTCTGGATTTAAGTCACTGATAAGAAGGTCCTGCTCATTCTCTCAGCCTTGCAAGCTCAGCTCAGATGTGTGACATTGTGGGATGCTGGTCCTGATGCTATCCGGTCTTTTCTTTGCCTTCAGCAACTGCTCTTTCACTTTAAGGAAAGAGATCTGAATCATTCCTCTGGGTCCTGAGTAAAGGAAGCAAGCCATGTACTGCTCACAAAGAGCAACCATGGTGAGATGTCACATAACAACAGCTTTTAAGCTTTGTGGGCTGTTACACAGATGAAGAACTTCTCCAAAGTTAGTTCCTAGGCAAATATTTAGAATTGGACTTACAGAGTAGCCAGGGTCTCCAGGCTCCCCTCGATCTCCTCTGTTGCCAACTGGACCCTACAACACCACAATAAAGGTTCAAGGTAGATGTGAAATGCCAGTGGTCTACTCCATCTGTCATGATCTCTAAATACAGCATCTTCTATGATCAGGGAAAGAATCCAGACAGTTGGTGCATCACATGCAAAAATCAGGCCACAGGATTAGAGAAGGGACCTGAAAAATATCTTACTCTGTCACCAGGTGGTCCTGGGGGGCCTTCTATTTTCCCATCATCACCTTGTTCTCCCTGTAGACATAAATATTAATGTTAAAACAGCCAGCAGCATACATGGCAGGTGGTCCTATAAGGGCCTGATCCAAAGCCCTTTAAAGTCAATGGGAACCTTCCCAATGATTTCAGTGGGGTTTGAATGAGGCCTTAGGGACTGGGTAAAAAGATGGCTTTAAAAGGGAACCAACTACTTAAAATAAAAATAATAATCACATTTCTGTTTAAAGTTTTTTTTGTTTGTTTTTACTTGTTATTCTTACAAATGTGAGTCCCAAAGGTGAATGACATGAGAGAAATATCAAGACATTCCTCTGGACTCTTTTCAGCTGGTTAACTTTGTGCTGAGTCAGTTTCACACCATTTCCCCCATTTGTGTGCATCTCTTTTGCACAGCAACATAGGGGAGAAAAAACATTCTTTAACAATAGTCAAATGTGACTGCAAACCCACCAGATCTGAATAGGGGGCCTCAGGCAGGACTAATCCTGAAATTATTAAACTCTCCTTAAAAAGCAATTGACAACGTTTCAAATTGAGAGGAGGCCGCTTTAAGTCTAAGGATAACATTTTCAGAAGTGCCTAAGTGACTTCAGAGATCAAGTCCCATTTCCAAAGTGACTTAGAGCAAGACTGACAAAGGCATTTAGGTGCCTGATGATGCAGCTAAGCACCTAGTGGGATTTGCAAAAGCACTAGGCAGACTAGATGCCCAACTCCCATCACTTTCCATAGGAATTAGGCACCTAACATGTTCAGGTACTTTTGAAAATATCACTAGGTACCTGTGTAAATTCTTAGCTGTTCACAGTGTGGCTTGTAGGAGCCTATGGCTACGTCTACTCTGCAAGAAAAGACCCACGGCAGTCTCAGAGCCCAGGTCAAGTGACTCAGGCTCACGGGGCTAAAAATAGCAGTGTAGATGTTCAGGCTTGGGCGGGAGCCTGGGCTCTGAAACCTGGGGAAGGCAGGGCTCTCGGAGCCTAGGCTGCAGCCCAAGCCCAAGTATCTATACTGCTATTTTTAGCCCTGCAGCCCAAGCCCGAGTTTGTAGACCAGGGCTCTGAGACTCACTGCTGTGGGTGTTTCTTTAATTGTGTAGACGTACCCTTAGTCTCTTTGAAAGTCAGTGGGACTTGGGCTCCTAATTGCCTATATTCCTTTTGAAAATGGGACGTAGGCACCTAAATCACATAGTTGCTTTTGAAAATGTTACTCTAGCTCTCTTTCAAAATGATTTGTTTGAAATACACATGGGTACCGCCGAGGGTGAGGCTTAGTGAAGGGCGAATCACACCCATGCGCCTGTTTGGATAAGGATTATGAAGGATGAAATGCTGCTAAATTTGTCTCAGGCTAAGTATTAAGTGAGCACTGATGGGTAAAATTCTGCTGGGCTCTCTTTAAAATGAGGAAAGATACTTTAGTGATGGGCACATGATGGATAGATTGGATTTATGATGAGAGATTAGCCTTTGAAGTTCAGATCCTTCTTTTGGTTTGGCAGACAGGGATGGAATTTTGAGGGAAGGTCTGAGAGTGTCTGTCTCTCTCTCATATTCATATTATTCCCTGTACTTCCTGCTGGGAATGCTGCATCAACAAGCCCCTCTTGCAGCATTTGTGCCCTTCCCAGTTCCATCTGGGTCGGGAAGCAGAATCACAGAAATGGGTAAAGTTGGAAAATGGGGGGGGGGGGAGAAGCAGGACAAAATTATTTCAAATCTTCTGAACTTCCAAAAAATTGGGTCCAAATTTTGGGTTGATTCTTATTGATTGTAACAGCCCGGCACCAGCAAATTTGTGCAAAACTGTCCATGCTGCGACATGAGTTTGCTCACATACTTTTTCTTGCCAGGAGGAGTGGGGTAGACAGGAATCCTTATTGCACTAAAAAGAAGGATTATTCTAGCCAAGACCTGCAGTACAGCGCCGGCTTTGACAAGAGGGTTAGTTTTCTAGTGATGTCTGAATGGTTTCTTTGCTGACTGCTTTTGCCTGGTCTAGTTACCCCTTTCTGAGGAACCCAACTACAGAGTTATTTGCAGCTGCCTATAAAGTTAAACAATGGGAGGGTGCAGGATGCTGCTTTGACGTTCTGAATTTTATTGCCCTGATAGTCAACCTAGCTTAGAATCGAGCAGCATTTTTCCTCACCCCATTGCACATTCCCTGATCTATAAAGGGAGCAGAACTCTCCGAATACATACCCTGGCTACATGCTGCTATCACAAACTGTTCTTGTAGATACTTCAGACCAGATGGTGAGCCCCTTACACAACTGCTTATGTGAGGAATTTCACAGAATGCAGTGGGATGACTGGTGTGAGTAACTGCTCACCGGTGCGAGCGAGGGGCTCACAATGAGGCACTCAGTTACCCTTAGTGTGCATTCCATCTTCTAAAAAATAGATGCTGTTTTGCTGTTGCTGTTTTAAATTCACTTGCATAAATCACTTGGAGTTACAGTGTCCTATTTCCTCTGGAGCCCAGTTCAGAGATGTCTGTTTCTTAGCTCCCTGCATGATAGCTACATTCCAGCTCCTCTGGTTTTTGGCGACTTGCTGTTGCTGAGTCTTTGACATACTGGCTCCTCAGGATTAATGCACTTCACAGCTCCTTTGGGGTTCCAGATCCTCAGGATTGTTGTATTGTGGTTTTTAGGTGATCCTTTCTCCTGGCATGTGGGGGCTGCTGCACCAAAAGTTCTCTCATGTACAGGAACTCACAAAGTTAAATCATGTGGAGCCAAGTAGTTGAGTCTTCGTAATTCTCTGGTTATTGGTTTCTAGAAACCATCCCAGTAGGGTTATTAAGGTCCCCTCTATCTTTCTTCCATGGTGCTGTGGGTACCCATGATGCCCCAAACATTTGGCAATTGCTCAATGATGCTGCCACCTGGGAGAAGACATGCAGAACTGTTTGTCTGTTCTTGACTTTTGGCAACGGTGGGTACGCAATTGACAATACTCAGCTTCAGACAGTCCCAACTGCGTTCAGCAGCAGAGTGCAGCTGTTGCAACAGCTCATTTTCTGAGGGCCGATGTAGAGAAATGTTTATCAAGTGTGACTGTGGCACAGGGGAATGAGGATGTGCCAAGCTATATCACCAGCTTTCAGTTCAAGGATGAAGAGGGACTTGCACTAAGCTTAACTTTTGCAGATTGGCAGAGTTAGATTCCTAAAGGTTTTGCGACACTGCATCTGGTGGTATTCAGATCAGTGTTCACATCGCACACCCCGTCAGGACCCAGCCCAAGCTGGGGAAGCTAATGATCCAACCAGCGGATCAAATTCGGTGATGAATCCTGGTCATGTGCCACTTGAGGGATGTTGTGCATATGCTGAGAAGATGGTGACTAAGCAATACATATCCCCTCCAATATATTCTTAGAGATAATGGCATTCTTCCCTTTCTCTGGGTACTGTCATTCCAAAATTCACTATCTTACGCCAAGGATTTGGAGTTTACTGGCGGGGTTAGGTTTACATTTACATTTTTAAGGGATAACATGTTTGGGGATTCTTGTGGAGTGGAATATAGAGAGAATATAGGAGTCTTGTGGAATGGAATATAGAGAGAAGCTGTGCAAGGACTGCTCATGGATATAGAGTTGGGCAATAGATGGAAAGATTTGGGTGGCTGATTAAAAATAAGAAACAAAATATGTCTAATAGTCCTTCCCACACTGCCCCCAGAGACTCCACTGTGAAAGGGCTTCGTACGTGAAGTCAACAGCTAAATACCTTACAATTGATCTACTTTCTAGCCACTGTTAGAGTAGTAGGGACCCTCAGGAAATATGGATACAAAGCCACAGCTCCTCAGTCTCAAATAAGAATCTGAATGTACATATCAAGATGCAGAAGGCTTGACATTGGATACTTCTCTCCAAAGAGGTTGTGGATGCCTTTCCATTTCAGATCCTGATCCGACATGATCAGGATTCAGTTCAGAGAATGTTCTAAATTTTTGACTTCTTCACAGAGTGTCAAAATCTCTGTAGCTGGTCCCTAGAACAGAGTGATGATGCTCTAGATCCCATACATACTCGACACCTTCCCTCCAGGTCTTCAACAGATCCTGGATGCTACAGGGTTCTTGAGCTTGATTGATAAATTCCAGTACTGCAGGGCTGATCTTCTCTAGGACTTCTTGACATCTGGATTATTCTCAGAGAGAGGGAGATTAAAAGGTTTTTGCTAATTCTTTGGAAAGTTGCAGTTAAAAAAAAGGTTACAGCAAAGGGCAGCAAAGTAAACAAGTTGGGATACAAATGGAAAATGCATGGAGGAAAAGGGAAGGCTTGTTGTTGTTGGCTCCCCTCCGAAAGTGAGATACACTAGTTTGTAATTTTTAAAAGGATCTCATCTGGACAGTCCTAAGCAGCTGCCAAATGCAGGCGTCTGCTCCGAGCAAGGCCTCTATGAGGAGCTGTGAGTGTACTAAAATCCAGCAGATCAATTAGCTGGGATGGCGCTGTGGAACTCCATTCCAAAATAATGGATATCTTCAGGCTAATTACTGCTTTGGAAAAGGGCAGACTTTCTCCACCATTAAATACCCTTCTTCTGCTCTGCTAATTTCCTACAGAGTTTAAAAAGTCGCAGAGCAATCACGGCCCCATTTCTTTCCTCTGCAGCTTTCGCTTCACTCTTTCATCTCCAAAGTCTGAATTCTTCCTCTTTTGGTGTTAAGGTTACAAGTGGTCTTGGGGAAGGATCCTGACGGATGAATTCATGTGCTGTGATCCAGACAGTTCTTATAAGATAAGGAGGGATGGGCGAGGCTAGGACTTAGATGAAAGGCCCTCATGGGACACCTATGTGCTTCAGGAAGTGGTGCTGGTGATTCAGCAAGTAATGTTGCTTTCCCCTTATCACTATGAAACCAATGCCCCAGGATGGGATTAAGGCATCACTGTGCTGATGGAGGTGCCATCTTTCAGGTAAGATGTAAAACAGAGGTCTTGACCCCTTGGGGTCATTAAAAGTTCCCAGGGTACTTAACAGCAGAGATATTGTAATGCTCTGATTCAGAGAGTCCAAAGCAGGAAGGGACCGTTGTGATCATCTGATTCTAGTCTGACCTCCTGTATAACACAGCCCATAGGACTGCCTGGAATTAATTCCTGTTTGAACAAGAGCAGAGATTCCCCAAAACTGTGATACATATAACCCTGGGGCACATGAGCCTGTCAGAAGTGTCATTCTGTCCCAGGGTGGTCTGTCTCCCCCACAAGGCAGCAGGACCCACCTAACTACTGCATCATGACATAGCCCATCACGACTGGCATCAAAGAGAGCAGCTGACCAACTAGGGAACAAGAGCCAGGGGCCAATCAGGCAGCCGCCTCCCTAATATGACATCCTGGCCAAATTCCAATTTGGGTAATTACATTCTCCCGCATTTCCCAGCTGACTATGGGATTCACTTTCAATTCTCGCATTTAACCCAGAGGTGGCTGCATTTCACTGGAAGATGAAATGACCCCTGTATATAAATTAATTTTGAAAAGTACCTAGTAAATGCTATGTAAATACATTGCCTCTGATACGGTGCCTTCCAATAGCATCTGTTCAGTTTAAGAACAGCAACATGTTGGCATACATTTTCTCTCCTTCTTAATGCCTCTGCTGTTTATTCTTGTTGTCTTTCTGCAGTTGCTCCTTTTGTGTACCCCTGCTATTCCTGACCCCCTGGAAACTGATTACTGGTACTGCAACCTAATTAACGTGTGGTAGCCCAGTCCACTTGGGATGGCAGGAGCGTCTTTGTCAGTGTTTAGCCTCCAAAGCAGTTCCCAATCCTGGCAGCAGAAGCATTGCCTGATAATTGTGAGGGTTTAAAGCACAGCCAGCAGTTGTCTGGTGTCAGACAGTTTGCCGAGCATAGTGATTGCAGGTTGGCAAGTCTTTTGAGGCTAGATGGGCCAATTGCCAAGGGTGATTCTGGCAAATTGGCAGCTATAGAGAAGGAGGGATTGCCAAGCATATCTATTCAGGTTAAGGATTTGGGGGAGCATTAAATACTAAAGTGGGCACCTTGGATAAGCTTAAAATTTGCAGTATGTAGGGATAAACCAGCAATAATGACTAGTACAATACTAAGTCTAATATCTGCACACATCTCATTCTCCTCTGTATTTCACTGCTTAGAGACAATGGCTCTTTTTACTTTGGATGTGTGTTACTCACTGTTTTGCATCGGACACTGAAGGCTCCTGTATCTAATGTGTCTGGAACCCTGGGCCAGTCTCTCAAAGGACAATGTGTAACAAACTGTAAGAGCAGCAGGACAATGGAACAGATTGCCTAGGGAGGTCATGGAAGCTTCTTTATTGGAGGTTTTCAAAAGGAGGCTGGATAGCCATCTGTCTTGGGTGGTTTAGTCACAACAAATCCTGCATCTTGGCTTGTGCTTGGTGGAAAGTTCTAGCTCTGCTACTTTGAGCTAGATGATGGCAGGAGACCTCTTGGAGAATGGATGCCACTTAATGGAGGACACAGAAGCTAGGGGCCATTCATCTTGGTACAACTGGAGAACACTATAGGAAGGTTTGGGAAGCTAAGAGGTAGGACAAAAAGAGGATGGGGGTGGCAATAAAAACAGATGCAGAAGCTACTCAGCGAACTTGTGGTGGAGATAAGGGAGTATCAGAGAAATGGTCAGATGCCCCAGTGCCAGAGACGCAGCTCAAGGTTGGAAGGGAGCAGAGAGAGAAGTGCAGGAATTTTCAGTGGCACCAATAATAATCATGCCTGGGGTGGCATCTCTGGGTTGTGAGTGTATCTAAATTCAACAGCTGGATACTCTCCTAATCTCTTATGTTTTCTCACTACTTCTGCAGTGGAGTCAGTCACAGTGTAAAAGGAGAGCAACTCATGTCTCAGAGACTCATGTCAATGTAAAGAATCTCTAGACACACCAAGATCGAATGGCCGAGCTATGGGTGCCTTCCCACTTCGGATCCTGACTTGGTAGGATGGCTGGCAAAGATGTACCCGTGAGATCTCTTCTTAGAATCTCAGGAGTCCCTCTAAGGAAGGAAACTCTTGCCTGCAGATGCACGTCTGCGATCATGATCATGTGCAATAACACAAGTGCTGAGGGATGCCAATAATTTACACCATGCACTGAGTGCTTCCTGCGATAGGGACACTAAGACAACCAGGATCAATAAAAAATGAAGCAACTTTTCTCATGGTAGGGTCCCATTTGCAACCACTTCCAATTACTACTCTTTTCCTTCCTGCACGGGGGAAGAAAGCTGCTGCTGTAGCTACTGACAGACATGTGATTGGCTCCGGCAACAATGCAAGTACAGCCAAAGCCAGCTGGGATCATCTTCAGAGCACTGAGCAGCAAGCTGTGCCGAGAGGAAGCCACTAAAATATGAGTCACTTCTCCAGCCTGAACTGGGTCCGTTCAAGCTGACTCAGCAAAAGCCTTGAAAGAATGCAGCAGTGGAACAAAGGCGTTGACTCATTCCAGCTGCAGTCAGGGCGCTTGTCAAGGGGTGTAGGTGGACAAACAAGTCACGGGTGTGAGAGGCTACTAGTAAAATGGGACAGGGGAAGGGAAGGGAGACCATTTGTGCTTCACTTACGAAATGGAATAGGCTGGAACAACCAGAAGCAGCAGGAAGATTTTCCAAGAGCAGACAGTTTTAGGGGCATGTGTGCAGGGTGTTAGTTTGACTTGACAACAAAACCTACTGATCTAATTTCTTTCACCTTGGGGATTTGGTAGAATATCTGTGGAACTAGGAAACGCCCCCAATATTCATGTCTATAGGCCCTTTCAGAGATACAAGAGAGCATGGATGCCTGGAAATGGTGTCCTGATCCTGACTTGCACTGATAACGCATTGGCTTGTGTGTTTGGGTACGTCTACACAGCAAAAAAAAGAATACACCTCCCCCGCCCCCAACTCTGTGGCAGAGTGCCTCAGAGCCACGCCCGGTCAAGTGACTTGGGCTCGCACTGCGGCGCTAAAGATAGTAGTGACTCAGACACTCCCCACTTGCCAGGTTCCTGAGCCTGAATGTCAACACAACCCTGAGTCAGTCGACTGGGCCCTGAGACTCTCTGCCATGTTTTGTTTTGTTTTTTGCTGTATAGACGTATCCTAACTGGCACCACTGCCCTCTGCTGGATGGGATGCCCGACTTGTCCAAGTGTTTATCAGTTTCTAATGCTCATCCACTAACACAGGGCTTCTCAAACTTCATTGCACCGCGACCCTCTTCTGACAACAAAAATTACTACCCAACCCCAGGAGTGAGGACCGAAGTCTGAGCCCGGCCAGCCCTGCCACCCAGGTCTGAAGCCCTCGGGCTTTGGTCTCAAGCCCCAGCAAGTCTAAGCCAGCCCTGACGACCCCATTAAAATGAGGTCAAGACCCACTTTGGGGTCCCGACCCACAGTTTGAGAACTGCTGCTTCTAGCACATGAGCGGGAGAATGAGAGAGGATACAACGTAACTAGTACTGCTATTATTGACGATGGTTAAATCAAGAGTCTTTTTCAGCTCAAGCAGTAGAAGCCTGTGTTTTTGGCACAGGATGTCACAGTTTCTGTTTCCTAGGCCACACGTTTGCAGCTAGCAGGGCTGGGTTGTCTGCATATCTATGGTGCTTGTTCACATGATCTTTGTGTTGGATTACAAGTGCTAGTGTTTATTTGAATGGGTCTATGGGAGCTGTGCCCTGGTTGGAATGGGTGCTGCTATCCGAGTAGGGGCAGTACTGGCATATGCAGAACAGGAGATAGCTAAACTGCATGAAATTTGCCCTTACCTTTTCACCTTTTGGCCCTGGTGGTCCAATTGGACCTGGCGGTCCTGCATGCCCCTGTGGGAGAATAGAAAACATATGACGGGATTGTAAAAATGGAGTCACTTCTGTGATAGGATCCTGTATTGCTGACTACAGAGACACCTGAGTTGCACGTGCAGGCTTCAGAGAAATATAGACACATCAGCAGTGACATCATCGATGTCTGGGAGATGGAGGAAAACCAGATCTGAAGAACTCTCCACAGCTCAGACTGAGAATAATAAAGAACTAAGCTGTCTATCATCCCAACCAAATGGAAATATAAATATAGTTAGTTTTGCATCCTGGGCTAATTATGATGTTAGATTTATAAAGCAGGGGAATGAGCATCAAAAAAGCAGCCTTACCTCATAACCCATTAAGCCAGGTTCCCCTTGGGCACCCATCCTTCCTGGAGCACCCTATGGAAGCAATCACACAGAAAAATGCCATTAGAACAGCCTGCTGTCATTGTCTTCAGAAACCACATGCTGCAAAGTGGACTTTCAAGACAGGCAAACCTTAGGCTTGGGAGATTAAACTGAAAGGCTCCCATCTATTCTTTGGGCAAACCAGGTAGCCTTATGGCAGCATCATCCTGAAGTATTCGCCGCACTCAGCTATCAAATCGATAAGAGGGTAGCTCCTCCAGTCCAAGTCTCTGCCAAGAGTTTATCAATGAGGTCCCCAGCTCATTTACAGAAATATAATATATGGAGATACACCTATCTCATAAAACTGGAAGGGACTTTGAAGGTCATCGAGTCCAGTCCCCTGCCTTCACTAGCAGTACTGATTTTGCCCCAGATCCCTAAATGGCCCCCTCAAGGACTGAACTCACAACTCTGGGATTAGCAGGCCAATGCTCAAACCACTGAGCTATCCCTCCCCCCTTGAGCTACCCCAGTAGTCAGTTCTTTTCCAGTTGGGAACTGGCTCATATTTTTGGACTCCTATAACTCCTAAAAATGCAGAGTCATGGTCTTTCCTCTTATGCCAACGTATCCTGGAAATTTAACTCTTGCCTGAATCAGGTGCTCTCCAAATCATTTGGGCATATAGAGGAAAATCTCACGACAATGCAATGTGGATAATGCCTTGCTAATTGCTAGATATATACATAGGTACTGGAACTAGGGGTGCTGCCACACCCGCTGTCTTGAAGTGGACTCCATTATACACAGGGTTTACAGTCCGGTTCAAAGGCTCTCTGCACCCCCACTATACAAATTGTTCCAGCATCCTTGGATCTATACATAATAAAACTAGCAAAGGGTGAGGTGTGAACATTGTGCTGATGTTCTGCTCTTCACCTGCCCCCTCTGGAGTCTCTTGCTAACTTCTAAATCCAGGGTCTTTTTTTGCTGACTATTCTTTCAGTGAAGTTTTTAGTGAGACAGTTCTGATGAAGACCTGAACCCTTAAACATACAAAGACCTCTCTTGTTTTTTGTGGTTCTCAGGCCTGGCAACAAAGATGACATTGAGGAGTCATCTTCTGAGCTGCAATTGACTAGGGAGTTGCAAGAGCTGATGTTTTAGGAATCTGAACAAAAGGTTAAAGAGAGTTTCCAAATCCTGATCTTCAGATTAAAGCTGGATGCAAGCCTTTTGCAGATACAGGCAAACTCATATTGCCTGTCTAGCCAGTAGTGAGCGGAGTAGATTTTAGTTGCTGAAGCTCAGGCACATTTCTCCTTCTGGTGCTTTATATTTTATACCCTGATAATTTCTATGCTTCATTTACTCAGTGGGTAGAATACAGAATTCTCGGTCACAGGAGGAGTTGCATGGATTAGTCACTCCAGATGCTAGAAACCATTGCACAAATCATATGGTCATTAAACATTTCCCCTTTACTGCTGGAAGTTCAAGTGCTGGCATGCACTGATAGGGGCTGGGAAAGCAGATAATCAGTCTAGAGAGTGCAAAGGATGGCTTCCTGAATTTGAGAATTTTTCTGGTGATCTGTCAGAATGGGAGTGTGCTTTGTTTTAGAGGGAAAAAATACTTTTTCTTGTTTGAGGTCATTTGGGATCTTCCAGTATCCTGCTTCAGAGACCTGGTGTTGCGTTTCCCCACAAAAGTGAGTAATTCCTCCTGGAGTCCATCCACGTGAGTCCTATACAAGTCCGAGGAGTAGCTTGAGTGTGCCATGAGGAGAGTTCTGCCCACAGGATCCACTCACACAACCTGTCCTGGACCTCACCTTGCTGGTCAGAAACTGAAAAGTCTCATTAGACTTTCCAAATCTTCTACTTTTTTATCATATTTTTAACCCTTTCCTCAAGGACAGATTGAAAAGATACACAGTCCAATAGACTGTTGCTCAGACATTAATCTGCTTCCCTGAGAAATATTCCATGGAGACTCTGCCAAAACAGTCTGCAGGGAGGATCTATTGGAAAGACCATACTTTTAATGGAGGCCTTAAAAACCACAGCAGAATCTCTGTTGCTCAGTCACTCAGTGCTACTGTTCTGAAACATCTCAGCAATTCCTGGTTCCTTCCTGTCTTTTCAGTATGTCTACAGATTAAATCAGAGGAGGCAAGTGATACTTAAGCAATTACTATAAGAACCTGCAGGGCTACAGCCTGGAACCATAGGGGTTCTGGGCCACTGACACCTCCACAGGAGGCTTAGGGGTGTTCCTGCAGGAGGACCCTGTGAGGCTGGGCCCAGGAGGATGTACCACCCAGCAGGACCTGAGTGGCAGCTCCTCAGAGCCCACAGATTAGCTGGCACTGGTACTTAAGACAGGAAGCCATGACAGGGAGTTGTCCAAACCACCATACAGATTGTCCGCCTGTCCTGCTTTAGACCCTGTGAGTGAGAGATCCCAGACTCTAGCTTCTGACTGTGCCTGCCTCCTGATGCTTGACTCTTGGTTTACCCTCCAGCCTATCTTAGGGTAGGTCTACACTTACCTCCGGGTCCGGCGGTAAGCAATCGATCTTCTGGGATCGATTTATCGCGTCTTGTCTAGACGCAATAAATCGATCCCGGAAATGCTCGCCGTCGACGCCGGTACTCCAGCTCGGCGAGAGGAGTACGCGGCATCGACGGGGAAGCCTGCCTGCCACGTCTGGACCCGCGGTAAGTTCGAACTAAGGTACTTCGAATTCAGCTACGTTATTAACGTAGCTGAATTTGCGTACCTTAGTTCGAAGTGGGGGGTTAGTGTGGACCAGGCCTTAGACTCTGATCTCCTGGTAACAGACAATGCTCCCTACTGACACCTGACTCCTGGTTTGCCCTGTGGCCTCTCTCGGACTCTGAGCCTCTGGTACCTGACTCAGCCTGACTCCTGCTCTGACCACTAGGTCTGACCGCCCATGACTCAGTCCTGATAGTTACCCTGCTGGTTGGATATATATGAAGAAATATTTGTTGCGTGTTGCGACTGTTTGGATCCCTCAGTCTGACAATCTTGAGGCAACTGAACTTTCTTCTCCTTCTACCATACTGCTGCTGTTCTCTCTCCCAGCCTCACCCCAGCGCCACACCCAAAACCTTTATCATGTTCTATCTGTGCTAATTGCAAGTGTTCCAGATAATGGATTAAGAGTGGGTGTATGGCTGGGGCAGAAGTCCAAGGCAGAGTTCCATGTAATAAAACAGTTTGACTTGGAAGCTGCGCACCATGAGTATGCAGTCTCAAAGGGAATGCTCTGAGCAAATATAGCTTCTCAGCTCATTCCCTTTTCCAGAAATATATTCCCAATAATTAGACTTGAGAGGAGAGCGTCAATATAAAACTGCAATGCATCTTTAACTGGCTGCATCTGCTATCAACACAATGAAAACTTGAGAGATTCCTTCTCATGTGGCAAAGTAGCAAATTATTAAAATCACTGATCAGCTAAAACTAGAGTTGGTTGGAAAAATATTTCCATGGGAAACCTTGAAAAAAAATTCTTGTGAAAATTTTTGAGTTTTTTGATGTAAAACCAAAGCCATTTTTTCCAGATTTTATGATGTTAAAATGGAAAATTTTGCAGTTTTTTCTTTTACCCCCACCTTTCTCGTTTTCTCTCTCCTTTTTGCCCCTAAAATAATTTGCCACTGGAAAGGGGAGAGGAGAAAAAAATGGGAGAAAGAGGCAACCCCCCCCAAAAAACCCTAATCTTATCCAAATATTTTTTTCTGGTTTTTCATAGAAAAATCTGATTTTTGTTTTAGCATAAACAAGCCAACAAAAATTTACCTTGTAAAAAATTTCATTTAGGAAAAAAAAATCTATTTTCTGTTTTCAAAGGAAAGTTTTACTAGAAAATTTTCGATCAGCTCTAATTTAAACCATCAAAAAGAAGTAAAATAATGTAAATTTGAATCCCTCTCTCTGCCTCACCTCCTCCCTGTCCTTCTGTTCTGACTCCCAAGGCACACAGCTGCCCCCCCGCCCCCTCCATGCACATCCTACCGCATGTCACTTTGGGTTGCACTCAGTCAATTGCAGGTCTATTCTCACCATAGGTCCCAGGGTACCTCTGGATCCTTTAAGGCCTTGAGTCCCTTTTGGCCCCATCTTCCCTGGAGGGCCCGTCTCGCCCAGCTGCCCCTGATAGCCCTTGCTGCCCTGTAGAAGAGGAGTATACAGATTATTGACACAAAATGAAATAAAACATTAAAGAAGCAAAGAGATGAGAATGAAAAGGAGGAAACACTGGCAATGGGCTCTTACCTTCTGGCCGGTTTTGCCCTTTTCTCCTTGTTTGCCTGGTTTCCCTTCTGGTCCCTAGGAGAATGGAGAAACCCAAGTAAAAGTTCTACCCAGCAACCATCGTGCGTGCCCCTAGCATGCTAATCGGAGCCCATCTCTGGCGATGGTAACAGTCCTTTTACCCCTCCAGTCCTATTCCCATGGGAGCAGAGAGGCAGGAAGGATGTTTAAGCAATAATCCAATGGACCATGAGGTGTGACAAAATAAACTCCCTTCATCAGCATTATGGCAGAGCAGGAGCAAGGTTAAGATTGTTCCTGAGCTCCTCGGACATGAAACTGAGGCTTACCTACCACTTCGAGATGGAGAGATTTCTGCGCCAAGAAGGCTGCCTAGCTCTGGGGGAGAAGTAAGAAGAAGCAGAGTTTTCAACCTTCAGGTCACAGGTCATATACAGACTAGGACTCTGAAGACTGACAACCATCATGTGATGACAGCATATGTGAAGTATTTGGTGCACAGTGGAGTTCTGTGCTCAAAGGTGCCTATGGCACCAAATATGGCATCCTAACAGGCCTCTTTGAAGAGACAGCAAGGATTGACTAAACATGGAGACTGTACAGTCCTCTCACTGTTGGTAGTGTCCCCGTCAGTTCATTGGTGGAGAAAGTTGCCCTACTGTACTTTGTTCTATGCATAGAGAGAACTTTCACTCTCTCAATCAAGCATCTTTCACCAGCAGTGAATATGTTTAAAACGGGTTTGGATAACTCTGTAAGTGCTGTTTAGTATAATGGCTTTGGAAAATGGCTGTGTATTGGAGCCACTGCTTAGCTAACTAGCATTCCTACTAGACTGGAAGTGTATTGACAATTACTAGTTTTATTTTCTACTTACCCGTTAGGTGTCTTTCTGCTCATTACACACACATTTTAACTATTTGTATTATTATTACAATTCACATGCATGGACATATATAAAAACAGACCCCATTACACACAGACCTATGTACAGTATATGGGAATAGACTTAAACGCACAAATACAGAGGGACCCATGGACAGCAAGACACACAGATATAGGACTGTTGTTTACACCTATTCTCAATCTCTCACACAAGACCTGCAACCCATCCATGCACACAAAGCACAGGTAAACCGGGCTGTGGGAAGTCAGACACTGGAGCATGAAAGGTAGTTAAATATAGCAGACTTCTAGGTCCCTACACTGTGCCCAGGATAGGTCTGGAAGTGCATGAAATGTGTGAAAGACAAGGAATGAGACAGTAGTAGTTTCACAGGGACATCTCTCAGCTGGAAAACAGGAGCCCAGGGATTCAGTGTTTTAGTAGGAGTGCCGGTAGCTGTGGGCCAGGTGATAGACTGAATTTGACAGGAATTAACAGCAGCTGGACAATCACTGAAAAAAAGAGTTTGCACATTTGGGCAATTGGAACTTGAAGTTTTCATCAGTATATATGTACCAGTCTATCTTCCTGTATTAATCTAGCGGTTGTGTCCGCCCAGATCTCTCTCCGGCATTTCACCACTAGTGACGCTGTGGAAGCAGATTGGTTCAATCGGATGTCTTTTGGCTAAACAAAAGTATCAACACATAACAGGCCTGGTCTCAGCTTGGATCTGACGCATGTGCCTTAGAGGTCTCTGCTCCAAGAGCAATTCAGACCTATTGCACTCCGTGAAGGAGTTGAACTAGCCCTTCAGTTCCCTGAATACAGCGACTCTGTTCTGCACGAGCCATACATTTCAAAAGAGCATCCTGAAAAGAGTGGCTATTAATCCTCCATAAAGTTATTGTCTCTGCTCCAGAGTACTTGATTCCTTCTACCTGTTGTCTCCAACCCATGGAACTCCCCTCTTTGTTCCACAGTTGTTTTTTTGCCAGAACCTCTCCAAGCCTATGCACTGATCAATGAGCTTAGAACGACAGTTGTCCCAGAAGTATGACAGCAGGTTGGACTACTGCTGCACTTTATCAGTGCTGCATACCACGGGTCCAGTCTTGCAGTACACCCACAATTCATATTTGTAATGGGAATCTAAAGGAATCCTTTCACTGTGCCCCTGAGTTTGGAGGCAGCGAACTCTAGTAGCGAGGGCAACAGATGCGGAGTTGGGCCTCTTGAGTACCCATTCCCAGTTCTGCTACCAACTTGATATGTGACATCAGGCCACATCTCAATCTCTCTGTGTCTCAGGCCTGGTCTCCACTTCAAATTTATACCAGCATAACTATGTTGATCAGGAGTGGGAACTCCCTCTCCTCTCCCCTGACAACATAGCTATGCTGACAAAATCCCCAGCATAGATGCAGTTATGCTGATATAACCACACTTCTGTTGGCATAGCTAATGTCGTTCAAGAGTCTATGCTGAGATAGCTATGGGCAGGTGGAGCTCAGATGTCCATAGGATCTGCTAAACTCCTTGGGCTTGACTCTTTCTTAACTGGGAGAGGGAAAGAAAGTGGCAGTATCTCCCAAGCCCCCTCACTGGTGGTGCCAAAATGAGCCAGCTGTCACTCACAGGAGACTGTGTTGATCTTCTTACATTACTCCCTCTTTCTTTCTTCCATGAGCTGCGAAACTGTCCACAAGGTTGACATGTAAAAGTATTATCATTGGGTATCTGGGCTGGCCCCTGCTGAAATGAAAGGGGCAGTTCACACCTCTCAGTTATTGTTTTAGGTTCTGCAGATGTCTCTTGGTTGTTTTTACACTTAGTTCACTTTTTAGAGGCTCTCTCTGTAACCATAAGAGCCAGGAACTTTCATTTTAAAACAAAAAGTAAGTTTAGAATCTGGAGTGCAAGATGGCAGCAAAAAAGAGCAAATGGTGTGCCATACTACCACATACAAGGTTAATCACAGCCCTGCCTGATGCAACCCTGTGGAGCTCAGCAAAACCATAGATCTCAGTTATCTGAAGGTTTCCAATATGCTTCCTTTGGGGGAAAAAAAATCAGGTTTGTCTGTCTGTCCATATGAGAAAACAGAGGGTAAAATCCTGGTTCTGCTGAAGTCAAAGGTGCCAGAATCCCACCCAGTCTCTCCAGCACGGTAGATGCTAGTGTCTTTTGCCAGTTCCTGTGCTTTTAGCTACTGATCTCTAGAGCAAACACTACAGTGATGGACACCATAGAGAAGCCCATAAATAAAAATAATTCACTCCAAGGTCTTTTTACTGGATTCAAATCAGCTGAATCTGATGGCTAAGGCACTACACACTTGGTGATTTTTATTTTTTGAGAAAGTTTGTAAGCTTTTTGAAGGGTACTTTTGGTTATCATGTTGAAAATACAAATCCTCTTTCCAATTGTTCTTCCTCAAGTGGGATTATTTCTAAATAGAAATATCCCTTTAATACACTGCACTGTTTATCAGATCAGTAAAAAAATATTGCAGCATGCCAGCGCCTCTAGGAGATGATGGTATTTGTGATGAGACATTGTGAAGGGAGCATTTTTAAATTAAAGCCATACAGTGTTAGGTGCGCAAAAATATTTGCTTAAGAAAAGCAGAAATTACAATCTGTTGGTTTGATCATTTGAAAATTTCATTACAAACTTGAGAAAGAGCCATTTTTGCAGTTTTTCCCCTACAGATCTGGGATATTTTTCAAAGGGTGCGGGGAGGGCTAGTTTTCCAGCTTTGGCAATGAAGAGTCACGCTTCTTGCATGGAATACAAATAGAGAAAAATTTGAGAGGGGTGCAAAAACAAGAAAAGTCACGTGAAATATCTACCTAACCAGGATGGTGGCACTTACACAATTCTATAGTTGAGGGTTGGAATTCACTCAGCACAGGCCCACAAACCACGTAAGTCCCACTGCAGCTTCTAGTCGGAGGGCTTAAGTGGCACACTGGTTTTGTGCCAGTCCTCTGCACAGGGCTGACTTTCACCCTGTGACAATAACTTGCTTAACAGGAGGAAACAGGTACTCTTGTTTTAGGGCCCCTCCTTCCTGGCTTTATATCAAAGTCCTTTATCTCATCAGAAACGTTTTGTTCTTTTCCAAAATGCCTTGAGCTATTCAATCCCACTGCCTTGTACTTCAGAACCCAAGGGCTTCTTACGCTCTTAAGCAAGTCTTCTCCCCACATCACTCTTCACAGGGACTGAGCTCTCACTAGCCACATTAAAGTTAGTTTTGTAAACACTGATGTAATTTCCCAAGATGTATACAAGTCCAGTCAGTTCTTCATCTGATCTCACTCCATCACTTTTCTCAGTAGGTTTCCCACCTCTTTGTTTCAAGAGCACATGGGTTGTTTAATTGCATAGTTTCCATGCTCCACATGGATACTTGAAGCAGTTGCTTATCTTATGTACGGGAAACTTTTGTTGATAACTAACGCCCACCCAGTTCCATGAATCCCTACATTGTACAAAGACAGAACACCACACTGCGTGCACCAGCTGTTCCTACAATTTTCAGCCTGACTCAGCTCTTCTTGAGTCTATGGGCATCTTTCATTGTTACCCCCATTTAAGTACATAACACGGCTTAATGTATGAATGAACACATTGAGTGGCTGAACGAAAAACTGGGATTCATTTAATTTAACTTTTTAATTTTCAGGCTGTATCTGGAAATGTGTGGGGATGACTGAAGTCCATTCAGATACAATGGGGGGGGGGGGGAGGGATAGCTCAGTGGTTTTGAGTATTGACCTGCTAAACCCAGGGTTGTGAATTCAATCCTTGAGGGGGCCACCTAGGGATCTGGGGCAAAATTGGTCCTGCTAGTGAAGGCAGGGGGCTGGACTCTGTGACCTTTTGGGGTCCCTTCCAGTTCTATGAGATAGGTATGGCTCCATTTTTTTTTTTATATTTACAAGAATCCTTAGACAAGGAGACAGAACACAGCCTATGCAACAGCTCTTTTTAGTCCACTATCTGTCAGCTTTTGGAGGTAGAGGAAAATGCACTCCCATTGTATAATTCACAGAGCACAACCAATGGAGATCTAACATTACAGCCCTAAAACCCAGCAGACTAAAACATTAAAAGAAGTGAGTGAAGATCTGCTACCAAGAATGGGAGACTCTAAAACTGATTAAAGGCCAAATAGACCTGGACAGCGAAGTTCCAGTCTGGATCCAAACTTCCCAAAGGTGTGCTGCAGTTCAGATATTGGGGTTAGATTTGCCCTCACTTTCAGAATAATCATAGGTGGGTCAGCTTCTCAGGTGATGTTAATCAGCATGGCTCTATTGAAGTTGATGAAGATATGACCTAATTGACCCGATTTGAAATGGCAGCTGGAAGTACTCAGCACTTGCGGAAAACTTAGGAAATATGCATCTGGCGATGTAATACAGCGATGGAAGAAAGCATTGTAAGGATATTATCTCTGGTCCTGAAAAGCAGTCTTATAAGGGTGATGTACCCTACCAAAGCCCATGGACACAATTTTGATCCAATACTGCTCATTAACTTGCTCAGGAATATGACTGAGTATCAATGTAATTCCAATGCCTTTTGGGCTTCATTGAATGGAAGCCATTAAATCACTCCCTCTGATTAGAAATGCATCAGTTAAAGAGAAGTCGTGATTGCTGTATTCAAAATGTGTATTGGTGGAGATGGAAAGAGCGAGGGGAGAAGGGGGGAGTATGGGCCAGTGGAACTGGGGATGGATTCAGAGGAAGTAACAGGGGTAGGAAAGAAACCAAAGGTGCAATAAAGGTAGCAAAGAAAAGTATGAAAAGGAGGAACCATAGTATGACCCATCCAATATCGTGAGAGGACTTGGCCGGCCAGTTTGCATAAAGGAAAATGAAAAAACACCCCGTCGTTTCCTACTGCTCCGCAAAGTCTCCATATGAGAAGCTCCACTTAATAAACTGATCGAGAGAAGCCTTCCCCCCATATAGGACAGTCCACAAGTATTCAGGAAATTAGGAGATTATTGGGGCTGGGCACTTGAAGACATAAATGTTTCAGATTTACAAGAAACACATTTTGTAACCTCTCTGTCTAGCAGTGGTTTGGAGGAGGAGCAGCTCATGGCTGGATATAGGGAAAGAAAACAAGAAGTAACTGTTCTTTAAGGTTCAGAGGACTGAATTTGTGACTATTGGGAAGCAGCAAGAGACTCTTTGCCCATGGTGAAGAGCACTGGTAGAGCCAGATAGATGAGATTAAATGAAAAATATGATCGGGGAATCCTATAAAAAGAGCTAAAGTTCAGACTCGGAGACTGTAGCTAAAAGCGGCCATCCTGGCATCCTCTTGAGTTGACTTCCACAGCTTGACATTCTGAGTCCAGGTCACAGAGAACATAATGCAGGAGATGGTCTTCTATACTGAGAGCGCTGTCATGTAACTCCTGAAGTTTATTGTGAAAGAATCTACATGGTCAACAGCATGCGTGGTAAAAAGAAAATGTGGCCTGTTGGTCAGTGCTAGAGACTTGTAGCAGAACTCCTGGGTTCTATTCTGAGTTCTGTCTCTGACTTGCTGCGTGGCTTGGGCAAGTCACTTCTCTTCTCTGTACTTCTATTTCCCCAGCTGTAAAATGGGGATAGTGATACTTGACTACTTCACAGGGTGGTAGCTAGTGAGACATGATTAATATTTGTCAACAGCTGGAGAAGGGCAAAGCATCACTAAGTGCTCAACTGTGAAGCTTTCATACAAGGTATCTCCAGAACCACCACACAAACTAGCTCTTATTTCAAAAGTGGGGGACGGCAAGACACAGCATTTTAGCAGCATGACTCCCATTTTCTACAGTGAGAACTGTGTAGGTCAAATGCCTTCAAGCAGCAGGGGTTACAGTCTTCCTTTTGAAGGACACGAAGGCCCTGAGGTTGTGGTAGAGGTGGGAAATGAAATCTCTCTCACAATAAGGAGTGGGAATCTTGGAGTAATGAGAGGGAGAGAGAGAGAAAGAGTGAGTCTCCTTAGTCCGAGTCAGGAAAGAGACTGTGCCAAGGAAACAGGATTGATTTCAAATTCTGGCTCATTTCAGTTCCTATTAACTGTAAATGAAGACCAGCTGGGACCAGCCCTCCTCCCCCAGAGCAAGATTCTCAGAGTGGAAAAGCCCAAGCAGAGCTGGCCAATTCATCGAAAGAAGCAATCAGCCCCTTTTTGCGGCAGAACGCCGAGCAGTCTCCCTTTGTGAGCAGCAGCCATGTGTGTCTGATGGAATGCTCCAGGTTTCTGAGGGGGAAAACTGTGAATCATCACAGGACTCTTGCTGCTTGCAGGGCATTAGATTCCACTAGGCAGATTTGATGGGCTGAGTCACACATACCAAAATAGCAAGACAGCCCCCCCACAAAAAAACCCACCCAAACAAAACAAACACCCACACAGTCATTAAAAATGACTGTTTACAGTTCCAGATCAGAGATCAAACTGTTGCTTCAAGATATGCATTGGCTATTAGAGCAATACTGAGAGAGGACCCGTTGCAGCAGAGTTTGGAGTTGCATGGGGGTTGCAGCAGTGCTTGCAGAATGGGAGGGAGAGATGCCTGTGAGTTGCAACCACACCTAAAGATGCAGCTGCATAGACTCAGTTCAGCAAACCATCCCTACTGAAAGCAAAGTGTTTAAGTACATATACTTAATTCCCAAAGTCTTTGTTGAATTGGGGCAGTATTTGGTGCTTTGCGTCCATCCAGTGATGACACTTACAGGCTTCAAGGCATATCACGTAAGAGGCAGTGTGACCTAATGGATAGAGTACTTGACTGGGACTCAGGAGACCAAGGTCACCGAGCAGACTAGTGGCAGTCACTTCACCTCTTTGCCTCACTTTCCCCATCTTTAAAATGGGGATATGATACTGACGTCCTTTGGAAAGTGGTTTGAAGTCTATGGATGAAAAGTGCTAGATTTTAGTGAGTTGCTCCACAGTCTGGCTAAAGGAGGTGGTGTTTTCAGCAGTACTCCTTTAAACTATGGCGCTCCATGTTTTCTATTTTGTGGATCGGTTGGTAATAGAGAGTCCCCTCCCAATGCTTCGATCCCTCACTGTATGGTTCTCAAACTGTTTCCTGTGGTAAGGGCTCCATGGATGGTCCACAGATGACAGTTTAACAGCTACCTGGTTTAAGAGAGACAATCCTCAACGTCTTACCAGGCATGCATAAGTTCTCCTTGCATTGACACGAAGTGGAAATGACTGTAGGATTGCTCTTAAGCAGCTTCGATGTTTGCAGTGAGTCAAACGCCATTCCTCGATGTGGCATTGCCAGCTCTCGCTGACTTCTTGTGCTCAGAATGAACAGACATATTTGATGACAAGAAAAGGAGGCACTTGGTTGCAAAAAATTCTTCAGTCACGTTTCCAGTGGCAGGAAATGGAAAAGAACAATGTAAGAAACCGCTATGGGGTAAATTCAGCTCCCAGTGACTCAGAAGAACTCCGCTGGCTTCAGTGGAGCATTGGTTTTGAGAGGAGTTACCCCAGATTCACACCAGCGTAATGAGATAAGAAACCTGCCACATGTCTAGTCTATAAAGGTATTGGAGTGAATCTGTGGCTTAGAAGTAGAAAATCAGTCTCAGCCAGCAAGGTCTGTTCCTTGGGGTTTTATTCTGGAGGGTGTGAAGTTGATGGATACAAGATATCAAGATGGTTTAACACACCCAGTAAATAAGCAGAAAAATAGCCGCATCTTGGGACAAACCCCCTTAGCACGAGCTCTTGCTGCTCAAAAATTTGTCCCTTTCTAACGATCAAATGGCCATTCTTAGAGAGGGAAATTCAGCCCCCAGGCAGAAGGCTGGGAACAAAACCAATGCACCATTTAAGTCCCACTTAAAGCTACAAAAGAAGACTTAAGCGGGGCGTAGGTTTTCCATTGTCCCTCTGCAATGGGCCGAGTTTGCTGTATTCCCACCAAGAAACTGATCATACCTTCAGTCCCCAGCCCTGGTTTGTTACTCTGTCCTACAAAACGTGGGCCAGGTCTAGCCAGGGAGAGGTAGGTGCCTGGTTTCTGGAATGCATGGATGACTGTTGGGCCTTGTCATGCTATTATATGAACTAAAAAGAGCTATTTGCCAGTCCTTAGAGCGGCTCTGGTCTGCTCGGCTGTGCCATGCTGACAAGCAGCAGCAAAGGCCCACAGAGCCAGATCTTCAGCTGGTGTAATGGAGCTATGCTGATTTACACCAGCTGAGGGTCTGGCTCAAGGACATTCTGACCCCAGAGGTGGGCTGCAAATGACACCGCAGATGTGATTTCCGGTTCAAAGTGAAGAGATATATATATAAAAAAAGTGAGGATTTAGCTCCCAGTCTTGCCATAAAATGAGGGATTTTCTTGTTTCAGATCATGTTGTATTTCATTACCTATGGGCTCTACAATTACTTTCCTGGAACTGTAACCCCCCCCTGCTATCAGATATCCAACTTGTACAAAGACCAGCACATTACGAAAACCACAGTGCTCAGCTCTGGAGAGCAGCTGGAAATCCACTACCATGCTCCTGCCAGTTGGCTTAGCCCTTCCACGCAGCCACAAGCTGATGAGCTGTTCTCAGAGGGAAGAGGCTGAAATGTTGGATTCTGTGTAGAGTGAAAAGAGAGGGGGGTTAAATAGGAACATATTCGAGGAGATGGGTTGCTCTCAGCTGCTGGCTGCTCATACCCAACACCTGGCAAGCTGCTGCTGTTCCTGGTTATATAATGGTGACTTCAACCTTTGGTTCAGACCATTCTCCGTTACGAGGAAGAGGATGGAACAAGCAGCAGGATTCTGATGAAGTGCACATTACCCTCTGGGCGGTGTCATTCCCCGCTCCAGGAATTGAGATGTACAGATGGCAGGTGAACTTGCCGTAAACACCAGCAAACCACATCCCTCCTCTTGCAGTGACACCAAAGTGCCTCAACCCTGAATTCAGTGTGATGCCATCCTCCTACCGCTCTGTTAGCTGCCGAGATGCTCTCTCCCTACCTCACTTGCGCATCGAACGCAAAGACTCTGGACCCTATTCCTGCAGCATCTGCTCTGCTCAGAGAGCCTGATCACTGTACTTGGACCAGTCACCAGGGACCCTCATCTATAGCCACCCTTTGAACTGCAGAGGTTCAAAGTCTAATGAACTCCTGTGTGAGAACAGAGATACAGTGTCAGTTTCTTGCAGCTCAAACAAGCCAGAGATCTCACTAAGCAGAATGGGTGATGAGCCAAGAGTTAAATCACGGAGTCCAGAAAGGAGTCAGAGTCTCATTACAGTGAGGTCAGCAAGAACCAGTAGGACCCCAATAGAGGAAATAAGAAGCCAGCCTGGGGCCCCACTATGGAGAAACTGACATGAGCGAGAGAGCAAGGGCAAGGGAAGTGTGCAAGCTTGCCTGAATTTCTAAATCTAAGTTAAGAGGAGTACATTGGATGTTGCTTTTGGTTGTGTTTTAATTTGCTAGGGACTAACCGTATCCAGCTAATATTGAAAAGAAACAAGTGACTTATCTGCAGGGGGATGCCAGGTGGGATTTCTTGCTGGGTGCAGTAGTACAATCCTTCACAGTCCTGGTGCTACACAAAGCTGCAGCATTGCTGGGGTGGGAGCTGGGGCCTTTGGAAGAGGGAAGCTGGAAGGTTGCTGGGAGGAAGCCTAGAGTGGGGAAGCAGCTGGGGCTGTCAGGGAGGAAAGGATCATACTTGGAGACTGCCAGGGAAGCGGGGGTGGAGCTGGCTGGCCTAGCCCTATCAATGGGAGGAGTGGAGCAAACTGGCTGACTGTACCAGGGAGGGACTGGAGCTGACAGGGGGATTTTGGTAGCAGCCGAAGTTCATTGGACAAAATGGCCAAATGACAGATGATGCATGAACATCACCCCTCCAACTGCCTGAAGTCCTTCCACAGCTGTCTGGGGCTCAACACAACACTTGGCTTGTCTCAGCAGCCAGGATTGTTTGCAGATATCCACTGGTTTGGAGATGTGGACAAACTTCCCCAAGTCACCAGACTGAGACTCCACCCACTCCTTTCACCTGCGATTTCAGCAATGAAAGGCCACTACACTGCCCCAGTTGGGCCACCTGGAGCCCAGACAGCAACTGTGCAACACAACAGCTGTGATACTGTTACCTTTATACTGATGCTGATTGGCCTTCTTTCCCAGTCTACAGCCTGAGAATTATTATAAAGGTGTCTACAATGTTACACCAAGGACATCAACATAAGTGCTGACCATCCTTAATTATCCAGACCTCATTTATATGAAAATCCTCCTCCTCCTATCCAAAACAGACATAATGCAATGCAGGCTCAGACAGGCAAACTGCTAAAACAAATCCTGACAAATCCACAAAAACAACGCAAGGCAGAGTTTAAGAAAGAAAACGGACGCATGTGGAATGTGGCTGGAGTCCCCAGGGTCATGTTATCACCCATCTGTCATTTTTTCTTGACTTGTTCATTATTTATACAGTCCCAGGGAAGGGCTAAAATTGGGTGGAATGGCTGAAAGGGTAGGTGGTGGTGTTACAATAAAGCAGGGTACCTGATAAGTTAGTGCCACAGAAGGTAGAATACATCTCATCTATAATCCTTTTGGCGGGGAGGGGACACAGATAATGTTGAAAAAGTATTAACTGACCAAAAGCTATTTCTATCTGGAAGGTGTTACTTGACTTACCTGAGATGAATTTGGGGAGGTCTCAGTCCAGCTCCCAGTGGATAAGTGTCCACCACACAATAACTTTAAATCAAGATTGGATGTCTTTCTAAAAAAATACACTCTAGATCAGTGATTCTCAACTGGGGATCCATGGCCCACTGGGGGGTCTGCGAGCCATTTTTCAGGGGGTCTGCCAAGCAGAGCCACTTGGAGCCCCGAGCCCAGCAGCTGAAGCTTGGAGTCCCAAGCCCTGGCACCCCAGCAGGGCTGAAGCCCCGAACCCAGAGCCCCCAAGTCCCGGCAGAAGCCACCTCATGGGGCAGAAGCCTCAATGCCCCCTCAGTCCCATGGGGCAGAAGTCTTGAGCCCCCCCCCATTCCCCCCAGCCCTCAGGACTCCTAAGCCCCCCCTGCAGCTGAAGCCCAGAGGCCCCCCCCCCACTTGGTTGTGGAGTTTTTATAGCATATTGGGGCAGGCTCCGAAAGAAAATGGTTGAGAACCCCTAGATCAATCACAAGATACGAGCTTGATGCAGGAATTACTGGATGAAAGCCTATGACCTGTGTTATGCAGCAGATCACACTAGGTGCTCTAATGTTTCCTTCTGGCCTTAAAATCTATAAACTCAGCGTCATGGTTGACCTTCAGGGACCCCCTTAGTTTGCAATCTTAGCTGGGAGGCTGAGGACTGCGTGGCCCATAGAGACCAACATCCCTTTTTCAACCCTGTATGCGGTCCCTCCGGGATCGGGGTTGAGGCCACATGCAAAACAGCATGTGTGGGGAGAAACCTTCCCTGCCACTGCTCCCTGTGGCTACCTGTTCTGTGGCTAAACAGAGAACTTCACTTTCTAGGGCTGTCAGCCCACCACCTTTCCCCAGGGCTGAATTCATGCACAAACGTTTTAATATGGGTTAAAAATAAACAAATCAATAACAGACCACTGATAACAGCAAGTAACCTTATTTTCTAAATTTGCTTGAGAATGTTCGTTAAATAGAAATGTTGAGTTCTTTTACAAATCAAGTTAAAAATCAAAATATATGTACTGCTCGTCTGAAAGAGTTATCTGGAAACAGGAGCTACTGATGGGCTTTGTCACTTAGTTATATTAGACATTAAATCTGAACCAACCACCACTAATATCAGATAAAGTTTAAAGAGTGCCCTGTCCCAGCTGTCTCAAGTTTCTGGCACAGGTAACACGAGTAAGAGTCCAATCCTAATTGTTTCCTGGATCTCTTTTGTTAAGAGAAAGGGGAGTGAAAAACTCCCCAACAATCCTGGGTTTCATTTAGACAAATGGGATTTTTTGTAACCGTTGGTGCTGAAGTTACTGTTCTCAATCTGGCCAAATGGGAGACCGTGGAATGAAGCTGAAACATTGTTGGGACGGCTGCCTGACAACCCAGTAAAATCCTGCTGAAGATGCAGCAGCTATGGATGAAGATCTGTTTAACAACATACATCTAGAATATTAATTGGGATACCCACTACGCATATACAATACATACCATATATTATATGCACATAAGGGTGTTTGTGCATGTGTGTTATGTATACACACTCTTCATAAATGCAACATACCCGCCCCCTGCAATATGTTTATACAATACATCACACATATTATGTATAGATGTGTGTATATTACACACACTTTCTCCCCCCACCCCACCCAGGAAGCTTATTTGATGAGTATGGATGAAATCACAGATGCTGCAGATGGGCCAAATCTTGAGGATCTCCCTCAATTTTTATCCAGTCCTTGTGCAGGCAAAATTCTCAAGGAATTGTCAGGGATCGTTTGCTTGAGCCAGGACTCAGGATTTGCCCCTATGTTAGCTTTTCCTGATGGAATTTTCATTGGTTTTATATAAGAACCTTCAAATGTCCTTTCGATTCCAGTATTCTTTAGCTGGCTGTGTCTGAGGTGGCTTTTGTCACATCTCCCCCCCTAGTGGAAGGGCTGACTGTTTGTTTATATATCCCCCTTTCAAGCAGAGGATTTGAAGTTGGACCTCAGTTATCTCTGGTGACTTACATTTCTGGCTCTGTAAACGATATTTTGGCAGAGAGCTGAGGAGGCTCTTAATAGTATCTATACATTTTCTGTGTGGGAAGTTAATACAAAAAGACTTGCACATAAAGTTGCAAAAGAAAAACTGGTCTCTCATCCATCCGAGAACCTCCATTTTTAACCTTACCCCATTGGGTGCGGGAATATCAGCCTATGCAATGAGAAAGGGCCAAGAGTCTGGCAAAGAGAGATTTCATATCTGGGGCTTAGTTTGGGCTGGTTACAAAGCCATGTGGGTTTAAAAGATCAGGCTATCAGAAATGTGTATTAAATATATTAGAAGGTGATATAGTGTTCTTAATAAAAAAATCAAAAAAGAGAGTGATCCTGAGCAAGGCATTTTGGCAGTATCAGCCTTAAAACAACAACAAGAAAACCCCCAAAACCCCAACCAACCAAACCCCTCTCCCCAAACAAACAGAAAAAGGCACCATGTTCCCAGGCACAACTTGGCCGAAAACAAGCTCTGGAATCTGCTATATGTTATACTGCAGAACTTAACACAGCCTGTGTGATTTTTTGTTGGTTCTTAAGCATGCACAATATAAACAGCGTAAACCTGCCAAAAATACAGAGCACGGCAGGCAATAATCGAAGTTAAACAATAAGCAGTGCCTGCCCACAGCTGCAAAGGGTGCTGCAATATTTTTTACCATCCTTTGTCAGGTTGTATCTTAACTTAGTATCCAGTGAATTTACAGTACCCTGGCCCTGAGACTACTCAGATGAGTCAGGGGTCACAGGATGGAGCCCACAGGATCCACTCCTGCAGTGAGCTCAGTGTGGACGCAGGGATCTGTTGTAGATCAGGGGTTTAGACTGCAAGCTCTTTGGGGCAGGGCTGTGGCCTTATTTTTCTGTAAAGCATCCAGCATATTTATGGTGCTGTATAATAACATGGTATGAAGCCAATATTTCTAGTTTCCAGTCAACACAATGCTCAACCCTCAACCTCAATGCAAAATATTAACATAAATCCAGGCTATTCCTGCTTTCCTCCCCCGCTGCCCCTCTGCAACAGTCGGCTTCCTGCTGCTTTCTTAGCCTGCCTCAAGCATAGAAGGAGAAAGGAGAACAGTTTCAACAGCTGTTAAGATAGCAGCCATCCAAGATCACAGATACCTGACTCCACAGTTTCCTCCTATCCTCTTATAGAGGGCTTACAGGAACAGTCTTCAGATACTCAGCCCTCAATTCTTTCCATAGCTAAGAACATGATCACATACCTTACAGGAGTCCTAGCTCAGTAGAGAGGCGTGGTGAGTGATGGATCCAACACTATGAAATATACTTTCTGGCCGCATAAAGAGCCAGATTTACATTATGTTTAAGCAAGAGAGACCAACTGGGAACTACAGTATTACTGAGAAGGGCTGGGCTCTCATTTTAAGGAAAGATAATTCAGAAGTTGCTGCTCCCAATCCCAAAAGGACTTTGATCTCTGAAAAGTTCACTCTAACTATGAGTCTGGTTGACAAACCCTCCTTTGCATTTTAAACAAGAGGGTCTGATTTCAGTTACAAATCAGCTGAGACCAACATGCAGGCTCTGAGCTGTTTTATGCTGGGTTTCTGAAATCTGGCAAGGGAGGGATCTCAGAGCCCAGGCTCCAACCAGAACAGGAACATCAAAGCTACTGCTATTAGCCCCAGAGTGCAAGCCCCACAAGCCTGGGTCAGTTGACCTGACTCTGACGCACTGCTGCAGGATTTTTTTTTTGGAGTGTAGACATATGCTGATTAACTTGCCCACAGTCAAACAGAAAGTCTATTACAGAGCAGAGAAAGGACCCTGGGAAGCCCAGCCCTTCCCAGGCTAGCACCCTAGCCATTGACCTAACTCTTCCCCTGTGCGCCGGAGCTGCAATATTAACACACTTTAAGAGTTTTGGGTCACCTTATATTTAAGGAAACTTCCTTCCCTAAACAGTGACAATGGGATGTTCCATAGAAAATTCCATTACGCTCCAAGGCAACTTTCTTCTCAAATGGTGCTTGACCCTTTCTAGGTACTAATTTAGCATATTATGATGAAGTTCCAGTCATAGCCCCTCTGTTGTTGATAGACTTTGGTGCAGTGTGTGTGCTGTGTCCTGTGGCAATTGTACTGCATCTATAGCAATTGACTATCACCTTCAGGCTACGAAGATGGGACGCTCCTCGTAATTGTCTTTCTAAAAGAAAGCGAGTGTTTATTTCCTGCTGGGCTTAAATGAAGCAGAGGCCCAAAAACACACAATGTGAGTTTTCTCTTGCCCTCTTGATTATATGAGTCCGCCTTGAAGCCTGTCTTTTCAGATTACCTACAATGCAAGCACAGTCACGGATTCTAATAAATCAGCAGTGATCTGCTCCTGGTTAATAAGAAGAGGGGATTGTCCCTTAAACTTGTACATTTGTAACCTACTGTTCAGTGTACACTATACATCCCACAAACAATCTGATTCACAAAGGACACGTTGTCAGATACAGCTCTTTAGCGCCTGATCCAAATCCCATTGAATAGCCTCCCACCGATTTCAGTTCTTTAGCTCAAGTTATTGAGGATCATATTTGTAGCGCTGGCAGGTCCTGGGTTCAGTCCCCACCGATGACCAAGATGGCAATCATTTCATGCGCAAATGTTTAGAGTGATTGCCTGCACAAATGCTTTTCACCACTTGGTTTGGAAAGGGACATTATTGCATATTCAAAACTCAACGCATGAGAAAACCAGTGTGCAGAAATTACAGCTGGCCTAATACTTATTCCAAGGACAATTCATTACTTGAGATGTACCAATTGAACCGAGTGCAATTTGTTGGGGAGGAACATTAATCACCTTGGCGGAAAGAAACACAAGGACAGGCAGACAAAGACAGGCAAACTGGTTTCTCAAACTCACTCGGACACCTGTGATTCCGGGATATCCAGGAGGCCCTTCATTTCCCTTCAATCCTTCGGCACCTTTTTCTCCTCTCTCTCCTTCTGGGCCTTGCTCTCCTTTGTCTCCCTGCAGAAGAGTGGAGTATGTTTGCTTTTCAATACCAACAAAGCATAGATCATTGTGTATGACTCTTGAAGAAAAAAAAAAGGGAGATCAGAGGCTGAAAGCAAGAAGACAGAAGGAAGCTGAGTCATAAAGTACTTGACATTTAATGCAACAGGTTATTTTAAAAAACTCCCTTAGCCAGAGAGATAGGACCTCAGCCACAAGAGAAGATGGTTTGAATTTTTTGCTTCTCCCACAATGAACTGAGCAGGAATCTCCCACATGGAAACTCCTGGGTCTGGGATAAGGATAGGAGGCAGGCAGCTGAGATCTGAAAGAGAGTCTTTTGACTCAACCATAAGCTCCAGAAAGCTGCCAGAAGAGGCTGTGGGAAGCACCCCAGGCCCCGAATGAACACACTGCAGAGCAACAGCATCTTACCCCCATGAAAGATCAGCAGTTATAGCGCTAGATGCAAAAACTTGCATCAAGTTGCCATGCTCACAATTGGTGCCAAGTATTTTATAGGTCCAATAAAAAGGGCCCAATTCTGCTCTCACAGCAGTTTTACACTCAGGTAACCCAACTGACCTTGGTAGAGTTGCTCCTAATTTACACTTGCATTAGTAAAAGCAGAATTGTGCCCATTACATTTTGTGGTTAAACAAATATTTGTGCAACCAATAGCAACAGTTCCATTATCCAGAGAAACATTTGGGTTGGGAGGAACTGGAAGCGTTCAAGACCACTTGGAGATGAAGCAGCAATTGATGGCACGAAAAAATCATATAAGGAAGGACTGTTTGATCTGACATCCAATGATAAACAAAAATAACGAAGCACAGCACATAGTTTAACTAGACTGAAGCAATAAACCGCAAGAGACTGTTGTGGGATTGGCCAGTTTTACTTTCCGTGGCATGAAACTGTTGGCCTGTGCAGACGGACAGGCTACACAAGGATAGAAATCGGGATTGCAATCCAAAGGTAAGATTTGGAACAGCAAGAGAAACAATGCAATGCAACAATGAATAAGGATTTGGGGGTCCCGTCAGGAAATGGGGGGGGGGAGGGACTTGTTACTGGACTCGCAAATAGTGATATGGGATATGAGGCTGTTGAGGGCTTTAGGACAATTGTTGACCTGCCTGTGGAATTTCAGACTGGTGAAAATCTGTAAGGAAGGAAGAATTGAATCTGTAGAAACGGAAACAAACAAAATAAGTTGTTGACCATCAGTTTTTGAAGAAGAATGGGACCTTCATAGAGATCTGTAAGAAGTTCCTGAGTTGCACCAAGAATGCAGCTAGAGATTTGAAACCTGAAGGATCTCTTGTAAACAAGACTTTATACAGGTTTGGTCTGACAGCACACGGACGTGAAAAATCAGTCCTTCTGGCTTGCTGTTTTCATTAGGTAAACTGTACAACTGATTGTTGTGTAACTGAAGAACCGAAAGGGAATGCCAAAAAAGAGAGAGAACTTTTTCTCTGGGGGGAGGGATAGCTCAGTGGTTTGAGCATTGGCCTGCTAAACCCAGGGTTGTGAGTTCAATCCTTGAGGGGGCCACTTGGGAATCTGGGGCAAAATCAGTACTTGGTCCTGCTAGTGAAGGCAGGGGGCTGGACTCGATGACCTTTCAAGGTCCCTTCCAGTTCTAGGAGATGGGATATCTCCATTATTTATTTATTTATTTATTTATGCTATTAGGCTTTTCCTATAGTAGACTTTATTCCAATCATAAGAACGGCCATACTGGGTCAGACCAAAGGTCTATCAAGCCCAGTATCCTGTCCTCTAACAGTGGCCAATGGCAGCTGCCCCAAAGGGAATGAACAGACAATTATCATCAAGTGATCCATGCCCTGTCACCCAATCCCAGCTTCTGGCAAACAGAGGTCAGGGACACCATTCCAAGTTCCCCAGTGTTGCTAATGCAAGTTCAGCTCTACCAATGGTTGCAGTACTTCAAACCATCTTCACGTAAGGCACCCGTGGCAGGTGGTGTTTAGATAGATCTGATAAAATCTGGCCATGCAATGGTGCTTAAAATGCTGTTGGCTACCTGTAACTCCATTTCTAGAGAGGGGGAAAGAGCTGGAACTAGGAAAGAATATTTAAAGTAGGAAGGAGCTTTCATTGTCACTTAGGACTCATGGAAGTGGAAGACACATATTTTTGGACAGAAGAGAGCATTGGCAAACTGACTAATTATGGGCTTTGCCCCAGCAACAAGAGATGTGAAGAAACCCACTAACAGAAAAAAGCAAGTGTTGAACTTGTTTCCCATGGAGATGCTATTGTTGAGACTAAAGGGGACATTGTGTGAACAAGAGGAAGCAAAGAACGTCTCAGGATTGAAAGGAAAAATTACAGTAAAGGAGTCAAGAAGGGAACGATTTGGTGTGAGACAGATGTGTGGTCAGATCCAATGCATAATACAGCAAGAAAGATTACAGGGAAAAAGGTCACCCACACCTGCTGTCCAGCTGTAACTTCTTTGTTCAGGCTCTAGAGACAACAGCTTTAGCACGGAGGTGTTTAAGATTAAAAGCACTGAACAGAGCACAGATCTAACTTACTCTGTGGGGGATTCTCAGGTTCTTGCCTACAGTTAGGATAAACTTTGTAAATAGTTTTGCAGGGTAGTTCTTTTAATGCGTGTTTGTGATAGCACCCAGCCCACAATGGGACCCCAATCCTATTGTAATACAAATGTAATGATGCTCCAGGTTAGTACATTTCTGGGGATTGAACCTGGGATCTCTGGAGCTAAGAGCAGAGCCGAGCCTCTACTGCTTAAGCTAAAGGATCGGTAATTCAGCAGATTCATAAACCTCTTTATGTGTCCTAGCCACTGGAAGGGGACAAAGAGCCATTGTATTAGTGTGTACTACACAAATGCTACCATAGCTCAGGAAGGGTTAAATGAAAACCATATCAATGGGGAAGAAAAGCTAGAGGCCAGAGAAACACTATGATGGTCTGATGGCCGATCAGAATGGTCCCTTCTGACCTTAAAGTCTATGATTTTATGAAGCCTCCACTTGAAAGGGGCAGTGAAGGATGCAGGTTTAAGGATTGCTTACGCAAGAGCACAGGAGGGTTTAAAGGAGACAAAGGAGATGCCCTGGTCGATTCCTGAGACGGCTGTGGAGCTATTGGAAGCTTTGACCAAACAAGAAGCATAAAAGGTTTTTTCGAGACTCTGGCTCAAGATGGCATCTCTAACGGAAGAAATAAAAAACCTCTTTACATTTCTTCCCACCTCAGGTTGGATGGCAAGGGAAGAAGGTGTGGTTCACTTCCCACAGTCTGGATTGCAGGTAAGTCTGTGCAGAAAGGGAGAGGGAGGGATGGAAGGAGCTGGTAGGAGCCAGAAATGTTATGGAGACTGTTTACCACCCCACGTGGGGTGGATGAAAAGAGGGGACAATACAGAAAACCCTAACTAGACAGCAGAGCATTATGCTACCATGTAGTTAATGTGCTGCAAGAAGCCATGGTTAGTCTCAAACTTGGCTAAAAGTATCTACAGAGGTGATCCTTGCAGTTTCCAGGATAAGCAGAGCCTGGAGTGCACATGGCATTGGGATCTAGTTCCCACTACCGGCTGATGATGGAACAGATACGCAGTCTGGGAGAAAGGCATCTGATCGGGGAGATACAATGACAAGCTCCGAGAGTCCTTGGATCAAGGAGGTTACAGCTCATTGATACAAACCCTAAGCTGGAGGTGGGGGATGTGTCACATGGGGCCACTAAGAAGCAAAATGAACCTGGAAGTTGATACAAAGATGTGAGATACTGCCTGGGAACCCCCAGGATAATGTTGGGATTGTTCCTCCTACTGTAGCCACTGTGTGGGGTAGGGCAGAGGATTGTTGAACATGAGGGACGGGAAAGGGGTCTGGGGTCAGATGACCAGGGTAGCTTGTGTGACAATACTTGCTTCCCTTGCCTGTCTGCAGAGGGGAAAGGAGCATGGTCTGAAAATGGCTAAATTTGTGAGAAGAAAACCTACCCAACAAAAAACCATACTGAACCTTTACCTTAACACCGTCTGGCCCAAATGGGCCGCTGTCCCCTACCAGGCCTGGCTCTCCCTGCAAGAGAGAGAGACAAATAGACTTAGGACAGTCTCTTCCCTTTTTCTCATGCTTTTTGCAGCCAACACCCTTCAGAGGAGGAGTGACTTCCCTTTGCAACAATGTGAGCTAAATGTTAAGGGTTTCCAGGGCTGATATTCTTGGTGTAGGATGGTTATCTATACTTCCACACGTGGGCCAATAGGTTTTGTTTATATCACCATATTTTAGGACTATGCTATGAAGTCACCCCATCCTGCTCGGCATCTCAAAATTGATCAAGAGGAACAAGCCCGCACTGTTCCAGGCTTTCCTTCAACAGTCCCCAACTCTGACCCGCGGGAAGTCCTCTCTCCCCTGGATAGAGCAGGGAATTCAGTCTCTGTGTTCATGCAACCTGGGGCGTCTCCATATTGCTCTAACAACTGACCTCAGTCTGGAGATCAAGGGACAAGAAACACGCTTCTAGTTCAATCTCTGCATTCATCCCAGCTCTGGCTCCTGCCCCACTTACGCATACTGTACCCAGTGTTTTCCTTGTTAATGCTGGCCTTCAGCGAGAGTCCTTTCCTGTCACTTCTAGGTTACACATACCCAAGTCGTGAAGAACTTGTGAACAGAATAGGCTTGTTTTTACACAGCCCCTTTCATATTCATACTGAAAGGAACTTTAAAGCACTTTGCAAAGTAGCATGTCCAGTTGTGTCGTCACCCTGTGGGCAAGTGGGCTCATTGGTAGCTCACATGCAGCTATCTGGTTTTATTGTGAGACTAAATGGCCAGGATATTAGGCTAAACCTCTACCCTGTTCAAAAAAAAGTCCCTTGTGATCTTTCAGTTTCATCTGGACATCTCTTAAACAGGCCACTGATCTCTGTTGCTATCCAGCCCCTGTCACTGTAGTATCAGAGTAACTGATGAACTTAGGTTCACAACATCCCTGGAAGGGAGGTTAGTATTTCCCCCATTTTGCAGACTAGGATCTGAGACACAGAAGGATTAAATACCCAACTAAGTCCATAGCCAAGCTGGGAATTGAACCCAGAGCTCCTGAGTCCTGGTATAGTGCCTTAACCCCAAGGCTATCCTTCCTTTTACAGTACCACATTCACCCTCCTGCCATGCCACGATCACATGTCCACGGGCTCACAAGTCCCAGGGTAAGACCCGAATCCATGATCGGCTGTCCCAGGCAGCTATCCGCTCAGTCACTGCGGATACACAATGGCCCTTCCAAAGGCTGGAAGTCTACCCTCCCCACGCTGAGGGACCAGTGCATTGTCCATTTATACAGCCAGTTTGGTCGAGAAGCCACAGTTTATCTGCTTAGCCATCCACATACACGTAATGAAGAGGACTCCAATATAAAGCTAACTCTACTTACTCTTTGACCAATGAGGCCTTGTTCTCCTGGGACCCCCAGCTGTCCAAGATCACCCTAAAAACACAGAGGCACAGAGTCAAGCTGGTGACAGTGCTAAATGCATAGGATGAAGATGATTTCTCCCCTCCCTCTCCCCCTGACCCCCCTCATTTCTTCCTGCATTTTGACTCTTTCTTTATCTGGTCCTGTTCAAACACGGACGTCTGTCTCAGAACCATCCTCACACCCAGACATTAATCAGGTACCCAGCATCACCCCGACAGCAAGCTCTAAGATGGCATGCACCTTACGGGGTGAATCTGACTGATATGCAATAGGCCAAAGAATCAGCAGTGACTTGCAGGTGTCAAAAATCAGTGGTGAATGCTTGCAAAGACTGAACCAAAGGGAATTACATGTGCATCTTACGGCAGGAAAGGATTTCATGCTCTCTTATCGGGAAAGCAACAACACCAGGACCCAGGGCACAGTAGTGCTCATAACAAATGTGCAACTGGAGTGATGAGAAGGAGAGCGGACATGTCCCAGCAAACAGCAGTATGATCTTTGGCATGACTGAGAGGTGCTGAGCATATCTAGATTATAGGCAACATAGAAAGGAGCGAACTGGACATAGTATTGGAGCTGGCAGTTATGTTGATATATTTTGGTGAAGTGCTAAGTATAAGGAGGATGCAGCGTGCAGCTGTGGGACATTAGATCCAGATCAATTTGTCTGTTTTGCAATGAGCAATGTGCAGGAAATGTTCATTTCCTTCCCCGTCCCATTCACCTCACTTTGAAACGCCAAGCATTGTTCTAAAAGTTAAAAATTGATATTGGTGCCAGTAACGTAGTATTATGTTTACAGAATGCCTGTCACTACAGTCATTTTTGAGCTATATACGCACATGACCCCACTGAGATACAGCCACTTCTGGGGAGGCCAGCATTCAACCACAACAGTAAAGGATGTGGAAGGTGTAAGAAATTTTGGCCAAGGACGCAACTGTATCCTAGTGGTGTGCTCCTCCTTTGCCACCCTACAGCTTTAGATTATACAACTGTATGCAACTACTGCTCAGAGAGTCCTTGGATGTTTACCAAGGGAGCAACTACTGCTTGGAGATTCCTAGAACATCTAAATACCTCCAAGGTTGGAGAGAGAGCAACCAGAATCTCTCATGCTCTGAACCAATGCAAGGACTCATTGCACTGAAAGTGGCTAAGTGGGAGCTGTCAGCATCTCTGCATTATCAGCATGCTACTCTCCTTCCTTCCCTCCCTCCCATCTCTCAATCTGGGTCAGGTGCTAGGATATTCTCCGAGCGTTCAAAAGCCCGCTCCCAGGAACCACCATTTCGAACAATACGTTCAAGCTCAGCCAATGCTCCTCATCAGGCTGGCTCAGCTGAGGCAGCCTGTCCAGAGAATACATGCACCGCCCGCCTTCCTGCTTGTGATGGGAGCTGGAGAAGAGCTGCTCCTGTAAATCCTGCAGTGGGGGATGCCGGCAACCTGAGCGGATCAATGGCATTCTATTCCCGGGCAAGGTAATTAGGGAGCTGAGTGACAGGCAGAAGCGGCATAGCTGAAATGTTAAAGGAGTATCAGGACTCCAAAGACACAGTCGCTCGAGTGATGTGTCAGAAGGTTTGCCAAAGAAAACATGGTGAGGAATGGGGGTGGGGGAAGAATGGCAAAGAGGAAATTGCATTTAATCCCAAAAAACAGGCTGTTCAAAGCTCCCTGGCACAGTGGCATCCCTTCGAAACTTAAATGGAGAATGGAAAACTTGTAGAGAGATCTTATTCAAATAAAGAGAGAAAAATTACACTCCTCCTCATCCAGGAGAGAAGGTGCATTCACAGCTCTGTGACACTGCACCTGGCACTGTGCGTTGTGCTGTATTGATTAAAAATGACAGCTAGTTAATTGATGTGTGGGCATGGAGGGGCTATATTTAAATTCTTGCAGAGCAGTAATTTTTTTTTTTCATTTTTTTAAAGAGAGAACTCCATATCAGCATTAGCAGAATCCAGCCCCCATTTCAGGCGCTCATCATCTTAAACCCAGCATTGGGAACCCCAGGGGGGAGGGCTTCTTTTAAGGCATTTATATTCCTGGACTCTCCCATACAGAGACAGTTCTTGTTTCCAGACTAGGTTACAGCCCGACTCTGGGTCACCTGGGGATCCTCTTGCAGGTTTTGTATCAATGCCTCAGCCCAGCTCCTGCCTGTGAATCGGCTGACTGGATTATGTAGATCTAACTGGGTTTTTACTGAGACCCTTTCATGGTTTCCCTTCCTTTGTTTCCCTGCATGCCCAAAACAGAGGCTGAAGCTTCCTGCATTTGAGCCTCTTTACCTGAGATCTCTAGCGGCCCACACAGGGGACTTGAGGAACTGGAATTGTATAACCAAAGGGCTAAAGTGTTCTCCCCCCCCCGAACTGTGTCACTAGAGAGCTCTGTGGCTGAGAAACATGTAAAGAGCAGCTGATGTGGGGTTACCCAGCCGCTCCCCTCCCTAAATACACCTATCGTTAGTATCTATCTTTAGCCGTCTGACCTTGCTCACTGTAACTAGGCAGACTGCTCACAAGCCCTGCCGGGGTCCTCTGGGACTCTGGTGTAACAGCAGACTCTTGGTAGGAACAAAAGTTTCTGTTATCTCTCTGCTCTGATGGAGAACTTGCATTAAGTGTTTTTCTTACCTTCATGCCAGATTCACCTGGAAGGCCAGGTTGTCCCATTGAGCCAGGAGGTCCCTGGAGGGGGGTGGGGGGGAGGAAAAGGCCATTGTTACTCCGTGCAGAGCAAGATCAAAGCAAATTCCTTTAGCAGAGCACTTTGGGGATAGAGGAGCCCTGGTTGCAGTGTAATTACCTCCCTGGAGCTGGTTCAGGGTACACAGAGCCAAAGAAAAGGCCAAGAACCCCTCTGTGTCCCGCTCCCACAAGGGCCTTTGTTTTCTCTCATGCCTTTCTTTCCCTTCCCCAAGCCTGAAACGAACTCTCTGACCCTGTTTGCCAGGTAGCCTCGCTTGAACTCTCTCACTCTAACTCCTCCAGGCTTTGGGTTCCCAGTGCGGATCTCTACCCCACACCAGTTAAAAGAAAAAAAGGAAAAAAAAGAAAGAGCACAAAATACTTAAAATCAGCATAAAAGGGTTAAATAAAGACATTAACACAATGGGTCACAAATAACTTCAACCACTTAATACTTTCCCTTCTCTGGCCCCTTATCTATCACTTGGTTCTGTCTTTAACTCAGATTCCAAGGCCTGGTATATGCCCAGTTTTTGTACTAGTGTAACTATTTCAGTTATGGTCAACTCCTAATCTGGATGCAATTATATCAGTATTAAGGAACCTTATACAGGTGCAGCTTATTCCCCTACAGGAACAGCTATACCAGTATAAGCACATTTATACTGGGACAACTGCATCCCCTCTGGTGAGGGGAGGTGTTGTGCCACTTTAACTATACAAGTGGCACAACTTGTATATGTGGACAAGGCCTAAAGTCTGTGGGGCAGGGATCGGGTCTCCTATTTGTCCATAAAGTGCCATGCACATCTGTATAATGAGGACACCCATGGGCAGCTAGCTCGTGGAGGAAAGGGAATTAAAAACAGTAGCTGTGTACTAGAGGTGGGCTGAGCTGGAATCCTAGGTCTAAACTCCCTTGAATAATTTTGCATAAATTCAGCTCTGACCTTTGCATCCACCCCTTTTTCTCTGGCTCTGTGATGGGCTGAACACCCCAGACCTTGCATAAAGGTTGGTTCCGGATCGGAACTTCACCGCGGTCATTAAACTCATAGACTCATAGACTTTAAGGTCAGAAGGCACCATTATGATCATCTGGTCTGACCCCCTGCATGCTGCAGGCCACAAAACCGTCCCTACCCCTTCCCTGGACTCTGCTGTTAAAGTCCCCAATCCTGTGTTTTAGTGACTTCAATTGGCAGAGACCCTCCTGCTAGTGATCATGCCCCATGCTGTGGAGGAAGGTGAAAAACCTCCAGAGGCTCAGCCAATCTACCCTGGAGGAAAATTCCTTCCCGACCCCAAATATGGCGATCAGTAAGACCCCGAGCATGTAGGCAAGAGTCTCTAGTCTGACCCCTGTTGGCCATTATACTATTTACGTACCATTGCTTGGTTTTCCTTGGCTACTATGTTTTACCATTAAACCATTCCCTCCATAAACTTATCTAACTTAATCTTAAAACTAGACAGGTCCGTCGCCCCCACCGTTTCCCTTGGAAGGCCATTCCAATATTTCACCCCTCTGACGGTCAGAAACCTTCGTCTAATTTCGAGCCTGAACTTCCCCACGGCCAGTTTATATCCATTCGTTCTCGTGTCCACATTAGTACTAAGCTGGAACAGTTCCTCTCCCTCCCTTGTATTTATCCCTCTGATATATTTAAAGATAGCAATCATATCCCCCCTCAGCCTTCGCTTTGTCAGACTAAACAACCCAAGCTCCTCTAGTCTCCTTTCATACAACAGGTTTTCCATTCCTCTGATCATCCTAGTCGCCCTTCTCTGCACCCGTTCCAGTTTGAGTTCATCTTTTTTAAACATGGGAGACCAGAACTGCACACAGTACTCCAAATGAGGTCTCACCAGCGCCTTATACAACGGAAGCAGGACCTCCTTATCCCTACTAGATATACCTCGCCTAATACATCCCAAGACCGCATTGGCTTTTTTCACCGCCACGTCACATTGTCGACTCATAGTCATCCTGCGGTCTACAAGGACCCCTAGGTCCTTCTCCTCTTCCGTTACTTCTAACCAATGCGTCCCCATCTTGTAACTGTACATTTTAAAAACTGTATTAGATGAAACAAAGGAGCAGGGGGACAGGATAATAGGCCCCTTTTTGGAGCGTGAGGGTACAATTGAACCAGCTTCTCCCAGTGAGCCTTGAAAGATTAAACTGTTTCACTGGAAAGCGATGAAGAGTAAGGGTGGAGTGGGGTATGTGAGAGACCACTCGTCCTTGTGCTCTCTCTCCAGGACCCTTTCAGGATGTGTCTAGCCCCTTACTCTAGGTGTTAGGCTGGTCAATTGCACGAAGCACTCACTGGTACCTGAGATTAGGGGAAAGGGTAACTTTAATCATGGTATTTTTTGCATTGATTTCTGCCAGCGCAGGCAGTGGGACTCCGTTAAATAAAAATCCCTTCAAACCCAGCAAGACCAGCTTTGCTGTGTCACCTTTGGTCTTATTTATTTATTATATTAGCTTTCCAGACCACAGACCAGAATCTCCCTCTTCTCTGCAGCTAGGAATAAAGGAAACAAGAGCTCGTAATTGCAGGCGCTCTCGGAGTTTTCCAGCTTTCCGAACTGGAGGGAGTGGTGAGTGGGTGCATGTTAGGTTTCGGAACAATTGGGCAAGTCATGCATGAGAAAAAGCAAGTTCCAGTGAAAGCAGAAATACTGCCTGGGTTTTTCCAATGGTTCCAGTGCAAGAGAAAGGCTCTTGGAGGAGATACAGCCTAACACATGGAGCTCTGTGCTTTCAGAACAAGCAAGGCCTAGGGAAGCTCAGTAGCAGCCTACCAACTTTCCAGATCCCTAGTGTGGTTTACCACGGAGAGCTCACTCCATCCAGTCTAGCAGGCAGGAGACTGGAAAGTCTCATGACTCATAAATTGTGCAGTGGGCTGTATTAAAAGGTACCTTAGCTACTACTTTTGAGACCAAGTGAACATCTTGACTATATTACCATCTCAGACACACTGAAAGGAGCTAAAAGTGGGTGACCTAGTCTGCAGTGATCGGCTGTGATGGTAAGAATTGAAGGAGAGTCTCCAGGTGCTCGGAGGGTTAGAGGAAACTCTATTGAGTAAGCTTCTGCCCTCCTGTGCTCCTAAACCTGGGCACAAAAAATCAGTAACTATTCCTTTCATTTTGTTGCAAAGTGTCACTTTTGCCTAATGGTAACAATGATGCAAAAAGTGCAATGATGCGGTACTAAAGCAAAGGTATTTCTTCCACCCACTCACCTGGACAGCGGCGAGACTGGGTTTGACAATCAGAACATATCCAGACTGGGCTGAATAATATGATTGCCGGCCAGAGACAGTAGCAACTGGGGGTAGGAAGGGAAAGAGACTTGGAGCCTTCTTCACTACAGATTTTTACTGACATGGATGATTCTAAACACAGAGTTAAAATATGGGCCCAGATGCTCAAAGGGAGTTAGGTGTCTAACTTCCACTTATTTCAATGGGAGTTAGATGCATAAATGCCTTTGAGGATCTGGGCCCTGGTTCTTAAAGCGTGGGTGGGTACCACGTTTGACCCTGCTTGTGAATGGGGTTGTGACAATTCTCAGAGTCCAGCTTTAAAATGCTCCTTTCACTGTGTAGGTGGGACTGCCCATCTGTGTAACAGGGTTAGCCAACCTCCTGCCTCCCAGGTCTCTGGGTGGGAGGCCAGGCTAAAACGCATTGCATCCTGGGGAAAAATGCCTAACTATTCGTGCCAAGGTGAGGCTCTGTGGGTTAGCTGGCTAGATTTTCCCAGAATGCTCTGGGATCTGTAGGGTAGAAGATATGGGCAGGTTGACAAACCCTGATGCAAGGATAAATGTTGGTGTGTGGATGTGTTGAACTGCATCACCTGTAACCAGGTCAGAGCCTGGTTCAGCCCAGTATGGTTCTGTCTGGACTGTAGATGGGGCCTGTATTTGTAACTTTTCTCTTGCACTCTTAATGCTGACATTAAAACTCATAAGACACAGAAACCTCCGTTGTCCTTTTCCCTCAAGAGTTTCTGAAGCCAGACCAAGCCAGACTGCCCCTCGCTCAGCTGTGCAGGTCTAGGTGAGTGAGGGGGGAATAGGGCAGAAGAGGGGTGTGCTGTAGAGATGAAAGCAAAGATCATACTCTACCTTATGTCCCATTTCTCCTAAAGGTCCAGCTGGCCCCTGTGGTCCCTGAGGTCCCTGCAAGACAGACACACAGGGCTCTTTCGTGGAACATTGTCAATTCTAAAGAACAATCCGCTCCCTAGTACCCTCCCATATCACATGGGAACTACACAGGCATGGGAGAGGAGGTCAAAAGACCAGAAATGGGCAGCTCAAAGTGCTTGAACAGCAGCAAGCGAAGGGTCAGGAACCTCCCTGTGTCTGGGTGGCTGCGGGGAGGGTAGGGGTGCTGCTGTGTTGAAGCTGAACTGACAATAGTTGGCAACCTTAGTGTGTCTGAATAATTCCCTTCTCTAGTCCACCTGAGCCCACCCCCACTCCTACACTCTCAGAGCCTGCAGCATATCCCTCCTTCAGTCACCACAGTCTAACCCTCGTCAGTCACAGCTCCCTTCTATTCAATCCGTCTGACCTGACCCTACTTCAACCCCTCCATCCTAGATGGAGTCAGAACTGGACTCTGCTCCTGCCATTTTCTCCTGGTTCCCAATTGACTCCCTCCACCCCTCCCAGTAACATAACCTGATCCAGTCCATCCTCCCAGTCTGGTATCATCCTCTAACAGGCTCAGGAGTGTCTAACCGTGGCCTTCCTGAGCAGCCCAACATGGAACCTCCTTCAGTCTTAAGACAGTTAGCTCCTCCACCCCACCTTGCAAGCATCTAACCTAATTACTATCATCATTATAGTAGATCTACCGCCTCCAAGGTCAGGGCTACGTGCTATTGTGGTCAGGTCAGGGCTATTGTGCTACATACTAGACCGAGACATTCTGGCCCTGAAGAGCTTACAGTCTAAATAGCCTAGACAGAGAAAGGGTGGCAAAAAGGAAGTATTACCATCACAGGTAATACAGGTTGGAACTGAGGTGCTGCCCAGGTTCACCCAGGGAGTCTGTGCTGGAGTGAAGAATTGAACCCCGGTCTCCTGAGTTCCAGTGGAATGCCTTGACCACAAAAACCATCTTTCCTTTCCAAGGCCTCTTCCAAACCTCCATTCTGACCTTTCTTCCACCTTCCCTGCCAGACTCTCTCTTGGTTTCTCCTTCAATTCTCTGTCAGAGTCAGGTCCGGTCTCTTTTCTAACTTTCCCCTCTTTAATCTGACCCAGACACACTCTCTCTCCCAAAATCCAGACTTGCCCCTTCTTCCACTCTCCCTGCCAGAGTTAACTCCAGTCTCTGGTCTACCTTCTTGATGCTGAATCTCATCTAGTGCCTCCTTTCTGCCTCTGTAGGGTCTGATCTTGCCCTTCCTCCAACCTTCCTGGGCTCTCCTTTAACCCTATTCAAGTGCCGCTCTGATTAAGCTGGACTCAGCAGGAGAGGCGGGGATGGGAATGAAGGAGTGTGTGTGTTTGGGGTGGGTGGGGAAGCCAGACTGAGGAGGAAATGAGGGGAAAGAGAAAGGGACAGATGGATGAAGAGGGAATGAGAAGACACTTGCCGGGTCGCCTGGAGCCCCTTTGCCTCCTTGGGGTCCGGAAGGTCCTTGGATACCCTAGGATAACAAAAACCACCAAGGTCAGCTCTGTCCCGTCATCACCTTTCACACCTCCCAGCATGTCATATTCACCTCGTAAACACTTTATAAAAGCAACACAGAGGTGGCCCTGAGGCTGAACTGTGAGACATTGTCCAGGTTTCTCCTCCTGAGCAGGAATAAAAAAAACCTTAAAACCTTCATTAAAATGTAGGCTATAAAATGGAATGGAAGGCGGTTGGCACTTACTAGGAAGCCACGTGGTCCTGTCTCCCCAGTCTCTCCCATCTTCCCCTGTAAACAGAAGGTTACAGTAATTAGAGGTTGGGAACGTGCTGAAACACCCTATTGCTTTGGCCAGGAAAGTCGATCAAAGCTGTATTTTACTGGGAGCCATGCACGCATGAGTATACATACATGTAGTGTTTGGCACAGTGCCAGCTTGGCATCCAGCACCAACTCTCACCGTGGACGTACCTGCTGCCCATCGGGCCCCGGTTTGCCTGGCTCCCCCTGAAGGCCCTGTTAATGAAATAGACAAAGACATGTTGGCGTCGGCATGAGCTGTGCAGCAGAGACTCTTGACTGGCTAGCTCCTCCTGATGCCCCAGCCTTCTTGCTCTTGGAATCCTCCAGGGAAGGGTCAATTGTTTGCTTCCGGTTCTCCATCAGCATTTAAAGGGGCTAGCTAGTGTCCTAAAGTCCCCCTCCCATGGGGGGGATAGTCCCATCCGCTGAGGAGCTTGGAGCATAATCCAATTTCTCTCTTTCTACTCTTAGAAATCCCAGTAACTCTGGACTCCCCACCTATCGGGTTCAAAACGGGGGAGTTTCTCCATCCAACTCTAAGTCATTGTGGGTGGAGAAGGGGGAGGGCATTAGCCACACATTGATAGGTAGGCTGGGTGGCACTTAGACTCCCAAAGGTGCTTCATGCTGTGCGCTAAGCATTCAGCAGTGGAAGAGCCTCAATAGCACAAAAAATACACCCGCTCAGGTAAGAGCCAGCAGCACAACATTATTTCCTTTTCTAATTGCTGCTCTGCCTGAGAAGGGAGCCTCTGAGCTAGGAGGACATGGATGCAGGAGAAGTCTTATGAAGGTAAAAGAATGATTGGGAGAAAAGGAGGCATGACAGAGAATTGAAACGTCAGCTACTATTTCAATGCTCATCAGTCGGACTAGCCTCCTGTTCTACTGGATTAGCCTCCTTGCTAGGCTGCTGTCCATATTCCAAAAGGAAACACCCAGACTGGGAGTTGCTCTACCATCCATCCCTCTCTTTCTCAGCAGCCTTGCCTAAAAGGAAGGTCCTTTGTCAGCATCTGGCTTGGATACTCTCTTAACCAGACTTAATGAAGGGCAGGTCTATTCCAGGAGGCCATTTGCCAGACCCCCTTCGCACCAGGAGGCAGAGGGGATTTCTGTTCCATGAACATCTCTGCTCTGATCATACCACACTACAGAGAGACACACTTTGTAAAGGTGGTGAACAGAGTGTGTGTGTGCGTGTGTGCAGTCAGAGTCCTTAAGGGAGTGGTGATGGTAAGGCCAGATCTACACACAAGTTTTGTACTGGTGTAACTATTTCAGTTAGAGGGTGTGATTTTTTTTTTTTAACCAATATAGTTAAATTAGCATAACCCCTACAGCGTAGGCTCAGTTATGCTGGTTTAAATGTGTCTTATGCTAGTATAGCTTATTCCCTTTCCCATATGGGAATAAGCTATACTGGTATAAGCACCTATATACTGCAACAGCTGTGTCCATGCTGGGGGTGGGGGTGCAACTGGTGTAAAGGGACACAACTTTGTGTGTAAACAATCCCTGAGCTACCTTACAGCCCCCCTTCACTTTAGCCGAACAGCTGGAACCTTTAATATCTTCGAAACTCTATTTCTACCAAATGAATGACTCCTGGCGGAGTTTAGACAGCACTCTTCCCTCGGATCCCCGCCCTTCTCCTCACATGGAAAGGCTTTTGGGAGACCAGGGAATAGACATTTCCACTGGTCTCCCACTGAGCAGAGCCATGTGCTAGGAACCTGACTCAGGGACGCGAGGTGGTTGTGTGCTGGGGGGACGGCTGGTGCCATACAACATCATGCTGGTTCCTTTTAAGGAGCCCTGATGTGAGCGAGTGTTGGCTCTTGGCAGCTGGGCTCTGCCACCGGTGTGGGGCTCCGCTCTGCACAGAGGAATGCTGGCTGGGCTAACTGGCACCGGCTGGACTCAGTGCTTGGTGCTGATGGAGTTAGAGCTATTTAACACTGAGTTGAGGATACACCAGCCACCATGAAGGGCTAGAGGCAGCAAGGAGGAGATGGTGGTGGGAGACATCCTGATTTTTCCGGGGCCTAGAGGGGAGCCTCATAGCACACCCAAGAGCAGACCTGTCAGAACTGGCACTCCTGTTACAACTTACCTTAACACCTCTTGACCCTGGCTCCCCCACTGGTCCATCAGGACCTCTGGCACCCTGCGGGACCAAGACAGAAAGAGAGAGAGAGAAGAGAGTTACATAGCAAATGTGAACAGCAGGTGTCCCCCTTGTGCTGCTAACACTGAGTTGTCCACTGGGAGTTGGGTGTGATCCCAGCTTCCACTGTGCAGCCGGGCCTCTCCCACTTCCCCAGTGCACATTTTGCATGCTCAGGGGGCTGAGCTCTTGGGCTTGCTCCAAAAAACCAAACAGCTACACTTCTCCAACCCTTCACCAGTCTGATCCATTGGCTCCATCCTCCCTGCCTTTCACCCTGAGTAGCTTCAGTAACATAGAAGAGGAGATGGGTGGGGGGAGCCCTGCCTGAGGGTGGGGGTGGTGATTTCTCTGTCCATAGCTATATTTAATTCTCCTCTTGCTCTTAACCCTTGAGATGCTGGCACTTGACAACCAGATGAATGCTTAGGAAGGTGGGTATGTACAGCATGGCTGTGGTTCCCAAGGGGTTAAAGCTTGGGCTTGTTAGGCTGTTTCTAACATTCGTCTTGGAGTCAAGGTTCATCTCCTGTTATAGGGCTCTTCGCTGCAGGAGTCATCCTACTGCATGCAGGGTAGAAGTAGGGTGACCAGATGTCCCGATTTTATAGGGACAGTCCTGATTTTTGGCTCCTATTCCCCCCCATCCCCTGTCCAGATTTTTCCACACTTGCTGTCCGGTCACCGTAGGGAGAAGGCTCACCCGAAAGCAAAGCAACAGCAACCCTAGCTTCAGAATTCACAGTTCTTCCGTTAGCCACAGGTCTTGCTTAGACGGGTTTCAGCTGCTTCCCAGGCTCAATGGAGCCACTTTTTAGTTTTGTTCTCCTCCCTCCTGCCAATTTATTCCTTTTCTCATCATGTACTGGGCAATGCATTTATGTTATTTTTATTTCTGTCTAGCCAACCTTAAGCCCAAAATGAGAGCCAGAGGAGAAAGACAGGCCAGAGGTCAGGAACTGCTTCATTTTCAGACCTTAATGATGATGGTGATCTTGCTGGCACAGACCCTGAAATGTGAATTTATTGACAGCATGGCTCTTCCTTCTGAAGAGTCAAGCTCTCCCATCATGCCCTACATGATACACTTTGAACTCTTTGCACACTACTCCCTGTTCTTCACATCCATGGCCATGTTGCTGTTGAAGTCAAGTCATCAAAGCTATAAGATGCACAGCGTGAGCCCAAACAGATGCATAAAGGCAACTTGGAATTGGACCTATTTAATAAAATGCTGTGGGTTAGCTTCTCATTGGCGATAGGTCTTTTAGGCATTTTATTATAGTTACCTGTTGCTTAGGGAACTGAATTCGGCTATGAACATGACCAGGTAGTCATGTATATATGAAATGGGGAGGGGCGTGTAGCATGAGCAGTTGTACATGTGTGGTCAGATGGGCAGTCATTTGTGCTTAAGTGTGTTTTTATGAAACCTGTCAGGTCCAAGTGTACACGGGAACCTTTCGAGGTGTGCATATGTATGAGAAACAAGGCCAGGTGCAGGGGGAGGAATCCAGCTACATGCATCTATAGACGTTCAAACATATGAGGAGGCTGAACATGGTTAACTGAGAACCTACACAAAAGCGTGCACGTGACAGGTATCCTCCTGGAAGTCATGCTCAAGACTAAAGAGATATGCTTATTCTTCAGGGGTATAGCAGAAGAGCATCATTCGTGAAGAATGGAAAATTCCTGGAGTAGCAAGGAAGCTGATCTCAGTGGAACTCTTCCCCCACCCCCATCCCTATCCTAGTCCAAGACACTGACACACAATAGGCAGAGGGGTGGCAGGTAGGAATAAAATGACAGATTGAGAGACTACACGAACGTATGTCACGTCCACAATGGAGCCCTGATCTTGACTGGGCCTCTAGGCATTACTGCAGTATAAATAATTCTAACACTGCTTTGTGGTGTGTATGTTATGGTGAAAGGAATTCAGAAACCAGGCCAAAGTGGAAATAGAGAAAAAAGGAGCCAATTTGCTTAATCGAGATGCAAACAGAGCCAAATGTAACAACAGGGGCCAATATGTTAGCAAAGCAAGGACAGTGTGACAGCAGGAGAGAGAGACTCACAAAGAGAGGCAGTGTAATGGCAGAAGATGTATAGGAAACACAGCCAAATTATTACAACAAACACTGTCAATATAAAATAATGCAAAAACTTCTGTGTTTGGCAAACCCAGTGATGCTGAACAGATCAGAGACCAAATAACCAAATAACCACAGTGCATGCCCATAAAACACAGCTTAAAGCATACTCCATCTGCTCTCTAGAACAGACAGTCACTGTGCATCAAATGGGAACAGCACCACCACTGCCCACGCTGTTACTTTCAGTGCACTATCATGATCTAAGCTAGGGGTCAGACATCACCCTAACCTGGAAATGACACCTCCAGCTCAAAGTGTAGACACACCCTTAGACTGACAGCATACAAGTCCATGCATAGAAAGGTTCACCAAAGCCTCCCTGGTGTAATGGCAAACCTTCTGTCACTGGATTCCCATTTTCCTCTCTTTTGCTTAGCCTGCCTCTGCTCTTTGAACTGTTCTGGATCATGGAACAGTGCAGTATTTGTACTTCACTTGGGGAAACGCATGACAAAGAGACAAGCAATCAGGCAGCTTGTGCTTTAAGTCAAACTGTCCAGCTCTGTGAACTGATTTTTTTGCCTTCTCTGGGCTGCCTGGAAACAATAATCCCCCTGTTAAGCTGAGCATTACCCTTCCCAAACTCCTGACTTCACACATCCATCCATCACTGTCCTGTCCGAATTTCCTAGAGAAACAAGCACAAACAAAGAAAAAAATAACATCCGGAGGGGAATTAACCCCTTGGAACTGTGGAGGTGGTTGGATCCCAGACCGAGAGCCACATTGCTCTGCTGGATGGAGGGGGATGGATGTTGGAAAGAGAAGAAGTTGCCACAGTGAACGAAAGGAACATTACTCAGCTTGGATGAGGGGAGGGAGATCCTAGACACTCAGACCTACAGAGGGGCAGGCATCTTCTCTGCTCTGAGGGGACATGATGATCACGGAAAGAGACAGGCGGGCAGATGGAGACATGTGTCTCCCTTAGGGAGTTATTTGCAATTTACCACCATGATCAACACCCTAGAATTGCCCCCACCCTGATAGGGACATAGGAATTGCCAGAATGGATCAGACCCGAGGTCCATTTAATCCAGTCCCCTCTCTCCCACAATGGCCAGTCCCAGCTGCTTCAGAGCAAGGTGCAAGAAGAGACAGTGCAGTAGCAGATGTGGGATAATCTGACCCTCCCCTCACATTAGGTCTCATCCTGATGTCCAATAGTTAGGACAAGTCTGGCCATTCCCGTTATCCATATAAAATGTCCAATCCTTCTTTGAGTCTCGTTAAATTCTTGGCCCCATCGACTTTCTGTGACAGGCTCAGCACTATGCTCACAAAGTCAGAACGAGCTCCTTGTCTTCCTAGGACCATGATCTTATCTCTCCACAAGTCCCTTTCCCCTTATAATCTGCGCAGAAAGACAGACTAGAACCAGAACGGAGTTGGACAGAGCACTTAGGCCACTCCCAAGGAGTTAATTTCATTTGCTCATTCAGCTGTTCCATACCGTTATAAGGCCAGTCTCTCCTCAGAGACAAACAGGTCTCTCAAATCTCTTGTAATCCATCCCGCCCCCTGCATCCTTTTCCAGTCACCTGGCATTGTACTTGTGGGAGTGGTCACTGAAATGGACGGAGCCCCCTGCTAGCTCCAGCATGCCTTCTCACAGCACTGCTGCTCTGGCAGTGAAGCCTGGACCCCAGCAATGCAGCCTGCCAGTACTCACGTGGCTGCAGCACTGTTTGGAGTATCTTAGTTTCTTCCCAGCAGCGCTCTGTCACCAGCACCCCAGGAGTCCAGCAGGGCAATCTCCTCACAGCAGGCACCTGGTTAATCCATCACTAAACATTTCATCAGCACCTGACCTAAGAAGGTTAAACTGCCCCTGCATTAAGGAACAGACCAGGAAAGCTCCATCTTGCCCAGACTAAGAGGTTTCCCTAATTCACCCTGACAGGAAAGGCTACAGTTAGCCAATTAGTTAAATCTTTGAAACTCCCTTTTTCCAACAATGCCAGTTACAGACAAGTGAGGGAAACCCTTGAGGATCTACAGGAAACTGGAATGCCAGCAGGCAGCAATGATCAGGGCCTACATTACAATGCGCTAGGCAGGCTGCACAGTTGTCTTCTGGGGGTTGTGAAGTTTCCTACAGCAGCTAAGTTTTCATTTAGTATAAATTACCAATCGCACCTAGACTCTTCAGCTGATAAACCCCATTGCGCTAGATGCTGTACAAACAGTACAACCTCTGAAGAGCTTATAATTTAAATAGACAGAGGAAAATAGGAAGGTAAAAGCAGAATTACCTCCATTTTGCAGACGGGAAATAGGAGGCAGAGAGAATTATAGACCCTGATACAACAAAGCACTTAGGAACATACTTAACTTTAAGCATGTGACCAAGGTCAGACTGGAAGTATGTGGTAGAGCCAGGAATTCAAACCAGATCTCCCTGAGTCCCACTCCAGTGCATTAGCCACAAGGCCAAGCTTCCTCTCTATTTAAATCAACAAATTATACTTCCGGCCCTTTTGGAGCGGTGGAAGGTGTGTTGCTATGAACTGGAATAATACAATACATTTTAGGGTCACATATTTACGTGCAGAAGCAGGTGAAACTTAGCCATTTTAACTGACGTTTGCTTTGGGGTCATGGATCCCAGACCTGGACTGACTAAATGTTTAGGTAAAGCCTGCAAAATACAACTGCTCAGCCCATAGTGCCGAAATCATTTTGAAAAACATCACATCCCTTAGGCCCTTTAGAAAAATCTTATCTCTAACCCCATTCCGCACATATAATCATTAGCCCATTTGTAAACATAGGCTTCATTGCTTACTGTCCTTTGTGTTGGCTTGCTACTGCTAATGTTGGCAAGCACATAGCCTCAGGCAATACTACCTTTGAGAGCTTCAGACCGAGACTAAACAAAATTATGATACTGCTAATAAGGACTCAAAGCCCAGATGCAAACAGCCCTAACCAGATGCAAACAGCCCTAGCATCTGAATATTGAGGAAGTTTGGATCTAAACTTTGTATCTCTAGTTTAGATCAGTCAACAGAGCTACAGAGTAATGTCACCAGCAGACAACACTCCATCTGAATAGAACTTAATGCCCAGCAAGGTGTTTCAACAAGAGAGCTACATTTTTCTTTTTCAATGTAGGCAAGGTGCAGACATACAGAGGGAGAGGCCATCAAACTTTGATATACCAATGGAGAGAGAGTCACACAAACATGGGGGGATTCCTGCCTCTTATTCCATGTACTTAAATTTGGCTTGAACAGGGAGATATTTGACAATGCAAACATCTTCTACATTGCTGCCTGAGGGATGCTTTATCTGGTAGAGTTCCAGGGGTGATGAATTGTGCATCAGTCTGTTGGGTTTGAGTAGATCTAAGAAATCTTGAATTTTAGTTTATCTGCTCTCCAGCCCTTGTACTTTCCAAGTAGTAGAGGATGGCCTTGGCCTTCTTTCCAAACAAACCAGTCAATAAAAAAGGGTTGGGGAGATGAAGAAGGGGGCAGAACTACCTTCCACTATCACGCTTCTGAAGGACTGCTGTGTATGCAAGGAGAGCTCAGAAACAGCAGTCGCCTTCTCAAAATGCAAAGCCTCTTTTCCCCTGTTCCAAGTATTTCTAATTCAGCCAAATGAGAAAGAGCTGGAGCAAGGTGATGGATGTGGCATAAGAACCTGAACAGTACAGACTCTGAGAACAGTCTGTGCCACTGGATGAGACAATGACCTCCGTCAGTCAAACTGGACATGGACGCACCCACCCTATGGTCAAATGATTTATAAACTCTGAGTCTTCAGCTATTAATCTAGTGTGTAATACTGGTGTTAGAGACTCCCAATGTAAGCAGGGGCTCTCCAATGGAACATGGAAGCAGAACATTTCCAAACAGAATTACACAAACTTTCAGACATTAACAAGGAATAGCCCAGTGCAGCTAAGAGGTGGGACTTCTCATTTTTGGGGAAAAATTTAGGAGATTTCCCCGTCCTCTTTCAATCCTTGCTGCTGCCACTTCAAAGGCCTTAAAATGGCGTGACTGTCCTTTTCCCAGGGGAGGTTGAACATACCATATTCCAGCATCTTTTAATGCTAGTCTTTCAGTCAGCTGAAAGGTCACAGGAGAGCAAAATAAGATGCTGCTCTGCCTTCTATTGGCCAGGACCCAAGCTTAAATACCCCCATGTTGCAAATTACCAGGGTTTGATAAATTCCTGCGGTCACTAAGGCTACAAGCTGCAGGATTCACATGGTTAGACAGAGATTGGTCTAGTTATCCAAGTATCAGCAAGACACCGCAAGGAGATCTGATGCATGCAGCATATCTAGATCTTTGCTGGTTTTAGCTCTGTATTGTTTAATGCAGGGGACTGGCTGGCATAGCTGGGAGATACAGATACACCCTGTAAGTTCTACCTCTGGACTTTTAAAGACTGCAGCTCTTACGAGTTACTTCTAGGGACTCTGAGTTAAAGGAGTAACATTCCTGGATTGATGACTGGCACCTTGGCTGGGAGAACAGGCCAGGATGAGGAGCTTGTCAGGTGGATTTCAGCTGGAGGTTTACCGACCATGCTGTAAAATCACAGGTTCAGTTGATATTAAGCTTCCTGTGCGGATTCTCAATCAAGGTCTGAGCTGCGCTCATGGATAGGGCGATGAAGCCAGGCACACTCCTGCTGTGAGGAGCTGATTGGCAGGAGCTTGCTCTTGAATTTATTGCAGGGTGTCTCTCTGATGATTTGTTAGCATGGGCATTGCCCGGGGGGTTCATAGAAGCATAGAATATCAGGGTTGGAAGGGACCTCAAGAGGTCATCTAGTCCAACCCCCTGCTCAAAGCAGGACCAATTCCCAACTAAATCATCCCAGCAAGGGCTTTGTCAAGCCGGGCCTTAAAAACCTCCAAGGAAGGAGACTCCACCACCTCCCTAGGTAACCCATTCCAGTGCTTCACCACCCTCCTAGTGAAATAGTGTTTCCTAATATCCAACCTGGACATCTCCCACTGCAACTTGAGACCATTGCTCCTTGTTCTGTCATCTGCTACCACTGAGAACAGCCGAGCTCCATCCTCTTTGGAACCCCCCTTCAGGTAGTTGAAGGCTGCTATCAAATCCCCCCTCATTCTTCTCTTCTGGAGACTAAACAATCCCAGTTCCCTGGGATGCGGCAAGGATGGCAAGAAGAGCAATGAAAAGTAAATAACCATTGCAGGCCCCTCTTGATTTAAAGTTTGCTTTGACATTTTCAGCCTGGCTGACTTCACTTTTTAAGCTTGACCAGTGTCATTCTGTAAGGGCTAGTCCTTGCAGGTCACAGACTTAAGGCCTCAGTTCAGAAGATGAAGTTTTGAGCAATGTGGGTCTGGAGAAAGAGACGCTATTAAAAGGGGACAGATTTAGCTCAGTGCTAAGGTTTTCAAAGCGAGGCACTGAAGTGAAAGTTGCCTGTTGTTCAGAGGTTCTGAGCATCTGCAGCTCCCCACTGATTTTGGCCAGGGTTGTGGGTGCTCAGCACCTTGGCATATCAAGTACTTTTATTTAGGTGCCTGATTTTGGAAATGTTGGCCTAGAGAGTTAGATTAGATAAGCAACGAATCCCATTAGCCAACTGGAAACAATCCCAATCTCAACCATCAGATCTTCGGCTAGGTTATCCACTAGCCATCTTGCCATTCACCACTTAGTACCTGCCTGCCTTCCAATCAAAGAAATCCAGCTATGGAACCCTTCTGAATATTTCAGTGGAAAACCAGTCTTGCCTTGCTTTCTGATCTGGAGTGGGGGTGAAGGGAGGAGAAGCCAACTATCCCAGTCTTCCTAAAATTTAAATCCTAATTCCTCTAAACACTTAACTGTAAGCATGTGCTTAATCCCCATTGACTTAACTTTATGCATGTGTGTAAGTGCTATACTTTATAGGGATGGTCTTAAGCACATTTTAAAGGTCAGCATGTGTTTGTGTGTTTTGTGAATTGGGGCCATAAGGAAGAGAAGAGAGAAAAACTGCATTTGTGGATGCTTGTACAACATCAATTTGATGGCTAAAAGTAAACTGGAGGGAACAATAGTCCTCTCTCATAGTAAGAAGAGGAAAGTTATGATTTTTAAAGGTTCTCTTTTTGCAATCAGTATTTTTATGTCAACAGCACAATAGCTATAACAACTTAAATACAGATCCCAAAAGTCTCCATTGTTCTTTACAATCCAAACCATATTTGCTACTGATGTTGTCTTCAAAAGTGCAATTACTTTAACGAGGTATCCAAACACGGATCAGCGCAATCCACAAACATCTGGCAGAGAGTTGCATTAATGTTTCCATTCTGAATTGAATTACATCTCTGCTGTGAATTGTAATATGGAGCATGCTGCGAAGGGCAGCATTTGAAATTGCATTCCGGGGCATCATTTCCTAGTCCTCAAAAACTAAAAGAAACCAAGAGCATGAATGGCAAGGAAACTAAGCAAATAAGGAATATTAAGCAATCGAGAGACAGGCATGTGCAAAGCAGAACATTTCAAAGACAGGAGAGCTGGGAGAACAATCAGCCCTTGTGGTAAAGTCCTACAGAATGACAACTCCCATTGATTTAATCTCTATCAGATTATTTCGGTATTCTCCATAAAAGAAATATAACAACCTATATGCTACTAAAAAACTGGTTTGAAAGGAAAGATCAGTGAAGGGTGAGAGTAGTTAAGTTAGCTGCAGACACCAGCAGACACTGACTTCAAATGCAGCACCCTAATAATCTGACATCTCGCCGATACAGAAGTACTACTACAAGGGGCTGTACTAGAGATCAAGACATTAACACAGCTTCTTCACTTGATACTGGCTCCCCATCTCCCTCCACCAGCACTCCCTGGTTTAGAGTGACTTTCGGCAGGGCTGTGTTGTCATTGTTAGTCCTTGGTACTTTGATGTGGTCTGAAGTCTGGGTTTTCTCAGGCATGAGTGGAATTCTCAAATGCAGGAACATAAAGGAGAAAACAACTGGTCTGGGGGGTGCTGGGTTTGACATCTGGAGAGGAAATGCGGCCCAGTGATGCCAAAGGAAATTTCTATAATATATGGTACGTCATTTTGGGAAGGGAGAGCGCTAGTGGTAGTGCATTTGCAGAAGTTAACTGGCTTCTTGTTGTATCACACCGGAGAGACTGATACTCTCTTGCTTCCTCCTTGTCTAGCTCCAGCAAGGTGACCTCTAGCACCACTGGGGTTAGTTTCGCCTCTAGAAAGGGGTCGTTCCCACTCTAAGACAGCAATGGTTTCCTGCCCTTGGTCTTTCTTCCAAGACAATCATTTAATATATTAACGCAGTCGCTTGGGCCTGAAGACAAGGCCTCATCCACTCCATAGCTTATCTCCAGAGCAAGTCCAGCCCTTTTAAAAGCTGAATCCATTCTAGAATCCATCTCTTCCTCCACAGCAGGAAAAACCTCCCACTGGACATTTTAAACAGTAAATAAACCATTAGCCACTCTAGTTCCACTTGCTTAAAAAATGGTGTTTCACCCTGTAAAACGATCAATATCCCCTTAATCAGCTCTGACAGCGTCAGGGCAGCAGAGACGGTAAAAGCTGGTGGTTTTCTCTCCCAGTGGCCTGATTCATCTGGTCCAGCTAGAATGTAAGAACCATAACGAGCTCCTGTGTGAGTCTGAGCCTTATGCAAACGAGGAGCCAAATAGCACAGTTGCACACAGCTGGCTGCTGAAAGAACTGACTTGGCTCCATGGAATGGGGCTGGCGTTCCAGAATGGGAAGCTGAGAAAGAGAGGCAGGCACTTGGATCCCTTTTCTGCCCTTATATGGATCAGGGCACTGAAGCTTTACACCCCAACGAGACTCTTTGATGTTCTCCAAGGAATATCTGTGGAGCCTGTGCGGGCGGCAGGGTGGGGCTCATTCACATGTCATTGTTCATTCAGATCTACTCCGTAGTCTTTCGTCGAGGTAATTCCCAGATTCATTCACAACCTTCCTTGGAATCCATGTCTTCAGTTCCTCATTAGTCATGCTCACGGATTCACTGACCAATTCCGTTAATTCACACCATGTAACACAGACTCCTCAGCTCCCAAGAGAACTCTTCAGAGAGAAGGAGTGCAGGAATTACAACACACGGGCTTCCCTTAATGCAAGGGTAGGGGAAAAGGAAGCTAGTTTTCCCAGCCAAAGACAAAAAATTAAACATCATGACATATCTTCCGGGTGGGGCATTATTTGATGTCCTCCTAGCAGTGCTTTTAAAACTTAAAACAATTCAAGGTGACATAGCCCTGTGGTTATAAAACTTTCTAATCAGGTGATCCCATTTCATTCTACCCCATCCCAGCTGCCTGGGGAACAGATTAGCTATGGCATAGGGAAATGCACACGAGTGCTTGCTGTCCTACATTCTCCAAGCAGACATTGCTATAGAGAATGGCATAGGAGTGTGGGCTGTGGCAAGGGGGTGTGGGGAGGAAGTAGAATTTAGGGTTACTCCAGACCTAGACAAATATATGAAAACAAACCTTTTAAGATCCTTGGAAGGAAGACCTTACAATGATGTGATGTTATTATGTTCTTGGGGTCCTCAACAAAAACCACATCCAATCACTCACCGCTAATGCTTTGGACACATCAACTGGACAAGGAAAATCAATCTAAGCCCGAATTGGCTTTCATTCAACATGAGCAGGAAGAGCAAGTTCTAATTTCCTAACTGGCATATGGAGCTTGCAGAAATATTTATGCTACGTAATATGTATTTCTGCTACAACAAAGTGATGCTATTTAATATCACTAGCCAGTCTCAACTCCCAGGTGACAGCTACCCAAAGTGAGAATAGGAATTCACGTCTCCCTTTGTATCGTGGTAGCATGTAAAGGCCCCGATCAGAATTGGGACCCCATTGTGCTAGGTTGTGTCCAAGAACATGGTAAGTCATAGATCCAGCCCCAAAGAACTTCTACTCCAATTAGAGCATGACTCCAAATGCATCTTCCTCACCACAACTGCAAAACCTAGCTAACGAGTGAGACTAAACCAAGTAGACTAAAATGGAAGGAATCTGGAAAGCATGAGATGCACTTGCCTTATTGTTACTCTGCCTGAGTCTATTTTTCAGCCTTGCTGGTGCTCTCTACTTTGGTAATATTTTGTGGCAACTAATTTCATAGCTGGAGTTAAGGGCCTGCAGTCATGACAACACACTGAGACAATCTTTATCATCCTTCAGTTAAATCACTACACACTGCCCCTCTCAGCTCTTCCTCCCCCATCCCCCCAGGAAAATGAAGGCAGTGTCTCTGGTCTTTTAGCTACAGCTTTTATCCCTTGCTGAAATCCTGCATCACTGGACTGTACCCACCATCTTCACCAGCTGTGCCCATCATCCCTATGTGGCACTGTAGCTAGCAGGAAAACATGATGAGCACATTTTAGGTTCTTGGCTTCCTCAGAAATGCCATGCCAAGACACTGACCTCTAGGCTAACAGAGCCCTTTATATATTTTACCTGCATTCACCTCTTCTTTAAGAAACCTGTCTCACTGACGTAACAGCAGCTTTCCTCCTTGACACTCAGTAGCTCACCATCAAGAGCAACATCCCACCATCCTGATCCCATCTCCAGCCCTTAGTTGTCTTTATTCCAAGGAACTAGCCACCTAAATTTCTACATCAAAAGGTCAGACAGGAGAGTTGTAAGAATCGTTACTAAGTTAGTAACTGCTTACCCGACGGCCTTTTGCTCCCCTTATACCTGGGGGTCCCCGGACTCCAGCAGGGCCCTACAACAAGAAAAGGAAACAAATTGAAGACAAAATAAGAACACACAGAAATCAAACAGAAAAAGAGTACCTGCTGGATGAGAAGAGGAGTGTGACACACAAAGAGCAGATGTGTCAGCTGCACAGTTTATGGGGTCCCTTTTCTGATCATTGTCACAAATGAAAATGATGTACTCTGTTGGGATTTGTAAAGTCCTGCCCCAGAAGTCCTCGCCCATCCAAACAACGTAGAAAAAACAAAACCATTAAAAATCCTTTTCAGGGAGTAACATTCTATTGGATAACGAGTTTCCCGCTTAAAGTTCCAAAGAGCTAAATCTTTTCAGGGAAATGGGGGACATTGAACGAACCTAACTTTGTAACTTATTACTGAGCCTGTGTATTAAAGCATGAGAAGAACCAGAAGTGGGGGATGGTGGGGAATTTACAAGCCTGGATGGGTTGCAATTGAGCATGGTTTCCTATCTGTTAGTTATGCCTCTGTTACGGACCCCTTGGTGATGGGTTAAGCCCATCACCAATTCTGTTGAGGCTCAGGGAGCTGCTTTGGCCTTTAGAAATTTTTGCTCCTGAGAACAAACAATGAAATAAATAAATAAATAAATAAATGTCGTGGGTTTTGCTTAAAAAGTAAATAAAGGATTGTTTGGAGGTGAAATGGGCTGGAGCAGTGGCGTTAATAAACATGGATTTAATATGAGGAGAGAATTTGATTTTAGTTCCTGGCTTCGCTGGGAAACTGGCTTACCTAACTAGGAGTTCAATTTAAGAAACAAAATCGCCTGTTTGGAGAAAACGTTTCATCTGGATGAATCTGCTGGTTATTTTCCAGGAGGAAAACAAGTTAATGGAGGAGGTTATAGAGCTACCAGCCTCAGGATGCGCCAGTGCAGCGAATCTCACTCCAAGGACTCCGGAGACGCATGCTGCTTCCATCGGGCAAGACTGTGCTGCCCTTATGCGGAGTAGCACCTTACTCTGCAAGTTGTCCCATTGGCTTCCACGGTGCTACTTGTGATGTCAAGTGCTACCCTGTGTCACTAAGGGCAGCACAATCGGACCCCTCCGCGATGGCAGCTCTTTGCTATGAGGCTATTGTAGATCCTGCCCTCTTGTGACGGATGAAGAAGGGACAGAACGTAGGGACTTCTTTCTCCTTCAATCCCTCCCACAGATGCAGCCAGGCAGGACTGCCTGCCAGTGCTCAGGAGAACACAAGGAAGTACCCCTGGCTAATGCACTGGCCAGGGCATTGTTGCTCAAAGGTGCATGGTCTGCTGGCTAAAGGGATAGCCAGTGTCCCACCCACAATGCAGACACTGCGGTCATGGCAAGTGCAGCTGCTGCTCAGAGGACCAGTGAGCAGCATGCTGCTGAGGGCTTCCTTGAGCCATCGTATCCTCTAACTGCAGGGGGGCTGTTGAGTTGGCTGCATGGCCTGCACTGCCCCTCCCGTTTACCCTGTGCGATTTCCCAGGCCCTACCCTCAATGCAGCAGGTCGACCCTTTTGAAAACCCGGGGACAGCTCTTTAATTTCAGTCCTAGGGACACACATCTATAGACAGGTTTCAGAGTGGTAGCCATGTTAGACTACTCCCATGTCATGCTACCGCAGAGCGTCTTAAATGGCTGGAGACCAGGCACCAGCTGTCTGCAGCTGGCAGGGAGAGCGACCAGCAGGATCTGTGAACTCTCTCTGAGGGGGCAGGGCTGTCGTAAGCCTCCAGAAGATAAATCCTTGGCACCGACTGGGCATTTCACCACAGAAATCTGACTCCAGCACAAAACAATTAACCAGATAGTGAAAATTCACATAGTGGGAAATCTGTTCCTGTACTCCCCTCCTCCCCCTACAACCGTCTCCCTGCTCCTTCCAACCAGCTACAGCCTACCTTCCTACAGTGGCAGTTCGGCCTTTATCCCAGCACGGGCACTGTCCAACCGCACGACACTTACTCACCCCAGAATAAAATCCATCCTCGTGCCAATCCTTTGCTCCTCTCTCAGCTGTTGGCTTACTGGAGTCGCTCTTCCAGATAAAGGGCCCAACAGGGGCCAGCTGCTGTGTGTATTGCACAAGTGTCTATTCCAGCACGGGGTTCCAAAGCAGCAGCAGCAGAACTCCCTGCCCTGCCTGGAGCCCACAGCCAAGAGAGCACAGAGGGATCCCTTGAATAATGCCTTTAACTAATAAGCACAGGTCCCATCTATACGCTCAGGGGTTGGATGCAGGGTTTCGGCCCACTGCATTAGACAGCAACGAGCGGCAAAACTTAGGACCCACAGGGATCCAGAGCCTCTGCCTTCCAAGGATGCTTAAATCCTCCTCCAAACCGCAGGGGACTTACGAGCCAGAGCCGTTCCGTAGTGGTACTGCGGTGGCAGACTCTGCAGCAAACTTTGATGGTCACTATGTGAACACTTGCAACGTTATCACTGACAGCCAGCTTAATGCAACGGTCACAGCTGCTACACACACACTGCTCTGCTGCCTTATTGGGCGAGCTGGTTTTCGGATACCCGTGAGCCTTGGAGACATGCTAAAACCAGGCGTCAGCAACCTTTCGGAAGTGGTGTGCCGAGTCTTCATTTATTCACTCTAATGTAAGGTTCCGCGTGCCAGTCATACATTTTAACGTTTGTAGAAGGTCTCTTTCTACAAGTCTATAATATAGAACTAAACTATTGTTGTATGCAAAGTAGGTAAGGTTTTTAAAATATTTAAGAAGCTTCATTTAAAATTCAATTAAAATGCAGAGCCCTCCGGACCGCTTGCCAGGACCCGGGCAGTGTGAGTGCCACTGAAAATCAGCTCGCGTGCCGCCTTCGGCACGCTTGCCATAGGTTGCCTAGCCCAGTGCTAAACGAATGCCAGATGAGTTCACCATGGTAAGAAAATAAGCAAATATCGGACACTTCGCCAAGCCTTGCATTTCTCCTGACCACATTCCCCATTAAGAGCTGAAGGCAGATGCTTGCCAGCAAGAGTCCAAATAAAAGATTTGGCACAATCTCTCTCAGCGAGACAGTGGGATGCTTCTGGGAGCTTCAGAAAACCTCCTTCCGCACGTTTGCTGAATCAGGGCCCAACAGAGCAAGGGGGAGTGGCTCCTGCAATGCACTGTGTGCTCTCAGCCCGGGGCTGGAAGTGCTCAGCACCAGCCCCTCAGACAGTATTTACTCTTACAAGGACCCTGGTCCTGAAAGCTGCTCTGTGGGGGTGTGGGGCTCTTGTACTGGCTCAGAGCTCTCCTTTGTCTCATCTCCTCACCGTCTCATAGGCATTGGCCCATTTTAGCATCGCTTTCCATGCCACCCCCTCTTGATCTCCCATGTACCATCTCTTCGTCAGGGTCTCTCATTCACAAATTGGCATTCAAACCCAGTGACACCTGGAAGAGGACTGCCTTGGGTCTGACCCACGGCACCAGGTATATAAGACGCTGACTCTCTTTCCAACTAGTTACAAGATGATTAGGCTTTACTTACTGGTGGTCCAGGAGCTCCTGAGAAACCAGTTCCTCCGGGCGTTCCGGGATGCCCCTAAAAGACAAAGGAAGATGACGACACATGGCATGCATTCCCTGGAAATCTTCACCTACTTCCTTTTTCCGTGGGAAGAGCAGGGGGTGATAGAAGCTAGGGCAGCATCAGTCACTTGCCAGCTCAAGCAAGTTCTGCTAGGGTAAGAGCTGAGGGCCAGGTTTTCAAGGGCTCAGCACCCATAGTTGGACCCAGATTTTCAAAAGAGCTCAAACTATTGGGGACTGAGCAGGTCTGAACTTCTGGCTCTTAAAGTCTTGGTTCAGGGCACAAAGGGAGCTAGTGTCAGAGGCAAGACAAGAATCCTGGAGTTCCTGGCCCTCAGACAACTAGACTACGCCTTTCCATCAGGCAGGATGCTGCAAACAAGCAGCACTTCAGATATTGCAGTGTACTAGTAGTTAAGAGTTATCTTTGCCTCATGAAACAGACCCCAGGTTTGCTGACCTGCAGGACATGCTGAAAAGCACCACTGTTCTCTCACACTTTCAAAGAGGGAATGGACTGAGGCGTAAACAGAATGGCCAATGTGGATAATCCTGCTAAGGTGGATGGGTGGGAGTGTTTATAGCTTGATATCAGTCAGTCAAATGCGCATCCCATCTCCACACAGGCAGGAAAAATTTGGAACTATCAGGGTTTAGCCAACAGACTGGCCGGAGCTGTAATTTCCCATGGAACCGTGAGAGATGGGGAGGCCATTAGTCAGAGAGTGAGCGAGAGAATGCAGACTTACTCCTTACCATCGACCCCTTGACTCCCGGTGGGCCCGGTGCTCCGATTGTGCCTCGGTCACCCTAAGGAAGACAATGGCGCACAAAGCACAGCAAGTAATTTTGTTAATGAGCATTATGAGCTAATGGGTGGGACAATACTGCAGTTGAAAATCATGAAGCATCCACAAATTGTCTCAACTGCTCCTGCTGCTGCGAACTCACGTGAAGTTGCAATAGCCCATTAATAGCGCTGAGCTTGACAGCTTCTCCCTTCTGACACTGTAGCAGCGAGTGGACTGAACAGTGGCCCCTGGTTTGTCATCTGAAATGACTGTTTAGTGCCAAGAGACCATCTTGTTACAGCTGCTGATTTCCCACAAAAAAATTACAGTAAGAAATTCACCATTGGCCACATGTCTGTAGCATCTCAAAGCACCATACAGGAGTTTCATCAATTCTCAGCACCTCCGAGAAGTGGGTTTTCATGATCTCCATTGAAAAGATGGGGAAGTTGAGGCATAGGAAATGAAAATTACTCACTCAAGGTCCCATAATAGTCCATAGCAGAGCTGGGAGCAGAACCCAGAAAGGTATCTCCGTACCTCCCCATCTTATCTGCTATCCCTTCAGGAGTCTCACCCTCACTGCATATTGCTGTGTTTGGAGCAGTGTGGGCCTGAAAGCTGTGGCGCTTTGGTGGAGATTCTGAATAGGTGTCACTATTAATGTTGAGAACATGTTTGGAAATTAAGTCCAAGATTTTCAAAAGTAGATTGCAAGCATTTTGGGGCAAGGCCCATCTTTTTGTTCATTGTTTGTACAGCACCTAGCAGCAGGGGTTTCTGGTCCATGAACCACCACAGTACAAATAATAAATAATAATTTTGGGTGCCTATGCTTTTGAAGAGTCCAACTTGAGACACCTTAAAGAGGTCTTAAGGTCAGAAGGGCTAAACATCTGTCCTCTAAAACCAGGCTCTCTCTCTTTTTTTTTTTAAAAAAGGTGTCTCAAGCAAAAATTGAGGCAAACCTTGGCCTTAGAGGTTTATGTTACCACACAGAGACATGTCACCTCCATTCAATATATCCTTGGCTCCGCCCTATCATGATCTTTGGAGATACAGAAAGCCAGGAGTCTTATAGGTGAGTTATAACTCTTTATCGATACTGCATCATTGTACTTCTGCCTGAATCTATGGTGAAGTGATGTTCGATCTACAGTTCTAACAATAGGTTTACGATTATTCCTGCCTGGATGGATTGGCAACATGTGCAGTGACTCTATGATCCTCAATTGGTAACACACACCTAAATTCACAGTGTATGTGTGTGTGCACACTAGCGGGTTCAGGGGGAGGAGTAGGAGTTACAAACATACTGCCAAGTAGATTACACCCAGAATCTGACCTTCCTTCCAATAGTTAGACTGTGTTGGGAAAATGACTCCTGGATTCTAAATATCTATTAAAAACAGATCCAAAGAGGCTGTTGTCACTAGCTGGACCTTGTGAATCAATTGATAATGGCAAGCTTCCTTTCTCAATGTATGGATTTTATTAAAGACCTGTTAGCTACATTGTTCTCTTTGACAATAGTTTGATTCCATTTGCTTCAGCATTACGTTTTGCAGCTTTCTGGATGGAGATTGCTGACACAGCTATGTCAAATGAAAGCATATTTCCCACTTCATTTAGTGCACAGTAACACAGTAAGCTCTAAGATGCAATGCCAGCTGGAATTATGGCTGAGGCTTTGATGTGATGATAGTCACTTTTGTTGTATGTAAATTTGCCTTGGGGAAGAAGAAAAGATCTGGTACAAATTTCAGCTGCACTGAGGATTTCCTAGTGCAGATTTTCATAAAACAGCCTGAGTTTGTCCTGACAGTGATGTAGCATCATCATATTACAAATGCTGAATTCCACCATGAAGGCTGGTTTTGTAATTAACACACTTGCCAGGAACTCAGCAGACCTGGGTTCAATTTCTGGCTCTTCCACAGACTCTCTGTGTAACCTTGGGCAAGTCATTTAATCTGTGCCTCAGTTCCCTTTCTATAAAATGAAGTTAACAACACGTAATTTCTTCCACCTTTTGCCTGCCATGTCCATTTCAACTGTAAATTCTTTTTAGGCTAGGATTGTCTCATACACTATATGTATGCACAGCACCTAGCACAGCGGAGTCTCCAGGTTTTAGTGTAATATAAGCAATAAAGTTGTTCCAAGACAACACAACATAAACAGAATGTCGTCCTGACACCACAACTTTGTCCCAGAGGACAAAAGTCTGAGGAGCAATCATGAAAAGGGGTGGGGGTACAGTATAATGTACCATTTTATATTTGTATTAACCTTATGGCTGGACTGCTAGCATGCTAGAGGGTGTTAGCATTACTAAAGTGTGCAGTGCAACAACACTATCTTGCTGACAACGAAGAGAACTTAAACTCTGTCTACTGTTTATGCACCGTCCATGTTCTATATCTAATTAATGTAAATGGTGTTAAGACTGGCATCTGCTTAGTTCCATATCTACAGTACTGTGCTCCCTTTGCATCTGAGATTCACGAACAAATCCTGAAGGCCTTGCTCAGGCCCCGATCCTGTGGCATTTATGGAGAACTGTGCATGGGCACAGGGATATGCAATGCAGGGATCAGTTTGCAAGCTGCACTCCCATTTGCTTCTGCTTTGTCCGAGGTACAGAGTGAAGGACTGGGCCTCACGTTCCCAGAGATGCAATGACATGATCAGTGATGCTGGTACATTAATGAGGTGAGCTCTCAAAGCCTGGTAAAGCCCCACCTCTCTTTGAATCACAGGCTTGGGAGGGGAGGCAATGTTTGCCAGAGGGAAAAGGAGAAAAGACAGTTGGGAATGTTATTTATGGGCTTCTCACAAGACTATGAATGAATAAGCGAAACTCCCCTCCTGCCCTGGCAATAATTCCTATGTTCGAAAAATTTGTGACTGTCCCTTTAAAGGAGGAACAAGTGGCAATCCCTAAAGTGAAGTAGAACATAAGTTTCTGACTGGCACAAGGCTAACTCATCACATCTTGGAATTGCAACATTCTTCATGGCATTTTGAGTTAGGAAATCTAAACTGTTACATTAAATAATTTCACATACTTCCTTCGCTCTCCTCCCAAAAAATAATAGCCAATTTGTTTGCAAACCATTCCTACCTTCTCTCCCACTATTCCAGGTTCCCCGACTGGACCGATGAAACCCATCAAACCCTGAGGAGAACAGAAGAGTGCAATTAATTTTCTGCTTTATTTCCATAGAGAGTCAACAATGTATTTGATTTTCCTTGCTAGTGGAATTAGCCCACTGTCCTTTGTACGCTGTTCAGCAGTTCTTATTGGCTACTAGAGAGGATAGCGGTGCTCCCAGACATAGGAGTCCCTAATTCAACCAGATGTTTCTGCTTTATGAGACAGTTGGAACTTCAATGCTAGCATCTACAGGAGCCACAAAACACAATACCAGGAACAAATTACTGACTCAGCCAACAGCGTTCGACAGAGAGGCCTAGTTTATGGAGGGTTTTATGTTGCTAATGTTTCCCGACTTTGCTTCTGTAAGCACAATTCTGCTGGGGATATCAGTGGGGGAAGAGCCAATATAGACAAGACTCGGGTGACCATCAGCATTTTAACCATCATATTGCGTAGACATGTCTCTGGGTTAGTTAGGATTAAAAAGTCAGCAGCTGCTTGGAGCCCTGTCTGACTAGAGTTGCCATTCTAGGAGCAGCATGGTTGGGATATTTATAGAGAATAAAAGCTAGACCAGATGCAACTGGAGGGATTAACAGAACAGTAGATTTGTCACACTAATCAGAAACCTTCTTGAAAAACAAACCCAGACACAAGATCTTTGGGAATGATCATCATTTGGGATGATAAAGAAACAAACAGAATGGCTTTTAATTATGAAGAAAAAAAATGGCTACAGTATAAAGGTATAAACTGAAAATTCTTGAGAAGCTGTTCACATTGTCTGAGTAAAATAGACCCTCCCAACTCAATAAAAGCTTTAGTAACAAGGAAAAATTTCTAGTGGGTTTGCTTTAAACGGAACACTCCATTTTCTCTCTTATTGCAGGGCTGCTGGAGCAGCTAACCACCTTGTCCCTCATCCTGGCAAGCTTCGTTACTGTGTCCTTTTTCAGAACCCATAACCGAAGGGATTAATCTCATGTTGAACCACTTCACAACCTGCCAATAGCTGGCATCTGTGGTGTGAACGAAAGCTAAGTTCCAGCTTGTATGGCTATGGAGCGAGCCTTGGCTGCTACTGAGAGGCGGTTGCTGAGCAAGTCTTGCAGATGAGTGTCAGACCATTCTAACAGAGCTCATTGGACTGATTCCTGTGTTGTTAGGTGGACTCTTGGAGTTTGGAGGTTTAGGGATGCCTCTGTGGAGCTTAAAACTGCTTTGTGAATTTGAGACTCTCTGATCTCTCGCCCCATACTCATGCCTGGTGGTCCACAGAGTTGAAACGTTTGGAAAAGGAAGCCGTAGGGTGCTGGGAGAGAATTTAAAAAAAAAAAAAAAATGGGGATTTCCTAAGCCAGTAAAGAGAGGAGGAACAAAAAAAAACCCCAAACTGGTCCATTCCAGGAATTCTGCACTTCGAGATGGGGTTCACAAAGAGAGCAGTGGACAGTCCCAATGCAGCTCGACAAGAGCTTTCTTTAGTCCTTTGTCCTCATCCCATCCAAATTTAAAGTTCAAGGCTCTTTTGATCGGGGTTTTGGTTTGATCCATTATGAGAACAGAGGCCAGACACACATCAGATCCAGATATGAACTTCAAAAGTTGCAGAACCATCTTGACTGTATTCAGGAACATGTTAAGGAGGCAGCATGCGCCAGTGAACTGAGAGCCAGGAGACCTGAGTTCTGTTCCTATCTCTGCTGCCGCTGCCTTGTTATGCAAACCTGGGCAGTAGTCACTTAACTACTCTGTTCCAGTTTCCCCAGCTAGCCCCCTACTTCCCCACCTTCGTGAAGCACTGTCCCATGTGCAGATGCCAAACGCTATGTACATGTGCAGTATTATGAAATCACAGGCAGTCTCCCCAAATGTTTAGGCTGGTGTCGTCAGGGGAGTTTGAAGAGGGTTATTTGGGCAGCATTGCCCTGGCAGGATCCATGTCAGGGTTAACTCACAGCAACACCCAGGGTAAATCTCAAAGTGTGTGTGGGCGGGAAGAGTCACTATTTTACTCACAAGAGTTATTTATAACACCCTCTCCCTCCCCGCTCCCACACACACACTTTTATTTTACTTTTAAAAACATATTCTACTGTCGGGGGGAAAAAAATCACTGTTTTTCCACCCCTGTAAATTCCACTTTGATGGAATGCAGCATTTTCAAATCCCCTGTCAATGTTTCAAACCCTTCATTCTCAGCAGAGGAAAGGCAGGTGGGCTCTGCTCCTGCAATAGATCTTCTCTCAGTCCAGCTTGGTTTCTGTCTCCAGCAAGCGACGGCAGATATCTACAATCTCTCACGCGTCACAATTCAGTTTACCTTTTGTGACAAAGTTCCTCCTCTACCTTGGTGGGTCCTGCGCTTACTGGCGGATTTGCTCGCTTCACAGATTCACCCTGTGGGTCAGGAAACAGTCCAGAGACCTTCCCCTCTGGTAGAAGCTATAGTCCAGGTCAATTCCTCCTGTGTTTGATCAGGAGTTGGGAGGTATGGGGGGAACCTGGGCCCGCCCTCTACTCTGGTTCCAGCCCAGGGCCCTGTGGACTGCAGCTGTTTAGAGTGCCTCCTGGTACAGTTGCATGACTCCTAAAACTCCCTGGGCTACTTCCCCATGGCCTCCTCCCAACACCTTCTTTGTCCTCACCACCGGACCTTCCTCCTGATGTCTGATAACGCTTGTACTTCTCAGTCCTCCAACAGTACGCCTACTCACTCTCAGCTTCTTGCACACCTCTTGCTCCCAGTTCCTCACACACACTTCCTCTCCTCTGGCTCCCCCTGACTTGACTGGAGTAAGCCCTTTTATAGCATCAGCGGGGCCTTAAGAGTCAGGTGAGGCAGTTAAGCACCTGACTCTAATTAGCAGGTTAATTGGAGTCAGGGGGTCTATTAGCCTGGAGCAGCCCCTGCTCTGGTCACTCAGGGAACAGAAAACTACTTATCCAGTGGCCAGTATATCTCCCTTCTGCTACTCTGCTGTTCCCAACTGGTCTGGGTCTATCACACTTTGCGCACTGCTAGAGCATCAAGTGATACCACCCTGTTACAAATCAGTCAGTGCAGTCGGCTTACAGGTTATGCAACTTCCACAGGAGCCAAAAGTAATCATCCTCCACAGAGTCACATCCAAGGGAGGGGGGTGAAGAGCCGTGCCATGTAATAAGCAAGAAGAGCCCTTGTTATGCCTGTGTATGAGACTCAGTACTGTAGCTATTCAGAGATGTCGAACACTACAGGGGTCTCTCCACTGACTTCTGCTGATTACCCCGAATGCCTCCATGGGCTATATTCTTTTAAATGCTACGAGAGTAGCTGCCACAGGAGCGCCTTCCTGAGGTGCAGAGATGAGCCTGTATGGGAACATCTGACCTTGGATTACACTCAGTCAGGCCAATCTCTAGGCAGGGCCAGAGGTCAAACATACACGCTCTTCCCGACGTTCTCACTCACTTGGCTGGTCGGTGCAATTGTTCACCACGGTCTGGGAGTGGGAGTGATATCTCATTGAAAGTGGGTTGTTAAGGAGGCAGCTGGGAAGGTGAAGAGCATATCGGAAGCGATTAAGCTTGGAGTGAGATGCCACCTTTAGCAATTTGTCCAGCAGTACGCAACAATGACTTGCCAGGAGACTGAGATGCGATCACGTCATGACGCAAACCCTGGCCAAGCCCAAAAGATGCCTACCATCCAGGATGCACAGCTACCCCCTTGGAATCAGGATGTTCCCAGCCGCTCCTGCAGCTCCACGGAAGATGGGAGGAAACACAAACGGATTGTAAAAGTATTGTTTTACTAGGGACGGGGGTCAAGCTCAGTGTAACTTTGGGAACTTGCATTCTCAATGATCATGATAAAGCAGGCTATGGAATGAATGCTTGTATTGTAAGCTCTTTGGATCATCTCTTTTTCTGGGTTTGTACAGCGCTTCGCACAGTGGGGCCCTGGTTGGAGACCAGGGTTCTAATGCATGACTGCAATACAAACAAACAAAAACAATACAACAACCACCACCCACAGCTGGACTCAGAAGAAAGCCTGGAACTCAAGTTTGATGTTGTTTCCAGGCTGTTGAACCAGTATCTCTCACAAGAACCAGCATCCTCTTCTGCAAGAATTTTAAAATGCTCCCAGCTATACCCTGGTTCCATAACTGAAGGAATCCTACTGCACCAGGCTGCATATCAGAAAGAAATACCCAACACCCACACTATGAGACATAGAAAGGTGAATCCGTGTTTATCCTAATGGCCAAGAAAAAGCCTGAACTGTTCAACACAGGAACAAAGTGGTGGAGAAGGTAAAGACATGACAATATCTGACCACTAGGTGGCACAGTCAATGGATCAATTATCTTTTCAATCAGACCCAGATACAAATACATAGTTGTTAACTATTAGTTATTTTCAGAGCCTGGACATAAGGCCATAAACACAAAGGCTGATCGTCTAGCACAGGGTAGAATGATCAAGCAACTTAAATGAAGAAGCATGTAGGCTGAAAGCCACCGTAAAAGGTAAAAAGTCAAATGTTTCTCAGTTTCCTTGAAAACCCAGTGATTTCAGGGCCTCTCCCCCAGGTGAAAAGGCATATGAAATTCAGAGACTAATTAAAGTGTGTCCCACCCAACATTATAGGCACCTGCAATGAACAAAGCTATTGATACTGTTGAAAGCAAGGCCATTTTAGAATATTTCCTAAGGACTGGGTATACAGCCTTCCATGTCAAAATGGATGCCCACCATGGAGCGCCAGTTTACATCATGGGAAGTCTTTATGGAAAGAACTTAATAGGATGGCAAGACTGAGAAAACTGAGGAAGCTACTAGCTGGGTCAGCTGGATGGAAAGTGAGAGAGAAATGTGATACATTTTCTGTGTCCAGGCCTCCTGATGTGAGTAATTTCAGTGCTATAGTGATAGGTTATTGGAACAGAAACTGAGCATTAACCTTGAATAAAGAGTTCAAAACAGAGTACGAACAATATGTCCCCAGGGGATCCTATTTCCGTCACAAGTTCATCATCTCAGCCACCGGGGAGTGGCGGATGCATTATCACATACATTACAAATACAAGCAGGCAGGAGACAAACGCTTCACACTCCACTTTTTGTGGCAGAATGGGGGAAGTAATGAGGGTTGGTTCTTAGTATAGCATCTAGCTCCAGTAAGAGATGTAGAGAGATCACTACACTGGGGGGCATATGTTCTTATTTATAACGCAAGGGAAGACATCATTGCTTCATGTGAACCTAGTAACAAGACGACTGCATGTAGCAACATAGCTAGATGGAAGAAGCAGAAGACCCAGTGGTGTAAGATCACTTTCAGCACAGGTGTCCCTCTGGCTCTTGCAGCCAGTGTATTATCTGTTCTATGATGAGCTAACTTTAGCCTGAGAGATACTTTTGAAAGCATACACAAACAACATAGTTGTGCCTAGGCAAAATAAAGTCCCACTGAGTTCATTGGGTAATCTGAAATCTCTATGGGGGCTTGGCTTACAATGCTCTTTGCTGGCCAAATTGTGATAGACACACTTAATAGAACACAGGAAACAACAATACATGCCTTAAAATATTACCAAAAGAGCCAATGATGGCAGATACTGACCAGCATATCCATGGGAGAAATGTAGACATAGATTGCTGTCACTTCTACAAAATGGACTCTGTGTAAAATATTTTTCCAACCTCCCAGCAACTGCCAGGAAATCAAACATAGCAACACACACAACTTCAAGGACCATGTGTAATAATGCACATGAAATCCCAGCAGCAGTGGCTGCATGGATAAAGTCCCACAGTAACCAGTAAAGAATGTAAAACATTTACATTGGATGAGGAGTTCAGTATGTCCTGGCTTATCATGCAGCCCCGTTACAATTAAGCTTGTCCCCTTTGCTGCAGCTCGGCAATGAATCATGCACCATTTGAAAAACCCAACCAACAGCTGAGCGCACTGTGAGCACATGCTCACAGGCATAGGGTGCCCGCCAGCAGGAACCAATCACTGGCCCCTGGTGTTTTACTGGTTCGTTAGAACTGAAAACAAAACAAACGGAAGCAGAAAGGAATGGAGGGTAACGTACAATAATCTCATTTAGATGAAAGAAAGGGAAAGTAAAACAGTAAATATCACTGATTTCGGAGGCCACTCTGACCCGTGCTGCATGACTTGCATTGAATTTTCTATGTGGTTTTAACCCTCTGCACACCAAGCTCAGACCCCACCCTCTGGCTTTAGAATTTTCACGCTTCTCTTTGAGCACTGAACAAAAGATATGTTTTGACATGTTGACCAAACACCTGGTCTCGCAAGGAAGATTCCTGCACTGCAATGCCTGTAGACCTGGAAGCAAAGGGCCACACAGCTCAGAAGCACTAGTTCCCCAGAGGAATGAGGGTACAGAGGTTAGGGTGCTACCCTGGGTCTCAGGAGACTTGGGATCAATTCCCTGTTCTGCTACTGACTTCCTGTTTGACCTCAGACAAGTCACTTAATCTCTCTGTGCCTCAGTTCCCCCTCTGTAAAATGGGGATAGTAGCACTGCCCTGCTTCCAAAGAGGTGCTGTGCGGGTAAATACATTAAAGCCGGAGGTGCTCAGATACTCTGGTAGTGGGAGCCACGTAAATACCTTACACAGGAATTTATACCTGGATGTGGGACGCCTGCAGAAGATAGCCACTGACTCTCAGAGAGAATTAGATACAAGTGAGAGGCACGGGACTAATGGAGATGGGACTAAGCCAGATAGTAAAGAGCTAGGTTAGCTGTCTTGACCTCAAAGTACTCAGAAATCTTAACACTACTCAGGGAAAGCTGATAATTAGAGAGGGGTCTGCAACGGGCACAAAATCTTCACTGTTGGATCTTCAAAGGTCAAGCGTACAGCATCACTGTACTCCCCCATGTGACTGGTAAGTAGCTGAACATAATGTCCAACAGGATGCACCATAGCCAGATGGCGATTAGTTATTCTTTTGTTAAAGATGAGGGGAGGCACTGAGATGTTGCTGCTGGAAGAGAATTGGCTCCTTGTTCAGAGCATAGGTCATGCTCATGCTCTCCCTGCTGCTCCTGCTGACATGGTTGATCATTAGTCTTTATGGTCCCCAGCACAAGGCAGGCAGGGGGTCTTTGCCCCCGGGGCACCGTTCCCCAGTTTGTTATTCTGTCTCCTGCAGGGGGAAGGCAGGTGTCTCCTCGCCTCTGGTGTTGTCTTGGTTTGGTTTCTGCCTCCGGCATGGACACTCCAGCAGTTCCCATCCTTGGGGCCTGTTTTCACACAGTTCAGTAACAGGGAAGGCTGGTGTCTTGGCCCTTGTGGTGTCTTTGCTCACTCAGTTTCTGTCTCCACCTGCTGGCAAGGAAGGGTTAAACCGTGCAGATCCAGGCTGGAGGGGATGGGGAGCTGCGCAGCTGGAGACCTTTCAGCATTCAGAGAGCAACCTCTAGTGAATTTCCTGAGTCAGTTTCTTTGCAATGGAGATGTAAGGAATCAGGGGCCACCCCACTGGTCTTAAAAACTCTCAGCGAATGCTCAAGTAACATTGGAAATCTTTCCACAACTCCCATGTTTGCTTAAACAGACGGACCCGAAAGCAGAGTGCTTGCGCCTAGCGAGGAGATGTATACGTGATCTTATTTCACACCATCACGCTGGCTGCTTCCAACCAGAGGCAGTTGCTACCGAGTGCCTAGCAGCAACTCTGAAAAGCCTCATTGCTGACACAGAAGCTATGGGGGCCTCTCAGACAGCATCTTTGTCTGGGAGAGGCAGGAAATAGGGGAAGATCAGATCTTTCATGGGCTAGAAATCTGGGGTATAGTTTTTTCCCCCCCAAACCACTTCCACCACAGCTCTATGAAGAATCCCCAGTATTGGCTTGCCCTGACCCAAAGCTCCAAATGATGCTCTTTGGAGGGGGAGGAGAGGAAATACTCTAAGCACTGTCTAGCAAAGGTGTGCTAGGAAAGGAGGTAATTTATCACGAACCTGGTGTGACGTTTTTGTTCTAATGACATAACTGGTAAGGAAACGGAATTTTTTCTAGACAGAGACTAATTGAGTAAAAATAGTCCAGCCAGCTTTCGGATCCCTGTTCTGGCTTCAGTATCAGCAAAGGCCAGCTGTGTTTTCTTTTCACTGAATGGGGCCTATAGTTTTTATTCACAGTCAGCCTTGAGGGACTTAAGGATTAATAATCATGATACTCTGTCCTTCTGCACGACCTTCCAGCTGAGGGTCTCAAAGCACTTTCTAAACGTTCATTATTATTTGCAATACAACAGCACCTAGAGTTCTCAATTGACATCAGAGCCCAGCATACATAGAACTAGAGCTCTGCAAATCCATGGACATCCTCTCTATATCCACAGATATCTGTGAATCATTTTTGTGGATCAGATGTGGATATCAATTTTGTGTCTGCGCAGGGCTCTAGGTAACTGGGTTCAAAAAAAGAATGAGATAAGTTCATGGAGGGTAGGGTAGTCAATGGCTATTAGCCAAGGTGATCAGGACACAATCCCATGCTCTGGGTGTCCCTGAGCCAGAACAGGATGACGGGATGGATCACTCAATAATTGCCCCGTTCGGTTAATCTCTTCTGTAGCATCTGGCACTGGCCATTGTCTGAAGACAAGATACTGAACTGGATGGGCCATTGGCCTGACCCCGTATGGCTGCTCTTATGTGCTAGAAGCTGTACAGAGTAAGAACTGACAGCAAGAGATTGTCCCTGCCCCAAAGAGCTTACACTCCAAATTGATTACGCCTCTGACTGCCACCTGCAGTGGGGGTTACCCTTCTCATCCTGCAGGGGTGAAAAGGACGCACAGAGCGTTTAAGGGAGTTGCCCAAGTTCACTCAGCTGGTTGGCAGCAGACCAAGAACGAACCCAGGTCACTTGACTTCCAGCCCAGTGTTTTATATGATAAGATCAACCTTCCCCATTTAAATTGTCTGCTAATACAATTCAGCATTTTGTATTCCTGTAGGTTCTTCCTTTAATCAAGTGAAACTTACAGAAAATGGAGAAGTTTGTGCACTGAGAGGATTTTGTTTTATAGTTTATTTTCTCTATATCTCTACCTCCCCATAAGCCCCATTTAATTGTTTAAAAACAAACGAGTGATCTTGTTGAAAGAAACGGAAAATGACACTATTCTAAGCACCTCTGCTTCTTCTTTGTGGACCAAATATTTATTATTTCAAACATTAATAAATAAATAGATCAGGAAGTGGTGAGCATTCTCTACTTTAATTGAAGCCAATGGGGGTTGTGAGTGATCAAATTTCTCTGTATTGAGCCCCGAGTCCGAAGAAAGTTCTGTAAAGTACTTTTGGTGTGAGCTGCAGGAGGTGGTAATATTAATGATACATCAGTGGATCTCAAAGCACTTTACAAAGGAAGTCGGTATCACTATCCCTGTTTTTACAGATGGGGAAACTGAGGCACAGAGAGGGGAAGTGTCTTGCCCAAGGCCAGTGGCAGAACTGGAAATAGAACTCAGGTCTCGTGAGTCTCAGTCCAGTGCTCTGTCCATGCCCCCTGGCATTGTTTGTTTCATTGTTTGTTTGTATAATCTGCTTGAAAATGTCTTTGAAAAGAAGCCATTGGAACGTATTTGGTCTCTCAGTTTGTGCTATGCAAAGTTTGCTGAGATATATAAATCCCTTGATCTGCCCTAAAAAATTAAGACACTAACAGGGAACTTTAGCCTCTGGATATAGGGCTGGTATCTGTGTGCCCTAAACGTGTCCCAGATGCCCTGAAAGGGTATAGTTGCAAGCTTTGCGGACAGAGGCCAGCTCAGAGTTTAAGGTAAACAGGCTTGAGACATTAGGTCCCTGAGGTAGGAACAAGAACATCAGGAGGCTGACTGATGTCCCCAGTTTTGCAAGGGCCTGCTGGTTATACGGTGTTAGTTTGATAGTGTTGGCGGTGTGCATGGTGCTTTACGGAGAACTAACTAACTTTTTCAATCTAGCCAAACCCCTGAGAAAGTCTTGCTAGTACTGACAATTGCCCTTTGTGACACTGGCTTTTGAACATGCTTGGTCAGAGAGCCATGAGACAAATGACCTCCAGCTGTTGGATACAAGAGAACAAAGATCCAGGGAGGCTGAAAAACAAAACCAAACAAACCAAAGACCTTGACTGACAAGCAACGAAAAGCCTAGGGAAAGATGGCTGCCAGGAGACGTTGCACGTCCCTCTGCCAATGGCTGGTCAGCCGCTCAGTCCGCGTCCAGCTCAATGTGGTCATGTGGGAACGAGAAGAATGTGTTGGAGGCTCTGTGGCTGCAATTTCAGGGCTGGTAGTGAGTAGGTAGGTTGGTTTGTGTGATCAAAAGATGGGGAACATTTGTTTCTTTTTCCCTGAACCTTGTGGTTTCCCTGAAGTTTATGGAGATGATGCATCTTCCTGTGTTTCCTAGTCAGCACATTCTCTTCTATTGTGCAACGAAGCAGTGCTCATCACTGTTCTCTTGTTGCCAAAAGCATAAACAAGATGCTGAGTGCCCCCTGCTTCAAGGAAGCACAGCACCTCACGGGTGGGGTCAATACAACGCTGGACCAGGCAGCCAGTGAGGGGGTATTGACCATGAAAAGACTCAAGAAAAGAACTCAAGAAACTGATGATTATTTCTATCAAGTTTGCATGGGGAAACAGCCTTAGCATCTGATTCGTATCTCCTATTGCGTCTCAGGCGCCTCAGGGCAGGGACCCATTATTTTGTAAACTGTCCGCAGGGTACTATGTGCACCTATAAATACCCCTGACAACATATGGACATTTGAGAGCCACCCACTGGGTCACTGATGCTCTGAGGCTGAGCTAATTGGAACTGGGCTTAGTGATGAAAGAATCCATTTTGTTGGGAACCAATGATTTTGCAAGAAAAGTAGGAATAAGGAGAGGCCCTTGAGGATGAAAAGCATACAGCGGCAAGGAGGGCAACAATTTTCTGTGCCTCTCTGGAAAAGTTATTTTTACACACATACACACACGATATTTCACATATTATAAAATCGCAGTGTTTACAAAACACCTGATCTTCAGCAAACAGGTCAAGATTCTGCCCCGTACCAGGGATGCATAGGGAAATGGGTACATGCGAGACATTCAAATGGACAAAGAAAATAAGGAGTTTACCTGCTCACCAACTTTTCCTGTCCGCCCTGGATGTCCTGGCTCACCCTGCATTGAGATGGAGAGAGGTATCACAGAAGGCTAACTCAGTGCTGCTTTGTCAAAGGTCTTTCTCCGAAAGGGTTAAACTCCTGGTGTCTCAACTGCAGCACAGCAGGATTAATGACAGGCGTAACTAAATGTTTTGGGTGAGTAGTGCTGGGTCTCAAATACAGAGTTCCAGCACTAACAAGCCTTGTGCAACGACACTGCACCAAACTTGTGCATCAGCCCACTTTTTAACGAGATCAAGCCTTCAAAATAGGTACTTCCAAGCTGTCTACAATTTCCAAGAGCCTGTTCATTAGGAAAGAACAGTCAGAGTCCATGCTAACATGACAGATGCAATTCTGTGGCCAGATTTTCAAGAGAGCTCAGCTCCCATTTGAGCACCAAAATAAGGAACCAAATTTCTAAAAGCTCAGTACGTTGGGTGCAAAATTCTTTGGAAAACTTCAGGATCAATTGTGGGTGCGGTGCACCTGAAAATCCAGCCTCTGGTGGTGACTTTGATTACCTACTGTGATCACCATTAAAAAGTCAACTTCTTACAATCATTCAGAGAGTGTGGCCCGAGGGTGGAGAGAAAAGCCCAGGGATGTACATAAGCCCACACTGACCAGGGAGAAGGGTGGGCTGTGGGAGGGTTGGTCCAGGGAAGTGTCTGAGTAACTCAGGACAGGCTGTCTGAAAGACAGTCACTGCTAACCTGGTGTTGTCTCTGGGTCACAGCAGCTGCATTTTCTCAGTCAGCAGATATTGTGACTCCAGATGTGCTGCCAGAACAGATTTTTGTTATTTACTTGTTTAAAGAGCTGCCTTTTTTTTTTTTTTTGGCTGGGGGTGGGTATTGTGAAGAGCAGGCTGCTCTTGGACTAGCTCCTCCTGCTGCCAATGAAACAGCAGAGCTAGGAATGGTTAGCATTGTTTCAGAATAAAAAATGGAGAGGCAATGGAAAAACAATTAAACAGTTTAATATCAAAAGAGAAACACACTTGTTTATAATAAAGCATGTGGTTTAAAAATGCACAGTCATTCTTCCACACAAACCAAGCTGAGGTTGAGCTTCCAGAAGCCGAAGACAAAGAGAAATGCAGAGAGAAGAGCAAATCCTCACTGCCCCGTTTAATTTCTAGGATGGAAACTGGAAGCTCGGCACACGTTAAACGTGAGGGGTTCTTGAAGTTTAACTCCAGTCTTGAATTCCTCTTCCCCCTGGCTCCCACCCCAACCCGTCAGCTCTCTGGTATGAACACCCCTCCCGCCTTACCTTTGAACCATCAGGGCCAGGGTTTCCAGGAAATCCCTTCCTGCCAGGTCGACCCTGAAACACACAAAGGATGATGAATATAAAAGGCTCAATATTGTCTTTGCTCCCAGCTGTTGCAGCTGCCCTTGATCACTGCAGCCACAGCCTGCGTGACCTGATGCAACTTACAAATAGAGCTGGGTGACATTTTTTTGGCAAATAATAAATTCACTGAAAAATGCATTTTGGGGGGCACTGAAACTATTTATGAATTTGGGTCAGAGTCACTAAATAGTTTCCACTGACAAAAAAGCCCCCAAAACCAAAATTTCAAAAACATCATTTCAAATAGTCATTCAAAATGTTTGAGCCAGACAAAGGGGTTGGGGTTTTTTGCTTTTTCATTTCACAGAGAAAAAAAAAATACGAAAAATCAGTTTTGGTTAGAAACAAACCTGAATTTTTCAGTTCAGAGGCCGAACTGAAAAATCAATGATTTGCTCAGCTCTGCTTACAAAGTAGAGTCTCCAAAAGAATCCAGCTTACAACATCCCAAAGCAGCCCTTCTAGGCGCCAGGGCACAATGCCTTGGCCCTGGGTCTGATCTCTGGATGACCTGGATCCCAGCTCGAGATAGAAACTGCATGTGTAAGGAAGTCTCTGCTCCACCATTAGCAAATTTCATCTCTTCAGCATCACACCAGAAGTGCAGCATGGGCGTTGTAAGAAATGAATGGAAGGGCTGTATTGCTGACCTTTTAATACTGGGTAATTATACACTGCATTCATTGGGCATCCAAACACTCCCAGCAGCCATCTGTGCCTAGTGCCAGTTCAGGCTCCAGCATCCTGAGCCCCTAAAGACAGCGTCTTCCTAGTGCCAGCATGAGCTTCATCACAGCAGCGCCCCACAGAAACTAGCTGGGATTTGGGAGCCTGAGCTTCCTGGCAACAATACCCCACTGGTACCAGCGAGAATTCGGCCAATATGAGCTTTCTGGCAGCCGTGGCCACCACAGATGAGTGCAAACTGTTGACTCTGTGTGAGTATATATACCCCATGCTTATCACGCATCAAAGCAGGAATACACTCCCAAACCAATGGGCTGGTGAAAACTTACTCCCTGCCCGGGAAAGCCACTTCAGTTTCTGCCCTAGCAGCTAGGGCTGGAATGGATTTATAGCATCAGATCTTTGGTAGCAGCCAATACCTGGTTTTATAGAGGGCAGTGAAAATTGCTGTATCAACGCACGGGCTCAATAGCAATAAGTTGTATGTGGGGGAGCCATTAGAGTACACCCAGAGGGTGAGATTTGGTTACCATTATATCAGGATCCTGCAAATATTCTCAGAGGTCATAAAATCCTGCAGTGGTGAGTTCCAAAGATATGACTATATTCCTTTTGTTTATCCCAAATGTACTGCTCTGTTGTTTTGATTGAGGGTCCTCTACTTTCACATTATGGGGCAGACAAAAGGACTTTTTAAGTCCACTATATCCTTGTATTTCTCAATCCATCCTTTTTCTTGCTCGTCTCCTTTAAAAACAAATGCAGCATTCAAATGAGACCAGGGACATATTTTTTAATCAGGGAAGCCAACATGGGGGTGAGTTATGGAGCTAGGTCCAAGTCACACAGTTTGCACTTGGATCTGAATTATCCCAAAGTTTGAGGGTGTATATATGGAGCTTTAATCTAGCCCCACCTTTAGTTGAATATTAAGACATTATATAGCCCCCATCCAACGCCCAGTGGGAATCTTTCCATTGATTTCCATGAACGTTGGATCAAGCCCTTGTTGCACATAGACAATACAATGCTTGCCAGCAGGACCATTCTTTGACTGAAACAGGGGGTTCAAATCTTTCATTTTTATTTCCAATCTCAAATGCCTGGTGAGGCGTATGGAGCTACTTAGTAACTGACTAGGCCACTCGAGAGCAGTGAAACCTACCTCTGGACCAGGGGACCCTGGTGGCCCTATGGGTCCTTCATCTCCCTAAAGGGGGAAAAAAAGAAACTAGTAAGAAAATCTTATAGGTCTGTTGGGTTCCAGAAATGCTATGAAAGTAAATAGCTTGTAATACCATCAGCATTTAAATACACAATCCCCAGGCTTACGCAACCGCTGTCTTGTCATAACATTTTAACAGTTCCATCCCATCAGACTGGAAAGGAAGATTATCAGAGCACTTCTTTCCGGGAGATCTCATCACCATTTCAGTGCAGCCAGATATGTCTGTGGAGCCATCCCAGTGCCAGAGGAATAAACCTAAAGGCAAATCCTGCCTATGGACGCCCACCAGAAATTCCCAGAGAAGTTAATGGCAATTGCATGTGTTTACCAAAGGGAAGAATTTTGCCCACAAGATACTGTACTTGATCACGGGCATCTGATTAGTTTGGTTTGGCCAAGGACGCAAACCCCGGAGAGCTTGCTCTTTTTACCCCAGGTGCAAGGTTTCTCACAGACTTTCACACATATCAAATATACTGAGGGTTTTCCTTCACTTTCACACAGGACACTAGATTGGCTCCACTACTGAGATTTCCCAAAGGCTTACATGGCAATTGGACTAGGCCCTGCATCTGGGTTCCTCGTCAGTTTCTGTTTAGTCTGGATCAGATTTTAAGTTTCCAGGAGACCTTCAATTAAGCCACAGGATGGTGATCTCAAGTGTCTAGCCTAAACCCACAATAGAAAGAGAAATTGAAGTGCTCTTAGCCCACCCATTGCTCTAGTGGTTTTGAGTTCGACCATTAGGACCACTAATAGAAGCCACGTGGTCAAGTGGACTGACCATGGGATTGGAAGTCAATGAGACCTGATTTTGACACGGATTCACTGTGTGACCTGGGGTGAGTCACTTAATCTATGTCCTGGTTTCCCCATCTGCAAACTGGATAGAATACTCTCCTATCTCACAGAGGACGGGGAGGCAAGGGGTCATGCAGATGAATCAGTTAATGCTTGTAAAAGCTCTTTTAAAATGACAACTGCTAAATAAGGCTAAGAATTATTATTGCTATTATACCATGCTTTCAGTTCATGCACTGAATTTGGATTATTTTCACAGGGCTACAAATGTAGATGGCTCTTGAAAGACAAAAGACAACGAGTTTGATTTTCCACTCAGGCTGATGTAAATCAAGAGACACTACAGTGAAGTCGCTGGAATGACACTGGTGTAAAGCTGCTGTGAGCAGAGGAGAATGAGGCTCACTGTCTCTGCCCTAAAGTGTTTCCAATTCAAGGGTCACTAAAGTCAATGGCAACCCCACAGTGAGGGGCATAATTAAGCCCTGAATGAAGGCACAACACGATGGGCGGAGGCAGCAGACCTGGGTTTATGCAGCAATAAGGTCATGAGCACATGATGGAGAATAAGGAGTACATCCTGTTCATTATTTATTTTAGAAGATGGTGTTACTCTGTGGGGAAGACCAGGGGTTGTAGGCCTCACATTAGAAAATGCGCTTTAAGGCAATGTGTGAAGGAACACAGAATAGAGGCACATTGGACCTTGGGCCAGGAAAGGAGGATTTTCAGGCATAGGGGCCTGAGTGGAAGAAGGCACCAAGATGAGGTGTAGAAAAAAAGAAGCTAATGGGGTGGCTCAGCCTCTGTTGGATGCACGGATTGAGGGGAGCATGTAGCCCCTAGCGCTAACCCAGGTGGATCTGTGATTTTGCAGGTTTCTGATTGGTGACTGAGACTGAGTATCTGCTCCCAGGTGCAGATGGAGCAAACGGTGGAGATGGAGCAAACCTTGGGCCCCATTTATGCAAAAGATTAACGTGATTGGAAAAGGAAAGTTTTCTTGGACAAGAACGGCATTTGGCTTTGGAAGCACACGGACACTTACCTCTTGGCCAGGCTGTCCTCTCGGCCCAGGTAAACCTCGTGCTCCGGGCTTCCCCTGCAATGGATCCAAAAGAAAAGGTTCTCAGAAAATAGAAGCATAAGCTCTGAGGGTCCATTAAAGTGAGACAGGTCTCACTCCAACACACGTTGCCATGGGGCAGGATCCAATGTCAATTTTGTTTCAGGAAAAAAAGAAAAATCCCACTCTTGGAGGGACCTCAATCCAAAACAGACCAAACCGGAGTCTCAGCCAGAACAATCTCCAGGAATCTCCAGGGCTTTCCCCCCACCCCGCTTCCCACATCTGTGTTTTCATTGGCTGTTTCCAACTCAGCACAAGGCTTCTATCTGAGAGCCGCTCACCTTCGGGCCTTCGGGGCCATTTTGTCCTGGTGGGCCAATATCCCCTGGAAAGCCCTAGAGAGAATCAGAAATGGTTGGTGTTACATTAGAGAGCTGTCTGGAAAGGCTTCCTGTGCTCTTCTAAGAGCTCTTCTAAAGATTTAACTTGATGCTTCGTGTTGTGACGAGCATCATATGCTGGCACTGTGCACATACAGGCCACTGTGGGGCATCTGCAGGGACTAAAGCAGCTTTGAAATAACCAGATGAAATCCAACATGTGGTAGAGGGTATCAGTAGAAAAGAGATCTAGGTTATTGGTTTAAGTAAGAACAAGGCATCCCTTCTGTTAACAGCCCCTTTTTGGTCCATCTCCTTGCAAAATTCACTGTTGTAAGGGCCTCCCGGTCGTCGCATATTTAAAAATGGCATTTTGGTTTTTAATTCATCTTTATCAGACAGTATATAATCTCATTTCTCAGAGAAATAAATCACCTGCCTGCATGACAAAGGGAAGTAGGCTACGAATTAGGAAAGGTGCTGACATGCTCATTAGCTGCTGTCTTTAACCAAACAGTGACCCCCTTTCCACCCACAACCCATTCACTGAAGAAACAAAGAAATCCATAGTCATTTCCAGTAGAAACAAAGAACAAGAATTACTAAGTGATACCACTTGACAGAGAGCCATTCCAGGCCCAGCAAAATACCAGAACACTGATGAAAGGAAAACAGTCTATCAGCCAGCACTACAAATGGCTCTCAGGCTCACGACGTACATTTTCTAATTATTAATAAGGGCGTGAACCACAACGTGCTGCAGAGAAATTGCTCTTGTACCTGAAGAGATCACAACATGGTTTTGGGCGAGGACAATGGGGTTGTCTTCTAACATGAACAGTATTTGGTTAAAAAGATTCCCAGGTTACCCACAACAGAGGCTAAAAGAATAAAAAGGGAAGAACTGAGACCCACTGTAGGATGGTGATGAACCTGCTGAGCTGAAAACCCATTGCTGTTCTCCTCACCATGACTGATGTATCATCTTCCAGAGTGGAAGAGTGGGCCCCCAGTCCTCTCTCCTGACCAATAAGGAAACTTTCTGAAAGGGTTTGGCTCAGGAAATTAGCTCTTTCCCCGGGAGGGGAGCAGCAGCAGAAAACAGGCTGGAGAGCTGCATGATGAGCGGGGGCCAAGTGACCAAAACAGCTATGGGACCTTGCTTGGACAGGCAAGGGATGCCATGATGGTTATATCTATTGCTCCACGGGAAAGGAGAGAGGGCTGGACAAGCTGGGTTCGTGTCCTTGGGCAAATTGCTTCAGCTTTCTAAGCTTCAGATCCCCTATTTGTAAAATGAAGAACAGGAGTACTTGTGGCACCTTAGAGACTAACAAATTTATTAGAGCATAAGCTTTCGTGGACTACAGCCGATGCATCCGAAGAAGTGGGCTGTAGTCCACGAAAGCTTATGCTCTAATAAATTTGTTAGTCTCTAAGGTGCCACAAGTACTCCTGTTCTTCTTTTTGCGGATACAGACTAACACGGCTGTTACTCTGATATTTGTAAAATGGGGATGATACCTCCTTTCTTAGTGTGCTTCGAACCCTATGGAGGAAAGCTAAGCATTATTAGCGATTTAAGTGATTGTAGGAAACGAGGAGAGAACAGACTACAACAAGTGGGGCCTTGGTATCACGCTGAGGTAGAGAGAGGATTGGGACTGGTGGCCCAAGGACTCCATCCTCTTGGTCTCACTATACATCACTGCAGCCGGGTTGGAATGTGCGAGGCGCTTAATGTATAGCCTGGAGTTTGGAAACCCCCAGAGATTCCATGGAGTGGGGAGGGAGGGAGGGAACCGTCTGAAGATAAAACACAGAGGAGGGATCCTTATGCAAACTGACAACCTGTCAGTGCAGCACTACGGCAGTGAGTTCAACAGGAATTTGCCTGTGCTTTGCTAGCAAAGACTTCAACCCTGCACCCACATGGAGCATTACTGGTTGAGTCAGAAGCAAAGAATTCCACTGAATCTATAGATGTAGCCACCTGAAGAGTGGTTTCCAAGACTGGCAGGGAGGTGAGTATCTAAATGATTCCTAAATTAAAACCCAAGCTGGAGTTCAAAGGAGGTAGAATCTCAGCAGCGAAGTAGCCTGCAGCTGTCCAACGGACGTTTCTCATTTTCTCTTTGCAGCGAGGATCGCTTGGGAGGTGGGGGAATTATGAAGGTTTGCCAACAAAGAGAGGCGGCAGAAATCAAGAAAGAAAGGAATGATCAGAGCTGAAGGCACATACCTCAGGACCGGGTGGTCCTGGAAACCCGACTGGACCTTTGTCACCAACCTTTCCCTGCCAAATCAGAAAACAAGGGTGAATGTAAGACAGCTGCTGAGGTTCCTGTTTAGAATAACATCCACCCTGCCGAGCTGTCTTTCCAGCTGGGCACTGAACTCTTTAGAGGCAAGATTAGGAAACAGAAGATGGTTAAAAGGCATTACTTACAAGGGGACCTGGCTTCCCTCGGGCTCCTGGTATCCCAGGAAAGCCCTGACTGCCCTGGGAAACAGAGAAACAATTTTTCAGTAAACAGAATTAAACAGATGCAAAATAACCACTGTAAAGCCCCCACCCCATGCTTCTGCAACAGCAAGAGAATCTTTTCATCCTGACAACTCCAGCCATATCCAGTGCTCTGGGGGGTGGATGACCACAGCATGGAAGGACACAATAGAACACATTAAACCTGCCAAGCATAAGCCTCTCTCTTTTCCCTTGGTGCGTTCATACACCAGGATATGGGGCGGGACCTCAGCATGCGTAAGGGGAGGAGAAAGGAGTCAGCTGTGATGGCTCATGGGGCTGCCTGGTATTGTCACCAATACAAGGCTGGGGAAGACTGTCCTGAAGGAGAGGAGAGGACTTTAGGAGTCACTCGTTTAAAGAAGACCGAATTCTAGAAGGACACCTATAGTTAACATTGCTGTACAGTCACATTTCTCCAACATCCTCTTCTTTCTCGCTCTCATAAGGCCAGCTGTTGAAAGTCCTTTGATTGGTGGTTTCCCCAGCCAAAATCCCAGCACAGTGCATCCCATGGCATAGGGATCTCTTGGTTTCCCATCTCTGAGCCATAGAGTTTTACATGCTAATACTTAGGGTGACCAGATAGCAACTGTGAAACAACAGGACAGGGGATGGGGTAATAGGCGCCTATATAAGAAAAAGTCCCAAAAAACGGGACTGTCCCTATAAAAACGGGACATCTGGGTCACCCTACTAATACTCCAACTCCACTCTCTACAGGTCCTTACACAGCTGTTCACATACACCAACCCCTGGCTGGCAGGTGCTCACACTCTCCTCCCTGGCTGGCAGGCAGGCATATATGCATGCTTGGCCCCTTACACCTGTTACACAGGCAACCCACACATCTGTTCCCTGGAATCCGGCACACGGACACTTCCCCTCTCTGCTACGTGGTCTTCCTGGCTAATGCAGGCAACCTCCTTCTCTGCACCCAGACATCCAGCACACACCTCCTCACAGCATCTTTTCAGTGGGACATACACACATTGCTCCCCAGCACGTGGAAAACACACCCTCTGCACTCTGATCCTAAGAGCTACACAGACGGTTGCATACTGTACTGCGTTCACCGGTACGTAGCACAAAGACACTCATGCCATCATAGGGCAGGGACCTGGCATGCATGCTTTCTTTGCCTGAAATTTCCTGCTCTCTGGTTGTATTCGCAGGGACACATGCTAAAGACCTATAGATTCTAGGGGCCAAATTCAATCCTGGCATGAGCAGGGTCACCCACACTGATGCCAATGATCTGTACTCTCTAATACGGCCCTAAGAACATATAAGCTATTGTAGGGAGGTGTGGCTGACCACTACAGAGGCCCCAGTCCAGCAAAGCACGTAAGCACATGGGTAGCATTAATCATACCAGTAGTTCCACTGAAGTCAATAGGACTCCGACTGCTCGTGCTTAAAGTTATGCATATGATTAAGTGCTTTGCTGCTTTGGGGCCTAAGTCCCTGTAGCAGACAAATTCACTGACTCCGCAGCCAGCAGACCATGCATCTTGCTCCTAATCAGAAGAACTTGTTCCATCACTTTCAGTTTCTGCAGGAGGTTATGGCCCTTTCCATAGGAAGCACCTTATTTTCCCATACAGAACTGCATGTTTAAAAAAATTTGCATTCTATTGATTTTGGTTTGAGAAGCTCTCAGAGTTATACAGAGTGGGGGGTGAATCTGAGGGTGCAATGCAAGTAACTAGTGTCTTTATGACCGGAGGAAACAGAGCTTTCAAAAGAACATGGTTTGAATATGAGCTGAGAAAGCCGGCAGCTATGCATGTTATCTATGTAAGAAGAAAAATTGAAAGCAATTACCTTGTCTCCTTGGAATCCAATATCTCCTGGAACACCTGGCAGTCCCTGATCACCCTGAATACACATCACCACAGAAAGTTACAATATACACCATCAATGGCAAAACGGTCCAGGTCTATAGAAAATTATACGATGTACTGCACGGCAGAAATTTCATTTCAGGCCCCTTTCAAACAGAACTGGTGACAAACCAAAGGTCATATAATCCATCACAACAATCTTGAGCAAAATATGCCTTTCCTAACAACAAATCTAAACTGAGAAACAAAACCACAGGAGAGAGAAAATAAATACCTGTGCCTGCTGTGAAAAACGTTAGAAGAGAGGACTACAGGCTGCTTTTCTCTTGCTAGTAGCAACCACATAGGTGATGAAATGTCAAAATACAGCTGAGCAAAACAGCCATCTTGCTTATTGGTAAATGGAATTCTCCTCTTAGGTTGTTCTCCTCTACAGAGCCTGGCTCGGGGGGGGGGGGGGGGGGGCGGGTTCTGAAGGCATAGCCTGGGACTGGGAGTACTGATCAACCCCTTCCCTATAAAAGTATTGGACATCTACTGAAATCCCTCAGTACCAACCTACTGCAGAAATCTAGGCTGGGATTTCCAAAGGGGTTTAAGCACTTAATGCTGACTTACTTTCATTGAGACTTAGGTCCCTTTGAGAATCGCGGCCATGAAGTCTGACTAAGAAATCGACAGGCTAGCACTGAGCTGTTAGACAGATGACCCAATACGGGACCTTTGTTTTCTCCAAATTGGTAGAGGATCCTTACTTTCTGGGCACCTAGAAACAACTGTTCCATCAGAGGAACTGATTAGGAAATCAGATTTGGGAAACCTGCTCTAATGAATAGAGAGGAAAGGGGGTGAAGGCAGTTTCTCTCCCCCAAACAAATGTGAGAAGTAATCTTTATAAAAGTTTTGCATGATGACAAAGCCAAATAGCAGCAAATGCTATGGAGGCTGCATCTCATACACATTGTGCCTTCAGTCCATCCAGACCTGGCTTTCTTATAAGAGAGCAGCACAGAGTAACGCATACGGCTATACTTCTAAATGGAATCTATATGGAAGACAAACTTTAGATGTAGAGTCACAGACTTCCAACACTTGAGAAAAAAGCCCCAGGAGGAGAGATTCCACTCAGGTTAACAACTGAGCACTCAATGATTATAGAAATTAATGAGCATAACTGCTTCTCTAAATGTGCAGGAGAAGTGGAAGTGCCACCACTTTGTTAAGATGAACCCTGAGTATGGGAGTCATTAGAGATGGAAAAGACCTGTTGTACGGTCCAGCCCATCTCCTTGCTAATGCTGGATGGTTCCAATTGTCTAATGTCCTGCATTTTCTAGTCTTTTCTCCACCCTAGCCTTGAAAATCCCAACTCACTGGGCTGCCATCCCTTGCCCTGAGAGATGGGAGAGCAGCCTGAGGTGAAGATGCTGGGTTTGTTCTGAGAACCAGCCTGCCTTTGTCAAACCTGGTAACTGAGAGCCATAAGAAAAGGTTTATTTGTTTCATAACCAAGCTGATACGATATGCATTAAAAAAACTGCTTAAAAGGAAAATACGTGGAGGTCCCAGACCTGCGCAGGCTAAAAAGATTCCAGCTAAAGACTAAAGTAAGTGCTCATGGATGGAAGTGATACTTTATCCTACATAAACCCATTGATACAGATCATCTGAAAGAGAAATCAGTCTTCAATCATCTTGATGAGGTAGGGGTGAGGAAAGAAGTGGTAGTTCATGGGAAATGTGTAAAGATGATGTTAAGGAACAGAGTTCCAAGTCTGGATGTGCAGAGGGGCTTCTACCTTACCACAAGCAGATAAGTTATGGACAGTCCCACATTATCATTCTGGAACTAACCATTCTCTTTGGAACAGAGGCTTCCCCATAAGGGGTTATAATGAAGACAAGGGATCCTCCAGAGGAAGAGATTAGGGTGCCCTGGCTTATGTGAGACTAGAGGCTGTACCCATTGTCATTGACCTTCAAGGCATTGAGGGTATAGAACCACTCATGGGATGGATTCAGGAAGCACTAGCCAAGCGTGGCATGCCCCGTGTATATCTGTCCGGCTGCTATCCATGGTGCCACACAGTCTATAGCATTTCAGCAGTGTGGCTGGAATGTGTGTGTGTTTGACATGGATTAGGCATATTTTGTTGCAAAGCATGCAGAAACTTTTAATTCCTCTGCTGTGTTGCCTCATACAATCGGTGCTGGGAAGGGGGATAACTACCTCAAAGAGCTTGGAGCAGACCTGCCTGGCAAAGGGGTGAAGGGAGCTTTCCTTCATTGTGGGAAAAAACAATCCAGGAGCTGGAGTAGGCCAGAAGTGCTTCTCCTGTAACTGTCTAGGTTAGGAAACTGTAATAGCAGGGTTTAATGGGACACTGCAGCTGTATAACTGAAGTAACTCTCGCTCTTCCTTAGGAAGATCCTGTAAACCGCAGCTCTAAGGCTCTCCTGAGCCTTCGAGCCATCTACGCTAGCTAGTAACCAGGTTGTGAGATGGTATGGTTGACATGCAAACTCAATCTGGTTAGCATATGAAGACTTTCAAAGGTGACAACCTGACACACCTAAAAGGGCCTGGGCGTTCAAAGGATGGGTACTCAGCACTTCCTGAATGCGAGGCCCCATTAAGATGTCCAAGATTGGGCACCCAAAGTCACTAGACACTTGAAAATCTTGGTTGTGGTTCCTTATTGTTTTGACCCCAGTTTGTGAGCAGGATTGTTACCAAGACTGTCAGTCTCTAACATAGCTGTGACGTGCAGATGGGGACACCCCCCCATCCTTATCTGCTGTGTACATGAGTCAGGCAGTCCTACTTCCCAGGTGTGTCTGTGGAAGGGCATTCTAAAGTGCATGGCAAAAACATACCCCACCTAGTACCTCCGGCAGGGCCTGCTTGAGACAGTGCATTCTCCTGAGGGAGCCTGGGCAGCTGACACAAACATGGATGTGCAGTGTGAAGGGTGTACACAAGCCAACATACTTGACATGTGGTTGCGTAGTGGAAATGCTGCTGTATGGAGGCTGAACTGTGTTAGCTGTAACTAGGTCATACAGTGTGTCAGAGCCCAGCTATGCTTCAGAAAGTTTATCTGTGATGTGGATGGGGACACCAGTGCGTTCAGCCAAGGAGTTCCCCATAACCTTAGCCACCATACCCAACAGAAAGGGATTTATATTAGTCAGGAAGGGATAGAGGTATGAATAACTATCTGTTTGCAGAGGCAGCACCCAGGAAAGGACAAATGCTGGCAACATCCCAGAGATGGTGGTAGACAAACTCTCAGACAAGATAGATACAAAAGGGAAACATGGGTGCCAAGGAAGCGTCTTAGGTTTCTGGCCTTTAGGGCAAAGGAGAAGTTTGGATAAAGGAGACAGTGGAAGGTAGTGGTGAAGTTAAGATCTGACAGGCAGAAGAGGGATATTAAGGGATCAGAGAAAGGCCATGGGTCACATAAAACCCATGTAAAATGCACAACAGAGGTGGAAACTAGTAATGAGACATCCAGGAGGTGAATGCAGAACAGAACCTTCTTAGTTTCAAGTCACCTCTCCCACTCCACTCTACGCAGAGGGGCACCATGACCAAAATGGAGGGCAATCTGGGGATGGTCCTCTCACTACAAAAGGAGTTTAATTATATCTGAGACTTCTATTAACAGATTCAATTGTATAGCATATAGGGAGGAAATACAAGCATCAAAGAAAGATGCTGAGGGACCTAGTAGTGGTTGGGATGGAACGTAGTTTCACAGAACTGAAAGAGGAAGGAAGCAAAAGTAAAAGGATGTCTTGCTGCTAAGGCAATAGACTGGGACTCGAGAGTTGGGGTCAATTCCTGTCTTTGCCAGAGACTTCCTGGGTGACCTTGGGCATCTCTCTGTGCCTCAGTTCCCCACATGAAAAATGAAGATGACAATCCTTCCTTTGTCGGTCTTGTCTATTTAGACTCTTTGTAAGCTCTTTGCGGGCAGGGACGGTCTCTTACTGTGTGTGTATATACACAACGCTAGCACAACCAGGTCCAGTATCAGACAGGGTCTCTATGTGCTACTAGAATACGAATAATAAAAAAACATAATACAGCAAGATAGGAAAGAAGACACCTGTTTCTTGCTCATGGTGCACAACATAAAAATAGAATGATCAATATGACCAAAAGATGCACTAAGATAAAGAAGCATGAGACCAAATGAATACAGCAGGTTACTGATCACTTAGAAAAGCTAAGTTTAAGTATTAGAAACAGGCCAACTGGCTGCACCCTGATGCCAAAAAAATCACAAAACCAAAAAGCTGAAGAACACAGGCCGAAAGAAAATCCAACTTTCCCAATCTCACTATTGAGCGGATATGTCTCGTTTGTATCTGTGCAAGTGAGTGCAGCATATTTTGAGATTTTGGCCTCTCGGGTAAAAGGCTTTATAGCTAAAATATGAAAACTGACTGCGGTCACCTGTGTGAAAGAGAACTAGGCTGTCAAAGTCTACATGGATTTTATTTACTTGGCCTTGTGTTTCCCAGGGCTTTGGCTGTGAGACTGTTGGAAAGGATGCACCCAAGTCGTCTGGAAGCTTTCTCCCATTTGTGATATCATCGCTGGGTTGGTCTGTTTTTCTGACAGTGCCCCAGGATATTGAAATGAAAAGTCAACTCATTAAGGATAGAGGAGGCTTGAGCTAGATCATTTGTCATTCTTGGAGTGGGAAAGGGCCTTAATGAAAGCCAGGCAGGAAGCGCGCCCAGTCAGAGGAGGATGTAGTGGGAGAAGTGGTCAGAGAAGGGAGAGAAAACTCTGGGTCCTTCCAACCTTGCTGAGAAAGAAAGAGAGAGAGAGGCCGAAAGCAGGATGGCAGGTAGCAATGAAAGAACAATGGGTAGGGGCCGGGGCAATAGACTGGGGCACAGGAGAGCCAGATCCAATCCTCTAGAACTTTCTGACTTCACAGGGGTGTTGTAAAGATAAATACATTAAGGACTGTGAGGCGCTTAGACACTATGGTAATGGGGGAGGGGATAAAAGTGGGTTAAATAGACAGATCTGATCATCTTTGTAAAAAGGGGATAATGATACTGCCTGCGAGGCCAATTCTTAAGGGATTCAGCATCTTAAGGACAAGCCAATTCTTCAGGGAGAGCAGGCTGCGTTGACGGGAGAGTTTGTGGGCCCTTGGAGTTAATGCTGGGTCAGGATTCCTGCTTATAGCGATCATGACTCACCCTTATAGGGAAGTCTCCCTTCTGCCCAAACATGCCTTGTCCCAAGTTGTCCCCCCCCACTCTCCCAGAGGCGTGAGGTGGTATAGAGCAGAAACTGAGCCTGGGTACATGGGAGTGCTACAGTGAGCTGCTAGCACAATGCAGAGCACGAGGGCATCTGGCTCCTTGACATGGCTTCCCTATACATGGTTTAGTGCCGATAGACCACACTTTAAAAACAGCAGCAAGTGAATGAATTCAACACTGCCATTAAAACACATTCCAAAATAGGAGGAGGACAATACAATTACTTCCCCTCTGCTCTATCCTCCCAAGCAGTCAATGTCATAAAGCTAATTACCCTATTGCATTGCCCTCTTCTGAAGGAAGAAACAAACCCTACAACCAAGCATCTGCAGGAAGCTGTCATTTATGGGCGTTAGACCGGTCTACACACACACACTTGCCCTGGTTTAACTCACGGTGCATTTTAAACCAATTTAGTTAAACCATGCAACTCCCACCCCTTATTTCCACTTCAAAGTGGCTTGTATCAATGTAGTTTAAATCGATTCTTCCTTATCAGCAAACTAACTTGATATAAACCAATCTTAACCTGAAATAAGAGCAGCTACATGAGGTTTTGCATCTCTTAATGTTGTTTTTTAATTGAGGTTCCAGTAGGTACGTCTCATCCAGCTTCTGTGCTGGTCTCTCAATCACCTTCCTCACGAGAAGAAGGAACACGGCCTGCATGTTTGTGTCATATTGCGAGACACCCTGAAACATGCCCTAATAAATGAAAGTGGCGACAATGCTGATAAAGCCCTACCTCTACCCCAATCCAGTGATAAGATCTAAACACATAACAAAACCACATTGTCATACAATGCATTATATATAACCCAAACACAATAGCATCATTGTAAAGACAGAGGCGCTAACCATGATTAGCCTAGAAAGCTCATCCAAAAGGGAAATATTACCCAATGGGGTTTTCTGCCCCTCCCCCCCCCTTTTTAAAGGAAGTGGTGTTGAGATGAGGTGGAAGTTCTTAGGGAAGTAAATTTTCATACCACGGGCTTTCTATAGCAGAGATTCTTGTCATCAGAGTAAGATTCATGCTGATCTCAAATCCCCACCCTAAGAGTTGTGCCTATATTTGTTACCAGAAAAACTAAAAGGGTAAGATCATATACACTGTAGCAATGTTCCCACCCCATGTGATGCCTTGGGAAGAGTTCTGTAGGCCAGGGACTGGGTGGACATCTTATTTAAAAGAAAGGAAAATAAAAATGGGAGTCTCAAGAAAGGAGAACAGATGCTAAATGATGAAGAGGATGGGATTTCTGGTAGACAACCAGAAGAGGAAGGAGAATGGGGCACATAACGTGGTGCAGAATATGAAACAAGCTACAAGTGGGATTTCACATGCAGAATAAAACACAGTGCAATAAGGGAGTATTCAGATCACCTTATCACCTTTCAGTCCATGTTCTCCAGGGTTTCCCATCAGCCCCTGAAAAGAGAGGAAGCCCAGATTGAGTTTGAGCACTGCTACTGTATCCTGAAGACTTGAATCAGGTCTTAGTCACTGACAGGGCTAATGGGACCATAGACCAAAAAGCATGGCATCCAGGGTCATCTGGCCTGGGCCACAGGTTCTGCACCAGGTCTCTCCCCATACAGCCTCTGAGGTGAATCATCAGATTTACTGCCAATTACCCCTCGTGGTCTGGAGTTGCACAGAGAAAATGCTCCTCGCATTCCCCAGCAATCCACACCTGCTGCAGACTGCCAGAGTGATGTTCTGTCTACCATCATTTACTGGTCAGTGGACAAATATTACTGCCCAACCTTCTCTTCATAGAGACGACCACTTTCACCCAAACAATGAACTGAACAAGCTTCAGGCAGAGTCGTTCCTGGTTTGGATAGATAAGAGAGCACAAGGCTCAGTTACTCTCTTACCTTAAGTCCCTTTGGTCCTGGATAACCTATTGGTCCGAGCGCGCCCATATCTCCCTGGTGAGAGAAACACAATAAATCAAATGTATTAGGTGTGTAGCTGATGGATCCTGATATATGGCATGAAAACCCTCCTGCCAGGGTCCCTAACCCTATTCACCAGTTCACTGGGATGAGTAACATACACACAGGATTTTCTTGCTGTTTGAAAACTTAAGAGCCACATTCTGTTCTCCTTAAAGTTAATGGAAGTTTTGCCATTGACTTCAACGGAAGCAGGATCCTGTTAGTCAAGAGATTTATAATCAGTGTATAGATAGCTGCTAAGTATAGAAATACCAAGTATATGCCTTATAGAATACTGAAGAAAGAAGAGCAACTTCTACCCACATCACATTTTTAATTCAGAATGAAGGACACCAAAGCATTTTGTAAATGTAACTAACTGAGACAGAAGCGCTCTGCAGGGATCACTTCATCCACTACTGAAATGCAGCCAACTTGGTGGAGAATTGTTAAAGTTCGACAATGCACAACACCAAAAGAAAAAAGGAATGTTCCAGTCCTGCTCCCATGGAAGTTCATGCGCTTCAATGGGAATACGGACAGGCCTAAAATAAGAAATATAGACTATGTATAGAAATATATCCCGTTGAAATCTACACAGTGAAATTAAGTAGGTGGAATACCACCTAACTTCCAAAACTCAATATGGGATTAACAGCTAAGGAATATACACCAAGAAAGTTCTTCACATACAGAATCTAAAATATGTGCTACCGAGGGTGGGGAGGGGGTAGGAGACTAAAAATGAAATGGTAACAATAGGAAAGCTATGGATTAAATTCAGCGGATTCTTGGATCTACATTCAAGTCTAAGAATCAAATCTAGACCTGGTTGAAGCAGGGGCCACTCCAACGAAGCAGGTCTGAAATTTGACCCAATTACTTTTGCACCGTCTCCGGTAAAGCTTGCTACATAATCTGTTTAACAGTTTAAAAAGTACTTCCATAGCAGCACTGCTGCACCGAAACAGTCAAAGGTAACAGACCAATACTCTGCTGCATTTTTATTTCTGTTGTTTCTTTATTCTTAAATTGTTAGCCCCTGGGCTCTCTTAGCAAACTCCTATGCTGGGATTGTAAAAAGAGCCTAAGGAAGTTTGAAACTGAAAGGGAGTTGGGTGCCTAACTTCATTAGATTCCAGTTTATTGGATACCTAGTGAGATCTTGGCAAGGGTGGTCTGGCTCATTTAGCTGCCTTTGTACAGCTCGCTTGCTATATTTTCAACCATTCACTGTGGCTGGTGCTTTAAACACCACTGAGGTTGTATCATGAACCCTGGTGAATTGGAGTACTTGTGGCACCTTACAGACTAACAGATTTATTAGAGCATAAGCTTTCGTGGACTACAGCCCACTTCTTCGGATGCCTATAGAATGGAACATATATTGAGGAGATATGGTGAATTGATACATTTCCCTCCATCCCTCTGTCCATCAGGATTAAAGAACAGTTCTAGATGGATCCACATCTGCAGTGAAAAGTCCTTTTCAGAAGAAATCCCAGAAGTTCTAAATGAACTCCTACGCCAAAAGTTCTTCAAATCCAGCGGTGGAGAGAATGGTGCAATTCACTGAAGAAGATTTCCACATCCAGGGCCCTCTCCCACAGTGCATGAAGCATCATATCCCGCTATGCAATACACATGGAGCTGACATTCAAGAGCATGAGCTACCCAGAGCGGAGAAGACAATGGCTGGCTGCTGTTAAGTTAGAAAGTGGTCCTCCGATTCCTGTCACATCCAACATTTCAAACCTGAGCCCTCCTTGGGGATATCAATCTATCTGAATCCCTAATGCTCCCTCAGAAGTTGAAACAATCTGTTCATTTTTTAATTCAATAACATCTTTGTATTTGAATCCTGGATTGAGGGTTATTTACAAGTCTGTCTTTGGCATTGTTTTAAAAAGGAGTTTTCAGCATTTTGCAAGCCATTTAAACTCCAGAGGAGAAATGGCTGGGTTAATTCAGAACTTTAATTTATGCTAACATTCTGCTGAGGAGGCATTTTTTTAGTGCTAGTATAAAGGCACATTCCCAAAGCTGCTATTTTCGATCATATTATTACAAGCATTTATTTGGCACTCATTGGTATCATAAGTGAGCAAGTTACAGGGCTTAAGTTGAGACGTAGCACCATGCACCCCTGGCTGCTGCTCCCTAGAGCTTCACAAGTCTGCTAAGAAACCAAAGTTTAATCACTAGGAATGGTTGGGGCATAGAGGTACATCTTACAGCTCATCTACGATGCACCAGGTTCATATTTAGTCGGATTTCTGGGTCAGAATTTCTCCCATTCTCTTTAGTTCTTGAACAGTGACGGATTTTCCTCTTCCATTATCTGTGGCACTAAACCAGTGATTCTCAAACTGTAGATCACGAGGTTATTACATGGGGGGGTCGCGAGCTGTCAGCCTCCACCCCAAGCCCCGCTTTGCCTCCAGCATTTATAATGATGTTAAATATATAAAGTAGTGTTTTTAATTTATAGGGGGGGGGGTTGCACTCAGAGGCTTGCTGTGTGAAAGAGTACTAAAGTTTGAGAACCACTGCACTAAACCATTACCGGAGCCACATGAATGAGGTCTATGAAACACACACTTTAATTATACTTTGTCTGCTCTGTTGTCTAGTAAACACTCCAGCTCATGTACTATTAACTGGTTTCACAGGTGCTCTCCGCAGAGCACTGACTTAGAGCTAGCGCCATATGGCTAGCACTGCAATACTAACTCCAAGGGGATATTTTCCACCTCTAGTTCAGTCACTGCAGATAAGTATTTGTGATACAAAATGAAGAGGTGAAAGCTCACTCAGACTCCATTTCTCTTTTTTTCCTGTGGAACCTCAGGGTTACAAACAACCTCCATTCCCGAGGTGTTCGTAACTCTGAACAAAACATTATTATGGTTGTTCTTTTTAAAAGTTTACAACTGAACAATGACTTCATCCAGCTTTAGAACTTTACTCTGCAGAAGAAAAATGCTGCTTTCCCTTTAAGTAGTTTATTTTTAACACAATCATGTACTGTATTTTCTTTCTTTTTTTTTTTTTTTTTTTTTGTCGTCATCTCTGCTGCTGCCTGATTGTGTACTTCCAGTTCCACAGGAGGTGTGTGGTTGACTGGTCAGTTTGTAACTCTGAGGTTCTACTGCACTCTTCCCTTTCTCAGGAGGAAACAGCCACAACTCTGCTGGTTCCTTGGAACAGGCTTATGGTATCTTTCTCAGCACTCGTCAAAGCTGGTTTATTTTTGCTGGAGCTGCTCATCTCCACAGAGACTTAAAAACAGTATTTTAGTCCGCAAGAGCTTGATGTTGTTTCTCTGACTCAAATGGAGCTTTATGGGGCTTTTAAAAAAGGATATTGAAACAATCACGGACCCAGCAAGGAAAGCAACTTGCAAGGATGCTGGAGTGCTATCAGCTCTGATTTCTATCATCTGTGGATGGGCAAGAGAAGGATTGGGAGATGGGGAAGGATAAAAAATAGTCAGGGATAGGCATACCCCAACAGCCTGGAAATTCTCCTGTGGTGAGGACTCTTTACCCTTGTGGCACTAATGCGTCAGGCCAGGAAAGACGCTAGAGTTCATGTTATTAAAAAAAAGCTTTCACAGGTCTGTATTCAAACAGGCTTTGGCTCGCTCTCCCCCCCATGAAGGGAGCCAGTGATACAGTGCACCAAGCTCTCCTGTAATGTGTAAATAAACAGGGAAACCTTTGCTGGAAGAATATTTCTATAACAGCAGGTCATGTGGCTGCAGACTCACCGCGAGTGCTGAGCTGAGGCTGTATTGAAACAGATCCCCTTTTCATACCTTCCAGCATAAAGGCTTCTTGTAGGAACGCATTTACTTAGCGCTCACCCACACGGCTAATTACGAAAGCAGGAGGCTCCAGTTACAACTAATTCTGCTCTTCAGCCTTCAAACAGCAAAGCAAAAAACCCCTGCAGGGAGCTTGGAAGCCACTGGAAAATGGGGCCATGGTTCTCTGAGCATTCAGAACTGGGACAGGAGGAAACTATTGCATGAAGTTTGGCAGGGTGCAGGTATGTGGGCTTCAAGACACGCAGTGCATGACCCCAACAATTAATGTCACCTTAAGGAAGCTGTTCTAGCCATGCCTAGTCAGACTGCTGACCCTGCTCTATGAAAAGAGCCTCTTGCCACCAGCTGAGAAGAGAGGGGAGTTGGAGGTAGAGAAGATCCACCATCTCCCCATTTCTTACTCCCTGTGACAGGGAGGATGGAGAGATGATAAGGAGGAGACAGGGGATGAGGTGGAGTGGAAGGAGGATGGGGGTCCCTTCCTAGGTCAGCCTTACTAAGGGTCTCCTAAATCCACCCACACTCTGAACCAGCTTCTCCTGGAGGATTATTACAAATCCCTTGGAACCATGTCTAGCTCAAGCTCCCTTGCACAAAGTGCGTGAAGAAAAAACTCACTTCTCTCCTCATATTTTATATACAGAGCTGAAGCAACTCATCCTCTGCAAGTACTGTGACATCAAGAGTGCTCTCCTCTGCCTACAGATGCATGCAAGAGAGAACTTCTCCCCCAGACAAACTCCCACCCTTTGGAGCCCCGGTTTCCCAGAACCTCCCCAAGCCTGAATGGTAGCAGCCTCCTTGGATGCTAGAACAACAATCCCTAACCATTGTCTAGTGTGAATGTGTTGATATTTCCAGTGGAAACTGCCTAGATTTGCCTTTGTAGAGTGGGTCGCGCTTTCTGGGGTTTTGGAAACCTAAAATAGGAACTATGTGCTTTCAAAGCAAAGAAGTGACATGCACGGTTCAAACTCAGATAGGTCACAGACCCTGTTGTATTAATTTAGATGGAACAAAGAGGCCCCCAAAAAAATCAAAGGTGTTAACATAACCCAGTCACTGGCCAACATTAAACAGTGTTAAACAAGGGTCAGGGTTCGGAATACAGAGACCTCAGCCTGTGTGTACCATGGCAAACTCACCATTAAAAATCCTTATAACCTTTTATTAAAGATACAGAAAGAGAAGGAAAAAGAGTTAAAGCATTTGAAATGTACATGATTAAATAAGGTTTTCTTTGTAACAATATCCCATGTTCTTTTCCCTTTTAGCTGGAGAGTTTTTAAGACAGAAAAGCCCCCTTGTTTGACAATCTCTTAAATGGTATCAAAGATGGTGATAACTGTCCTTTTGCGGGGGAAAGTTTGTTGAAATGGGCTGGAGCGGTTGTTGTTCAAGTCCAATCCCTGCTTCCTCAGAAGACAAAACAAGAGACAGACACACGAGGGGAGAGAAGAGAACAGCAAAGATAGAAAATTCCACTTCTGTCTATGGTGTTGACTTTCACCTCAGCCTCACTGCTGGGAAAAGCACAGGACCAGCGCGCAGTCTTATCAGCCTCTTTGAGACCAGGCAAACTTTTCAGGCTTTTTAGGGCATTTCATTTAGCTGCCTTTCAGGTCATAGGCTCACAGCAGTGCTGCAAAATACGCAGTCTTGGCCAGCGGAGCCAGACTCTTATTAGACAGAAGAAAAAAGGAGCCAGGAAAGAGACGAAATAAGGTGAGGAAGGAAAAGGACTCATGGGGCGTTGGTAGGGGAACAGGGACAAAGTCTCCCATCCAAGGCGTTGGCTGGGATGTAGCAGGAGCTGGAGGAGGTGGCCGTGTCATCCGGCTGCCTTTCTATGGCCTGGTCTGATCAAGGCCTCTTTCAGGTTTAGGATGAAGAAAGCCCGGGATCCCAGGAGATGGCAGCCATAAAGGTGAAGCTTTCTCCTTCCCAATCTCTCACCTTTCAATCAGACAGCAGCACAATAGTCAGCTTTTCCTTCTAAAGTCTCTTTCTGGGGACTCCAAAAGGGGAGTGTTGGGTGGAATAGTCCATCCCCTCATTATTTTGTCCATCAACAAGCCTAATTTCTGACACACCAATTTTGCTTCATTGATTCTTGGTCTGACACTGTCCTTATTTACCAGCCATGATCTTCACACAGTCCTTGAATTAGATCAGTAATTTTGTTTGGACTAATTCAATCTTCCCATCTCGCTTTTGCGCCTTTTCCCATCAACATTTGTTGTCCGAGTTTATTGTGACATTCCATGAACTTTCACTTACTTCTCCCAACTGAGTTCACAATTAGGGCAAATTAGCAGGCCCAATTATTTCAACAACCCCGGCCAGAGGGAGCGCACGCTTGAAGGGAATCGGGTGCTAGTGAAGGGGCAGTGACATGGCCAAGCCTAAACACAGCTCCTGCTTACATAGGGATCGCAGCTTTGACCTGCTCCACTGCCAAGTTATCATCATGTAAGTTTCCTGCACTCTCCAGGGCACAATGCAGGGCTATATTGGCAGATGCACAGGGCGAAGAGTGAGTGCTAGGAACAGGCTGTGTCCGAATTCCAGATTGGAAAGAAAGCCTCCCAGCGGGATTTTAGTTTGTCTAATTTTTGAGATCTAGTTATCAGCCACATTGCTGAACTATCTCACATGCTGTTCCATTGCCATGCTGGGAACTTCTTCAAACAATCTCCCGGTGGACTTCCACACAGTCACAAGGTACTCCGGGACTGGCTGATTCAGACCATTTCACATGGGCCTACGCTGTGGGACAGGTCCCCTTTTTTATCTGGAGGAGCTCCATGCAATCTGAAGAGAGCGCTTGGAGCATCTATGAGTGAAAGTCAAGGATATAGCTTTTGTGATTGCCTGAGAGCATGGAGATGGATTCCATCAACCAAAGCTCTTGCTAAAGACGCTCGAAGAGGCAGGAGTGGTGAAAATTTTGAAGAAACAGTATGTGAGGTCGTCTTTGCTGTCCAGACATTGCAGGTATTTGTCATGGGAGGAGAAAATTTGTATGAAGAAACTGGTGCCCTTTAAAAACATGAGCACAAAATGATTCTCTGGGAAGGAGAAATGTCATCATTCAAGGTACTGGTCTTGAAGCAAATAACTCTTAAGAAGCGATGCCTCTCTCTCTGATACACAACTGGACAGACTCTCCCCCTCAGTTGTTTTAAAACTGAAGAGCCAGTTTGTGGGAATGCAGGGGAGGTGTGCGATTCTAAAAGTCCTTCATACACCAGACATCTTATCTTCTCAAAGAACAATTGGGAAGGGAGAGGACGGAGTAGGGAAGAGAGAAGCAAACTGAAGGCTGCAACCTTAGCAACCCAAAGCCAGTATTTGAAAGAAATGCCTTTCTGCACTGAAAGCAAGGCCAATCAAGATGGCTCACGATAGGACCAGGATGAAGTCCATCATTTGTGTTGGCACGGACAGTAATGTCCTTCGGTTTCTCATAACTTCCAAAAAACCTCCTTTCTTGTGGTTAATGGTAGTGGCTGGGCCTCAGGAGACCTGGGTTCAGTTCCTTTGTGACCCTGGGTACGTCCTTGTGCCTCAGTTCCCTATCTGTAAAATGGGGATAATTACATGGTCTTTCTCCCATGCTTTGTCTGTTTGTCTGGTCTATTTAGATTGTAAGCTCTTTGGGACAAGGACTGTCCCTTACTGTGTGTTGTGCAGCATAATACAGCCCCATCTCAGTTGAGGCATCTGTGTGCTACTGTCATACAATGAATGATTACCCCAAGGCATGAGGAGATATTTCATAACTGTTCATAATCTGCACAGCAGATTTCACAGCTAGCCATCAGTGAAGAGGAGACTGTTTCGAATGAATGTTATCTTAACAATAATAATAAAGCTGGTCACTTCTTGTGTATTGAGGGAAATGGCTCCAAACAAAAACAGAGCCCTAAAAAAGTAAAAGGAAAAGTGTCAATCCAGGATCAGAGAGAGCACGTAGGGCATATGCTCACCTCAGCACACAAAGGCTTGTGGGTAAAATACCACCTTCTGTTAAACCAGCTCATGCCCCGCTGAAGTCAATGAGGGTGTAACAGAGGGCAGATTTGAGTGTGTGTTTGTGAGGGGAAGGTGGTTACATTCCCACATATCAAGATGGCAGGGTACTCCTTCATGCAATAATTTCACTGTCCAGGAACCATGCATCCTTCCTTGGTCAAACAATTTAGTTTCCTGGTGTTGCTAGTTAGAGGGTCTGTTTTTAAGAAAGAAAGCAGACTCCAACCGGGAATAAATGCACGATCGTATCTTTAAAGAAATACACTGGTAAATGTCACCAAAAGGGGAAATCACAGAGGACACGCAGGACTAAATTCTCAAGGGCTCTCTTGTGCCTAAAAAAGTTACATACCTGAAATCATCACCTCCACTTCCTCATCCCACTTTGGCACCTCCTCTCTTCGCCTTCCCTCCCCCCCTTCCCACAGTTTTAATCTTCCTCTCCCCCATAAAAAGAAGAGTCACCGCCCCCCCAAGTCTCCCTCACAAGAGGAGGAGGAGGAGGAAGAAAAATGGTGTGCGATTGCAGTGCCCTGGAAAGGGTTAAAACCCTCAGAAGCCAAAGCTCCATTTGTTTTCGTACTTACAATGAGTCCATGAACTCCAGGAGGACCGGGGGCTCCCAATTCTCCCTAAAAGGAAAGAGACCAACATGGTTACAGGCTCTTTTTAGACAAACAGAGGCTGAAAAATGGCTCAGTGTTTCAAGGTCTTGAAGGAAAAGACCAGCCTCCCCCTCGCACCCTCCCCCCCATTCCAACAGCCTGAGCAATCTAGAGCTTCCATCTTCAGAAAGCATGTTAATGAAGGAGGGCAGCCCCTCAGACAGAGGGCTACTTGTTGTTCTCCTGCAGTCCCCGCAGTTATGTGCTGAGACTGGCTTCCCCTCCTAGGAACAGGCAGGATAAAGGGAGCGTTTCACTGGGTGTTTGGTGGGGGAGGGGCAGGTGAAGGGAGGACAGGGAAGGGGTTGCAGGTGAGAAAGGAAAGGAAAACCGGGGAGGAAGGGAACTGGACAGACAGGAGGGCAGCCAGGGAAAAGGAAGGAGGGAAGGGGAGTTAAAAGGGATGAGCAGAGCTTGGTGGGAAGGAAATGGAAGCAGCTGCTTTAGCACTGGAAAGTGTAGGAGGGAGGTGAGTGGTTACAGGCAGCAACATCTAATAGTGTGTGAAGGCACGACTCATGCCGGGAGATCTGGGTTCCCTCCCCAACTATGTTACCAGCTTCCTGTGTGACGTCAGGCAAGTCACGGCACCCTTGTGACTCAGTTTGCCCATCTGTAAAATGGGGACAATCATGCAACAAAACCTGTCACAAGAGACCACCTGGAAGAAAATAGGGTTGCATGGCACGTGGGGACTTCTAGTAGAGGTGGAACAGAACTGTGGTCAGTACATCTGGGGACATTTTGGGGCTGTCTCCAGTGAGGAGGTTGCTACTAAGAAGCATGATCTCTTGGGCATGCAGGGCTAAGTAGTTGCTGCATGGGGGCCCACAGAAGAGAAGAGGAGTGGGACTGAGCACAGCATGTAGCCCCTCCCATTGCACGCGGGGGGTCAACACTGCTGACTACTGTAAAGGGCAGGGCTAGGGCCCCTCTAGAGACAGTCCAGTAGCGTCAGCCTCTGCCTAGAGGTGCCAGGGAAGGAAGGGGACTCCTTTCAACCCCTCTTCCCGCACTTTGTACAGCTGCTGACCCCAATCTAGTCCGCAGTGTTTTGTACCCCTGCATTTCCAGAAAGGAATTGGGCTTTACTTGCAGCAGCTTCTCCGTGGGGAGGCTGGCCATGCACCCCGAGCATTTTAGCAGGAATCCCTTCAGGATTCTGCTATCGCTTCCTGGACACGCGATTGTAACAACACAGTGAAAAGCAGCACTGGCTGAGCGCTAGGACATGGGATTCTCTAGTAGCCTATTCAGAGGGAGCAAGTAACCAGCAATAAATCGAGATGCCAACATTGTTGTAAGAGATGCCACCCTCCCTAGCACACCTCAGAGGCAGATGCAGGCACACACAGAGGTGGTACAGGTTTCAGAGTGGTAGCCGTGTTGGTCCGTATCAGCAAAAAGAACGAGGAACACTTATGGCACCTTAGAGACTAACAAATTTATTTGAGCATAACAAATAAATGTTAGTCTCTAGGGTGCCACAAGCACTCCTGGTTCTTTTTGAGGTGGTACTGTTATAGAAGATCTGGTTGATCGTTAACTGCCCATTGGAAACTATGCATTTTGGTGTGACTGTGCCCAAACAACAGGATTCCCTAATCACTCAGTGCCTTCTACTGTTTATCATCCACTATGGATGCCCTGTGTGCAGGTAACCTCGGAAAGAGCCACCTACTCTTACTGGACTCTCAGTAACAGAGCCAACCATTTAGCAAACCAGAGATGCTGACTAGGTTTGTGGTTGAGGCACTGGGCTGGTGCTCAGGAGATATGGGCTCAATTCCCAGCTCCACCATGCAGTTGCCATGGGACAGATTTTCAAAGGCATTTAGGCACCTAAAGAAGCAGACAGGCACTTCTGAAAAACCCCACTCAGCACCTAGGTGCCTAACTCCCATTGAAATCATGTAGCGCTCGAAAGCTGGTCTCTTTCACCAACAGAAGTCAGTCCAATAAAAGATATTCCCTTCCCTGCCTGGACTTTTAGGTGCATAAATAGCTTTGATAATCTGGCCCTCTGTAACTTTGGGCAAGATACTTAAACCCCCTGTGTCTCAGTTCTCCATCTGAAAATGGGGATAACATTTCAATTCCACAGCGAACATTTAGACTGTAAATCTTTAGGTCTTACTATGCACATGCACTTTAGCATAATCCCCCATATCAGCTGAAGCCTCTAGGGGCTACTCATACCAAAATAGTAATATATTCCTTCCCCATTGCAATTTTTATATAATCTGTGTTGGATCAGATATACCAACTCTAGATAGGCTATCAAAGAAAGTAGCCAGAATTACCCAGGATATGATGTGCACCCGGTGGAAGCCATTTTTATCTAGTTCCGTACAGTAAAACTCCCTTTTACTGTAAAATTAAGAGAAAATCCTGAATGGTTTCCAATACACTGCAAGGTGCCAGTTGCTTTTCTGCTTACTGTGAGCTTGTTTGGTGGAGAAAGTGAACTTTGTTGAAAGAAGGACCTGCCGTGCTTAAGGGTACTGATCTATTCTGAGGAAGGAAATATGTTTATTTTACGGAAAATGGAGAAAAGGACTGTTTTCACACACACACTCACACGTTTCCTAATCCCAACCACCCTAAAATTGGTTTTCATGGTAAATTCCTTTCCTGCATACTTTGGACATCTGCTAAAGCTTTGTTCTCTTTGGTGGGATTTCAGAATCATTGGAGCTTCTGGGATAAGGTCTCCTTTAAAAGTTCAGTAGTCATAGCCCCTTTTTGCCTTGTTCAGCTACAAGGGGAAAGATGCTCAATATTATCCACAGCGAGTATGCCTCAGGAGAAGGGGCTCTTTAGTGTCCATGGACTGAGTGAGCCTGATGCTAATTGTCAAAACACACCACAAGGTTTTCCTGCTTGGGAAGGAGAGGGAGTGTATTTCGCTGTGAGGGTCGGTGGGTTAGTCACGCATGCCGGCCTTTCCCTGCCCTAGGAAAGGAAAGCAGAGGTTTCACCGATGCCCTGGCTTCATCACCCTTTATCTTTTCTGGCTATGTTATCCACAACAATAGCTTGACCAGTATCAGTTCCCCAGATTTATCATCATCTCCTGCTTATGAGAGAGGGGTGCATAGCCTGGAAATCAGACTCCATGCTCTCCGGTGGTGCTTGACTCTATCCCTGGGTCAGGAGATAGATGAGGTGAGCTAATCATTGTTTCCCATGTCCAGTTCCTATGATTTTACAACTAATTTAAATGGCCAGAGATCAGGGGAGTGGGGGATATGGAATGTGATGGCCCAACAGTTCTCGGGAAGCTGGCAGGAGGAGACTTGCGGTAGCCTAACTCCTTTCACACTATGAGACGAATGGAAAGAGGATGAGACGCAGACAGCGTCAGCCATCCCCATGCAGCAGCAGGGGAAGGAACAGTACAGTACGGTACAGATGCTGATGCAGCTCAATGGATCAGACACAGGAAGGGGCAGCTCAGGACCCATGGCTGCCTGCCTGCCTGCGATTTAGCCACATATTTCACCTAGCGAACGTGGCGTATGTGTGTGTTCCACAAGCAGACTTTCTGGAATTTTTCTGTGTCTGTGACTCTGCTCGTGACCTCATGAACCTCCCTTCAAATGAGCCAAAACATTCTGTTTTCATTCTGAAATCTCTGAAGCACATTAATATTTAAAAGCCGTTGATAAGATGAAAGCAGAGCGATCCTTCTGGGTGAATTAAATGGAGAGGACATTTACTTCCCTAGGATCTCTCTAATACTTTGGGAGCTGGCATTCAGCTGCCTTTAAACACATCTTCAGAATGGGCCTTCGATGTCTTGGAAATTTAAAAGTCTGTTCTTGGAAAAGAGAACATCTCTCTGATCATAAATCAGGAGCTCAGACCATCCTAAAGGACTGGTTGTCTTAAGGGATTGGCAATATCTATAAAGCCTTTCATTGCTAGGTCATTGATTCAAACCTAACCCATGTAGGAGTTGCTAGAGCTCACTGAACAGTGGGGGAAAAAACGGCAAGAATATTTTTTAGGAATCAAAAACATTGAATCAACTGCGTTCAGGACTCTTATGTTTTCATTTTGCATTAAAGCTGGAGCAATCAAGCCTAACTAGCAGAAAATGCTTGCAGAAACTGAATTTTATGCTGAATGGAAATTTCAAAACTTGTGCTTTAAGGGTTACTTATACAAATCATCCAATCAGGGAACAGAAACAATACCAGTGACTTGTGTAAATAACCAATGTAGTGTGTATTTCAAAGATCAGCCAAGAACTGTTCATAAACTAATTGGGAGGAAAATTGGCAAAGACATCCATGAATAACTAATATTTTTGAGAAAGTCTGCAATCTGCTAGGAAATATTTTGCGAGCAGGAAAAAAAGCGGTGAACACATTATTTCTTATGAATTATTTTGCTCTGCTCAAACAGTGATTAAATGGTACCAACATCCAGTTGTTCAGTGGCCTATGTGAAATGAATTGGTGATCTCAGCCCAATTCCTGTGGAACAAGTCCACTTCTTAAAAACCCAGTAAGGGTCATTTGAAAATATAGGAGAGACCAAGAACTGAATGGTCTGGAGACACTTACTCCCAGTCGTGGCTGGAGCAGAAAAGTAGGGAGGTGTGAAGCCATTTCCTGTGCAGTATCTGGTCCATAGATAGACGCTCCAGAGTTAGCAATTTGGCACCTTTGAACCGGTATTTAAAATTCACTTTAAACGAGAGAGGATCTTAGAGCTTCCTCCAAGTACTCTGGACACACATTTATTAATGATCTGATGGCCGGAGACGTGTGGCAGCGTATTAGCTCATTTACCAGTATCAGGCAAATGAGACGCAATAGAAAGGAGGATGCCAGGAGAACAACCCACTTGCACTTATAGTACAAGCTTAGGAGAGTCAGTGTTGCTAAATGCCTGCCCTGATACTCTAAGGACAGAACAGATAACAATGGGCATGTACCGTTCTCCGAAACAGTTTAGCAAACCAACTGCCTGCTTCATATCTCTGCTGTTAAACATACAGCCTTCCAGAACCCCCCCAGCTGTTCCCACAAGCTGCAATGAATAAGTGAAACCAGATCAAATGAGGAACCTGGAATTTTAAAATGAGAGAAACAAGGAGTGGCTGTAAAAGCCAAAATGTCACTTGCCAGTTTGAGGCCAATTTCCCTATGATGCTTACATAGGCCCTGATCCCAATATCAAAGGGAGTCTCTCTATTGACTCAGTGAGCTATGGATCAGGCCCAGATAGGGTGACCAGATGTCCCAATTTTTACAGGGACAGTCCCGATTTTTGGGTCTTTTTCTTATCTAGGCTCCTATTACCTCCCACCCCCTGTCCCGATTTTTCACACTTGTTGTCTGGTCACCCTAGGCCCAGAGAGCACAAACTGTTACGGAGGATAATATTGACAGTTGCACGTCAAGTCAGTTAAGAGCAACATCATTCCTCACACCCACACTAAGTTCCCTACAATTATATCCCTATGGGAAGAAAGTGCTCAACAGGACTGGGGTGCAGGAGAAGCGATGGAGGGGGCAGAGAGGGAAATGGGATGCAGATGGCACTACAATGACCTGTTAACTGAAACACTGGAACTAGCAGTTTATGTAAGAGGTGGAAGGGATTTTCAGAGGAATCTAAAACAACAAACAGACTGACAGCTGCCTGTGAACTCTCAAGACAGCTTCAGCAGAGAGCTTCCTTCAGATTCTAGGCACCCAGCACGGCATAGTACAACAGGATGTAAAATGGAGCAGCAAGAGAGAAGCAAAAAGTCTGCTGAAGACTTTGCAACTTACTGGGTTCCCATCTATGCCTGGAGGTCCTCGTTCACCAAAATCGCCAGGAAAACCCTGAGATTGGGAGGCAAATACAAACAAATGTTGGTTATTGGCACACACTGAGAAAAGAAAACAGACAACTTAATGCTACTCCTGTTTTGCTCAGCGCGGTGTTTTGAAAGCCAGCAGGTTACAAAGCAGGTCTGAGCACAAACAGACTGCCACTTGTGGTACTTGAGTTAAAGATTACGATTAAAAAGCCTCCCAACGCCACCAACGTACTGGAGGAACGCTACACGGCCATGTGGCCGAGAACAAGGATTGAGTCTGTCCAGAGGCCAGCAGGAGGTGCTAAAGAGATAGACCACATCTGCAGCATGCTTTGCACCACTCAACCATGAGCCATACATTCAGCAGTAAGAGTCCCAAGAGGTAGAAATCAGAGGAGAAAACAGAGAAGTCTTTAGCCTTGACCATACTGTGAAAAACACCCAGGTGTCAGCAATGGGAATGCAATAGGGGTCAGCAATGGGATAGCCAAGGACAAACCAATTCATAAGTCATGGTTGAAACCCGCACAGTGGTTGACCGTGGTTTGCCCTTGTATATTCTTGCAGCTAAAACCATATCTAATACTGGATCAGCTGCATCCATTGCTAACACCCTTTATCAGGAACAGACAAAAATCACAGCTTAGACAAGGCACTGGAGGCTCCAGTGAGGACAGAAGATATGTATGTGTGGGGGGAAATCAACACTTTTGCCTCTTGTAGAGGTTGCTGACAGGTTGTGGAGAAGCAACAGCAGTGCTACAGAAAGTCAGAATCAAGCACCGAATGCCAGCTTTCATTCTGTTTTAAAATTAGGTCACAGCAATCTAAACAGAGAACCTTTGCTGCTTATAGCAGAAGTCTTTACTGGAATATAGGCAGAGAGAGGAAAAAGAGGGTATTAAACCAGAAAGCCAGAAGCTGCCAGTCCCATTAACATTTCTAGAGCTCTGCAAAGTGGGCTGTGTATGTCAAAGAAGAAACACCCTGAAGATCTTGTAATTCCATGTAGATGTGAAGTGATAATGAGGGTAACGAACAGAAGTTGGGGATCCGATGCTGCCCGTGACACTGAGGGTACATCTACACTACAGCGGGGAGTCGATTTAAGATACGCAAATTCAGCTACGTAAATAGCGTAGCTGAATTCGACGTATTGCAGCCGACTTACCCCGTTGTGAGGACGGCGGAAAAATCGACTTCTGCCGCTTTTTGTCGGCGGCGCTTACTACCACCTCTGCTGGTGGAGTTAGAGCGCCGATTCGGGGATCGATTGTCGCGTCCCGATGGGACGCGATAAATCGATCCCCGAGAGGTCGATTTCTACCTGCCGATTCAGGCGGGTAGTATAGACCAGACCTGAGGGAACGTTCACACTGTAGCTGGGAGCATGCTTCCCTGCGCGGGTAGACAGGCTACCTCTGTTCAAGCTGGTGTTCTAACCATGGTGAGGTAGCACAAGTGCCAGCTTCGTTAGGTACATGAGTACACCCCCACCCACACCCTCTGGGTGTGTATTTTGGCAGTCTACCCAAGCTGCCGCTCATGCTACCCCCACTACAATGCTATGTTTAGCTCGAGCAGCTACACTGCTTGCTCAACCAGAGCTAGCTCGTCTGTCTGTCTGCGCAGGGAAGCATGTTATCAGCTGTAACGTAGACGTATCCTGAGAGAGCTCACCCACCGGCTAGTTGGTAGCTCAGGGAATACAAAGTTTGGTCAAAGACATTTCCCCCCAGCAATACTGACTGCATACAGCATGGCCAGAAAGGCTTGAGCTTTCAGAAGGCTGGACAGAGCAGAAAAAGTCCAACGTTATCCCCCCCAGACAGGGGTGGTTTTCCTTTAAAATACAGTAGGATTTGGATTTTTCTGATCATTGCTTCTACAAGGTCTTTGGATCAGCCGAGAGTCCCAAAAGCAGCTTCCCTTTAGGGCTGATGTAGGGGCTCCCTGACTTATACCAATCAGCGTGGCTTTCAATGGAAAGGGTCAGTCCGGAAAGAGATTTCATTGGTATTTACAGAAGGCAGGAAAGAATTCTGCACCTTTCGAGTGATGTTTGACTGCAGGAAAAGAAAGTGACAGCCTGTGGCAGTGCCAACTGGAGCCTGACTGACCCTCCTTGGCTTGAACTACTTAGAAGAACTTGGGCCCTGTCATGTTTGAGATGGCAACTGAGCTTCTCTGCAGGTCTGGCCCAGGAAGCGCACGGTGCACAGCGATCACTCAGACTCAGCGATCCCATCCGGAGTCGTGCAAATCTCGCCACGGTAGCTCAGCGGCAATAAGGCAGGGGGGAAGGAAGCCGGACACTGTAAAGGTTGGAACCTGGCCCTTCTCTCCCTAGGCCAGAAACTGAAGAGAGGTGGTGGGAGAGGAACAATAGCCAGAGTGGAAAAAACAGGCGCGTCTCCCCTTTCATGACTCAGCTTTCAGGGCGTTGTTCACCCCTGAGCAGAGCGCAAGCACAAGGCCTAAACACTTGTGGCCTATTTTGAAGATTTGAGTGGTGCATAGGCCTTTGTATTTCACCCGCTGAATTCCCTCCCTCTAAGGTAAGAAATTGCATGGAAGATCATTTACTTAGGATTGATCCTGTCAGGTGCTGAGGGCCCTTGACTCTCACTAACCTTAATGCAGCTGAGGAGATCAGCTCCTACAGGATCAGACCTGAAATTCTTTTTCCTGTAGTTTCTTTAAAAGCCAATATGGTACATTCATTTCAATGGGGGTAATTCTGCCTGCTAGAGATAAAATCAGAATTGCTGTATCCCGGAGGCTCAAACATTGAATTTAAGAGTACAGCAATTCTCATGTTCCTTTAGTAGGAAATATCTTATAGAGAGAGATGTGACATCCCCAGCATCCTGTCTCCAATATCATATGTTCCTGAGGAAGTCACACGCCTATCCTTAATGAATCTATTGCAACACTAGCCTACAGAAGGGAAATTTCTTCCTCACCCCAAATTTTGCTTGGAAGCATGAAGAATGATGGCTTCCATCATTATCATGAGTAGCCTATCTAGCACAAATCCATGTGTCATTTGTATCCATATCCAAAGGACAAATCCTGGTTATGAATCTAACGAAATAAATTGCTTCTACGGGAATAACATGAGGTAGTGAGTTCCAAAAGTTAGTTACAGATACCTAAAAGAAAAATGGACTTGTTTTTGATTGTTTCTTACATTTGTCTTAAGATTCACTGAGCTCTTCCTCATTCTTGTCACATGGTGAGGATAACTTGGAGCTCTCACTTGGCTCTCTTTACCAGTATTTTATTATTATTTGTATTACAATGGTGCCTAAAGGCCTGAATGAGATCAGGGCCCCACATCCCTATAATTTATAATCTAAATGGATAACACAGAGGCTAGGAGAAAGAAAGGACTATTGGCTTAATTTTACAGATGGGGAACTCAGGCACAGAGGGATAAGTAACTTGCCAATGGTCACACAGTTAGTCTGTGGCAGAGCCGGGAATTGAACCCAGCCCTTCCGAATCCTAGTCCAGTGCCTTGACCCTTAATACGAACATCTTCACTCTGATACTCTGCAGATCTCCTAACATTTGCCTCTCTTTTCCAAGCTTTTAACTCTCTCCATGCACAGAATCCCTCCTGTCACCACCCATGGTACACCTCAACTCCAGTCAACTGCCAGTCTGTCAGCCTCTTTCCTGCCTGGTTCTTTCTGAAATGCGGGGACCGAGATGAACCGAACTTTCACAGTGAAGACCCCCCGGCTCCCATCAGTTTACACAATAATATTTTCAGTATTACTTGCTTTCGCCTTCTTAAGGCAGCATTAACATCTTTTGTCCACCACAGCCCATTCTGCAAATACCTAACTCAATGATACTCAGACCTCAGTGGAGCCAAAGCAGTGTGAATTCAGTTTCATTTACTACAGTACTATTCATATTTAAACAGCATGATGGGGAATATTTAGTTTATATTATATAATTCTCACAGCAAATAAGTTAATAGCTTAGTACAAGTGGATAACTTAATTGGTTAACAACATAGTAAAAGCATCCAGATTGGTCAATAACTTAGACTGGTCAATAATTAAATCACACAGTGTTTTAATATCAGGAGCTGCAAAGAGCCGCAGGAGACCCATTAAAGAGCCACTTGTGGCTTGCAAGCCACTGTCTGAGAATCATTGCCTTCACTGAACTGAACTGATGCTTGTATGTCTTTCCCTCAGAGGCTAGAATTTATTCGTAACTTTTCCTCCAGCAAGAGCAGTAAATGGCTCTAAGTTACACTGGAGTTACAAACCAATGAGCTGCACAGAGTTGTGTGTGTCACACAGCACAGACTATGGCTATGTCTATGTGATGGCGAATGTACACTACACTACCCCATAGTGTAGAAGTAGCCGACTGTGACAGAAGGGGTTTTCCTGTCGCTGTAGGAACACCTCCTATCTGAGTGATGGTAGCTGGAAAGAATTCATCCATCGACCTAGCTGCATATACACAGGGGATTAGGTCAGCATAGCTACGGCACACAGCGCTCTGGATTTTTCACACTTGTAAGCGCTGGAGTTATGTCGACTTCAATTTTAAGCACAAACCAGACCTATGCACAGGAGAGGTGAGAATGGGCCAGACTGACTCTTTACTTCCATAAACACCAAATACTTTTGGTATAAGATCAGTTTCACCATCGAAGAGCCAAAGTCCATCATCAGAGCAATAAGATCTAACTTTTCTTCTCCTTTCTTGGTCTGCATCGCTCTGCCAACAAGGGCTCAAGTATAGGGGTATGCAGTAGCCACTACATCTAGCACATGTGTCTTCAAGGAGAAAAGTTGTGTTTAAGATGATTTGGGGCTTGATTTTTCCCTAGTTTTGAGCTCCACTCAGCATAGGCTTACGTGAGGCATGTCAGGGAGCCAGCTGCAGCTCACGGATTCTGTGCTGGATCAAGTTAGAGTAGCCAATGGGCTGCTCTAAATTACACCAATGGTGTAAGACTCCTAAGGGACCTTGAGACAATTGGAGGATTAATACAGCAGAGTTCTGCCATGTTGCCTGCCCCACTCCTTCCCTCCTCTGGTACACCTTTTGCAATGGGGGGAATGGGGCAGGCCAGAGGCATCTGGTGCAGGAGTGAGGTCCACCAGCTTTAGGGGAGTTCTCCACAGTGAGAATCTTAGTGCCACTCAGGCAAGATCCTAATGGAGCAACTGGCCCCTTGATTTTGTGATTATATCTAGGGCTTAAGCAGAAAGCATCAAGTTATTTAAAAAAAACGTCCCCTGCCACATGCACAGATACTATGGTAATGGACGCCAATATGGAGAACCTAGACAGACACACACTCTGTAAGGAGGCTTTCAAAGAAGAAGTCACTATACAGCTCCCTTAATCCACCTATCTGGCTCCAACGGATGAAGCCCGATTGGGAGTCCGGTATGCAGTGGACAATATTATTGTGTTCTGTGGACTGCTAGATGACAGCATGGGGAGGGAGAGGGAGAGAGAAAGAGAGAGAGAGAGAGAGAGAGAGAGAGATTCCCTCCGGTTCAGCAGAGAGGAACCTCTTTGTGTACACATTCCACTGCTGGCTTGTCTCAGAGAGAAACAGATCAGGAATGGGAAGAGCTTTGAAGAAAACGAAAGTCAGGCTCAAACTGCTGGTTCAGCTCATTTTATCTGACACGAGACTGGCAGACACTAAGAGAATAAAAAATGGGCTTTGGTAAGATCCTTGGGAGCCAGAACGTGAGGGCATAGCAGTCCTTTCCGAGCAGCGTCTCGCTTTCTCTCTCTCACACACACACTCTCTCTCTGGCCCCGAAGATTTTTGGTAGTTTAATTGCTGGCACTCGGCACAGCTGCATCCGACCAGCTCCATTGAATGCTATGGACAGAGGCTTCTTTGGAAAGCTGAATCTGAAGAAAACAAAATAGGATGTCCAATAGCAGCATGCCATTTGGAAACTCCATCAGTGAAACTAACATGAGTGAGACTCGAATAGTAGCACACCAATAGCAAAAAATGCAGAGAAGCCTGAAATAAGACATCACCAGAGATTCGCTTATCTTCCAAGGGTTTGCACTACAGAGATCGGTGCAGTTAGCTAACGGGATTGCGAATAACCTTAAAACACCCAGGGTCAAATTCTCGCCCCAATTAAGTCAATGGGAGTTTTGCCATTGACTTCAGTGGAGCCAAGCTTTCCCCCTCTGCTGTACCAATCATCTGCAGCGTTCAGTACATGCTAGTGAGAGTGTGAAAATTGAGCCCTCTCTTGGTCGGGGTCAGGTTTCAGATTTTACGGGAATCATTGCAAAAGGAAAAGTTGTGTGCCTTTCCAACTGGGCACTGTGTCTCCTAAGGCCTGGCCAAGAAGCTGTGGTGAGTGCCTGCTGGAAGCAGCTTTCTGATGTCTGCAGACACAATAAATAAATAAATAAAGGGCATTCTTTAAAAAAAGCAAAAAACAGAAAAAAACAAAACTCTGCTACATGCTGAACTAATAAGGCTAAAACAGGGAAAACTTGTTTCCTGATCAATAAAACAATATTGCCTTGGAATATTCTTTTGTTTACAATTTTACAACTAGTGAAGGATAATATGAATGCTCATAGAAATGAAACTGTAGCGACACTGCTGCATATTCCTTAGTGATCACTCTCCACACTCCAGTAACAGCACTCTGACTTCTGATGGTATGTCTACACTGCAACCGGGAGGTGTGATTGCAACATGTGTAGGTGTACCCAAGTTGGCGCTGATTTAGCTAGATCAGAGATAGCTTGAGTAACAATAGTAGTGAAGCCACGGCAGCATTGGCGTCAGCTGCTCAAGCCTGTACCCAGGATCCTGCATGGGCAGGGCTAGCCCATGCTGCCCCATGGCTTCGCCACTACTGTTACTCGAGCTCTCTTTGATCTGCATGTGCTGCAATCACACCTCCCAGCTGCAATGTAGACATGCCCTCAGAGAAAAGCACTACAGCCGTAGTTCTCAAAGTGACCCCTGGGCAACGAGAGGAAGGATGGTTCAATGGTTAGGGTGCTCGTCTGGGACTTGGACAACTCTAGGTTCAAGTCCTTGCTCAACCACAGACATCCTGTGTGACCTTGGGCAACCAACTAAAGGCTTGTCTACACAGGAAATTAACAACAATTATACCGGTATCATTAAACTGATTTGATATATACAGCTGTGGTGGTCTGAGTATTTTGTGGACAATCTTATTCTGGAATAACAGTGGCTTTGTTTTTTGTTTTAGCTTATGCCCCTTCCAGAACAACATAAAATAAACCAGAAAAAGGCACAAGTGAGTGTCCGTATGGGGAGTTACACCCATATAATTATCATGATTTTAATTCACAGCAGTGTAACTTTGACAAGCACTTAGTCTCTTTGGGTCTCAGTACCCCATCTGTACAATGGGATAACAGCACAACCCTCCCTCGCTGTGAGGATCAATATGTAAAAGAGGGTGAGGTGCTCAGATACTGTGGTGATGTGGACCGGATACGGTAAAAAGACAGAATTGGTGTGTTGGGTAGTAAGTATCACACTGGTGCTCCAGAGAGTTAGGTAAAGATTAAAGCCCCTTTGTTATTCTGCCTTTCCCCAGCCTGGGGGGAAATGGGGCCAAAATGCCAATAAACTAAAAACCAAAACTCAAAACAGGGTTGTCAACATTAACAGCTAGAATAGCTAGGTTCAAGACAACACTCACTACCTTGGCCTGGTCTTCTCCCCTTTGCCTAAATTATGCAGCCTAGGCCAATGGCTCTCAAACTTTCCTGACGACCGTACCCCTTGCAGGAGTCTGATTTGTCTTGTGTACCCCAGGTTTCACCTCACTTAAGAGCTATTTGCTTACAAAATCAGACATAAAAATACAAACGTGTCACAGCCACACTATTACTGAAAAATTACTGACTTTCTCATTTTTACCATATAATTATAAATCAATTGGAATATAAATATTGTACTTACATGTCAGCGTATAGTATATAGAGCAGTATAAACAAGTCATTGCCTGTAGGAAATTTTAGTTTGTACTGACTTCGCTAGTGCTTTTTCTGTAGCCTGGTGTAAAATTAGACAAATATCTTGATGAGTTGATGTACCCCCGGAAGACCTCTGTGTACCCCAGGGGTACAAGTACCCTTGGTTGAGAACAACTGGCCTAAGCCCTCCCAGATCCCAGGTGTTAATGGCAGCATGTGGTTCCCAGGTGCACGTCTTTGGACTAAAACATGTAAAATGAACTTTGGGGGAATGGGGGCAACCCAGCCTTAGAAGGAACTTAAGCACAGTGTCACAGGTACTAATTTCCGTACATGCAACAGATGTAGGGATTGCATGCAACCATGAAAGGCAGGGGAGATGGTCCAAAGGCCCATCTCTCTACAAAGGTACAATCCACACTATGAAAAAGTTTGGAGGACCCTGTTCTACAGTATTCTAACAGCAACGGTCCAATGCATGGGAGCTTTCAATAGTAATGCCACAGTGTTTCAGATGCTTACCAAATACTGCAGTATTTTTTAAGGGGGTGAGCAGCACTGCTTTGGACCCCTGTTGTGGATTACTGCAGTACTCTGCTTTTTAACTCAGGGAAGTGCATTAGCTCCCGCGTACATCTAAGGCTATTTCCCAACTTGGCCTCTTGTTTGATCCTGCAAGGCAGTCATGTTCCACAACCTTGGTAATGCCACAAATTGGCCAGAATGTTGCAAGCAAGCAGCCAGTGGGATTAGAGGAAGATTTTGTTACTCTTATCTGCTTCTTGTTCTTCCTCAGATTCTTCCTACTAACTCCCTCTAGTGTCCTCAAGGAGTACTGCATTGACTCGCTTCTGCTCTATTCCACTAGTATGATATACAGTGCCACATTAGAGACGTGGGAGAGGCAGAAAGCACTTCTTTCATAGCCTTGGTGATAAGCAAATACAGGGTGGGGCCAACAACAAGAGATTTGTGAAAAGGACTAACCAGTCTAATATAATTAAAATCCTCCTCCCCTGCCCCACAGGATAGTAAAGAAATGTATAACCCTACCATTTAGGATTGTGAGCGTGTTGCAAGCAGGCTGCAGTTTGCTTCCTGAGCAGCACAGCCTGTGGAAAGTATGCTCAAGGACTGGGATTGAACAGAGAAACACCACACTGAAAAATATATAGAGATATTCATCCTGCCAGCTAGAGGATCCAAAGTGGGGAACTGGATGGAGGCAACAAAGGCAACAGAGCTGAGAGGAAAACATTTGAGTAACAAGTTTTGCTGGAGAAGAGCCAATGGGGATCCTCTGTGGACTACTGAAGTCAGGTATGACCAAACTTTTGGCTCTAGTTAGCAGCTGGGAAATATTAAAAAAAGCTGAATGGATTTCACATGGTCAGAGAGAAACTCCTTGAAAGAACCACGCCGAAGTGGGGATCAAAACCAGCGTATACAAGCAGGAGAAGGTATTGCCCTAAGGAAATGGTCGCTATCTATCTAGACATCTTTGGAATGTATATGGCCCCCATTACATGGTGCTCATATGTGAGCAGCTCACATAACACCCTGGTGAGGCAGGGCCCTGCTATTCTCTTCATTTTAAAGAGAAGTAATTGAGCCACCAAGAGGGTAAAGGATTTGCACCAGGCCACCCAGGAATGCTGTGGCACCATTGGGAATTGAGCCCAGGTCTTCAATATCCTAGGATAACCACTGGATCAGATCAGCCTTCCTCTCTGCAAAAGACATAGCCTCGTGTGCCAGGCTTAATGAGACTTCTGGTGAGGATGGTCAGGCTCAGACAGACTGACACAAACACTATTTTCCCCTTTCCCTGTTTATATCACGGTGCCTGTTAAAATGGTGCTCAAGACCAGGTCCTCTCCTTTCACTGCTTAAAGGGACACAAGGAGCAACCAGGCCTTCTTGCTATGGTTATCAAAGGGGCTCTAGAAAGACAGACAGACCGAAAGAAAAACAGAGCTCCCAGCCTCATCACTGAGATCAATGATCCTCAAGAAATAGAGGAGAATGGTAAGATGCTTTGAATCTTACACCTCCCCTAGACTTTTTCAGAGAGAGAGAGAGAGAGAGAGAGAGAGAGAGAGAGAGAGAGAGCGCGAGCGAGCACATCTGATTTTATTTAAAACTCCTTCTCTGCTGGAGTAAGGGAGGCAATCTGGCAGCTGCTGCTTCAAAGAATCCTGGCAGGTCTTCAGGCCGATAGAATCCTTCTCCAAAAATAGGATTTTATTTTCCTGTTGGCTGAAGGTAAAGCTGCCCAAAGCACCCACCCTTCCAGCCTTGTCTGCAAAAAGCTATGTTTGCCAGTTGGCTTCAGCCAGGTGAGCTGTTGCCCAGCAAGCATCCCTGAAGGATGGAGTTTGTAAGTCAAACATTTTAAACAAAAAGAAGGGGAAGGCGTGCATAGAAAAAGTGGGATAATAAAATAAACAAATGGAACTTATGCTGGCAGTGTTGGTCTCTGACAGCATCCTTTGTGAACAGAACAGACATGGGCCTCTCTACAGGTGAGCATGGGGCAGTCAGGTATGTCCAGCTGCAGTTTTTAGAGGCATAAGAGCTAAGAGAAGTCACCCCACATGGACCCTTAACACTGTACAGTCTCCTGGCTTCCCGGCTACATTCATCCATGATTTTGACTCTTCAGGAAGGACAAGAGCCTTCACCTGTATGCCTTCCAGATCTAGAACCTTAGCAACTTCCTCTTACCCAAACCATTATCTCCTTTCTGGACCCCTAGAACTGACAGGCAGTACGGCTACAATTCTTCCCCTTTGCTCCTCAGAGACAGCCATTGCGAGATGGATGCATAACTTTACTTTTCCATGTTTCATGCTCTCTCTCACAAAGAATTCACATCATCCTCTTATGTACCTAGGCAGACCTCCACCTCTAAGACACATGGGAGCCATTGGAAGATTCCCATCGACTTAAATAGAGTTTGGATCAAGCCCCTAGACTGGAGGACTGAAATCCCATTGAAGTTCACTTGGGCTTCTTTGAAGTTTTGGCCTCTGATTTTTCACTCCTTCTGATCCATGCTTTGCTGCATAGGACTTTTTTCATTTTGTTGGAGCCCTAATCGACAGCTTAGACCCTAGGGTGATGGGCACTACAGAGACCTTAATTACCTTATATTCCTCTGCAACTTCTCTTCCAAGCATCCTAATCAGTTACTAACCAAGGTATCCAAATTATGCTGTTTTCTTCTTAAGGATCATTGTAGAGTAATGTAGACCCAAATTTTACATTTTTGAAAAAACCTTTTAAATTTGCAAGAATGTTTTCACTTTTTTTTTTTTTAATTTAAATTTAAATCAGTTCAGGTTTTTGTTTGATCAATGAGTAAACATCTACCTGCAGGAAGGAAGGCACCAGACTGGTACCCAAGAGATCTGGGTTCAGAGTTCCCAGTTCTACCAGGAACTCCCCAGATGACCTTGGGTAAATCACTTCATCTCTTAGTGCCTCAGTTCCCCATGAATTAAAAGAGATTATAGGCATAATAATTCTTTCCTACCTCACAGGAGTGTTTAGGGAATACATAATAAATGCTTGTGAGGCATCAGATATCAGTGATAGAAGCCATGTAAGTACCTAGCTAGATGGATATGGGAAACCCAAACACATTATCTTTAAAACTGGAAAGTGAAACTAACTAGAAAGAGACCAGTGTGTCACTCCAGGCTGAGGCCAGTGTTTCACGATGGTGAAACAGACCCAGAGAGAAGTGACAATTAAGAGCCCAATTTTACTGTCCAAATTGAGGCAGAAGCAGAAAGTAAAGAAACCAGAGAAGCGGTGAAAAGTAAATTCAGTTTTTGAAATATGTCCAGTCTGAACCATCTAAAGCGCTACCACCAGTAACAGAAGAAATTACTTTTAAAAGAGAGACTTATTTGGCCAACAAGCAAAGTGACATTAAAGAGGTTACACCTCCAACAGACAACGACAGCTCCTGAAAGACCAACAGCACAAATCATGAGCACCAATTCCTGAAACCCCTTTGTGTTCCCCGGGAGCCTCCTACTTTACTATATCCAGTTCCTGAAGAAGCCTGACCCTGCTGGGCTTGGGAGACCCAGGGTGAGGGACTGGTGTCTCACTATGTTAGGTGCTGTACCACCCTTATTCAAAACAAAATCTTTGAAAATCATGTCGTCCTTCATAGCTTGCTAGCTAGGACCGGGGGCTCAGATCTGAGACTCTGTCCTCCCAGTCAGGAAAATGCTCTGCTCTAGGTCTCATTGAAGTAGGGCAAGCAATCTTGTTTAACCACAGAGGCAGCTAAAGCACAAAAAGGAAGCCAAGCTAGGCTGTAGCATAACTTTGCACTGGCATCAAACCACGTTACATACAGGTTAGAAACCGTGTCCTAGCGAATACGTTTCTGGAACTGTCTACATACTAAGCCTCTGGGGGAAGCCGTCCATCATTGCACCAGTGGCAGCTAGCCCCAATCCTGCAAGAAGTTCCACATGGGCAGACCCCCATCACCCAAAAGGAGCCCCACTGAAGTCAGCAGGGGGTCTGCCAAAGCCAAAGGCCTTGCAGCATCAGGCTCTTAGTGACACTGCTATTTATTAGGCTGCTTAAAGCCGAGACAGCCTGAGCTGCAGAGACTAGATCCAAACCTTCCCAAAGTCTGGGCTTGCACAGATTGGGCAGTTTTAGCTTGGCCCACTCTGAAGACAGGGTGGAGCCATGACATTGGATCTTGAATGCACCCAAGTTCAGAGTAGTACAGGACACCACTGGTTTTACCACTGCTCAGAAGAGGGCTAGATGTCATGGTGTTAAAATTGCTGATGAACACCAACAGCCGGTCTACACTACAGTTACCATCACTGCTAGTACCGCAGTACCAATGAATGGTACAAGACTTCTCCAAAAAGGGCTAGTGTAGACGAGGTCTCAGTGGGTGAAGGCATTTTTAGGGTCAGTTGTAGAACACTTTTTCTCCTCCCACTACCCACAGTAACTGGACAAACCATAGCTGTGATCCTGCAAAATTACCTGTAGGCATAGCGTAGGTCTACACTACACGGGCTACAGCAGCACAGTTGCAGCTACCCTATATAGTGTAGACACTTGCTTCAGCAATGCAAGCAATAAATCCGCCCCCTCGACAGGTGGTAGCTAAGTCAATGAAAGAACTCGTCCGTTGACCTAGCTGCGCCTGCAGAGTGGGGTAGGTCGATCTAACTACATCACACACAGCATGAAATTTTTCGCAGCCTCAGTGATACAGCTAGGTCAACCTAAGGTTTAAGTGTACACCAGACCATTGACCCTCACTCTGTGCAGAGTCCATTGACTTCAATTGGTCGCTGTCTGCGAGAAAGGATCCATGGATGCAAGACTGAGGATGACAGACTGTGTTTAAATGACTTCCTAGATTATGGAGCGATGCTAAAAATGGTGGTTCAAAGGTTGAGCTATTTAAGCAACTCTTTAGGGTGAATACCCAGTCCCAGCCTTGAGGCTTGGCAGGTGAATGGGGGAGGAGGAGCTGATGAGCAAAGATTGGGGGGTTTAGAATATACCTTATTCTATCATTTGGGATCTCAAACTGCTTTTGCATTTCTTAAAAAAAAAGGTACATTTCCATTCCCCTCACTTTTTATTTTGAAAGCAATAGCTGCTGGATCAACATAATAAAACACTCTACAGCCGGCTGGAAATCTGCAGAGCTTAAGCCTGTAAGTATTTAAAACATTTCTTTATTATTTTTTAACTAAAATATTTTTTAAAGTAGAGTCTGGGTTATTTTTTTTTTTTTTAAGATGTCTTTTCTCCCCGCTCCTCCCTGGGTCTCTGTTGCTAACTAGATTGCAGCGATGGGATAATGGAACAGATACATGGGCTGAAACCCTTGTTGGTCAATGGGAGCCATTATGTTCACACACTTTATATGAGAGTGCTTTGGGCCTGATACTGAAGCCAGTAAGGCCAATGGCAAAAATCCCATTCATTTCAATGTGGGCAGCAGCAGGTTCTTAGGATCCTGCAAGAAGTTCCACGTGGGCAGACTCCCTGCACCCAAATGGAGCTCCACTGAATGGAGTCTCCCGGTGCAGTGTCAGGCCCTTCATGGCCTCATGATTTATTAGGCTGCTAAAAAACAGATGGTCTGAGCTACAGTCTAGATCCAAAACCTTCCCAAAGTTAGGGCTTGCATGGATCTCATTCTGAAGACATAGAAGAGCTGTGGTGTTTGGACCCGGCTGCAGATGAGTACGGACCCAAGTGGGGAAGAGAGGTTGGTTCAGGCCCTAGTCTTCACTGGGATGAATTATATTTATTTTCATAATCATTCCCTGCCCTTCCAGACACACGGTGAGAAGTGTCCCACCACTGTTTGTATGAGCAACAGGAGAGACTATGTAACTTGGCATGACTGTGTCCACTTATGTTCACCACTCAGTACTCAGACTTGCCAACTTTCCTTCATCTTGTGCTGTAAAACTAACCCTTCCTAACAAAAAAGAGCCTGAGATGTCCTGCTTCTCATTATCTGGTGTGTCAAACACAGCAACATCTTTCCATTTAGGAAGGGAGGCAGATGGCACCGGTTATTAGGTGGTCAGCAGGGAGTGGTGAATGCTTGGGCCCCACAGTTGATGCATTGTTTCCTCCTGACCTAAGGGGTGGGGAGAAAAAAAAAATCCACTGTGCCATGATGCTTACTGCAGACAATTAAAATATTAACTTTCTTTGTACTGAATTATAAACACAGCAGACATGAAAAACACCCTGGCAAGAAGGGCACCATCATATTACAAGCGGAGAGTTGGCCAGCACGCAGGCCTAAACTGCGGTCAGCTCATGCAAAACGGATGCCGGATTCTGCAGCTTGCCACAATGTTGCACCGTGAGGCCACTTCCATGGGATTGCCGGAGAACTGGCAGCTTGTACGTATGCACTGTATCTTAATATAATAATACTTTGCACCTACGTAGCATTTTCCACCCATTGATCTTAAAGCACTTTACAAAGGAAAGGAGATATAATTATCCCCATTTCACACACAGGGAAACTCAGCCACACAGGGGGAAAGTGACTTTCCCCAAAGTCACACAACACGTCAGAGAGTGGATTAGAACCCACATCTCCTGACTGCCAGTCCAGTATCCCAGCCACTGGACTGTGCTGTTTCCCCATAGCTTGTGCTGACAGGCTCCCACCAATGCTCATCCTTAGGGTACATGGCACCAGTCTAACAGACCGTGAAGATTGGGTTTGATTCCTTTTTCTTTACACGGTAGTTGTATAATCCAAGCCACCTGTCAAATTATCCACTGGGAGCAGCACTTTGGTCATCACGCTGGAACTTGCCAAAGATTTTGTAAGTGGGATGATGGGGCTGCACTGTTGATAAGCCTCCCCCCTTTGAAGGTTAGCTGGCACGTTGCATTACAAGTACTCTCCCAACATGCAATCTGTTAACAGCTGGCAGAACACAGCTGCTTATCACTTGCCAAACACACAAGCTACACAAGAGCAAAGAAAATAATAGGGACGGGGAAAGCTTCTACAAAACATTACCAGATGAGTAGGTAATGGGTAGGCAGGTGGGGAGCTGAGACCTCTGTTTACCTTACTGATAATGTTCTCACTTTACTCTTACCTTGGCCTCCCAATCACAATAATTTATCTCATCCACTGATTGAGTCTTTTCATACGTGAGCTCCTTGGAGCAAGGATTGTTCTTTCATTACATTTGTACAGCACCTAGCACATCTGCTATGCCAACAAGGAACAGCGACTGCAACAGGGTCTCAGAGTGAAAGAGCATATCAAATGTTTGGCTACATCAAAATAAACTACAGACAAATCTATTAACTGTTCAGCGATTCTCTGAACTGAACTTGGAACCTTTTGGAACGGAGATGTCAGTAGAAAAATCTCCCCCATAACACTCACTTGCACACTTGTTTAACCCATCACTTCATGGGGATTTGTTTCCTGCCCTCTGTTATCTGTGTCAAAATAAAATAAATACATAAACAAGTAAAAAAAAATCCAGCTTGTGCCCTTCATGAGTGAAAGACCAGCCCCTGCAGAATCCAAGATCCTGTTAGACTGTGAGATGGTCTCTCAAGAGAGGTGCTGAAGGCGCCATCATTTGAGATAGATACCTTGTAACTAACAGGCCACTAGATATGCTGAAAGGAAATATGCAGCCATGATACAGCTAGGGAAGAAGGTAGACAGAAGAAGGTAACAGGTCTTTTCCATCTCAAGGTTGCTAGATTCCTTATCTCCTACTGGACTGGACTACCTGAACATAAATGTGAGCTTTGCTTAACTGTGTATGTAAACTGTTTGCTTATAAAGGACACCCAAGTCCAAGACCACCACAGGAATGTGAATGCCACAAATCACTGACAAACATTGTGAGAGAGGCGATGAGTAAATCAGGAAGGCATTCTTAATAAGAGTTAAAGATCATGAATTGGGTGAATTATTGCAGAGTTTTGAATTGGGAATTGCACCTGAAGTGATTTTTTACTTCAAACGCCACGTGCATTTAAACAGCAAAATTTCAAGCATCAAGTGACATCAATGCCATATGAACCAAGGCTACAATTATTTAAAATTGTCCTGATCTAAATCATACCAAATCCATACAAAACTGGTACCCTTAAATGAGCTTCAATTTATGCCATTATTCTTTGGAAGATCTTTTAATTTTCCTCTCATCTTACCCTGCTCTTCATTCTTATCAGATACCGTAACTGCCATTAATAGTGCACATCCTTTGTCTACAATTTTGACTCATAAGCACTATAGCCTATTTCTTTCTGTCGCTTTTAGGTCCTTCTTTACGTACAAGACTGCTTGTCCCTTTCTGATTAATAATCTGCCTCAAACAGTTTGTAATTCACTTCTCATCTCCATGAATCAGATAACTCATTTTCTATCTCTCAGAACCTCTCATCAACCTCACTTCAAGCTATGGGTTTCTGCATAAGCTTCCTGCATGACACCCAAAGAGGCTCAGGGGTTGAAGTGCCAAAGCTGCTTCTGAAAATGGAACTCAGGTGCTTTCAGGTGCAATTCAGTGTTCTCTGCCATGCACAGGTTTCAAGATATATTTAGTGAACTCCTACAGTGTCCACATGTCACAATCACTCTGATTACTGTATAGTAATCTAAAAGCCAACTCTCTCATGAGCCACTACATCTCCCTGGTAGAAGGTGGAGCCTCCTGCGTTTCTTTTGTTTTCTTGGTATCAGAGAACCTCAGACTGTTCTCACTCTCCTTGAAAACCCACAGACTTCCTTCCAAAGATGAGACATCTCTATCCCACACAGTGAGAGATTCCTACCAGCGCCTGGGAAAGGTGGAGAGCCATAGACTCCTCTAGGCAAAGATATTACACAGACTGCCTGCTCCACCCTGACCAACGACATCTCCCTTGTGAAGATGAGTTCTGGCCAGCTTGCCCCTCGCTCAAACAAAGATAAAGCCAAAGCCTTTTAGCTCTCACTCTGCCCCTACTTCCTTTGTGCATCTGGAACTGTGCGCATTCCACCCTCGGGCCAATAAAGTTACAATTTCACCCCCTTCTTTCTCTTGCCAGGGCCTCATGGCCAGTTGCCCATCTGAGCACCATAAAACCCCCCTCACTCTTAGTCAGTGCATTGGCAAGGATGAAGGTTTAGTAACAGCCACTTGGGTTCCCAGGCTCCAGCCTGCCTCTACAAAAGGCAGCCGTCCTCAAGACATTACAGAGTCATGTTATTCCTGTCTTCCTAGTACATGGTATTTTAATAGTAACTCTCCCCGCACAATGCCCCAGACCTCCTCTCCTGTGCTACGGCACTCCTTGCTGCCCACACACTTTCTAAGTACACTCATCTAGTGTGTTTCTGATGCACGGTAGGAGGAGTGCAGTAGGAGGAGGAAGAGACAGCTGAATGGCTGTTTTCTGGACAGATTCACCATGTTCCTTACAGCTCCACACAGCTCAACTCCCCTGGAATGGTTTCAAAACCTGACTCATGTCCAGTTTGTCTATTTTAATCTTTACACACTTACATCATCCTGGGAGGCTCACAGTGTAACATACAAAACTTCCCGCACTTAATCTATAGAGGTCCAGTACTGCAATGACAAGCAACCCAAACAGACAGTACAAGCACAGCTACAGAGAACCTACCAGACCAGGGAAGCAATGGACAAAATTGAAGAGGGCCCACTGACAGTGCAGATATGCTGAAGGGCAGCCCGGCCTAGTAGATAAGGCACTGGAGCGGCAGCCAGAGTTCTATTCTCAGCTCTACCAGCAATTTGTCTGTAACCTTGGGCAAGTCATTTAGCCTCTCTGTGTCTCACAATGCTATGGAAGTAGATAATCATTAGCAATCCTTAATGCAAGCCTGGAAAGTACTCAGGCTCAGAGCCTGAGAGGATATTTAGGTGCCTAACTCCGACGAACTGCTTTTGAGGATCTGGGCCTGGGGATCCTGCAGCAAAGAGTGCAGCATTAGAACTGGAACAGAACAGAACGTTCAAGATTTCTGATAAATCCCCGATATCCCATCATGGGAATGGGGCTGGAGGTTTCACCAGAAGTCTAAGAATGAGGTACTCAGCTCAGTAGGGCTTCAGTACTTAACTCCCCTATGGCCTTTGAAAAAATCACAGCCTAAGCGCATACGCATTTGCGAGAGAGAATCCCGCAGCCCTCAGGGGAACATTGTGTTTGTAACAGTGACCATTAGGCAAAGACTTCCATGTGGAAGATCACCAAAACACCCCCCCCCCCAAAAAAAAAAACCAAAACAAAACAACCCAAACAGCTGGAATGTGTTGAGCGTACAGCACACTGTATGTGGAAACACATCAGAGCCCAGAAACCCTGACCAGATCCCTGTACCTAACGACGGTTGCCTTGTTTATTTTATTCTGGTCAATGAGTCAGAGTTTCAACTGATTCTTTGCAGTTATTCATCATAGTGGTTTTTGATGTAACTAAGGTTCTACGAAACTATAGGAAAATTTGGCAATTTTTTTCTACCCCTTGCCCCCTCCAAGAGATGAACAGTTAACAGGGATGAATGTAGAATTGTCAGGATGTTTGCATAGCTTTTATTGTGAGAACAGCAGCAAGTGGTAGGCGTGGGACTCCTAGAAAGCACATGTTCACATGCAAGGAGGAGGGAGGGGGAGTGGTGGATTTTTCTGCACGTGGGTAAAGGGACAATTTACAAGGAAGCATGACAGTGACAGGGGCACAGAGCAGAAACGTACATTAGGTGAAACACAAGGCACTGAATACAAGAATGTAAGAACAAGCCTGCTCATGGATTGTCAGAGGGCTAGAATGACACCACGTGTACATCTGCCAACAGCGTAACAGACCTGGCAAGGCAAACACAGGCAGGGGAGAGAGCAGAAAAGGGCCAAGTGATGGCATAACAGTGCTGGAGAGCAGATATGGGAAAGTGGGAACATATCCACTACAAAGGGATGCACGACAGATCACAGCCAAAAGTAAGCAGGAGCAAATGGGCTAATGGAACTCCCCTAGCGTCAGCTCTCCAGACTGGGCAGAACACAGCTGCCGGCTTTCTCTCACATACGGGGAAGAGTCATTACACCAACTCACCCAGTCCCTGTGCTTTCAAACAACTTCATCTGCTCCACATTCATTTCAGGATACCGTCCCATGAGTCTTACCTTTCCTCCCATCTCTGCTTCCCCCGTTCATCTCGCACTTTTCTCCACTGTCCCTGCTACACAATTTGGCCAGTAGTAGTGCAAGAGCCTTGTCTTAGGCCGTGCCTGCCATCTGGAACACCCTTCTTGCAACTCTAGACTTCATCTACTCTCCTGAAAATATTTCTTCTCTCTCTCATCTAGATCTCAAACTTCCCCTCCACCCAGAGCTATTATCCCTTCATAACAATAAAACAATGGAGCTGATTAACTCCATAAAGAATTTCATGGACAGAATTTGTTGCGATACAAAATGCACTTGTGTATATGGCATTGTCTGAACGGGGGGGTACAAGCAAGAGAGCTGGAAAGGTATCAGGAGATCTTTGATCTCCCCATTTAGCTCCCACCAGAAGTTACAGAAAAGAACCAGGCAGCAGGAAGTATTATGTTTCCAGTTTCATTCAACAAAGTCTGCATAATAGACGAGGAAAAACTTTACCGGCCTACCCATCTTGCCCCTCTTCCCAGGAACTCCAGGGATACCCTGTAAGGAAAAACACACAGAGAAAAAAAAAAATAGGTCTGAATGGGAAAACAAACAAATAAAAAATAGGCTAATAACTGCGGCATTGTGGAGAAATCAAGATGTTGGCTATTTGTAATCAGCTGTGAGAGCAAGGGAGAGTGGGAAGAGAATTAACCTTAACCCATTCACTATAACCTCCCCACAGTGCAGAGAGAAGCACCGTCCACACCCAGGGGCAGCAGGCTAAGGCTGTGCTTAGCAGTAATTAAGCTACTGGCCTGGAATCAAATGAAGGCTTCAGCCAAGACACTCACTAGAGAGCTTCTGTTTATGTTTCTTATTTAGTTCTATGAGCATTAAATCAGCCCCTCCGGAGCATTAGAGTCCCTCCCATGCAAGCACACACACGCTCAAGGAGTTTCTCTTGTTTCTGGAGTCTGTATGTGCCAATCAGGTGGAGTGAAAACAAGAATCAATTTTCATCCTTAGGCGATCTGGTTGGGGGGGGGAGTGGGCCCTTTACTGTGTGGATGGTAAGGAAGTGAAAGGGCACTGTTTTTAAAAGGGCTTGGGTTAGAAGAGAAGAGAGGAAAGGAAGGTCCTGTGTGACTCAGATCAGAATCAAAGGTTTGGAAAGTATGGAAGCTGTAAGGGAAAAGATGGGGTGAGGGGACAGGGATTTTCAAAAGTGACCAGTCACACTGGATGCCTCAACTTTAGCTTGCCCATCTGGAGATATCTGAAAGGAGCCCAACTGCAAAAAAAGGGACAAGCAGCTGCCGTCTGAGAATCGGGCTCCTTGAAGGCGTTTCCAGTTCGGCACTCAAAATCCATTAGTTAATTTGGAAAAACATTTGTCCCAGGCTGAAGGAAGGATTTTTCCCTTAAGCATTTGCTTTTCTTCCATTGAAATGGACCAAAAGAAAAAAAATAATCATGTCAATAATGGAAAATATAATCCACCTGAACACTCCCCTCTACTTTATGAATAGCAATGGGTCACCTTCCTGGAACCCAGTTTCCTGTGCTGCTCATTAACGTACTGCACAAAGGTCCATCTCCCACACAAGGCAAGGAGCATGCTGAAGAGGATAACCATCTCTCCTACACAAGGCAAGGAGCATGCTGAAGAGGATAACCATCTCTCTGTCTCAGTATTAGGCATTCTTGCCTGTTCTTTTAAGAGCACGCAAAGTGAGGGAGTAGACCACAGAGTCATGTCCAGAAAAGGTTGCAATAGGTATAGAAGAAATTGGGTGATGGATATTCTAGAGACAGAAGGCCAGGGTTTTCCTCACTAAATACTCACTCGTTCTCCATCAGGCCCTGGCAGCCCAAATAATCCTGGGAGACCAATATACCCCTAAGAGAAAGAAGAAACAAGAAGTCAAATACATTTCCCTTCAGCAGTTATTCCATCTTGTCTGAACAGAAGAACGTCCTCCAGCGCTGGTCTATGGCAGCCGTGATGAGATAAACCTTGAGGCAAGTGTATATGCCCATGGACTGCATGGTGCTGGCTTCCACGATGTAGTCCAAGGGCACATACCCTCACACCAGGGATCATGAGGACTCCATGCAGGAAGAAGCCAGCTGGATGGACCATTACCTGGGCTGGCTCTGATTGTACCTGAGAGAAATGGAGCTGGGTTTCAGGTTAGCAAGAGTTACAACCACGGTCATTTGTATGCTATGTCAAACAGAGATCTCTATGGGAGGGCCTGGTCCCCCTGAAGGTTTCTCATTCTGTTTCTCCTCCTGTCAGCCTCATACCTGGTCCTCCTTTCCTCCTCTCCCCGCAGAGTCCCTGAAGCTCATCCTTCCCTTCCTAGATTCATAGATTCCAAGCTCAGAAGCCCATTGTGATCATCTAGTCTGACCGCCTGTATAACACAGGCCACAGAACTGCCCCTAAATCATGCCTAGAGCAGATCTTTTAGAAAAACATCCAATCTTGATTTAAAAATGGTCAGTGATGGAGATTCCACTGCAACCCTTGTTCCAACGGTTAATTACTCTCAGGATTTCAAATTTACACCTTCTTTCCTGTCGGAATTTGTCTAGCTTCCACTTCCAGCCATGAGATCACGTTATACCTTTCTCAGCTAGATTGTAGAGCCCATTATTAAATGTTTGTCCTCCATGTAGGTGCTTTATAGACTGTAATTAAGTCAACCCTTAATCTTCTCCTTGTTAAGGTAAACGGATTGAGCTCCTTGCCTCTATCACTGTAAGGCAAGTTTTCTAATCCTTTAATCGTTCTCATGGCTCTTCTCTGAACCCTCTTCGATTTATCAACATCTGCTCCCTCCTCTTCCTGCTGGATCCTGTCTCTCACGCTCTGTAGGGCACCTTGTGGTGCAGATTCTAGCCAGATCACTTACAAATACCAGGCCCACCATGCCAAATACCTCCATGAGCCTTTCAGCAGACTCCTTGCCCTCCCCTCAAGCACCATGGTTCCACTCTGAAATTGCAGAGGCCTTTGCATGCTGATCTGTGTCTGCATTAAGCTTCCTAATAGCTAATGCCCAATGGCTCGGCCTTCTACATGCCTACGTTTCCTCCGCTATCTAACTTTGATCAGTAGAGTCTCCTCTTCCTCATTAAACCCCAGTGTATTGTAAAAGCTGCTCCATCTCAGCTCAGTAGCGATAGTCAGATATTCAGTTCTGCAATATTTCTTCTGTGCTCTGGGCTCCTGCCTGGGCAAAAGCCGCTGCATAAATGCTATATGTCCTTTCACTTGCAGTACCTGGAGACTCGTGCTTAATTTGCTGAACGCAGTGATTAAAACAAAACGTTACCTTGTGCATTGCTCCTTTGCACAGGACTCTTTCTGTCAACTGCATAGCATCAAGCAGAAGTAAATTTTAACAGGTAGCCACCACAATGATTTCCTAAAACTTGTGTCGCCATAGAACAAAATTCAAACACTGACACTGAACTTCTCCCATCCCTCCTCCTTCCCACTCCCCAAATCTATCCGCTGGCCCATCTCAATAAGCCTCAGACTCTCTGGGAGCCCATCAGATCACTATCCCACAGCACTTCAGTATTTCAACTAGTTAGTACTCGCTGTGAGATGATACAACCACACAGACAGAGCCCAGCCATCCAACTCACTGTTCATCCTCTCATCCTGAGTCACAAAGCAGCCACCTTCACATCTCCCCATATTTCCCATGAAAAAGCAGTGGGGGAAGGAGGGCCTGAAGTGGTGAACAATTCAGGCTCTTTCAGCCATAAAATAGTCGATATCTGGGCTAAGAAACATCAAGACTAAGTTCCCATTAATTGTAATGGAAATTAGAGGTCCAATTCTCCTAAGTGGCTTTAATCTCAGTCCTAGACATTTAGGAGTAGCAAACGAATGATAATTTTCAAGGGTCTTATCCTGGATTGAACACCGTAAATACCCGTATGAATGCTGAATTCCTACTGTAGCATAAGTCATACAATTCTCTAGCAAAAGATCCTGGTTATTCTAGTTAAATGGGTGCATCAGAAATAGAGAGAAGTAAGCTGTGCTATCACAGATCTGTGTCTACCGTAGTACACTAAGCAGCTGATCCTTCCTCCCACCCCTTTCCCTACCACAGGAATAAAGTTAGCTATGGAGTCAGCTTTTGTTTATTGCTTGCAATTTTTCGAGTGATGGAAGACAGCTGGTTGCATTTACTGTTCATGGAGAAAGGACCACATGGTCAGGAGAGGAGCATTTTTATTGGCTCAGAGGATCACTATGGATTTCTAATTGTATTTGAAGAGCAGAAGGTGATTAAATGCAGTTTTAATTCTTAACTCATCCTTCAGCCAGCGGGAATCCCCAGAGCTCCAGCTGATGAGCAAACCCAAGCAGGGATATTAACATTCTCATTTGCATATGGCTTCAAGATGTTGGCTTGTTGTTATGCACAAAGATGTAAAATCAATTCCAAATTTCTCTGCTTATAAAACTCAGGACCAGCCTATGTCTGGAACAACCCCTCTTCAAAGTATTTGGAGTGGCTGAACCAGCGTGTTTGACGAAGCTAGAGAGGCCTCACCGAGACCGAAGTTGTAGGGAGACCAATCCTTTGAGATTTGGATTTCTTTGTTTCCTCTCCAATTCTTTGAGCTTTGAAAGGGTTAACTTTGCAGCACAGTTGCTCCATTGGCTTTGGTACAGTTTTAAACCAATTGGGGATTTAATGATGCATCAGTTAATTAATGAGCTCTATGTAATAAAAATAAGACCCTTATATTAGGGTTGCAAAGTTGATCACAAGGAGCGACAGACACTGGGGGATGGAACGGGGGAGAGAGGAAAGAGAAAGACAAGGTAAAAAATGGCTCACTTACCCGACTGCCTTTTGGACCAGCTTCACCTATTGGTCCTGGTAAACCCTGAAACACAAGAGAAAAAACAAAGACAAATGTGGAGAGGCTTTAATATAAATCCTAACGAGCAGTGCCATATTTACAGCACTATCCCAGGATGGTTCAGATGATTTCACAACTATCCCAAGGGGTATCAATATGGGAGAATGGGAGGTGGTGGGGAGAGGAGGAACAAATCCCTAATTGTTGTGAATTGATGACTCTGCAAAACGGGAATCTTCTAAAACACAGGCGCTCACTCTCGGAGACCCAGAACACTGGAACTAGAATGGCGATTTCTGGTCATAAGACTGGAGAGGTTAACATAGTGGGATGCTAGTAAATTGCAATCAAATGCTAGTTGCAATGTAAAGCGACACCATGTAGACAGTGGCACTCATCAGAAGGTGGGATTGAGTGTGCGTCAATGAACCATACAGACAAGAAGGCCGCTGATTGCATTGTCAAACATACTTTAATTCCTGGGAGGGGAATCTAGATGGGGCCCGATCCAAAACCTATTGAAAACAATGGAAAGACTCCCACTGGCTTCAGCAGCCTATGGATCAGGCCTACAGTTGCAGTATATGGTTAAAAAGGTATTTTAAATTTTTGAACTCCAAGTCGTGAATGACCCTCTTTACTTTCAATAGTGGAAAGACTTGTAATCAATTCACCCACTTTTCTAGCCCATTCATGCTCCTTTTGAAGTCACTACTAAAACTCCCATTGGGCTTCAAGTGAAGGAGGATCAGCCTTATGACATCTGTAAAATTAGTTACACTGGGCAGGTTCTATCCAGAGCATTGGAAGCTGGGAAAGAATTCAAAATACATCTCATTGTATTTCTGTACCCATTGCCCATCCCTTAAGCCGGGCTCTACTCTGAAAAGAGGCCCTATAAAAATTGCATAATAACGAGCATCCATGTTTATTGCCTTTCACCAGCTTCCAGACCAAATTTATCTAGTTTACCAGTAACAAGGACACGTTTATTTTTTCTTCAACTGGCAGCTCTGCATATTCAACCTGGGATCTGAAAGTCAAGCCGTGCTCTTTCTGGCTCACACATAGTCGCCAGTAGAAGATTTCTGCCATCGGAACATTGTTAACAATTCTGCCTGTGATGCGCGAAGCAAAATAGAGCCAAGCTCCCTCTCCCATAGCACTGCAGAGCCAGCACAGCTGACAGAAGTAACAAATAGTAAAATTTTAGTCAGTAGGGAGATAGGGAGAACTGACTGAAAACACACAAGATTTAGATCCCTTGAATAAGGTGGTGCCATTTTTCAGAGTCACTTTCTTGACAATAACTGCATTTTAAAAGTACTTTTGTTTTCTATGTACCTGGGGACAAATACTTTATAGAGCATATGCGATTGGGAGTAAGACCCTGTGAACCCATTAAACAGCATCCCCTAACCTTGTCAGTTCACCATAGCTCAAATGGTTGTTATGTTGTTTGGACTGATGAACAGATGCTCTCACATGATGTTCTGGTGTACAAGTCTCTCATGAGCCTTGCAAAGGGCGGGAATGTAACATTCACATTTAGGTTCATAAAAATACCTCTGTCTCTCCTACTGGTTGTATTCTCCAGTGCATTAGTCTGTACATTACACCTGAGATTCACAGACTTGGGTATCTCTAGAATGCTATCAGTACTGTATTCTGGAATATGCTAAATGGACCCTCGGTTGTTCATATTCACTCTTAAGATGTGTGAATGCAGAAAGTTTCATCTGATATCTGTACTAGCTTATTATTAATAGACTAACAACTCTGCATCTGTTTGGAGTCATATGAAAGTGATCACACAGTACAAGCCTACCAGTGTATATCTACATTAGAGCTGGAAAGTGTAATTTCCATCTCAGGTAGACATACCCACTAAAAATAGAAGCGTAGCCATGGCAGTACGAGCGGCAGGAGGGGCAGCTCTTGTAGCTAGGGTCTTGGATTGGGACTGCGCTCGGGGCAGCTAACCTGTCGCACTGCTCCCAGCACCATGGCTACACTTCTATTTTTAGTACACTAGTTGAATCAGAGCTAGTGTGGGTAATTACATGTTGCAGTTCCAGAGTAGACATACCCCCAGTAGGGCTAGGTACAATGTCTAACATTAAACTCAGTATGGTGACGAACCACGAGACAACACTAATAATTGCATTTTCTAGTGTTTACATGGGATTTTTCCCCTTGAGATACATGGCTATGTTCAGACCTGTATGACCAGAGTGTGACTCATTCTGGACCCAATCCTGCAAACCCTAACTCACGGGACTAATTCTACAAATCAGCAGGAGGCGCTGCCAGCTGCTCCGCGCTCTTGAAAAATCAGACTCTTCTTTAGGTTTCTAAATACAGACTTGGGAGCCTGGCTCTAAAGCGCTCAGTTTTGAAAATCTTGGTGACTGACCTTGTGTGAATAAAATTTTGCAGGACCAGGGCCATGGCGATGGAGGATCAGCTGACAGTCCCAGCTGGAGCCTCATGCCCCTGGGCATATTCTCTACATTCATTCCAGGCATTCTAGAGCATGCATCATTCTAGAGCATGCATCATTCTAGAGCAGTTAGTAAATAAAGTGCCTGAGCCTGGTCTATTTCCCTCTGCAACATCTTGCACACATAAAGGGCTTCTGGCACATTTTTCAGAGGATAAAGGCCAGAGAGTCAGTTTTCTTCTGTCTCTTTAGTCTATTCCTCTTTGCAGTCAGCTCCGCCTACACATTCTACTGTGCTGCAGGACTGTTTGCTTACTGCAGCTCACAGCGGGACAAGATTGGCGTGCAAAAGTAAACTGATGTGGAGTGCTGGCCCACCTGGTCCGAGAGACATTTGGCACTCCTGCTCTTGGATTATCCCCACCGTAGCCTGTGAATCTATAGCGTTCATGCCTGTAAAGGAACTGCTAGGATAAGCCAAACAGGTTCATAGTGTCTCTCTATGGAATTTTTATTAGGCCAGGTAAATGGAAGTCTCCATTAGATGCATTTGGATACAAGATGTAGGAGAGACTGGAAGAATTTTCCTCCATTGTTCACATCCACTGCCACGCTCTATGATACAATGTCCAGCGAGCGTGTCTGTGGGGGAGCTGGAAGATTTACCAGTACTTGGATAAAGCCAGCTACTGGGAATCTTTGGGAGAGAGTCAGTAGGTTCTGCAGGGGACATACTACTGACCCAACTCTCAGATTTCATACGCTGTAGAGACGGGATCTTGATGACACAAAGAGCAGATTTTCTATTTTAAGCCTGGGCAAGACGTGTGTCTTGGATGCCATCTTACAGGTTTTAAATGATTGGCAACATTGGTGATCACACTACAGCATAGTGGCGGGAACTTGTTTTTCACCATAAATTGCAGGGACACGTTGCTAGAGAACTATATCCAGCTGCACCCACTGTGTTTAGCGATTACACCTCTACCTCGAAATAACGCTGTCCTCGGGAGCCAAAAAAATCTTACCGCGTTATAGGTGAAACCGCGTTATATCGACCTGGCTTTGATCGACCGGCGTGCGCAGCCCCGCCCCCCGGAGCACTGCTTTACCGCGTTATATCTGAATTCATGTTACATCGGGTCGCCTTATATCGGGGTAGAGGTGTATATTGTGGCTCAGCTTTGGCAGGCTGTAAATATGCTGGAGGTGGAGGGCTATGGATCAGGTAGCATGGGTGAGTTTCCTATGGCTAATCATTGTCCTCTAGTGCTGTACAGTAGGATATGAGGGACTAGCTAGTAGTCACTTCCTCAAGGGATCTTCAAAAACAGATTGACCCTGTTTCCATAGTCCCTCTAGGAAAAGGCTGAGCGGACAACGCTTCATAGGTAGAGTTTGCTGCTGGCTTTAATCACTATCTTTTATTTTCATTAGACTTCTGTCTTAGGTTTTTCTCCTATTTGATATTAGGTATTAAAAGTGATCTGCAAACAGCAGGTAGGTAGGATATGGGCATATGCCCTCTTCTCATCTCTTTATGATTAACAAAGTAGATCTGAAGAAACATGGTCAGATTTTCCTTGTTTTTATCTTGCAAGTTCAGATCCTGCCCACCACAGAAGACACTGTGATGACCGAAGAACGGATTAAAATGACGGCATCCCATGAGCTAAGAGAGTGAAAGTTGAGCAACTGAGGGAAGGGATGTTCAGCTAGCCAGGTTCTCTGTTCATTTTTCTAACATGTATGTAACTCCAGTGCCCGACTGACACTTGGAAGGACGAATATTGTTAAAGATGCCACACTCCTTCCCTTTGAATGAAGGGGTAAAAGCCTCCTCCGCTTGGGCCATTCCTGGGGTGAAATGCATTGCAAAGTGGACAGGGAGATGTCTTGCACTCCAGGGACCACGGAGAAGACTTGTTCCTGCATCTGCCATTGCACCTGGCTCTTGTGCAGGGGTAGAAGGAAAGGGCATGGCGGCTCCTTGCTGTCTCCCCACTGGCACACTCAGGGAGCTGCAGAGAACAACCTGGGCCATAGTGAGCATAGTTCCAAAGATAAGGTCTAGAAGGAGAAAGTGAAGCTATATGGAACAGGTTCTGCAGGGATCACATCAATTTGTCAAATGAGTGTGCTTTTGTTTTTAAAAGACAACGATCACAAGGAACAGAACGATTTCTAAGAACCTGAATGTTCACTAACAAATCAAAAAGGACCACATTATTTATTCTAAGGGGGGAAAAACAAACAAAAATAAACCAACACATTCCAAGCCATAAGCACCGTATTTAGTGGGGTATGCTTATATCTACCTGCATACCCAAATCCCTACTCTGTGCACAGCACGGTAAGATTTACTGCACCTGCCTGCCAGGATAACCTTTGGCACCTGGGCTCCCATCTGGTCCGCGTTCACCCTTAAAAGAAAAGCACACAAAGATGAGGTTAGTGCTACAGCCTATTAGATTTTAGCTGCTTCACCTTGGGGGTGGGGGGTTGCGAATGAACTTGTTTCAGATTTATAAAGAGAAAGAAAAATTAGATTAAAAAAGGAAGAGGAATAAATTGAAGAAGAAGAAAAAGCTACAGAAGCCAACTCAACAGGATCTAGGCATAAAGCAAGCATTGCTGTTTTCCCACCCCTCCACAGAAACCTGCAGATAGTTTGGAACAAGGAGGCTAAGAGAAGGTGTAAGGCTGCATCCATATCTCTGGCATATGGAACTGTTTTACTAGGGGGAAAGCTCTGCCAAACTTCTTTGATTGGATTCATGTATAATATCCTTTAACATCATCTCTAACAGGCCTTGCTATTCATTGCTATTTTACTGCAAACATCAGACTTATCCAAATAAAAAAAGGGGGTGGAAGGTGAATTACAGTCAAGTACTTAGTATGATGCAGTTAGTTAGTAAACTCCAGCTGAAAACTTAATGCAAAGAAAAAAGAAGGAGTATAAATCTGCCCCTATTTCCATTGCATAAACTTGCACAACTTTGGGCAATAAAGGTTGCAAATAAATTAGAAGCTTAACTAAGTCCTTCCTTTCTCCCTACCCCCACTGATGTTTGGTTAATGTATGTGCATAACTCCCGATTAGCATGGGAGTTAGCTGCATAAATCGTCTCTGTATCAGGCTGGCTCCGAAAAAGCACTTTGATTGCACTGAACAGCTTGGTAAATGACTCAGTCTGATTTCAGGGTATTAGCAGATGAGAGATTAAATCCTCCCTCTTTGTAGTTTAAATTGTGGAACCTGGAAGGGGCACTCACCTGGTCTCCAGGATGACCTGGTGGTCCAGGGTAGCCTTTGTATCCCTGTTTAAAAATATAACAGTAACAGAACAAAATAATCAGAACTTTGTTTGAATTTCTCATCCCAGTTGGGAAGAAAGCTCTATAGAGAAGTTTCCTTCAAATCTAGAATCGGTTTTATGATTCATGCTAACTTTTCACCTCCCACCTTTTGTGTGTTTAGACTAAGCTCTTTAGGGCGGTCAGCTACTATGTGTGTGTACAGCGCCTAACACAGTGGACCCTTGTTCTTGGTTGGGGCCTCTAAATGCTACTGCAATGCAAATAACCACCACCCGCAGCTGGATTTTCAGGATCACAGATGAAGCTGCTTTGTTTTCACCTGAACGTCATCCATTAGGAAGGGCTCGATCTTAGAATGGAACTGGAAAAACATCTACAAAATGATCTACCTGACTAGTCATATTCTCTGTGTCCTGCAATGATCTCTCCCCCAATTCCTATTAAATCAGATTCATGGGATGAAATCTTGACTGTATTGAAATCAATGGGAATTTTGCAACAGACTTCAATACAGTCAGGATTGCATCCATAGATTTTAAAGCAGAAGAGACCATTCCGGTCATCTAGTCTAGCCTCCTGCATAACAGGCTACAGAATTTCACCCAGCAGTTCCGGAATCAAGTCCAGTAACATAGGGTTCAGTTATCACATAGATCTTTCTGAAAGATATCCAAGACATGGAGAACCCATCACATCCTTTGGTAAGTTGTTCCAGTGGTCAACTACCCTCATTTATTTATTTTGCCTTATTTCCAATTCAAATGTATCTAGCGTCAACTTTCAGTCTTTGGAATTTGTTATGCCTTTGTCTGCTAGATTAAAGAACCCACTGCTATAAGGCATCTTCTCCCCTGTAGGTACTTAAAGATGATCAAGTCATCTCGCACTTCTTTGATAAGCTAAACAGGATGAGTTTCTTAAATCTCATATTGCAAGGCAAGTTTTCCAGACCTCAGATTATTCTTGTAGCTCTTGTTTGAGCCTATTCCAATTTTTCAGCCTCTTTTTGAAGTGTAGACACCAGAAGTGGACACTGTATTCCGGTAATCAGCTGGCCAGATTACGTGATACATCTTTTTATTAGAGGATAAAAGAGTTTATGTTTTTCACTGCCAACAAACAGACCCTTCATTTTAAGTTGCGGTTTACATTCTCCAGATTTACTTAGATCTCCCTTTGTATATCAAGTAACACACTTGGATTTTATACTCTTTGCCTCCCTTTATTATGTTACTGTAGCTATTTAAAACAAACTAGTCTCCATAAAGTAGAGGCAAAGCAGATCAGAAGATTACATTTAGTTAGGAACTAACATGATAATTGGGATATTACGGAGGACACAAAAAATAGAAAAATGTAACTTAAAACAAGCTTGAGGGGATATCAATAAAATAAAAAAATAGGAACAACAAAATACCTTCAGGCTGAGCTATAACTGTTCATTATTTCCTGATCTATAACTTTATACCCAGTCTTGGACTGGAGATCCAAAGATCTCACTGTGGTATAGTCAAACATGTTAGGTGACCTATTTTTCCCTCTCTGGGAGCCACAATGGTACCCTTTTCGGTTAAGTGCTCAGCCCTTCAGTTCACTCATCAGACAAGTGACTGGGACTTTGCTTCTGCTCAACTGTCTTTTTATTTTTCCCATATGATCTTCTAGGACTTGCAGCCTAACTCCTCCCTGGCAATGGAACGCAGCCCTCACAAAGCTCCATGGCTACTTCCCATTCTCCTTCACGTTCCTCTTCACTCATTATTTCAGAGATTTGGGCTTCAAGAAACACTCTCTCTCGTGACTCAATTTTTCATGCTTGATCCTGCTGTTACATCAAAATCCCGTGTTTCATGTCTCTCTCTAGCCACTAAAAGTCACACACTGGGACTTCATTGAAAGCTCAAATGGCTGGGGTGAAGTAAGCCACAGCTGAACCTTCTATAATTAGATAACATAGGGTCTGGGCCTGATCCAATATCTAATCACGACAATGGGAGGCTTTCTACGGACTTCAGTGGGCTTTGAATCAGGATCATATTATTGAGAGTTACAAAGAGGCCTGATGGCTCAGGTAATGGGATAAAGTGTTTTTCACCCATGGATCTCCAAGCAGGTACTGACCAAAAGTTGTTGCATTCCATAGGCTGTTGGCAACCTGGCATTGTCTCCATTCATTTCCTAGTGAAGCGGAGTCTAGATCACAAAAGCCAACATTGCAAATGGTAACCTCAACTCACCAAGAGTTCAAGGACTAAACTAGCAGGGAGAGTCTCATGCCCTAGAGATGGCACTTGCCAAGCCTGGGGAGAAGTTAACCCTGCTGTCTCTGTATCATGCCCTAAAGCTCAACCCAGAGGGGTCAAGGGTACCAGCAGTAAATTTGAGATATTTGTTTTGGTAGCTTCTTGATTTCGGAACGGGAGGTTAGACACGGGATTGCAGTTCGCAAAGCTATCAGCGATGAGTGATGGTTTCTTTCCCATACGGTAGCATTAATAATCTGTGCTAGTTTTAGATCTTTGTCCCAGGTCATGTGCCCATACCAGGGTTTTGGAAAGTTGAGAGGTAAGGGGGGGGGGGGGTTACTGATCAAGCAAATATGAAGAAAAGTTTCTAGGGCTTATTGGTTTCCACTGAGCACACCAGGCTATTCCACTCTTTTGGCTCTGCCCTCCATCTTTATTTCCTGCTCCGTGGGGACCTGGAGGATGTGGGACTTTCACCTCAGTCAGGCACAGAGGGTCTGTGGTTGATTCCTGGGCTCACATCTGACATCAGTCACTTTGCAAAGGGCACTCGGCAGGAACCAGTGCTCTGTCACTGTGACTAGCTGTGTCAGAAAAACAGCAGGAGCCGAAATGGATTCCAGAGGGCTCCAGGCAGCCCTACATCAAAATGTAATGTCTTTGCTTCGATACATAATCAGCCACTCCAGCCACTTCTTCTGACAGGGCTGGCATGAATGGGGACACCACACCTTAAAGGGAATGAGTAACTTCATCCCGAGGTAAGAACGAGGCAGTGCTATAAGTGGCAAATGAAAGGAGCTGGCTGCTTAAGTATTGTACAACAACCTCCTTGCCCAGCATCTTCATATAGATACCCTGAAGTTAGTGTCTTGGAATCCCAGGCTGGGTACCTGAAACATGCTTTCAACTTGCCATCAGCCGGGCACCATTTCTGAGAGTTGAACAGCTAGCCAAAAATTATACTAGGAGGCTGTCTCCTCTTTCCTATCCCAGAGAAATAAAAGGGCCCCTTTTCAGTCCTCTCCATAGGATAGGCTCTGTCAGGAGACATAGCTGCAAAGGTCAAGATTTAAAGTTTCCGGGTTCCTGACGTTCAAACAAATCTGAGCGCAGGCTCTTGCTCCTCTTTTAAAAGTTTCTTGATGCACAAAACTCTGGGACGCAAGTAGCTGAACTAGGAGTTGGAAGTCCATCTGTCCAAGAGAGAGCAAATCACTTCATGGCAATACAGAAATTTCCCTTTCTCTGTCTCGTTTAGACTGTCACCTTATGCAGGGGAGGGACTACCTCATTATTTATATCTCATGTGTTGCCAAGCCCAGATTTGGTGCTCTACAGATAATAAACAGTAACAAAATTGGTACTAAATGAAGGAGACGTCCCTTTCAAAATAAATCTATGCCTAAGGCACAAAAACTCCATCCCAAAGGAGGAAATGGTCTCCCACCTAAAGATCACATCAAGGACCTGATTTAGATTTTAGAATTAGAATCTACGCAGGCATAGGAGAGTTAGTGACTTGTGCATCTCAAATCCAAATCAGAGCCTATCACTAGGGTCAGAAAAATCAAAGAGCATTGTTCATGCTATGAGGAGAGATTCCCCCACAGACAGAAAGATACCCTCAAAAAGTCACAGATCTTTTGAGCTACATTCATAAAGATCCTTGCAAGATCCCTTTCCAAAAATCCTCCCATAGAGATTACATTAGAAAAATCAGGAACATTTTAGCTCCTCCTCTTCCCCTCAAAAAAATATCGAGTATGAAAGCTTCTTTTAGATAAGGCAAATCTAGAAAATTCGGGAATTTAATTGCTTCATAAGATTTCCTACTAGCCACAATTACAGCAAGAGTAGAGGAAGATCTGGAGACTATAAGTAACAAGCCTTGAGCTAAAGTCTGCACCATGCATCACAATGTTTTTATATATAAAGCCAAATGAATAGCTGTCAAGTTAAATACACAGACCGTATATTATTGTTGCATCCTATTAAATATACTCTTCACTATTATGGCTAACTTGGGGGGTGTTTCAAATGTGTTTCTTCACATTAACCTGTGCTTAGCACTGTCCGAAGTTAATCATAGCTAGGACTGAAAAAGCTCATGCATTCTAAGGCTAGCTAATATGTGACAGTGTTTACCTGCTGCAATACTCTTTAAATAGCACTGAAATAACAGAGAAGAGTATATGAAAACAATTACATTTGCTCTCCTATCCATACACTTCCTGATGATTACAGGGCGATTAAACACAAGGGGCCGTCACTACATGGGGAAATTACACTTCACTGAACGATTTGCTCAGCCGTGACAATATTTATAATCTGCACTATCATAGCTACGATGACAGTGGGCATTTCTGTGGGAAATGGACACGCTTCAACAAGCAGACCTCGGGCCATGCCAGGCTGGAAGGGGCCACTAAATGCAGCCTATTTCGAAAGATGGTCTTGACGCTGGGACCCTGAGCTGGCAACCCATGAAACTTGGGTTCAAGTTCCCAGCTCTGCCTCATATTCACTGCATGACCTTGGGTGAGTCACTCACTCTTTCAATATCATGCACAGCCTTACATTCAGCTACAGTAGCAGCTGTTCTGTCCTCAGCAACATCCTGTCTCAGGACATGTTGCACAGTACATCAGTAGAATCAATTTGCAAGATGGTCATATTCTGCATCCGACAGCCAAACGCCAAGAGACATTTACGAGCTATTAGTTTTCTTTAATGCACTTCCCTTCTGGTGCCTCAGGTCCTGCCACCATTCTCTAAAATTGCTGTTCAGCAAAAGCAAAATTCACTCCATGTGAAGTGGATGAGCAATGTCTCTCTCTCAGACCACACCACAATGTTTTTGGTATCCCTTGTTTGAACAGCTGTTTCACATACCCTGTAGCTGGGCAAAGGCAAAAAATATTTGTGGGCACTCAGAGACCAGAGTATCCAAACCAAATTTACATGGTACATTTGCTTATGGCACAAACCATGCCATCCGGAACTACAGGCCTTTGGTAGCGGCTCCATCTCAAAGAGCGCAGAGCCAACTGCTTCTTTCAGAAGGAAAAATGTTTGTGGTAGAGAGAAACCCATGAGGGAAACTTCTGTCTCTTTGGAAGTTCTTACACAGAGTTTGCAGACAGATATGGATGGGGTTCCATCCAACCCCCCTGCATGATGTTCTTTTCTCAATTGTCCCATGGAAGAACAGTACCTTTTTGCGCTTGCTTATGCCAATTTTCAAGACTCTGCCATTTTCTTGTAGGCTAAATGGGCTGCCTGCCTGCAGCCAAACACCATGGTATTTTCACTGGGGAGATGCCAGCAAGGAATACAGATTATAAATTGTTTTTCCAAATATTTCTCCAACAGCTTTTAAAAAAGTTTTCTTAATTTAGAAGGCTAATAAAATCCAGGCAGCACCAAAGCATCTGCCAAGCTAGTTCCTCTTTTTTGCTGCACTGAAGGAAAAATCTCACAATCCAACTTACTCGTGTCCTTGAAGAAGGAGAAACACTCCCCCACTGCCCCTTCCACAACAACTCCTGAATGTGCTTCAGGTTTTCCAAAGTCAGGTGTGGGGCCTGTGCATTGGCTTTGGGTCTATTTGTTTAGTCTCCTACTCCTGCTCCATTCTTTCCACCATAAGCCCATTCTGTCCTGACGTTGCATTTTGCTGATCAAAACCGCAAGGCTTTGTTTTATGAGCTGCTATGCTAAGAAAACTGTGTTCTTTGCACCTAATTCATTAGAACTAGTTTGTGAAAGCAAAGTGTGGGGGTTAGCTAAGCCCCAGTCAGCCCACTGCTTGGCTCTACTCAGGTGGAACAAACACCACTGCCCCCTGCTGATGATTTCTACTTCCATTCCCTCTCCTACTTTCCCCAGTATTTAGGCATCGGATAAATAAGCACAGCTCCCCCTACTGTGAATCTAGTGCGGATGAAAGGGGACCAAGTGGCAGTCCTGGAGTCTGAACCCCTCTAGCCAAAGAACAGGAACAGGTGGGCAGCATAGTGGAAGCTCTCCAAATTAGAAGAGGGCAAAAAAAAAAAAAAAAAAAATTGACTTTTTGGTTCACCAGCAATTAAAAAAAAAAAAAACCCTCCATAAAAATGAATTTTGTGTTGAACAAAATGATTTATTTCAATTTCAAGCATTTGTTTTAGACTGAAAAAGTTAAAGGAAATTTAGAAATGTAAAGTCATTTGAAATCAAAATATCAAAATGTTTCATTTAAAAGAGTTAAAATGGAAACCTTTAAATTAAAAAAAAAAAAAAAAAACAAAACACAACAACCTTCCCCCAACCCCTTGCCCAACTGACACAACCAGGTGAAATTAACACTACTTTGCTAAATATTTCTGTGTTGCTGAATTTGCATTTTTTGTGGAAAAAAGTTTCAATCAAAAAATTTCACCTTGCACTACTCCAATGGCCACATCCCCTATACTGAGGTAGGGGTGTGTGTTTGGGTGCATGTGCACGTCCATGCCCATGTGCGGAATAGGGCCAGGGAATTGCTTAGAGGGGCAGTTCATTCTCAATGACCCATTCACATCTTGACCTCTCTGCTGAGATGATCAAAAGAGTGGCAATTAGGATGGTCAGTTTTGCAATGTCAATATTTGCCAACCGGGAATGGCTATGAAGACCCTGAGACCCTTTTCACATAAGCCACTGAACAGCTTCCAGACACTATCAGCAGAGCTTGCTCCATATCAGCAACCTGGAGGTGAAATCCCTACTACTTTGAAACTTTTACCAAAGTCACTAGTGTATCAAATAGTAAGGAAGAAGCAATCAGGAGTCCCATGTTGGGAGGTAGTTCTTAAGCATCTCCAGGCTGGGAGAGGCCTCATTCATGCTCCCTGAAAGCCATTTATTTCAATCTTCCCAGCCACTACAATAGATTGATGCTACTTTGCAGCAGGGTAAAACAAAAAACAGAATTGTATTGGGGGGGCGGGGAGCTTCCACACACACTCACACAAGCGGTGGAATTTGCCACCACTAGAAGCATGAACACAATTAACAGTGCTAGCATGATTGGGGCACTAATGTGGGGAAGCAAACACCAATGGGGAGACATGGCAGTGAGGAATCTCACACTCCAGCACTTGATGGCATTCTCAGACCCATGCACATTCCTGGTGACATTTGTGCTGCTGATGGCACAAATATGGAAGCAAACAAAGCAGATCCATGTTAATTTCAAGCTCCATTCAAAATACAGGGAGAAAAACTCCTCCTCCTCCAAACGTATAGGCCGGGGATGCATTTAGAGGAAGCATGTTCCAATGGGTAGGGTGCTCGTCTTGGGAGACCCAGGTTCAGTTCCCTGCTCTGACACAGACTTCTGGTGTGACCTGGGGCAAGCCACTTACCCTCTCCGTGCCTCAGTTTCCCAATGGGGAAATGGGGATAATAGCACTGTCCTGCCTCAAAGCATGCTGGGCGGATAAATACATTAAAATTGGTGAAGTGCTCAGATTCTATAGTGTTGGGGGCTGTATAAGGACCTAAGACAGACCAAGTTTAGAATGACTTGGCTAGCATGTCCTGACCTAAGCCTGGCCGCTTTTCCTGGTCAATACACAGAGTCAGAGATTAGAAAGACAGTCTAGCCCCAGGGCCTAGAAAAGCAGCATGGGAGTCAGAACTCCATGTCAGAAGCAGGGATTAGAACACTGATCTCACTGGTGTCACTTAATCTCGGTGCCTCAATTTACCCATTTGTAAAACACAAACAACAACTTGCTTCCCCCACACTGAGTGTTGAGGCTTAATTAAAATATCTGAAAGCACTCTGAAATTTTATAGTGAAAGACGCTTGAGAAGGGTACTTACGGTTATTTATTGACAATATTGGTTTAATTCACTGGAAACGAAAATGTGCTTACCTTCCGACCAGATGGTCCAGGAAGCCCACTCAAACCAGGTAAACCCATATCTCCCTGCAAAACACAAGCATGCCTCATTAGTTTTCAGCTGCTTTTATTCCCACTTGCTACATGGTCTTACTGAAATTATTTGTCATAGAATAGATTTCACAATACGGGGGCTGAATTGCTGGTATTTGTGACTCGTACTCTTAATTCCTCAGAAATCCACTAAAAAAGAACGTATAGAAGTAAGAAAAGTGCCATTAAAAGATAATTGTAAATTCACACTCTCTCTATTAATTGCCTCGCCTAAACAGTAAACTAGTGAATTAGCTGCAGCTCTTGTGGGGACTCCAGTTTTTCACCAACAGAATGTGAGCCCTCTTTTCAATTATCACCTTCAGCTGCACACTGCAATGGCATTTTGGCAGGATTTTAAACAGCAGAATCCTGTCTTTTAAACGCAACATGAACAACAGGCATCGGCTGCTTCCATTTGTCAAATCCAGAAGCCAGGTTCGTAAACTACCCTACTACTACTAAAGTGGCTCAGCCCATTGCTCCAACTCAGTCTCCGATAGCTCTGAGAATAAAATTATTTTCCTTGTATACACAATGTTGAATGATCTTTTCCTGGCTGCTTAGAAGGAGAGATTTGCTGGTTGCCTGTACTCCTGGGAAAGGACTGAATTCAACCCCGACTGGTGTATTAGAAACATCTTAAGAATGGACCGGGCCCTTTGGTGCAAGTTATTTACATACCACATCCGGTTCCTTACTTACAGTACAGTTTGGCTTTCTCTGACTAGACTCAACGAACTCTTAGGACTTCAGCATCGACTGTGACGGATTATTTCAGTCTTTATTTAACATGAGTTTGGAGTAAATAGCTGAAGAATTAGGCATTACTCCAAACTCTTGCTGAAAGCTCTGAATTTCTATAAATACTATCAGGAACAAGGCCTTGTTAACATGGGCTAAGTGTACTCTGGGCTTTACTCATGCTTACACTAGCCATACTTGGTGAGAAAACGGTTACACATCTTTCTGGCAGATGCTTTCCACATCTTACCCATTCTGAAGCAGCTCAAAACATTTCAAGGGCACCTCATGCTGGTGAGCTGAAAGAATAATTTCAACGATCTCTAACTTCATCATCTTTATGGGTTTTGGGTGTCTTAATTTATGGCCCAAAGGCACCTGGCTTCAAATTAAATAATCCCTTCATGGCCGATGCTTTCCATTAACTGTACATGAATAGGAAAAGTTTCATGATGTGGGGGGAGGGAGAGGGAGTTTAATTGTATTGGACACGAGTTATGAAGGAGGAAGTGTGCTGGCACTAATAAAAGAACAAATCAATACACACATTAGGGAACTCTGATTGTTCCTCTGTTAGGGGTTCACATAAATATTGAAATTATTACCAGACATCAGTAAAAACCAATTCACTGTGAAACAGCAAAACTCAGATCTTAATTTATTGAAAAGGTTTAGCAATAGAACCCCTTGATCTTTAACAAAGGCTAAACCCCAAAATTCTTGCATGGTTTGCACTGATTTGATTAGACATCAGTGTGTGTGTGGGGGGGGAAATCTAGTCTCACACACCAGGGTGAGCATATATGCAACCTACTTTGAGTATGATGATCAAGATAAATCTCTCCCCCTCACCCCAGACAGCTAGGCGGACCTTGCAATTAAGCCACTGGATCAAAAGATCCAAGTTAATTCCCAGCTCTGCTGCAGAATCCCTCTGTGATCTTGAGCAAATCACAGACCCCAGCATGGGCTGGGAATATGGGCACATTCTCAAGGTTCCAGGGATGCTTATACAGCCTGTGCTGAAACCAGCACAGCTGTGTCTTCCCTACTACTTTTAGCCATGCTAGCCAGATTAAAGCTAATATGGGTATGCCTACACAAGTGCAATCACACCTCTGGCTGAAGTGCAGACAATCTCTTAATTCTTTAGTCCCCTCCATCTGTAAAGTGAGAACCTCTGGGGCTTTTTCTGCTTAGATTGTAAACTCTTTGGAACAGGGACTGTCTCTTCCTAGGTATATAGACAGCTGCTAGAACAACGGGGCCCCAATCTCTGTCTAATAAATAATAAAAATGATGCTTACCTTCTCTCCATTACGAGCTTTTCCAGGTGACAGCCCAGGATCACCTTTTTGGCCCTGAAACAAAGAATTAATCTCATGACCATATTTGAAGAGAACCCAAATTTTATACATTTGGTCTTGTTTGAACGGAGCCTTAGACTTCTAAAACGATTTTATTGTGCCTCCTCTCATCCCCTCCTCCCACACCTGTGAAAGTTTTCTTATCTGGTTCCACTTTACTGGAGCACGGGCTAGGGTTGTGTTTTTTAACTTGTTCGTTGCTGCTACAGCACTAAAGGTTTTTAACTATTTTTGGTTGCATTAAAAGAACCAGAGAAATATTTGGAAGAAAGCAATGCCATGACTTCCCATATTTGCTGCACAGTTGTGATTTCCCACCCTCCCCACCCCAAGTTTTCCCCTATAAATTACCATCACAAAACAACACTCCACGCCCATTGCTACTGCTAAGTAGTATGGGTCAGCAACTTACTGTAGATGCTGTTTCCGGATTTAACTGTAGGGGACAGATGAAACCAGAGGGAAAAGTATACTAATTAGGAGCTAGCAGCGGCAAGACTCAAGAGCAGTAGCAGGGTTTCTAAGCTGGCAGATGAAAGAGGCACATTATATCTTAAGTGGTAGTATTCTTAATTTTCCCTTCCCACAGCTGAGACTCAAGTTGCAGGTTTCTTGCTCCTGCAGAGAAATCAGGATTTAGGATCGGGGTTTTCAGAGGAGCCAAAGGGAGTTGGGTGCCCTGGTCCCAACTAGAATTTCAGTAGAATTTGGACACTTAATTCCAATAGGTTCCTTTGGAAAACCCAGCCCAAATTCTTAGCAGGTGGGGCTTGGCCAAATGGGACACAGGACACAGAGAATTAGTTGGGAGCATGTGAGGGCAGAAGGTTGGAACATACTAGATTCTTCTGGCATGTCACAGGTAGGCTTCAGCACATGCAGAACCTTAGATCTGTCTAGTTTCAGAGTAGCAGCCGTGTTAGTCTGTATCCGCAAAAAGAACAGGAGTACATGTGGCACCTTAGAGACTAACAAATTTATTAGAGCATAAGCTTTCGTGGACTACAGCCCACTTCTTCGGATGCATCCGAAGAAGTTTAGATCTGTCTAGTATCTCTACTACAATCTGGTACCTAACACTCAGAAGTCTCAGTGCTATGCCTCTATAGTTTCTTCCCTTTTGTGATCTTAAGTAAGTCACAATCTCTGTATGAACATCTGTAAAATGGGCATCAGTTACCGACTTGCATGGGACAGTTGTGAGGGTCAATTAATATTTGTCACGTGCTTTGAGGTTCTTTCATGAAAGTTGCGAAAAAGTATTTTTAACCAGTGTTTCTCATTAACAGCATAACGGTCCGGTTACAGCTAGATAAGCAGCTATTCTTCCATCCTCACTGTGATGTGCTTATGTTGACACTTCCTTCCAAACTTCCACACAGCGTAAATCTCCCTTTCCCTCTGTCCTCCACAAGCCGACAGGTTTGGTCAGAGAGATTTCTTGGATGTAGACTGTAGAGAGCACTGCTGATTTGATGCAGATGTATCTGTTCAAATTCTGAATGAAGACTTCTGGGTTTGCCAAACAGTAAATTAAGTCATGCAGATAATCTCACTTTGCATGCAGCTGTTATCATCCCCGCAGTTCCCTTCTGTGGCATCCTCCTTTGCAGGCCTCTGAGCTGCTTATGGGACCTGCTATTGTTGGGAGCAGATTAATATGGTCGCTGTAAGTGTCCTCATGGACTGTGGAGCATTTTTTATTCTGCAAAAGCAGCATTTTTTCCTGCAGGCAGATGTCTGTACTTTATGTTCCCTTCCCAGTCACATCTACTTAGCTTGATCACTTAGAGTAGTGTAAACTAAGTACACTGGACCCCCGTTTCAACCCAGGGTTTTGGATCCATGTGCGGTCCCGCGTTAATGCGGGGAACGCGTTACCATGGATCCCAATGTAATTAATTAAAATCAGGATCTATGCGCGGTCCCGTGCTACAAGCGAAATCACGCTATACAGACGCGCGTTCAAGCGAGGGTCTGCTGTGCTAATTGAACTTCTATAGCACCTTTCACTGGAGGATCTCAAAGCACTGTACCAAGACACTGACTCAGACCATGCTTGTGAGGTCAACACTATTGGATCCATTATATAGGTGGGTAAATTGAGCCACAGAGAGCTTGACTTACCCCCAAATCACACTGCAAGACAGTGGTAGAGCCAGGAATAGAACCCAGGAATCCTGATGCTCAGTTCCCTGCTCTAACTAACAGGCCATATTGTTTTCCCTTTTAACATGAAAAAAGGTTTTTCCCAATCTGTAAAAAGTCAGGAGTTGTGAAATTAAAATACTCCATCCCAGAAATCCAACTACTAGCAGTGTTTTAAACATCAAAGTTTCTAGAGCCAAACCACACTCCCAAAGGAAATTTATCCTCTCTGTATCATTATAGAATGGAAGATTTATTCAGAAGAGCCACTAACATTTCAGTCCAAAAGGCCTCCAGATGAGAGAGACAATCCCCATTCCAGCAACAGCTTTTACACAGCTTTACAAAACATGCTTGGGCTGATGGAGAAACCCTTCCCTCAACACCGAATGCTATCGGCAGATCTACATCAAGTCATTAGCAAGTCAACAAGCAAGGTCTTTAGTACAACAGAAGTCCATGTCAAATTGAGAGATTATCATCATCTTCCCTAACTAGACATGAAGTCACCTGCTGTTGCCAAAGACAACAAAAGAAATGCAAAGTGGCAAGAGGTTCATTTAAACAGTTATAGTATTACAGATATTTGAGAAAAAAAATGACAGTTTAAATTCTCTGGGGGTACAAATGGGTGAACTCCAGAGAAGCGGTGCCCATTTACAACAGCAGGGAATTTGGCTCAAAAATATATATAGTACTATTTAAAAGAACTTTTTAAATACATATGCCTATTAAGATTAACCATAATGGACAGGAACAAGGTGGAATTCTTAACATGGGGTACATTTAAAAAAATTCTCTTGTTTGACAATGTAACAGGACAGCTCTAAAATGCAGTATAAACCTACAAGTGATTTTATACTATGGTATAAACACACAGACACACCCACCCCTTGGTCAAATAAAATTTATCACGAAATCCCTAATGTGCAATTGACCGCCTGGCCTTATCAGTGCCCTGTTAATTCAGCTGATAATAAGTATGCTCCTGGTTCTCTTCCTCAGTGACAGAGATTTGTTCTAGTCATATTTTCCAAGCTGTATCTGTCTGGGAAAGTTTGGTCTCCATTGTTGGATTGCTTGTTTTTTCCAAGCTATTATTATTATAAAGTGCTATCTAGGGAAGACCTCCGCTAGCTGCCTGAGTGCCTCAACAGGAAAAACTGAGGCCAGCACTACTTAGCCTGCCTGTCAGGGGATGGATTTTCAGAGATACTGAGCACCTGCAGTGCCCACTAAGTTCAGTTGTAGCTGTAGACACTCAGCACTTCCAGATAAAAAGTCAGGTCCCAAATGTGGAAGCCCACCTGTCAAGATTAATGCAATGTGGATTCATTACGAAAATGAGAGATGGTGCAAAGTCTATTCTGCTCTCCTTCTTCCCGAGTCTGAGAAGTTGGGCTTTAAATACCAGCCAAATGAAGTGGGGCACGAAGGAAAGAGAAAACCACAGCACTCCGTACATGCCTGCCAAGAGGTGGCACCTGAAGAGATAGAGCTACCCAGTCTGTATAGTGTTTTGCAAAAACTTGCAAAGGTCACTGCTCGGGGGTGCTGGAACAATTTGTACATGCTGAGAGCCATTGAACCAAACTGTAAACCCTTTATATGATGGAAACCACTTCAAGCCAGGGGGAGCGACAGCACCCTCAGTTCCAGCAGAACTATGTCGCTGCTCAGCTGATTCTCTGGCCAGATGTAGATTCATTCTCAGCCCAAGACTTAGCTATGGTTTTCACATTATTAAGGGACACTGAGCTCTCCCTCTGCCTTGGAAACCATCGTGATGAACCACCTACCACAGCTGATGGTTGTCAGCCTAGAGGCTCTCTCTTTTCCTTTACTGGGACCTTTTCAAGCCATTGACAAGAAGTTAGACAGATATGATTAACCAGGCTGCTCAGAAACTCTACATTGTGCACTAGCTGGAGGCCCATGTGCCTATCAGAGTCATACGCATGAAACATTTATCACCTCTGCTGCATAGACAGTATTGGACTCCCAACTTACTTCTGGATGCAATTCATGATGTTAACTTTGAACTACAGTTTGGGTCCTGGCTTCCTTTGAAGCCACCTCTTTTTCCTAGTGCACCTACAAGCAAGGAGGGCAGCTGGGACTCTTCAGCTATCAGCGAATGGTGATCAAGAGAACTCATCAAGGAACTCTTCAGCTATCAGGTCCAAAGATTTGAATTTGACAGAGCTGAATGTAGGGTGTTCTCAGTGCACGTGGAGCTCGGTTCCAGGACTGCTTCCCCACAGTCATCCAATAAACCCCAAGATGTGCTGATCATCAAAGCATACTGTGAAGTGTAGCTTGCCTTGGGGATGAGGAGTTTTTCTTATGGGTTGGGTGGGGAAGGGAGCATTGTTTTCTCCAAGTTGTCAACTGTGTCCCACTATTCTGTATAACTTGACTGCACCTTAGTAGGGAAAAGCACTGTAACTAGAATGCATCTATGATATGCATTGCTCCATTTGTCTTCCCATCAAACATTTAATGCCTCAAGTCCACCTGTTCAGAATGGTGTAGAGGAAAGAGAAGAAGAAAAAAAAATTATATATATATATATATATATATATATATTATATATATATTATATATAAAAATCAAATGGTAGGGTCAAGACAGCTGGAGAGAAGAAAGCTGGGACTATAGAATTGTTAGTACCCCATGATGATTTTTTGCTATGTACAAGGCCAGGGGAACTGGCTTCCCCCACAAAAAAACTTGAATTTGCAGATCCCATGTTCAGTTTGCAGGGCTGTCAGCTAGGATAAAAAGATGTTGAGTTTTACAAAGTGAAATCAAGAAGTGAGATCCGGAAGCCATTGACAGGGAATAAATACAGAATACCAAGATATAGACATTTTATAACCTTACTTTTCAGACCATATAACTACACTTTTAAATACAGAACAGCTGCTATGCACCAGCACATCTCTGGTGCCTGCTTTTTAATTAAGCAGAGGCAGAAATGCCAGGTTGCTAGACTCTTTCCCCCAGAACATCAATAGCAATTGTAACCTCTCTTCCTACTGATGTGCTAATGAAAAGAATCTACTCTTATATGAACCTTCTCTTCACTTTGATGTGAAATCCTAAGCATTTTCATTTTGTTAGTGCTTATTAGAGAGATTTTCACTGATTCCCTCCTCCTGCATTCCTTTCTCCGGTCCTATATAGGACACTAATTTCTGGTCTCACTTGGGCCACCAGTAGCTCTAAAGCTAGTTCTGATTAGGTCAGGCCTCAAATAGAATCCATTCTAGAACCTTTACATTGTCTAGAGAATGTGTTTATATAATGGATCGAGCTGGATATTAGAATGGAAGTTTCTGAAAGAGGGAATGTTGGCCAACACACCGGAATTAGTCCGTCTTTTCATCTACATCTTTAACAATGTATTCTAGTCAGCCAGACGAGGCCTTGCTTCTGACTGGCCAAATCTTTGATACCCCAAATGCTGTACTGTCAGCGGTGCTATTACTGAACTGCAGTGGCAGCAGGGGAACTTTTGTATGGGAGGCGGGGAAAGAAAAAGGAGAGGGGCAGAAGTAAAGGCTTTTGGGGGCAATCAGTAGAGGAAGGAGCATAGAATTTGGCGGGGCTGGGATGGGGAGGGAAGCAGAGGACATCCAAAAGGCAGCAACTAGGGAAACTTGGAATACACAGAAGAGGTGATGTACTGTGGGACTTTAGGGGCCGGGTAGGATATTATGTCCCAGGTTACTAGGATCTCCTTTAACCAAAGCACTAAGTTTTGACACTTTCCGCTGTGTTGGAGGTAACTGCACAGTCAGTGACAGGATAGTGACTCACTCCCCCAGAGTTTTGTCCTTGCAGGTATTGTGCTCAGGGTCAAACCTGGGATGGATTCTTTGGGGACAACCTCTTTGCTGACTGTTCCCAAAATCTTGGCCAGGACTCTGAAGTGGATCTTTGCATGGTATTAAAGGGGGCATCAGGCAAAGAACGGACAGTCCGGGTGGAATTTTGGAGGGGAAGAGGAGCGATGGAAGGGATTTCAGGGAAGGGAGGAGACAGACAAAGGAAGATTTCGCCAGTTCTGCTGTCTGGGCGGTCTGGACTGGGGTAGCACAGTCACATAGCTGACTAAGGGTGCTGAAGAGTCCAGAGGAGAAGCCCAAAGCAGCTGAACAACAGTCGGGGTGCTTACAGGATGGACGTCTGATCTTGTGGAGGGTGAAGACCTCCGTGGTGCTGTTGGGAGCCTCTGGTGAATTTTGAGGGTGGGGAAGGCAGGCCTTGCAATGCTGCAGGGAGTTTCACAGGGTGTAGGGAAAGGACCTCGCAGTGTGGTGCGCACGGGAGATGGTGAAAGAGCCCTTACAATTATTCCCCTGGGGGGTCGAGTAGCCTTATATGCTCTCTCTCCTTACTGGGGTCTCCTCTGGAGCTAGAAGGCAAAAGCTTTTCACACTGGCAAATACTTACTTTAGGGCCAGGTAGACCAGGGCGGCCAGGGTTTCCATGGGGACCAGGAGGACCCTAAAACAAAACAGAGACATAATAAATCTATACAGATCAACATTATTCAATATGGATGGCGCCCAAAACCCCAGCTCCAAGTGCCCCTGAACTTTGAGGAAGCTCAAATCCAGGCTCAGTCCAATCCCCGGGAATGACACAGGCCTTCTTTATACTAGAAAGGTTTTGCTATACCTGCAAACCCTCCTAGATGTGATTCAGGTCCCCAAACACAATAAGCTAGATTGAAAAGAGGACCTGGGGGGGGGGGCCGCAACAACACTACATCTACATGGGGACTTTTGCCAGCAAGCAATGTTGGTCAGAGTTTTGCACACTCCTAACCAACATAACTATGCAGGCAATACTTAAGTGCAGACCAGGCCACTATCCCCGAAACATCTGTAATTAAGAAAAGCCATTCCTGGCAGCAGAAGGGATAGAGCTGGTGGGAGCATTTCAGTCACTCTTCCTCTCCATGAAATATATAGCTGCAGTATGCTCCTTCCAGGAGGGAGGTGGCTTAAGCAGAACACTGATTAGGTGGCCCTCTTAGCAGTAACAAGGAGATAATGGCACTGTGGCTGGACAGGGTTGACTCTGTGTTAGCTAAGGTTACCATACATCCGGATTTTCCCGGACATGTCCGGCTTTTTGGTCCTCAAATCCCCGTCCGGGGGGAATTGCCAAAAAGCCGAACATGTCTGGGAAAATGCCGGCATCCCTGCCCCAGTCCCCTGTTACCTGAGCAGCTCCGGCAGGCTGTGAGCTGCAGGCGGATTCCCTGCGGTGGCGGCGGCTGCTGCTGCTCCCCCCAGACACCTCAGCTCTGTGTAGCTGAAGAGCTGAGCTGACCAAGCGCTACCGGCTTCACAGTTTGCCGGGCAGCCCCCAGACCTCCAGATCCACTGCGCCCCCAGCCGGGCGCTTCCCCAATGCAGCCAGAGCCCAGGAGGGGAAGTGCCTGGCCGGGGGTGCAGCGGGTCTGGAGGCTGCCCGGCAAACCACGAAGCTGGTAGCGCTCGGGCAGCTGTTTTGCGTGGCTAGGAGGGAGGAGGGGGAATGCGGGGCGCTCAGGGGAGGGGGCGGAGTTGGGACGGGGACTTTGGGGAAGGGGTGGAGTTGGGGCGGGGCCAGGGCCCCGTGGAGTGTCCTCTTTTTTAAAACCTTAAATATGGTAACCCTAGTGTTAGCAGATTGTTCTTGTATGGCAAATAGTACTGTAACAAGACCAAGAACATGAGCAGTTTGCAATGCAGAGACACAGGGGATGCGAGATGGTTTAAAAACCTACGTTCCCATCAATGCACAACTGCAGGAATCTCCCACCAGAGTGCAGATATGCAAAGTGCCAGCAACCACTTCAGAGAGCAACCCACTAACCACTTGCAACTGCGTTAGCAATGTCAGTAAAGCAGTGATCTCTCAGGTGTGCTGGGCTTCCACACAGCTCCTGACTTCAGTTAATACCAGGCCTCAAGTCTAAGAGCTTCTCTGCAACCATATTTCCTATGTGACCTGACTTCCTCCCTAGGGACACTATTCAGCGTAATTATGCTAGCAGACAATAGGACCTTTAAACTCCTGGCAGCCTTGGAGGCTTTGTGCTTAGGCTCAGTACGGTACCAGGGTGCATAATGCATAAAACTTAGCTATGCTGGCAGAAGTCTGTAATAGAGACATAATCCATGTCTGTCAGGGGTGTGATTCTGACCGACAGAGCTGTGCTGGCAGAAGTCCCTAGCATAGACACAGCTGTTCCAGCAAAGCTGTGCTTCTACCAGATTAGCTTGTTTCATTCATGGGAGGTGGCTTTACTACATCAGTATAAAGTACGCTTTGTGGACATAACTGCATCCTCATCAGGAACCAAAATAGCAGCAAAAGCCCCAGAGGGAGCAGAGATTTGGGGTATCAAGAAGACTGTATACATTTAGAGCAATTTACTTGGCATGATAGAATAAGCAGCAGGCACATTTCTGAGAGCTGAAATAAGGGGAAACAGAAGTACTTGCTAGAATGAAATTTTAATGGTTTAACTACTTGTTTAACCTTCAGGGCACATCCCCTGGAAAGCACTTGAAATTTTGCCTTTTTAGAGGCTCTGATGAGACTGGAATGCAAATCCATACTATGATTGGTATAGAGTAAAGTCCCTGTTGAAAATGAGCTTCAGTTTTCCCCAGTGGCATTTTAATGATTTGTTCATTTAAAAAATAGATACATAAATGATTAAAAATATAGTCTGTGACCCTCACTCAAAAAGCTATAGCAATTTTCCCTGCCCAAATACGAAGGGCAGTAGGCACTGTAAAATACCTACAATAGATGATATACAGCAATATCTCCTTTTAAATCATTTATTAAAAGAACTAAACATATTTTCCAAAGACTATTTAAGGCACTATCTGGAATAAGAAACTAAGTATAAATTATCTCAGGCTTTATACAGAGCAGATGAAATCTGCTAGCTTTCCAGGCAGACGTAATAATGCTGCTAAATCCCAGAACAAGTTCCTGGGAGGTGTAGCAATTTGAAGAGTCAATTCTGAAGATTCATATTCTGCCAACATGCACAACCTTGATGCCACCAGTAGGAGTAGTTTCATTTACTCTTGATTTAAAGGAGGAGCATAGATTGGTGGATAAAGAGAAAGTTATTTGGCTGCTTTCTCAGCTCTGAGAGAGACTGTAATATTTGCTGTCATCACTTCTGCATGTTTGGGTCCAAATCTCCCAGGCTGTGATTTCCAAAGGAGACAAATGGAATTAGTGTACAACTAACAAAGGAATTCAGTGCCTTTAATCGCCTTCGAAAGACACAGCCTTAATGTTTATTTAGTGTAATAAACATAGTGTTTTTTTATTACATCTTGTAGCATGAGCATTTGTTGAGCCAACAGATTTGTTGGGGGAAGAGTCAAAACAGCTTTTGTAAAGGGAAGTCATGCCTCACCAATCTATTAGAACTTTTTGAGGGGGTCAACAAAGACTTGGACAGGAGTAATCCAATGAATATAGTGTACTTGGACTTTCAGAAAGTCTTTGACAAGGTCTCTCACCAAAGGCTCTTCAGCAAAGTAAGGAGTGATGGGATAAAGGGGAAGGTCCCCTCATGGATCAGTAACTGGTTAAAAGACAAGAAACAATGGATAGGAATAAATGGTCAGTTTTCAGAATGGAGAGAGGTAAGAAGTAGGGTCCCCAAAGGATCTGTAGTGGGACCAGTGCTGATCAATAATTTCATACATGATCTGGAAAAAGGGGTAAACAGTGAGGTGGCAAAGTTTGCAGATGATACAAAATTACTCAAGATAGTTAAGTGCAAAGGAGACTGCCAAGAGATCTCACAAAACTGGGTGATTGGGCAACAAAATGGCAGGTGAAATTCAATCGTGATAAATGCAAAGTAATGCACATTGAAAAACATAATCCCAACTATACATAAAAGTAATGGGGTTTAAATTAGCTGTACCACTCAAGGCAGAGATCTTGGAGTCACTGTGGATAGTTCTCTGAAAACATCCCTTTCAATATGCTGTGGCAGTTAAAAAAGTTAACAGAATGTTAGGAACCATTAGGAAAGTGTTAGATCAAGCGTCAGCAACCTTTCAGAAGTGGTGTGCCGAGTCTTCATTTATTCACTCTAATTTAAGGTTTCACGTGCCGGTAATACCTTTTATCGTTTTTAGAAGGTCTCTTTCTATAAGTCTATAATATATAACTAAACTATTGTTTCAGAGTAACAGCCGTGTTAGTCTGTATCCGCAAAAAGAAGAATAGGAGTACTTGTGGCACCTTAGAGACTAACAAATGGTTCCATTCTATATGCATCCGAAGAAGTGGGCTGTAGTCCACGAAAGCTTATGCTCTAATAAATTTGTTAGTCTCTAAGGTGCCACAAGTACTCCTATTCTTCTTTTTAAACTATTGTTGTATGTAAAGTAAATAAGGTTTTTAAAATGTTTAAGAAGCTTCATTTAAAATTAAATTAAAATGCAGAGCACCCCAGACCGGTGGCCAGGACCCGGGCAGTATGAGTGCCACTGAAAATCAGCTTGCGTGCTGCCTTCGGCACCCGTGCCATAGGTTGCCTACCCCTGGATTAAATAATAAGACATAACATATCATAATGCAGCTATATAAACCCATGGTATGCTGTCTCCTGGAATATTGAGTGCAGTTCTGGTCCCCCATCTCAAAAAAGATATATTAGAATTGGAAAAGATACAGAGAAAAGCATTTTTGTTGCTCAGGGGTATGGAACAGCTTCCATATGGAGAAAGATTAAAAAGACTGGAACTGTTCAGCTTGGAAAAGAGACGACTAAGGGGGGATATGACAGAAATCTGTAAAATCATGAATGGTGTGGAGAGAGTTAATAGAAAAGTGTTAGTTACCTCTTCATATAACCCAAGAACCAGAGGTGATCTGATGAAATTATTAGGCAGCAGGTTTAAAACAAGCATAAGGAAGTACTTCTTCACATAATGCACAGTCAATCTGCAGAAATCATTACCAGGGGATGTTATGAAAGCCAAAAGTATAACTGGGTTCAAAGAAAGAATTAGATAAGTTCATGGAGGATGGGGCCATAAATGGCTATTAGCCAAGATGGTCAGGGTTGCAACCTCATGCTCTGGGTGTCCCTAAGCCTCTGACAGCCAGAAGCTGGGACTGGATGACAGGGGATGGATCACTTAATAACTGCCCTGTTCTATTAGCTCCCTCTGAAGAATCTGGCACTGGGAACTGTCGGAAGACAGGATACTGGGCTAGATGGACCATTAGTCTGACCCAGTCTGGGTGTTCTTATGTACATCATCATGTTTCACAGAATGAGAAGTCTGGCAGAGCAAGGATTGAACACATTTTTTCCCAAGTCCCAGGCTAGTGCCGTAATCATTGGACCATTTTTCCTCACTGTCTCTGATTAAAGCATTTCCCTAGGGTCTTTGGGATCAAGGAAATATTTAGAGCCACATAACTGTGCAAAGAAAAAATTGTCCTAATTATAGAGGGATTAGTTTTAATGACAGAGCTTAGAGCAGCAACATCTCTATAAAGTCAAGATCCTACAATGTGTCATGCATCAGCAGTGAATGCAAGCAGTCCAGCGCAAGGTCTAAAGCGCCAAGCCAGATTTATAAAGCGAGGGTAGTTCAGCTGTTATGGAAGTTCAGAGTCAAACATCCCAGCTCAAATCCCATTTTACAGCTTGGTCTCCTTTTGGTGCATATTCATGCGACTTGTTATCCAGCAGAATACAAGTCAGAATTCTCAACAAGAAAGCTATAGGCAGCAGCACAACCTCCAACTGGGACCAGCCAATGCCAATTGACACGGACACAGCATCCAACTGGAAATGTGGAATCTATAGCTTCAGCTGCAGCTTTGTCATGGTGGGAAAAGAGTTACAGATAGCGTGATTTTCCTGCTCAGCTGTGACCTTTTTTGGTGTTGGTGACTCACCCGGCAGCAGCGGCTGCTGTCTCGTGGGTCTGGGTTAGGGTGACCAGACAGCAAGTGTGAAAAATCGGGATGGGGGTGGAGGGTAATAGAAGCCTATATAAGAAAAAGACCCTAAAATCGGGACATCTGGTCACCCTAGTCTGGGCCCAGCTCCCCTCCCCACTCAGACCAAGATTAGGGTTGTGGTGCTGGGGCGGAAGGTGCTACTACAGATGGTCAATGCCCCCATATCTGTCAGGGCATTTTTTTAACAAAAATCATGGCGCAATCACTAAATCCGTGACTTTTACGGAATTCACCATGACTGCTCTGTGATTTTTTATTTTAAAAATGCTATAACGAATCTGTAGCCCTATCTATGGCTAAACTTCCAATCAGAAACTCATGGGCTAACAAATAATGTACCTAACACAGTTCACAGGCAGACTTTTCCAGCACAACTGTAGGAAACATTAACCAAAAGCCAGCCTAAAAAGGGGACCAGTCTTCAGTCCAAGCAAAAGCCTGCAAGATCAGAATTCTCACCACTCAGTGATAAGATGTGCAATAAGATAAACACCCAGATCCCTAGTTTAAGGGAGTGTTCCTATACTATTGAATTCAATAAGAGTTTTAGTATTAACTTCAGTGGGAGCAGGATCAGAGACATAGGGAGATGAACAGAACATGGGGTTAGCAAGATCAAAACAGGAGACATCCATCTCACTCGAAATCTCCAAAGCGTCCCAGTCTGACTAAGTGGAAGGCAATGTGCTGCTGGTGTAGTGGGAAGTCCAACCCAGTAACCAGGGCACGGCAGTGATCAAGCCCAAAGGTTATGAAAGTCCCATTTAAAATGTCTAGCTCAGCTATGGAGAGACAAGGGCGTTGTCTGGCAATAGTCCTAAAATGGTAAAAAATAACTGATTTTGATATGTTCCAACATGGCTAGCCCTTTAATCTCAGTTTACACCCACATTCTTGGCAGAGGAGGAAGATTCAGCGTGGTATAGCTCTCCATGGGCAGAGTAACAGAACGTACAGGACAGCACCTGCCTCAGGTGCTTTGAGCAGTGAAACGCTGAACAGGCAGGCCCTCCGAGTTAAGTGACGCACCAGTCTATAATTGCAATGGAAGTAATTGGTGGAACTTTAAACTCCAACCTCCAAGCCCACATACATGTACCCAGATCAGTGCTAAGATGCTCTATGGATATGGTCTCGGTGTTCTGCCAGCCCCTGGGTACATTTATTCCTCACCTCGCTTATTGTTCCTCTCCAATCCCACGGGCAACTTCTCACTCCTCTTTCATACGGTCTCACCATCAACCACCTCTCGCCTTTCATCATATCTGCCCATAGGCAACAAAATTTGATAAACATCCCACCCCAGCACGCAGCAAAAATGAAAAAAAAGAAACCACAACACCCCATTTCAATTCATCCATCTCAGAAACAAGTGCCCTTATGCATAGCACATGTCCCAGTGACATGGACCCCCCCATCAAACCACTAATGGAGCTAACAACCTCTCTGCAACCCAATCAATCCTAAATAGAATATTGTGTGTCTCAGATGTTCATGGAGCCATTCTATTATCTCCTGTAGCCAATGGCTGATGCAACTATCCCTTCATTTACACTGATCCCAGCAGCTACAATTCAGCTCATTACGCTTCTCTTTCAGCTATAATAAGTAATCACAAACGGTGGGGACACTCCAACGCTGTAGAATCAGCCAGCCCAAGTATAAACAACTCCTGCCTAGCAAACATTCCAAATCGGAGGGAGTTTGGTAATAAACCAGGACATCACCTTTAGGTCATGGCTGTGAATGTAAGGATAGTCATAAACAAGTCATTGTCATCTAATAGCTGTGGGGCTGCCTATGCAATCTGCTGGGCTCGGTTGAGTCTTTGCTGTGCAGGTGCCCATCTCTCCACCACCACAAGCCGCATGCTGATAGGCAATCTCAACAAAGTGCCCTATGATTAAATGGATATGGGGAACGAAGTACTCTTTAACCCCTAAAACTTGTCCCTCAACCAGAACTCAGGAACATAGATACTTAGGTCGTAATCTCTTTGGAGCAAGGGCTGTCCTTTTGTTCTGTGTTTGTACAGCACCTAGCACAGTGGGATGCTGATCTATGACCAGGGCTCCTAGGTGCTACCACGATACAAATAAATAATAATGGATCATAGGAAAACCAGCAGCCTCCCCAGTCTATTGTGCTTGCAGTCTTGTCTCTTTTTCTCACACTGAAGCACAAAGAACATATAAAATGCCAAAGCAAATCAAAGCCCCTTCTCAGCTGCACAATCTCATCTTCACCGACCCTTAGCCACTCCAGTAAGATCAGTTTTAACTACTCCCACCTGAACTAACCACACACAGAAGGAACTTCACCAAAGGTATATTTAGGACAGCTCCTCGGCAAAGGGACCACATCAAACTATTGGCACTAAGCAACTACAGCAGCAACATTTGATGCTCCCATTCCAGTTAACCGCCTGTTATATGACATGTTGAAAGGCAGCTTCTTCTCATCAAACCAAGGCTCAGAGACATCCATCCCTCTATCAACACACACCGCACAAAGACAGTGTCAGTCCAATCTGCCTTTTTTACTCAGCCTAATCCAGTTTTCATTACCCTCCCCTTGCAGACCATCAGGATTACCTATCCCTAATCAGTATCTCCCAGACGTAGCCACCTTTCCATAAAAAGAACAGGAGTACTTGTGGCACCTTAGAGACTAACAGATTTATTAGAGCATGCATCCGAAGAATTGGGCTGTAGTCCACGAAAGCTTATGCTCTAATAAATCTGTTAGTCTCTAAGGTGCCACAAGTACTCCTGTTCTTTTTGCGGATACAGACTAACACGGCTGCTACTCTGAAACCCACCTTTCCATAGATGAGCAGTGCTGGAGCTAGCTGCTACCCTCTATTCATGCTCTTCTAGATTAAACTCTACTTCTTTCCCCTTCAACTAAAAGGGTTGGTATATACTCATAAGTATTATAACTATATGTAATCATCATCTCATTTCTCTCTTTTCTTTGCATCAGATGGGACAACATTGAGTCCAGCAAGTTAGGAGCTGAAATTCTACCAGCCCCATATTATTCACACACACACACTCTTGGCTCACTCTCGGCACTGCTTAAACAATAAAACCCAGCAACAAGTCGACTTACATCTGAAGTCTTCCAGCCTCGGCACCAGAAATTCCATGGAAAGTTTTATCATGGGACACTGTTTTAATCATCAGCAGTCACCAGAGGATCAGCAGCATGGAAACCAGGCGTTGAACACAATCCCTCAATGTGTTCTGAAAATGGGGTTGGGTGGGGTAAGGGGGTTCCCAAACGTGGCTGGGCTTGTAATATGGATGGAATGTCACTCATGTGAAAGCCATCTACTTGTCAACTCCACAGTGCCAGCCAGTTCATCATGGGCAGAGATGGGAACCCTCTCACAGAAACTCTTTTATTTGTATTGGTTCACAGTCTGCACAAATCAACAAAAGTGTAACTGTGTGCAATTCCCCTCCCCCCCCACACATTAAAAAACTCACGCAAAATGCTAAAGAGCTTCATCCAAAAGGGACGGCTACTCATTGAAAACTCATTAGACTTGGGGGCTTCACAATGTAAAGCAGCTTTTCTGCTCCTGACCTCCAGATTCCACTCTGACCTTTGGCTTGCTGAAAAACGAGCTAAATATTTGAAATGAGGCCAAACAAACTGTTTCTTTAAACACTTCTACTTAGAAGCTGGAAAACCTTCCTAGTGGAATGAGGAGATTGGAACAATCTTTACAGCAGACTGAAATTTTATCATCTTGGGGGAAAAAGCCCCCGTTTTTTTAAAAAAAAGAGGATTTTTTTTTTTTTTGCAACCAAAGACAAAATGTAGCAAGGAAATGCTACAGCAGGAGCTCGGACTCTTCCAAAGCTCTGAGGCTCATGGCGTGATGGAGGCAAGAATCAGTGAGTGCAATAGCAACATTTTACCTCCTTGCACAATGGAATTTCTCCTATCTACTGAGAGCTTAAAATTAGTGCAGAGAGTTGACATTAAAAACCTTTGGGTCCTAGTCCCAGCTCTGCCACTGGCTGGCTATGAGATCCTGTGCAAATCAGTTTGCCCACCTGTAAAATGGCAACATTGACTTTCAATGGGACTTAAGCTCCTAAGTCACTTAAGCACTTCTGAAAATTTTACCCTAAGTCTGTTTCTGCTTCCATGGAAGTGAATCCAGTGGCAAACTTCCCATTGTTTTCCACATGTGCAGGCTTCCTGTGCTACTCCAGAGTGTGGTTGTAAGGTTTAGTTAACATTTGGAAACTTCCGTGTAAGCATTATTGCTGTGGTTCACAGCACCTTTTAACTCTCTTTCTGCAGACCTCACTAAGCCGTGCACATTCTTCAGTGCAATCGAACTGTCTGCACACAAATGTGGTACCACTTTATAGCAGCATAGTTAAAGTGGTAGAACTTCCCTAGCATGGATGCAGTTATGTCAGTACAAAGGTGCTTTATGCTGGTACAGCTATTCCCATATAAGGTATCCTTATACAACATAACTGCATCCAGGCTAGGGACTGTACCAATATAAAGTATTTCAATATAAAAAATAATAATAAAAAAAACCTACATGCTCCTAACTGAAATACCAGTACAAAACCCTGTATGTAGTGCCAGCACAAACTACAGCTGTGAGTGCTATGCTTATCACAATTAAGTCACTATCCAGGTCTACCCTACAAACTTTCACTGGCATAGCTATATTGGTCAGGGTGCAATTTGAGACCGACAGCTATGCTGGCAAGAACCCCTAGTGTGGATACAGTTATACACTGGCAATACTATGCTTCGACTGTTAGAGCTTATTTTGCTCAGGAGGACTGGAAATAAGGAGCCAGCATCATGTGACCAGCCAGCTCTCCACAAACCAACAGTGGGCCACCAACCCTAGAAAAGAGAAAGCCACTCAGTTATTTTTACACTGTCCAATAATCAGAGAACATGGGTGTCAGCCCACAGACTTATATAAAGAAGTGGAAATACTGTGCTGTATCAATAGGACATCGTCACCCTGTGGAATTCACTGATGTAGGTGGTCAGAGTCAAAGGCTGTGGCAGGTTTCAGAGGAGGCGGCTAATTGTATAAGCATTAACACCACTGCAGTTATCCAAGCTAAGATGAGAGCACCATGCCTCATCAGGCCATAAACTGCAGAGGAGAGGAAGAAATCCTTCCTGCTCTCAAAACGTACAGCATTACAAAGCTAGTTACATGCATTGTTCCTCCTTCCCCTGAAATTTTCTCTGCTAGAGGCAGGATACCTCACTTGATGGACCAATGGGCTGATCCAGTATGGGTCTTGTTGCAGCAGGGACAAGGTCTGTGCAGCTGCAGAGGAATTTCAAGGAGGTCCAGGTTAAGCAAAAAGGAGAAAAAAAAATCTCTGAGGTTGATGGTTTATTTTTTCAGGGTGCTTTTGCAACCAAAAACAAGAACCCCTCTAAGCCCATCCTACTGTCTGGCCACATTCCCTTCCTCTAGTGCAAATCCTTAAATCCCAGAACCATTAATGAAGACAAAACAACAATACGCGCAGGGCAGTTCTTCTTCCCTGCTGAAGCAGGCTGTGCTATGGATGGGAGGACACTGAAAGACCCACTCATAGCCTTAACAACACTTTTTTTCCTTTTACTGCCACTGAAATATCAAAGCTCAGTTTTGTTAAGCTGGAGGAATTTGGATAGATGTGCACAGGAAAGCTGGGGCCTCCAGACCCTGGGTTAAGCTTACATACCAGAAGGGTATGTCTACACTTCAAGCTGGGGTTGTGATTCCCAGCTCCGGGAAACTTACTTTCACTAGCTCTCAACAAGCTAGTGCACTAAAAATAGAAGGCAGACCATGGCCAGTGCGAGCAGTGGGAGGGGCTAGCCACCCAAGTACATCTCTTGGGTGGCTAGCCGCTCCTGCCGCTCATGCCCCTGCAGCTGTGTTCTGTTTTTATTACGCTAGCTCCATGAGAGCTAGCACGATTATGTCTCCTTGAGCTGGAAATCGCACGCCCAGCTCCGAGCGCAGACATCCCATTGTGCTCACTAAGCTCAGCTGGAGACCTGCGGTAAGGATTATGAGCGAGGGAGAGCAGAGACTTTCAGCCTTAACTGGGAATTTTCCAGCAACTGCAGACTCATAGGAGAACCCCGTGTTGGTATTTAAGCATGGTCTGTGCTAATGTGTTTGTCAATAAAGGATTATGTCAAATATGTAGCTGGGTCACTCTGTTTGCCAAAGGAAAAAAAATAGTAGCTATGCCTGCATGTGTCATGGGTTGCACCGCGCAGGTCTCTGCACAAAACATCAGCTGTATCTGTGCAAAACGTTACCCAGGACCATGAAGGCAACAGTACAAAACAACAGCTAAATGCTTGGATCTCTCAGTACCCATGCTGCAAAAGTTCCACTGCAGAACACTGAGGTAAGTAAATAACCTGTATTGAAAACATCAGGCCTGATCCTCCTTTACCCTAAGGCCCCTTTACATCATCCTGGCTGCATAAAGGGGCCTTGAAGTGAGCACAAATTACACTTTAAGGTTTCTTTTCACGGACAGAGTAAAGGGGCCTTAGTGTGAATGAGAATCATGGCCCATTACAGAAGTGCTTAAGAGCTCCTGGAATGAAAAATTTGCACGGGAAGAGCAGACAGTTAGCTAATCCTCACCCCTCCTGTTCGTTAAGTGAATGCAGTATTACATCCCTGTGTGACTCCTCTGTTACAAATGGGGTTAAATGACTTCCCTTAGGTCATATGAGTCAGTGGCAGAATCCCAGTTAAAATGCAGGAGTCTGCTCTAAGCACTAGATATGCTGCCTTCCTCTGAACTGCATGTCTTCGCATGTACCAGCACAGAATCCTTCTTTTTCTTGTATGAATCACTGTGAATGACATTCACACGCTCGTAAGGCACTACCTGCGCCCATAACTGGCTAACAAACTACTTGGGCCCTGGGGCTCCACACATATGTGTTTAACGCTATCTGTGCCACAGAGGAGAAGTGGTTCAGGGGGAGCTGTGGGCACTCAGCTTCTTTGGGGGGGGGTGGGGGGAGGAAAACAGGCCATTCCCTTTTACTAGTACAGAAATGGGGTACACTTATCCACGCCTGTTTACCATGAATCTCACTGGACTGCAACACAAGCGCCCTCTGGCACTCCCCTGTTTTCTGCCCTCAGAGCCATCTTTCCAAGGCCTCGTGTGGGGCTGACCCATCTTTCCAGCTAAAGTTCCCTCTGGCACCAGTGGGAACTCTGGCAGCTCAAGGGTCAACTGAAAGAGGTGACTTGATCATGATATTAAATGATCCTTCCTCCCGCTCCCACCCTAGAGGCCAAGGGCCCCAATCCCCCCAACTCGGTATGCAAGAATGTGAGTTCAGGATCCACACTCAGATCTGTGCTTTGGGACAACATTGTGTTACCACAAGAATCGCCGTCTATTGTTAAAAACACCGGTATAGAATTGCCCAGTACTGCAATAGCTGCTGAAGCTGACTCAATGCTAAAAGTTGTGTGTAACTTAGCTGACTACAGGACTCAAAAAACCCAGGTGTTTCTGGGGATGAGGCATTTCCCCAGGATGGCTCTTGGGACTCTTAGTCATGTTTGTATCTGAATTTAGAAGATATGGGGTAGAAGGGAAAATACACAGAAGACTAGGTTAGAGATTTTGTCCTAGATTCTGAAACAGACAAGAAAATGGTCAGAGAGGTCCTTTCTCTGGGTCCGCCACAGCTAAGTTGAGTGGAAATCAATTAAAATTAATTTTATTATAGGAGCCATTTAGATAGCATTGTGTGCAAGGGCAAAATTCAGAGGTGAGAGGAAGTAGGTCTGGAGACCTGATAGATAAAGGCCAGAGAAGAAACATGGTCAAATCAAATGTCTCTGTGTGTTCTGTAACAATAAAAGGTTGGACACTAAAGAGAAAGTGGGAAGATAAGGACAGAGAGCAACAGTCTGACCGATAGCCTAATGCCAAACCTCAGGTCAGGCTGCTCCTTCCCCAGACCGTGGCAGAAGAAGTTTGGCCTGCTGAAAATCTTGGATAGCGGAGGGGGAAAGGATGGAAGCCAATCTTTGCTCTAAACTGTGCCAGACCTCAACAGCTGTGCTCAAAGTGGTCACTAGCTCAATCACTACGGTAGAACCATGTGTTGGCATGGAGAATAGCAGCACAGAAAGACAAGATGCCAGCAAAAAGGCGCAGGGGTAGACACAAAAAGCCACTTACCCGTGGGCCTCTCTTGCCAGGAGGGCCTGGTAAGCCTGGTAGACCTGGGGGGCCCTAGAAAAGAGGTAAAGAAATATTATTTACAGTTATACAGAAGACCGTGCTCATGTCAACAGTTCTGGAAGAGCCATAATCTAACTGTTTGGAGCAGGAGGGAGGAAGAAAGACCAGTTATGGCACAAAGCCCAGAGTTTCCATGCAACTTAAGCTATTGTTGTAAAGGAATAAAATCTATGCACACCAGTCACAGAACTATGTATTTCAATAGAGCAGAGACAAAGCATTTTCATCTTGCTGCTGTAGTCTTTATTTCTCCAATCACAGCTGTGTTTCAGTTTCCTGGATTCTGCACTGTAACATAATAAGGTAACACAAATTGCATCTCAATGTTGAAAGAAGCAGGCACGTTGTGTGTTATATTATACAAAAGCTAAGGAAACATAGTCATCTCTGTAGTATAGGTTCCTAGAGGAATTGTGATATTAAAGAGATAATCACACCACAGCTCTGTACTCTCCTAGATATTACATTATATGGCAAAAGTAATAAAATTGGTGTCAATGGTGGAAGTTCCTGGACGTGGTGCTGCAATATCAAAGAGGTAAGTTTAGTCATGTCAAAGCAGTGGGGATTTTTGGATGCTGGGTTACAATAGAATAGAGTTATAGGCTCCCTGCTGCATGCTGGTCTGTAACAGTTTAGGGGAACATAATGAGGTTTAAGATGCTGAAGTAAAACTGTAAAATCCTTCTTTAAACTTATTCTCAATGGACTGGAGAATCCAAATTTCCAGAGAGAGCTGCAACTCCTAATCACTCGTGCAACCCTTTTTACAGCACTGACATTAATAATAGTTAGCTAAAGTGTCTCACTGGGGATTTATATTAAAGTAGCTCGTTACGAATGATGGGTTTTGTTTCTCGGGGGAGGGGGGAGAGAGAAAGAGCAGAAGGCTAAAGAATCTTTGGAACCTAGCCTGAACTTTCCAACTGCTCCGGAGTCCAAAGAGCTTTTACCAAAAGTAGAACTAGGAGTGGGAAGTGATCAGATCTGCTGCCGAGCAGGTGCACGCTGTACTCCACATTCGGTTCCTGCTCCCTACATCCTTCCTTCCCCAAACAATTTATTGCAGACTAACGTGGTGCTCTGTTCCCACAAGTTAAGAACATCATAAAACTGACTCTGCCACTTGTGAAACAACACAGGTGACTCAGAGTCTGTACATACGGCGGCACCAAAGAAAGAGTTAAACGTTCAAGATCCCTAACACAGATCTCAGGAATATAAATTCAAATGCACCAGAAAATCCTTGGAGACCCCTACTCTAAATTCCATCCTAGGCTATGGTTTCAAACAGTGAAAGCCTGCATATATGCTAACAAAGTCTCTCCTCAAAAGAACCCTGGTGAATATTACCAATCCTCACATACAGCAGGTAAGTGGTGAGTAAATTAGTTCAGAAGAGATAAGGATAAAACTGAGCCTTGGTCCAAACAAATGCAAAAATTTGCAGAGGTTAAAATATGTATAGGTAATCCCCTTCCTCTCCCCAGTCCCTCCTGGCTACTAATTTGAACTGGCACTGAATGCATTAGCATCTCTCTTTCTGCCGTGTAGCTGGCTCAGGTGGAACCAGACAGTGATGAAGATATCAAAAGAATGCATGGTCTAAAGGTGTAAGATCCTACAGCTTGATAGTGATAATGTCTCATCACAGTGGAAGTTCTAGTGCATCCTCACCTACTGCTCCTATCAAATGTCAATTGCTCGCTATTCCCTTGTTCTTGAGATTTCCAGCCTGATTCCTACTCTGAATTATTGGATGACTATTTGATCTGAGAGATGCCCATCACTAGCTAATATAGTATTGCTGTTCCTTATATAAGCAGCCCCCACTCATACAACCGATCCTTATGTTAAGCTATACACACACATCAGTTTAACCTGCCATTGTGTTAACTCCGAACACCACATATAATGTGACTATGCAGCTGCACAAACACATAATTGTAGGCTTTTTGTTTGAATCAGTCTACTGAATAACTGCTCCGGAATTCAAGCTTTCATTAAAAAATTCCCCAACCCTTGTAGCTGGGAAGATAATTATCAAAAGATGAATGAAATATAATTGATGCGGTGATATCTAACTGAGGCTACGTCTTCACTACCCACCTGAATCGGCGGGTAGAAATTGATCTCTCGGGGATCGAATTATCACGTCTCGTTGGGACGCGACAATCGATCCCCGAATCAACGCTAGTACTCCATCAGCACAGGTAGGAGTAAGCGCTGTCAATGGGGGAGCCACGGAGGTCGATTTGCCGCCGTCCTCACAGCGGGGTAAGCCGGCTCGGATATGTCGAATTCAGCTACGCTATTCGCGTAGCTGAATTTGCGTATCTTAAATCGATCCCTCCCACGCAGTGAAGATATAGCCTGAGTCTGCAGACATCCTGAAACTATTATTTCTGTGAACTGCTCCCTCCAGCTCAGAATGTTGACTCTGAAGTATAATGATGACAATTTAAAATGTCAGTATCCACTTCTGATCATTTCAGCAGAAACATCTCATCCATTGTTGCTTGGAATAACAGTGGCACATATGGGTGGAAATCATTTCCCCTATCCCAACAACCTCCAAAGCAACATCCAGTTGAAACAAAGAATTCAAACACCCCTCCCATCATTTAAAGTCATCTCCTCCACCGCTGCCCCAAAAGAGGGAGGGAGAAAGGAGATGCAGCCCCTCTCCAAAAATTCTAACTGCATCCTGAGTACCAAAAACCAAAATCATCTGCCCCAGACAGTCTTTGATACTAAAAGCCCTGATTCCCTCTAATAATTACTGCAACCCAGTTACACCTTTTCAATACCCCACACTCCAAATTTGGGGGGGGGGATTTAAAATTGAACATAAAAAGCCCACAAGATACTGTACTAATTTCAGTGTCAGGGAATGGTGGTTAGAGTAGGGTAAACAGTGCTCTATATTCTGGGATCTCTACTGCATAATTTAGGTCCAATATGCTACATAGGATACGGGGCCTTGTGTTACTTCTTTCCCTCCTCCACCTAACATGTACGTCCCGTCATTCCACTGATCCATGTCCTCTCTGTTCCAAGTTATACCAGTATCTATCTATTTCTATACAATCCAATTTGAATCCCTAAGGAGCCTGGAGTAGGTGACATTGATCATGTGAATGTTGGGGGAAACCTGCCTTTGATCACAGAGCTGGGGAAGTAATACACAAACTAAGCCAAAGTAAACAAAGAGCACAGACTAAGACAGAGCCACATCCATAAACAGAGAAACATAAAAACCAGGCTGGATGGTTGCACTGTTATCCAAGGCAGGACACAGTCCCACTTACAGCATATGGAGAATATCACAGCAGTCAGTAAGCAGCAGCCTAAGAACAATGCCATTCGCTCTGCAGAAACTATGCTGGGTTTCATTTACTGTTGCTAGCAGGATACCTGTTCTCATCCCTAAGCTGGTAGGGTTAAGTTATTCCTGCAGGGCTGGCTAGATCCCTCCATGGTAATCATCATGCCATCTCTGAGACAAGTCCATCTCAACTATTGGAAGAGGTTTCAAAAAGCAGGAGGTTTCCCTTTCGCTCAGTTCATTAGATGGAGGTAGGAGTGCTCTGCCTCATCCCTCCCATTTCATGTCAACATTGTGGGACTGAAAAGCTGACAGCCTGCCTTAGCAAATAACGGTTCCTAGAATTTTTTTGATTCCTGGGCATCTAGCTTTTTGCCTCCTCCTTCTGAAAACTGATGGTAGAGAACTCAAATCCCTTCCACCACCATGCCCCAAAAAATTAGGAGATCAAGGAGAGGCATCAGAAGCAGATGCTCTCTTCTCCTGCCAGGCAGATGAGCTCACCTAATAGGTCTAGATAGTTTTGAGAAACAACTGAAGGTGGCTTCAAGAAAATGTAACCCGTCTCTTAATTTCCTACAATAGCATGAACAATGACGACTGTTTTCACCAGGTGATGATAGGATGTATTCTGTGCTGCTTCTGGGAAACATTCGGGAGCAAAATTGAGATTCCAGGATTGAGAAGAGAGTTTTATTTCTAGCCTCCTGAATTTCAAGTTGCAGAGAATTTGACCAGGTTGATGGAAGTTGCAGATATACCAGACCTTGAGGACATCAGAAACCTCAACATTTCATCCCACCGCTTTTCCCAATTGATTGGTCCATCTGCCTCTCCTATCTCATTACCCACCCCACTCTGCCTCTTTTGTCTGCCGTCATACAACCATCTTCTAGGAGCCCTTCAAATCTCATAGCTGAGCAAGGCTGAGCTCGTCCTGGGATGGGAAACCTCCAAAGAATATCTAACTGCTGCAGGAATTGGGGTTGGCGATTCAGGAGCTGGCTCTCTTCCCTCTGAATCACCACTGAACCAATTCCTCAGCATGGTGGTACAGGCTGGGGGTGCTGTGCTGCTGCAGGGGCGGCCCCTTGAATGAGATCTCTATATAAGCCTGACCTTTTAGGGTCATCAAGTGTCCATAGATCTAGAGCAGGGGTGGCTAATCTGTGGCTCCGGAGCCATACGCGGCTCCTTGTATTGGCATTGACTCTGAGGCTGGAGCTACGGGTGCCAACTTTCCAATGTGCTGAGGGGGTGCTCACTACTCAGGGGCAGCTCTGTGTGTTTTGCCGCTCCAAGCACCGCAGGCAGGTGGCTTTTGGCAGCGCGCCTGTGGGTCACGCGGATTCGGCGGCATGCCTGCGGGAGGTCCGCCAGTGCCGCGCCATCGGCGTCCCCCCCCCGCTGAATTGCCGCCGAAACCACGGGACCAGCAGACCTCCCGCAGGCATGCCGCCGAAAGCCGCCAGCCTGCCGCCCTCACAGTGACTGGCAGGCCGCCCCCCCGCAGCTTGCCGCCCCTGGCACACGCTTGCTGCGCTGGTGCCTGCAGCCGCCCCTGTCACTACTCAACCCCTTGCTCTACCACAGGCCTTGCCCCCACTCCACCCCTTCCCACCCCATCCCCCAAGCCTGCCATGCCCTCGCTCCTTCCCCTCCCCCCCAGAGCCTCCTGCACACCATGAAACAGCTGATTGGGAGGTGTGAGGAGGGAGGCGGAGGTACTGATTGGCAGGGCTGCCGGTGGGCGAGAGACGCTGGGAGCGAGGGGAGGAGCGGATGGAGGGCTGCTGACATAGTACGTGGCTCTTTGGCAATGTACATTGGTAAATTCTGGCTCCTTCTCAGGCTCAGGTTGGCTGCCCCTGATCTAGAGGCATCGGTGTCCTGGTAAAACTCTGTCAACAAGGGCTATATTCTATCTCCCTAGATCTCTTCAGCTCTTGCAACTGGAGATAGTATTCTTCTTCACTTCCTGTCCTAACCTACTGTACAGTGTTGCTGGAGTGCTACAGTCTCCACAAGAGGTGGCTGCATCTCAATGGGGAGCAAAATGGTCTCTGTACAGTTTGTACAGCCCCTACAGGGACTTTGGGGATGAAAAGGAAGATAAAAATGTAATTTACCAATACTGCTCTTCTCCTCTGTTTCTCAGAGGAGCAATAGAAACCACCTCAAAAATGAACTACAGATATATACATTTCAAAGCTTTCCCACCCCTTATATTTGTGCTGCTTTCTGAGGAGTAGCTTTACCCTTTCAGACAGTAAGTCTGTGTTTTGTCTTTTTCCTCTTTTCCATCACAATTGTTCATGTATTTGAGGCTTCTTTCAAGCACATGCTGCTCTGAATTACAGTGGTGCGGATACAACAAGGAGTCTGGTGGCACCTTAAAGACTAACAGATTTATTTGGGCATAAGCTTTCGTGAGTAAAAACCTCACTTCTTCGGATGCAAACTAAATAAAGTAGTGGTGCGGATACAAACTAAATAAAGTAGTCTGTATCACTGGAGAGCACTAACTTTGAAGTGGGTAGGATGGGTGAAGGGGCAACATTGGAACTAATGACCCACCATACAATAGGATAGAAAAGGAGAACGTTTATATATTTTTGTTTGTCCAAAAGATGCATCTTCAGCATCTAGAAGAACATATCCCCCTGCTAAGCATTTTTCATGTAGGGATAGACAAACTAGATATACTAGAACCTACTTGAATCTTTGCCTAAAACAATTTTGAAGGTTTGAAAAAGATTGGTTAAAACTTTCCCTCCTACCCAGTTTGGCACCTCCTGGTTTCAACTAGGTTAGGGAGTAAAAGCCCAAAAATTCCACCCACAAAAATTTTCTAGTAATACATCTATATATTGAAAATACATATGCCTTCTGTGTTTGTACAGCATCCATGACTAGGAGTCCCAGGCACTACTGCAACCCAGATAATTGAAGCAAGGACCTCATAGAAACCTTTCAGAGAAGAGCCTCTTCTTGAGAGACTTCCAGTCCAATTTTGCTGCCTAAAGCAGTTTGGAGGAGCATTTTCCAAACTTGCTTATTACATGCTTCTGACCATGGCAGGATGCTGAAGGACTGTGAGGAAATGGAAGGGTCTTCTGTTCCATCATTGTCCCTTTCTTCTCTTTATATATTTCCCATTACCGCCTTTCCAGCACTTTGATCCCAATTGCTCTTAACTTGTTCTTTGACACAAACTTCATTTTAAGCAAGCGGGGCTGTTTCATACTCAGTTACTGCCCTGCAACCAGATTCCCTTTGGGTGCATTTCTGGTTAAATTCATAATGATTTATGGGCCAATTATGTGAATGATTCTAAAACCATCTTAGTCTTTATTCTGTATATTATACTGACTATGTGGCTTTTCTGTACATGACTCATAAATTAAGGGCATTGAAACATATTGTATGTTCTATAATATATCATATGTTGTCAACATGGGCAGCCGTCTATGTCACAAGTCGGACTGGAAAAAGACATTTAATATTCTATTGATTTTGAGGATTATCCATATTACCAAGATTTTTTTTTCTGATTCAGATGGCAAGTTTTTGCAACAATTCAGAGATATTCCGAAGATGGTAGTTGCAGAAAACTGGACTCATCACGCAGATTCAGAAACATATTTGATTTTGCAACAATATTGACTGCTAGCATGACATCATACCTTTGGATTGGTGAGCGGCAAAAGGGATCAAATCTAAAACCCATGAGCCTCTACTGCTTGAGCTTAAAAAAAAGAAAAATGCAGCTATGTTAGCCAAGGCTGTAACCGATTCAACCCCTCTATCTGTAGCCCAGCCATCACTGAAATGACAACAACTGAAGGGAATAGCGGTCTATAATGCAAAATAAAACCCACCCTTTCTAGAAGTCTCATTCTCCACCTTTGGAAGCTTCTCCATCATCAGTTAAGGGTGGAAAATAATTTCTCTCTTGCCATTGTTTCTGGATTTCAATGGGATCCTGCCAAGCCTAGCCCTGTGTATTCTCTCATGAATGGCGGACAAGAAAGCTGCCAGAGGGATCACCCCAAAAGATGCTGAAGTCCCAGTGGAGTCAGAGTGGAGAAGACTCTGAGTCTTTCTGGTAGCACTCAGTAACCCCATAAAATTGCTGTTTGGGCCCATATCTCTGACACCTAGGTTGCAAAGGAGACCACATTTTTACACCATAAAATATGCCTATTTGTTTATTAAGTATCATTTTTTGTGGTGTGCACAGAAGATGAAATTCATGTCTGTGCAGGGGACCTGCACGAAGTCTATGCATCACTTATGTCCTATTTAAGCCCTCAAAAAGCAAAGCTTAAGTGGGACTTCAGTGGTAGCAGAGTGCGCGGTGGCCCTCTGCACAAGGATGAATTTCATCAGAGTCCCTAGACTCAGTATTAAGAGCCTGACCCAAAGCCTACTGAAGTTAATGGAAAGACTCCCAGTGACTTCAAAGAGCTTTGGAGGAGTCCCAGAATGAACTTTCCATTTCCCCACCGGCCTGTTGAGGAAGCTCAAGGATCCCTAAGCTGCTTGAGAAAGTCATAGCAAAAGCAAAAGGCTTCAGAACCAAGTTTACTTTACATCCAGGATTCACCAAACTGGTGAAAAGCAACCTATGTACGATATCTTCACAAACGGTATCGTGCAAGCAGTGACTGTGCACTCTTATGTTGGGATTTTTCTGAGGAGGACATTTTAAAACTCAGTGAAAACACCCCAGCTCCTCCCCTCTCTCCCCCAGCCCCCCCCCTCGGTAAAGTTTGTGACTTGAATGTTAAACACACTTCAATTGTTCAATAGTGTTATTCAGTGGCACCACATCCTCTTAGTGGCTTCAGACAGTTGCAGGCAGCTCCACCATATATTTCAGCATGAGTAAAGTATTAAAATCCCCAAATGATGCATATAAATTCAGGACACCGTTCAGGTCTTTTGGGCTTTGCTCTTGAGGCTGGCAAGAACCTATGGAATTCCTGCTTTATTGCATATGGGGAAAGGCTCCCTTATATCTTGCCATACATTGTATACACAAAAGCCCAGCAAGTAATCAGCAGGAGAACTCAATTTATTCACACTGAGCCTGCTTCAAAGACCTGATGCATTAACAGAATGTCATTTTCTTTTGTGGTTTTGCATATCACCTGTAGCCACGGGCTGCACTCATCAATTCTTGAAAGCCAAACAAAGTCAGCCTGGGTCAGCACTGGACTTTATAGGTGCTGTGGGAAGTAGTGTTGATGAGTCAGAGGAAAGATTGCCAGCCACTGAGTCATTATTGAGCTAGTGACACAGCATGGTATTTGGGTGCTTTTTTGCTCCTTTTTTTCCTGCCCAGAAACCATTTAAGACACAAATTCTGTCTCTTTGTGGTCATTAATGATCCCATGGCACTTTTGAAAAACAAAACAAGCCTGTTAATCTTGGCGTTCTGGCCAAATTCCATTCTGTAAAAAACAGTCGTTACCCTAAATTCCTAAGGCGTTAATGCTGCAGTTCTAATTGCATATGGGATGTGTCTTCATATCCTGTTGCATTAGCCCTGCTCTGCTAAACAGCTGTTACGCTCTACCCCAGAGGTAACTGAAGCTTATTGATTAGCAAAGGGATTCTTTCAGCACACACTTTGTATAGAGCAGTTAACTTTGTAAATAGCTTTGGGGCCAATTGGGAGGGGAGGACCTATGTAAATCTAGGGTTATGTTGATATTATTTTGTGTTATATGCAAAGACTGCAGGGCCTGATTCACCACTGCCTTGCACCTGTGTCATCCTTTACACCTGGATAAAACGGGTGTAAATGGTACCAAAGCAGAATGAAATAGTTATTCCTCCTGCCTAGCAGCAAAAGAGCTAGAGAGAGGGCACGAAGGGCCCTGTGCTCATGAAAGGAGAGAGTAGAGACAATACAGCATCCTCACCCCTTTTTCAGCAACAGACCACCCTTGGGAGCACCACATCATTACAGTTCCTAGGTTTTAAAGCAGGAGGTGGGCAGCTGGGAACTATCAGTCTTCTGGAATGGAGCCAGACCTGGGGGGGGGGGGGGGGAGGAGGAGGAGGGGAGCTGCTGTACTCAGCATGCTCCCTTCCAACATGGTAAGTTTCCAGCAGAAGTTTGCATGGGAGTCAGTGTGGCTCTCTGCAACATTCATTCAGCCTCGGTGGCTTGGAGGGGGAGCATGTAAGTGCAGGGGAGGGAGCGAGCCTATGCCAGCACAGCTCTTAAGGGAGCTTATACAATGGCGGCTGAGCAGCACGCAGGGGCTCCCTTTCCAGGAGTGGACCAGGATGGGCCCCATTTCTCATCTCTTGAGGTCTGCACACCATGACTCTTCCATGCCTGCCCACAAATCCCACCCTAGAGATTGGCAATGGACTGTTTTCAGAACACCTTCCCAGGGGCTTCCCTTAGAGAAGGGGAGTTGTAATGAAGGAACCTTCTATCAGATAACAATTGCACTAGTTAACACCATCCCCTTCCTTCCACCCTTGTGCCAGATGCAATGCACAGAAATTGCTGGTTCTCAGCCTGTAATCTGCTTAATCAAGGCAAGATTGACTGGCTGAGCTATCACATACCAGACCAGGAAGTACTGCGTTGAGAGTCTGACCTCATCAAAAATGTCTGCCCAACAACATGGAGATGGTGCCAGAGTAATTATTCAACCATGAAGCATTTATCAGCACTCATTCTGAAATGCGCTTGCCTGGTTACATAAATGCTAAATTAATTTCTTAACATATCATCTTGATTCAGTGCTCTCTTCCCCCGGCTCAATGTCGGGGTGAAGCTTTCAACAAAGTGTCACACAGAGATCCCCAAGAGAGTCACAGACGATATCAAATAGTACACAGCAGCCAGGTCCAATGCAGCTATAACCTTTCCCTCTCAATACGCTCACTTTGTTTCCAGAAGTCAAAGAGGATGAAGCCAGGCAGCAGCTTAGTTTAGGGTTACCATATTTTGTCCCTCCTAATGGAGGACACTCCCGGGGGCCCCGCCCACGCCCCAACTCCGCCCCCTCCCAAAGTCTCCACCCCCTCCCCTGCTTCCCACGAACATTTAATTCGCGGGAAGCCTGAAGCAGGTAAGGGGGGGTGTGGGGGGGGGGAGGAGGCGCAGCCCAGCCCAGCTCAGCCCAGGCTGGCTCCCGCCTGGGTCGGCTCGGGCCCTGGGGGGTCGGCTCGGGCCCTGGGGTGCCGGCCCCGGCCGACCACCCCCGGCGGCCCGGCGCACCCCCCAGCCCCCAGCCCCCCGACCCCGGCCCCCAGCCCGGCTCCCCGCCCCCCGACCCGGCCCCCCGACCCGCGGGCCCGGCCCGGCACCATGCCTCCGGCCCCGCACAAAGAGGCCCCGGCCGAGCCTCCCGATTTTCCCGGACATGCCCGGCTTTTGGGGATTTCCCCCCGGATGGGGATTTGAGCCCCCAAAAGCCGGACATGTCCGGGAAAATCCGGACGTATGGTAACCCTACTTAGTTGTTCTCCTTTCCCCAGATCCAGGACCCTAACTGTTCTCTGAGCAGATGGAAACGTCTGCCATCAATTTCCTAAGCCCTCTGTGGCCTGCATCAGTCTGTTTGCTGTGATTCACAGGCTGAGTGGGATTTTCCACTCTACTTGAACAACAAGCTCTTCATGTTGGGTGGGGGAGGAGGGGAGAGTAGGAAGAACAAGACTAGTATGTTCACCCTCAGACTATTTTTGGAACAAGGAGTTGGAGAGGGGAGGCCAAGAGTTCACTGGAGCCCTGAGCGACCAGCTATAGATCCAGTAGTTACAGGTACGTCATATTTTTGGAGAAGGGATGCACAATCATTGATTGGATTCCTGCCACTGAAGAACTAATAAGCTTAAGGGGAATCTCCACAAGTACATAGGCTCTTCACTCATGGAGAAACAAAAGAAATTGTAGGAGACAGTTTTGTGTACACAGGGAAATTGTGGAGACTTCCTGACTTGCCGTCAACAATTGGAGGGTGTGTGCTATTTCATATATCTATCTAAAAATCAAAGAGGAGTCTACAATCTACTGGCAGCATACAACCGTGATGAAGTAGCAACCTTGAGATCTTAGTCACACAAAGGAACATTGGAACAAACTGAGATCTGTCTGTGATGCCACATCCAAAATATCAGGTAACAATCAAAACCTTGGATCCAAACCTGAAATTATAACTATAGATTGGCCCCAAACCTTAAAGTTAAGCATGTGGTGTTTGCAGGATCAGGGCATTGTTATTGGAGGTGTTAGGCAGTACATTTGCAGACAGAATGTATTGCTAATGGTGTCCCTTAAGTTGGTCTCCATTTTTTCCATTGTAAACCCTTCTTTCAGTGTTTTAAGAAGTCAGCTGTAAAAATTAGCTCTGGGCTGGAACTTGGCAATCAAGGAATCTCTCTGGGAGCATCTTGTATTGGTATATATCCATATAAAGTACACACACACACACACACACACACACACACTTGCAATATAACAAAAGTCTGAGGATCAAATATAAAGATTTTCTCAGAAGGTAGCCAGTTGGAAGATTTTGTTTGCATTCTTGTATTTAAAAAAAAAATCCAAAGAGTTAGCAGATAGTCCTTAAGGTGGCCTAATTGCTTCTGGCATTACAAAAGGTATGTATACGTTTTCATGGCCTACATATATATTCTTTTAAGAATGGTTAGTGTGTGTGAATGCAGTAGTTACATTTATAAGTAGGCTTGGAAGGATTAGATTTGTCAGTAAATGTCAATTTCACTGTATACACACACAGCCAAAAAAACATTTCCATTGATAAAGATCAAAATGTACAGATAGGCAAAGTAAAATGCTTGCGACCTTAGAGTTTGATTGAAGGATATTTACTTTATATATTTTGACATATGATATTGACAATTTGTGTTTTAATGGTTATAAAGCTTTAACTTTCTGAATCTCAACATCTACTGTCATTAAATAATCATCGGACTTCACCATAAATTTCCGACAACTGAAAATTTAAATAGGTAAAAATAGAAAAAATGCTCTCAATATTATCCATCAAAATTATTTAAAAAATTGAATTCTGCAAAGCCTATTTTGAAAGAAATTGTGTACATTTTAAATGTGTATTATTTAAAAAAGAAATGAAATTTTACAGTTACTCCATAAAAATATTGATTTTCTCTAAAGTGCTTTCTCCATTATTCCATTTGTCCTACCGGTCCCTTGTTTGAAAATATGCATTGTGTATACAATGGCCAAGATTTTCAAAAAAGGACTACCGGCAGTTATTTTGGGCCATTTTTTGTGATATTCAAACCAAGGTGCATTTTTAAACTACATTTGAAATATATTGCACCCCACATTTTAACTGGCTGGTTTTGTAATATTACAAATAGATTTCTTAAATTGACATACACTGAAAGGGATGCACAATGCATTGGTTAAGCCCAGAACAGAAGATCTCGAAAATGTATTTCTGTAGAGTGGCACAAAGGAAACACACTGGAGATTCTAAGTCAAGGCTGACACCCTTATCAACTTCTGCTGTTCACTTCACATCAGCCCTGTTTAGAGCAGAGATAAGTCCAAACCAGCCTGGAGAAGTTCAGATACAAACCTGGTAACTCAGGCATCTCTCTAGTTTAACAACAATATTTAGGACTTACGTAGACCTCATAGTACTTTACAAAGCTAGGTAAACATTATCCCCTTTTTATAAGTAGAGAAATGGAAGACCAGAGAGGAAGTGACTTGCCCAAGGCAGGTCTAGCAAGTTGATAGCAGATATGACCCTTGGTCTGGGAGTCCTATTCACTGGACTATATTGAATGAATATATTTAAAAACTTAAACTTACCGGGGGACCTTGGTTTCCTTTAGATCCAGGAAGTCCCAGTAAAAATGGAAATAGGGTGGGTCCAACGGGGTCAAAGACCTGAAACCCATCAACAGCAGCAGGGGTTGTGAGGTTGAAGGCTTGCACACTAGTTCTGAAGGTATGATGAACAGATTTAGGGGTTGATTTGGTGTACAGTAGAGGAACTAGGCTAGGAACGGATTTCTTGGTTGGTAGTGGCAATAGCATATTTGAAATGGGTCCACTGGTCAGGTTCTCCGGGTTTTGTTTCATGGTCATGGGGTGGACGTGTCTAGATGTGTTTTCAATCTTCTTCCTCATTGGCTTTACAGTGCTGGGGGTTTCAGAGGGCTTGGTGGATGTTTTTTGGTTGTTCATCTTTTTGGTCTCTTGCTCCAACTCTTTCCTGCTGATTGCAGTGGAGATTTGGCCAGCAGGCAGGATGTTTCTGACTGTGGGAAGGGAGTGTTTTTGTGAACTTGCATTGGAAGAGGGTTGGGATATCCTGAGGGCTGCTGTAGTAGTCCGAGGGTGTGAATGGACCGGCAGCTGCATATCAGTACTTGATGGAACGGTAGACTGCACAATTGTAACCTTGGCTGCTTTGGTTGTTGGCCCTGCAGAAAGCAGCTTATATGGGACCAAGGTGGTGGACGCTGTAACTGGAGTCTTGAGGGGTGTTGTGACCTTGATGAGCTCTGATGTTGGGATCACAGTAGTCAGGTTCTTCAAACCCTGTAGCAAGAGCTTAGGCTGCAGAGGGGCCATTGGGGAGGCACTGGGATCCCTGGGCAAGAGGGGGACAAGTGGGGGCAGATTCGGCCGGAAGGTGTCCGCTTGCCTGCATTGTTTTTTCAGGTATTTACAGTAATTATGAGCTGCCTTGGCGGAAGGATAAATATCAAACTGGCAAATGGCGCCTTCAAACTGTATCGAATGCTGGTTCATTTTCCCTAAGAGAAAAGACCCTTGTGGATCCAATGCCTCATCTTTTTTAAAATGCAAATCCGCATCTACTCTTTGCTTCCCACAAGAAGTAAATAAAGTTACCATCTGGCCTCGGATGTCAATGGCCATGTTATGCCAGTGGCCATCGTGAACATTGTAATCAAAATATACAGAGCGCTTGTGGCCTACGTACACGATGACCTTCCCAGGGATGAACTGGACCCCCAGCTGCAGTTTTTTCTTCTTGCTCTTGACAGAGAACAGAAAAGCATTGTTGATGCGGTGGGAGCACAAGCTCAGCACTAGGGCCAAGTCTGTGCCGAAGGCAGTGGGGATGACGGTACCAATGGGCGCCTCGATGCGTGCTCGCTGAGTGAAGATGACCCCCGATTTGAAAGGGATAACCCCCTGAGGAACTGAGCGTGATGAAGACCACGCACTCAATGGCTTTTTCCCTGCCAGGCCCAATCTTTGAAGAATGTCCACATCTGAAAGAGAGGGGCAAAGAGCATGAGTACCCAGGCAAACCAGGGCCTGATCCAACACCATTTGAGTCAATAGGAATCTTTCCAAGGGCACCATGGGCAGCTGATTGGACCCCAAATGTGGTGGATTATAGATTGTGCCTACCTTCTGCTCCACTCAGACCGGTTTAAGACAGATAATCAGGTCACAGATGCATCTATTTTGTCTTGATTTCCAGGCTAGGAGCCAGGGCTGGTGCAACCATTTAGGCGACCTAGGGCACTAGAATTTGGGGGGCACCATTTTCTTCGGTAGCGACCGCGGTGGCCAGATCTTCGGCCGCCCCCAGCATTTAGGCAGAGGAAGCTGAGGCAGGGGAGCGCGGGGAGGGCCGCCTGCAGCAAGTAAGGGTGTGGGGGGGCGGCACGCAGAGGGACTCCCCGCCCCAGCTCACCCCTGCCCTGCCTCCGCTGCGAGCACGCCATCGCTGCTTCACTTCTCTTGCCTCACAGGCTTGCGGCACCTTAGCTGATTGGCGCCGCAAGCCTGGGAGGCAGGAGAAGTGAAGCAGCCACAGCGTGCTCGCAGAGGAGGTGGGGCAGGGGTGAGCTGCTTCACTTCTCCCACCTCCCAGGCTTGCGGCGCCAATCAGCTTAGGCACCACAAGCCTGGGAGACAGGAGAAGTGAAGCAGTGATGGCGTGCTCAGGGTGGAGGCGGAGCAGGGGTGAGCTGGGGCAGGGGGCGTGCCTCAGGGCAGAGAGCTGCCATGAGGGGGGGTAGGAGCTACCGCGGGGGGGGGGGGGGGGGGGGGGCAAGGTGGAAGTTTCGCCTATGGCACAAAACATCCTTGCACCGGCCCTGACTATAGCAAGGACAAAGTTGTCTATTAAATTCGATAGGGTCTAATGTCTATATAGAACCCTATTGCTTCCTCTCTATTAAGTGCTATAGGACTTTTCCTTAAGAGATCAGAGTTGGATCAGATCTTTATCCCTATTCTACTCTTCATTCCACACACAGGATTGCTATCTTTGTTCCATGAGCTCACTGGGAAAAGTAGCTATTCAGAAAGGAGATAAAGAGGGTTATATTTTTCTCAGCATAAACAACTGATAAATTGCAATCCCTATTCCTAGATTGCCACCTAATCTTCCTATGGGAATGATCAAAGGTAGAATCTAGCCTGGAGAGGGCTGCACGCCCAGTTTACTCACTCCGAATGCCTACATCCAAAGGGAAGAGTTTAAACAATCAGGAGCATAACAATGCCAGCCACAGCTGCACATCAATTAACATCACAGGCCTTACAGATGAAAAAATGAGCAGAAGAAAAAAACCTCCCCCAAAATGGCCCTCAGAATTTGGCCTCTTTCACCTTTAACTGTGACATATTCAACGCAGTTCTCAGTATTTGTGGAGCTGGAACAGAAAGAGTTTGTGTATGTTCATTAGAAAGGCTGCAAACTTAAGCCCGTCTGAGGCCTAGCATGGGCTCTGGCCAGGAAAAGAGAACACTAGAAAGAGAACAGTTCTGTTCTTAGACTTTGGGAAACCATAACCATTTTTGTACATTAGAACAAGTAAATCAATATTTAGTTTGTCTGGGACCTGCTTTATTTCCCACCCCGCTTTCTATTTTTAAGGCATTTAAATTCTCTTTATAGCAGACAGAGAAGTTTAGGGGTCAATTGTGAAGGGGATGGAAATTCTCAATTACCTCTATGCTGATGGGATTGTTTATTGTATGAGCATGTATGGATTTATTAATATCAGTGTTTATCTGGCTAAACGAGCCCCTGGTTCCCAGGCATTCCCTCCCCCCATATTACCCAATAGGGATTTCCGTCCTCACAGCATGGATAGAATCCCCCCACCCGCTGCTGAATGGGGGAGGTACAGAGCTATCCTCAGTCACTTCTGTCTTCTGGATCATTTCCCAACTCCTTTCCAATGCTAAGGGCCAAATCCTGGCTCTAGTGAAGTCAAGTTGGAGCCTTGCCATGGACTTCAAAGGGACCAGGATCTGGCCCTAAGGAAATAAATTTGCTGCTTAAATCTAGGAGCTAAACGCTGGCTTCCAATTGCTAGATGTATTTTTAGGTTCTCTTCAAGAGATCTATTGTAGTGACAAGGCAGAAATATTTTGTACTCTAGGGAACTGCTCCGCGAAGACATAACTACGTTTCCCCTCTTCGAAGGATGCTGCTGCTGTTTGAAATACAAATCCAACTGCCTTATTAGCTACTGTATCAAATTGTGTTTAAAAAAAAAAAAAAAATAGAAGATTGGGCCAAAAGCCCAATGTCTGTATGAAGCCTGATTACAGCAGACCTTGTGCAGGGGATGTGTGGACTCTCCTGCTCCGTGCTCAGCCACCCGTATGCTCAACCCACCTCTGCTACTACATCCCACACTGATTCCACTGAACTGGTGGGCATGTACCCAAATGAGTTCCATTAAGGGATGTCGTCAACTAATGTACAACTAAAGGCAAACAAGTGCCACTTTTGGCTTCTTTAAACTGCTATGAATTTATTGAAGCTTTACCTTTTCCCCGTCAACTTTCTCCTCCTAGAATTACCATCAAGACATGTTTTTTTAAAAATGGATGGACTAAAGCTTTCTGTCCCTTACCCCGGGATAACTAAGGCTATGTCTACACTGGCACTTTTGTTGGTATAACTTATGTCACTCAGGGATGTGGGAAACAAAAACAAAACACCCCCTTGAGTGACATCAGTTACAGTGACAGAAATGCCAGTGTGGACAGTACTATGTTGGTGGGAGACGTTCTCCTGCCAACATAGCTACCGCCACTTATTGGGGGTGGTTTAATTATGTCAACAGGAGAGCTCTCTCCCATCGGCACAGAACGGCTATCCAAGAGACTTACAGCAATGCAGCTGCATTGGTACAGCTGTGCCACGGTAAGGTCTCTAGTGTAGACATGGCCTAATTGTAGTACCCATGTAGCAGTATTTTGGGGCTGAGGGCAAATTTCTCTCCAACATGGGAAGCTCTATGCAGAAGGGATTCCTGAACTATCATATCCTTGAAAGAGGTGTTCACCAAAGGCTGAAATGTCTAACTTATTTCCCTCCCACCCCCACAAAACCAGAAAGTAGGAGAGAAATAACTTAGTTTACTAGCCTCCGCTGGCTTAGCTCTAGTACCTACATCCAAAGTTTGGTTGAATGAAGTCAAAATTTCAAAGCTATTGGCCTGGAACCTCGGCTAGTGCGAATCCGTGCAGATCCACTGACATCAATGGAAGGACACAGATTACACCAGATGAGGACCTGGACCATTAGCTTTTGAATGTGTAGCTGCATTTTCAGTGTACGCAGTTCTCCCCTTCTAGTTCTAGATTGTCAAAAAACACACAGCATAGGATAGCTCCATGAATTAAATTAAAACAGAGTTAGATTATCCCAGCCTTACATTCTTGAGTGATAAACCAGCGCTAGGCATAAGCAGACTAAGAAATTACTTAGGGCCCCAACCAGCTCCAGGGGGCCCCTATTCACTTATTATACAAACTTGCCTGTTTTTGTATTGGGGCAGGGAGGGAAAAAATATTTCTGCTTATAGTCCCCAGTGGGCTAGCACCAGCTTTGGATAATACGGACTCAAACGTCTCATGTTCACTTGCACCATTTTCCTGAAATTTATTTGGATGCCCACATCAAACATTTTAAAGGAAAGAACTATCCCTTTATTTGTAAGGAAATCATCCTTTTCTCTTCCAAAAATGCAGGATGTTTTAGAGAAGGTAATTCATTCCATCAGTGGAAGGCTTTTTGTCTGTGTGTACACACAATGAAAATTTGTTTTATATGGACGGCAATAGCCAAAAACATTTAAACATCCCATAATTATCCTGGGAGTAAAAAGAGCCACAAACATAACTCAAAAAAAAACAAAAAACAAAAAAAAACCACGAGCGTTAAAAGTCTATTAAAAATAAATAAATAGCTCAAAACACAGTATTTGTTTGCCCTCTTTTATGTTAACATAAAACTTGCTCTGAAAACTGCTTGACTAAGTGATTCAACCAGATGTTCACTTCCTTTGCAGGAAAGTAGAATTTGGAAAATATTACATTTTTTAAAATTGCTGGTGGCAGGGACTGCTCCGTGGGCTGCGTTTCAGCTGAGCTTCAACCAACTTTCTATTTTTCCTTCATGTTTTGGAGCCTAAGAGGCCAGGAGCCTGCTAGTCCACTTATTATTGCCTGGTGATTATATAGGAAGTTGTTCAGATCCAGCCTGCACCCTGAGTAAATCATGTGGAGGAGGTGTTGCTATTTTAAGATAGAGGAGGTGGCTCTCTGACAAACAAGTGCTCAGTTTCCACCATCCAGCGGTGGAGAGAAAGAATTCTTTTTATCATCATCAACCGGGAAACTTCCTGGATCCCCATGTGAGTCACTAATTATCCTAAAGGAGTCTTACTCTTTAGAAAAGCGGTAAAGAAACTTAGAAATCTCTCAAGAATAGCAAGTGTGAAAATTTAGGTTGGGAAATGTGAACGTTTCTCTAAGGATATGATCCAGCTCCCATTGAAATCAAATAAACAAGCTCCTATTAAAATCAGTGGGGACGATCAAGTGATAAGCCATTTGATTCTTCCTCCTCACCACCCCCAAAGAAATGTTGTCAGTACGAGAGGCAGGAGTGTAAAAAGATCAACAGAAATTAGATTGCATTATGGTTTAGGTGGCAATGACTGGGGAATAGATAGTTGGGCATTTTTATACTGGGCACATGTATCTGTGTCTAACTTGCGTTATCTCCAGTTGAAAGCTATTAAAGTCACGGGGGAGGAATCTGATTCAATATCTTATCGCTGGGCTTTTGGTGGGTGGAAAGCACAATGAACCCGCATTAAGGGTAGCTGGGCCAATTGCATCCCCACACTGGCTTGCACAGGAGGCAGGAAAAGCACAGCATATAGCATGTTCCCATGCCCCATACTGGCTCACTGAAGGACAATACCACCTCGAAGGAAGCCGCCTGTTTTCCCAAGTGAAAAGCGAGTGCAGCTATGAGGGAGGAGAAATTGGCTAGAACAGGGGGTGGAAAAAGGGGGCATAACCCAGCATGAATGAGTAGATGAAAACCACATGATGCTCCCTTGCTTGGCATGAGCTGACTCATACTGTGCGAGATTAGGGTACATTTGGCATGCATCTTGGATAGGGAGAGCCCATGCCTGGATGTACTAGGATTCTCCTGTCATTGCTCTGGATAATGTTGGAGTTACATTGCATCAGCAGCATTGCATTGTGCCAAGTGATGTAACTCCAGGAAAACAGCAGCATGTGTCTTCCCAGACCTGAGCAGCAGGTGGTTTCATAGCCTTTTTTGAAACAGGCTACATTCTTCTTTGTGCCTCAGATTCTGCTTCTGTAAAATGGGGATTATAATTAGGACCCTACCAAACTCACGGCCATGAAAACTGCGTCACAGAGCATGAAATCTGGTCTTTTGTGTGTTTTAACCTTTACTATACACATCTTACAGGGGAGATGAGCGTTTCTCAAATTGGAGGTCCTGACCCAAAAGGGAGTTACAGGGGGGCTGCAAAATTATTTTAGAGGGGTCATGGTATTGCCACCCTTATTTCTGCGCTGCTGCCCTCAGAGCTGGGCAGCCGCAGAGTGACTGATGACGGAGGGGCCAGATCTGTGAGCAGCAGCAGTGCAGAAGGAAGGGTGGCAATACCAGACCATGCCATGCGCTGACCATTCCTTCTGCGCTGGTGCTGGCGGTGGCTCTGCCTTCAGAGCTGGGCTCCTGGCCAGCAGCTGCCGCTCTCCAGCTGCCCAGCTTTGAAGGCAGCGCTGTCACCAGCAGCAATGCAGAAGTAATAGTAGCAGTACTGCAACCCCCCCACCCCCAATAATCTTGTGACCCCCCCACACAACTGCTTTTTGGGTCAGAACCCCTACAATTTCAGATTAAAATAGCTGAAATCATGACATTTAGGATTTTAAAAAATCCTATGACCGTGAATATGGTAGGGCCCTAATTAGAATACTTACCAGCCTCCCAGGGATGCTTAACTCATTAGTAATGAACCTCATTAGATAAAAGGCTTTAAGATCCAGATTTTTTAAAGGAATTTAGGTGCCAAAAGATGAAGATACGCAGATGGACTCCTCATGGGATTGTCAGATCTATCTGCATCTTTAGATACCCCGATACCTTTAAAAATCTGGCCCTAACTGCTGGTCTCCAAGTCTGGATCGTCTACTCAGGTCAACACTTGAACCATCAGCAGCAAAACAGCAGAAGTTAGTACATTAAGTCTGTGCATTAGGCTCTTGATTAGATAAAGTTATTTAAATTGAAGCTAAGCCCCTTGGCTAAAATTGGCTTATACATTTTTCTTTGTCGGGCAAAAAAACCAAACACTCAAGTGTAATTTACCTTCAGAACTTCCCTGTGCGAATCCAAGGAAACAGGTAAAATATAAAACAATCCAGAGAAAGAGGGATCCCCTAAAAATCAGAGAAGGAAAAAATAATCAGGTTTTTGTTACAATTTAAAAATATTTATAATATAAAACATTACTTAAGTCTGTCTGTTAAAGGCCAAAAAAAATAAGCTTCATACTGAACAAGGGCTCAATCATGCATTTATTGAAGTCAATGGGGGGTGTTGTCATTAACGACAATAGCTGGAGGATCAGACCCTCACAGCACAGAACTGACTGCTTGCTTCTTATTGGGACTCCATAACCAGAATCCTACTTGAGGGCCCAATCAAAAGCCCACTGAAGTCCATGGGAACTTGTCCATTGACTGCAACAGGCTTTGGATCAGGCCTTGAATCGGGACTAGAGCTATATGCAGGGATGTCAAGGGTGTCAGATCATCAGTCCTACAGAAAGACCAAAGCTGTGTGTTAGCTGCAGCGCTGTCCAGTGTAGAATGCCAGGATGCAAAGTGACACAGAAGCAATTCAAAATAAGGAGAAAGATGGACTTGACCAAAGTGTATGTATAACGGGATGTGAGGATACACAGTAAGTGTCATGTAAGTGACCTTTGCATCTGAGTAAACAAAGTTTGAATCCTGCTGCTCTCACATTCATCTAGAACAAATTTTGGGACAAGCCCTATGTGGTTTAATTTATTTTTTTTCTAAAGAAAGGATACAAAGAGAAGGGATAGTCTGTTAACCCTTTGGTACCCAGCACAGTTAGAGCACTACCATTAATGCATTTCTCATTAGTTCAATGTGTAGAGAAATCCTGCTTGCCAGTGGTAGGAGTTAAGAAAAATGCCCATAGGAGTTGCAGCATTCCAAGTTGCGTGAGGCACCCCTCTGGAAGGTTGTGTTTCACACCTGTGAAGCTACATTTGGCAAAGCTTTCTGTTAGCTACACTATAAGCTTCTGGGTGCCAGTGAAAGCAGTAGCAGGGAGGAAAAGCTATACCAGAAAGGTAACAGAAACCACCCCTCAGCCCACAAATTGTTTGATCTGTATCAAAATAATGCAAAAGCATAAGAAACTCCTTAGTTAAATTTACTCAGAACTATCTGTGGAAAGTTACGAGATTAAATTCTCTCATCCTCTAGAGGAGATTTAATAGCCAGGTTGAAGTATCAAGGCCATTAGGCAGCTGGAGGAAGAGAAAAATGTAAACTATATAAAATCCTCCACCAGAGAAAGAAAAAACATGGATCATTCATAAGTTGCTAGTACTACTTCATTTCAGTCAGACCAATATTATATCTGGGGTGGGAGTGGGATAAAGACATGAAATAGACCCTATTCATAGCTGGTGAATGAAAATAATTGTATATTTATTTCAATAAATTAGTGTACTGTTTCCCAGCCATTCTGGTTTCAGCTCTTGCACACGATAAGCTTTGTAGAGGTATTTTATTAGGTTGGGTCTTTCCACCAGCTGTTGTAGAACACTGCAGCTCCATTGACTTCAGTGAAGTCATACTGAACTATACCAGCCGAGGAGCTGCCCTATTAACTTTAGTAGAGAAATCCATGCATGAACCCCACTGCTTACTAGGTTTTAAAACCTGACTAAAAAAAAAGCGCTGGAACAATCCCACACTATCAGGGAAATTAATTTGATGGACCAAATAGTTATTTTGCAGTCTCCTTGCTCCCGATTCCAGGCTTCACCTTTCAGGTGCACGAGGGACCCCAGGGCTGCTCTAACTTATTCCCACATTATAAAGGTCCCCAGGGACCACTCAACAACTCAGAATAGCGAAATAATGCATCCCAGCCACCCTTCTTGCTGCACCATTACACTGGCCACATACAACCCAGGGAACCCTCCCTGCCCCAGTGGAATTCCTGGCTGCTTCCTGGTCCCTTTATGCCACAGGCGCGATGTAGAAAGACCAGAACCCAGCTCGGACTCCCGAACCTTGTTTCTGTGACCCATCAAACTGACAAAAACAACCGTCTATTAGAACTCAGATGTGGGTTAGATCTTCTGTGTTGAGCGTGGGCTGCAGAATCATAGCTATTGCTATATGCAATAGCAGAGCTTAAAAAGGGCCTTAGTCGGGGGGGGGGGGGGGGGGGTCCTCAATAGGAAAAAAAAGCACATTGTTCTTAACTTGTGTTAGCCAACTCATGGTAATTAAAATGACGTAAAATCCTAGTGAAGACAAGGCAGTTTGTAGCTTTCACACACTAGCAGGTTGAGTTAAAGAGAGCCCAGGGTTTACTACAACCTGCTAACTAGTGTTAAGACTGCAAAATGCCTTGGTCTTCACTCAGATTTTACTTTTTCTTGGATTCCATGTGCTAGTTCACATGAATGAAGAGCAGAGTCACCCCCCCCCCCCCCAAATGTACCAAGTTAAAGGCCATTATTTTTAATAAAAAAGGTAGCGAGGAAGGGAAAATCCCCATAATTTGCTTCTAGATTTCCTGTTGACCAACAAGCAAGGGGAACGAGCTTCAGGGAAAATCTAGCACACGATTCTGTTGCACAGACACTGACTGGGCAGTAAAAGAGATGGATTCACAGCACAGGCTCCAGCTGGCACTGAACACACTGCTGCTCTCCTCAGACAGCCAATACAGTACAAGATTGGAATGAGGACAAGTGCCAGAACACTAAAGAAAAACGCTTTGGCAAAATATACCAGCTTAATGGAAAAAGTGAATGCGGCTTCCAAATGGCAGACCTGTGTGTGATGGGGCTGTTAATTATTGCAGGTTTTTTATAATGTGAGCTCTTTTTCCATTACAACTCTATACGGTGACAGGGTTGCATAAGCGATTTGAGTAGCAGTAAGCAAGGGAGAGTTTTCTCCTTATATAGATCTAGCAGATCTATCTATTCCTTTATCTCTGCTCTATTCCATCGCTAGTGATTTTCAGAGTCACCCACAATAGTACCCCTCTATGGGTGTGTCCGTGCATGCATCACAGCAAGAACAAATATCCCCAGCAAGCTCAAATAGTTCCTGCAAACCCTCAGAGACACCAAGTGAAACCCACCATAAGTCCAATCCACCACATGAGCCCTGCATTGAAGACCGAGAAGGTGCCCTTCCAGTCTCTCCAAAGGGGTGACTTCCATTCAACGCTAGCCCCAATGAATTCAGTGGAGCTACTGATTTGCAGAACGGACTGTAGGATCAAACCCACGGACTTCAGCCTTCACAGTCAGGCATCATCACTCTTCTAGTGAAGTTTAAAGATCAGACTTCTGAAAGCAACAAGTTGATGGACCCCCAGGACCAAGAGAGTCATCGGTCCCCTCTCTCTCTCTCTGGTCTGTATAGAATCTCCCTTGCTGATAATACCCATATGTGTCATGTACAATGCACTTACCTCAAGGGCAAAAATAAAAACATCCTGAGAATGTTTGATGGCTATCACTTCTTACAAAATCTAGTGAATGCAAGGTAACATATAGCAATGCACTGATTCAGTGACAAAGCCACTGCTAAAAAGTATCATCTTATCTTGGACTAATCACTCAGGAGTGCCTTCCTCTGCATGAAGGACAAAAATGGAATCCGGCTGCAGAGAACTGCTCTTCGAAAAGACTAAATGAATGTTTCCTGCTATGAGGTCTGACAGTGTTTCTGAGAGGTGAACACGTACAGGTCCTGCCCAAGAGCCTAAATTCTAAACACAGCATCATGGCTGAGATTTTCAGAGACGCCTAACTCATTTGGATACTCCGTTCCCAATAGAAACTGAAAAATCTCAGCCTATGAGTACAGACTTTAAACTGCCTCACGAAACAAAATACAAAACGAACAAAAATCAGTTTCCCCACTATACTCAGTGACGGTCTTTTTATTTCGTGTCTGTACAGCACCTAGAACAGCAGGGCCCCTGTCCACGCCTGGGGTTCAAAGGTGCTAGATCAACACTTCTGCTGCTAATACTTACCTACTCAGACCCAAGCTCCAGCTGCCTGGTCAGATTTGCTCATCCCCAACTGAAGCAATAGTTCAATGTCCAGAGGTGTGAGTAATGCAATAACGCCTAGAACACTGAACTCTGGTCCTTGACAAATCAAAACACTCTCCTTCTCACCTGTATCATACAACTTTCAGAAAGAAACTGCGTTCTCTTCTTGGGATCCTAAAGGATACACATGTTGCTTTAAGAATGACGCCTCACATTGGTCTTTGACAGAATCCTGTCCTGCAGCACTGACCTCTTATTTATTTACACAATGCCTATCATTAGAGCATCCAGGTGCTCTAGCAAAATTCCGCTTGCCCAAGGCAAGTAACTTTTTTGAGAAGGGAGTCAAATAACATCAATTTTTGACCCCGGTCATCAACAAATGTCATCATAAGGGGCAGGAAGGCAGATTTGGTGCCCAGATTGTTTTCATGATCACTTCAAAAGACTAGAAACCGGGGAGTTGACCTAGAAGCAGTCAATCAGCTGCGAGTGAGTGAAAAAGGAAAGCTGTCTCCAGTAACAGCCCTTAGTAGCTTTTAAGCAAAGAACAGATAAGAATGTGCGCTTCTGGAATGCTAAGTACTTATCACACCAGATTTTAAGATGAGAACTGAAAACTCATTGCAAGTGTAGCCTGAAAGGGGGAAAAAAACCACATGCCCTAAGACATCAGCTAAGATGTACGGGAATTTTGGCAGCACATTGCAGAGAATACCAAGCTAAATGATTTGGAACACTGTCTTTACAACATTTCTGGGTAAGAATAGTGTGAGATTGAAATATAGCCAGACTCAACTTCATCCCGAAGATGATTATGAGACATTGTTTTCCCATGATTGTGTGTCAGGGGTGTGACAGTTTAGAATGTATGTACACACACACACACACACACACACACACACACACAGCATTGTCATCAAGTTTCCCAGGATATCTCTATCTCCACTTCTGCCAACTCTAATCTTAATTCAGGATGAAAATGCCATTAGCACTGTGTCTCTGGAGCACTCACACACAGCTTTGGGAACATCTGTCGAACTACGATGGACCAAAAAACCTGCTGCTTCCTTGAGGAGGTGGTTCCAAGCAACATCAGAGTGACACAACAGAGCAGGATGAAAGAGAGGAGTCATTCACATGGGGTGGGACCTCAGACACTGGCAACAGCAATTCAGTAGCACACAGCCTTACAAAGATGCTTTGCTTTCATAAAAGCCTAGCATAAGCCATGCAGAAAGATGGTATGGCATGGGGTCCTTAGACAACTCTAATTTAAAACCCAATTTAAATACCTTACACTTATACAGTAGCTTTCACTGGGGTGGAAAGTGGCAGATAGACAGTAGACAGACAACGGAGAGGAAATTTCAACCAAGACTCCCCCCCTCTTACAGTATAGGATCTCTAGTCCATGTGTGGATACAAAATTAGTATCCACATCCAATTCATGATATCCACAGATTAGCAGAGCTCTACCTGTAGAGCACACACAGAACCTCATTTCCTAAGGTCATATCCAAAAGACTACAGCTGAAAAACTAAATGGACTCTGATGGGATTTGAACCACTTTTTCCAATATACTATATTTCAAACCTAATGCTTTAAACCACTGAGCCATCCTTCCTGACAAGTAGCTGGGATTTGCACAGCCTTAAAAATAGGACAAACACCTGCTTCTCTGACATTTTTGAGCCATGGCTGCATTCTATGAATCAAAGTGGAATAAACTGTTGATTTTCTTTAGTAAACAGCAGTTCATAGATTCCAAGACCTGAAAGGGACCATTGAGAACATCTAGTCTGACCTTCTGTATAACACAGGCCATAGAACTTTCCCAAAATAATTCCTAGAGCAGATCTTTTAAAACGGTGGTTCTCAACCAGGGGTACGCAGAGATCTTCCGGGGGTACATCAACTGATCTAGATATTTGCCTAGTTTTACAACAGGCTACATAAGAAGCACTAGCAAAGTTATTACAAACTAAAATTTTGTACAGATAATGACTTGTTTATACTGCTCTATATACTATGCATTGTAATGCAAGTACAATATTTATATTACAATTTGTTTATTTTATAATTATATGGTAAAAATGAGAAAATAAGCAATTTTTCAGTATTAGCATGCTATGACACTTTTATGTCTGATTTTGTAAGCAAGTAGTTTTTAAGTGAGGTGAAACTTGGGGAGACGCAAGACAAATCAGACTCCTGAAACAGGTACAGAATCTGGAAAGGTTGAGAGCCACTGTTTTAGAAAAACATCCCATCTTGATTTATGTATTGCCAGTGAGGGAGAATCCACAACAACCCTTGGTAAATTGCTCTAATTGTTAATAACCCTCATGGTCAAAAAATTTACACCTTAGTTTTGGTCTGAATTTGTCTAGCTTCAACTTCCAGCCATTGGATCATGCTATACCTTTCGCTGCTATACTGAAGATCCTATTATTAAACATTTGTTCCCCGTGTCAATGATAGGTACTGTGGCAGAGCTCTGACCTTGTCCCTGTGGGTCCCGCACTTCTAGGTGGTTTATGCTAGCCTCAGTGGCTCACTGCGACCCTCCACGTAGCCCTTCTCTCTCTAGGGCCAGGGTTACAGTCTACTGAGCCCTTTTCATCATAAGCCAGCAAAAAGGTTGGTGATAGAACTCCCACAGTCTCTGTTGTCTCTACAGCTTATTTCAGAACAGTTTAATCTCCTGTCCTGACAGGGACCTGTCTTCCCTTCCCGCCCTCTACTCCGAGTTCCGGCCCAGGGACCCTAATGGTGGTAGCTGTTGGCAGCCAACCTTTCACTGCCAGAGTTACTACATTTCTCTGGGCCACTTCCCCACAGCTCTCCTGCTTCTCCCTTCTTCACCCTTACCAATGGTTTGAGGGTGTCTTCATTAACCAGCCCTTCAGCCGCACTTCCTCTCCCCTGGGTCTTCCCAGCCTGACTGGAGTGAGCCCTTTTATAGTATCAAAAGGGCCTTAACTAGAGTCAGGTGTTCACATTACCTTAATGGACTCAACCTGACTCTTTGCAGGTTAACTGGAGTCAGGTGTTCTCATTAGTCTGGAGCAGCCCCTGCTCTGGTCACTCAGGGAACAGAAAACTGCTAATCCAGTGGCCAGTATATCTGTCTTCTACTACTTTGTTGTACCCAACTGACCTGGGTCTACCACGGTACTTATAGACTGTGGTTGAGTCACCCATTCACCTTCCCTTTGTTAAGCTAAATACATTAAGCTCCTTGAGTCTCTCACTATAAGGCACATTTTCTAGTCCTTCAGTCATTCATGAGACTCTTCTCTGAATTCTCTCCAATTTTTCAACATGTTTCTTGAATTGTGGGCACCAGAACTGGACACAGAATTCCAGCACCAGTCACCCCAGTGCCAAATACGGATATAAATAACCTCTCTGCTTCTACTTGAGATTCCCCTGTTTATGCATCCCAGGTTCACATTAGCTCTTTTGGCCACTAGGAGCTCATGTTCAGCTGATTATCCACCATAGCCCCCAAATCTTTTTCACAGTCACTGCTTCCCAGGATAGAGTCCCCCATGCTGTAAGTATGGCCACTGTTCTTTGTTCCTGGATGCATACGTTTACATTTAGCTGTATTAAAACCACATATGATTTGTCTGCATCTCATTTACCAAGTGATCCAGATTGCTCTAAATCAGCACACTGGGCTCTTCATTATTTACTTCTCCAATTTGTGTGTCATCTACAAGTTCTATCAGGTAACGATTATCAGGTGCAGGTCATTGATAAGAATCTTACATAGCATAGCTCCAGTGGGGTCCCACTGGAAACATACCCACTTGATAACGATTCCCCATTTACAATTACATTTGGAGACATCGGTTAGTTGTTAATTTTATATCAAATGGATTAAAATGGCACACAATTCTCGTTTTTTAGTCAAAGTATCATGCAGTACCAAGTCAACCGCCTTACAGAAGTCTAAATACATTATGTCAGCACGAATACTTTTCTCAAACTTTTAATCTCATTAAAAGTATCAAATTAGTTTGACAGGATCTATTTCCATGTTGATTTGCATTAATTACACTGCCCTTTTAAAATTCTTTATTAAGCAAGCCCCATATCAGCCACTCCATTATCTTGCCCAGCATCAATGTCAAGCCTATAACTACCCAGGTCATCCCACTCCCTGTGTGCCATTACTGAAAACCAACATTAATGGTCTAGCGAGCTCCTCAGCCAACTTTTTTAAAACTCTTGGATGCAAATTATCGGGACCTGCTGAGTTAGGAGGATTGTCTCTTTTTGCTGCTACAATTTATTTTGAAGCAGGAAATAGGGCAGATATAGATACAATTCAATTCTTTCTGTGAAGCAGGCCTAAAGGTTAACCTGTGGATGATGGTGGAGAGAGTTATCTTATAAGATGTGCAGATGACACCAAGCTGGTGGGCTTGCAAGCACTTTGGAGAACTGGATTAGAAATCCCAATGACCTTGACAAATTAGAGAATTGGTCTGAACTCAATAAAATTAAATTAAATAAAGACAAGTGCAAAGTACTACGCTTAAGGAAAAACTGAAATGCACAAATACAAAATGGGAAATAACTGGCTAAAGAGTAGTACTTCAAAAACAGATCTGTGGGTTATAGTGGATCATGAACTGAAGATGCTATTGAGAAAAAGGCAAATGTCATTCTGGTGTGTATGAACGAGAGTGTTGCTTGTAAGCCACAAGAGGTAATTGTTCCACTCTATCTGACATTGGTGAGGCCTCTGCTGGAGCACTGCACCTGGTTTTGGGCACCACACTTTAAGAAAGATGTGGACAAATTGGAGAGTCCAGTCAAGAGCCACAAAAATCATAAAAGGTTTAGAAAACATGATGTATAAAGAAAGGTTGAAATAACTGGGTCTGTACAGTGCAGAAAAGATTAAGAGGGAGACATAAGAGTTTTCAAATATGTAAAAGGCTGTTACAAAGAGGGTGGTGATCAATTGTTCTTCATGTCCGCTGAGGGCAGGACAAGAAGTAATCAGCTAAGATTGAAGCAATGGAGATTTAGGTTAAATATCAGGGGAAACTTTTTAACTTAAGGATAGTTAAACACTGGAACAGGTTACCCAGGGAGGTTGAGGAATCCCTGTCATTGCTGCTTTTTAAGAACAGGTTAGACAAACATGTCAGTATATAGTATATTAATCCACTAATACTTAATCCAGTTCTCTTTCTTTGAGTTCCTATTGCTGAAGATCTGGCTCCTCACTCACTAAATGGAGGACAGGACATTAGTTTGTTATGACTCAAATGCTGTTTAGAGGACTATCAACAGCATTTTACCCTTGGGCTCCTCTTTGATCAGTATCATCTGCCTGGTATATCCCATCTCCTAGAACTGGAAGGGACCTTGAAAGGTCATCGAGTCCAGCCCCCTGCCTTCACTAGCAGGACCAAGTACTGATTTTGCCCCAGATCCCCAAGTGGCCCCCTCAAGGATTGAACTCACAACCCTGGGTTTAGCAGGCCAATGCTCAAACCACTGAGCTAAAAGTTGTTGACTTTGCTTTTGTGTGAAGTGACAATACTCAATAAGCTCATTGCTTGTGTGTTCAGTTATGTAACTGGAGCCCTTTAAAAAAAAAAAAAAAAAAGCTAAGCATGTACTGTCACCAAACATCTATTTTGTTCTTCCTACAAACCTCTTTGCATTCTTTGATTTTGTGAATGGGTTTGGCAAAGGCTCATAGAATTCCCATTTGTTTTCATGGTCATCTAAATAAAAGTCTGTCACTTCTTTGTGTGACCCCAATACATTTAGCCTGTTGGGGTGGGGGTGTATAGTGTCTTTGTTTGCCTTTGGACTGGGCATCTCCCTTTAGATACTGTACTGCGACAGCCCTTGTCATCATAGTGTTTGAGCATCTCTCAACCATTATGGATAACCTCAGTATGAGTAGGGAAGTCTCCCTTCCAACCACTTTTTACATGTAGGGAACAAAGGCAGAGGGTAGATTAAGGGATTTGCCCCAGGTGACAGCAAGTGATTGGCAGAGCTGGAAACTGAACCCAGATCTTTGTAACCCTAGTCCTATACCCTATCCGTTAGGCAATGGTTCCTACCCCTAGGATACCACAGTACTGGATATGGTATAAGAATCTACAGAGCTAGATCTTATGCTTTCCTGATTGTCCCCAACTGTCCAGTGCATATGTACAACACAGGGTCAGCTGGTTGTCTCTGTGTTGTTTGGTTTGTCCTGTGGTGCCATGATCTATCATGAAATTGCCTACAGAGAGCGACAGGGGCAGTAATTTCCTGTTACATACAAGCTGGCACCCAAAATGATCTTTCTAGGTTTCCTTACAAAAAAGGATGCATTACAGTCTGCCTTGGTGGTAGCCAGCATTGCAGATGAATGCTGTGCATCAGTCTTGAGGTAGGTAGGCACATGAAGGGCCAACATACATGAACATGTACAAGAAAGCATGTTTCCAGGATGCCAATGAAGAAGTGCTGGGACACAGAACAGGCACACTGAAGAGGCCTCCAGAAACATTAGGCTAGCCTCCTACATTGTCATTAGTTGGCACCTGTGCCGCATGGATCCAATCAAACAGATGTAGCTGTGCTGAAGAAGACCATGAAGTTTCTGTCGCCCTGATGTGTTCAATCAATCAGCAGCAGAGTGTAGAAACCTGCTCTCCAGCCTGCAAGGGCCTGCGTACATTGAAAAGACACCACAACAAACCATTGATGAGAGGTCGCTAAGCTCTCAAAACCTGTCAAATTTCCTTGTGTCCACATGGTTGTATAGGCTGGGATGAGGCTGTTAGCTCTCCCAGTGCATTCAACACTTATTTCACTGTACCACAGGCAGTAACTGCTGGCTCACTCAATCCAGTCTAAATCCATCCTGCATGGTACGCTTCACCTTTGGAAATTACTCCGTGCTGCCAGCAATGGTTCTGGCCACACTGGGATGGGGGCATCAGGAGTATGATAATGCACTGGTACAATCACACCATGTGTGAATGCACCAGAATGGTTCCATTATAAACAGCATTGCTGTGTGAATGCACTAGACCAATGGCTCATCTACCATCTTCTTTAAAAAAATTGTTGTGAAGTGGATGGAGGGAACATCAAACTCACATACCGCCCGTGGTTCAGGTACCACTGTTTGGGAATCCCTGCACTAAACCATTTCAGGGATGAACAACTATTGAATGCAAAACGTCCTGTCCTGGGGTGGAAATAGGCATGCTCAAGGGGAATGGGGTGCTTACTAAGAGTAGAGGCCTTAAGATGTACATCCAGCTGCTGAAATGGCATATTTTACAGTCACAGCCTTCTGGGAGCAAATATCAACATAAACAGAACAGAACAAAACAAAAAGGTCAGGGGATAACACAGAGGGTGGCAAGCAACCTCTGCTAAGGAGGGAAAGAATGAGCAACATGCTTATCAGCAACACCCTTGCAAGGTGTTTAACTAAAGGAGACCATTATTCTGGGAGAATCAGACATCTGAAGAACTGGTGTAAGAAGTATACTCAACAAACTACCATGCTGTACTCTCCTCCCTCAGTTGCAGCTTCTTGCTGTACTAACTGCTTCCTCAGCGGGATTTGTAGCCTGTCTCTCCTCATTACAGGTACAGTAACGGTGTGCTAACCTATCATGCCTAAACGCTGGTGCTAGTAAGGTGACCATGCCCTGCCAAACATCTGTCATATCTCTGGGCCTTCTCCCTTTGCTCTAGTTCCTCCAGTCAGTCTTCCCTGCCCCTCTCTCCCCTCCTATGTTTCCACCTTTGACAGATGGATCAGAGTCAGACTCTCCCATCCACAGGCTGTTAGACCCAGGCAGGTGTTTCTCTAAAGAGTACGCCCAGCATTCACAAGGTGTGACTGGGAGGAAGACTGAAAAGCCTGGGCAAAAAGGGAACAGTCCAATTCAGTTTTTGTGTATCTCAACACACATGCACACAAGGGAGCTTTAGCCCCAGCCTTCCCTTTGGAGAAAGCACCCATCTCTCCACACAGTTACACACACTTAGCCTATGAAGAGGCAGCCCACTCTTTAGAAGTCACATCCAAGTTGCAAGCTGCGTGTAGCCAAGTGAGCTGGGCATGGCACCAAGAGAGAGTGGGGGTGCACAAAATGCCTCCCCAGCCCCCTCTACCATCTCAGACACACACACCCCCCTCGCCATCTCAGACACCCCATATAAGTCTGGCTGGAAACACAAGGAGCTGTACACAAGGCTTCCAAACTGCCAGGGGGAAAGAACCCCAGCACTTCAAGGGAGTATCTGTAAATCATCATCACATCCGACAGCGCGCAAGCCTCGGGTTAACCCTTCGCTGGGCCAGAAGGTGTAGAAAGGAGACACAGGGGGTTTGTTACTGAGCCTCAGGGGGAAAGTAACCCCCCTCCCCACCACACCCCCCCCCTAAGTTTCTAAGCAAAGCTCTGATCCATTTTCTGCAGCTCCTTACTGAGGTTTTTTTTTGGAGGGGGGGCGGGAATCAGAGAAGAGCGAGGAAGCCTTAGGTATAAGGCTCTGCACACTTAAATGGGGGAAGGGACCGAGGGTCCCATTCCCAGGAAGAGCTGGAAGCTGTTCCCACTCGTGTCGCAGGGGGAAAGAGGGAGCGGAGATTAATACATTTCTGCATCCCCCCCACGTTTCCAAGCCGCCCCCCCAATCAAAAGAACGGGGTCTGAGGAAACCACCCCTCATTCTCGTCCTTTGCTCCCCAGCTCCGGTCTCTCCTCGCCGCTTTCCTCCCGCTCTGGGGTAGCGTGGCCTCCGCTCTCCCAGCCCCTTCTCCTCTGCAGCCTGGCAGTTTTCGCATCGTCCCCTGGCCAGAGCAGGAATGTCTCCCCCCACCCCATCCCAAGCCACCCGAGGGCAGAGCGCTGCTCTTTCCCCTGCAAAAGTTTCTCTCTTTCTCGGCCCGCTTCCCCAGGCCCCCCATTATATGAGGGCCCCCCTCCCCAAGTTGTCCTTCCCCCATCTCAGGGAGAGTTAGGAGTTTTTACTCACCCCCTGGCTGCTGGTGTTGCTCTGAGTCTGGAGACCGGCTCTGATTCCGGCTCCATCACGTTTAGTGCATTGTTTCTTTCGGGCAAGTTTTGCAGCGATCCATCAGAAAAAGGGGAAAAGGCTGGTTTGTGGGTGCATCCTTCCCAGGAGCTCAGCTCTCTGTCTCTCTAAGGGGCTCAGCTGTGCCAAAGACACCCCCTGGCCCGCACGGCCAACTCCTTCCCTCCTTCTCTTCTGGGTCCTTTTGCTTACACAGAGCTTTTAATCCCATTTAACTCCCTCTCGGCAGACTGCAGTTACCTTGGGAAAAAGGAGAGAGAGGAACAAAGTACAAGCTAGGAAAAGAATGTGGCCCATGGTCGCTGTATTTCTTGCCTCTTTTTTTCCTCCTCCTCCTCACTATTAATATAACTTCTATGATCTCTTATTTCCAAAGTCCTTGGTTGAAAGTATTTTTTTTTTCTCGGAGCTGTTACTTGTTTGTTTGCGTGGTGGTTATCATAATTATTTTTATTTGCATGCAGATGTGCTTCCCAGCCCCCACGAACTCTTCTCTGGACTTAGAGAAAAGAGGGAAAAAGGCAGATTTTGAGAAATGAAAATTATTTAAGGATGTTTCTGCTGCCTCTCTCTGCTGCCCTCCTCTGTAAAAACTGAAGTGAAGCACTAAAAAATTATATATATCAGCCAGAAGAGCTCAAGACACACACACACACACAAAAAACACCAACCGACCCCCACCAGTCTATCCCAGGAGAAAATAAATAGAGAAACTCCATTCAAACCCCTCTCTGGCCTGCAGAGGGAAATTAACAAAGGTTACATTCAAACCCAGCAATTCATCTTTCACCAGGAATGGAAAACCTGAAAAGAAAACCTCTGGCAGGACTGACCCACAAGTTGCCTCAACTGTTCTCACCATCTGATGGCAAAGTCAAAGGTACTTTAAAGATTTTTCTTTTGCTGAGTGCTTTGAAGAGGTAGTTTAGATTGTGCAGATGACTGAGGGCCCTAAGCAAAAAAGGGACCGCTACCCCCTCTCGTCTTTCTGTGTTTTCTGCTTTTGGAACAGGCAAGTTGATACAACAGGTGATTGGAATGCAAGGAGCTCTCACGTCTCCACAATCTCTGTGTTGCACACACTTCTTTACCCATACTAAAGCACACAAAATACAGAGCATAGGAATTGATGTCATTCTTACCTAGGATCTCTTTAGAAATTAGAGAGTCACAAGTCATCATTCCAAAGCTTTGTATAATTAGAAAAGAAAAGAAACTTTGGGTGATTCTGTGCATATAAAATGATCTCGAAGGCACTACCTTCTCCAGCTGTATGAGATCAACCTTCTAATTACTGCTAGCAAAGTATGAATCACTCTCCCAAATTCCCATGTATAGACCTAGGTTAGTGTTCCAGACATGCATTTCGTCAAGCATGTGTAACAGAAAAAAAACAAAAAAACAACAACCCCAGTCAGTTCAACAGGGCAGGCAAAGAATCACTTGAGTACCAGGGAGAAAGGGGAGGGGGAGATTGGCTGTTAGATTCACTGCAACACAGGTGGCTTGCATAGAAATTAGAACCCTGACGAGTTAAAACTACAATTGTAAGAGTCAGACACTTTAAGAAGCTGTTTTCTGCTCTGATTCCCCAAGCTTCAGTTTACCAGCTTATTGGATTATTGTCCCCTTTCCCTGATCCACTCCCCTCTTCAAATCTTCTCCCCCCTCCTTTGCTTTTCTGTCTTTGACACTTACTTTGTGGTAAGGTGAGAGGCTGTGCAATCTCTCCTTCCAGCCCCTAAATTCATTTGTATTCATTTGTCCCAGCAACTTAAAAAAAAAAATTCTGATTTTTTTTTTCTTTAAATCACACCATGACTCCTAAGCTCAGGGCCAGACAGCATCAAGCACCTCCTTGGGTCATTGGCCTTGACAGGTCCAAACCTTCCTGGCAAGTTCCTGTTCCCCCAAGTTCAACAGATAATCCTGTCCCAGGATTTTTGCAGACCGATTTTCCCAGGGCTGCTTCTCTTTTGGTGGCTCATGGATGCTGCTCTGGGTCAGTGAGGAGGATGGTTTGGGAGCAGGCGCTGGCCTTGAAGGGACATGGAGCTTGGAAGCCTTCGGACGTGAAGAGAGGTGGAAATTATAAAAGACTGCCCTTGTCCTTCTTAAATAGCTGCAGCCAGGGGCTCTGCTTTGGCTCAAGTGCACCAGGTGTCCGATTTCAGCAAACATTCAGCTAATGAGCCAGGATCCAGCCTCCAGGGGGCAGGGTCCACACTGCACTGAAATATACAAAGGAACCCACAGAGGAAGGCTGGACACAGAGTATCACTCAGGGACACAGTGACTTCCCAAAAGGGAATGAGGTTCGGGGGACACACTAAGAGGGGAGAGAGACAGAGGAGGACTGGGAAGGGAAGGATAAGGGGATGCAGCAGGGAAGCTAGAGAGACCTGGACACAAAATAATACTAAATATAAAACACCTATTTATTAAGTGTTTAGAACTGCACCAGGCAGACAGGAAGACATGACCCCCTGCACCATAAGGGTTACAATGCAAGAGCCAGGTCCTGCAAGATGCTCTTCACTGAATGGGAGTCAAGGACACTCTGCACCTCACCAGATCAGACACTAAACGGTTTTGGGTTTCCAGTGTGAGACCGCTGAGCCTGATTTATAGAGCATCCCAAACTGCAATGGAAGTCAGTGGCAGCCGTGGATGCTCGATCCCTCTGAATGTCAGACCCAAGGCAACTCAAGTTGGGCATGGGCACCCAAACTGAAGGCACACATGTTAGAGGTGTGAAAGTAGAATGAATCATATTGTAAAAGTAGACTGGATTAAAGAAATGTTGTATGTTCCTTTAAGCAGGAATGAGGAATGTTGAGATAAAGTTGACAGGAAAAGAAACATGAAGGTATTGAACAATGGGTCCACTTAAGCTAATGGTGGGACATTAACAGGAGATCGGTATGAGTTAATAAGGAAATAAGATATGTGTGTCTAGCCCCAGGTAAAACTTATCAGTTCTGCTCCCTTTGTCATCTTGTTAAGTTTACACCCTTTTTATCTGTATAAAGAAAGGTAGTTTGGGCCTTGGATGGCACTCACATTATCTGGGTGTATTAGCTGAAGCGCTTTTGCTAATAAACAGAGTGGTCTGACAAATTGTAAGTCCTGAGTCTGACTTTGAGAATTTGGAGGTCCCACCGAGATGGCAACCATCTTCGCTGGAGCCATGTGATTCCTGACCGTTTTTGCAGGATGACCGTGGCAGCCAGCACCAGGGCATTTGGCCCGAGCGGTCCTCCGCCAGAACGGAAAAGTGCACGACCACAGTGAAGTCTACGCCAGCGAACCTGTTGGTTCCCACTCTGTTCTGGTAGGGATCCCGGGATCTGACATCAGGAATCTGGTCAGGTAATTATTTCTGTGTTTTGTCCGGACTGAGGACTGTCCTGTCTCTATCCGTCCTCCCTGTGGAGTGTTTGAGTCTGGGCGCCGTTTCCTTCCGGGGATCGGCTGACCAAGGGGTTCCTGTCTCCGTGGTCTGAATGAGTGAAATCTGCACAATCGCAGCCGCACTGCACCTTGGGTAAAACCCTTGGTGTGAAAGCAACGGCAATTGAGGCAGTAGCCTGTGGGCTCCTTTTGTGTGTTGCACCGGGCATCGCTCTGACGAACCCGAATTTCCTTCTTGTGCGATTGGTGTGTGTGAAGTCCTCCTGTATGGGTAACCAGACATCTAAGTCGGGACAGTTCCCTAAAGGAACACTGTCTCATTTTATGCATTTTAGGAAGGGTCCGGACTCCTGTAAATTTCTTGAAAAATGGTCTAGGTTAACTCAGGAGAATCCCGAAACTCAGTGGCCACTGTTAGGATCTGTTATGTAAACTTGGCTGTACCATCTACTATTCCCCGGATGGTGACTACTTACAAATCCCCCAGTCCTTTCTGAGTAATTCTGTGGCCTCCCTGCTCTCTAAAACTTCCCTTTCCACTCCGGTCCCTTAAACACCTAATTTCGCAGGTCCCATCTTCTCTGTGGCCAACCCACCCATCTGAAGTGGGCTGCTTAAATACTGACCCCGTCTGCATTACTGTTGACTCCTCCAAACCCCTGCCTCGTCTGTCTCAATACCCTTTAAATCCTGAAGCAGAGGCTGACATTGCTCCGGTCGTGACCGCCCTGCGGGAACTAGGCATTATTGTCCCCTGCTCCAGCCCCTGTAACACCCCTATCCTCCCAGTTCAAAAAGCTAATGGTAAATCGTGGCAGTTTGTTCAGGATCTTCAAGCCATTAACTGCATCGTCATACCCGCCTTTCCTGTTGTCTCTAACACAGCAACGATTCTGGCTTCTATCCCACCAGGTGCAACTCATTTTACTGTTGTTGATGTGTGCTCTGCTTTCTTTTCTGTCCCAGTTCACCCTGATTCCCAGTATCTTTTTGCCTTTTCTTATAAGGGGGAACAGTACACATGGACCACACTCCCTCAGGGATATACTGAAAGCCCATCTTACTTTTCCCAAGCATTAGCCCAAGACCTCGCTGACCTTTTTTTCCCCGTCAGGGTCCACATAAATCCAATATGTAGATAATCTACTCCTCTGTTCCCCTTCATTATCTGCCTCAGAAACTGATTCTTTAGTGCTCCTTACTGCCTCAGCAAACAAGGGTCACAAGGCTTCTCGCTCTAAGCTACAGCTCTGTCAAGCCTGTCACATACCTTGGCTTTCTCCTCTCCCAGGGTTCCTGTACACTTTCTCCCGCCCACGTCCAAGCTATCCTTGGCTTTCCCCGACCCCGCTCCCCACGCCAGGTCCAAAAGTTTTTGGGCATAGCTGGATTTTGCAGGCAATAGATCCCCAATATGCCTCTCTTGCAAAACCTCTCCAGGAACTCACTCAATTCTCTGTGCCTGACCCCATGCCGTGGCCCCTTGAGGCCGACTCTGCCTTTGTTTCCCTCAAACAGGGTTTGGCTTCTGCCCCCGCTTTAGGGCTGCCTGACTATTCTAAGCCTTTTACCCTTTTCTGCCACAAGCAATCTGGGTGTGCACTTGGCGTTCTCACTCAGATGCACAAAGACAAAAACCGTCCAGTGGCTTATTTCTCTGCCTCTTTGAACCCTGTTGCCCAAGGCTTGCCCCCCTGCCTGCGCGCTGTGGCTGCCATGGCACGCCTAGTCAAAATGTCTAAATCCCTTGTCCTCCACTCTCCTCTTACCCTCATGGTCCCTCACTCTGTGGAAAGTCTTCTGCTACAACGTAACACAGCCCACCTCTCCTCCGCCCGCCTTACCAGGTACAAACTTTTACTGCTATCGGCTTCGTATATCACCATGAAGCGTTATTCTCAGTTAAACCCTGCCACTCTCCTTCCTTTGTCTGATAACGGTAAACCCCACGACTGCCTTGCAACTGTTTCTGCTGTCACTGTCCCGCGCTCAGACCTTTCTAATGTCCCACTCCCTAACTCTGACCTGGTTTTGTTTACTAATGGTTCCTGTTTTCAAGGCAACTAAGGTCGTCTCCTTGCAGGATACGCTGTGGCGTCACTCTCTAAAACCCTAGAAGTTGCGCCTTTACCTTCTGTGACCTCAGCGCAAGTTGCCGAATTAGTTGCCCTCACCCGTGCCTGCTTTTTGGCGGAGGGATGCTCCGCCACCATTTACACTGACTCCCGCTACGCTTTTGGGGTTGTACATAATTTTGGCACCCTCTGGCAAGCTCGGGATTTCCTTACTTCCGCCGGCACCCCTATCAAAAATGGCCCCTACATTGCTGCTCTCCTGTATGCAGTTTTACTTCCGTCTGCCCTAGCTATTGTTAAGTGCCCATTCGACGGCGGATACTGATGTTGCTAAGGGTAACACATTTGCTGACGCCTCTGCTTAGGGTGACCAGACGTCCCGATTTTATCGGGACCGTCCCGATATTTCCTTGTTTGTCCCGCGTCCCGACCGACATGCGGTCGGGACAACCGGACAAACAAGGAAATGCCCCGGAGCCTAGAGCCCGGAAGTGCTCGCACCCCCCCCCCCGCCCCGACTCCGCCCCCTCCTCCCCCGATTGGCTCCCTCCCCGAATCCCCGCCTCTTCCCCGGGCTCACCCTTCCTCCCCCCTCCGCAAGCGCTGGAGGGAGGCCCCGGGAGACTCAGGGGAAGCGCGGGGCCGGGGTGAGTGAGAGCCCGGCCTGGCCCCGAGCAGGCAGGACGCAGTCGGGCGGTAGGGCGAGGAGGGGGGCGGACCGCGGGGCCAGGCGGTGGCTGTTCTCCCCCCGGGCAGCCCAGCCCCGTTCGTTCCCTGCGGGACCCGAGCGGGACGGGGGGGCTGGGGCCTGCTACCCCCGCTCCGGGGCCGCCGCGGGATAGCACCAGCTGGGCAGAGCCCAGACGCGACTGGCCAGAGGCTGGGCGCAGCGTGTGCACTGCTGGGTCCCTGCAGCAGGCCCCGGCTCGGGGGGTTCGGGCCCGGGCGCCAGAGCCGCAGCCGCGGAGCGCCATGGCCACTTCCTCCCCCGCGGCAGTGGGAGCTGCAGCAGCGGCTGCTCCCGAGTCCCGCTGCCCGGGGGGGAGAACAGCCGCTGCCTCCTCGCCCTACCGCCCGACTGAGTCCTGCCTGCTCGGGGCCAGGCAAGGCTCTCACTCACCCCGGCCCCGCGCTTCCCGAGAGTCTCCCGGGGCCTCCCTCCAGCGCTTGCGGAGGAAGGTTTTTTTTTTTTTTTTTTTTTTGGCCACGCCCCCCCCCCCGTCACCCCCCCCCCCCCCCCGATATTTGTCTTTGGTGATCTGGTCACCCTACCTCTGCTAAACATGCTGCTGCCATAAAACCTTCCCCAGATGCGTTTCTAGGTTCCCTTTCTGTTTCTATACCACCGCTGTCCCTCACTAACCTCACCCTGCTCCAAGACTCTGCCCCAGAAGCTGAAAAAGACTTTTGAGTTGCCCAAGTTTGCTCTCTACATCCTGATTCCCTTTGGCGTTCACCTACTGGTGCCTTTGTGGCCCCCTTTTCACTCTACACGTCTCTGGCCGCCCTACTACACGGTGTTTCGCTTGTTGGAAAGGAGGGGATGGTCTCTGCTGTAACTAAGGCAGGATGGTGGGCCCCCCATTTCAGCTCTTTTGCAGCCCACCACTGTGCCACCTGTACCACTTGTCAAAGCCACAATATTGGTAAACCTGTAAAAGTGGCTCAGGGGTTCCGGGGCCTACCCCAAGCACCATTCTTGCATTGGCAACTTGATTTTGTACAAATGCCTAAGTGTCAACAATATGAATTTATTTTGGTTATGGTATGTTTATTTTCTAGTTGGATTGAAACCTTTCCTTGTCGCAAGGCTGACTCACTGTCTGTTGTCAAATGTTTGTTAAATCATATTATGCCTGCCAAGGGAATTCCTGCCACTCTGTCCAGTGACCGGGGTACACATTTTGTTCAACTTGTTGAACACCTGGATCGTATATTACACCTGTTGCACTGTCCCTACCACCCACAGAGCGCAGGTGCAGTTGATAGACAAAATGGTGTACTTAAAAATAAGCTTGCTAAAATTTGTAACTCTACAGGGTTAAGCTGGCCAGCAGCTTTACCATGGGCCCTTATGGAAATGCAATCCACTCCATCCCAAAGGCATAAATTGAGTCCTTTTGAAATAGTTATGGAACGCCCTATGCAAGCTATGGCTACCATTACTCCAGTCCCAGACTTAAACTTGACTCACAGTACGCGCCTTCAATATTGCAAGGGATTAATGCAAGCCGTAAGTCACTTCCATTCACGGTTCGAGCGGCCTGGCCGACGGAACCCACCTCTGACGCTTGCCATGACCTCAAGCCAGGTGATTGGGTCTACGTACGGCACCATCATCGAAAACACGCTTTGAAGCCCCGGTGGAAGGGTCCTCATCTGGTACCGCTCACTACCCAGATGGTTGTTAAACTATCTGGCATCGCAGCCTGGATATATGCTTCACAGTGTAAAAAGGCACCACCCCCAGCGAACCCATCATCACCTCAGGACCACGCAGAGACAATTTTGACTCCAGAAGAAGATGTAGAGAAACAGCCTGGAATACCTTACAATCTACACTCTTGTAAGGGTTGCCAGAAGCAGACTACGACCTAAAGCAAGGTTAAAAAAAAAAAAAAAAAAGGAAGCAGTAGCGAGCCGAGCGCTCGCTGCCTGGTGGACGCAAAACCGTGACTGCGGTTCCCTCAGTTGAGGTTGTCAGAACCAGAAGGGCCTTGCCTCCAACATGCGCCTCTGGTGGCGCCTGTTCCTTGGCTGCTGGTATCTCAAGGTCTGGGGAGTCCACGATGACAATTCTTTTATTCAGCAACAAGTGTGAATAGCTCAGAACCTTAATATCTCTAATTGCTGGGTCTGCAGCCACATCCCAGCCCACTCTCAAGCTGGTGTTCCTGTCCTGGCAATCCCACTCAATTCCCCAGACCTCACTGGAGGACCTCGTCCGTTTAACAAAACATGGAACAGCAATGACACTTGGAAAGCGATGGAAATAAATGTATCTAAATGGATAAGGGCTGGTCTACGCTGGGGGAGAGGGGTCGATGTAAGATATGCAACTTCAGCTATGGGAATAGCGTAGCTGAAGTCGACATATCTTATTTCGACTTACCTCGGGTCCTCACGGCGCGGGATTGATAGCCGTGGCTCCCCCATCAACTCCGCTACCGCCGCTCGCCCTGGTGGAGTTCCAGAATCGACGGGAGCGCATTCGGGGATCGATATATCGCATCTAGACGAGACGCGATATATCAATCCCCGATAGATCGATTACTACCCACTGATTCGGCGGGTAGTCTGGATATATCCTAAGTGTGGTGGAGGGAAAAGGTCACTGGTGTTGGGTGTGTAATGGGACAGGGCTGGATCTGGGAAAAAGCAGTTGCCTTCAGCGTATTGTGGCCAATGGTGTATGGGATTATTTGAACAAAACTAAAAAGTGGCGGGCCGGGTATGGGAATATGAACTTTTTCTCAACCTGGGATAAAACAGAAAAATCAATCTCACTTTCCCCCTATAGTAACCTTAGTGAGGACAATACAGTCTTTCAATGCCATGCAAATAACATCACTCCTCGTAAGGAGAATTACCATGTGCCCTTTGGGGGATATTACTCCTCCTTTGCAGGCACCTATATAACAAATAAGTGCAACCGACCCTTCCCGGCCTTAATAGGCCATCATTGGGTTTGTGGGACCAAAGCTTATACTGCGTTACCAGCTAACTGGCCAGGTATCTTTTATCCTGCCCAACTCTTCCCACAATTCCGAGTGCTAGAGTCCTTCCCACGAGAACGCCTCCGTAATTTCAGGCGAAAAAGAAGAGACTTATCAGATGCCCAATGGTATGTAAATAACATAAGCCCCTTAACTTGGAAAGAGGCCATTGGCAGTTCCTTTATCCCACTTGGGGGAGTAATACACCATGCAAAAAGGCTCCTGAGGTTACAAGCAGTAGTTAAAATAATGGCAAATAAAACCGGAGAAAGTTTAAGAGCCGTGGCCAAAGAAACAGGGGCGGTCCGACAAATGGCCCTCCAAAACCATCAGGCATTGGACATAGTGCTGGTGGCCAAAGGAAGGACCTGTGCTCTCATTGGAAAAGAACATTGTGTGTATAAACAGATCGCATATCTTCCCCATAAAGAGCTGAGTTCTTTATGGAAATGGTTAAGTAACCTGTTCAATTTCTCTGGCATAGGAAGTTGGTTGTTTCAGGGAGCCCTGACTATCCTGTTTGAAATCCTAATAATTTTGGGGATTTATGTTTTCAGTTAATCTCCCGTTGTATCCAAAATTGTGCAAGACATGCCACACAGGTAGCTACCCCAAACCAGAGTGCTAATATGATGCTTTTAAATATTGCGGATGAACAAAAAGACAAAGAACGGTTAATATGTGGAACCCAGTAATTGCTGGTCATTGACCAAAAGGAGGGATTGTGAAAGTAGAATGAATTATATTGTAAAAGTAGAATGGATTAAAGAAATGCTGTATGTTCCTTTAAGCAGGAATGAGGAATGTTGAGATAAAGTTGACAGGAAAAGAAACATTAAGGTATTGAACAATGGGTCCACTTAAGCTAATGGTGGGACATTAATAGGAGATCGGTAAGAGTTAATAAGGAAATAAGATGTGTGTGTCTAGCCCCAGGTAAAACTTATCAGTTCTGCTCCCTTTGTCATCTTGTTAAGTTTACACCCTTTTTATCTGTATAAAGAAAGGTAGTTTGGGCCTTGGATGGCACTCACATTATCTGGGTATATTAGCAGAAGCGCTTTTGCTAATAAACAGAGTGGTCTGACAAATTGTGAGTCCTGAGTCTGACTTTGACAGAGGCCACTCTTGAAAATCTAGCTGCAAGTGAGATTGACATTAAACCACCTTAAGTACTTGGATGCAAAGCCATAAACAATAAGATAGATGCATATAAGTCAGAAAATTCAAAGGACCAAGTTCTGTGAACATTTCTTGAGCAATGGGAGTTTTGTTTGAAACGATCTCAAAATCTGGTCCAAAATTATGGTTTCCACCATAACTCAGCCCCCCTTGTACATAAAATATATGTTCTATTATTGTATATGCTGAGCACTTTTCTTCTGTAATATATGTATGCAATCTGGCTGAGTTACAGTTGCTTTTAGGAACTATGGCTTTGTATCACCTGACTTCTATGGGGTGTAAAGTCTCATCCATAACTTTGCTCTGAAGTGTTTGCATTTAATTTCTTTGTTTGTTTTAAGAGAAGGCTCGAAGCAACCAAAAGCTCATTATATTCAGGTTATTTCAGTGACAGATTCAGATGATCTCACATTTCATTGTTCTCACACAGAAGGCAGAGGAGAGTATATGAAAGGCATATGAGTAAGAGCAATGTACAGACTTCTAAATGTGTACATACATATCTAGATAATTGATACCACATGAGAAATTCAGGACCTGACCCTTTGCAAGCTGCTTTTCCCAGAAAGCCCCAAAGCTCATGCAGCAACCCACTGAAGTCATGGGAGCAAGGGTCTAACTGAAGATCAGCTTGCAGGATTGAACCTTAATCACTAAGGGAAATGATACATTTGATCATTCTTAAAATGCAACACACCCCTTTCTTCCCCCTGCCCCTATAACTGCACATCCCCTCCAAGACCAGTCAACATTAACTCTACCAAACTTTCCTTCCCCAAAAATCCATCAGTTGGAAGAGTGATGGTGATGCTTTTCAGTACAGTGCTATAATATACAAAAGACAAAACAACAGAGCAAAGGTTAAAGAAAGGTAGAGGTAGAAACTTATGCATAGATCTCACTGGTACATTAACAACACTGCAGTTCCCAGCTCTTGGGATATACATCAGTTTCTCTAGGACCTATAATGAAATAGACTTGGGACACAATTTTGCAAATGCTTCCTCACATGCTTCTCTTAATCACATGAGTAGTCACATAAAAGCAAGCTAAGCACATAGATAAGCATTTGTAGGCTGTGGACTTGGGTGCAATCACAGTATTGTCATCTTAAAAGTAGAGAGGTAAATTAGCTTAGGCCTTGGCTACACTCGGGACTTCCCAGCGCTGCCGCGGCAGCGCTGTGAAGCATGAGTGTAGTCGCGCCACCAGCAGCGCTGTATGTACTCCACTTCTCTGAGGGGAATAGCTTGCAGCACTGCAAGCGAGCGTGCAGCGCTGCAGGCTCTGATTACACTGATGCTTTACAGCGCTGCACTCGCTGCGCTCAAGAGGGTGTTTTTTCACACCCCTGAGCGCAGCAAGTTGCAGCGCTGTACAGCGCCAGTGTAGCCAAGGCCTTAGATAAAATAAGCCCCAGTACCATATCAGCAATACCTACTGCCAACGAAACAGAGATTCAGAATTTAGACTTTCTTCATAAAGGGAGAAGCTGCAAAACAGTACGACTAGAAATAACTTCAGATTTTTTTTAAACCAAATTTCAATGGAAGTCATTACAAAAAGTTAAAATAATGCAGGTATTGCTAATTCAGATCCATCAGCATAGTGGCATTGCATGAGAAACCAAAACTCAACAAAAACAAAACTGAAGTTTACCGTTCTCACACAGGCTCTGTTCTAGGTTCATTACTTAGCCAAACTGAGAAATGAAGAAACCACCACCACCAAAAACCACATACACACACCAAAATAGTGAAAAGTGCACTGGAATTTTAAAAATCTATTTAAATAATCTAAGGACTTATCCATAAGGATTATTTTTTATACAAGAGATTTTAACCTTGCAGAAAATATGCCTTAAAAAAACCAGTATATAATCATTACTGGTTGAATACATATAGCATTTAAAATATTTCTCCATATTTAGTTGGCTTCCAGGAGAATCCAAACCCATCTGTCCTTTGGATCCATAACTTGGAATCTGGTTAAGCATCAAGGCTTTTATTAAAATCGTTTCACAGCCTTGCTTTTCATGGAGACCAAGTGAGAAAAAGCCCAGGAGTGACAGGAAAGTGTGCATTACAGCTGTGCTATACAACTGACAGTATCTGACTTCAAGCAAAAGTTGAATTCCAGAAGCTAACCTGGACTTGCCTTCCTCCAGTTTGGCTTGGTCCTAATGACATTCTCATTGAATCACAGTGCATTTTTACCTGAGCCAGTCATCTTAGTACAAGTTCTGAAAGGCATCTTGAATCACTTACTGACCCCAAAATTCACAGATATATTTAGATCTAATTTATCTAAGTGCCTTATTCAGATTTAAAGTTGAAACAAGACCAGGCAAAGGGCGTAAGCAGCCTGAAATCTGAGGCACAGGAAAGGCCTGTGGCATGTATCAGACCACAAAAGGTGGTGAGCTGGAATGCAGAGCCTTTTACCTCCTCTTGGTTGATGATTCAAATCCAGCCCAGGTTGGTAGACATCTAAATTTGTTTCTCTGTTGACTTTAAGTTTTTTGGTGGCTTAGATGACATTGAAATTATTCTAGTCTACATCATAAAAAGCTACCACCATTGAGGTTAAGCAGTCTCTGCAAGACCAAAGGAGACGAAGACTGAAATGAGCCATGGAAACTGAACTCTCCTCTCTGTGCTATAGATCGTCCCTCTAGATCACTAGTATAGTACACTGGTATGGGATGAAGCTTGCCATGTCCACGCAGTACCTGTTTGGAAATTATAAAAACCTTAGTCTCCAGGGTGGCTAATTTAGGCCCTGATCCTGCATCTGCTCAGTGGGCTTTGATACCCATGGGGCTCAATTTCACATAAACCACCAAACCTATCAGCAGGGAAACTAATTTAGATCTCTGCCATCCTGGGCTGGATATGAATCACTGACCTAGAGGTGAAAGGCTCTTTATCCCATCTCACCTCCTTTTGTTGGTCTGATACACGCCACAGGCCACTGAAGTCAACTGGATTTGCACGGGGCACAGCTTGGCCCAGGGCATCCTGTATCTATGGCTTAGCATAGTCTGTAAAGGTGAGATAATCACCCCAGGGAGTGATATGTAAGCACCATCCTTTGTTTCATCCTTTATTCGTAACAGGAGCCAGAATGGTCTGCGTTTCTCTTTGCAGCAGTAATTTCTGGTGCTTTTTGTAACAGTTTGTTCCAGCTCTAAAGGAACAGCAAGTCTAATCTTTGCAATTACATGCCTCACTTTCAGACACCCACCCTTGCTCTCCAAATATTGGTCTATTACATATTAAGGACCCAATTACCCTGTCAGTTGAACATTAACTTCATCATGAGTTGTTTTCCCACAACTGATGGGACAGTCAGGCCCCAACGTCTATAACTCAAAACTTTTAGCTGGTGGATGAGAGAATGATTCAGTTGCTCCTTTACTTTCTGATGACATCGGAGTGAGGATGTAGGGCCCTGTTTGCTGCGGGAGTAAATAGTTGCATCTCCATTGAAGTCAATGCAGCTTATGTAAGCAGTGAATCTGGCCCATTGTTCCTATGTTGCACTTGAGTGTGTTACCAGTTCTCTTTGCAGTACCACTCAGTTTCTTTGTGGCTTTCCCATTCAGCCTCAACTTCCTATACTGATTGTGTCTTCCATAGGTTACCAGTTCCAGTCAGTTCTTTGTACAGAACTGGGACCAAATCCTTCCCCAATTTATCCACCCATGCCCATGAACCATGCACAAGCAGACCCCTGCATATGTGCAGAGCACTGCTGAAGTTACTGGGGGCTCTACCTGTGCTCAGCTCATTAGAGGATCAAGGTTTGAGTGAGGGCAGAATTTGGGTCCTGGGTCAAATTTTAGCGGATACTTAAATGCTCTAAGGAAGATCTCTCTTGTTCCTTCCTTCCTTCTTTTCCAATTTCAGTCGTGACATCATATTATTCAGGGACCTGTATTTGCTGCAGAATTAAGAACAAAACATTTATTTTGTTGTATTTGTGAAATTCTATTTTTATGCCAGGCATCACTGTTGGGCTCCTCTAGTGATTCAAGGAACTGTTATGTGCTACTAGTATGTCTCTCATTAATAGTTCATCAGGAACAAGCTTTATGGTACAGGAGCTGCCATGTATGGATCACAGCTACTGTCTGGTGGAGGGTTTTCTTCCTCAGCGGCCATTTTTATAAATTCCACCCCATTTTGTGCCTTCCGGTTTGCTTGGCGATACAGTAGACTAGTGGTGACATGTTTGAACTCATGCAGCCATTTGATGTGAAATGTTTTAAATTTGTTGCTGGAACAATAAAAGCCATTGTTCTTTGACCACTGCTGCTGAGATGCCATGCCCTGCAAGGATGGATTGTGTGTGCATTCCTGTTACCGCATCACGTTGGGCTGGACAGCATGACAGGAGGCTGGAATAATGGTTAGTTATTAACCTAGGCCTTGTCCATGGAATGAAATAAATCACAGTGCAGTGAAACAAATCCAAGCCTACCTTTTTTATGGAAGTGCAGGTGGCTGCTCAGGCCTCTATTGTATTCTTCTATTGTTATGCAGAAGAGGTGAATTGCAATTTCATGGGTCATGAGCTGGCTGTAACAAGAATCACATTGTTAGACAGACACCCCAAACCATGCCAGACCACAGCACACTAGTATACTTAGATATGTCATGTAGGCAGGCCCTAGATATCTCAGTTCCTAGATATTCCTAAGTGTCTTTATTTGGGGTGTCACCTCTCAGATACAATGTCTGCTTGCAGCAGTATTCCTTTCCGTTAGATTCATTTGGTTGGATACCTGTTTCTAAGATGGGTCTTGGACTTCTTCCAATGGCTTACACTATTGGGAAATACTGGGGAGCCGCACTGTTAGCAGCAACATCCTCCAAATATAATGTTACATTAGGCTTTCCTGCCCTTCTTTGGCAGTTGGCAGACTATGATGATCCTGCATCACTTTTAGAAATGAACAGAAGATAGCCATGGCCAACTTTCCCCTCCCTTAATAAAATAAACTTGAATATGCCACACTGCTGCTCATGCAAAGCAATCATTCTTCTTCCCTAGTCCTGCAGTTGTGCTTGATCAATGCACTAATATATGAGCAAATACCAACGGGGACATTTGACTCTGTATGTCAAATGACTGGAGTTTGCTCATGACACTTTGCGTTGGTGGAGACATAACCAAGCGCTGTCCTGATTTTATTGTTCAAGTAAAATGCTCTTTTGCTACAGAAACCAAGCATCTGTTCTCCCCCTAGCCAGGACTGGCTCTAGGGTTTTTGCCGACCCAAGCGGCGGGAAAAAAAATAAATAAAAAGCCGCAATCGTAATTGCGATCGGCTGTACTCCGGCGGCAGCTCCACCGTGCCGCTTTCTTCTTTGGCGGTAATTCGATGGCAGGTGCTTCCCTCAAAGAGGGACCCGTCTCCGAATTGCCACCAAACAGCCAACGTGCCGCCCCTTCCCCTTGGCCGCCCCAAGCACCTGCTTGCTGGGCTGGTGCCTGGAGCCGGCCCTGCCCCTAACAGTACTGCCCCAAGAGCAACCTCACCTTTGGAGACCTCCAAAGTTACTCTGGATCTTCTCTTTGGAAGAGACAATATCAGCCCAGGCTCACTGATCAAAATATATTTCTGTACTGTAAAGGGAGACTAGTGGGGTTACAGTTCCTACTATGTTATGTGCTGAATGCTTTAAAAGCACCACTGTAGAAGATAGATAAGATGTAAATCCTCCTAATCACATTAAAGCACAATATAATTATATGTATTGTCTCCCTGTTTGCAGCATTGTTTGTTCTTTGTTTCACAAAAGCAACGCAAGAATTAATGTACACCTCTACCTTGGTATAACACGGTCTTCGGGAGCCAAAAAATCTTACCGTGTTATAGGTGAAACCGCGTTATATCGAACTTGCTTTGATCCACCGCAGTGGGCAGCCCCCCCCCAGAGCACTGCTTTACCGCATTATATCCGAATTTGTGTTATATTGGGTCACATTATATCGGGGTAGAGGTGTATTTGAGAACCCTCTCTTTGGAATACTACAGCAGAAATGGAAGAACAAAAACTTACTGAGTAGCTATGAAATAGAGTAGTTGCTAGCTTTGTCTTTATTAACATTAGCCCTGTGCTGTATTCTGTAATTTAAGTTTTGATCATCTTACATTTTGTTTGATGATGGTTTTTTGTTTTAAGTGGATGAGAACAATAATAATGGTTATTAAACATTTATACTGAGTTAGTGCCTAAATGCCATAACCAGGTTGGGACCCATTGTGCTCGGTACTGTAAATCACATAATACACGAGAGTCCCTGTCTTGAAGAATTTACCACCTAATCAAAACGAAATCCGAAGATTATGAAAAGACAGTTTGCTCCTAGTTTAAGCCACTGGTGAGCGTGTGCTACAGGTGCCCCTTTGTTCCTGATCCACAGAGGATATGAATTGTTACAGCACAAACTAGAGAGCTTTAGTTCAAGCTTTAGCAGCTCATGCTTTTAGTTCTGGAAATCCCTAGTTCAGTCCCTGGCATGTTGGCCAAAAGAGTGGCCATCACTCTAGCTGTAAAAAAGTATGGTGTTGAGACCAACCCAGCTATGTCCTTTCGGAGATACTGGAATTGGAAACTGCAAGATTCTCTCTGAAGAATCAGCCTGCAAAGGCAGAGAACTAGGTAATTATGCTGACTGCCAGCCAACCAGTGCACATGCAGTGGAGTCAATGGGGTTGCACCAGCACAGAGATCAGTGCAAGATCTTGGTTACAGTGAGATTCTGTGACTTGATCTAATGTCCACTGAAGTCAATGGAAGGACTCCCGCCACCTTCAATGGGTGTTGGATTGGAGCCTTACTGAACTGCTCAAAAGCATCAAAAGGTAGCCATGTCTGAATTTCAAGAAGACAGTAACAAGTATAACCAGAGGTCGTTCCATGATTTCTGAGATGACACGACAGACCACAGTTAAGAAGGAATTAAGGTAAAAAAATATGCCTGAGCAGAAATGAAGCAAGGCTGAGACCAGATGGAGAGTAGCATTATGATCCCAAACAGCCATAAAAGGCAATTTTTTAACTTAATCTAAACTAAGATTTGCGGATATGGCATTGTTTCCTTGCATAATTGTATGTAAGAATATTACAGCAGATTGCTCATCAAAGTGTTTTACTGATCCTGATGCAACTCAAAGAAAGTGGTATGGTTATTAGATATCAGTCAATAGTTAGGTATCAAACTGGCTTCTAAACGGTTGTGTCAGACAAACTACAGGGTTTCTCAGTCTTGAAGTAGTGTGGTCCAATGGCTAGGACATTACCCTTGGTGCCAGGAGATCCTAGCTCCGGCACTGACCTACTATGTGACCTTGGGCAAGTTATAGCACCCCTTTGTGACTCAGTTTCCCCATCTATGAACAATAGCAACTCTCCTGTGTGTCAAGATCTTTGTGTTCTTGAAATAAAGAGCACTGTAGGAGTCTTATTTTCCTATGCAGTTGCTAATAGATCCTAAATCCTACATCCCATTTACAGGAAGAAGTGTGACTTTATTTCCCAACCAGTCCCAACTTCATATGTGACGTTCATTAGGAATTTTTCAGTTATATATATGGCTATAAAATGCCATACCAAAAAAATTAATATTAATCCTCAAATTCAACCATATTTCCTGGAATACAGTAGCCAGTTACATATGCATATGGTTGAATTTGAGGGTTAATATTAATTTTTTTGGTATGGCACTTTACATTAATACAGTATATTATGGCTTATTGGGATTCTGTGCTGAAATGCCCACTATGTTATATGGAAATTTATACATCTACATCATGACTAATAGGCCTTCTTTCTTGAAGCAAGCAAACTCTTCACTTCTGTGCTCTCACTCTCTCTCCACCCCTCCACAATGGCAACAGTATTTTGTAAAGCTCTACAAACTGGGTCCATTGCAGAAGTTGAATATTTACTGATGTGTGGATTAGGACTAATGAGAGACCTGGTTGTGTCTCTCTTCCTCCAATTCCAAAAAATTAAGTCAATATTTATATACCCAACAGTGAACTGAATCCCTTCTTCCCCAGAGGAGAGTGAAATAAAATGAAGTGATTGAAACTGATGTTATGGAAGATATATTTTTTTTAATTTAAACATAATTGGATAGCATGCTATTCGTCAGACAGTGACCACACAGCAGGAGATTCCAAGAGTGAACAAAAGTTCACTGGACATTGTACAGTGATCGACCTTTTACTGTATTTGTTTAGAAAGGCCCCGTCATGTAAGGTGCTGAATACCTTCCACTCCCACTAAAAGCTCAAGGTGTACTCGGCCCCTCTCAGATTTGGACAGAACACTTAGGAATTGGAAGTGGCTCGCATTCTAGCAGTAGTCTAAACCAATTTATCAGTGTTGCTGTTGCTCTTCCAATGTAGATATCTAATCCAAAGCCCACCAGAGTCATGGAAAGGCTATCATTAACTTCAATGGGCTTTGGATCAAGCTCTGAATTGAATACTTTTTTTTTTTTTAAACCAGTATACGCCCACTGCAAAATGCAACTTCTCCTAGCAGGCAGTTCCATTAAAGAAAAGATCTTTCAGTAAGGGATTTGCTTTTTACCTGCTTATGACAAATTGCTTTGTAGGTCTTTATTTTCCCATATCTAGTCTCCAGGGCATGTCTGTTCTGTATGAATCATAAACCCTCTAATTTAAGAAACTCATCATAGCATTAGCTTCTCTGATCCTGTCTCCTATGTCCACAGAGGTAGTTTAGCTCAGCCAAATCCCATGCAACTCGCTAATGCTTGGAAGTAGCTAATACTGAAAAGTCAAACCTAGTAGCCAACTGGAGTAATTTGATGTCTGCTGTCATGATTAGGAGCTCTCCGATTTGATTAAGGATGGAACAAGAAGCTATTCTTTTATTTATGAATTTTCTTTCCAAAGTATCTCAATGTTTAACCTTAGATAATAGGGTCACTATTACTCTTGTATTAAACCCTTTCTAAAAGGGACTTTCAATCCCCTTTCTTCAAGATATCTATAGTCTTGAGCCAGAAGGGGGCTGTGGGTGTTTTACTTGTGGCTGTTGGAAAGGGGCTGCTGAACTAGCTGCCGGGTGTAGTTGATATTGTTTGTTAACGTATGTCAGGGGGGCTTAGAGGGTCCACCTCCCTCTTGGTATAAATTGACATAACTTCACCCATTTCAAGAGTTTCACCCATTTACACTGGCAGAAAATTCAGCCCAGCATTTTCAGATAGGTGCTTAGTTTTGAATATTTGTAAATATCAAAGAGTGATTGTTCCATAATAATGTCTTCATTTTTTTTTTTAAAAAAGGAGCTTAAGTGCTTGTACAGCATGGCCACTTTAGCTCACATTACAAAAATAAAATGTTAGGAAACTGAATGTGTTTGTTTTCCTATTTTTTGTTAAGTCCAGCTTTAAAATGATCCCAGTTCCACTGGGGAAGCGTCCTCACACTTCTCGTTACTTGTGAGCAGACGTTTCCATGCACAGTTTCATAATAGGATGAAAAAAATTCCAATACTCCATATGAAGAGTAAGTACTAGGGTCCCAACTCCACTCACAGTTACAGGGGTGTAAATGAAGTTACCTTCAGTGGAGTTTGCTTCAGATTTACATTGGTGTAACTGGGTTCAGAATTTGGCCCTTAGATATTTTTAATATTTAGCTGCGCAGATGTCATTTTCAGTGGCATCATTACAGGGTGGCAAGTATAGGGACCAAATCAACAGCTTTTAAGTCTGTTTTCTCCACTACTGTTCTTCCAACGCCCATTGAAGTCAATGGGAGTCTTGTAATTGATTTAAATATATTGTGGACGAGGCTTGAGATTTGTACCCCAAAATAACCAGAGACAGTGATACCAAATGTTTCTTCCACTAAACTGATTTAACTCTGAGATCATCTCTCATCATATAGAGCATCTCACTAGCGCATCATCAGACAAACGTTTCCATTGGCAAACTGACTTCATCAGCCTCAAGATTTTCTTTGTGTCTAAGCTAAATTTATCCTTTGTCAGCTTCAGCTCCCATATTAAATCCAGCCTAAACAGTTTTTTTTTTCTCTTATATTGTTTCAGTGGAGTTACTTATAGGGATTCGTTATGTTAACTCCTTAAGGTGGTGGTGGTTGTTTTAAGATGAAAGGAATAGTTCCACTAGTCTCTTCTCATTGCATCACTATAGTTACCTTTCTTTGAACTATTTCAACTGCACTTTTTAAATTAGTGTGTAGCTCAGATCTGCATTCTTTGTAAAAGTCTTGCATTAACTAACTTGATTGAATAAATAAGTGATAATACTTAACACTTTCCATCTCCAAAACCTTGCATAAACATTAATATTTTCTTAATATTCATATCAGTGTACCTGTCCTGTGCAGTAAGGCAGATGAGGAGACACACTGTTCTCTCCACTATATTATCCACAGCGCTCCCCATGGTCAGACTAAGTCAAGGAGCTAACTAATGATGTGGGGGAAAGTAGTTCTCAGCTCACCCTCCCACTACTCCCTCCTTTTGCCGCAACAACTCGCCAGTCACCACCAACCACATGATGAATAGATTGTTATTACAAACAACACTTGGCAGGTATTTCTAATGCACCTTTCCTCATAGGATCTCAAAGTACTTTACAATTATGAATGCAATCTCAAATTTAACACCTGTGTGAGCCAGGTAAGTTATGTTCCCCTGTTTAACAGATGGATATACTGAAAATGCAAGAAGTTTAAATGGCCTGATTTTCAAAGGCATTGTGCACTCATAGATCCAAAGGAGGTCAATGGGAACTGTGCGTGCTCAGCATGACTCTAAAAATCAGGCCATAAATGACTTGTCCAAAGTCATGCAGCAAATGAGTGGCAGAGCAGGGAAAAGAAACCAGGAATCCTGCTTCCCAATCCCTCAGCCCACATTTCTTCTCTTTAAACACCCATTCCATTCTGTAAGTTTTCAAGAGTTTGCATTTCAAATGATGGGAGGCAAAAAAACAACAACAACAACAAAAAATGCCTGTTCCAGATACAGTGTCACTGAGACAGCTTGTGAAGAAAATAATGAACAGCTTGTCTGTGCTGTTTTTCCCTTCACCCTGACTTGTTTAATAATGGAAGGTCAGGAAAAACCAAGGGACATAAGCAAGTTTCTGTACAGGACTTTCCCTCCCAAAGTTAGTTGGTAAAAGAGCAAGATATGCAAGCTTTAAAAAAAGGAAAACATTGAATTAAAATATTTGTAAGTGGCACCGATGGCTTTGATTTTATTTTTATTATTTTATTTTTATTTTTTCTGCAAACCACCCTTTCCATCTAGGAATACTGGGATGATAGTCTACTGAAAATTATAGATTCCAGAATTTGAAAGGGAACCACAAAAACTCAATCATAGTTATTAACACACCAAACACCCACTGAAGGATTAATCTTCCCTTCGCCAGAACTAACCACACAAAGTAAAGGTAGCAAACTGACATCAAACACCCACAACTGGGAGTTGCTTATTAAAAGCACCAGAGCAGGAAGGCACGCCTTGCCTGCCTGCACAGATCACAGTGGGCATTAGGGAGACAAAGCTGGGGAGAGGGGCTCTCCTTACAGAACTAGTTTAAAGCTTGTTTTTACAAGGTGGGTTTGTATACAGTTACCCCTTCCAAGCACCTAGCACCAGGACTGCTGGCTAAAATGATTTGTATGGAGAAAAGAGCCACTTTCTTCACTATGTAATTCAGTGGGCTAGATGGACCTTTGGTGTGACCCAATACAGCCATTCTTATGTTCGAACACCCTTTTCAGGTGGGTATTGTACCTCTTCCAGGTAAAGAAGCTGAGGTACACAGATTAAAGGCTGGATTCTGCCCAGTTTACTCATGTAGTGTATTGCTTCTCAAGTAATCCCACAGATTCCAGTGGGACTGCTCACAGAGTAAGGTGCATACATGTCAGAACCTGGCTTTAAGTGAATCACCTAAAGTCACTCAGCAAGTCAGCGACAGATCTGGGAATAGGACCCAGGAGTTCCGACTTCCTGTTTCCTACTGTAGCCAATAGCCTGTATTGATATTTAATCATTCCCAGAAGGGGTGCGTGTGGAGGGATTATGAGATTAATGACAATAGACCTGATTCAGATAATCTTTGCCCCAAAGACATTCTGATATAAGACACAGGGTCAGGAGCAGAGATTGCATGATTAAAGTCCCCGCACTTCTATTTTCAATTGAATGAAAGCGTTTCCCTGGCTTTGCGTGCCGTCAGTGGATCCTGTGCTGGATGTTGTCTTTACAATGCAGCAGTTATTCCTCACTGAGGGTTCATCCAGTTTAATGGAGTGATCTCAGTAGGTGAACATCTTAGGTATATCTCCATATTTTTTTTTTTTTTAAAAAAGACCCATCTCATAGAACTGGAAGGGACCCTGAAAGGTCATCGAGTCCAGCCCCCTGCCTTCACTAGCAGGACCAAGTACTGATTTTGCCCCAGATCCCTAAGTGGCCCCCTCAAGGATTGAACTCACAACCCTGGGTTTAGCAGGCCAAGTTTTTGAAATCATTACCTGTATTGTTTACGGGACATGCTTTGGTGTGAGCTATTCCCCAGCCGACACACTGGATGGACCAAAGGCTTTTGTAAAGACAAAATACAGTAGAGTGAATTAACCCTTTTCACACTGAACTTCATGGCAAGTACACCCAGGAAACATCTCTTAACAACAAGGCCCAGTGTCCAAGGCACATCCTAGCTGATACTCCATTTGCTTTACAGATAGTCCATCAAAAACCACCCACGTGAGACGTGCCCAGAAGCCAGCAGCAGTAAAAGCTCCAAGGAAGTCAGCAGACAAACGTACTCCACAGTGATACAACCAGTGCAATGTGGACCCGGGACGGAGTGCTTAAACAGATGTGGATCTGTGACTGCAATGCAGCATTTATAGGCAGAGGCTCGCTATTCTGTGCTCTTATGAACAGCAGGGGCCAAGGAAATGTGATGAAATATCCCCAGCTGTGGAATGGTAAAGCAAACAGAACACAAGCTAAACCTTAATGGGCTGGTTATTGGAAACAGCAGCCCATACTGCTCTGTTTCTCATCTCACTTACACCAAGTTTACCCCCTGTAACTCCGTCCTGGAGCTATTCCTGATTTACACTGGTGAAGAGAAAAATCAGGTCCTGCCTCTCCAATGCTTTGTTTAGCTAAACAAAGCAGATCTGCAGATCCCAACTGACAGAAGAACATACACAGAGCTTTTACTCAGCTGAATTGTTTTAAAACAGGCTACAATATTGGTACATGGCCTTTTAGGCAACAAACATTTGCATCTAATTTGTTATCGATTCCATCTCCCCACTATAGGAATTCAGGCTACTTCTAGTTTGCTTGCTACAGAATAATTAGCCTTGCTTACCCTCTCCAAAAGCAGGAAATAAAGTGCTCCATAGACAAATTCCCTGGTCACAAAAAGAACAAAGCCAGGAATAGATTAATCACTGGATGTTGTTTCCAGGATAGAAGTCAAAGCTGAGAACACGCACCTTGGTTATTAAAATGGTGACTTTCTCTGCCATTAAAACCCAGATGCCTTTTGTTCTTCCTGCTGATTCAAATTTTTGCATGCTTGAGGCTTGCAATGTTGGTGGTCTAACACACAGCAACTTAAATGCTGAGGGTGATTACTGTAGAATCCTGTGTGTATATGCAGTATATATGTTTGTGGGTGTGTGGACAACTTGGGTACAAGATTAAAAACCTGCTTTATGTTTCTGTGGAACCTTCTTTATGTTTCAGCTCAATTCTTAGTATTTTAAGGTAGTAACTTTCCATTACTCCCAGCCTGGTCCACACTTCCTCCCCTGCAGCCGACCACTTAGCCCTCTACAAGGTGCAAAATGAAGACAGTCCCTGTCATGAACAGCTCGCAATGTAAAAGACAAACAGAGAGAAGGTGATGCACTGGGAAACCCAGAGTGAGGCGTAACTTGGAAGGCTTCAAAATGGTTATTGGCTCACTTCTTATTGGCCATCACAGAAGGAGTGAGCCTACAATATGATAGTAAGTGTTTAACCTACACATCCCAGGTGAGAGGGTTAACAGTGCTGGTATTTACCTAGCTCAACAAAATCCTCTCAGAGTCATTGGCCAATCACGGGGGAAAGAAGAGCCCATATTAATTAAGTGATTGGCCCAATGATTACTGATTTATGGGAATACAATGGGCTGAGTGATGTTCATTTGCCCCACTACACACACAAGGACGAAATGGGAGATGTTCTGGACACTGGCTTGTTGATCAATGATCACAACTGCTGCAGTGTAGACACGGCGGAAATTTACCAATATAAAACCCACCTGCTCAGCTGTAGTAATGAGAAGGGACAGTTTTACAAACTCACTTTTCAAATTTGAGCCACACTGAGCAAACAGTGTTAGGTGATGTGGAGAAGCTAGTGAGATTATTCAGGAGAGGGGCCATTGCTTACTGAAGATGGGGCAGGTTTCAAATATTCTGATTTATGAGGTCCCTTCTCCCCCATCTCCTTCACACTAAGCAGATATGAGACTGGGGGGGGGGAAAGTGCATACACAAAAGTAGGGACAAGGAAGGAGTCAGGTCAGGGAATCCAAGGAACATTCAAACAACAACTCAGCTTAAAACCATGGGTTAGTGTGTCACAGTCTCATTCCAAGTGTGAGATTTTCTGCTGTACTTTGATTTAAGCCGGAGGCAAGACTAGCCGACTGTTTTAGATAAACCAAGAGTGTGATTTATGCCCTACAACACTTTTACAGCAGCTGCAAAACTGAGAAAGGAAAAAAAGACAGTGGAATTTCATGCCCGAAATGTCACTTTGCAAGATGGTGAAAGAGCAGCCTGGGATGGAGAAAGATGCAAACCTGCCATTTTAATTAATGCCATAGACTTGGATACAACTGTACATTCTGACAAAGGGCTTGGTGGAACCGTGAGAGATCATCTCTAAAGGCCTCTTTAAAACAACATTAGTCTGTCTAAATAATGGAAACTGGAGCCCTCTAGTTCAGTTCCTAAACATAGATGGAAATTGCACCTTCGAATCAAGATTTTTCAAAAGCAACTATGATTTTGGGTTCCTCCGTGTTTGGGTGCCCCACTTGAGACACTGTAAAAGGGCCTAATTTTCAGGAAGTGCTGAGCACCTGGCCTTCTGAAAACGAGGTCCCTTTAAAAGTATCTCAAGTCGGACATCCGAAAAATGAAGGCACTCCAAACCACGGTTTGAAAATCTTGGGCTAGACCCACTGCATAGCAAGTCACTTCAGACAGAGTTTCTAAATTCCGTATTATATAGTTACAGATACACACACTACTTTTATCCATTCTGTAGACTGGCGCTTTCCCTATCTTTTGCTGTTACTGTCCATAATTCTATTTTCATTTGTTGTGAAACACCCAGAAAGCTTTGGCATAGCTGGAGGATTTGTCAATTATCTTATATCCTTCCTTTCCCAAAATGGAAATGAAGTTTTTCCACATGTGAAGAGTGACAGTTTCATGATGATCCTTTATACTGTTATCTCATAGCCTGCCATCTAAGTAACACATGGAGACCTCATCTGTTCCTGTAATTTTCCAGAGCCAGAAGAAATGACAAGTTAAAGACAGCTCTCAGGATGAACACTTTTTCCCCTCCTCCTGTAAGAAAAATCCAGATGCAGCTGCCTCTGGGTTGACTTAGGTGGCACAAGGAGGACAAGTGTCTTGTGTAAGTGACTCAGACTGGATTAGAAGAACCCCAATTCTCCTCTGGCTTCCTGCCTTTGGTTCTAACCACTAGACCACATGGACTCTGGAATGAAAGATACTTTCACGAAACAGCTCTCTACATACTGTGTCTCTGACTATGTTAACCAATGGTGTTACCACAGGACTTCACATACTGTAACTAGTATTCCTCCTGTGCTGTGCTGGTTCATACCACTTACCAAGCAGAGCATGAAGGTAAAAAGCTAACAACACCGCATTCTGTGTAATTCTGGCACAATCCTGGAAGGTTCTGAATTAAGCATCTATGGGATCCAACAAGATCTAAAATTCTGATGTGTAACAGTACTTGGATCCAGCTGTTTTGTCTTTGAATACTGGAAGATCTACATTTCTCTCAGATTTTGCACTGTAGTCTGACAGAATCCAGGTGTTTCCTCACTAAACTTAGATATAGCAGAGTCTCTCTGGCTTCTCACTGATTGGTTTAGCTCAGAACAGGTCCAAGTCTTTTTTCATTGGACACCTATGGAATTATTAGAGTCCATGGGCCAAATTCAAAAGATCACAATGTGGTGAAAGCCGGTGTATGGTGAGTGTAAAGAACTTTGAATGTAAGGGAATCTAAGGAGGTATAAAATAATGGGGTTTATTTTAACCCACACATTCTTACTACTACACATTCCTATTAGTTGTTTTCCCATTATACTCTTCTCTGTTCATCCCTCATCCTGTAAGTTATTTAGACACCCACTTCCATGTAAGTCCCAGTACAGTGCCCTAGCCCAAGGACCTTGATACCTCAAGGTCAAAACTAGCTGGGGCTACAGAACAGACAAGATAACCATTTCCATTAGATTTGTTTTTGAGCAGGTTGAACTGAAATAGCTGGAGAAATTATTCAGGCTACTCAAAGCTTATCTATACTGTGGGTCTAGTCTGTTTTAACATCAGGGCAGCGGAATCTGTGTTAAAACCAAGTTTGAATCATTTTGGTGAATTTCTCCAACTTAGACACAGCCTAAACTTGTATGATGAAAGAAGGATCTAGTTCTGACCCAGTCTCTTGGAGAAATTCTCTTTAAGATTTTTGGGTGGCCAGTACATCTGAATCAAAGCAAAACAGAAATGAAATAAAAATCAGGACATGCCTTTCATGTTCATCCAACCATCACTGAATTAAAGTTAAGATGAGTAGCAAGGAAGTGAAGAGACCATGATGAGCTACAGTGGCCCAGAAGATGCAGGTGGGACATGGACCTCCCATTATTACTTGGGTTTCCATGCATAATTTTTCTGAAGACACCTTAACTACAAACAGATTTTTTTTTTTTATCTAGGTTGGTTTACTGTTGAGAAGGAGCTTATCCATTCTTTATGCCCATTACACAATTTCCCTCCTCTCCCATCCCAGTAACAAAAACTCTCTTGGCTTGCTCCGAATGAATCTGAATGCCTCCTGGCCTGTCCTTAGAAGCTACCAAGAATGTCTGGTGCTGCTTTCACTGGACTTTCCAGGTGCCAGTCTGGAATAATCATAGGCTAATAATACAGTACGAAAACAAAGTACCACTGAAAAGTTATTGAACTCTCCATAAGTTATTTCATCCAACTAATAGCAAACAAATTCCTATTATAACAACTGGATCACAGGACAGAAGTTCTCTCCAACATCATAGTTTCTCCAGATTCATTTACTTATCAATTCACTTTGCTTGACAGTTACAAATCACCAGAAATGCATGAGCAGACATTCCCTATATTTGTACATCTGGGGGGAAAGCTTTCTCAGCAGGGAGCACTCCATTCTGGGACTTGCTTCCCTCACCCTTGTTCTGGTGCTCTATACTCAATGACCTGCAGGGCATGGTGCAAAGCCTATCTGTTTACTCAGGCTTTTCCTGAGGGGGTCTATTGAAGCGAAGAGGACTCTTCTTTTTCTGAGGTGGGGAAAAGAGTTATTAGTGATGTTGACATGGCTTGTCAACGCCATTGATCCTGTGTGGGGGGTGTTTTTAAAGCTGTTCGTGCAAGTGCACATAGAGAGGGATGCTATATGCACAATAGAATTGGAAACATCCTGCCAAACTTATGCAACAGATGCCACCCCGATCAATTTAATGAGAGGCAGCACAGTCCAGTGGTTAGATCAGAGAGCCAGGATGGCTGGGTTCTGTTGTATTAATTTAGATGAAATGAATGGGCCAAAGGTGTCAACATAACCCAGTTTACTGTTCAACATTAAACAGTGTTAAACCAGGGTTAGGTATACAGAGACCTCAGCCTGCTTAGCCTCATGACACAAACACTATTAAAAATTCCTTTAACCTTTTTATTAAAGATAAGGAAAAGACAGAAAATCAGTTAATAAATTTGAAATGTAAAGTATTAATTATGGCTTTCATTTTAACAAACTTTTTGTCCCCTTTCTCTTTAGCTGGAGAGAACTTTTAGAAAGAAAAGGCCCCAAGTGATTAGAGCACTCTCATGAGAGGATTTGAATAGGGATCTCCCATCTTTCTACTACTCAAGGGGCGGGGGAAACTGAACTCAGGTCTCCCACATCCCAGGTGAATGCTCTCACCTCTGGGCTAAAAGTTATAAAGTTGGTGGCACTACCATCACCACCTCTTCCAGCCATTGTGTGTGGAGTAAGACAGGCACCTCACTCATTCTTGCAAGATATTACTTAGATGCCTTAGATGCTGACTCTAGGCAGCAGGTTCCCATTTGTGGATTGCTAAGCAGAGCTAGGTGCCTCCATGCAGCCTGGACTTAGGTGCCTATCTTCATGACATTGGCAGGGTTCAGTACACATTCCTCTGGTGGGGATCTGACATGGGCTAGGTTAGGCAGCTCCCCTCCTCACATCCCCAGCTGGGTTGCAATGACAGAGTGTGACAGGTTCGGTCACAGAGACCCCCTTGGGACTGTCACCTGATGTGTTGAGATTACCTCTGAGCCCGTTTTCCCTGCCAGCTTGGGACTCCAAAACCCTGTCTTGTTGAGCCAGACATGCTAGCCTGCTGCAACCCAGAGTCTGGTCCACGCCCCCAAAGGTGCAAACTTAACTGAAAACAGCTCAGCAGGTACCTATCTCAAGTACCCAGACACCTAGTTCCCAATGGGATCCAAACCCCAAATAAATCCGTTTTACTCTGTATAAAGCTTATACAGGGTAAACTCATAAATTTTCCACCCTCTATAACTCTGATAGAGAGAGATGCACAGCTGTATTAATCACTTACTCTGGGTTTACTAATAAATAAAAGTATAAAAGGTAGGATTTAAGTGGTTTCAAGTAATGACAGAACAAAGTAAGTTACCAAGCAAAATAAAGCAAAAACATGCAGGTCTAAGCCTAATACATTAAGAAATTGATTACAGGTAATATCTCAGCCTCAGAGATGTTCCAATAAGCTTCTTTTGCAGACACGACTCCTTCCTAGTCTGAGTTCAATCCTTTCCCCTGGTACAGTCCTTATTAGTTCCAGCAGATATCTTAGGTGGAAATAGGGTGACCAGATGTCCCGATTTTTGGGTCTTTTTCTTATATAGGCCCTTATTACCCCCACTCCCTGTCCCGATTTTTCACACTTGCTATCTGGTCACCCTAGGTGGAAACTAGAGGTTTTCTCATGACTGGAACCTCTTTGTCCTGCTCCACCTCCTTTTATCGCTGTGGCACAAGGTGGGAATCTTTTGTGTCTCTGGGTCCCCACCCCTCCTTCTAAATGGAAAAGTACCAAATTTAAGATGGATTCCAGTATCATGTGACCTGGTCACATGTCCTGGGAGACCTCATTCTTCATTACCCATGGGCTGGCGCACACATACACAGGAAGATTTGCAAGTAAACACAGCCATTTACAACCAATTGTCCTAGTCAATGAGAGCCATCAAGATTCTAAACCACCATTAATGGCCCACACTTTGCAGAAGTACAATAGAACCTCAGATACAAGAATGATATGTGCATACAAATAGGAGGAATATATTCAGTAGATTATAACCTTTGTAATGATACTTTACAAGAGACCTTTTGCATAAAGCATATTCCAGTTATATCATATTCACACTTATAAACATATTTCCATAAAACATATGGAGTGCAACATCACAGAGTTAAGTGGTGCAGAAGGGCTTCCATAGCTAGGTGTATTTCACACTTCAGGCCTGATCCAATTCCCACTGAAGTCAAGGTGAATCTTATCATTAAATCCCATTAAAAGCTAAACAGGACTTTTGTGATCAGGGATCTTAAATAGTTTTTGTTCTATTTTTAAAGGCAGCAGGGCTGGTGTGACCACTAGGTGAACTAGGTGGCCGCCAAAGGTGCCAAGATTTGGGGGTGCGAAAAAGCAGTGCCCCCCAATTTTTTTTTTTTTACACTATTGCTGCCGGCGGGGGACAGGCCGCTCGCAGCTGCGTTAGCACCTACCTCTGCGGGCGTCCTCTGCAACTGCGGGCCCCGCCGCCTCCCTCCGCCGCGCCCCACATCACTGCCCATGCATGTCCGTCCTCCCCTCCCCCACACCAGCCTGGATCCACCTCCTCCCCGAGCTCCAGGCTGCTGCATCGCTCCCTAGCCTGCTCCCTCCAGCTCTGGCAGTCCCGGACCCCCTGCCGCAGCAGTGGCTGCTGCCCAAAGGCTGCCGGCTGCAGATTGGAGCCGGTGACATCAGCCTGCCTGCAGCTGGCCCTATTGACAGCAATGCAGCGGCGGGAGGGGAGGCGGGGGTGGGGGAAAGGAAGAGGAGACCGTGGCCATCGGTCCACCTGCAGGGGTTAATCATGGCCCTGCCAGAGGATACAGGGTTAAAGAGCTGCAAAAAAGTGTAACCGTCCTCAGCACGTGCCATCTTCCAAGGCTTCATCCCCAGCTATCCCTGCAGCCCTGTGGAGCAGGTAAAGAGAGCCCCATTTTTGGGGAAACTGAGGCAGAGAACAGGGACATGACTTGCCCAAGGTCACCCGGGGAGTCATTGTCAGAGTCCTGCTTTGAACACAGGAGATTGAGGCTCCTAGTTCTGCACTCAGACCATTAGACCAGAAGCCTTCAAGCCATGAGCTCTGCACCTGCCCACACAAGGTGTTAATCTGGGATTCAGGGGCAGCACACTGCAAGTTTTCAGTGAAGAAACACGGCTGTCTCGAACCCTTATGGCTACAAGGAAAATCTTCCAAAGGGCGTTTAGCTGACACAGTTCTGTCTGCCTGAGTCTGCAGCCAGCCTGGGACAACAGCTCTAGGAAATGTGACGGTAACTGTTAAGTCTAATTATGACACCATCAGAGCCAGATTTTCATGTAACATGGGTGACCAGTTGTGTGGTGCACAACCACTGCAAGTGTGCGAGCAACTCAGGTTAAGTGCAGCTGAATCCTGGGCAGGCTGCAGCACCCAAGAGATTTTTGTTCTCCCACTGAAAGACAGCAGATGCATCAGTAACTTTACTAGGTAGAAGTTTAGTGACCACATTAGGGCCATCCTTCCCACTCCCAGCATTGGGCCAACTGCCCCTCATCATTCTCCTGATTGCTTGTATTGTTATTGATGGGAGATCCGCTGTGGACTGAGGGGTGTATATGGACCTGCCTTTGCAGGCTCAGTCCTGGCCCAGCATTCAAAATAAATTGCCCTGAGTTTCAGAAGTACTGAGAACCATGGAGTTCCCACAGACATAGGGGGAACTGCAGGTGCTCAGCATCTCTGAAAATCAGGCCCAGAATGACACTGCCCTGGGCCAGAGCTCTCGGAGAAAGGGGCTTCAGCAGCGATTGGCGTGGGGCAGAGTAAAGCAACCAGGACGGTCATGATGGAGGCTGGAACACTGTCCTCGCCTCACAGCTGTGGGGAAGACAGGCCTTCGGACACCCCCTCCCGCCTGCATTGCATGTGCCAGCCCAGGAGCAAGGAACCATTTCACACCTTAGCACTGGGGGGAGCTGAAGCCCAGAATGGGGAAGTGACTTGCCTGAAGTCATCCAATGAGTTGGTGCCAGAGTGGAGAATAGAAGCTAGATCGCGACTCCCAGCTTTGATCCCCAAAACAGCCTTTTCCAAATCCATGGGGGGCGGGGGGCCAGGAGGGACTCTAGCCAGGTGCAGGAGACCCAAGGCCATTTATTTTCATTAACTATGTAGACTAAATAATGAAATTAATACATTTTCAAGCCGAACGTGTATTAATTCTAATGAACAATGCCACATTATGCAGTATACATTTTTTAAAGTTTATAATAAGCAATGCTCCGGGGGGTAAGGAGAGGAGGGGGCGCAAGGTGGAAGTTTCGCCTTGCACCGGCCCTGGTGCAGTGGCCTTTAAAGCACAACTTGCAGTTCCAATAAATGCTGGACTGTTTGCTCATGTCACATGGGACTGCAAAGAACGGGCCTTTTTCTGCCCTGCTACTAGTGGAGAGCTAAGTGAATATTGCAGCAGCCACCCACTCCCCCGGTAAGATTCTGCATCCTGGAATTTGTCCGGTCCTAGGATTTCACGATGCCATTTCTCTATAGCACATTCACTTCCTTAACTTTGGTCAAGAAAGCAACACACATTGTTGGGAATCCACCACAGTTCCCATGATTGTTAAGTAGTTAGTTGATCCTTCTTTAATTAATCTTCCCAGAGACAATTACATCTGCTAGAAGAAATGCAGCTCCTATATTCCTAGAAACAAACTCTTATTCCTATAAGGCAATGAGATGGGCAACTAAAGCTGTCAATTCTCAGTCTAGCGCAAAAGCACATTGATTGACCCTTATGGTACGTTTTCTTCTAAATCTTGACATACACCCCTTTCTTCTTATATCACTTCATTTTCCCCATTCCAATTCTCTTTTAGGATGGAGAGTTATACATGTAAAGCATGCTGCTTTTATATATGATATATGCTGCATGTCAGGATTAAAATGAGCCATATCTATTGTTAGTCTCCATGGGACTGTGCAAAAATCATGCGGAATGCTCATCTTTTTCACAACATACAGACATTCAAGGTCTCAATTTTTGGCAACACTAAAACATATATTTTGTCTTTCACCACTTGGCGGCTTTAGCTAGGGGCTAGTTGAGCATCTGATGATATTTGTATAGAAAGGGGCCAATCTTAGAATCTTTGATCTGGACACCTTTGAATTTCATGGGGGATGGGGGAGAAAGGGTATTCAGAGTCAAATTTTGGATCTAAAGCAACCCATTCTTGCTTTGATTCTGGGTCAGATGCACCACTTGAATGGGACTAATTTTCTAGCTTTCATTGAAATCTCGTGAGAGCTCAGCTTTTTGGGGGGTGGGGGGAGAGCTGGTAAAGAAAACCTAAACAAAATAACCTTTGTGATATTTTGGTCCATGCATTTTATACCCAAACCAGGCTCCGATTCAGACTTGAACCCTAAACCTAAATCTGACTTTAATATCACCTGCTACCACTTGGGAAAAGGGCAACAGCACTGGTGTCAAGAGAGCACCAGTGGTGTGAGAAGAAGGGCCAGAGCGTTCATACTCAATGGTTGAGGGTTTCAAAACAGTATAGGGAATTTAGACCCACATCGTCCATTAGTCATTAAAATTAATGGAAAATTTGCATCTAAATCCCTGAGAAGGCTTTGAAAAGTTCGACCAATGCAGTTCAGAAGTTGTATCTGTCATGCAAAGCTTCCCAAGATATTTTACAGAGTTGAATGGGATTTGTTTTTAGTATAAAGTTAAATTGCTCATTTGGGAAAACATTATGCAAATGAGCAAGGTAAGCAGGAATAAGAGCACAAAGAAGAGCTAATGCAGCTGGAATGAAAGTGTAAGTGGACAGAGGCAGCAGCTTCCTCAGATCTGAATGTTTATATTTTGTTTTAACATTTGTGAAGCCAAGAGATAAATGAAAGGGCAGCGGTAGCAGCCGCCAAGGATCTAGTCTCTCTTATGCTCGGGACCAGAAAGCCTCTTTGAAAAGATAGCATTTATGATAATCTGTTAGCTGATACAAACCCAGGCACCCCCACCTCCAAGTGTTTTGTATTTTTCTGTTTTCAGAGTAATCCATTTGCTGGCATAATCATCAAACTTCTCCTCAGCCCAGAGGCTCCAGTTACAGAGTCTGACTACTGTGCAGTGGAGTGCAAGCCAGGTTAGTGTTAAGCAAAAAGTCAGATTCCAAAGATTGCCAGTACTTAATCCTGTATCATTAAACAAATGTATTTGTTAGGAATATTCCACAGCTTTGAAAATAAAAATATATATTAACACAACTCATTCTGTTCCATGGGGAAAAAAGTCTTTATCCTTCATGAAACTAAATTTGTATTCCTGCATGGAAAAAGTCTGAAAATTGCACTGAATGACAGAACTGTCAAAGAAGGGCTCTTTCAGCCTCTGAACAGAATGGCTTGTTTTGTTATTACGATTCCCTGGAAATTGGTATGTAGTCATCAGTTGAATATAAACTTTCATCAGAAGCATCTGAAAGATTCTTGCATTTACATTCCAGAAGAGAAGAGTTTAAAAAGCTCCAGACAGTTGAAAGTCTATTTATCTATCTACAGTGATGAAGTATGGCTTAGTCAACAAGGAGCCTTTTTACTTTAATACAACCATGCACCAAATGGGTTTTTGATTGAGTAGTGTTGTTTAGAACAAAGATAAACTTTTATAATAAACCCTGCAGCCACTTTGCCTGTCAATGCCAAAACTTTGCCAAGGTTCACAAAATCTTTCCAGCAGACCTGGGCTAAGATTTCAGTCAACCTCTTGTTTGGAGATGCAGTTGGTGTTGTCAACTATCATCATTTTAGCACAACTCTCATGATATTTGGCATATTTCTTAAAGCTGCAGCTCCTGGAATCAGGTGAATACATTTAAAAAGAAAAAAAAAAAAGTTTCTGTCTCTCTCACAGGTGTGGAGAAGAGCTTGAAAACACGTACCCAAAGACTTGGAAACCAGAATGCAAATAAAATTAACCCAAAATGTATCTTTTTTTTTTAAAAATAATCTCATGATTTGGGAATTTTTTGAACATGTGGGGTTAGCAATATTGTGTGTATATTTTTGCATTGTAACCAAGTGAAACTTGACAGTTCTGTCTTAGAACCTGGATTTTGACTCTTTCGCTTTGAGATTTTGGATCTGAATAAAAATGGAAAAGTGGTAAAATGAAGTGGGGATGGGGGACTTTTCAAAATCTCTTGCAAACCAGAAGGACTGATGACTTCCTTTCAGAAACAGACCGGTGTTACTAAATTTTGATCCACATCCAGATTTTGAAACCATCCCACCCCCCCAAAAAACCCAAAATAAAACCCCAAGGGAATGTTTGGATCCATGATTTTTGTTTTCCCAGAATAAATGTAGGGAATTAGACATGATATATGGATCCCGGTTTCATCTAACTCCCCCAAAATATGGAGAAACAATGAAGGAGGAGGAGCTGGATTTCAAGTGGGCCCATCCCTGTGCAGCCTTGGGGGAAAAACTGTAGAGAGGAACCAGTCAGAGATTCCAGCTGGTAGGAGCAGCTGCAGAAGCTGCCAAGCAGGACAGGGACCTCTGAACTTTCAGAGAACTTTCTACAGTTTTGAGGGGACTTTCCCTGCCCTGTGCTGATTGGTCCAACCTTCTCCTTTCCCACCCCACACAGTCTCTTCACCTCAGCTTCGCTCCACACCTACACCTGCCCATTCTAGGTCCTCTATCCCTTCAGTTTCTAGTTAGCTTATCCTCTGCTAACTAAAGCCATACACAAAAAATAATCCATAGAACTAACGTCATTTGCTGCAATCACCTAGCTCTGCCTGTGTGTTCTACCATTCCCGCACCCTGTATCTCTCTTGGCTATTTAGATAGAAAGCTCCTCAGGGCAGGGATGGTTATCTGTGATTGTACAGCATTTAGCACAATGGGGACCTATTCATGGTTGGTTCTTAAGCACTACTGGAATAAGTCTGAAGATTAACATATAGGTATTTTCCATGATCGGCTTTAAAACACACCTCCCCCCAAATCACACCAATAGCCTACAGAACAGCAGCGGCAACTTCACCTACAGCCAATTTAAAAAACAGCAGCTACAATTTAAGCTTTAAACAGATCCATACCTGAGATCGCTCTCTGGCTTCATTAACCCCATTTGTTTTTCAGCACTCATATTATCTTTCCCCTTTCATTCTTTAGGTTTTTTCTTCTTCCTCCCACACAGTAGCTCTTTCATCTGTTTTCAGTAGATGTAGCTTTACCTAATTAATTGAGGACTCAACAAGTGCACTTTCTAATTCAAGTAAATATGCCTAAGGTTGGAACAGTGGGCTGCAGTGTTCCCTGATGTTCCTTCCTCAGGAACAGGATATCACGGGCTCCACCTTGTATGTGCCAAATTAGTGCATTAAATTAGTAGAGCACAAAAAAAAAAAAAAAAAAAAGCTCAGAGGATCAGTTAAAAAGGATTCTGAGCAGTGGGAATTGATTGGTCATTACAAAAAAGTCTATAGGGGCCTGACTCTTAGCCATTGAAATAAATGGGAGCTTTGCTATATTAGAAGTATAATTTCACTAGAAACGGGCTTCAAACACACACACGCCTTTTCAATTCGAATGCAGTGGCCCAGTTTTCGTGCAATAGGATGTGGGTGGTTCCTGTACTCTGGTCACACTGCGGGAGAAGAGGGCTCTGTGCATCTTGTGTGGCTCATGGTAGAGGCAACATTTAGTAACGAACAAAGGAGATAAGTACTGTGGTTTCTCTCCATACTACCTTTGTCTGCACAAGAACCCAGCTCAGGTACAGTCCGCTCCAGCTTCTGGAAATGTCTAGTTCACACGGGGCTTGCTCAGAGGCATCAGGCCAGATTTTCAAAGGTATTTAGGCACCTAAAGATGCAGATAAATGTCTAGTGGGATTTTCAGATGTGCCTAAGCAGGTTAAGTGCCCAACTCCCATTGAAATCAATGGGATTTAGGTGCCTAAAATTTGAAAATCCCACTAGGTGCCCATCTGCATCTTTAGGCACCTAAAAACCTTTGAAAAATCTGGCCCATGAGAAACTTCCCATACCAAGATTATATCTTCCTGTTTGCTTGTGCTAGTAATTGGATCTCTGTTTACACAGGCCAGTTGTGAAATTCAGATCTGGATAACAACAATTCACTTCCCAACACTCCAAAAATGTGCGGATGTTTGGATGTGGAGACTCCAACTGGCCCTAGAGCAATGATTAAGCTTTCAGATGATGTTCCCAGAAGTACACATTCACAGAAATATAATGCTCTTCAGTTATAATGGACATATTTAAACAGAGAATTCAGTATTGAATACATTACTTTCCTCAACTGGGTTAGACGTAGGAAGTCACTGGATAAAATTCTACAGCCTGTACTATGAAAGAGGTCAGAGTAGATAATTGCAATTGTCCCTTCTGGACTTAAAAGCAAAGAAGAGGTACAAAAGCAGATTTCCCAAAGCAAACCAAGTTAAGTACATTCTTCTTTGGTTATAAATTACCAGAATGTGGATAATAGGCATATTTTATTGCATTTCTAGGGGGAAAATAATCACTCCTTTTAGATACTACATGGAGAGCACGGTATAGAAACCTAGAGAGATTAAAAAAATACAGGTACAAAATGATTAAGAAAAGTCACTGCTTAAGAATCAGCCCTTCCTGAGCACATACCACCTGAGAATCTCAAAGCACTCTACAAAGTGAATTAAACTTCAAAATATAGTGTGCAAACATAGGGTCTGATCCAAAACCTGTTGAAGTTAATGGAAAGAATCCTATATACTTCAATGTGTTTTGGATCAGGCCCCACATAAGGCACCCGTTGAAGGGTGTCAAGTCAGGTTCTAATTCCACCCCAGTGATCACATCTGGGACCTTTATGGGTGTCAATAGTACTCAAAGGAAGGAAGGAGTTGGGATAGAGAGAGGGCACAGGGGAAACATGAGATGGCAGAGTTAGGGAGTTTTAAATTTTCTATCAAATAATTCTCAGCAAGCTGTAAACCCTCAGCTTTGAACAATTAGTTCAGAAAACAAAGTTTGCACATTCTTACAGTTGTTTACTCTTCAGGAGGCTGGACAAATGGTCAGAGATTTGGGTGTTCCCCCACCCCATTTCCTTCAGCAATAAGGTTTGCTTAGTTTTTAATCTCGTATTTCCTGCTTTCAAAATGAATTTAGATAAATAGAAATGTAGGAAAACAAACGGAGCTGTCAGAAAAGATTTGGAGTTAGTCTCTAGTTTTTAAACATAAAATTCATATTCAGTCCAGATCCCAGCTCACATGCACTCCTGCTCTCTACAGAACTGCAACCAGGAATCCAAAACACCCTCAAAGCTTGGTTTAAATGTGTCTCTGGATTTGAATTTAGCAGCTTGAACTCATCTGTATGCCTGTTATATACTCTTTGATGCAACTACCTCTTCCACCTACAAAAGTCTCTGGACATTGCTCAATCAGAAAAAAAAAGCTGGAACCAGAGATGTTCCTGTTATAATAAATGAGCACTTTAGATTATTTCTGAAAGCTGTCACAATCATGATCAGTTTTACAGGGGAAGAATGCTCTCTCTAGTAGTGCTCTGGAGACCCCTGAATTCCACTATAAATCTTAAAGTGTCCATATGTCTTTCCACAGCATAGAATTAAAGCCCATAAACGGTAACTCCCCTGAAGTCACAGACAATACTGTCTGATTCATCCTAGCTAAGAAGTAAGGCAGCAAGAACAGAGTGCATAATACACTCTGCATAGGCACTAATGGACTCCACAGAATGAGTCGCTGCTGCTATTTGTTATTTTGATAGCACTGCAAGAGTTACATGAGGAGAGACGTTTTTAGTCACATTGTGTTATTAATTTGGCTAAGAGCCATCATTTTTGCTAGCTTACTTTTTAAATGACACTTTCCTGTCCAAACAGCTTCTGTGCTATTTATCTAACTTATAAAATAGAGTGTTTTAAAAAACAACGTATGGAAACTTTTAATAGAACAGACAGGAAAACATTGCACCACCACAATGGGCCCAAGTTCTCTTTTGCCAAATCATCAGCAGTTTCAAGCGTCTTTCCTTTCTGCCAGGCAATCTGACCGCTTACAAGACAAGTTACCAGTCTCTGTGCCCACCACGGAGTGTTGGCATCTAGTCATTGCTTTGCTGTCCTGAGTTGATCTTTTTATTCCACAAAACTAGCCCCAAATATATTTCAGCCAGCTTGGTGGCCTTTCTATTGAAAACTGGATGAATCACCATCAGTTTATATAGCAAGGGAGGGAATCAGATGTTGCTACTCATGTTAGGCTCTGTTTATCCAATGGGCCAAAATATGCACCTTGTCTTGGGTGTTTCAGCGACTGGAGTCACACACACACACACAAAAAAACATTTAGACAGAGAGGCCATTTTCATACGATTTCCTTAGTCTACAAAATAAGATACCCTGAATAACTCTTGACTTCTCTCTTTATGGCTTACTCTGGAACACAGCCTCCTTACTGATTTTATTATCTATTTCTAGCCTGTGTTTCTTGGGAATCCTCTTGGTCTATTTGAAGCCCAAGTGCTGAGGGAGTATCCCCCCCCCACACCTTTTTACTTTTAAATTCTGCACATAGCGATATTTTGGTCTTTCACCAAGCTGAAGAACAGAGATCTAATGAAGATAAAGTCATGGCCGGAGAGGATTATGACTCAAACATCCCTTGTTAAGTTGGGCTAGGCTATGACTCAAGGTAGTTCTATACACAATGTGCCACTGAAATGATTTGTATCCATAAAACGTAATGGAGTCAATGCTAACCATAACCCTAATGATGATAAGAAGAGATACAGCAAAAAGAAGTTCTATCAGTTTTAGGGCTTATAAGTTGTTTGAGCATGCCTGACATTCCTATCACTTTAGTAGTTATTTATACCAAACTCATCACTATTGTATCTGCGTACCCACTGATAGGTCAGAGGTGATGCAGTCATTAGCATTAAGGAATGGGTGATGGGAATGGAACTTGTATCCTTCAGCACCGGAAATAGAGAAAGCTTGCCCCGTTGGAGTTAATGGGAGTTTTGTCATTGACTTCAATGGAGCCAGGATTTCACTATATGTAACAGAAGTAAAGGAGCAGCTAGCCGTGCTCTGCTAGTAGCGAGAATTTGTGGTGGCAGAAGGTGGTGAGATTGAGGGCACTATGCCAGCAAAGCCACTGTATTCTAGTAACCGCCCCAGCACATATCCACATCCTGAGAAAATGGGTTAGAACACATAGGTCAGAGGTATCACGAGAAAAGAACATGACTGGTGTGACAGAACACAGTGGGGCTACACAGAGTTCATAGGACACACTCCTAAACTATTATTTATCTAAGCTGCCACCACACATTAAGTTACAGATAAGGAGCCTACTTGTGAACTCATTTACCGTGGTGTTAATCAGGAATAACTCCAGCAATGGCTATGGAGTTACAGTAGGGTAAGTGAGATCAGAATCAGTCCCACAGTAACAGCAAAGCTGCTCTGCCTCTTTGACCCAAGGGTAGATATCGTCCTGCTCAGACTGTGTCTTCACTGCAAAAAAGGTGTGTGCACGCATGGTCAGGTTTTTTTTAATTGCAAAATAACTAACACACCATAGTTATCTCACTGTCAAATCTTAGTGGAGAAAGGCACTGTAGTTTTTACCATGAGGTAGCTATGTAAGGTCAGCAATATGCCTCCACCCATGGTTGAGCCTGCCTGGTTTATTGAGCGGTAAAAGCTACAGCTTTTTGTCTCTACTAGGGATTTCCAGCAGGCTAGGTAACGTTTGTTATCCCATGGTGAACGCATACCTTTCTGGGTAGTCAAGACAAAGCCAGAGAGACTATTTGCATGTTTTCCTTATTTTATTTGTAGCTGCACCCACTCTATGCTTGGCACTTTCCAAAAACTCAAGGAAAGCAGTCCTTACTCTAAAGGAGAGAAACAAATAGGAGAGCAGTCCCCGAGTGTCTTTTGCCTAGAGTGAAATTTAAGTACCATCACACAACCGTGCCACATCTTGGAGGCAGGTCGTATTTCCGGCTACTGCCAGCACCACTCATGTACACACCTGACCCAGATCCTTGCTTCATATCCTAGCAGTCTAAGTAAATAAGGTCTGACTAGATAGAGAAGTATGTTCTCAAACAGGCTTTACTGTTGCACATTTGACAAAGTCAGGAAATAGCTATGTCAGCTGTCAGCAATAACTTCCTGTCCCACTTTTGCTTTTTATTCTAGAGTCCAACCTTCACCAAAATGAGTCATCAGCTGTTGGTAGCCTGTAGTATTACATGGTAACTAACTAGAACCCCAGTACTGTTAATTTATTATTTGTATTGCACTAGTGTCTTAGGTTCCTCAGTCATGGACATGGACCCAATTGTGATAGATGCTGTACAAAACAAAAACATAGGCCCTGTCCCAAAGAGTTTACAATCTAAGTACTTTTTTTTTTATGTTATACAGAAGTCAGATTAGATGATGCAATGTTCCCTTTTGGTATTAAAAAAAAAGTATGAATATAAAAGTGAATATGAACTTATTTCAAATTTCTGCTAGGTCTTATCAATTACTGTCCATGTCTAGAAAGACTATTTCATGACCTCATATGAAGAAAAAAAAAGTAAAGGGTAAAAGATTAGCGTGTGTGTGATTTTTTGTTTTATTTTTCTTAGAGTGGAACAGAGCACCAAAGAAGCTCATGAATTCATAATAAAACATGCTGGATTGAAAACTGTAGAAACAACATTCTCTACCTGTCTAAAAATAATTCTATGCAAATATCATAGCAGAGGTGTTCATAGAACAATGCAAGATTTTTAAATCTTACAGCATAAAATGTCTCGTTTCCCTTTGATTTACAAAAATGCATCTGTTCATTTCTCTAAACAGAAAAAAAAACCTATATGGTGTTTGTTCTTTCTCTAATATTCTGTTGCTTGTCCTAAAAACAAGGCCTAGGAGGAAATTCTGCCCCCGCTGAAATCAGTTTACTTCAGTAGGTTCAGGATTTCATTCTGAAATTTTTCAGATGTATGTTACTTAGGCCACAGCCTTGCAAAACATTTATGCGTGTGAACAGGCTCATTGTGGAGTTAATCACATACTTAAGTTTTTGCAGTATTAGGGTTTTAGACAAAGGAAGAATGATCGTGTGGTCAATATTTTGGACTGGGATCCAGGAGATTTGGGTTTAAGATCTGGGTCTCTGCAACAGACTCTTTGTGAGAATCCTTGGGCAAGTCAGTTAATCTCTCTATACCTCAGTTACCCAATTTTAAAGTGGAGGTGAAAAATACTTAAACGAATTGTAATCATCTCACGGTTACTTATGTTTGCCCCATGTGTTACTGTATCCATTTGCAGTCTCTTGTAAGTGATTTTGGGCAGGGACCATTTTTTTTTTCCTACACACTTCACATGACGGGGCCATGATCCAAATTGTGGCCTCCAAGTGCTACTGCAGTAGAAATAATTTAAGGTCATCTTTCCTGTACATGCACTTATAAAGGGTACCCATCACATTCACGTTAGTACATGGGCACACCTTAGAAGACTTGGACAGAAAGCAAACAACATTGCCCCAAAATAGAGAGTAAACACACTGCCACCCATGCATTCCATTTACGGAGAGGGCTTCTAAAAGGAGTACTTTGAAAATCACTGGTATGCCAAGTTGGGGAGAGGAAGAGATGTCTGGAAGCAAAAGAGTCAAGTTTTTATGCTGGCAACCTATGCTTTGGTAACGAGGCTGTGAGGTCCGAAGCCATGCACAGTGCAACACACAGCCTTGCTCTAGAAAGGGAGAGAAAAGAAAGTTATCATGTGTATTTTCAAGCAGTGCACTCTGGGAAATGATCAGTAATATTAATAGTTCTGGCAGAGCTAATCTATAGGGTACAAGTAAAAAAATGTGCAAGCATATCAGAGACTGCGAATGGATGCTTCAGGAAATGTAGCAAAGAAAAAGTTTGTGTGTTTTATAGTTGAGATTTTGCTTTTTCCTTCCCTACGAGATGCTGGTTAAGGCACATTAGAGGAAAGGACCATGAATTCCATGGTCAAGAATCTTGTAGCAGAGTCCAGTTGTAGGAAGTTTTCCCCCTTAATCACAATCCATAACTACTCTCTTCTGCTTAGTAGCGTACCATTTCCATTGGCATCAGTGGTATGGTCTAGATAGTATGGCCCTACAGAGGCAAAAGGGAAAGCACATATAAGGAAAGGGCCAGTAACAGATTATTAACCCCAAAAGCATGGGATTATGGAAATAATTGAACCTCTGAGTCAGTTCCTTATGCAGGCTCTTCCTGGGCAACCCAGCTGTACACCTCCTCAGGGTGAGATGTTAAAGCAGGGGTAGGCCGCCTGCAGCACGTGAGCTGGTTTTCAGTGGCACTCACACTGCCCGGGTCCTGGCCACCGGTCCGGGGGGCTCTGCATTTTAATTTAATTTTAAATGAAGCTTCTTAAACATTTTAAAAACCTTATTTACTTTACATACAATAGTTTAGTTATATATTATGGACTTCCAGAAAGAGACCTTCTACAAACGTTAAAATGTATGACTGGCATGCAAAACCTTAAATTAGAGTGAATAAATGAAGACTCGGCACCCCACTTCTGAAAAGTTGCTGACCCCTGTGTTAAAGCATCATCTAACCTTAATTCAAGGAGCAGAGATGACCCTTCCATTCTGCTGTGAAGGAAACCATTTCACTAAACAAGTGGCCTAGACATTTCTGAGCCAAAGTAATTATTTGGGAAATCAATTAAGTTAGAAATGGAACAGGCCCATTAGAGATTGATGACCTTCCCTATTAGGTCACCCTATACCAGCACATATCTGTTCCTTCAGTGTATTCTCCAATATTCTGGTCCAGTTCACTTGATAAAACTTTTGTCTTGGCTCCCACAACTGGCAGCTCTAGTACCTCTATTTAACCTTGTTCCTAACAACACTTACAGTTTTCACTGCTTCTTTTAAGCAACAAGCACTGCGTGAATGCAACAATTTCATGCTTTGGTCATCAAAACCATGAGCCTTTACCACTTGAGCTAAAGGAGTAACTCCATTAGCAATATAGTAGTAGGTTCTCATCCTCTTATATAGGCCTGCCACTTGGAAGGGTATGTAATCCATTTAGAGTAATCCCCACTAGCTCAATTAGGCCTGCCCTCTACACACACACTAATGTAAGACAACATGAAGGACCTATAATTTAATCACACCAGTATACCCCAACACACATGGACTTGAACACCCCAAACCTTATTTTGCAGACCTTGCTCTCTTCTGATAGCTGCAATCTCTTTACATTTCATGTGTGACTTTGTAGGTAGGTCTGCCATTTACTCTTCACTTCTTGTGCAGACCTTTAAATATTTTTTTTAAATTCCAGCCAGATTCTTGGACTTGGCAGATAAACTGTGGGTCCCATAAGAGTTATATTTTCTTTGAAAGCCTTGAATGAAGCCTTTATAAAAAACTTCATTAATATTTCTACCTATATGCCTGCTCCCCACTTCCTGTTCAAGTCCAAACAGATTCTCCACACAGAACGACCTTTTGAAATTCACATATTTACTTCCCCCAAACAGTGAGAGTGTTACTGAGGAGCTTGTGGTGGAGTCAATTCATGTGTGTGTTGTCCTGATGTCGTTTACAAAGATGAAGCCTTCTATTCATTGGAGATTAAAAAAAAATAGCAGACGCAAGAGAGGCAGAATATAAAGCTGAAAATATCAGATCTAGAGAGTTCTCTATTCTGGCCCTTGGCCACTTAAAGATTTCAGTCCACTTGCAATATTATATTATATTAAAGAGTCATTATGCCTAATGCATTAAAGTGTGGAAGTGGGATACAAAGCTGTTCCCAAGAATAAAGGTCAGAAATATTAAGATAGTTGTTCACAAAGCACTAAAAATGTGTGGTGCTTTCTAAATAGGTCTCCCAATCAGCAAGGTACAGAAGCATGTGCCTGACTTGTAGCACATGGGTAATTCCATTGAAGTCCAGTTAGAAATGTGCTTAAATACCTTAGTGAATCAGGGCCTACGGGCCAGATCCAACTCCCATTTAAGGCACTGGGCGCTTTTCCATTGACTTGACTGGAAGTTGGATCTGGCTCTCTATGCAGAGCTACAAGCAGAACTGTAAAGGGTATATACACTACTTTAGTTTGTAGGAAAGTCGAGTTAGCAGCCTTTGAAGATACTATCGAAACTTGAGTAGCATTGGCAATAAATATGGACAGCAGGATATGTGTACGACACCAGACTGATAAAGAGACCCAAGTTCTACTCCCAGCTCTGTGATTTACAAAAGCCATTGGTGTTTGACTTCAGGCAAGTCATTGCAACTTGTGGGAATTGTAGTTTGGTTGCCTTATGTCCCAGTTCTCCTCTAGAGGCTGGGCTCTCCGTGCCTTTGTTTCCACATCTGCAAAATGGGAACAAAGATACTTAACCCTCTTTGTAAAGCGTTTGAGATCTACAGACTGCAAGTGCCATTACATGGAGTAATTCCATTGAAGTCAAGAGATGGTTGAGGTGCTTAAAATTATTCACATGCTTATGTACATTACAGGGCCCTACAGAATTATTAAAATAGGAAATCCAAGTAAGGCATTTGGACACTTACATTCACCCTTGATCAGGGAAAATGGACTGTGTGTACTAGCAAGGAACAATTTGAGTATCCAGTTGTGTGATCTGGACACCACTTTATGGCCTCCATTTGCACACTGGGCCCAGAGGTTGCATTTCCCCCCCCAGTATGAAACACATGCCTATGATCTCAAGTATCAGAGGGGTAGCTGTGTTAGTCTGAATCTGTAAAAAGCAACAGAGGGTCCTGTGGCACCTTTAAGACTAACAGAAGTATTGGGAGCATAAGCTTTCATGGGTTAAGAAGTGAGGTTCTTACCCACGAAAGCTTATGCTCCCAATACTTCTGTTAGTCTTAAAGGTGCCACAGGACCCTCTGTTGCTTTTTACATGCCTATGAACAAAACATATTGCACCTATGTTACTTGGCTTTTATTGGTCTGCATCAGTATTAATGAGGGAGTCTGATGAAACAATGAAATATTTCTGATTTCTGTTTACTGGGAGCACTAGCTGATGTCTAAGTGTGTTTAAAATAGCCCTTAGTCCAGTAAAGCCCAAATTTGTTGATCTTTATGGTGTATTGCAAAGTCCAGTAATTTGGGCAAGGGTCTGGGGTAGGTGGAGGTCTCTCGCTATATATTTGCAGGGGATTTGAGTTTTGCAGAAGCAAAGATAGGGACATTTAAAAGATGTGGACTGCATTGTAATTCTAACTAGGGCTGATCGAAAATTCTCTCTCTCTAAAGTGTTTTGAAGGAAAATTGGGTTAACCATTAAACATTTGTTTAGACAAGTGTTTGCTTTCCATGGAAAATTTTGATTTTTCCTAAAAAACACAATAAAAACAACCCTCACCCTCCTCCCCCAAGAAATCCAAACAAATTATTTTTGTTTAATTTGGCTATGCTGTCGCGGTGCCTCATGGGAGTTGTAGTTCAACTGCCTTATATCCCTTTTCTCCTCTATAGGCTAGGCTTCCTGCACAGACTACATCTCCCATGATTTTCCATGATCCACTGCCTCTTGCCCAATGGGGAGATCATGGTGTCTTATGAGAGATGTAGTCGACCTAGGGAGTCCAGTCTATGGGGAAAAATGGTAACATAAGGCAGCACTGTGCCATTTCTGAATCAATATTTTTTCAGCCACATTTTTCAGTTTTCAAATTTTCATCCCCCAAAATTGAAATTCTGTGGAGGAACCCTCCCCCCCCCCCATTTTCCAACCAACTTTAGTATTAATTACCTATGAAGGTTGACTAGAGTCTGTGACAGGTGGGTTTGTTTTTAAATGTAGGTCTGTTTGTTAAAAATCAAAATAAATAGAAGCTGCATCAGATTTTGAGTAGGGCGACAGAATGGACTAGTGATTCAATGCCATGCTGGAAACTAAGATCTCCAGAGTACTAATCTCAGTGCTAACACCAATTTGCCACGTGGCCTGGGGCAGTTCCTTTAACTTCTGCACCTTGATTCCTCTATCTCACAGGTCTGTTGAAGCTTCGTTCATTAGTGTCTACAAAGTGCTCTGATGGTCTCTAGCGTGGAAGGCGCTCTAGAAGTACATAGGACAGAAACATTCTGGCAGTTCTTTCTGCAAGACCTTCCTCTTTCACAAAGCCTTCGTATGCTAGGGCCTAATCCTGCAAGATGCTGAGCACCTCAAGCAGTGCTATGCATATTATTCTGAGTTACCTCCCAGGCCCTTTGAGGTACAGACCTCATACACTTTTTGTCCCTTAACCTTTACACATGCCACACATGCAGCACCATTAAAAATCCCAATATTTACATCACAGTATTTACCTTGACTGTGGTATTTGTCATGGTCCCTATACCTGGAATGGAAACACCACAGTACATTTAATTATTCCTGCTGGGAGGGGGTACATATTTAGTTTTTAAGGACATCCCACTGTGATTATTTAGACAGAAATGCAGTTCTAGATAATCCTTTGAAAGTGGCAAAGGCTAGTAATTTATCTCAGCAGAGAATATTGAAAATGTAAATATCTATATACAGTATAGCCAAGGACTTTGTTTAAAAAGTAGTTGACAGGATAAATAGAAGGCTGAATCTTAAGAATTTATTTAAAGAAGGAAGGAACTGCTGAGGGAAGTATAAATGAAAAGTAGAACGCATTTCACATAGCACCCTCAGGGCCGTCTTTACAGTGGAAATAAAACTCCCATATTAGATGTTTGTTAACATTGTGACAGGGATCAGACGGGTACACAAAACCCTAGTTGTGGTGCATTGACATGTTGAGATAAGGCTGTCTCTTATCAGCAATACTGTTTTCTTTCAGCAAGGAAGGGGCTCTGTATACGCAAACAGAGGATGGAAGTCAATGAAAACAGAGGGCTGGAGAGGCCTGAATAGGTATTTTGTGCTGTAAATCTAGCTTGGAGCTGTTTCTTGGGTGTGGAAATATCAAATACTGACCTCCCACTGATGCTGCTTGGCAGTGGGATAAGTCACTCATTTATTTAAGCTTGTCCACAAAGCTGCCGTGTAACATGGCAGAGTTCTTTGCAAAAAGTTACACCAGCCTGACACATCTAACAGGCAAACAGCGAGTGCCTTGCCACCACCCCACCCAGTCCTCGTGCCTCTGCTCAAAATATCACCAAGCACACGCCTGCTAGTAGGCAATTCCCACAGCATTCATCAGGCGGCTCTTTGAACTAGGCAAGAAAAGAAGATTTGTGCAGAGGAAAGGGAGGAGGAAAATCCATCATCTTTCTGTCTGTGCCAATAAAAGTCCTCTCTCGAAAGAACCCTGTCTCCGATGGCCCTTTCACTCCTTACCTGGAAACCTGAGTCATGCTGTGTCAATGCAGATCTGCCAGCAGCTGTGCTCCATGCACATCGTGTACATAGGGGAAGTGAAGCCTCCAGAAAGTTTTCACTCTCTCCAAAGAGAGACCAGAGATAATGGTTTTGAACAAGGAAACTGGGCTTGAAACAAGCCCAAGTGGGCTGTATTGCTGAGCATCAGCACTGCCTCTGATTTCAAGCTTGCTAAAGTGGATAAAAGTCAGACTCCCCCTGATCCAAGCTCATAAGTACAATTGGCACCCACTGGAATTCTTCCATGGATCGAGGACAATACCTGACCCTTCCCCAATGAGCACTCTGCTATGGATTGAAGGTCATGGGGTAGCAGAATCTAAGACCTTGTTTAGAAAAGCAGGGCTCGTCTGCTGAGTCACACTAGGCGCAGGTGCTAAATCGCTGCACTAAGACAGAGCAATTATTGCTGAGTCATGCTGGCAGGTGAGTCCAGTTAGCGCCAACCAGTATATAAAAGGAAATGGGGTAAGAGCCTTACATGGAAACCCTAGAAACAGCCTAGTTAGAGGAGAAAGTGAGGCTGAGGTTTACATTGGGTGTGCATCAGCAGTTACAAGGTTATCCCTCTGCCAGAAATAATAATAATGTTAAACAAAGAAAGGAGATCAAGGCATGATGCAAGACACTTACTTGGTCACCCCAGCCATGGATTCTGGCTAGCAGCCAAAGGGAACAAGCTTCAGAACCAAGACAACCTTTATGGCTGGTTCTGAAGAGTTCAACTCCAGGAACTAAGAAGAACCATCCATCTGATCTTACCATCTGCAATGGGATACTGGGCTAGGAGCATCCGATACTGGAGTCTGAGCTCCTTCAAGGCGTTAAAGATCACCACCAACACTTTGCATTGCACTCAAGAGGTCCGTGTACATACTTGTGCATATCTGACTCAGCCTACTTAATCAGCTTCATCCTGCATTAGCTGGAGCTTCGAATACTCTTCAATGACAGCTAGAAGCACAGTATGTAACAGTAGTATAGTCTGGAGACAAAACCATGGATTATCCTTGTGAGGCCCATGACAGAAAGGTTTTGCAGCAGCCTAGTTAGCCATAGATCATAAAGGTCACTGAGTGTGACTTCTTGCACCTGAAAATCCAGAAGCAGGAATGGACACCTGAGGCTCCAAAACATTTTAGCAAAAGGTTTGCCAACTCCCATAATAGATGATGCAGACACCCTCTTTCACCCAAGCACTTTCCTCTGTCAACAAGCATCACTGCTCTCTCAGTGGGAGAGAGTCACACTTGGTCACACACTGCCCGGTCAGACAGTAGGATACTGCAATATCTGGACCAGACTAAAAGAAGATGCAGACATGACTGTTATCAACATACTGGGGACACTGCATCTCCCTAGCATCTTCACATACACAGGAGAAGGGACTGAGCCCTGCAGGACCAACTGAGGGGGAAAGAAAGAGAAAGAAAATGAGTAGCTTCCCAGAACTAGCCTGCAGTTCCTACAAGAGAGGAAGGAGTCTATCTACTAAAGGGCCATTCCATCCACCCAAGTAGGTCCCACAAGCGAGTCAACTATACTTCATGGCTAATTGTAGTAAATAGACATTATGGGTGGAATTTTCAAGATCACCCCAAGTTGGCCTAACTCTGCTCCCAGTGAATCCAGGGGCAAAACCTCCCCTGAACTTCCATGGAGCAGAGTTAGGCCCATTCCATAGGCTTTTGAAAATCCCATCCAATATTCTGACACGTTTTCCCTCATCCATTGCTAGATCAGCCACTGGTACCAAAACAGTTTCTAGGTCACAAACCAGGCTGAGATGGATCAAGAGAAACTGCAGAACTCATGTGTAGCTTGGGAATTGTTCCAACCCCTCTCAATCTCCCACCCCCTCAAAATAAAAAGGTTCAAGAAAGGACAGCAACTGAGGAAGCTGTAAACATCCAGAGAGGCAATTTTGAATAAGGTGTAGTTGCCACTTGCTCCAGTGCATCTGGCACCTTGTATTCCTCGAAGGAGAAGATAACATGCCTTAATAAAGGGTTCGGCATTTCTCCACAGAAGAGCATGGTACCTTATCACAGGTAGCAAGTCAAGCTCACGCAGAACCTTGGAAAAGTACATCCTCCCAACCTGCAAAAGTCAGCACATTCTCCTTTCCTGCTCTGTCACTCTTCCCACAGAAGGGGTCAGAGCAGACCAAATCCCAAGTCAATCTCTGCAACACATTTGACAGTTCCCTATGGAGTCAAGTTATACAAAGACTGGGGAGAACTTTCAGAAAATGCAAACAACATTTTTAGGATTATTTTTTAAAACCACACAGAACTACCCTCCAATAAATATTCATTATCACATAATAAAACAAATAATTAAAAGAGCCATAGAATTCAGGCCATCTGATATAATTACTTTTTATGGGCAGCTTTATGGAAATCACCAAATAAACTATCCCTGTAAAAAGTGAGTGGTTCTGAAAGGAGGTTTTCTGTCAGCTGGCTGGCACACAGTACAGCACCTTATGAAGGTTTTTCTGGACACCAACCAGGACCAACAAGGCGTCTAAGCTTCTGGCGCAAACTCCCTTACTTCTGAGAAAATTTCATGGTGAAAAAGTGCTCCAAAATTATGAAGTGACGGGGGTTAGTACGTGTGGGAGAAAACCCAAGTATAATAACCAAGTAGATAACTAGGCTTGAAACGGCCAAGAGCATCTCTTAAGTCCCTCTGGAGTTTTCAGAGATACAGAATTCAGAAGGGTGAGTAAGCATTTGTATTGCCACATGGCTGGCATCTGTCTGGAACGCCACCTAAGGTTCAAATATTTCAGCCATATTAAAAAGTAAATTTCAACATTCACCTAGGTCACCCTGGTCTTTAAAGCAGACGCACCACACAGGCTTTGAGAGGTTGCTTAATCTTTACCAAATGCTTTGAGATCTTTGGTTCTCAGCATTAATTTTTGTGCATTGTATATTACTATATTAAGGAACAGAGTGCACATGTTGTGTTTTGTTGGATGGCAGCCCTTTCATACGCCCAGGATGTTATTTTATTAGTGTGTTCTGAAGGGAGAGTGTGCTGATATTAGTTTCAGATGCTTACCGCCTGTCTGCTGCTTAATGGATCAGACATACTGGCCAGAACACACTTCCAGTGCTAGGGGATATACTATGTACATCATGATGATCCACCACAATTTCAGCGTAATCCTGTTGCAGCCTGCTTCAGCGTACACACTCAAACGTGAGGCCAGCAGTGCAGTGGTAAAGGCACAGAATACATTTTATCTAGAGGCATTGTAGCAACGCCACTTACCCTATGGTGCTAACCGCTGCCTTCATTTCCCCTGGTTCAGGTTGGACTCACTGCCATACCCATTTCTCTTTCAGGGTCCAGTTGTATTCTTCAACGTAAAACTTCAGCAAATCATTAAAACAAAAGCAGTTCCTCTGCTACAGTTCCCATAGCCTTTTCCCTTTGCCTCTCTCAGCCCCTTCAGAACCTCATCTCCCTCCTACAATCTCTCACAACGGAGCTCTGAAAGGGGCAGTACATCCAGTTACATGCAACTATGTAACTTTATCTTCATTTAAATCTTCATCCTTCTTTAACCCCCTTCCCCCATCCATTGTAATAAATGTCCTATGTTTATCCAACTTAGGCCCCAATCCTGCAATGAACTCCATGCCGAGTCCCACTGAAATCTAGGAGGCTTCCCATAGGGAAACAGTAATGCCAATCCCACACTTAAAAAAAAAAAAAAAAAAAAAAACACATGAGTCTGCCCCACCCCCAAAATCATGAGATAGAATTTATTCTTTTTAAAACCAGTTTTCTTCTCAATTTTACTTCTGGGGTATGAACTTTTCAGTTTCACCTTTTGGATCTTCGATACACAACTAAATAGGCTCATTAATTTTTAAAAAATCCTGAAATTCTTACCTATTCACATGACTCCAGGAGCTGGGACTTAAAGAAAAAACCCACCAACTATCACAAGACTTGCACTAAAATGGTGAGAGTTGGCAACACTGCCAGAAGCTCAATGCAAGATCAGGGCCTTCAATTGCAATTTCTATAAAGAAGGGACTGTATCATCATTTCTGTAATGCAACATGCAATTATATGCTGTTTCACAAACATGTAAGTTAATAACACCATCTCCTTCCTCCTGTATGAAGATATTTTCCCCACTACCGTAAGTCTTTGATGTTGTATCCTGACAGTGGCAAGACTTCAATTTATCTTAATACAGAGACATTCCCAGTGGACTAAACACATTGGTAGATTATAATTTGATTTCTTTTCTTTTTTTAAGTAGGGGAGGATTGCTTCTTGCCATCAGAACAGAAAAGCAGCTCCATGGGCTTGAAAATCAATTTTTTCTCCTCCTGCTTTAAGAGGCTCAGAACAGATCTAATGAATTGTGGGGTGGGGGGGGGGGGAGGGAAACAAACTTTCTAAACTGTGGATAATCAAATGAACCTCAAATATTCTTTTTGTACCACACCATCTGCTGAGGTCCCCAATAAAATAATGGAGAACAACATTAACAAACACTGAAGTTTTGATGGGACAGTAAATTACCTACCAATGCAAGAATGACTCAGAGAGGGAGGCTTAGCTGTATGGCAAATCCTTCACACATCATAGCCAAACTAGTGGCATGGTATCATGGAGATCGGGGCATCATTTGCTATAGGGCAAGGCATAGGTCTATATGCTCCACTTCCCGCCCCACATTCTGACTTTGCAGGATATCATATAATCACATGTGATGTTCTATATGCTGACAACTTCGCCCCTCTCCCACCACTAGAATTTTTCTGAAATGACACCCCAGTCCAGATAAACGTTGGATAGCCAGCGAACAAAACAGTTTTCCAAGTGTGCCCCTACCTGTATTGAAGAGTTTAATGAAATCAGAGTATATTATATATATACATATACACACACACACACACACACACACACACACACACACACACTATTGTTGTTTTGAGCTTTGCCAGGAAACCATTATTGTCATCTTCCCTAGTTCAGAATGAAAGATACCTACGACACATGGGATTTTGACTTTACCAGATTTGAGCCGGGACAAGTCTAAACTGCTAAATTTAGCTCAGCATCTAAACTTTCCTGAAGTTGGAATCAGGGATTTTGTTACGGGGCCATCTCTAGGTTTGAAGCAACCTAATATTTTAATGGGACCGGTTGTTTGGCTTGTCTAAGTACACATGGCTCTGGAATATTTTTCTACAGTCATTACCGCTCCAAGACAACCAATAAAAGAAATTACATTAATGTGACTCCTCTTTGAGTGGATGGCTCTTTCCAGTAATGGAAAGAAAAATGATCAGAGAAAAGCAGCCATCTAATTTTACGCTTAATTATCCATCAGATGTTCATATGTCATGGTCAAACATAATGAGAGCGAGACCATGGTAATTTTTTTTCATTATATGCCAAGCAAGGGGAAGTGTTTCTCATGTATTCTCTCTGAACACAGTACCAACAGTTATTACAAACACTGGTGTAAGAACACAGTCTGGATACCGATCTGGAACACATTTGTCTGTCTGTTCCCTGACCAACTATCTTTCCACATGCCTGAAAAATCAAAGCCTGTGAAATAGAATGTAGAATTTAGAATTCTCCTAAAATCCCCCCAAACAGTTATTCTCTTTTTGTTATGCAGGCTTCAGTGATAGGAACAGAAATGGCAACTTACGTGAACATTTGGGCGGAGGGACTGTATAGGTTGCAGGTGCAGCTTATTATATCTTTACAATATAGTTCTTCGGCACATTTGAAATCAAAACAACTTATCCAGGGCAAATGCGGAGAACAAGAATTAATCTGTTCTGGACTGTTTACAATTATTTTGTTTTCTGGGATACTCAGGGCTACAAGTTCCCATGTCACAGAGGTGGGGAAATGGAAATAGCAACTTGCTATGGAAAGTACTACAGAAGCCTCTTAGCTGAAAGAAAGATGCCAAGTAGCTTGAGTCTGTCTACTTCTGATCAGAAGATATGATCACTGTCCCTGAACTCAGTAGGAAAAGGGGTGTGGTCAGTGGTCCAGTGAGAGGAGCTGGAACAGACCACATGTTCTATTCACACTCCTCCTGCAAACTGCAGCCATTCCTGCAAGAGTCCAGGAGCAGGTTTACCATGAAACAAACTGTGCAGTGGCATGGGGCCCCCAAATGCAGGACAAATATCTGACAACCTGCCCCTGAGTCCTGGCCGGCGGCGCACCAGGGCTCAGGCAGGCTGCCTGTGTGCTGTCGGCCTACGCTGCTCCCGGAAGCAGCCAGCTGCTGGCACATCTCTGCACACCCCTGGCGGAGGGGTGGGGGTGGCTCCACGTACTGCCCCTACCCCAGGCAAAGCACAGAGACCCGCTGGCCCCCTCCTCCCAAGAAGTGCGGAGAGACGTGCCAGCAGCAGAGCTAAGACAGCTCCCTACCCGCTCTTCCTCCCTCCCTCTGCACTGCTTCGCTCCCAGAAGCAGATAGCATGTTCCTGCAATCCCGGGGGGGGGGGGGGGGGGGGAAGAGGTGTCTCCGTGCGCTGCCCCCGCCCTGAATGCTGACTCCGCAGCTCCCATTGTCCCAGGAACCGCGGCCAATGGAAGCTGTGGGGGAGGTGCCTTCGGGCAGCAGTGCGCAGAGACCCCTTGCTCCCCCACTTAGGAACCACTGCCAGAGGGGTGTGCATGCTAGTTGCTTTGGAAGTCGCGCCGCCCAAGGCGAGCACCGCCCCTCCTGCCCACCTCCCGCACTCCAACCCCCTGCCCTAGCCCAGAACCCACACCCAAACTTCCTCCCAGAGCCCGCCCCCCACACCCATTCTTCCACACACACCCCTGCCCCAATCAAGGTACCTCACTTTATTTTCATTTACTTCCACATTACTTATAACACTGTTTCCCAAACTTGGGACGCCGCTTGTGCAGGGAAAGCCCCTGGCAGGCTGGGCCGGTTTGTTTACCTGCCGCGTCCGCAGGTCCGGCCGATCGCGGCTCCCAGTGGCCGCGGTTCGCTGCTCCAGGCCAATGGGAGCTGCTGGAAGTGGCGGCCAGCACATCCCTCGGCCCACGCCGTTTCCAGCAGCTCCCATTGGCCTGGAGCAGCAAACCACGGCGATTGGGAGCCGCGATCGGCCGGACCTGCGGATGCGGCGGATAAACAAACTGGCCCAGCCTGCCAGGGGCTTTCCCTGCACAAGCGATGTCCTAAGTTTGGGAAACACTGACTTATAATATAGAAGGAGGATGAAGAAAAACAGAATGAAAAACGGGGGGAGATAAGAGAGAATTCTCTTTTTCTTGGCAGGGTCCCAAGGGGGGGCCCACAAAAATGAAGCTTTTGCACAGGGCCCCACTAACTCTAAATCCGCCACTGCAGGAGACATCATTGCAAGTTACAACTATCCTCTGCACTAGGGTCCCCAAATACTAACAGGGTTAGAGCACAAAGTATGCCATTATGCCGTGAGTGAGCCAATGAAAATATCAACAAGGAAGCCTGTAGTGTTGGAGGTAGACAGTTTGTGGAGACATGCCACAATGGACATATTAGGACATTGACTGGGCTGATCTTTCAGTTAATTTCCGTCAATATCTGCTGATTACACTTTATTTTCTGACCAACATTTGTAGAAGCTCGTGCACAAATTCAACAATACTCTGTAGCATAAGTTTCTCCATTGTCCTTCAAATATAGCCTCCTTCCATGTGAGGAGATGCCTTTCCCAATCTGAACTAAAATCTCAGTCCCCATGCTTGTGTAGAACCCAAAGTCTCCCCCCTATAGGGCGACCAGACAGCAAACGTGAAAAATTGGGATGGGGGTGGGGAAATAGGAGCCTATATAAGAAAGACCCAAAAATCGGGACTGTCCCTATAAAATCGGGACATCTGGTCACCAACCCCCTTACTCCCCCAACCTTCAGGAAGTTTGGCTTTAGTAACAAAAAATATCAACAGCAAGATAATAAAGTTCAGCTCAAGCCTTCTCAGCAGATTTGGCTGCTCCTAGGGTTCCTCCCTTAGAACTGCTCAGCCCATACTCTAGATCTTCTCTACCCAGTAAGTCCCTTCCACCTCTCTTATATCCAACAAGTAACAAGCCACCTATATCTCACTGAATAAGCAGAACATATTTAACGCTTCACCTCTGCTAGCACTGTGGGATGTTGCAGGCAAACACTGACAGACTTATCACCCTCCTAGCACTGCGTGTTTGAGGCTATTGAATTGAGTATGATCACCATTGTTTTCCTACTTTTCGCACAATTCTTTAACATATAATTGGTTCAAAAAGATGACATTTCCTCATCTTACTTATGGGAGTTGGCGGGGGAGAAAAAACAGACAAGGAGGGGGAAAAGCCTCAAATAATGTCCCTAACTTTCAAAAACCTCAAACTCAACTTGTGGAAACTAAATTGATACTCCTGGCTAGGGCTGTATGTTTTTGTTGCATTTCATATGTACAAGTGAAAGTCTCTATTATGTGCTGCCTACAAAGAGGTTGCCAACAAAGTTTGCTGATGTTCATGGAACTATGGATAAACTGTCCAAACTGCTGGCATTTGCCACTTGTAGGCAGCGTGATGAATTGTGCTTCTAACTGACAAGTTAGCATTGGATCATAAATTGTTCATGTGAAATTTTGTTATTTAATTTTAAATGCATGACTCTGACCTTAACATGTCTGCAAGATGATCGATTACCCTGGAGATTTGGATCTTTAAAAATGGCAGCAATTCAAAAGCCCAGTGGTAGAATTTACATATTAGTTAATAAAGAACAGGCCTCCTTAGGAAATTAGGTCACAAGATTATTCTATTTGCAAACAGAAAGTCCAACCAAATGGAGCTGGTAATGTCTAGTCTATATAGACTAGACAAAGATGAAATTTTCAATGTATTTAAGTTAGCATTGATAGTAGACTGCAGAAACTCTAGAGTGTTTGTTGGGATTAATTTAAAAGAACCGATGCCAAGATTTTCAAAGGCGTAGTGATTTTGCTTGCCTCAGATTTTAGGGCCTGTCTCCTCATTTTGAGACACAGTAAAAGGGTCTGATTTTTTGATGCTAGTACTTTTGGAAATTCAGGTCTTTGGAGGGTTGCAAGTGGGGGGACCAAAAAATCATTAGTTACTCTTGCAAGTCTTGGGCTGGTCTGTCTCCATATTCAGGATTCCTTGGATTTTATCCAGCATTTAAATCCCAGACACCACCATTCAAAAATGTTGGCTAAATCAATGAGTAATCAATTAGATGTATCTGATCAATAGTCTCCTGAATATGGCTTTATTCATATAAAATTCATCCTGACCCTAGTCAATAGTTTTCTTCGGCACTGATACATGTGCATTGGTAGCCCATGCAATTTTAATCTAGGGAGCATAACTTCATAAATTTTTTTTTTTCATACACAATATCTCTACTGTAAATAGGCTCTGGTCTCAGCTAATTCGAGCACCGAATGCTCCCCCGCACTTTCCATTGCTTTTCCATTTACCGTCATATTTCATATGCTACATCCAGGAGCACCACCATCACAGGGCTATGTTAAAACTCTCCTTTGCCATGATTGCTACAGAAAATTTGACAACAATTAGGCTGCTACTGGGCTGATACCATTGTTCATCATGTTGACCAATATTGCCTCATTGTTTCCTTGTCGTCCCCCATCTGTCTCACTTAGATTGTACACTTTTGGGGGCAGGTCTTTTTGTTCTGTGCCTGTACAGCACTTAGTACAGCTGGTCCAGGGCTCCTCCGTGATATACAAGTAATAATGCCAAGAACTCACCACAGGCTACCTTTGGAGTCAAGTTAACCCCAGTCGGTTTCTGTCTTCAGAAATACTTTAGCTTCTGGAAATTCAACTAGCTGGAGGTGCCAAATCCTTCTCTCTCAGTTTAGAAAGCCATTTTCCAGAATAGTCCAGTATGGCATAATTCATACAACCAGCATGCACACATTAGATTTCTCAAGGTATTTCCCTTGCGTAGGCACTCTTGTCGACTAATGGTCCAGAATCTATTACTGATGGGGAGTCTCAAGGGGGTTTAGTTTAGCACCCTGGAGTTTTGATTAGCACCTAGGAGATACTCTAAGGTGTCTACTGGGTTATTGAAGATTGCTCAGAGCACAGACCGACCTTTCAGACCTAAGATGAAGATAATTGTGTAAGATAACATCACCGAATGGTTACAACTAGTCCAAGGGTCACTACTAGTTGAGCTGGCTAGAGCCCTACTTTGTTTTTTTTGGGGGGAGGGGCTCCCAACCACTCTTCATCATGAGCTTTACCTGGCACAGATAGCTCATCTATGCAGAAGACTCAGGGAGTTAGCAAAGGATTCTCATCTCTGTTTCATACAAGGAACACTTTAGGGGCCTTACAACTTGTACCTACCTTCAAGGACCTGTAAAGCTCTGCTCCTTCCTACTTGTCTCCTATGCGGTCTCCACCTCACCAGCCTCATCTACTTGCTCATCAGCTTCTCACACAGCCATCTTTACATATCTCTTATGCATTGAGCATCCTTCTTAACTGATCCATTAGGTCACGGGCCTCTCCTCATTAAGACCTAGGGGCAGGCTGCAAGTCCTGCAAGAAATCAACCAATTAGTAATGCTGGCTAGACTGAAAGGCTGATGGAGATAACTAACTCTTTCTGTATCTATTTAGAAATATAAAAACAATTGTTCATATAAATTACACATATTTGACTGACTTCCTCTTCACCCAACCTTAATACACTACATGTCTTCTCTGATGCTGAGTTTTTCAGTGGTGGGTCTTTGAAGGTTTTTGCACAACACCCAACATAACATAGCCCTGAACCCAACTGGAGCCTCTTGGTGTTGCTAGCATACATAAAAACATAAGAACGGCCATACTGGGCCAGACCAAAGGTCCATCTAGCCCAGTATCCTGTCTTCCAACAGTGGCCAATGCCAGGTGCCCCAGTGGGAATGAACAGAACAGGTGATCATCAAGTGATCCATCCCCTGTGGCCAGGGGCGGCTCTGTGTATTTTGCCACTCCAAGGACAGCGGTCAGGAGGCTTTTGGCGGTGCGCCTGTGGGAGGTCCACTGGCCACGTGGATTCGGCGGCATGCCTGCGGAAGGTCTGCCGGTCCTGCGCCTTCGGTGTACACGCCGCCGAATTGCTGCTGAAGCTGCGGGACCGGCGGACCTCCCACAGGCATGCCGCCGAAGGCAGCCTGACTGCCACCCTCACAGGGACCGGCAGGCTGCCTCCCTGCGGCTTGCCGCCCCAGGCACGCACTTGGTGTGCTGGTGCCTGGAGCCGCCCCTGCCTGTGGCCCATTCTGAACTTCTGGCAAACAGAGGCTAGGGACATCATCCCTGCCCATCCTGGCTAATAGCCATTGATGGACCTATTCTCCACAAAATTATTTAGTTCTTTTTTGAACTCTGTTATAGTCTTGGCCTTCATAACATCCTCTGGCAAAGAGTTCAACAGGTTGGCTGTGCATTGTGTGAAAAAATACTTCCTTTTGTTTGTTTTAAACCTGCTGCCTATTCATTTCATTTGGTGATCCCTAGTTCTTGTGTTATGAGGAGGAGTAAATAACACTTCCTTATTTACTTTCTATACACCAGTCATGATTTTATAGACCTCTATCATATCCCCTCTTAAGATGAGAAGTACCAATTTTATTACTCTCTCCTCATATGGAAGCTGTTCCATACCCCTAATCATTTTTGTTGCCCTTTTCTGAACTTTTTCCAATATACCCTTTTTTGAGATGAGGAGACCACATCTGCACACAGTATTAAAGATGTGAGCATACCATGGATTTATATAGAGGCAATATGATATTTTCGGTCTTATTATCTATCCCTTTCTTAATTCGCTTTTTTGACTGCCGCTTCACATTGAGTGGATATTTTCAGAGAACTATCCACAATTACTTCAAGAGCTCTTTCTTGAGTGGTAACACTAATTTAGACCCCATCATTTTATATCAGAGGTGGGCAAACTACAGCCTGCAGGCCATATCCGACCTGCGGAACCGTCCTGCCTGGCCTTTGCGGCCCCTCCCCTGCTGTCCCCTCTCCCCTGCAGTCTCAGCTTGCCGTGCCGCCAGCGCTCTGGGTGGCGGGGCTGCGAGCTCCTGCCGGGCAGCCACGGTGTCTTGCTCTGGGTGGCTCCGGTGCGGCTGCCAATCCTGCTGCTCTGAGTGGCCTGGGAAGGGGACAGGGGGAGTTGGATGGGGGTGAGGTCCCGGGGGAGCGGTTAGGGGCGGGCGCAGTCAGAGGACAAGGAGCAGGGAGAGTTGGATGGGTCGGGAGTTCTGAGGGGGGCAGTCGGAGGTGGGAAGTGGGAGGAGGCCGATGGGGGCGGGGGCCAGGCTGTTTGGGGAGGCACAGCCTTCCCTACCCTGCACTCTATACGGTTTTGGAACCCTGATGTCGCCCTCAGGCCAAAAAGTTTGCCCACCCCTGTTTTATATGTATAGTTGGAATTATGTTTTCCAATGTGCATTGCTTTGCATTTATCAACATTGAATTTCATCTGCCATTTTGTTGCCCAGTCATCTAGTTTTGTGAGATTCTTTTGTAGCTCTGCCCGGTCTGCTTGGGAATTAACTATCTTGAGTAGTTTTGGATCATTTGCAAATTTTGCCACCTCACTGTTTACCCCTTTTTCCAGATCACTTATGAATAGGACTGATCCCAGTACAGACCCCTGGGGTCACCACTATTTACCTCTCTCCATTCTGAAAACTGACCATTTATTCCTACCCTTTGTTTCCTATCTTTTAACTGGTTACCAATTCATGGGAGGACCTTCCCTCTTATCCCATGATGACTTACTTTGCTTTGGTGAGGGACTCTGTCAAAGGCTTTCTGAAAATTTAAGTACACTATATCCACTGGATCCCTCTTGTCCACATGCTTGTTGACACCCTCAGAGAATTCTAGTTGATTGGTGAGGCATGTTTTCTCTTTACAAAAACCATGTTGACTCTTCCCCAACAAATTATGTTCATCTACGTGTCTGACAATCTTGTTCTTTACTATAGTTTCGACTAGTTTGCCCAGTACTGAAGTCAGGCTTACTGGCCTGTAATTACCAGGATCACCTCTGAAGCCCTTTTTAAAAGTTGGCATCACATTAGCTATCCTCCAGTCATTTGGTACAGAAGCAGATTTAAATGATAGGTTACAGACTACCGTTAGTAGTTCTGCAATTTCACATCTGAGTTCCCTCAGAACTCTTGGGTGAATACCATCTGGTCCTGGTGACTTATTACTATTTAATTTGTTGATTTGTTCCAAAACCTCCTCTAATGACACCCCAATCTGGTACAGCTGCTCAGATTTGTCACCTAAAAAGACTGGCTCAGGTTTGGGAATCTCGCTCACATCCTCAGCCATGAAGACCGATGCAAAGAATTCATGTAGTTTCTCCACAATGGCCTTATTGTCCTTGAGTGCTCCTTTACAATCTCGATCGTCCAGTGGCCCCATTGGTTCTTTATTAGGCTTCCTGCTTCTTATGTACTTAAATTTTTTACTATTCGTTTTTGAGTCTTTGGCTTGATGTTCTTTGAATTGTCTTTTGGTCTTCCTAATTATATTTTTACACTTCTTTTGCCAGAGTTTGTGCTCCTTTCGGTTTTCCTCACTAGGATTTAACTTCCACTTTTTAAAGGATGCCTTTTTGTCTCTCACTGCTTCTTTTACTTTGTTTAGCCACGGTGGCACTTCTTTGGTTCTCTTACTTTGTTTTTTAATGTGGGGTATACATTTAAGTTGAGCCTCTATTATGGTATCTTTAAAAAGTTTCCATGCGCTTGCAGGGATTTCACTTTTGGCACTGTACCCTTTAATTTCTGTTTAACTAACTTCCTCATTTTTGTGTAGTCTCCCTTTCTGAAATTAAACACTACAATGTAGGGCTACTGTGGTGTTTTCTCCACCACAGGGATGTTTAATTTAATTATATTGTGGTCACTATTATGAAGCAGTCCAGCTATACTCACCTCTTGGACCAGATCCTGTGCTCCGCTTAGGACTAACTCAAGAATTGTGCTTCTTCTCTTGTGGGTTCCAGCACTAGCTACTCCCGGAAGCAATCACTTAAGGTGTCAAGAAACTTTATCTCTGCATCCTGTCCTGAGGTGACATGTACCCAAACAAACAGACCACATGGTATATTTCAGTCAAGCAGCAAGCATACCACAAACACACACTACAGACAACAAATTTACCCTAAGGGTCACGTAATTACTCCTTCACCCGGAGAACTCCCTCGCAAAACTCCCCCATTAGCCACTCCTGTTAACTACAAATAAATAATAAATGGGAGGTAGTTACCCATAGGTCACAGGATGCAGAGCATGAAAAGCATTCATCTTGGGACATTTAAGCTTAACAAAGTGCTAAGAACATTATCAACAAACAGCAAGTCTGGTGTCTTGGCCTGAGAACTCAATCAGAAGAGGAGATCCATTTCCATTCTGCAGAAACCTAGAGAGAAGAGCCTCTTCATCACTTTGAAGATGCCAGAACTGCATTAGCAATAGATGGCAGAAGACTTGAGCAATATATACATAGACAGAGCCCACAAGTGTGAGCTAGCCGGCTTGAAATTCTGATAGCACCCTCACCAGTGTGTATGTAGCAAAATATCATTTTTAAGGGTTTAGTATTTCAGAGACCTTAGTAAAGATTAGCAGACTCACTACTCAAGAGCTTAAGCATCGATAAACTATCTGTATCCTATACCTCTGACTGAACCTACAAAAGAACAACCTTGAAATCACTGATGAGATACGTGCTTGAGTCACTCATCCCTTTGACAAAGGAGAAATAGTACCTCCAAACCTTACATTTGAGAAAGGAGGAGATGATGCAAAAGCAAATCCCGGCCTCAAATAAGAAAGACATTTGCTAGCAACCATCACCAAGTCCTGATGCTAGAAAATCCTGCCCTACTTTAAATGAGAAAAGGAAGACTGCAGTGAAAAGTCACCATATTACACCAAGGTCAGATGCCAGTCTGTCAAGGAAAAGGCACCATAGCCTGAAGCAACTGCAGCCAAGGTCAGTTATCACCAAAGGGCTCAGTCAAGTCCCTCTACATGAAAGCCCCTGAAATGAAGGCTAGCAGTTCACTGGTATCAGAAGATGTTTGGCCACTGGGGGAGGAGCTTATGCTACTGCAGAAGCAGCGGCCCCTCTCGACATCCATGCGAAAGCACAGGAGGCAAAACTGAGGGCAAGTCTACACTACAGTGCTACATCGGCGCAGCTGCTCCACTGTAGCGCAGCTGGTGAAGATGCGCTATGCTGACGGGAGAGTGCTCTCCCACTGGCATAATTATTCCACCTCAGCGAGAAGCAGAAGCTCTGTCAGCGGGAGACAGTCTCCCACCAACATAGCGCTGGTGTGAAACTTGCATTGCTCGTGGGTGTGTGGGGGTGCTTTTTCCATACATAAATTATATCGACTTAGGCTGTAGTGTGACCTGCCCTGATTGATTGAATGGCTTTGTAAGTAAATGGGCAAAGACTTGGGTAGGGGTGTGGAGAAGAATCCCCACCCTCTGCATAGGGACTCATCATAGTCTGCACATGATGTCACTTAATACTGAATTCCACAGACAATGAGCATACTTAGGAAGGGGGTGAGGTACAGGCTGGGGTATCTATCGATGTCGCTGCTATTGGTGAAACTATGCTATGAATAATAGTCAAAGTTGATCCGTCAGCTGTAACCTAATCCCGGATGTTAGACAGTACCGTGAAGTTGTATCCTGCATGTGCATGTTTGAACGCACTTGTGATGTGCACCCTCTCTCTTACTTCTCTGTAGAAGGGTTTCAACGGCTGGTGAATAAATCTTGCACTACTATTGAAACACAAACCTGGCCTGTATTTTTTTGTTGATTTAAAAAAAAAAAAAAGAAAACCACACAACTCTCCACTTCGGCTTTTTGTTCCCCTCCAACTTCTTAGCTGGGACCCCATGCTTTGGCCAAGCTTCTGCTCCTAACACTTTTTTTTTTTTCTTTGATAGACTGAAGTTCTTTCATAAGGTTCACCTGGGGAAAACTTATGGACTCAAGCAGATGTTCATGTCTCCTCTCACTCAGCGGATTGGCAGCAAGTCTATCTATTTCATAACAATAGTCAGACACCAATAAATCCCACTTTTTTTTTTAATTTACAAAGAATCCCTCCTGATACATTTGAAAAATGTAAAAAAAACCTTACAAATAAATCAAGCATCTCTGTCCAGGGCAGATCTAGTCATAGATGGAACGTGCAAGAGACTCCCTCTACTGGGCAACAGAGATCTACACTACTTTGCTGTTCTGAGAAGACAGATTAGAATTCAAGAAATTTGCCCAACATTTTCAAAACTAAATATGAACATAGGTGCCTCTGACTTTAAGTGTCCTACAGTTGCTCAGTACCTCTGGAGACAAGGACACATATTTAGATGCTTAAGTAAACACAGATTTAAGTGCTTAATATTAAATATACAAGTTTGGAAATTTTGGCTTCTTTCCAAGGCATTTTTTTTTTTGGTTAATTTTAAAAGCAAACTTTCTGCCATAAAGATTCATTCATCCCTTTTCTTGAACACCACAAGGCATTTCTATAGGGATCTCAAAGTTCTTTGTAATCTTTAGCAAATTAATCCTCCTAGCACCACGCATCAGATAAGTATCATCATCCCCATTTTACAGACGGGAGCACAGAGAGACAAAGGTAACACAGCAAGTTGGTAGAACAGCTAGGTGGTGGGATTAAAATCCAGAATCTCCAGTTTCTAGCCTCATGCTTTAACCACTAGCCAATGATTCCTGTGCTTAGGCAGTCTTTAGCACTGATTGAGAGAATTGGATCAGCTAAAATAACCAACCCAACCTTTTGCCTGAAGTTCAACCCAAACTTTCTTTGGAGGTTAAAAATGTTTAAACCATTCTCTCCATCCTTTTATTGTTCCCCTTTTAAATTCCATGCACTACCTGCTTCCAACTGGAACCAGAAGAAGAATTACCACCAGAAAGAGCTTCTCCTGCAGTATTTTTGGCCCAGCTACCAGAAACTGGCTCAGAATTGCCATACCAGAGCAGCCAGTGGTGTGTCTTGCTCAACATCCTGCCTTGGCCAATGTTGCCAACTCAGCAATTTTGTTGCCCGATTCAGTGACTTTTTGGTTTCCCTAGCAAGGAAATAAGCGTCAAAGTGACCGGCGACAAATCTAGCGACTTACACTGCCAATTGCAGTGATATTCAGAGAAAGAAGTCACTAATATGTATAGTCACAAAATCAAAATAAAATCCATTCCATGCTCTTCTTACTACAGGATCCTGCCGGCGGCCCTCAGCCGGGGGTGGGTGTCAGTGTCCGGACTGGAGATAGCAAACCTGCTGAGCTGGGGGTGGGCTGAGGAATGGCAGCCAGAGACTTCGAGCCACAGGCATGGCCTGGCCCAGAGTCACCGCAAGCTCTGGCAGATGAACAACTTGGCATTCCCCTACCAGGCCAGGCAAGGCCATGATCAGGTGCAGAGGGAGGAGGCTGGGCCGGGGTGACTCGGCCTAGTGCGCACAGCGGTGCTCAGCCACTGTCTCACAAGACCTGGGAAAACCAGCACCTCGTGGGCACGGCCTTCCAGTGACTGCGCCCTCACCCCCCTTCCCAGGGATACTTTCTCAGAGACCCTGCCCCACCCTCTGCTCCACAGACCCTGCCCTGTCTCCCCCCCCATCCCTCACAGAGGAGAGACACCTTCACTCGGACGTTGACCTGGGAGCCCCTCAGCGGAGAGATATTCCTCTCATGTGAGATGGACACTTTTTATTGCATCTGTCTGAAATGGTCCCTCATGTAGGTTACATAGCGACATCTAGTGAGTTTTCAGGATTTCTCTGATGACTTCCTGCTATGTGGAGTTGGCAACACTGCTCCTACAGCGGCTAGTACCAGATTTTTCAAGGGAAGGTGCAAGATATGCTATAGTTTATTCCATAATTGCTGGTTTCAGAGTAGCAGCCGTGTTAGTCTGTATCCGCAAAAAGAACAGGAGTACTTGTGGCACCTTAGAGACTAACAAATTTATTAGAGCATAAGCTTTCGTGGACTACAGCCCACTTCTTCGGATGCATAATTGCTGACTATCTTAGGGATTAGACAATTTATATACGTCTCCCTCCTCCTCTTACTGTAGCATCTAAGCACCTCACTAACATTTAACAGATTTATATTCACAACACCTCTGCAAAGAAGGGAAGTACTATTATCCCCAATTTACAGATGGAACTGAAGCAGAAAAACTAAATGATTTGCCCAGGGAGATCAGGGAACTGAATCTTGATCTCCCACAGCCCAGGCTAGCACCCTAACTGCTGCACCATCCTCCCTCCACCCATAGGAGCCATTTCTTCTCAAAAATAACCTCCCCCATCAGTTACCTAATGCACTGAAGCACAATGGTTTACATGCTTTACACAATTTTTATCCTGTCTAATCATCCCCAGTTGCAGAATATTCGTACAACTGTAGAATCTGCCTAAAGATTAAATCTGAATGATATCTTGTAACAATGAGTTCCACAGGTTAATTATGCTTTCCCTCCCACAAAGTGTCTGCTATTTATCAGTGTTAAGTGTGTTGAAGGAAAAGTCTATTCTTCTGACAACTTCAGCCTGATACATTATCTGGACCGCTTTTGTCTGCAGTATCAATAAACTCACCCATCTCCACTTTAGGGCACCATAAGATGATGCAGGAAATGGAGGGTTTGTTTCCAGCTCTTCCACCATGACACTATATTCCTTGGGCAGGAAACATCTCTCCCCATCTTTGTTTTCCACAGCTGCAAAAAGGGATAGTGATATCCACCTTTTAGAAGTACTTTGGCATCTTGAGGTAGAAGGGCCCAATTCACCACTGTTACTCCTGTTTAATTTAAATTGAATTATTCCAACGTTAAATTGGAACAGAGCAGTGGCAAAACAGGCTCCAAAACGCTACATACGTCTTTTTACTGATGACTCCAAGTACAGTCCTGTACTTCTGAGCTGGCTCGTACTGACTCTACTTCTTAAAGTGAGGACAATTTTGCAAGACTATATGCAGCCTATTCTCCAACAGAGAAAAGCCAGTTAGCCAATGCTTCCTGCGATAGCAAGGGCTCATTTCTAGCAGCTTAGTATCATGCAAGAGTCAATGAGTTTCCATAGACCAATTTGTTTTCAAACCAAAGCAGTGCCATTTCCCATCCTTTATTAAAACAAAGGAGTGGGGCAGCATTTGGTGAGACATTGGTGAGAGCTGAATTTCGAAAGACATTGTCTAGATCCCAACTATTTTCAAGCATCTGAGAGCTATGTGGAATGGTTAAGAGCAGGAAGCAATTCATGCACCCGCTGACTGGGAGAGACCAACTAATGGGTTACTATAGGTCTTAAATAATAAATAATTGTATGTTTTTTAAAACCCGCCAGTCCAATCCCAGAAGAGGCAAGGCTACAGACCCAGGTTGATAAATGTACAGTAGTATAAATGACTGTTCAGTCTTGTACTATGAATGCAACAAAGTGTGAACTACTTAATTGTGTGCATTGTATTATATTCAAAGAAATAAACAAATCTCTTTGGTTAACGTTAGTTCAGGTTGCTCTCATCAAGAAGCTAAACCATTAAAAAAAAAAATACAAAGTTAAGGATTAAAAGGTTGCAAAGTCAAGCACTCAAGTTAGGAAATGCCAGAATGAATGCTACCTATGCAGCCTTAATTGCACAAATGCAGTCTTTAATTACATGATCCCATATTATTTTTCACACAGGGTCCCTGGTTCATTCAGTGCACAGGTTGGATCTGGTTTAAGGATAAATCAGAGTTGGGCAGTTAAGGAGTCTGTGGAAACCAGAAGGGTACTTCAGGAAGAGAAAGGATGGTCTCGTGGTTAGGGCAATTGAATCCAAGTTTCCAGGGCAGCATTCTATCCCTGCCTCTGTCACCGAGTTGTGATGTGATGCTGGGCAAGTGGCTTGCACCAGACTTTTCACAGGTGGTCACTTCTGCATGTAATTAAAAGGCTCTATAATAATGCATGTGCAGAATGGGGCCTAACTTGAGAGTGTTTGACTTTGAAACCTTTAAATCCTGAACTTCGTATTTGCTAATTTTTTATGGTTTTAGTTTATTGATGAGAGCCGTTATCGAATGTTAAATGAAGTTTTGTTGTGAATTTCCTACATTTGTTAAAAGAAAATATTTTCTATGTGCTATTTAAATATTTGCTGTCTTCAGTGTACATTTTACTGCCATTGTTATCTTTGTGTGATATTTCAGTGCCCTCAGAGCCACATTGACCTACGACAGTAATGAGATTAAAGCGTATTAAAACCAACTTTTTAGTGCCACTTCAGTTTTACTACAACTTTTAAATGAGTTTTTTTTAATTGCGTAAAAAAAAATGGAGTAGGGACCCATATCTATAGTTTCCTGCTTTCAAAAACAAACAAACAAACAAACAAACAAACAGTAAATCGGAAAGCTGTAGCCCACCCAACTGATGAGAAGCGATAAATAAAACAACATTCAGCTCCTCTGCGTATGTATCTTATTTTCATGTAATTTCAGCAAGGTAACCAACAATTACCCTTTGAAAAAGAAACAGTGCAACTTACCACAGCACAAACTCAAAGGAGACGCACACACACAAAGCCAATATACTTTTCCCTCTTCCTTGTTAACAGGTTATGGTAGCCTGAGGTAACTCAGTTACCAAAGGCAGCTGTTGCCGTGACAACCAGGGCTATAGTGACTCCCCCCAGCTATGCAATGAATTGGAGGGAGGCAGGGAAGGCTGAGTGGCTAATGATCTCTGTGGTCATAATTGTACAGCTTGGGGGCAGCAAGGGTGCACTGTGTTGGGGAGAACAAACAGGGGCACCATTTCGGGGGGCAGTTTCCGTACAGGAGCTCTGCTCACAGTGCCTGCCCCACCCTCAGGCACAGCTCTTAACAGCCTGAGTGTGGAAAGGGAGTTCATCAGAGGAGAGGTGCTGATCTCAGCCTGTGTCCCTGGGGCAGGGAGTCAGTATTTGGTTTACAAACCGAGGTGGGGTGATTAAGATAAGAAAGGGCTGGTAATTAAATTAAGGCTCTGGAAGTGAAGACCGAACCACAGGGCACCCTGAAGAAATACAGCCAAGCCCTCTGAGTCAAAGTCACATTCAGTAAAGAGGGAAGATATGAGGGGTGTTGGTGAAAAAAAGGGGTCAAAACCAGGTCAAAGGATGCCAGTGTTATAGAGAAATTCCCACTCTACCTGTGGTACTTATATGACCCCATCACCTTAGTATTTGAGCACCTCACAATGTCTAGCTTTTTTCTCCTCACAGCCCCTCGGTGAGGTAGAGCAGGGCTGTTATCCCCATTGTATAGATGGGGCACTGAGGCACACACAGACTAAAGACCAGATTTTCAAAGGTATTTAGACACCTAGTGGGATTTTCAAAAGCACCTAGAAGGTTAGGTTCTTTGTAAACCCCACTAGACGCCTAGCTGCATCTTTGGGTGCCTAAAAACCTTTGAAACTCTGTCCCTAAGGCACTGGCCTGAGGCCATACAGTAAGTCCCTGGGGGGGTGGGAGAGGAGTAGAACCCAGGTTCCTGAGGGCTAGTTCTCTATCCACTGAACCAGCCTCTCTCTCTGCTGCACGCTGCAAGAAAAGGACTTTGCTAGATGGGAGCAAAACCAAGAAGGCCCATCCAGTTCCCTCAGACTCCAGCAAACAGTTTGAGGCAATTGAGAAGAATGTCATAGTTGACAGCATGAAAAGCAGCACAGAGGTCAGGAAGGATGAGGACAGAGCGAGAGAGAGAGAATGAGAGTAGATCACTTAACCCCCCCAAGGAGCGGCAGGTTCTGCCCCACGCTGAGCTGTAAAGCAATGGCTGCTGGGAAATTTTATATTTTAAAAAAAATAATGGAGATATCCTATCTCCTAGAACTGGAAGGGACCTTGAAAGGTCATCGAGTCCAGCCCCCTGCCTTCACTAGCAGGACCAGTGTTCCTTAAGTGACCTGATACAAGATGTCAGAACATGTTAGTATTAGAGCTAAGTATTAGAGATTATATATATATATCAGTTAATTTCTAAGTTATTGTCTGCAAAACAACTAGAGTTTTCAGTTGCATAAGCAGCCCCTGGAATCATGGATAAAGTTGCCCCCTCCAAATCTGAAATGGGGCCCCTGGGAACAAAGGCTTCTCGATTTTCTTCATTTTTCTAAGAAAAACCAACAACAAACATACACAAAATAACACCGGAGATCATTCCACACATAAATTCGTGGCTGAACTTTAGTTCAAATTCCCCATGACATGTTTACAAAAAAAGGGTTCAGAAAAAAGGGTGAGAGGCTAAAGTCCAGACCCTGGAAAACAGAATTCTGATGCAACCTTAACTATGGTCTCATTACTGTGAGACCATAATGGGATTGCATGGCCATTTAGGAATATAATAGCTGTTCCACAATTAAAGCTGGCTGGAAACTGGAATTTTAGTTTCCATAGAAAAAAATCCCAACATTTAAAAAAGAATTTAATTCCTAAAAAGCACAAAAAATTGAAATTTCAAAGTTTCCAATAGGATAGAGAATTCCAAAATGTTTCCAAGAATCTCCGGTTGAGCAAAGCCTGGCAGCCCAGCATGCAGGGAGCTAGGTCTCTGGAAGCACACACCCCCCTACCCCCGCCAGCGTGCCGGGCTGCCATGGATTTGGGGACCCTGAAAGCCTTGGGATCTCTGGCTCCAGGGTAGTCTGTTAGGAACTAGGAGGGCGAGCTGGCAGCAAGCCAGGCAGGTGTCCATCGGAATTTAATCAAAAGCGACACTTTTAGAACGTTTCAGTTTTGACAAAACTGCATTTCCTGATGGACATGGCCAAAGGAGCCATCTCTCCTACCCCATGCTGCCTTCCAGAAGCCACGGTAAGAGCATGAATCAAGCAAGGTGGACTCTCAGCAGGCCAAGGCATTAAGTGTGTTAGCTTCCCTCTCCAAACATAAGGATGTGGCCATTAGTGGTGCTGCTGGCGGGGGTGGGGTGTCACTATTCTTAGAGGAACACCACATAGGGCATGCTTGCAGAATGGATCAATTTCATAGCAGTAGTTGAATCTGCTGTGGGACAGGTGCTGTTTATATTGCTCTTTGAGATAAGGTCATGTCCATAAGTAACGTCTTGAGGGGAATGAGTCTGATGTCTTTGATTTCTCTTCCTTTGTTTAGTATCTGTCACAGCAAATAGCAGCAATCATTTTGCTGGTTGTATGGCAGACAATGCAAGTCTGCCATTAATAGTCCAGATTTATGATGCTCCAATGTCCTCTCTCTGAAGACAATACAGCAACATCTAGCATAAGTTTGTTGTGTGTCAGCAAGCAATTTCTATTGACAAAACCACATACGTTAGCACTGCCACAATGTGCAACCATGACAGACATTCACAAAACATCTCCCCACGGCACATCTGATTCACACAACACCACCACACACTACCCTGGTGAGCCATGCTTGTCAAAGGGAGTTCTGCACATGATTTCCATACATCATCCTTCTCCAACACTCCTACCATCAGCTGACGCATGCACAAAGTTAGTATCACTGCCTCACACTGCCCCCTTGTGAACCAACTCTCATGCTAGAGCATTATACGTTCTGCAGCATTTTGAGTAAAGCTGGTTGAAAAAATTTTTTTTTCAAAATATCCCTTAGAAAGTAAGATATTTATTAATTCCCTATGAAATGGTTTTCATTTAATAATAAAAAAAACCCACCCTCACACAATCCCAACAGGATTTCGGTTAAGCTTTTGATTAAAATAAAAAGCAGTTTTCAAAAACTGAGAATTTGTAACCCAGAATAGAACTAAAAACCAAAGCAGTAACATTTTTCAGGTTATCAAGAATGGAAAATTGAACCATAATTTTCTGTGAATGTTTTCAGTTTGGTAAAAAAAGTTTTAACTTCTTTTTTTTAAAATAAGCTCTAGATTTGAGTCTCCAAGAAGCAATATCCTTCTCCTAACTCAAACCTTCCACACTTAGTCAAGCCACACTACTGCCAGCATAGCGTGGATCCCGCGGTAAATAGTTCTAAGCTACATCGACTTGAGTTACGCTATTCACGCATCTCAAATTGCGTAGCTTAGATCGACTTTTCCCTTTAGTGTAGACAAGGCCTGAGTCTTCATCCTTACTTTCCTCCCTTCCCTTATTTCTGTTTCTGGTACCTCTTTGATTCTCTTTGTAGTAACTGGACCTTTTTCTTGCATGTATGGCTCTTTTTACATCCTTCTTAAAACAGTGGTTTTCAACCTGGGATCTGCAGACAATGATTTCCAAAGGCATCCGTACTTCCATTTGACATTTTTAGGGGATCTGCAAATGACAAAAGGTTGAAAACCACCACTCTAGAAGTTGCCAGCCCAGGAGAGCAAAATGCACAGGAATTCCACTGCTATAATCATGGAGCTGGGTTGTGAACCCCACATTTAATCCCTGTACTCCAGCCCTTTGCATACATGCCAGCACTATAGAATCGTAGAAATGCAAGGCAGGAAAGGACCTCGAGAAGTCATCAAGTCCAGCCCGCTGCGCTGAGGCAGGACCAAGTAAATCCAGACCAGTGGTTCTCAACCTAGGGTATGCATACCCCAGGGATTACACAGAGGTCTTCCAGGGGGTACATCAACTCATCTACATATTTAACCAGTTTTACAACAGGCTATATAAAAAGCACTAGCTAAGTCAGTACAAACTAAAATTTCATAACAATGACTTGTTTATACTGTTCTATATACACCATACACCGAAAGGTAAGTACAATATTTATATTCCAATTGATTTATTTTATAATTATATGGTAAAAATGAGAACATAAGCAATTTTTCAGTAATAGTGTGCTGTGACACTTTTGGTTTTTTATGTCTGATTTTGTAAGCAAGTAGTTTTTAAGTGAGGTGAAACTTGGGGGTACGCAAGACCAATCAGACTCCTGAAAGGGGGACAGTAGTCTGGAAAGGTTGAGAGCCACTGATCTAGACCATCCCTGATAGGTGTTTGTCCAACCTTTTCTTTCCCTGTTTAAAAATCTAGCTTATCTAAATATTCTTTAACCCATTCTTTCCCTATTTTTGTAGATTGCAAGTTCAGAAGAGAACATTGTGATCATTTAGTCTGAACACTTGTATAAAACAGGCCATAGAACATCCCCAAAATAATTCTTGTGCAGATGTTTTTGAAAAACATCCAGTTTCAATTGAAAAGTTGGACCAGTAGTCTCCTGGAAGTTATTTATAATATACAGGTTTCCATGCATTTCTCCAAGATCGTCTCTAAAGGAAGGTTTCAGAGTAGCAGCCCTGTTAGTCTGTATCCGCAAAAAGAACAGGAGTAAATTTGTTAGTCTCTAAGGTGTCACAAGTACTCCTGTTCTTTTTTCTCTAAAGGAAGATTCTTTAGGATACCAGGTGCTAAAGAGGTCTCTAATTTAGCAGAGAAAGGCATGAGAACCATAGTCTGGAAGTTAAAACCAAACAAATTCAAAGTTAGAAATAAGGCATTAAAAAAATTAATGAGGATGATTAATCACTGGAACAATCTCTTGGAGTCTTTCATTCAAGATGAATTCCTTTCTGGAAGGTATACTTTAGTTAAACAAGTTATTGGGCTCAACATGGAATTAACTGAATGGAATTCTCTGGCTTGTGCTACCAGGAGCTCAGACTAGACGATCTGATTGTCTCTTCTAGCCTTAAAACAAAACAAAAATCTATAAAGATCACTGTTAGGACTGGAATTTCAACAGAACAGCAAAGATGCGGAGAAACCTGAAACTCCCATTCATTTCACTGGGATTTGCGGGAGCTCAGTACTTCTGAAAGAAAAGAAAAAAAAAAAAAAAAAAAGGCAAGCCATAACTTGGGCATAATCAGAACTCAACCTATTAAAAAAAAAAAAAAGCCGGTAATGCTGCCATCTAGGGTGTGAAGTGAGGGGGAAAACATTTTAAAACTTCAGACATATAGGAAATAAGAATACTCTGCTACCATCTACCGTGCATGGTGGTGAAAGCATGCTTGAAATAAATAGTTTTACAACAGATGTGTGACTGAGATGTGTGACTGGACAATGCCAGACAAGTTTTAAAGGAGAACCATGGCAGCTCATTAAAAAGAGATTAATGTGTGGTGGTTCAGATATGTGGGATTCTCCTTTATTAATACAGGTGTTTTCCCTTCCCCAAGTGTTATTAAAATACCTGGTGCTGGCTGCTTTGTATCACTTGACTGATGCATGTAACATACTGTAACTAGGTGTTGTAATGGAAATTACTATAAAAAAAAAGACTCTGCTAGTGATGCCTCTGTAATATCATACCTGTTGTATGTGCGGTATCAGGGCCGGCTCCAGGTTCCCGCCCCCCCAAAAAAGAAAAGCCGATCGGCGGCAGCTCAATCGCGCCACTCCGTTCTTCGGTGGCAGCTCAGCAGCGGGTCCTTCACCCCCTCTCTTCCTCTTCAGCGGCAGCTCAAAGAGGAAGAGAGGGACTGAGGGACCTGCCACCGAATTCCCGCTGAAGATCCGGACGGGCCACCTCTTTCCATTGGCCGCCCCAAGCACCTGCTTCTTTAGCTGGTGTGTGGAGCCGGCCCTGTGCGGTATCAAGACAGGTCAGCGGCTGAACCGAGGGAGGAGTTAGTAGTACTCTTCCATGCTTTGCCCATGAGAGTCACCAAAATCAGATACTGCTCACTGTAGGTGGTGCAGATGTTCACAATCTGATAGTGCTCTCTAAGTTCCCCATGGCAGGGCTTGTCTATGCCCATTGACTCTGCTAGGCTCCTTGGCTGTGGCTCTTTCTTGCTTGTGGAGGAAGAGGGGGAGTGGCAGTAACTATCTGAGAGGACAATGATTGTTCCTCTTCTTTCTTACTTGAGGAATGACATAGTTAAAAAAGTGTTGACATTTAAAGTCGCCATTGGTGGGCGTGAGTAAACACCTCACTTATATGAACGAGGCAGTTCATCCTTCTCATTTATTGCTGCAGGTTCTCCTGCACAGACATCTTTGCATTGACAACACCATGAACCAAGTGTAGCATTTTCCCTCGTCCCATACTAACTGATTACATTCATTAAAAAAGCTGAAATGCTGGAGAACAAAATAGCCTCGTGAGAGAAGTGCCAGTACACTGAACTACTGTAAACCAATCCAGTCCAGCCCTTGGAGAGTTAAGGGCCATAGCTACTTAACACTAAGGTTTATCTGCACATGGATTGTTCCTGTTTAACTCCATGCGTGGACACACTTATTCCAGAATAAAAGTACTGTAACCACATGTGGAATTAATCAGGAACAGCTGTTGCGCTTTAAATTCACACAGTACCTTCATCCACCTTGGATTTTGAGTGTAGGCAGGATGGCGAGGAGCTTATCTTCAGTAGCATGCTCCAAGCCAGGACCACCCAGATGGTAATAGGACTGGACAGCGGGCCGGGAGGTCAGCAGTGCAGGCTGGCCCCAAGTGGGCCGGGGGGGGGGGGAGGATCAGCAGCACAGGCTGAGGGGGGTGAGTGGCACAGGCTGGCCCCAAGTGGGCCTTGGGGAGTCAGCAGCGTGGGCCACCCCTAAGTGGGTGGGTGGCTTGAGACAGCCCGGCGTGGGCCTGTGCGGTGAGCAGCTCGGGCTGGGGGTGGGAATCAACGGTGTGGATTGAGGAACGCAGACAAGTGGCTCAGGCCAGCCCTATGCGAGCTAGAGGATGAGTAGTGCTGGCTGACCCCATGTGGGCTGGGGGTGGAGGGGAGAGGGGCAATCGGCTTGGGCCAGCAGCCAATGCCAGCCCTGTGCAGGGCGACTTTGGGCTAGCCCCAGGTGGTGTCCCATTTTCCCTTTTGGGAAATATGGTCACCCTACTTCCCCTCCAACTTATAGAAGGAATGCAACATGCTTTTCTACTACCATATACGGCCACCCCCCCTCTCTCCAATCCTTAGGTAGGGCTCTTTAGAGCCCAGGCTACAAATTCTGCCAAGTTATATTGCATTTTACAAGGTGGACCCACATCCCCAAGGAACTGGGAACATGCAACACCAGTGTCACAGGGGATGAGAGCCAGCATCCAGCCTCCTATTTCCACCACAGAAACACTAGAGCACTAAAACAGCATAATCCCAACAACATTTCCCTCAGGAGTCGGGGTGGGGGGTGACTATTCCAGACCATTTCTACTCCATTATTTGACATAAGTTGGTATTACGCTTTCACATACAACCTGAAGAGAAGTGGAACAATAACTCACTTCCTCCAAAGAGCTCAGGAATTTTACAGCTCACCTAGCAAACACAGCTTTGGAACAGCACACACTATGTTCTTCCTTCTTTCACCTAGGCCTTAGGCTGTGCAGGGAGGGATTTAAATATCATGTTGTTCTTGATTATTAAGCACAGGGGCTAGACATGCCTCCCTTTCAACACAGCTGTGGTAATTTACCTCTAATCATTGCACCCCACACTCATCGCTTTGCTCATTCCCATTGAGAGATTGGGTAGCAAAGCTACTGTCCCCATCCACGTTGTTGCTATCAGGCCTGCCCTCTTTAATTCCCACCATGTTCCCTGATTTGTTTCCCCCATCTCTTTCCCAGCCTCTTCTGGACAAATTTAATTCTCACCTGCAGGTTTCCTTTGATGCAGGCTGTGGTGGCTTTGATCCTGTCCTTGCTTGCTTTGGTCTCTCAGCACGCTCCTCCTAAAAGGTCACCTTGTCATTCCATTGATCACAGACACCACCTGTTCACAGTTCTGCCCATTCTCTCAGCTCCTTTTTTCTCTCAGGTGTTTCCTGTTACATGAACTGCAAGTGCCCCAGGCATTCTGATTCCTTGCAGCACATATTGTACACATATTAAATGCAGCTAAAGCATCAGCGTTTTCTAGGCTCAGGTTATGTTCTGTGAGTGGTCTAACAACAATTTATAGGTAATTAACAATGATTTTCACTTTCATGATGCTTCTCTTCCAGACCATTTTACAAGCATTAAAGAACTAAACCTCACAGTCCCCAGAAGGAGCTAATATAAGTACTTCAATAAAACTGTAGTCACCTAGGGCTTCACAGATGTCTCTCTGCTGTGACACCAGTGATTGAATTCAGGTACTTTGGCTCCAAAAGCCATTTTGTTCTTTTTTGTGTTAGCATGAATCCGATTAAAATCCCACGTATATCTAGTGTATAGAATCAGAGCCCTGCGCAGAAAAGCAGAGAGCTGGGGGTGAGGGCATCCTCATGGAAGCAGATACTCCAGCTCCAGCTGCCCTGCCAGAACTGCTGCCAGTTGAGTAATGGAGGCAGAGAACAGGCCCTCCTTTAGCCCGGCTCCCTAGAGACTCCAGCCGCCATCGCAGCCCCAGCCTGGCTCCCTGGGGGATCTCCAACCCCACAGCGCCCCCCTCAGCCCAACTCCGCAGGGACACCATACCTCATAGTGCCACTCCCACATCCCAGACTCCTGGGAGAAACCAGGCAACCCAGGCCACATGGTGCCACCCTCCCCAATCCAGCTCCCTATGGGTCCCAGACCCCATAGTGCTCAATCAGCCCCCATTCCGTGCTCCCCGTGGCCCAGCAGGATTGGGGTGCCCTGGGCGGTGTTGATGATATGGGTCGACAGTGTGCCCTTGTTGCCAAGAAGGCTAAAGGCATTTTGGGCTGTATAAGTAGGGGCATTGCCAGCAGATCAAGGGACGGGATCATTCCCCTCTATTCGACATTGGTGAGGCCTCATCTGGAGTACTGTGTCCAGTTTTGGGCCCCACACTACAAGAAGGATGTGGAAAAATTGGAAAGAGTCCAGCGGAGGGCAACAAAAATGATTAGGGGGCTGGAGCACATGACTTATGAGGAGAGGCTGAGGGAACTGGGATTGTTTAGTCTGCAGAAGAGAAGAATGAGGGGGGATTTGATAGCTGCTTTCAACTACCTGAAAGGGGTTCCAAAGAGGATGGATCTAGACTGTTCCCAGTGGTGGCAGATGACAGAACAAGGAGAAATGGTCTCAAGTTGCAGTGGGAGAGGTTTAGGTTGGATATTAGGAAAAACTATTTCACTAGGAGGGTGGTGATGCACTGGAATGGGTTACGTAGGGAGGTGGTGGAATCTCCTTCCTTAGAGGTTTTTAAGGCTTGACAAAGCCCTGACTGGGCTGATTTAGTTGGGGATTGGTCCTGCTTTGAGCAGGGGCTTGGACTAGATGACCTCCTGAGGTCCCTTCCAACCCTGATATTCTATGATTCTATCTACAGGGGGATCTCCATTAGGTTGATTGCAGAGGGCCTATACATATGGACAGTTCTGATCCCATCCAGTGGAGGGCAGTGGTACAAAAACACACATCCACTAGCCAGTATTTTACACTGGCATATTTTTCTTTTCTTTTTTTACAGATTGGTAAATTGAGGCTCAAAAAGGGTAAGTGACTTTCCCATGGATACATATCAAGTCAGTAGCAAAGTCAGTGACAGGCCCTCATAAGCCCTGCATCCCCATCCCCCACTCTAGCCACCAGACAAACCTGCCTTTCACAAACTATTAAAGGATAAGCCTCAAAAACTCATTTTCTTGCGGGGGGGGGGGGGGGGGGGGACAGACTCCTCTGTCTCTCCAGCAGTGAGTATGGCATCTTCCATACAAATGACAGTGCCTCTTCACTACTGAACGCCGTGCCCCTCAGAAAAAGTAATTACTGGTACTTTGTCAGAAGAGACTGCACCATGAGAGAGCTATTGGAAAAATAAACTTGTCATTACTCTTCCCCAGGGGTTAAAACATATCCATAGTTCCACTTTGATAACATCAGAAACACTCACAAGTAGAAAATGATAATAAACTTTACAACAGTTACAGAACTGGAGGCACCGATTCCTGTGTGGAATATAATTGCTGTCAGGCATGTTTCATTGCCCCCCCGCGTCTTTTTTTTTTTTTTTTTTTAAATCAACAAAGCTTTATTGGCAAGGTTGATCACAATACGCACCAGGCAGTTGGAGTTAATAGACACTGTGTGGGTGTCTCAGTAGGTGACATTCCTCTAAGTCTGTACTGAGCCAATGTCCCCAGTGTGGTGCTAGAAAGCCCTGAGCTGCTTGAGACAGCTGGAGTGTCACTTACACTGGTGTAAACCAGGAGTGACTCCGTTGAAGTCCATGGAGTTATGGCAGTGTTGTAAACCAGCGCAAGTGAGACAATCTAGCCCAACCATTTTTTCAGATGAAGTCCTGACCATTCATGGTTATTAAAAACTCCTTTGTGCTTTTCTGGATGGCAGGAAGCAACCTATAATAACCCACCATGACACGTACACTCAGTGTTGTTCTAGCCAAATAGAAGCATGAAGCACCAGGGATTATCACTCTGTGAGCCCATCGGGGAGTTAGATGCCTGTCGTTTTGGAGCCACGGGCCCAGGAGTCATTAAGCATATGCTGTTGGCTTGCAGAATATGTGTATGTACAGAGCCGAGGAAGGTTTCACATTTCTGCAATCCCCGTGGCTGAAAGCAAAATAGCCAGCCTTCTCAAGAAGGAATAACCACCTGCCTTTTTATGCATGTGAATCCATGTGTATGACTTGTAAGAATTTCACCCTATTTATTGGTGGGGCTTGTGGTACCTCATTGCTTCTGCTGAACAGGACAGTCAGGTTAACCCATGGAGTGCCTAGCCCCGTCCTACTCCATCTGCTGCTACCTTCCTGTACCTCCTTCTGAATAGCCAGGAGGAGCAGAGAAACTCCATTCAGCAGCCAGAAGGAAGGGGAAGTGTGCAGGTGGCGGCTTAAAGACACTTTTCCTCTTCCCACCATCCCCCTGCACCCACCAAGGCTTCAGCTCCTGGGCTGTGTCTCTGGAGCATGCAGCACACAGAATCTAGTGCAGAGAATCAAAACTGAATTACCAGCCAGTGTGATTTTTTGTCATCAGTGTTTCTAATCACTTGAAAGGTAATCGCTGGGACAGGCTACAAAGCTGGAGGCTGAACTGGCTGATATCCAATGAAAGCGCAGGAAGAGAAGCCCGAGTATGAAGCCCCGCTTAAAATCAAAGAGACCCAGCAGTCTGAGGTCACTGTCTACAGGAGGTGCCTGACTGAGGCAGATGAAGGGTAAGTTTCCCAGTGCGCAATCCATGGACTGCAGTATTTTTTGTAAACATCACCAGAAAATTATTGATTTGCAAATATTGATGTTGGAGTGGAAAGAGCTTCTATTCTTGCCTAACGCCCCTCCTCCATCACAGAGCAGGGAGAAGCAGTGGTGCAAGTAGGGAGGCATGGTACGCCGCACCAGTAAGCTATTTATAGCCAGTATGGTGTACCGGAAAGACACAGGAGAAGCAGAATGTGGGGGCGCCAGGCAGCCCCACGCCAGCAGCTCCTCCAGCGCAGCTGTACCACCCCCTAGCCCTTCCATGCAGCTGCGTGCCTGCGTCTCCTGTCCGGTGTCTGTACAGCAGCCCCAGCGGAGGACAGGACTGGGGGCGGTACGGTGGTCCCACGTTCTGCTCCTCCTTTAGTTGGTGCGGCATACCTGTAAGAAATGAATTCTCCTTGCACCACTGGGGAGAGGAGATGTGGGACATTGAGAGACAGCCGATTGCATAGAAGATGCATTCAGATTTCTTCTCTTGCTTTAATTTTTATGCACACATTTAGCCTCTTTGGATCCCAGTAGATTTAGTTTACTAGTCTAGCAAGATGGTCAGAGGTTCTTGGTGGAAAGTGACAGACTGGTAAGAAGCTGTGCTGACATCTTTTGACAGGTCTTTCCCCCTAAATACATCACAACCAAACTCCTGCCTTTCAGTAAATGATGCAGGTGGCAAACTGCCAGTGTCCACCATCCGGACTGGATACATTTTTAATCAGCACCTTAGGGCAGTCGATTTCAACTCTCCAGATCCCTTGGGTCTTCTGAGTACGTGCATTCTCCATGATTTACAGTCTTTAAGCCAAGACTTGTTATCTTTCTGAAAGATATGCTCCAGCTCAAACAGAAGTCATGGGCTGGAGGCGGGAATTACTGGGCGAGGTTCTTTGGCCTGTGTTATGCATGAGGTCAGATTAGATGATCTAATAGTCCCTTCTGACCATAACATTTATGAATCTCTAAGATGGATCTCTCACTGGAGCAGACTCTCAGGAGTTTGCAGGTAATCCCTGCCTCCAATCCACCCGGAGATCAAGGAAACAGCTTCCATTGAGTCACTATGTTGCTTCTCATCATCACCTTTATTTTTTAGAAGAACCGGGATGTACCACTGAAGAACCCTTCCAAGGTGGGCATTGTTTCTGCAGTCAGACACAGTGGAGACCCAAGAGTCTGCAGCAATGTCTTATCTACATCCTTCCCCTTCTCTTCTGTCTGCTGAGCTCATCCCTCCTCCAGCATCGGGTGTCCTATACATCAAGCTGAGGGAATGCTGTTGGCACAAGAGAAGCACAACTCAACACATTGTGCCAAACAATAGGGTGTTTTGTTTTTCCACGAGGGTTACTGTAACCCCTGTTTATTTTGGAATGTGACCAAAGACTGCATTAGTTAGATCTTATCCCCAGATATTTCTACTCACAGCCGAATGAGTCTAGGTGTATTAGGAATGTAGCGCAGACCCAAAGGAAAATTACTTCGAACTTTCAAGTCCTGTTCATATATACGCTTTGCCTCAGAGATGGGCTCAAATAGGAACCCTGGCTCCAAACTGTTCCAAACCTTGGGAAAACTCAGAGCTGGAGCTGAGCATCACCACTCATGTCCATTCTGACTTTGTATGTGGTGAGGCAATTACCCACTATGGTGTTGTGGACAAGAATTCAGACGGGGTGAAAGTAAATTAAAGGACTTACTGGTACACAGGTCAGCCGGGGTCCTGGGCAAGGTGGGGGGGCAGCTCTGGGCCCCCAGAAAGGGCAGGGCCTCAAGCGGAAGGGGTGGGGCCTCAGGTGGAAGGGGTGGGGCTGGGGCCAGACTCCCCCAGCCAGCCCTTCAGCACTGCCTGGCCTGTGCCACCAGGGGCTCCAATGGCGATTTAAATCACCGCTGGAGCCTTGGGGCTCCTGACCGCCACCGCTGTTACTGCAGCAGCGGCCGGAGCTCTGGGCCCTTTAAATCGCCAGGCCCCAGAGCAGCTGCCACTTTTGTCCCCATGAGCGGCCCTGACGGTACGGTCGGCTGTGTACCGACGGCCACTTTCCTACCGGTACGCCGGACCGGACCGGCTTACTTTCACCTCTGAATTCAGCGGCCCTGGGTTCTTTTCCCAGCTCCACCACTGGCCTGCTGAGTGACCCTGAGAAAGTCACATCCCCTCTGTGCCTCAGTTTCACCATCTGTACAATGAGAATAATGACAGTGACCTCGTCAAGAGGTATATGTTAACCAAAAGGTTAACACAGGCACTGCCAGTTAGTAGTGGTCAGCAGTGTGTCAGTTAACCTGTTGGGTACTGGGTCAGCATGGGGCATGCATACCCCATGACAGACTTCCTTTGTAAAGTGCATTGAGATCCACTGATGAAAAGTAAGAGCTAGATATGATGCTGATGCTGTTAGGAACACACCTGTTGCACCTCCTCTCTGCCCTCCGCTGAAAAATACACGAACCCATATTCAATGCAGTGAATTGGTTACTGAAATAGATTGCTAAGTTTGTTCGCTATGTTTATTTATTCAGAATTCCCCATGGATTTCAACGGCATCTCCATGCACTGACTGAGGTCAGGATACAGTCTTAATTTCTTTGGTAGCCTTTAAAAAGCAACAACAGCAGAGTTTTAGTCCATGACAAATATGCACCCTCAGACCGTGAAAAGCTCACAAATGATACAAACTTCAAATCGTTCCAGCTTTAAAAAGTCCCTGGCACTTGAACTCCAGCTCCCTTGACATGGAATTAATGCAATCACCGCTATGATTTCCACCCCTACCCCCTATTTTCTCTTTCTGTTTGTTTGCCGAGCTTGCTGTGTGTCCTTTCTGAATTACAAACATCAAAACAGGCTGCTGCTATCCATCTGCTGTCTCTGCCACGCCACATGCTAGGGTGTTATTAAGAAACAATATTACTAAAAAATAACTCTCTTTCCTGTTTGCTTTTTGTCCCCCTCCTTCCCATCCCTCTCTTCTCTTGCCCTTGCACCCCGTGGTGTCCAGGCTGATTGCTGAGGAGACATTGCTTGGGGTAACCTTAATTGATTGTTCGCAGGCTTGTTAATTTAGGCTCTAAACTCCTGCTGTGCATTCTCCCCCTTTGCAGCTCTCGCTCCTCAAGCATCTCTGCCCCTCAATCCATTTGATTCTTCTAACCGAGGCCTTGTTTACACTTAAGAGTTTGTCTTCATGGCTATATCAGCAGCTGCTCGCCACAGCGCAACCCACTCTCAGTGTAGACGTAGCCTATACGCCAGTATTATAACTGCATCTTCCACTGGCTTTTGCTGGAATAGCTGTGTCGGTCACACCCCTAGCCAACATAGCTAGGCCAGCAGACCAAGCCTATGAATTCACTTCTATTAAGTGTCTTTGATTATTCGAATTATTGAGGCAGTGTGGCCTAGTGGCTGAGGCACTTGTTGGCCTGGGACTCATAGGAGACCTGGGATCTAATCCCACTGCCACTGACTTGGGTAAATCACTTCCTTTCTCTGTTTTCCCTCCCATCCTCTGTATGTCTTGTCTCTTTAGACTGAAAGCCCTTTGGGGTAGGGGCTGGCTCTTGCTATTAGACAGTCCCTTGTGCAATAGGACAGGGGTTCTCAACCTTTTTCTTTCTGAGCCCCCCCCCAACATGCTATAAAAACTCCATGGCCCACCTGTGCCACAACAACTAGTTTTCTGCATATAAAAGCCAGGACTGGCATGAGGGGGTAGCAAGCAGGGCAGTTGCCTGGGGCCTCATGCCACAGGGGTCCACAGGAAGCTAAGTTGCTCAGGCTTTGGCTTCAGTCCCAGGTGGCAGGGCTCAGGGCCCCGGGCTTCAGCCCCATGAGGTGGGACTTCAGCTTTCTACCCTGGGCCCCAGCAAGTCTAACACTGGCCCTGCTTGGCAGACCCCCCTAAACCTGCTTGCAGCCCCACAAGGGTCCCCGGCCCCTGGTTGAGAACCACTGCAATAGGACACCGATCACAACTCAGGCTCCTAGGTGCTGCTGTAATACAGATAATTATTATTCTTTTTAGATTGGGAAGATGATACAGAAAGATCCTAAGCATCAGGGACCAACTGTCCTTTCCATCAAACACTGTCCATGGAAGGGTTCCTCTACATCTGGATAGCCAGCCCCCTTTCAACACAGAATGGGGGCTCAGTTGTCTTTGCTGCGCCATCATCTCCCACCCTGGATCTTTGAAGACTCCTCGGCAGGTTCAGGGATCTGTGTGCAGGGACAGAGATGGGTATGCTGCATGCATTGTCTTGCTCCCTCCCAGCCCTTCAGGGAATCAATCCCTTCTAGCGTGTTGTGTGGACAAGGAGTAGGGAGAGATGAAGGGGGCTGGGAGGCTCAGATTTTTCCATGTGGATACCTGTACCCAATTCCTATACACTACAGTAAATCACACCGCCAGTAGATGCCCCAGAATAAGGACCCTGGGATTTGACCCCAATAACACTACTGTTCAAACTAATGGGAAAACATGTACTAAAATGGTAGGAAAGAGGTTAGTAAAACACAGCCTGGTATTTGCCTCATCAGAAGTCTCTTTATCCTTTGTACACACATAACTACACTGCATGCACACAAAGGATCCTTAACCTATGCTGGGGAACTACAGAAAGAGTGCAGTGGCCATGTATAGACTCAGTGTGAGGTCAAGACCAAAGCACCATTGATTGCCAGAGGGGGGAATAACAACCTTCCTGTACAAATTCTACCGCTGTTACTTCAAACACCTTGCTGATGCAGTCTGGCATACCGGGGCCCGGGTTTACTACTGAGCAGTCACACAAAGATACAACTCCTTAGAGTAATGTTCCCCTCCCAGATCCCACAGAGTGTTTGGATACTGCTATATTCCGCTCTGCCTCCATGCTTGGAACTCCCACCGAGACAGATGTGATAACAATGGGAGCTCCATGCACTGAGGGAGAGCAGGAGAGCAGAGAGGAATTTGCACTGAGTTTCTTTTCAAAAATGTTTCTTGGGAGCTCTAGTGTTTGCGGAATGTGCCCTTTCCACATACGGGGGTTGGGAGCCGCACTTGGAAGACCCCGGAGGACTCTGGTTTGGCCCAATGAGACAGGCTGAATTAATTTCATGGCTCTGTTCAGTTCACTCAGTGTATGCAGCTCAGTTTTGTGCCATCTGCAAAATTTCACACCCTGTTGCACATTCCTCCCTCTAGGTCATTTATTTCCAGTGTGACCATGACTGGAGCCGATGCCAATCCCTGTTGCTCTCTGCCTGTTGCCTCCTTCCAACCTGATCTCTGTCCGTTTAGAGCTGTATTCCGACAATGGTTGCTAAGATCCTGTCTTCACTGTCCACACAGCTTATTTAGAAGCCATATCTTCTATTACAATTTAAGGTGCACAGTAGGGGACTCATTGCTAAAACACACACACAAATCCCTCTGGCCTTTGTTATGTTAAATAAGTGGGAAGAAAAACTGAATGGGGGTATGGGGTGAGAGACAAAGACAAGATGAGCAGTGTGGGGAGGAGGGTGAAAAGTGGTGGCTGATGGGATGGGAAGAGAAGAAGGGAACGAAGGAGGAAAAAGTAAATGCTTTCCATATTTGGCAGGCAGTATAGCCCTGTGGAGAGGACACTGGACCAGGAGACATATTCTGTTCCCAGCTTTGCTGCTGACCTGCTGGTTGACCTCAGGTTCCCCGATCCGTGCCTCAGTTTCCCCATCTGTAAAATGGGAACAATGATACTCAACTCCTTAGTAAAATTCTTTAACATCTACAGGTGAAAGCAGAGACATAAGAGTTAAATATTATTATTAATTCATCTCGCTCCAGAAAATGCTAAGCTGTCATTTCAGCAACAGTTCAAAGGCCCAATCACTTTCAGCCTGCTGTGTAGTGGTAAAACTACACCGAGAACACTTCAAATGGAATGTAAATGGAAAGTGGCTCTTGGGGCACAAACTGTTATAGACGCAGGGTGCTACTGAAGCCAATTTGCAACAAGTGAGGATCTGGTCCATATTTCTAAGACATCTGTCACCATGGCATCTCAGAGCTGAGGGAGAGCAGGAAGAGGGAGGAGGAGTCTAAAGAGTCCAGGCTACGTTAAAAAGGAAAAGTCAAGGCTTGGAAAAAGTAAAACACAACAAATATACTGTAAAAGTTTATACCGTCCCCCCTATTATTTTTCTCTTGTACTTTTTCTTGGAGCTATTTTTCATGGCATCAGGATGTGGGACCTCCTCGAATGCCCACTGCAGTTGATTAAAAGACTCCCATGGATTCTGATGGGCATTGGATTGAACCCCTGCGGCATTAATTCATGTGCATTTCAACTTCTTGGAGAAGACCCATTTTAATGGGATATTTTCAGCTGAGTCAGAGCCTAACTCTGAGTGCATCCTATAAAGTTCTGGGTCCCCTCATTTCCTATTGAGGTCAGTGGGTGCATAGGGGCTGGAACTAAGGGTGCTGGGTTTGCTGCCGCACCCCCGGGCTTAAAGTGCTTTCCATCATATCCAGGGTTTACAGTTTGGTTCAATGGCTCTCAGCACCCCACACTGTAAAAATTCTTCCAGCACCCGTGACTGGGTGATAGGAAGCTGCATGTTACGAGCTGCAGAATAGAAGCCATTTGCAGTGCATGACAACTTTATTGAATATAAACAATGTTACATTTTCTTATATGCCAGTGGCTGGTGCTCTATTAGCTATCTACATATATACAGACACATCTCTTTCACAGAGCACTCTCATAACACTCAGCACCTGGCAGGTTAAGCCTTCAGAAAGTATAGTGTGCACACAAGAGAACAGAAAAAGTGTAAAAGATTTATTATTGAGATTCACTTAGATCCCCTCCAATCAGTGTTGTTTCCTGGCTGGATTCATCTACATTTGTGAACTGGTGACTGCCCTGAAAGGTAATTTACAGGAAACCAAGTTTAAATATAGCCGTGATCTTGGATGAGTTGCAGGTCAGCATCATCCAACTGGAAGTTGATCTGGCTGCTATCCAAAAGAAAGTGCGGAGACAGAGGCCTGAATATGAAGCCCTGCTTAAAATCAAAGAGACACAGCAGGCTGAAATGACTGCCTAGAGATGAATTGAAGTGGATGAATTATTAAGAAGCAGATTAATAGCAATAATAAATAACAAACCGTAAGTTTCATTGCCACATCTTAAATGGATTTCAGTCCATTCTTAATATGCATAATAAGTATTTGTTTCCAGATGTAAAGTGGTGTTTTCCCGACCATTGGGGCTACCTCACAATGCTTTCACCAGATTTCTATCTTACGTACTTACATGGCACCCACTCTTGGTGCATCTGAACATCTCACAGCCCTTAACATGCCCATGAGGTAGAGCAGTGCTATTCTCCCCATTACTGAGGGGGAACTGAGATACAGGCCAAGGGCCAGATCCTCAAAGGTATCTAATGCCCATTGTTTTCATGGGGAGTTAGGGACCTAAATATCTTTGAGGATCAGAACGTAAGAACGGCCACACTGGGTCAGTCCAAAGGTCCATCTAGCCCAGTATCCTGTCTACCGATAGTGGCCAGTGCCAGGTGCCCCAGAGGGAATGAACAGAACAGGTGATCATCAAATGATCCATCCCCTGTTGCCCATTCTCAGTTTCTCGCAAACAGAGGCTAGAGATACCATCCCTGCCCATCAGGCAAAGTAACTTGGCTAGCGTCACACAGGAAGTCTGTGGCAGAGCAGGGAACCAAACCCCAGTCTCTCAAATGCCAAGTTAGTATCCTAACCACTGGACCATCTTTCCTTTGATATCACACTCTGTTCCCATCTGATAACTGTTTGGTGGCCTAGGTGAAAGGTCTTGCTGGCCTCAGTCTCATTCCTACCATAGTGTCCACATCATAAAACCTCACTGCAGTTATATGGGCAGCCATGCCACATACACCAATGACTTCACCACGATAAAGATTAAGGATGGGGTAAGGCAAGCTTTTGACTGAGGCTGTGCTAGGTCAAACACTCTGCATATATTATTATTATCATCATCATCATATATATCAGAGTAATGCCTGGAAGCCCTAACTGAGATCAGGACCCTGTTGTGCTGCCCCATATGGCACTTGTACAAACCGTTCCTGCCTCGAAGACAATCTACATAGAAAAGACAGACACGAGAGGGTATGTGTACACTGCAGTGTAAGGCTGGGGTTGAAATCAGGCTCAAACCTAACCCCCTCTCCCTCTACACAGAAATCATGCTAAACCCAGGCTCAGACAGTCAAATTTTCCCACACTTCACCAGGAACAAAGGGCTTGAGTGGCCACATTTTGGGAAGGCACTAGGAAGTCTGCGATGTGGATGGCTGGACTCAGGCCCACATAATGCAGTGTAGACACTAGAGCCCCAACTTGGGACCCAGGGAACAACAAGTCCCAACTTGGGGTTGCAAATGAGTGTGGAGGCTCAAGCCTTAGGTAACAAACCCAGGGCCTGCTAATTCATGTCCTACTAACCGTGGGCTTGCATTGCAGTATGGCCATACCCCAAGGTGCTTGGAGGTGAAGTGCTGAGGTCACAGAGCAGATCAGTGACAGAGTCAGAAATAGAACCTAGCTTTTCTGACTCCCAGGCTAATAACCTATCCACTAGACCACCCTGTCTCTTAGTACAGCTTCATGATGTATCAGATCAATCAATGACTGGTTTGAAAATCCCTGGGGAGGGGAGCAGACTCCCAGCAGCTGCCTCTAGCCCCAGAAGGAGAGCAACAAGAAGAAATGGACAGTAAATACATTACATACTTGTGAACGGTAGAGGGCACTTAGAGTACATCCACCCATGGCAGCGAGTCACAGACTCTGGGTCTATGGACTCAGGCTTGTGGGGTTTGCACTATGGCACTAAAAATGACAGTGTAGACATTCCTGCCTGGGCTCTGAAGCCCTGCCGAGGCACATGGGTCTCGGAGCATGAGCACCAGCCAAAGCAGGAATGTCTCCGTTGCTATTTAGCATGTCTGAGTCTGTCTGTCGACCTGGGCTCTGAGACTTGCTGCTGTGCTGTTTGTTGCTGTTGTTGGGTTTTTTTGTTTTTGTTTTTTGCAGTGTAGGCATAGCCTTAGGGAAAAGTCAGGAGAAGGAGGTGGAAGCTCAGGCATTTATGTGAGCTATCTTGAGTGAAGAATCCAGATTAACCCTCCTGACTGTTTGCTAGCATCAGTCACACACACATGCAACAGGGGAACCCACACACGGACCACAATTAATGGACAAGTGACTACGATCTCCAACAAGGCTGAGGAGGAGTTGGAGGAGAGCAAGACCTACCTTCTTGGCGCTACTGTTTGACTGAGATGGAAGCTGGAAGCAGAGATGTTGGTACTCCGTTTCCTAAATAAATACATGCTACCGTTTCTCTCTTGCCTCTTCTCAAAGCTCGAGAGGAGATACAGATGGTACTTTAAGATATTTACAAGGCCTGCAGCATTTCCAAGATTTTTTTTTTCTTTTTCAACCACTTGGCTCACTCTAGTAATTAATATTATCTAATGGGGACAAACAGAGCCTTCATAGCTGAGATTATTCACATGGACAAAAAATGTAAACGGCTCTCTGGGACCTAAGAAATAAACCGGCTCGGTAGCTGGGAGTCCACTGTTCACAATCAACCTTGCACTGTAATGAAGATAGATGCTCAGATACTATGGTAATGAGCACTCTAAAAACAAATAGGCCTCGATCCTGCAACAAGCAGCATGTGGTGGACTCCAGTTGGCTTCAATGGGCTCTGCATGAGTACAAGAATCTGCCATTTTGTAGCTCATTGCAGGATCGGAGTCTTCTATATTATTATGACTATGTACACTGGTAGCACCCAAAGCCCCCAGTTAGGATCATGGGCCTATTCTGATAGCTGTTGAAAACTCACAGGGAAACAGAGCCCTTATCCCAAAGAGCTTAACCCAAAACAAGGTGCAACCTGTGAGCATGACAAAGAGCAGGAGAGACATAGGGTTGGTGAGGGAGATCAAGGCATAGGCGCCGACTTCTTCTGGCACCGGTGGATGCTTGACCCCCCTCTGTCCCTGGCCCCGCCCTGACTCCACCCCCACCCTGTCCCCTCCCACCCCCATTCCAACCCCTTCGCCAAAGTCCCCGTCCCAACTCCTTCCCCAAATCCCAGCCCGGCCGCGCCTCTTCCCCTAAGCACGCCACGTTCCCGCTCCTCCCCGCTCCCTCCCAGCGTTTGCTACAGCTGTTTGGTGGTGGGAAGCGCTGGGAGGGAGGGAGGAGCGGGGACGCAGCGCGCTGGGAGGAGGCGGAGGAGGAGGTGGGGCGGGGCACTTGGCTGCTGGTGGGTACAGCCCCGGAGCACCCACGGAGTCAGCGCCTATGGATCAAGGGTAATAGCAATAAGATCACATGGTTATTTAGGCTATATGGGTTAGTGGTGTGCATGACTTGATGGTTTCAAATCATGTGGAGGTGTTTTTTATGATCAGTAAAGAATGTGAGATTATTGCACAACATAGCCATTGTTAGCTGGCTGGTTTCTTGACAGCCTTATCCTAGAAGTGGGTCTTGAGGAGGCATTTGGAGGAGGAGAAGGTAGTGGTTTTACGGATCAGCTGAGGGAGGGAATTACCAGGCCCAGATGTGTGGGCAAGGGAGAAGGAGGAGGAGAAGATGACTAATAGATAGATGATACTTGAGAGTACTCAAGAGTAACGTCTGGGAACGCTACTTGTCTGGTTCTGTATATGAAAGGGATGGGCTCCTTAAGAAAAAAATTTTCAGGACATTTCAAAAACAGGATTTGCATTAATGGTACAAAAATAAGAGGTCTTGATTGCAAGCAGGTCTATGCAGCCGCATAACGGAGTAAGGCCCTATTCTGTGTTCACCTGCCTAGGACTTGTCTGGATCATGGCTCTAAATGAGTGTCAGGGGCTGCATGCCTGATAGTTCCTGTCCCACAAGTGGATGCAGAGCTAGGGGACCATGACTGTGCCCCCTCACCTGTGCACAAAGTCCCCAGTGCTGGCTGGACACACGATGGGGAGTATGGTACATCCCCCAAAAAGGGGGGTTGTAAATAGCGGCTTCTCCCACTTTTAGTGCAAGGCTGGAGCCCAACGTGTGATGTTCGGGGCATGGGCAGTCATGCCTAATGGTGGGAGCAAGAGCCAGTCACTAGGAACTGGAGTCAAAGGTAAGAGCCAGCGTCAGGATCCAGGAGTCGAGGTAGAGGTCAGAACTTGAGTCAAACTGAGGGTCACAGCCAGAGTCAGGAGTCAAACCAAGAGTCGGAAGCAAGCAGGGAAGCAGGGCTGGAGCAGGACAGGAATGAGGCTGCAGCAAGACTGAGAATAAGGCAGGCACGGGATTAATTGTAGCCATGGGCATAAGCACTGAGCAGCCAGCCACCTGCTGCTGCTGCTGAGTGTGAAAGCAGGCCAGCTGGCTACCTTCAGCCAACTCGGCTAACCAGACAGCCCTACCGTAAGCCTGCTGAAGGCTGGGCTGGCTTGTCTTCAGGCCTAGCTGTAGGAGTTCACTCCTGACCCAAGGAGTGATTATACCTCTCTAAAGAGTGGTTTTAAAGCTGCTTGGGAATTTTCTGTCATAATATTTTTCCATTGGTAAAAGCCAATTCATTGTAAGTGAAATGTTTAGCCGACATTGCATCAATTTGAATGGATTTTCATTTTGGGAAAAAAAAAAAAAAAGCTACAAAAAGTATCGACTTTTTAACAGAAGGTTGCGATTTTGTTTCAAAACGGCTTTCCATGGAGAAATTTCTTTCATTCTATATTATAAACATGGTTTCAGAGTAGCAGCCATGTTAGTCTGTATCCGCAAAAAGAACAGAAGTACTTGTGGCACCTTAGAGACTCTATTTGTTAGTCTCTAAGGTGCCACAAGTACTCCTGCTCTTATTATAAACATGTTTACTTTTGAAACATACGTTCAAACTGGAGCAAACAGTTTTGATTTTCATCAGAACAAAATGTTTCTATCGACCCAAAAGGAGCTTGCATTCAGAATTTCATTCCGCAAGAAATGTTGAAATTTGCAGTTCAACGATGGGAAAAAATTTCAAAGTCATGGAATTTTCCACTAAATGGAGAATCCGTTTCCTGCCCAGGTCTGTGCAATTCCTTCCTGGTGCTGGGCCTGGTGTGGTGCAGCTAAATTCCAGATCCCCTGGGAGCTCAGCCTAACGGCTCAATTTAGTTTTCAAGGACTCAGGAGAGCACAGGTAATTTCCCCCCCCTCACTGCAACTGGAAGAGACGTTATGAAAGTGTGTCCACACAAACTGCTGTCATATCACTCCGGATCTATTTCCAGTTAATGGGAAAAAGGATCGTAAAGCTGACCAATTTCAGAAGAGATTAAAAAAATAATGCAGCATAGGTCATTAGTTTGGCTTTGCTTTAGCAAGTGGGTGCGATTGAAGAAATTTGTAATAAAAGCTTTAGTAACAGTGTGCCCTATTGTGTGATGTGGTTAGGTAATGAACTGGGCTGCAAGCTGAAGTGCTGTACAATTTCAAAGGGGCCATTAGCCTTTAAGCAGAGCTAATAACCTTAAGAGAAGTTAAGAGAGCATTTCCCTTTGTGCAGCCATTTCTTTCATCCTCCATTTCCCTTTCCAGTGCCCTGGCCACCATCCCATTAGTTGATATTTAACTCACAGACTCAGTTTTAAGAAGCAGATTTTCCTCCTATAATATTAATACAATTATAAAGACAGATGTATCTTTTAAAAAAGGTAAACAACAAAAATGAATGCATCAGGGCATAACTATGGGAGTTAAGGAAAAAAACTCTCTGTGGGCAGTGTGATGTGTCATTCCATGTTCTTTATGAAAATATGCTTATGATATGAATATGACATAACTGAGATATGCTTTATGCAAGATGGCTCATGTGAGATGTCGTTGGGAAGGTTATGATGTACTGAATGCGATTATCCAATGTGTATGCCTGTGTCATTTCTGTATCTAAGTTAGGAATATCGACTATGTATCTGCATTTCAACTATGCTACTTTGGGTGATGCCCACTGCTAACACTTCAGGTACAACAATGGAAAAGCTAGACAGGGCAGATGGCCAATCAGCGAGGACAATGGACTGTGGAAGCTTGGCCTTCCTATGGACGCTCCATATTGCCACTGACTCATGGACACTGTGATACTACAGGGTCAGGTGGTCTTGTCACCTGATACTAAAACATTACCTGGGACTTCTTGTAACTTTCCACTGTAAGGGAAGGCGGGGGGGTCAAGTTTGGGAAACAAAGGATTCCCATCTTAAGGGTGGGGAGGAAGGCAAACAGGACTCCTCCTCTCCATGGCCTGTTGGCCCAAGAAGAAAGACTCCAAAAGGGAAGGCAAGGGGGGAGTCCAGACTGAGACAGGGGTCCAGTCTGAAAAGGAATATAACTGGGACTCTGAGCCACCGAAACTTTGCAAACTGCCTGCAACAACATCTAGGGTGAGAAATACTATTTGTAACCAATTTCAGTAGTGAAACTAGCTTGTTTGATTTCATTTGTTTAGTAATCTGCTTTGCTCTGTTTGTTACCCCTTTTACCACTTAAAATCTGCCTTTTATAGTTAATAACATTTGTTTTATTATTAAACCCAGTTTCTGTAATTTCTAACTGGGGGGCTAAGAAGTGTGCACACCTCTCTCCACATTGAAGGAGGGGGCGAATTTCATAATATATCTGTGGGTCTGCACTCCAAGGGAGATGGACATCTGAGTGCTGGAGCAAGTCCCTTAAGCTGAGTCTTCCCAGATCTGATCTGCAGCTGGGTGTGTCCCTGCCTGTGTGTGTGTTAGAGGAAGTTTTAAGAGCCCGGCTCAGCAAGACAGGTTAAAGGGGGCCCACGCTGGCAGAACAATGTTACCCCATTCTAATTCTACCTGTTCTTGTGGTCAGCGCAGACTTGTCTAATGAGAGAACTTCTTTCTAGAAAACTGGTAAATCCCCTTCTTCTTGCGATGCAAGCCAACTGTCAGGGACCATGGGCCACCAGCCCTGGTCCCTAGGAGCTAGCAGTTTCCAACCCACCACCTAAGGCCCTACTAACTGATGTCAGAATGGGAGCTGACCTCAGACAGAGGCTCCCCTCCCGCCAGTCCTGGGAGCTGATTGGCAGAATGCTGGAGCCCTGATTGGTCCACAGCCCCTATTTAAACCCAGCACAGGCCCAGGCAGTTGTCTGTGCAATTGGGATCCACCTTGTTTTAGGCTGTGTGCTACTGTGGCAGGAGGTCAGCAGGGTCTTTTATAGCTATAATGCTACGACGCAGATGGGTACTTTCCTTTAGCTCAAGGTGGGTAGCTTGGTAGCTGTTTTTGAAACAGATTCTTGCATTCTGTTCCTGCTGTGGGCAGTGAAGTGTGCGCACCTATGCTGTGTGATATAAGTGACAGCCATGAAGTCCTGTGTTCCTTCAGGAGTATTACACTGTGTAAAGGAGGAGAGAAAGCCACAGCTAGGGCATCTCACCAGAGAAAGTGCTACCTCCTATCTTTTCCTATGGGATGGTTGGCATCAATGTTGCTTGATTAAAAAAAATTAGTCATAATGAATTATACACGCGCACCTAGTCACTAATGCACCATTAGCAGAACTAGGGGATGTTATTTTTGTATTGGATATAGCTGTAGGGGTGGCAGGAGGACTCAGGTAGACCAGGTCCTGTGTTATGTTTGGTTTTCACCACCAATAGCAAAAAATGGGTGTCCTACTAATCTCCAATAACAGCAGAGTGTAGAGGCAACAAATCACTGTATGTTATCCCATCTCTCATGGAACAACGTCCATTGTTTCCAACCAAAGTGTGCTACTGAACTCTTCAGAGTGAATAGAGAAGGCTATTAGGAAGATGTTAAATGGAAGCATATGCACCGTCCTGTGAAGCTGAATATGTATGAAGCTGAATATGAAGCTTTAAAGCAAAATATGTCTGTATATATTCCAAGGATGTCTGGGCCTCACTAAAATTAGTTTGATGCATCTGTTCTCAAGCTGAGTCTTACGTTTCCACAGTTTTATCTGCTTGCCCATTATGGACACTATGGGGTGTGTAGTGAAAATAATAATGGTGTTGCAAAATGTTAGTCTCCAATACCTTCATGTTTTCTATGTAGCTTGTTTTACTATCTGCAAGATCCATTCAGCAAAGATCTTACGGTGTTTTGATGCCTATCTTCATATTAGCTGCCTTTACAAGCAGTTCAATAGGAAAATGAGGCTAATTCTGTCTCTCTTGATACTTACATGGCCTTCCTCACCATGGTATCTGAGCACTTCATAATCATTAATGGATTTTATCTTCACAACAGCCCAGTGAGGTAGGGAAACATTATCCCCACTTTACAGATGGGAAACCAAAGCGCATTGTAGATTAAGTGACTTCCAGAGGCCACCTAAGAAATCTGTGGCAGAGCCAGGAATCTAATCTAGATTTCATGAGTCCTAGTCTAGTGCCCTAACCACTGGTCCTGCCTTCCAGTGATAAAAGTGGAGAATCATCTCCACATTAAGACATCCCTAAGGAGTTGAGTGAAATACACCCCTATGCTGAACGCCATTGGAAGTTCCATGTAAGCCTAAAAATTGGAATGGTTCATAAGTCTTGTGCTGCTCCTCGACACAAGTGTTAATTTCACTGGGTCTGAGCATAAAACAATGTAAAGTTCCAATAATAGAATAATGCAAAAATGGGTGAATAATGCAAAAAGAACCTTCCCACCCCCCCAAAACAAACTCCAGAAATATTCATTGGCATTTTAAAATAAATCCACTTTGGCCATTTTCATGTGTCTCTCCTGCGTTTGCTGTCCACGAAAGTTTGTGCACTTGATTTGTCATTAGCATGAATGTTCATAGGTCTGACTGGGCATATGAAATCAATGGGAGTGGAGCATGCATGGCAGCTGAAGGGCTGATCTTGTCCATGAAGTGAAAAGAAACATGCAAACATTTCACACTCGCAGGTTGAGTGAGTTTGTCCTAAACATGGGCAAAGATGCTAGGGACTCTATGTTACACCCAGACTGGTTTGCCTGTGCTTCAAGGTGTAAGCCAACCACCAACTGATGGGAGTTTAGAAGAAACTTCCCCTGTGGGCACGTGATTCTATAGTTATCCATGAGAGTTTCTTGCACTTTCCTTTGAAGAAGCTGATAGTAGCTGTGGTGGGGTGCATAGGCCTCACATTGATGAGGTTAATGAGAGCCTCTGGGACCCATCAGACCCATCTCATTACACTGGTGGGAGGTGTCAAGCCCAGAGGAAGGATTTAAAAGAGGAAAAGCCCAGCTCTGTAGTGGTTGACTGGGAGAGGGAGTGGATTTCTCAAGCTAGCCCTGTAAAGGAAGGTCCAGCCAGGGACAGGGCCTAACCAGAAATTGCCTTGAAAGATGGCCCCGTCAGAACCTAACTAGAGATTCCTAAATGTCAGTCTTGTTGGAGCAGGTAGGCCTGATGTTGGATCTTTTTTTCCCCGTTTGTTCCCCATAACTAGTTTGGTGCCCCGTTTTTGAGATCTGCAGAAGAGTCAGCTGGGGGATAGATTATGAGAAAGGCACAGAGGCTTCATTCAGGGTCCTTGGGTTGGAACCCAGAGTACAGTACCGGCTTGGGTTCCCCTACAGGCCCACAAAAGGCAGTGTCGTGAAGACCTTAAGCCAAGGGCTGGAAGGTTCCACGAAGCCCAAAGTTGGGCTGAAACTCTGGTGTGATGCTGCCAGATATTGGTGTGTGGGACTGGGTTTACCCTGGAAGGAGTAGGACTAAAAGTGACCTGGACAGGGGCAGGGGGTGGGTGGGAGAGGGTAAGTCACAGGAAAATGCAGACCACCCCAGGGAGAGGCTGTCAGCAAGGTGTGCGAAAGGAGAAGAGACTGCTATGCCATGCCCGGTCACAAGAGGGAGCACCTGCAGTAGTAGACATTTCCACACAGCCAATGTCAGAGACAGGATGCTGGACTGGGTAGATCCTGGAGGTGATCCATTCTGGGAATTTCGATATTCCTTATCTGCTCACTCTAAAAAACATATTAAAGAAATTTTAAGAACGTTCAGGGTTAAAACAAACCCTCTCCAACTCTTCTCCTTGTGTCCAGATTTGGAGCAATATAAAAGCACTCTGTGTTACTCATTTCTGGATTACCACCCTCAGAGTCTCTGTGCTTCATTTTCCTAAGGTGGCATGAAAAGATTAAGGAAAACCAAAGTGAAGAAAACTCTACTGGCAGGCAATGAAGCTGGCTGTTATTTACACATAGGATCTGAGTAGCTGATTAGAAAGGGAACAAGGACAGTGTGCTGAGTCCACATTGTCCTCTAAGGGGACGTCTACACTGCAATAAAAAATCCCCAGCACTGAGTCTCAGAGTCTGAGTCTGCTGTCTTGGGCTCACAGTGCTATAAAATTGCAGTTTAGATGTTCAGGCTCACTCTGAAGCCTGGGCTGTGAGACCCGCCCCCACAGGGCTGGCTTTACGCCGATTCCACCGATTCCCGGAATCGGGCCCCAGGCTGAAGAGGGCCCCACACCCACACCTAAGGGGGCCCCACTCCAGGGGTCTTTGGCGGCATTTTGGTGGCGGGAGGTCCTTCGGTGCCGTGGAAGACCCGGAGCAGACCCCCTGCCGCCAAAGTGCTGCCGAAGGCCCGGACTGCCGCCGAGTATTCCAATCGGGCCCCGCGGATCATAAAGCCGGCCCTGCTCCCCCATCACGGGGTTTCAGAGCTGTTCAGTGTAGACATACCCACAGTCACAGCACTTATGTCTGTCCATGTATTTGCTGTGAGGATCCTGACCCCATACTATACATTGCCACTGATTCCCTGCAACACCTACTGCGTGGTCATTTGAGCAGCCTGCTTTGCAAGTGGTACTGGAACAAAACCTACCCCCTTTCTGGGGTTTGAATGTAGTCACACAAGAAACAACACAAAATCCAACCCGAACCTTGTCCCCAGGGTTTGCAGATCCGAGGTCCTCTCTCACCACAGATCCACTCACACCTCCCTTCTTCTCTCCTGGTGCGTATGACAGCCTTCACTCAGGGTTTGTTAGTAGGGGAGCCTCACCTAGTGGTTAGAGCTTAGGCCAGTGATGTGTGTGTCTGGGGGGTGGTTGTTGGTAGGGGAGCCAGGGCCCTCCCACTGTATTGGGCTCCAACCCAGGGCCTTTTGAGGGCTACCAGTGCTCTGACAGCCAGGGGTGCTGAACGCAGCCTGCCATGGGCCACTTCCTACCACCTCCCTGTGATTGTCCCAGGTCGTCTCTGGGCTTAAGGCAGCATGAGGGCTGTCTGCTCACCCGTGTATGGTATTCGAGCTGCATTCCCTGACACAAGGCCAATCCCTGAAGAACTTTCAATCCAAACTCCTGCTGATTCCAGTGGGAGTCTGGACAGAGTAAGGACTGTGCTACTAACACACAAGGTGCAGGACAACAGAGAATCAGGCCCATAGGTGCTATGACATTTTAGACATTGCCTGGAAAACACTTGTGGCTGCTTTTGCAAGATAAAGGGATGATAAATTCCTAGGATCACAGGGCCACGGGCTGGAAGGGCACTCGATGCACTTAACTGCAGAGGGATGTTGCAACAGAACAGTCTGTACGTTTGAACCTCTCTCTCCCCTTGATCTGCACATGGCCCCTCCACACCCCGCTCTCTCACACAGATTACTCACTTCAGAGGCATGAGTAATCAGTGTGGGTATCTCTGCTGGGGGTGAGTGTGGAATTTCTTGGGTTGACCAGAAGAGGGACACAAATTACTGCTGCCTTCACAGTTCTAATTGAATTACTGTACTCCCCTTTGGGTTTAAACCTGATAGAAGCCAGGATTTGGCCTGTAATCTTCCTGGAAAGGAACAAGAGGTTTTTTTGCTGATAGTGCGCCAGCAATTTTAATTAATTAATGAATTGCATTTTAAAGAAGGGCTGATGATTGCTAATGATATTGGAGTCCGGTCTGGATGGCTTGGGGACTTGATAGTGGGATGAAGGGCATCTAACCTTTAGGCTGCCCTTCTGAATCCAGTTCAGGTCAGTGTGAGTGGAAGGTGTCATTTGATGGAAATGAATTTGGTGAGGACTTGCTAGGCTGGAGGAGAACAGCCCCTCCGGGAGCGGAGATGCATTGGCAAGGCAGTTCGGGGGAAGTTTGAACTGCTGCTTTGCTTTCTCTATAGATAAACACGGGGCCGGTGCTTCCACTAGGCGACCCTAGGATTTGGGGGGGGCGGCATTTTGTTGTCCTCGGCGGAAATTCGGCGGCAGGTCCTTCACTCGCTCCGGGACCCGCCGCCGAAGTGCCCCGAAGACGCGGAAGGGAAGGACCCCCGCCGCCGAATGCTCAGAGGAGGAGCGCTGCTGCCTAGGGTGGCAAAAACCCTGGCGCTGCTCCTGGATAAACATGAGGGTATGTCTACACTGCAGCTGGGAGGGCATTTCCCAGGGAGAGAGGCAGACATGTGCTAGCTCTGCTCAAGCTACCATGGTAAAAACAGCAGTGTGGCCACGGCAGGCTGAGCAACAGCTTTGGCTCGCTGCCCAAGTACAATGATGCCTGACCCCCTGGGTACGTACTTGTCCGACTAGCCCAAGCTGCTGCCCATGGCCACCCTGCTATTTGTAGTGGTCTAGCTCAAGCAGAGCTAGTGTGTGTCTCTACCTGCACAGGGAAGCAAGCTACCCGCTGCAGTGTAGACACACCGCAGATGTCATTCTCCAAGTCTCTCAAACGAGCATCTTGTCCTCAGCACTAAGCTTGCATGTAAAACCGCCCAAGGGTTTTTCGCTAACACTCCCCATTCCGCTGCAACAACTGCCCGTCCACCTCAGCTGATTTAAGAGTAAAATTCCATAACCCTTCCCTCCGGCATACTGAAACTGGCCTTTCCCACCAGAGAAATCTGCCCATCCACTACACATGAGGGGGCTGGTTGTTCAGCAAAGCTAGATTTCTGGCGTGTATGAGCTTTGTACCGTGTTTGGGATCCTCTGGGTGACAGCTGGTATGTAAGTGTAAAATGTTACCATTAGACGGGGAGAGGTGACTAATTCAGATGGATAATGTTGAGAGTTCTGAGCATTTCTATAGTGCTTTCCATGAAAGTATCTCAGATTTACATTGGCTGACATATTAATATCAACAGCCCTGGGAGGCAGGGAAGTACTTTTTCCATTTACAGATGAGGAAACTGAGGCAGAGGGAAGTGAAGTAGCTTGCCCACAGTCACACAATGAGTCTAGAACCCTGATCTCTTAACTCCCGCTTCCTCATTTTAAGGGCCTGATCCTGAGCCCATTGAAATAAGTGGAAAGACTTCTGTTGGCTGTTGGGTCAGGTCCTAGGAAACACCTGGATAAATCCTTGTAACACAACAGGGCTTCTCCCCGAGTTCCCCAAACACACTGCCACACCCACAATCTCTTTTAGGAAGGTTCCTTGTCCAAACTTAAACAAACAAACTACACAGTTCCTCAGCTCCCTTTACATTTTAGGCTCTCATAGCCTTCCTCCGAGGGGACTTTTGCAGCCCTGTTTCCTGCAGCTTTCTAGCCCTCTCTCAGACAGTTCTCTCTCACTGGGTCTCTCTCTGACCTTTCTAGCCCCAGGCACAGCCCTGCCCCCTTAATTGGCCCAAATGGCAGCATCTGCTCTGGCAGAGGGGCACTGCACCTCCTTCAGTTACAGTGACCAGCTACCCTGTGACAAGCCTCCATTTGGTCATTCATATCACTGAAGAATGCAGCCACCAGGAGCAAAAATGCAGCCTTTGATTTATCCGAACTCCCGGTGAAGTCAATAGGAGCTTTATTCAATAAAGAAGAGCAGAATTTCTGCTATGTAGTAAGTATCCCTGCCTGCTGTACCTTCGTTCTCACTGTACTGTTCCACTGAGCCAATGCAAAATGTGTTCACAGTTGCCAACTTTCAGAATAAGCCAAAAATCAAGCTAATCCCATTTCAAAACAAGGCCAAAACAAGCCAATCTCTAAGAACCCAAACACTCTATGTGACTAGATCCTCCCTGCGTGCTGTCTGGGACTGTGGTGGGCCCGCTGTGCACCCTGACTCTCTCCCCGCCTTGCCCCTGCTTGTTGGGAGCCGATCAAAAAAAAAAGAAGAAGCAACAAGCTACAAGCCAACCAAGCTACAAACCAAAAACTAGCCAACGAGCAACTCACAAGCCAATTAAGCCAAAAACGAGCCCAATTTCTGCATTTGTTTCGCGGGTTTGGCATGTCTGAGTGTGTTCCCCAGCTCACTATTTTCTCTTTTCATGAGCCAGGTACTGTTTGTACCTCACTGCCAACCAGCACACTTAGGCATAATGCTGGGTTTGCAGCAGCCGCTGTGAAAGCTTATGGAATTCTCATGGTAATTCACTTCTCATGCTTTTTCACAGGGACTTTTGCTCTTTTTCTTTATTTGCAATTTATTTGATTGAAAGTGGTGGATACAAGAGAAGATGCTACTGAGGTGCTAGGAAGAAAACACAAACACCCAGTCACAGGCTTGCCCGACAGAAGAAATTAAAATGAATGCTAACCTAAGGTGGAATTTTCAAAAGCACTCACTGTTTACTTTTATGGAAGCAGAAATAGGCCAACGCTGAGCTCTTTTGAATATGCCAGCCTTAAAACCACATGGCAACCCACAATGTAATACTCACCTATATATTATTGTAATGTTTTCATAGAGAGGAGTGATATGAGTGTAAGTCTTGGGTTGCCAACATTGTAGTCCAAAAATAAGGGACTGTTTTCTTAGCACCCCTGCCCCAACCATCCTCCTGATATTATTATTTTATTATCATTATTAATACTAATAACAATAATAAGCAGTACTCACCTACATTCGCCTGGGGTATTTCTTGCTGCTTTTTGCAGCAACTCCCGACCTTGTAGTACAGAGATGAAAAAATAAGGGACGTCCCTTGTAATAAGGGACTGTTGGCAACCCTAAGTGTAACTCACGCCCACTTAGTGTGGTGCTTGTAATAATTGGGCCTACACATTTACTGTGTGAGCTCAACTGTAAAGAGTGAGTGGAAGTTCATAAGATGTCACAGTAACCTAAAACGACAAATGTTCAGGCAAAAAAGACTGAATTCATCCAAACAGAAAGTCCTACTGATATAACTCAAGGGCTATGTTAAAATCATGCCTGGTAAATAAGAACAGTATGATACCAAAAATCAATGGACCAAAATTGGTATGTTGGAAATGAGGTCTAATTGGTGGACAAAATAATGAGGAGATGGGCTATTCCACCCATCATTCCTTTTTGGGGTCCTTCAAGAAAGAGTCTGGGGAGAAAACTTGGCTACTGGAGTGAGTTTCACATCACGGCTGCCGCTCCCACTGTCTCCTGGGACCCCAGGCCTTCATCATCCCACTCTTGAAAGATGTTCTGCCCTGACTGGGCCAGAGAGAGGGAGCCAGATGACATCACCACCTCTATCAGTTTTGGCTAAATCCCAACACTGCCTCAGATGTGAGACTGTCTTTTCTGTACCACTGAGCCCTCCTTCCCTGCATGAGTCCTTTTCCTCCCCTACTTCTTCTCTTTCCTAATTCTCTCCCCTTTTTCCTTCTGTCTAACATGAGTCTGGCTCACCTGGTGAAAACTGCATATTTTGCAATATTGCTGTGAGACTGTGAAGAGAAAGAGGCAGCTAAAAGCAATGCCCGAACCAGTCTGATGCTGGTACAAGTTTGCCATGTCTTGGAGTGGCTGATACGATCATGTGGTGGGCTTGTGTTTTTTTCCCCCAGCTGTGAGGTTGCAAATGAAAGTCAACACCAGAGACAAAAGCTGTATTTTGTATGTTTTCTATTCTTTTCTTTCCCCCTTTGTGTGTTTGTCTTGTTTTGTCTTTTTCGGAAACAGGATTGGACTGTAATATCAACAGCAATAACTGCTCCATCTCAACTGAATTCTTCTCTTTTCTTCAAAAAGGACAGTTGTTATCATCTTTGATACCATCTAAAATTCGATCAAACAAGGGGGATTTTTCTTCTTAAAGCTCTCTCCAGCTAAAGGGAAAGGGAACAGGGGATGTTGTTGTTAAAGTGAAAGCCTTATGGAATACTTTACATTTCAAACATTTTAACTGTTTTTCCTTTTGTGTATCTTTAATAAAAGGTTTAAAAGATCTTTAACTGTGTGTTTGCCATGGTACTAAGCAGGGTGAGGTCTCTGTATACCAAACCCCAAACCTTGTTTAAAATTGTTTAATGCTGGACAGTGACTGGGTTATATTAACATGTTTGGCCCATATATTCTATCTAAATGAATATATCATACTCTGTCCCCCTCTAGTGGTGGCTGGACCACATACCGAGGTTGATGAGCCTATTACAGCCTTGGCTCGCAGAAACAGGTCTGTCAGCTCAGGCAGTGGCAAAGGTTCATGCTTTAAAAAGCCCAAAGTTCGATCCCAGCTGTTGACAACTCACCCAGATCCATAACCAAAGGAGTGGAGCCAGGATGAGTTCTAGGAGATGTTTGGTTCTGTCACTGATACTCACTATGGCCTTGGTTAAGTTACTTAGGCCCAATGCTGCCCTGACCGGCAGTGTGAGGGGGAACAGGAATGCTGGGCAATCTGTCCTTTACTCCAAGAATCCTGCTGACCAAGGCAGGCTCCCATGTGCTGGCTGCATCCATGAATGCATTAAATTAAATAAATATAAATTAATGGAGATATCCCATCTCCTAGAACTGGAAGGGACCTTGAAAGGTCATTGAGTCCAGCCCCCTACCTTCACTAGCAGGACCAAGTACTGATTTTGCCCCAGATTCCTAAGTGGCCCCCTCAAGGATTAAACTCACAACCCTGGGTTTAGCAAGCCAATGCTCAAACCACTGAGCTATCCCTCCCCCCAGCTCTAGAAAGAAGCAGCCCCTGGCAATAGGGTTGCCAACCCTCCAGGATTGTCCGGGAGTCTCCACGGATTAAAGATTAGTCTTTAATTAAAGATTATGTCGTGTGATGAAACCATCCAACCAAAATTGGCAACCCTACCTGGCAACCATGTGCTATGCAGTCCTCAGGATGTGCACTCTCTGGCTGAACATGCTCTCTTGGGACTGCAGTGCGTGGACTGGCAGGGCATCGGGTCTCTGTTCCTCATGATCTCCCAAGCACCACAGAGACAGTGACCTCCGTGCTATGTACAGGGGGGAGGATCCCTCTGGCAGTCAACCTCTGTGCTTCACTTTCTTTCCCCAGCTGTAAAGTGGCAATGCGCTAAATCATAATAATGACAACAAATCTTTTATTACTGCTTCCCAGTGAACAATCGGCTGAATAGGAATGGATTTGTGTGCCAGCGGCAGTGCCCCACGCTGAATGCCCTGCTTTCCCATCACTCCAACCCCCAACTCCCTTAGGCACAGAGTCCTCAAACTCTTCTTAGTATAGCCTCTGCACCACCAGACACGGCCTAGGCCCCCTCAGGACGGGGTGACTGCTGAGACTCTGATGCTACCCAGCCTATGTGAATTTTCATGGTGCAACACTGACATTCAGTGGCCAAACACTGTAATCTCAGATAACTGTCTCCTTGCACAATGTCCTGCTCTTTGTCTACCTGAAAAATTTCTCAGGGAGAGACAGAGACTCAACAGGCCCTTGAGTCTGTCCTAGGGAGAGCAGCTGTTTGTTTTCTAACAGATAAGGGGTGTGCCTGGTAACAGCTTGTCGCAGAGGAATTACCTGCTCATCTCCTCAGGGACAAAGAGCTCCTTCTCTTTCCCTTGTCCCATACCGTGTAAGAAGGGCTAGGCTGCTTGCAGGGATGGGAGCATCAGCTCCAAGATAAAGGGCAGGGGCCTCATTCCCTACCCTGTTACACCAGCTTGATGCAAGTGAGTGTAACTCAGCTAAAGTCAACCCAGTGGTCTAGTGAACTGCCAAACACCAGTCTGGGGTAGCCCAACATTTATGTGGGTGGTCCATGTACTTCTTGGTGGGAATATGAACTGAGCTATCACATGTCTGACTGATTCTGTTATTTATTTTTTTGTATTGTGTATTTATTTTTGCTGTCCATTATTTGCGTTATTGAATCACGTACGAGCCATAGTTGTGCACCCGGACCCCATTGTGCTAGGTGCTGTACAAAGGCAGAACAAAAAGAACGTCCCTGCCCCAAAGTACTTCTAATCTAGCTTGGCCTTTTCAGTTTTTGTTGCTCTTTCTTTTTCCCTCGTTTTTTATTGTTATTTTTCCTTTCTGTCCTCTGCTGAGTCCCTTAGCGTCTCCCTTTTTCCAGGCTTTATCCCAACATTGTCTGCATCCAAAGAAAAAACCAATGGTGTACTTGGATACCACAGTGACAAGCGCACTGTAAGGACCTAGTAGAAAAGGATAAAATTAGTGTGACTCAAACTGTAAGGCCTGATCCTGCAAACCTTTACTCACACAAGCATGGCCAATTTCAGCAAATCTGGAGCCCAGGGTCCCTGGTCACAAAGGCCCAAAACTCAATGTCTTTTCACCTCTACCTTCTCACTTCAAACTGTTCTGCTATGCCAGCTGGGGAGCATGGAGTTATATCCAGAGAGGGGAAAGGTTGCAGGGGTTGCGTGCAGAGCTGGTCCATGTATGTGTAACCCTTCTCCCAGGTGGAGCCAGCAGCAACCAGGGCCTGGTTCAATATCTAGGGGTTGTTTTCCATCGATACAATACAGAACCGTCTTGAGCCCCCAACCAGCAACCTGGGAAAATTACACACCACCCGTGGGTGCCTCTGAGAGGCAATACTTCCCCTCTCGCAAGCACAGAGTCTGAGTGTAGAAAAGAAACTTTTAATAAAAAGAGGGAAGTAACTCAGCATTGATTTGGGAAAACACCACAAACAAGGTTCATAAACATAAACCATGAGCAAAAGACCCACCCCAAATAAGTTTGGCAGGGTCTTTTTCCCCTCAGGTTCTTAAGTCCAGCAACCCAAAAGTCCATTTAACGTGCTTGTCCCTTCTCTGCACCCCACTCTCAGTTGCTCTCCTTGATCAGTGCAGACCCAGAGTTCTGAAGTGCATCTGCAGAGTTCACCTCCCACCCTGGGTGGAAGGGAGGGGGGCAAGGAGGCACCTCACTTACTCCGCTGTTTGGGCACTCACTCACCGCCCCTCTCTGCCAGCCATCTTGCTGGCTGATTGCCGCCCCTCTCTGCCAGCCGCCCTGCTGGCCGGTCCTGCTGGCCGCTCGCTTCGCCTCCTACACCCTGCCAGCCATGGTTCTTTTCCGCTGGCTGTCCCGCCAGCCGCGGTTCCTCACTGCCTCACCAGCTGCTTGTTCTGCTCCCCACCTCACCAACCACTCGTTTGCCATCCGACTGTCAGTCACCTGCTGCCACCTGCCTCTCTGCTGTGACCTCTGCACATCAGTCTCTTGGGCTATGTCTACACTGGCAATTGAATGACAAAACTTCTGTCTTTTAGAGGTGTTAACCCCCCGGAAGACAAAAGTTTTGCCGGGGAGAAGCAACAGTGTGAACAGTGCTTTGTTGGCAGGACAGCTGACAAACAGCGGCTACCCTGTGCGACTTTTAGCGGCACGGCTGTAGCGACACAGGCATGTCGCTAAAAGCTGTGTAGTTAGACACAGCCTTAGTAATTTTCAGCTCTTTGCAGGCTGGGCAGAAACACTGCCCCATCTCAAGTAATTTCAGCTCTGGTTGAGCATTTAAATAACAAAGAGGCTCTTAATTAAGGCTATTTAGCTCTTTCTTTGAACTGTGGGGGGAACAGGTTAAACTAGTCTGGGGAGGACCCTTGGGGAGGGTCCACACCTTCTGACTGGGACACCTGTCCTCGCCCTTCTTACTTTCACAGGGCTGTGGCATTCAAGTCCCTGGCTTAACGAGGTCCTTTCAGCTGAGGGTGACCCCCTCATTTGGGACAGGTTAAGTACAGTTCTGCTCCCCTTTATTCAGACAATAATGACAACATTGGTAACAGCATTTCACTACCCCTGCATTCAGTTCTAGAGTGACTTATAACCCAACACCAGCCAAAGTGGATTACTTTGAGCAACACACCACTCTATCTGCTGGATAGCTAAGCAGATCAGGAGCAAACTGTATATACATGAACACACCTAAAGTCTCTCCCTCTCCCAGCTAGCTATCAGGGACAAATTCATTCAGACTCTGCTTACCTCCTCCCCTCAGCTGAGAATTTGTCGTCCTGGCAAATCACGCTCCAGATTATTCCAACTACATGAGTTCTCCTCAAAAGGTCTGAGGAAACCCACTATGGCTGCCACAAGCCTGTGAGCTAAGTGTATCACTTCCTCACTTACCACTCAGGTGCATTGTACATTAGCCTGTTTTATGGCCTTATACCCCTGTCGTGCCTATTGAGAGTGGGCATGGCTGGGCAGTAGGGACTTCTTCTGGGTCTAAGGATAGTGAGGGTTCCCTTGAGGGTACCCCTCTACTGGCACAGGCCCCTGCATCTCTTACTCTGGTACTGGGATGTCCAGGGGCACCTTCCACTTGTAGGTCCCCTCTGTCCAACAATCTAGCTGTGTCATCACAGGTCTGTTTTTCTTCCAGGACTTCTGGGGACATTGGTGGGACAAGCTCATTATCCCAGGCTGGTTTCATCATTGGTGGGGAGGCGTGTGCCAGCAACAGGCCTGAATGCTTCTGTCCTGGGGTTTAGAGATGAAGAAGTGGTGTTCTCACTAGGTTCAGCTGATGGAGACCGAAATCTGATCTCCATTCTAGGATACTCCATGGTAGTGTTCTCCTCTCAAGACTCACTCTCAGATGTGCTAGATAAGGGTGAATTAGCCCCACAGGGCCCACTGCACATGCTGGGTGGTGGATTTGGTCCAGCACCCTTTTTCCACCCAGATCCCATGTCATGGTCCATTCCATAGGGGGTGCCTACCAATTCCTGCACAGATAGTAAGAGGTTTCTATGTACTGTCTTTATTTACCCTGGCCTCGTCTCAAGTTCAATCTTGTAGACCGGTAGATCTCCCAGCTTTTCCACCACCAGGTAAGGTATTGCCTTCCATCTGTCAGCAATATTGTGTTTGCCAGCAACACCCAAATTTCGCAGCAAAACTCTGTCCCAGGACTGGAGCTCCTGCAAACGCTCCTTAGCATCATACCGGTGCTTGTTACTATCTGCATTCCTGTGGGCAGTAGCTGCAGACAAATGATAAACATCCTGCAGTTTTTCCCTGAGTCAGGAAATATACTGCTGATATGTCTCATAGCTTTCTCCATCCTCTGATAGCTCGAAGCACAGGTCTATGGGTAATCTTGGCTCTCGCCCAAACATCAAGACATATGGGGTGACTCCTGTAGCATCGGTCTTTGTGGCATTGTAGGCATGCACCAAAACCACAACACGCTGGCTCCAGGTTGCTTTCTGCTCTGGACATAAAGTCCCCAGCATATCCAACAGAGTCCGATTAAATCGCTCTGGCTGAGGGTCACCTTGGGGGTGATAAAGTGTTGTTCTGGACTTCTTAATTCCTGCCATCCTTAGCACCTCCTTCAGGAGGTGACTCTTAAAGTCCTGTCCCTGGTCAGAGTGTATCCGAGCCGGGAATCCATACTCAAGCAACGGTGGTGGCCCTCTGGTCATGTGTGGGATATGCCTGCGCATACCATGTAAAATAGTCGGTCACTACTAAAATGTTCCCAATATTCCTCCTGTCCACTTATAAAGACAAGACAGGGTCATTCAGTCCCTGCTTACGTACGTTTTCTTCTGACAGTTTGTTATTTCCCCCAGCAGTCACCAGTATGCTGCAGCTAATCAACACACGGCAGCAGAGGAGCATTCCAAACATTTTCCTGAGACAAGGTGGGTAATATCTTTTATTGGATGAACTTCTGTTGGTGTGAGAGAGACAAACCTTCGAGCCACACAGAGCTCTCCTTGACCTGAAGAAGAGCTATGTGTAAGCTCAAAAGCTTGTCTCTCTCACCAACAGAAGTTAGCCCAATAAAAGATATTACTTTACCCACCTTATCTCTCCAATATCCTGGGCCCAACATGGCTACAACACTTCATAAAACATTCTCCTGCCATTTCCACATGTCCCTGTTGGGCTGGGGTCCTGTGATGTGGGGCTTACCTGCAGTTCTGGCTTTTGGTGCATTGTGTGAACCAGCCCTGCACATGAGTAATTCTTACTACATGGGAAGTTAATGGGATTTCTTGAGGGCTCCTAGAAGAAGGATTATTCACATAAGGGTTTACACACGATTGTGGCTTGTATCTCTCCACACCATGCCCCTTCTGTTAAGGGACGGTGAGACACATAGGTCCAAATTCCACCAAAAGCAATGGGCCAGTGTTTTCTGACCTGGAGGATGCCAGACCATCTGGAGCGGGGTGGAGGGTGAGTGGAGCAAATAGGAGATAAAATAGGGACATAGATTTTCTAAAGAGCTCAGCCCACCAGCCCCAATAGTGACACTTGTGGCCAGATTCTTGAAAAGAGTTCAGCAACCCACCATGCTGAGTCCCGTTATGTGCTGGGCCCTTTTGAAATCTGGAACAGAAAGCGGCAGGACCCTGGAGCCATCCCGGCTGCTAATATACTCCCACTGCTCCGGGGAAAGTAGGAGGTGGCTCCTTGCCTGCATTCCCTCTCTATTCCAGGGCAGCCCCTAGTGCAACTGGCTGCAGAAGCACCTCAGGCCTAGAAGGCTAAAGGCTCAGGCAGCAACCAGATGGCTCAAGTGTCTGTCTCTGTTCCTGCAGACCTCCAATCAATTGCAAGCACATTGGCTGCCTGGCCGCAAGGAGCTAGCAATGGATGGGTGCCTGCTGTCTTCAAGCAATAAAAGCAGCACGAAGGTTTCTGGAATGGAAAGATGAAGGGGTTAAGAGAGGGGGAGAGAAGAAGGGAGAAAACAAGAGAGAGCAAAAAAAGAAAAAAGATACAAAGCAAAAGATTAGAAAAATAAATATCAAAGGAAGAAAGACCAGACCAGTGAGCAGGGGAAATGGGAGAGAGTCTGAGTGGCAACTGGATCAGAACATGACTGCAAGAGGAGACAGGAATGAGGAGAGTGCACAAAATGCCAATCCTGCACATCCTGCAACAGGCACTGAACCCCTCTACGTGACAGCAGAATTTCATGCATGAGCCTCTGAACCAGGGACCAGATTGTGCTGCATAGATCTGAATGCAGAGGGCATGGGCTGTATCTAGATCTGACCCCGGATGCATAGAAGTGGGGGGGTTCATCCACCTCTATGATTCCATCCTATAGAGTTAGCCTGGGGACCAGAATGCTGGGGAGGGGCAGGCCAGGGGCGGAGACTGTAGGGAAGTTAATAGAGCCTGATGCTTATTAGACTCTCCTGCTGATTACTCTTTGTGCTGGGACAAAAGACCTTGACAGCACTGCTCCAGTTAAGCTATCTCTGGACATCCCAGAGCTGGCATAAAGCCTTCACAGGGACTGCGTCCATGACTAATGGTTGTTGGGTTAGGCCCATAATCACGGGCTCCAGCTCAAGCCTCCCAGCTTTTGGTCTGGGCACCAGTTTAAAAACCAGTTTAGTTAAACCAGGGGAAATTCTATGTGTGGACAAGGTTAAACCCAGCTGAGCTGCAGAAAGCTGGGGAGAGTTAAAACTTTTCTTTGCAGGCCTTTTCCTCCCTGCTCTCAGTTCTCACCAGGTCCCTTTGTCCTGGACTGAACAAAGGACTCAATCCCCTTCCACGCTAGATCTCACTGTCACTCTCTTGGCCCTGTTCCCACTCTACTCAGCTGAGAACACGTCCCGCTTTCAAGCTGTTTAAATTCATCCGACTGCCTGTTTCCTTTGCTTCTGACAACTAAAGACCACTAGATCACCAGAGCAACCATTTAGTTCTAGAACAAAACAACACATGGTGATCCCCTGGCAGTTGCATGCAGGGCTGAAACTCAGTCCAACACAACTGACACAGGTGCAAAAATAACAACATGTCATCAGGCTACACCAGGTCACTAACTAAAGGACCCTTTGGAAGAGCTGAAACAGGCCCAACATGCACATAAATGTTGGATGTGGGCCAGAACCACAAAGCTGCACCCCTGTGAATTTCAGGATCTGTGTGTTTTGGATTTCCATCGGACCCTTCTGGGTTTGATTCTGGATCAGATTCCAAACCAGTAAGGGGCTATTTTCTGATTCCAGTTTAGATGCAACCAAACTCTTTCAAGAAAAGCAACGTTTGGAGACTGAAATGGTATTAGAACAACTCACACGATGCTGATACCACTCAGTCTAAACCCAAATCCTATTCGTCATTTGGCTTCAAACCATCCTGAGCCAAATCTGGAATGAGCTAGTAGTTTTTACCTTGGCCTATCTCTACCCAGAGCCAGAGCAGCTAAATGTTGAAAAACTCAATTGAATCCATCCCCACTTCCACCATCACTCCTTAGTCACTGCATGATTGGGTCTGCTCTACAGTATATTCTCCAGTGCTTTAGCTAGGCTAGTTTTAAATGTCCCAAGCATTGTGGCTCCCACCATTGGAAAGGCTATTCCATAGTTTAATAGCTCTCGCCAATAACCTTTTTTTTCAATATTTGATCTTAATGTACACTTGCTTACGTTCTTCCGATATCTCCTAGCTACAGATCCTTATACCACCCTAAATATTCCTCTGGTTAGCTCGTGCATACAAGCATGTCTGGTTTTTTTCTGCTTGTAAAGATAGTTTAATTTTAATTTAGATGCAATATGAAGTCTTCACACAAAACAATTCCGGGCTGCAAATACCCATTGTTATTCCTGTTCAGAATCAACCCAACCACTTACATTAGTTCTTCACAAAATCCCAACCACTTTTAGTTCTTCACAAAATCTCTTCCATTCCATTGACATGTTGGAGGAATGCTAAGAGAAGCTGTACTTAGACAAAATAATCTCCTTTCATGACTAGAAACCCTATTTCCTCCATCTTCCATATCTACAGATAATATGCATTTTGCACAAATGCAAAAAAATAAAGAAGAAAATGTTAATGTACATATTAGGTAGAGCATCAAAGCAATGAACAGCAGCAAGGAGAGAGAAGGCAGAAACGGGATCATGACATGTAGCTATCTGCCACTGAGTCGGGATTGGACACTGCTAACAAATGGGAGTTTTACTGTTGACTTCCTTGGAAGCAGGATGGATCCCTGGAGATAGGCTCAAGCCATAACACCAACATTTAGGGGTGTTAAAAATTTGAACTTGGAAGGGGATCCAAATTTTGCCGCTAGCTCTTTATCTTTATGATGGATTGAACCAAAATCCTGGTCTGAACTTCTGGATGTTCTGCATCTGCCTCTGTATCTGCAAATCTCCTTCTACCTCTGATTTAGCAATTATTTCACATCAGACAGTGTAACACAGTAGTGGGGTGCAAACAGCACAATTAATCTCCCTCTCTCTCACACGCACAGAGCGGGAACTGGGATTAGAACCATGCTGCTTTTGGTTCAAGAACTACTGCCATCTTCTATGTGAGCTAAAGGGGAGCTCTTGTAGCTGTTATTAGTACAGTGGTAGTAAGTTTCTTATTCTCTCTGTGAGATCCTTTACAATAAAAATGCCTGGAAAAGGCCAATTACAAAAACTACTTTTATACATTTGTAAGGGATTTGGTGGGAAAGTGATGCTTCATGGGAGTTCTGTGATCTCCGGTATCCCATAGATTTCAGTTCAAGGAGCTTGCCTCCATGTTTTTGTTTCAAATAACCAGGAGGCTTTGCTGTTTTGTTTCTTCTTGGTATGTGTAATAAGGGAGGCCTTTTCCCAATGGGTTTTGAAGTGTTATTTTAGGGGATCCTGCTCCATCTCTAAGAGGGTACAGCACAGCTGCTTTAAACTGACACTTTTTGTGGCCCTTCATTCACAGGTACAAATCGGATATAAAAGGGGGAGCACGGCCGAAGGAAGCCTTACTGGTGTGATGGCCCTTTAAGAAATACAGCCAGAATTCTAGAAGCTGATGGTTCTCTGTCAGTTTGGGAGACAGAAAGGAACAAAGTGAGGTTAGTGGGGCTGCTCAGTTCTCTGCTGGAGCCAAGAACAATTAGAGAGGGAAAATCTGGGTGCTTGTTATTTAGAGAGAAATGTCTGAGTGTGCGAGCGAGACTGTGTGACAAAAGGAGAATCTGTGTGTAAAAACGAGAGAATCTTTGTGTGAAAGAAGGGGAATCTTTGTGTGTGCTTTTGTGTGAGACAGAGATGTGATGTAAAACACCTTTATTCATCATATAAAAAAGCATTGTACAAATATGACCTGTTATCCATTACAATATACCCACAGTTAGGAATAAATAAAGATAAGCCCATCTCACGCAAACATTACACCTGGATCACTAAGATGTCACCATCGTCAAGTTCACACAGGACATTATTATCACCAGGTATGCAGATTACAAATCACTTATGAAAGACATCGTCCATCTGCAGCTGGGCTGTGATCAACGCCCAGAATAGTGCCAGCGCGTCAAACCCCTCTGTCCCTTCCACTCTGTCCTTGTGAGGTTTCAAAATGGCCAGTTTGGCCTGACAAAAGACAGGTCTTGTGCGGTTGCTGTATCTTCTATTAGAATAAACAGGAGCCTGGAGAAAATCCGTTCCAAGCTGTTGAAAGGCCACTGCAAAAAGAAAGACAGGAATCAAACAGGCAATGGCGTTAAAAATGAAACACCACATCTGAAGCCGTAGAAAAGGGGCACTGCGCAGACACCTCGGGGGAGTTGCGGTTCACAAAGTGATTGGTCACTACAATGCTGTGCAAGACCCCCCCAGACAAGTTACCAGAGTGCTGAGGGACAAAAAGCTTGTACTGCATCCTCCAGGGACGTGGTTCTCAACCTATTTACCACAGTGGGCTGCATATGCAGCTCTCTATGTGTTATGTGGGCCACATCCACACCATGCATATACTACTGTATGGCCCTGAGGCTGTCACATGGGCCACAGCTGTGTGCTGATTGGGTCACAAAGCGGCCTGAGGGTTGAAAACAACTGGTCCCGTGGAACACAGTCAGCCAGGGTCAAATGCATCCACCAGGAGGCATCAGGGAGACCTGTACGGCTCCACCCTCAGCCACAACCAGCAGCTCAGGTGCCTCCAAAGTTACCCTTTACAGAAAGGAAGCCACAGAGAGATGGTAGAGCAGGAAAGCGTGGAAAATAATATTATAACAAAGGCCAGGTCACCAAGGAATACTACGCTGTTCATCACAGCCACTCTGAGCTCCATGGGGACAGTGAGACTAGCTCAGCTAAAAAGTCTCTCTGTTAGCAGGACAGCTGGCTGGAAAATTGTCGATGGAACCGTTGATGGAAAGTGCTGTTTAACTGACATCTGTTTTGCAGGAATGTGTCAGTTTCAATCAAAGTTCCCAATTTACATGAATCTTTCCAGTTTTGTTTTGATAATGCGGAAATGTTTTATTTTGCTAAGGTAAAAATGTTTAGTTTTGACTTTATTGTTTCTCTTCCTATTGGTTTTACTTTACATGTATATTATGTAATATTATATTTGTTTTGGCATCAGTGAAACCTAGCAATTCAACATTGTCAAAAGGAAACCTTTTAATAGTTGCGAATCAGACATTTTCGGAGTTTTCCTTTTGCGGGAAATTTCAAAAGTTTGGCTTTTAATTTCTATTCAGAACAAAAACAAATTTCAAATCGTCAATATTTCCTGCAGGTCAGAAACTGGAATTTCTGTTCAGCTCTAGTTAAGAGTATAGGGTCTATGACCCACAGTTAACCAGTTCTGATCCTATCCAGTAGAGAGCTCTGATAGGATCAGAGTACTCAGCTGGAGTATTGTGTCCAGCTCTGGGCACCACATTTTAAAAAAGATGTGGAGAAATTGGAAAGGGTCCAGAGAAGAGCAACAAGAATGATTAAAGGTCTTGAGAACATGACCTATGAAGGAAGGCTGAAAGAATTGGGTTTGTTTAGTTTGGAAAAGAGAAGACTGAGAGGGGACATGATAGCAGTTTTCAGGTATTTAAAAGGGTGTCAAAAGGAGGAGGGAGAAAACTTGTTCACCTTAGCCTCTAAGGATAGAACAAGAAGCAATGGGTTTAAACTGCAGCAATGGAGGTCTAGGTTGGACATTAGGAAAAAGTTCCTAACTGTCAGGGTGGTTAAACACTGGAATAAATTGCCTAGGGAGGTTGTGGAATCTCCATCTCTGGAGATATTTAAGAGTAGGTGATGGTATTTGGTCCTGCCATGCGGGCAGGGGACTGGACTCGATGACCTCTCGAGGTCCCTTCCAGTCCTAGAATCTATGAATCTATGAAACATATTTAGGAGGCATTTTATGACAGTATTTTACATTTATAATAGCTCTTGTATGCCAAAAGTAGTTTACAAACTATGGCCCTGATCCTGCAAGCTTGTATGCACGTGCTTAACTTTACACATGTATAAATTTAACATGCTTAAAGTTAAGCACCTGATTAAGAGTTTGCAGGATCAGGGCCTACATGCAGCGCATATAATACGACTGGAACGCATCTACCTCTTTGTTAGAGAGCAGTTCCAGGTGCAAAGTCAGCAAAGAAGGAGAAATTCTGGCTAATATGCTACTCTTGTGGAAAGGGTCAAGAGATCTTTTAAATTAATATGGACACTTAGCAGCGAAGGTTTCATCTATTTCTCCCAAAGCAAACTGCATAGCGTTCAATTCTTCGGCCTCGGAAAGATGAATTTGCACTAGTGAAAACAACTGCACGTGGTAACAGGGACCGCTAAGCCATCCCCCTACAACTCCAGCAGCAGAGGCTGCAGAAAAAGTGCTCCCCGGAGAATCTTGCTGGACAGCAAACTGATAATTGTGTTTATTTGTAAATTACAAAGGGCTTGCAGCTCTCCCTGGCCTTCCTCCTGTTTTTGTTTATATTCATATTCTGAGAGTAGCTGACTGCTGCTTTGGTCTCTATATTTAGGTCTGGCTAGCTGGCCAGCCTCAGCACTTGTGCTGCTGTCTAACGAGCTGCAAGAAGGATGTTGGGCTTTTGCTAATTATACTAGGGTTACCATACGTCCGGATTTTCCCGGACATGTCCGGCTTTTGGGGGTTCAAATCCCCGTCCGGGGGGAAATCCCCAAAAGCCGGGCATGTCCGGGAAAATCGGGAGGGAGGGATGGAGGGCTCGGGCGGGGCCTCTTTGGCCGGGCCGGTGCGGGGCCGGGCCGGGGTCGCGGGGCCGGGGGCATGGTGCCGGGCCAGGCGCGGGGCCGGGCGGGGAGCCGGGGGCGCGGTGCCGGGCCGGGAGCCGGGCGGTGCGCTGGGCCGCGGGCCGGGATAGCGGGGGGGTGCGCGGGGCCGCGAGCCGGGCCGGGGTAGCAGGGGGGTGCGCGGGGCCGCGAGCCGGGGTAGCAGGGGGGGGTGCGCCGGGCCGCGGGGCCGGGCGGGGAGCCGGTCCGGGGTAGCGGGGGGTGCGCCTGGCCGCGGGGCTGGGCGGGGAGCCGGTCCGGGGTAGCGGGGGGGTGCGCCGGGCCGCGGGGCTGCATGGTCTCTGCTTTTGTAAGCCAGAGCCTACAAATGAGTAACTCTACTCAGGTGAGTCGCTCCTTTGAGCATCCATGTGAGTAAACTCAAATGAGAATCAGAAATGTTTGCAAGATCAGGCCTTAGTGAAATTGGGAGGGATCCGTTTTGTGTACAGTTTTCCTCCTCCTGGGTGGTTTGCAACAGGAGAGAATCCTTTGCATTAGACGGAGGGCTTGTTTACCTTGGGGTTTTCCAATGTAGCCACACCAAAGTAGCGCCCCTGGTATAAACTCCTAGTGCAGCTATGCTCCACTGATGTAAAAAGTGACTTGCAATCATGAGACTTGTTGCCCTCATTTCAAACCCGCTAGACTGCACTGGTGCAAATATTTTTGACCCCGTTGCAGTGTAGACACTAGCAGTTTACACTGGTGTTTAGCTACATGATCACTGAAACTATAGTGTAGACGAGGGTGGCAAGGTGCCCGGTTTTCGACCGGACTTTCTGGTCGAAAAGGGAACCTGACAGTGTCCAGTCAGATCTACTGACTGGATACCCGAAGTCCAGTTACTACAAGTAGGGGAGGTGGGGAGGCACTGGGTTATCACCCGCTCCAGCCCCTACTCAGCTGGGGCCACCGCCTACCTTCGTTGGGTGACTGCAGCTCCCCACCCCGGCTCCGCAGGCAAGTCCCTCCTGACCTGGGTAGGGAGATGGGGTGGGAAAAACCAGCGAGTGATGGGAGGGCAGAAGAGGGGTGGATAGGAGTGAGGCCTCGGGGAAGGGGCAGGGCAGAGGTGGAGGCTCAGGGAAGAGGTGGGGCAGGGTTAGGAGTGTTCGGTTTTTAAATATTACCAAGTTGGCAACCCTAATGTAGACAAGCCTCAAGAGTACCATGAAACCCTCTGAGCTGGAATTGTAGTTCACTGGGTTCCACTTTTTTCGAGCATAGGTAGGGCCTTAGCTGAGATAAGGGATGTAGTTTCAGAGTGAACCTATAGAATAGAAGAACAGGAGTACTTGTGGCACCTTAGAGACTAACAAATTTATTAGAGCATAAGCTTTCGTGGACTACAGCCCAGTGAACTCCTCAGGGGTTCAGGAGCCAAATTAGCAACCAACATTACTTAAAAGAGCCACTGGAGTGTGAGTTCATTGTTACATTTATTATAGTACTATATATTCATATTTAAACAGTATGACAGGAAAATATTTAGTATATAGATAGATATTCTCACAGCAAAATGATTGACCAAGCATTATTGTTTTATCAACTACAGTCAGTTAATAATATAGTAAAAGCATCCTGATTGGTTAATAACTTAGATTGGTTAATAATTAAATCACTCCGTGTTTTAATATCATGTGCTGCACAGAGCCGCAGGAGACACATTAAAGAGCCGCTTGTGAGCCTCAGTCTGAGTATCACCGCTATAGAAGGTATTTTATTTAAGGGACACCCATGACAAGTTAAAAACATATCTATTTATCTGTCTGTTTTTATAATATGCTACTAGCACTACCTCGGATCGTTAAAACATTTCAACACTAATGCTGTTTACTTTTGCATTTCATTAATCGCCAAGACCAAAAACAGGGTCAAGCCTTTTCCTTATGTTTCAGATCGACCCCTAGTTAGTTTCCCATTCTGATTCATATGCACTAGCACAAAGCTGTGATGATTAGGTTGCAAATGCTGCAGGGGCACATCTACATTTGAACAAAAAATCTTCTGTAAATTACAGTATATTTTAAAAATTATTATTGTTAACAATATTCATCAAAAAGTGGGGCCTAAACAACTTAATTTCCTTTTAAACCCAGAGACTGTTGGCACAGCGACTAGAGTTCTAAAGGTAACAATAGAGGGCATCTCAGTGTGACCAAGGAGGATTTCTGAACAACTCTGGTTACTCCCACAGGTACAGTCTCTCCAATCAAGGAGGAAGGGATCATTACAACAGGAGCAGGTGCCAGAATGTTGCTCTTCATATTCATGCAGTAGGAGAGGCTGTCTGTACTGATAAAACATGGAAGGGAGATAACAATAATGCTTTGCATTTGTACAGTAACTTTCTCCAGAGGATGATTTTGAAGTGCTTTAAATGAATGTGTGTTTATGGAGTGTGCTTTTTAAGGAGCAGAACCACACACTGACACCTACATTCACAAGACTGGCTGTGAGCCTTGCTCTTTAGTCACATTTGTAGATGTCTGCATTACAGTCCTTTCTGGGCTCTGCCTACCGAAGAGGGCGCAGTAATGTCAAACACCGCTTAATACTCACAGACGTAATGAGAGTTGTGCTGCCAAATGCTGCTTGGTGCTTTGAAAACTAACTCCACAGAGAGAATTCATTTTTCTTGCTTTGCAATTAACATTGATTTTAAAAAATGTTTTTGTATCATGTATTTTGTTGGGTGTCAAAATTAACTTTTGTACTTGTCACCGAAGTGTGAGAGGTGGGTTTGGGTGGTTTGGGGCTTGGGAATGGGTTAGAGCTAGAGCTGGTAGAAATTTTTCCAATGGAATGGTTTTCCATCGGAAAGTGCTGTTTGATGGATTCCAAACGTTCTGTGGGAACATGCCAAAACTTTCAGTGAAGACCAGCTTGTTTACCTGGAGGCAATTGGCCAGCATAACCATTCTAGAATAACTATTCTGGAATCGCTATTCTGATATCATTTACTTATTCTGGAATATCTCCCATGTAGACACTCTGTTCCAGAATACAAGTGATTTTATTCTGGAAGAATTACTCTGCTTTGTGAGTGTCCACACAGAGAGCTATTCCAGAATAGCTATTACGTAATAGCTAGAGATCAATCCATATGGTGCTTGATCTGCAGGAAGGCTCCGTCCCTTTCGGATTTGCTTTGATGATGATGATGAGATTCTGGAATAGCTATGCCAGTCAATTTCCTCCTTGTGTAGACAAGTGTTGAGTTAGAAAGGGAGTTATTATCTAGGCTTTGTTCTGAGTAAGGGAGGGGAAGGAATGTCTAATGCTGCAGAGGCACCTGTCGAAATCTGCTGCCTTCAATAAAACTAACAGCACAATACAAATTTCCTTTCAGATTGATAGTCATTTTTGATGGGGATACACAGCTAACAGCCACCTTCATTTCCTCCTCTTGCTCTGGTCTCTGCACTTTCTTCCATGCAGTCCTGTATGCCTGTAACTCCCTCCCAATCTCCCCACCCACTCCTCTCCTCTTTCATTGCCTGATCCAAATCCCATTGAAGTCAATACCAGGAGTCTTATTGACTTCAGTGGGCTTTGGATCAGGCCCTCAAATCCTTACCCAAAACTCACTTTGTCCAGGCGTCCTATTAATCCCACAAAGCCACGGTGAGCACATTCGGGAGGAGAGTGTGTACAGACAACCAAATGTGAAACCACAAGATATATGCCTAACACCCCTCTGGCACATTAGGAGGGTTCAAATCCAGATGGATGAGGAGCTGTGTCACTGCTTGCCCTGCATCCCTTACAGTGCTTTCCTGCTAGAGAGAGAGCACAGACAACCAAATGTGGAACCACAGCATATATGTCGTAACATCCCTACTCACCCTGTCATTTTTTTCACATCCAGTTCCCCAATCTCTCTTTTCTGTCTGTTGTCTCTTTAAGATCCTCAGGGTGGGGATGTTGTTGTCTCCTTACTTATTTGTAAAGTGCCTAGTGCACCTTGGTGCTATGTAAATAATCATGAGGACACAGGACTGACAGTCAGGATCATCAATAGGAAAGGGTGACAAGGATGCATTTTCCAGCACCGCTCATTTCTTTTTTGAATGCAGCCTGAATTATTAGTGTTTATAAACAATACCTAAACACATTGCAAACATCTGCATAGCTTCTAGCCCTGGAGGGTCCCCAGTGGTAGATGATGTCCTGTCCTACCTGGGATTAGCAGAATTTTTCCCTGGTAGGCTGCAGAAACGGGGGGGTTGCTCCTGCATTCCCCCTGAAAGGTTACTCCTGCAGTATTTATGGGCATGCCTTTCCCACTGTAATCAGCAGGTGTCTGGCATATAAACACACAGCAGCGCACAGTCACTTGGGCACACGTGCCTTTGTGTTTATCACAGGGATTTTTTTCTTCATTAGTGACAAAACAGAACAAGGCTGCCGGTAGCTCTTAGGAGCAGGGCCGTGACTCCCTTTTATGTTTGCGAAGCAGTGACCTCACTCTGGGTGCTCAATAAATACTTAATAACCGTGTCATTGTTTTTTGTTTTTTTTCCCCCACTGTGGTGTCAATAGTAAGCTTATACCTAATTAAATCTGTTAGTCTTTAAGGTGCCACCAGACTCTTTGTTGTTTTTGTGGTGTCAATAGTTCTCCATGATAGTGCAATCTCACCAAGGTCACTTCCGAGTATCTCTTTCCAATATCTTGAATCACAATCTGTGGCCAGTGTTTTGCCAACCTTGATGCTCATTTCAAGGCGTTGTCAGCCTCAATGGCTCGCTTCTAAGTGGCTATTATCGTTTGTATTACACTGTTAATAGTCCCATACCCTGAAGAGCTTGCCGTTTTAATAAGCAGCACAAAGAAAGAGCAGGAGAAAGGGAGCATTTCACAGGGGGAGAACTGAGGCACAAAGATTAAGAGATTTGTGTGTGACAGCCACTCTGTGTCAGAGCCAAGAACTGCCCCCCAATCCCCTGAAGAGCAATCGACGGCTGCAACCCCGAGCCCCTTCTTCCGCTCATGAGCTATCCTTCTTCCCTACGTCAGAGCCCGTTGTGTAACCTCGCCGCTGGAGCGGAACAGCGGGCCCGCTCCACCCCAGAGGTGGCTGCATTTCAGCTGTCAGCGCGATGAGTTTGGCTGAAGGAGCGGGAGCCGGTTATTAAAGCACAGACAAGCGCTTGGCCGAGGACACGCCGCGAGGGCTTTTCGCCTCTCCCCGCAAGCCAGGCACCTGCCCCCCGGTTTCCCCAAGATACCAGCGGAAAATGTATTTAAAAAAACCAACACAAAGCACGGAGGGGAAAATCCTGCTTCAGGGCCCCGGTCGGCCCCCCACGAGCCCCCCCCCAGGGGCACGCGGGCGCGGCGGGGGCTCCTTTGTTAGCAGCCGCCCGCGGGGCCGGGCACGCCTCGCTGCCGCCCGTGTCACTCCGGTAACACACAATGCCGCACGGCCCCGCCCACCCGCTCGCCCTCAGCCCCCAGCTCGCCGGCCATTGGCTGGGCGGCGCCCGAAGGGGCGCCCCGCCCGCCGTCACGTGGCCGGGGCTGGCTCGCGATTGGCTGCGGCGGCCTGGCCGGGCCCCGGCGGCGCGAGGCGCAAGGGGCGGAGGCAGGAAGGGCTCGCGGCCGGCTGTCACTGCGAGCGGCTGAGGGATGGTGTCGCGGCCGGCGGCCGGGCAGCGCTCATCGCACGGCGGCGGCGCGGCGGGCTGGCGGGCGGCGCGGATGGCGGAGCGCTGCGCGGCGCCATGAGGGTCCCGCGGAGCCCGGCGCGGCTCGCCCTGCTCTGGCTGGTGGCCGCGCTCTCCGCCGGCTCGCTGCCGCGGGAGCCCGAGCCGGGATCCAGCCCGGCCCCCGGCGGGGAGCCCGGAGCGGCGCTGCCGGCCCCTCGCCCTGCCCCCGGCGCGGCGGCGGGGAACGAGCTCAGCCCCGAGGCCACCGCTCCCCAGCCCACCTTCGCCCCCACGCTGCCGCGCCCCGGTAGCCCCCAGCCCAGCGCCGCCGCGGGGCACCCGGACGGGGCGAGCCCAGCGCCGCCGGGAGCTGAGCCCAGCCCCGGCACCGCAGCCTCGCCAGCCGCGGCAGGGTCTCCGCTGCCAAGCCAACCGGCCCCGCGCCTCGACGGCCCCAGCGCCGGCCTCCCCGCTGCAGTCCCGTCCCCACCTGCCGAGGAGGAGGAGGACGTGGCCGCCGGCGGCAGCAGCAGCAAAGGTGAGTCCCCTCCCCGCCCTGTCTCTTTTCCTGCCGGGTGACGAGCAAGGGACCCGCCGGGTTAAACGGGAAAGGGGGCGATAGGGAAGATGCTCAAGGTGCGCAGTGATGCCTGAGGCTCCAGCAGCACCAAAGGGAAACAGCCCTGGTCCCTCCCTCCCTCTCCCCCAGCTGCTGGTGACGGTGGAAATTTCTGCTGATGGTGGCAGATGTAGACAGGCCGTGAGAAAAATGTGCTTCCACTTTTCCCTCCCCACTTCCCCCACCAAGAAATCGTTGGCAATAATCTGAGGTTCAGCAGTGGTCAGCAAAGGGTCATTTTTTCTTTTTTAATTCCTCTGGTTTTCTCACCTCTCTGCTTTTCTCTTTTTTTCTTCTGGTGGTATATTTGGGTAATTCATGGCATTTAAAATAGAAGACCCTGCAATGGGATTTTCAGGATCAGGCCAAATAAAGTTTTGTTTAAAAATAAACAAAGGACAGGTGTAAACTTGATCAGTTGCACATTAACAGAGGGTGGAGGCTTTTAGCTTTTCCTTCACTGCTATTTCTCCTGCACGCCTGTGTTGATGACATATGGACAGTAAGGACAAATGGACACAAGATAAAACACCAGACAAGAGTGTGAAGCCTTATTCTAGGCAGATGCCTGATGTCCGGTATCTACCTTGACAGACACCTGCAGTTTTTACCTTTTTATTACACTTTGGCTACACTGCTCATGCAAATACAAAAAATTGAGCTTAATTGAGCTGGAATATAGCCAGAATTTCACCACTGGTTTTTATAAATGGATGTGAGGGTGAGAAAGTAAATGTGGAATTTTGTTATTTACACATACTAACCCTTACTATGGGGTTGATCCTGCTCCCATTGAAGTCAATGGGAATTTAGAAATTGGATTAAATAGTAGCAGGTTCCATGCCCCTATATTAAATAATGCTTGTACAAGCAAAGATCAGATTTTTCTGTTGACCAGGGAGCCACAAGGAGGAGTTTCATTTAAAAGAAACTTATTTTTGGAGCCTTTTATATTCTAAATTGTACATGGAGAGGAGGGGGATAATTGTTTGTGATGCCTTTAAGCAATGGTTTCCAGAACAAATAGTGCAAATAAAAATGCACTGGGCTCCAATTCTGCTCCCTTTGAACTTGATGACAAAACTCCAATTGGCTTCAAAGGGAGCAGGATCGGATTCATGTTGTGTTGATAAGGGGGGCATGTCAGCCATAATGGGGGATGGGGTAAAATCCATACAACACCCATGACACACCTGTATATCTATAGGTATTTTTATATATATATATATATATATATATATATATATATATATATGGGGGGAGGGGGGAAAACCTGGGCTGCTTGTAGGAGAATACATGGAAGACGTGTCTTTGGTATAATCACAAGTACAGAAGATGATGATTGATCCCTGAGTGTGCAAGGGATGGGGAGGGCACAAGACACCTTCCCCTCCATCTTGAGTTAATTGTGCAGGGGCCCAGGAGAAGATGCTGAGTGCAAGAATAGCTCCTGGCTAGAGCAGCAGAACCCTTAAAGGGGCAGGGAGGAGTGTGGAGGGGAGGGTATGATCCTCCTTCCACCCTAGCCAGCAGAACTGGGAAGGTTCAAGGGGAGACCACACTACACCTTTAGAGATGTAGCAACCAGTGTGCGCCCACTATAAGGCATTGTGCTCCCTGGCCAGCACCTAAAAGGCAAAGTTGAGTCCTAAGATTAAGAGATTCTATCCCCACGTCCGCATGCCGGTGACAGGAAATTCACGTAGACTGGGATTTGTGGTACTTGTGTTTATATGGATGTTGCCTAAATTCTATAGGTTGGGGAGGAGGGAAAGGGATATGCAAATGATGAGTATTTGCTGAGACTTTGTGAGGGAGCCTGGGAAAGTGCAATGCCTGACTTTCATGTGAGTGAAAAAGGCCTTCAGCTTTTTTCCATTCTGGGAAATATCACAACATAGTCATAATCAGCTCTAGGGCTGATTCTGCTTCCATTGAATTCAGTGGAGCTATACCTAGTTATACCAGTTGAGTATCTGAACCTTATTTTTGTATTGGCTCTTCCATACATCCGTATCCCCAAAATGCCTTAGAGAGCCATTATGGGAAAGTATGAGATATGAAGCAGAAGAGGCCAGGGAGAAAAGCTGTTTTCAGCTGAGATTTGAAATGATATGGCGAATTAGCAAGGTGGGCCATACACTCCTCTCCAGAGTTTTCATGTTCTCATCCACCTATGTTGGAAACTCAGTTTTCTCCTAATGAAAGTAGACAAAACTCCATTGAAGTCAATACAGCTGTTCCCATTTACTCCAGCAGAGAATTTGTCCCTATAATTTTAGAAATGAAGACTATTTAGACAGACAGACACATAAATACCCCCAACATTGAAGATATTTTGAAGAAACTATGTCAAATTCTGGACAAGGATCTGAAACAGGGTGGTATTTTGCTGTTGTTTCTTACCACTTCAGCAGTCAGTGTCCTGAGCAGATGATTTTAGTCAGCTTTTCTTACATGGCTAGAAATGCAGTTTGTGGGAAACCTGGATTTACTTACCCTTTCACACACCCACTTCCCTTTTGTTTCTGTTGAGTTTTGTCTTTTTATTTCCTTGTGAAGATACAGGATGGTTTAAGGTTGGAAATGATAGATAACACTGGGAGAAGGTTGTATTTTCTCAGAGCAAAAGCAACCTTTTCAGTTGTACAGTGATTAAACTTCATCTGTTCTGTCAACAAACTAATCCAGTGAGTTGCAGTTTCCAGAATGTGTAGTTTGAACCTGAGGGCCTGAAGTATTGAGAGTGAATAGACAGGTTGTTGAGTCATATAAAGTAAATAATCTCCAACTGATTTTATGCGTAGTGTTTCTCTGCTAACTGATTGAAATCTGTTAGGAGAGAAGATGACTTATATTAGGAACAGCCACTGTAGCCACCACCCAAAAATGTTTATGGTCATGCCTAGAAGTACTGTTGTGTATCACCTCCAGAACAGGTAATGCAGCATCAGAAAGTACTGCTCCTCTATTACATAGCCTCCAAAAGGACTACTTCTAGTAGCAGTATCTTGGAAAGATGTCCAAAAACCTCACTTTTTAAGGCTAAGAGAACCAAAGCCTCTTGATTTTTATGCTTTATTGAGAAAGTGAGCAGCGCTTTCTAGTTTCCATATAGGCAAAAGTACAAGTATCATGCATAGGTGATGCAAGACATGAAGGAAAGCTCAAAATTTAATGAGGATCCTCACTCTTCCATGTTCTGTGTATGATTCTTCCATGTTCCATGTTTGCTGGGATGGGTGGCTTCAGTTAAGGACTGAGAGTCAGGGATTCTTGAGTCTAATCCCAGTGCTGCCTCTGACCTCCCCTCCCTGCCCAGGGGCAAGTTCCTTGCTGTGCTTCAATTTCCTCATCTATAAAATGGGAACAACAATACTTCCCCTACCTACCTCAGGGATGGAAAGACCATTTGTTAATAATGCTTGTGAAGCTCTTAGAAGCTGGTAAATGCTAATTATTAATAATAGCTACAGCCAGTTGATCTCTACAGAACTGGGAAGGTTCATTATTCAACTTTGGTGCCTTCATACCACAATGATGGGCCCCTAGAAACACCTCCATGGACAGGTTACACTCACTCTTGCATGTTGTTTGTTAGTAAAGGCAGTTGAGTTTGATTCGAGGAGGGTTTACTGTACAGTAACAGATGTAATGGGTTTAGGCCACGAGTCCGGAATACATGAACCAGGAGAGCAGCAATATAATAACGTCTTTTTTTTCGTGTGCAGTATAGTTCATTTTAATCCGAGGCGTATTCCTGATTTCATATAGAAAAGCCTGTCCGACTTGCAGAGTTGGTATACATGATAGGCACAGCCTGATATCAGCATGCATCCTAGTTAATCCATATATTTTTAGTCCCGTTCCAATCTATGAAGTGTCACTGGGAATCCTGTAGGGGCAGAGATTCATTTTCAAACAGTCGTGTGTGGTTTTAACCACACGACTACTATTACAATCAATGGGCATCAGAATAAATCCCTCCATCTTGATTCCTTTCCAGAGCCTGAGGCCCAACCCCAGAAGATGGACAGGCAGATAGACCTATTAAATGCAAAATGGTTTGCTACACAGAAAATAGATTCATTGCTACCTACACCTCAGTCCAAAACCCTGAATCCAGACATCTCTGGAATTTTGAGGTTATTTGAAATCTGAACCAAGATTCAGATTTCAGAAACTGCCTCCACTTTTACAATGGCTCGAACTGGATCTCTAGCTCAGTACCACCAAAATTTTGGGTGTAGAGAATCTGATTCCTGATCTGAATTTTGCAACATGTACATTTTGGGTGTACGGGGGAAAAAAAATCCTTGTTCTGAGCACTGATTGTGAAAGGTACCTGAAGTGATTGTGGATATGCAGCATTATTTGCATAAACGAAGCAGGTCTTGGTATATTGAAATGTGGGGTATCAGGCAAAGCAAGGTGTACGGACAGTAAGTGACCTGTGTAACCACATTTAGAATACTACTGTATCTGCCGCTTTGTTACTGGGAATAGTCTATCCAGATTGAAAAGGTGCAGCCGAAAGCAGCCAGATTGATTGTGTCTGTGTTAGAAAGAAAGATTAGCTAATAGACTTTGCTCACAAACAAGAGACTAAGGCAAATCCCATAGAGGGATATAAAATCCTGGAAGGAGTACGGTACTTCCAATCAGCTGTCTTGTAAACAAGACATGTTTCGGGAGTGGGACCATTGAGGGCATTTGCAGCTCTGTTTCCTTACTCATCCAGACACCTCATGGCCCTGATTGGGTCCCTGCCTCTAGTTTGCCATTGGCTGTGTCCTTGAGATTTGTGCTTCGGGGAGAAGTGCAGTGTGCAGGATATAAAGGGGAAGGCAGGGTGGGATACGTATGGGGCTGGGAACCAGGAACAGCTCAGGTCTAAATCCCCAACTCAGCCATAGGCTCCCTCTGTGACCTCAGGCAAGTTACATGAGCCTGTGTCTTAGTTTCCCCATCGGTAGATGAGGGATAATAACACTTGTCCACCTCACAGGGGGGTGGGACAGTGTAATATTTTAACATGCACGGCACTTTATAAATCTGGGCTAACACACAAAGCAGCATTGTAAGGAAAGAGATTGGATCCAGCTGAACATTCCCAACGTTTTATAGAATCCCACCCATTATTGCATCAGACTTAAGCTTCTTGCACCGAATTTTCAAAGCTCCTAAATGCCACTGGGACTTATCCTGCTAAGGCACTTAGCTGCGTTGTGAAAATTTTACCCCTTGTCACCAAAACGCTACATAACTCCTTTGCCCCTACTTATTCATCTTCCTTTGTCAAGCTTCATTTGGGCTCCGCAACCTCTCAGCTGCTTTTGCCTCCGTATTTATCAGCTTCTCACACAATCCCTTCTGTTCCTTCTTCCACAAGCCCCTCTCCTTTACGCTGAATGACCCCCTCCCAGCTGATCCGCGTTTCCCTACCCACATTTAAATCCCTCCTAAAGACCCACTTCTGCTGCAGTGCCTGCAGTGAATTGAGCCGACTTGCGTGTCATTTACCTGTTGTTACAATGCCCTTTCCTCTGTGCGCTGTCTGTTTGTCTTTCCTTAGCCTCTGAGCTTCTCCTTGAGCACATAAGAAGCGCTGAATGCATAGTAGGTGTTACCTTAGAGAAATAATACTAAGGGCTGTTTGTGAGGTTCTCACGTGACGTTTGGATTTGGGCCTGTCTTTAATAAAGAACTGAGGATCAGTTGCTTTCCAAGTACCTGAAAAGCAGGCAGCTGTTGGCTGCTTTTCATGGGGAAAGAGAAACAATTTTGAGATCTTTTTATTCAAATATATGCTAGCATGGAAACTTGAGACCTGGACAGCGTATTCCCCAACACTCTTTGCTTTCCTTTTTTCCTCCATCTGACTGAGGCTGATCTTTCTCTGGTCTGCTCACATAGTTGCTGCTCTCTTCCCTAGATTTTCACCACCGGATGAGTGCCATGAGCTTCCTCTTGCCACTGCTGCTGGGGGTTGGTGTATCTCAGTATGGTGTGGCAGGACGGCAGGGCTTCACAGGGGTCCCTTTTGGGTGCATTAGAAGACGTCATGCAGGAATTACTGGGTGAGGTTCTGTGGCCTGTGTCATGCAGGAGATCAGACTAGATCATCATAGGGGCCCCTTCTGGCCTTAAAATCTATGATCTCCAAGCAGGGAAGGCTCCCAATCCATGGATATTGGGATCTCTCTGGTGCTGGGAGACAACTCGGCTGAAAGCAATCCAGGAAGAGCCTGATGACGCCTGCCTTATCTTAGACATAAGGGATGGGATATGATATGTATAGAACGACCATGGGAAGCTGCTGCAAGCCGGCACAGGCCTATCCTCTGGCTGAGCACCTGGAAATGCAGCTTACGCTCGGTATCATTTGAAAGCTCAGGATTTGCAGTTCAGTGTGGCTGCCGAGATATCACGGTTTCAAGGAGACGTCACCAGGATTTTTTTTATTCTTTTTTAAGAAATGGAAATTTGAATTACAGCTGTGAAGGCTGGGATGTAAGGAATGATCGTGCTACATAGAAACCATCCTGGGAGGGGCCAGAGGAGTGAGGGTGTTTGTTATAAATCATGAGCCTCCTATTGTGAGTCTGAGAAAATAAATAAATAAATTCCTGCTGCCTTCAGCAGGAAACAGAACAACCCTGTGCTCATCGCTGCCTCCATGGAGAGGGTGTGCTGTGGTCTCAGAGCCATGTCAAACTCACGTTTGCATCAAACTATCAGCAGTGCCAACCGCAAGCATTTAAAAAAAAATCATGAATGAGGACAGAAAAATAATGAGATTTTAAAACAATAAATTGTAGGTCGTCTTACTTGCTAGTTCTTGGGCCTTTACGGGTCACATTTTCAAACTTTCTCAGCAATGAAGAGGGTTAGAAATTTGTATGGTTTTTTTTTTTTTTAAATGAAAACTGAGTCTCACATAATCACATGACTCCAGGAGCTGGGGCTGGAAGAAACCCCCCCAAAAATGGTCAGTATAAAATCGCAAGAGTTAGCAATGCCGAACTGGAGAACATCCCGATCTGTCTACTTAGGGTACTTATCTGGCTCCATCATTGTAATGTGTGAGCACCTCACAATCTTTGAATGTATTTATCCACACTACTCCCCTGTGAGGAATGGCAGTGCTGTTAGTCTCATTGAGCAGATGGGGAAATGAGGCACGGAGAGACGAAGTGACTTACCCCAGGCCACACAGGAAGCCTGTGGCGGCACAGGAAATTGAACCCCGGTTTCAGGCCAGGGGTTAGGGCCCAGGTTGTCTTTCCTTTCTGGTAACTAAAACCTTAGTGCTTGATCACCCCCCCACTTGCAACAGAGCCTACAGCAGTGGAAAATCACAGCAGAGTTTTCTCCCAAATTGTTCTGCAATGGGAGGTGGGATTTCCCCCCATCTTACATAAAACCCCTGAGTCCTCCTGGTTCTGCATGGATCCTTGTGGTTCACAGCAGGCTAGAGCCATTCACATGGAGTCCCTGTACCTCTAGACTGGCCCTTTATTCTTGACAATCTTCCCAACTTCTCCATTTCTTGGCAGTGGGGCCCCAATAAAGATGTTTGTTGTATACTCAGACATACCTCACCTACCTTGTCTGGGACCAACTTGGCTACAACAACACTGTGAAGAAGCCCATCCAGGCAGTTAACTGAATAACTATCACCATAAAAAACTATCGGGGGTCAGTTGCAGGGAGATGCTCCTAGAGAGAGGAGTTCATTGAGCTCTTGGCAGGAGAAGGACTATGAACCTTTTCAAGCTGGACAGGTGAAAGGCGTGAATAAAAAGGGGGGTAGAGCTGGCCTCTGGGAGGAGAACTAGGGGACTCCTGGCTTAAGGGTTGGATCTGAGAGGCTGAGGAGGTTTCTTTGTCCACTGGAAAAAGAGCAAATAAATCAGACCCTGCAAAGGAGGCATCTTGTTCTCAGTTCCTTGGTTTGAGTAAATCATTGCAAGACCACGAGGAAGGAGGGAGGAAGGGCAGCTGGCCTCCAAAGCCACCGTGTGCCACAAGGGGGAATGCTTGAGGATGGTGGTCTACAGCACGCTCAACCAAATGGGAGTTTCAGGGATGTAACAGTGGCAGGATCAGGCCTTTGCTATTTTGACATTTGAAATCTGAATCTCGGTGCAGTTGGAACTGAAATACCTTTGCTGGAAAGAGAACTCACTCAGCCTTAAAACTGCCACCAACCTCTTTTCCCTTCCCTGTAAGGAAAGAGCAGCCACAAAGGTCAGTTCCTCAAAGGTGAGACTGACTTATCCCAGAAGTGTGACTAAGGGGTGGCACGTAGCTGTGGCAGACCAAGGAAAGGATCATGACTCTGAAAGGCAGAGTCCTGTCTCTGCTTCCACCCTCCCTTGCTCTTAAGGGGAAGTAAGTAATCCGCTATTGCTCATTATAGTAGCAGGTTACACTTCCCCTACCCTGCACCAGCCCGGGGGTGCCTGCTGTCCTGCGGGATAGGCCAAAGACTGCGTTATTCCAGTCCCACTGCCCATCCACCTCCTCCTTCCCCTCTGTGGACGTGTGAAGCAAGTTGCAGCGCTGCACCCAAGGGCCTGATCCAAAGCCCATTGAAGTTAATGGAAAGATTTTAGTGGGATTTGAGTTAGGCCCCTGGACTCCAACACACAGGTAATTCATTCTGCTGCTTATAAAATTGAAACCTTCATGCCGTTTGGCAGACAGGAAATGCTTCCACGGATCTGATCTGATTGGCCAAGCTCTCAAGAGGGAGCGGAATGTTGCTACTCTCAAGATATATCTTTTATCAATAGAAATAAACTCATTTCCATGCTGGCTGCGAGGAGTTGGGGTTTCTCTTGGGAATGTGTGGCTGGGGGAAGGGATTGTTGTTTCTGCTTTCCTCCATTAAAAACATATTTAAAAAAACAGTTTACAGGGACTGAATTGCCTTACATAATTTAGATTGCAGCAGAGACTTTGTTTAGCTGTTATAAATGAGGTTCCTGCAAAGGCTCTGATTAGCTTCAGAGCCCTGGTTGCCCATAGATCCTGCCCCCTTGGGTCACACTGAGCAGCCACTGAAATCGACAGGGCTCCTAGTATAATAAGGCATTGATCAGCATGAATATGTGTGGAAGGGGGACAGAATCTGTCCCCAAGGTAGGGATTTTTATATCTGCTACCTAAAGGCTAGATTGGAACCCTGCAATGTACTCTGCCTACACGGGTGGTGAGTAGCTGCACCACCTCATGAATGGACCAGAGAACCCATTAGGATTCAGACCCTCAGGTCCACCCCTGCTCCTGCCCACTGGAGGAGTGAGTTACTTCACTGCTTTCTTGGGAACAGCATGCGACCCCTCTTTGCTCCTGGCCGGGGCTCCTCCCCCTCACAGAGGGGAATTTTCAGAAGAGTCGTCCCACCTGTCCTCCCCACAGCCAGTGTCACAGTCTGAGCAGGACCCAGTGGGAGAATAGTAGGGGCCTTGTAAGGTTGAATTAGGTGTGTGACCGGCTGGCTCTCAGCGGTTGTTTTCATCGAACAGAAGAGCGAGATGCTTGGTTGAGGGGGTTTTCTGGAACATACACCGCTGACTGCAGAGAACAGACCATCTAAACATGATGACATAGCACTAATCTGCCTAGGAATGTTTGATCTTAACAAAGCCAGCCCATTGTTTAATGACCGAATTCCTTTCCTGGTTGATGCTCTTTAGGCTGTTCTTCTATTAATTTCACTGAGAGTTGGCAACGCGTGCAGAATTGCAGAATAGGGGTAGAGGGTGGGCTTTCATGGCCCTGCTACACAAGAGCCGAGCAAGTGAGATCAACAGGATGATTCTACCTAAGGAGGACTGCAGGGCTGGCTCTAGAACTTGTACTCTCTGCTCCATGCGCACATGAGTCCTATTTCGGAGCAGGCGTAGGCGGCAGCAACCTCAGTGGAGCTGCATCTGCTTACACCAAGTCTGAGTTTGACCCCATGCTATTCAGACTAGACATGTGCTGAATGCCCAGTATTTGAAGTAAAATTTGCCCCTATATGTAACCAATTCAGAGTTTAAGCATGAGAGACTAGAGCTTTTTCCTGCAAAACTCCTGAAACACTGCCCCTTCCTCTAAGGTTCAGGTCTACGCTATAAGATTTGCCATGATGATCAGCTAGCATTTTGAATTCACTAACCCCCACATCCATCTAAATAAGCCCAGAGAAGAGCAGCCAGCCATGACAGTCTTGGGTATTTGCTAGTACTCATCGCTATACGTGCCTTTTAAAAATTGGACCGCGAACTGGTTTTGTTGCCTTTCAGTGAGAAAGTGAACTATTGTGTTTCTCTCGTCAGAGTTCCTGAGCTGTTTGTAGTCACCCTTCACACTGACTGAGAACCCTTTCTCAGGGTATGTCTGAATGCCCTCAAGCACTGCTTTTGGGGTGTGTCACCCAGCATTCCATCAGTCATGCTTTCTGCCACTGGAACAACAGTGCCAATGCCCCTCAATCTAGAAAAAGGAGGATGCATGGCCCAGTGGTTAGGGCCATAATCTGGGAATGGTGAGACCTGTGTTCAGCTCCTTGCTGTACCACAGGTGACCTGTGTGAACTTGGGCAAGTCACTTAGCCTCTCCGTGCCTCAGTTCCTCATCTGTGAAATGGGAACAATAGCACTTCCCTACTTCTTAGTGGTATTGTGAAAGTGAATACATTACAAATGAGGTGCTTAGATGCTACAGTGATTGAAGGCCATAAAAAGACAGGGGGGAATGTGGGTCTAGGACAGAGCAGACTAAGAGCTGGGAGTCAGGATGCTGGGGTCATATTTTCAGTTCTGTTGCTCAGAGACATTAAGGCCAGATGGGGCCATTGTGATCATCTAGTCTGACCTCCTGCACATCTCAGGCCACAGAACTTCATCCATCCTCTCCTGTAATAGACCCCTAACCTCTGGCTTAGTCACTGAAATCCTCAAGTCTTGATTTAAAGACTTCAAGTTACAGAGAATCCACCATTTACTCTAGTTCAAACCAGCAAGGGACTCGTGTCCCACAATGCAGAGGAAGTTTAAAACAAACAAACAAACCCAAAACCCCCATGGTCTCGGCCAATCTGACCTGGGGAAAAATTCCTCCCCAACCCCGAAAACCGTGATCAGTTAGACTCTGAACATATAGGTAGGACCCACCAGCTAGACACTTGGGAGAGAATTAGCGGTAGAAGCTCAGAGCCCTCCCTGTCTAGTTCCCATGTCTGGCTGTTGGATGTATCTGCCATTAGCAGGTGCAGATGAACCGCAGCTGCTGTCTTGCTCTGTCACCTGTACAAGTTAATTCGGGCCAGCCACTGTTCACATTTGAAGTCAATGGGAGTTTTGTCATTGAGTGTAATGGGAACAAGTCTGTGCTCTGAATCTCTCCATGCTTTATTAATGTTGTCCATAAAATGGGTATAGTACCTGTCTACCTCCCAGCAGGGTTGCCAGGCTTAATTAATTAGCGAGCATCTGGAAAGTTGATTGGAATTTCCCCCATACATGTCCATATTGATTCAGCTAGGGCTGCTGACACATTCTGGACCTGTAAAAAGCAACAGAGGGTCCTGTGGCACCTTTGAGACTAACAGAAGTATTGGGAGCATAAGCTTTCGTGGGTAAGAACAAGACTTGCATCTGAAGAAGTGAGGTTCTTACCCACGAAAGCTTATGCTCCCAATACTTCTGTTAGTCTCAAAGGTGCCACAGGACCCTCTGTTGCTTTTTACAGATTCAGACTAACACGGCTACCCCTCTGATGCTGGACCTGCAGCTGCTACTCTTCAAACCACAACCAGGGATGTAGCTAAATTTTGAAATGAGAGGAAATGCGAACACATAAGGACATTTGCCCTTTGAGGGGGAGTATATTCCTCCCACCTCAACCCGGCTTCCCAGCTCTTCATGGCTATTATTACTAAATGAGTTGTAAATGTGGCTAATTTGACATTTCACAAGCTTTAAACTTGTGTGTGTATGTGTGATATATAAAATCTGTGTTAATCTCTTATTTCTTGCTTTATGCTGCATCTTCTCTGTGTAATCAGTAGGCTGCATATAACCTTTACCTGCATAACTGGTCATGCTTGCAGCATGCTTTCAACTGAATCTGCTTCATTCCTTTCCCTACAAATTATATGGCATCAGTTTTCAGGCTGCTTTACACTGTCTTTTGACTGATTGGCTGCCTATGTTAAGTGATAAGGCAGGTAAGATTGCTTTGATCCAGTATTATTTATGGAAATGATGGCGTGTATTTCTGGGCAGCTGATTAATGCCATGTGTATTTTGAATGTACTAGCTTTACTGTGTGAGCTGTGCTAAATGATTCTATTGTCAAGCTGGGTTCTTTAAGTTGCTTATGAAAAGCATGTTGAAATGGATCATACTTGTTTTTTTTTTTTCAATAGTCTCCTCTTGTATTATTTCAGTTCCCATAGATCCTTTCTTTTAAGGGTCACTTGCATTAGCACGGTGCATTCATGTTTTATTGGTAACAATAGAGAATTCACTGACTGCATGACACAGCATTTTGCAATTTAGAGCATCTAGTTGGAGATTTAGAGCATCATGGAAGATAGAGATGTGAAAACAACCTGTCAGGTCTTCTAATCCATTCCCTTCCTAGTGCTGATTATTTCCTGCAGGGTGTTTTTCTGCATCTTTGTCTAGTCTAGGTTTAAATGCCAGAGTAGTGGCGCTTCCACCACCTCCTTAATCCAGGCTAGTAAGGATTGTTCTCTGTCTGTGGGAAGCATGATGGGGGGACCTGTGCACACTCAGTCCCTCCCGGAGGAGGGCAAACCAGAGTAAAATAGACAAGAAAGATGAAGTGGCAGATGTGTAGCTGCCGTGTATGTTCTCCCCCGTCAACCCTTTCCATTCCTGGGAGCCCACGAAAGCTCTGTGTTGTTGGGCCTCTAACTCTTGTACTGCGATGGCACCTAGAGGACTCAACCAAGTGAAAGCTCCATTGTGCTCGGTGCTGTACAAACCCAGAGGAAATAACAGTCCCTGTCCCAAAGAGCTTACAGTATAAAAGGCAAGACAAGGGTGAGACCAGTGAAGATGAGTGGGAAACAAAAATAACAGGCTGCTTTGACACTGATTGTGTGTGTGTGTGTGTGTGTACCGCTCTGCCCGTCCCCAGCAGCAATCCTAACTCTGGAAGGACAACTGCAGCAGCAGCAGCATCCTACCGAAAAAGGGAAACGAGTCTAATTCGGGGCATATAATTACTGTCTTCTGTCGCCCAGTGTTTAACAGCCAAGGTTAGCGGGTACTAAGGAAACAGTTCTGATCATACCATAAAGAAGTATCTCACTGACGACTGTACTTTCCGGAATCAGGCAATGACTCATTCCGAGGACACCACCTGAGTCAGAAGATCTCACTGTTCCTAAAAGAGATTATTTTTAATCGTTCCCTGTGACCTTTATTATAATGCAGTATGCAACATGCCCCGCCCCCACCTTTATTTGATTCTCAACCCAAGGGTTGGGGAATCCCTTTCAGAACTGTTGATTCAAAGTAGATTGGGATTTACCAGGTCTTTTTATGGTAACTCTGTTGTTTAGAGGCAGAGTTTCTGAATGGTGGGACAGTCCTAGATCCTGTAAAGGAGCCCAGCAGACCCCGTTTCCTTCTAGCTTGGAAGGGTGTAGATTTCCTAGTTCCTGGAAGCAGTAAGCAGACATCCTTCAGTTCACTTGCAGAGAAAATAGGGTGAGAAGGCATTTCCTTTATGTAGTCTCACCTGAAGTGAAATGTGCCAGCTTTGCTCACTCTGCGGTGTTCTGATGTGGCTTCTGAAGGAATCGGCTTTTTCTCTGCAATCTGAGATGCAGCACGACTAGCGTCCTCTGGGGTAGTGATGATACAAGTAAAGAGTGAGGCAGCACACTGGTGAGGCTGTGAATTGGGACTTCCTGGCTCTGGGGCAGCTCCTGTTCCATAATTGATGTTATGGGAGCCTTTGTGTAAGTTGCTGAGCTCCATACCCATTAGTACACTGGGTATAATGGGTCAGATTCACCTCCTAGCCCACGTCCCAGTGCCAGCCTGTTGGATCCCATGGGGAATTCTCTTCTGTGAGAGGACAGGTGTTTTGTGGTTCCCCCTGCCATCCTCACTTGGAGATTCCACCATGCAGATTCTGCACCGTCAGGAGAACTGCAACAGAGCTCACACTGATGCATGGATTTGCCCCCAACACTTGTGCTGTAGTGGGGAACTGTAAGGCATGGTCAAGTCACGTTTCAATGAACAGTGAGGAAGGAGGGATGGTCTTGCTGTTAAGGCACTGGACTGGGGTTCAGAACACCAGGATTCAATTCCCAACTCTGCCACAGACTCCCAGTTTGGGTTTGGGCAAGTCCGACGTCACTCTGCATCTCTCTTCCCATCTGTACAATGGGAATGACAACACTGCCTTTCTTCCATCCTTTGTTTAGATTGTAAGGTGTGCAGAGCAGGGATTGCCTTGTGCTCTGTACATGTACAGCGCCTAATACAATGAGACCCTCATCTTGGTTGGAGCCACGGGGGGCTACTGTAATTCCAATAAGAAATCATGCTCTTTGAAATCCTTACATGAAAGGTGCTTTAAAAGTGCAAAGTATTGTTATTATTTATTATTATTATTAAGGCTGGTTGAATGAAACTCAGCATTTTTCCCATTTGAAAATGGGAATTTGTGAAAAGTCAAAATTTTCTGTGGGGAAAAGATTTTGGTGGAATTTTCCATTGGAAAAATCTAAATTGAAGGTTTCTGAAACAAAATTTTTCAAACTTCTTGTTTTCACAAAAAGTTTCAATATTTGACTTATTTTTGTGCTCTATTTGGGATGAAAACAAGTGTTGAAATATCAGACATTTCCCTTTCCAGTCAGCTCTCTTTCTTACCATAAATAAACAAAACATAGCTTTACTGGTTTGTTTTGCCCAACATACAGACCTGGTAACATGTAAACACCATAAAGGCGGCCATATATAGAGGAGAAAAATAGGGCAGAGTCTTTTATGTCTGCATCAGAATAGATGACATGGAAACAGGAGAGACTTTCTGGGTAGGCTAAAAACTAGGAGCTGTCCTTCCAAAATAGGAATAGCTTGCATGAGTAATTGACTAAATCAATGCCAGTTTTCCTCCACTTCTTTGCTTGGCTATTAAATATATGGTCTTGTTTTACTTCTTTAGGAAACCAAGCAAATTGAATTGCATAACACAAGACAGATTGTATAAGATGGTTTCATTTCCATACCCCTCTTCCCCCTGCAGCTCTACAACCAACAGTCTAGGAAAGCTGGTGTTTTTTTTTAATTATTTTGAATTAATCTGACTCCACGATATCAAGTACAGAAAGTTAATCTGTATCCAAAGAGTTTCGGTAAACAAAGTTTCCCAAACCAAATCAGAGTGCAGACCTGCTGGCTCTTGTCACGGCTGGATATTGTTCTTGTTCTTTTCCTAGAGCCTCCTCTTCTATTTATAGCAGCCGCTTCATTCTCTGCCTTTGTCATATTCTCAATCTGGCTTTTTCTTTTTCTGTGGGGTTTTCTTCTCTTCAAGTTCTGTTACTTGAGCAAAACTCCTCCTGACGTCAACTGAGGTTATATCAGTGGAACTTGCCTCCTCTGCCTTGGGGGATTTGACCCAAATACAGCTGCCGGTGCAGACCTGCAAAGGGGCTGTTTGCACAATTGGAGCTTACCCTGTTTTCAAGCCAGGGGAACGTCTTCCAGTGCAAATAGTGACTTTGCCTATCTGTGCTGGGAGTGCACTGGTGCTGTAATTTGAGTGAATCCCTAGGGTGGACAAGACCTGGAAGCAGAATTTGGTCCAGTGGATGATTTGCCTCTGTAGGGAGCCCTGCATAGGGTTGGCTGTCTTCACTCTGTGTAGACATCCTCTTCCTATTTGTCTTTCTGTCCCCTTTTTGCCCTCAGTTATTCAGATACTTACTGTGACTTTTTTTTTTATTACCCTGGTGCCTAAAAACCCTAGTTAAGGGGTAGGACCCTGTTGTGCAAGGTGCTGTACAAGAACAGAACAAAAACCAGGCATTTCCCATGTGCTGCAATAAAGACTTCCTACCATATCCCCAACACTGAATGCTAGTGGGTTATGATGACTCTCCTCTTTGTCCTCAGTGGAGATAAAACCCCAGGCTTCTAGCGCCCAGGATGTGACCCTCTAGAGATTGTGCTAAAGTCCCTTAGCTAGGAGCTTGTAATAGGTTCATTCTGTATGGATCAGGTGCAGAGGGGGCTGTAGAACGCACACCTACCCATGAGCGACACAATGTCACGCTGGGGGAGGAGCTAACGTCTCCAGCGAGTTACACTGTGAGAGAGAGTTCACTGAATACCTGTTATGAAAGAAAAGCAAGCAAACGTTCCACCTGCTGATAGAGCTTCTCCCTTCAAGGGCAAGCTGGACATACAGGGCATAAGCTCTCTGCAAAGTACGTATTATTATTAACGTGCCTTCCTTGGCTTGCGGCTGCTGTCGAGAAATCCAAGACTGGCTCCAGATAATGAATGACAAACATTTGCCTTGGCTTAACTATTTTACTGTGAGCATTTTACTCCCGGAAGTTTACTATTCGTTGTTAATAGCGTGTCGCCTTTGACATTAATCCCTACTGGAGCACCACATTGGGACCGTCTCTTTTGTTCCATCTCTCATAGGTTTCTTTTCAGGACACGCTGTTGTGCAAGCCTAACCCGTTTAAAATTAAAATACATTGATGACCAAAATACTTTTAAGGGATGCACTGATTGAGTCCCTACATAACAAGTCACGTTTTAGGCCCAATTAGGGAGGAGGAATGATCTTGGTGTGAGAAGACAGGCCTAGGTGTCAGAGAAAGGGGGCTTTATTCCCAGCACTTTATTATTGGTTATTGCAGTAGGGCCTGGAGACCTCAATCAAGGACCAGGGCTCCTTTGTGTTAGGTCAGTGGTTCTCAAACTTGTGTACTGGTGACCCCTTTCACATAGCAAGCAGGGCCGGCGTAACACATTAGGCGACCTAGGCGGTTGCCTAGGGCACTACAATTTGTGGGGCGGCGACCGTGCCGGTATTTTGGCGGTGGGACCTTCCGCTGCCTCTGTGGGGGGGGGGGGCCGGCATTTCAGGGTGGGACCTTCCGCCACCGAGCGCGGCAGAAAAGCTGGCAGCGCTCCTGATAGCAAGCCAATGAGTGCGACCCCCCCCCCCCCATTAAAAACACTTTTTTATATATTTAACAACATTATAAATGCTGGATGCAAAGTGGGGTTTGGGGTGGAGGCTGACAGCTCGCGACCTCCCCATATAATAACCTTGCGACCCACTGAGGGCTCCCGACCCTCAGTTTGAGAACCCCTGTCTTAGGTACTATACACACATACAAGACAGAAGCTGGTCCTTGCGTTTAAAGAGCCTACTGCTCTCTCACTGACTGTGTGATGTTGGGCATGTCATATTAGGGTCTGATTTTCCAGAGGTGTTGAGCAACTGCAGCTCCCATAGACTGCAGTTAGGATTTGGGGAGTCTGGTTTTCAGACTCAAGAGCTTTGTGCCTTGATTTCCTCATCTGTAAAATGAGACAATACTCCCCCTCCCGCAATGTCACAGGTGTGTTTTTTTGTAAAGATTAACTCATTCATGTTCGATGCTCAACTTCATATCATGGCACTGAGATACAGTGTGTGTGTGTGTGTGTGTGTGTATATTTTCCTGTCTACTCTCTCATCTAGAAAGTTTGGCTGAGTTTTTATCATGGAGGAATCTCTGTATTTTGGCTTATTTTGGGCTTGGTGTCCTTTGTGCCTGATTTTCCAGTGCCCTGTCCTTGGTGGTATCACCTACATCTCTGCAAAGGAGATCTAAAGAGCTTCAGGGGCACTATGCTGATTTACCTCAGTTGAGGATATGGTCCACTGGCTTCAAAGGAGAAACACCGACTTGCACCAGCTGGGCATTTAGCATGTTTACTGCAATGGAGGTATGCTGATTTGGGCATATGGTGCTTTAATGTAAGAGTGATGCAAGGCATCCACTCTTCAGTTTGACCCACTAAGATCCAGTAAAACACAGGGAGATAGAAAATGTAGAGTCCTTGGTCCATTCTGTTACACTGGAGTGGCACCTATTGGCACTCAGGCTGAATTTGGTCCATTGACTTTAATGCATTGAACCAGCATAATTGAAAGGAGAATTTGGCCTATCTTAGTGACAATACAGTAATTGGAATGGTCCCTATTACCAACAGCTGATGATTACATGCATTTCCCTATTTAAAACAGATAAACGGCGATTTGAAGCCTAGTAACATAGGAGGAAGGAATCCCTTAAATTCTCTCTCTCACACTCGCACTCACCCCATTACAACAGTTTAAAAATAAAAAGGGCTGAATTGCAGGATTGGTTGAAGTTTCATTACCCTGCCAGTTGAGAAGAACATTGCCAGCAGGCAGAATGGATGGTGCAATGAACATGTCTTATATGCACATCTGCACACCCAAATGAAGCTGGTAGATTTCATTTCAGGCCACTGACAATGCCCATTTAAAATTGCCCTCAGTCCAATACCTGCTTGTATTTCTTACTGGGCTCTGAAGGATGGGACTTCGGAGTGGATAATCCTTGAACTCTTCTTTCCTCTGCTGAGTAAACTATTTTGTGAAGCCAGCCAGACAGGTTCGTCCCTGCATTTCTAACACAGTGACACAACAAATAACGAGAGAACAATCCAGCAGACTTGAATGTCCGGTTGACCCAGTAGCACAGATGACTCAGGTACTTAGCACTGAGCACGTAATAGTAACACACACACACAGAGTGCTTTACGAACATTAACTAGTGAACCCCGTGGAGCAGATCAGGGCTGCTAGAGTTGGGACGGAGAATGCAAGAAGCCCTAGCCCCCAGCCCAGTGCTCCATCCGCTTTCGTTCCTAACCTTGCAATGAGACCGCATGTACATTTTAGAGAGGGCTTCAGCGTCTAGGAATCTTCCTGCTATAATGTAGATGCTCAATTCCCAGGCTGATGAGTGCAGTAAAAACGTCTAGTGTGGCGTATAACATTTATGAATTGTTTTCTCTGTCCTGCACTTTTAAATTTTTTAGGAACTTGCCCATTTGCAGGAGCATTGACTATTTTGTGATGCAGCATGTTAAAGGTGATTTGCACATTCTACCTACTCATGGAGATCTGCAGTCTTGTTTGCCTTGGGGAGGGAGTGGGGTGTGTGTGTGTGCGTGTGCTTTTAAACCACTGTGCGTACTGAGAAATCATAACACCTGATAGCTTGGTATTCATTGGGAAGGTTTCAGGGACTTTGTCCTGAATTTATCTAAGTTGGAATGTTTGCGTATGGATGCTGAACTTGCTGTTGAACGGAAATTTTCCTTTTGGATGCAAACTGTTGGTGTACGTCAATGTATAAGTAATTCATGGTGGGGGAGCAACTGAACTGAAATTGAACATCATTGCAGCATCAATTGCAATACACTAAGGAGAGAAATTAGGAGCAGCAGTGCAATACTGATTGAAGCATTAATCTACTGGATGACTCCAGTCTTTAAAACACAAAGGTAAATGGGATGTAGGGAGGCATAAGAAGAACATTGGAATACAAATCCGAGGAAGTGCTCTTTGGGTGAAGCAGCAGTTAGGCCGTGTCCGCACTAGCAAGCTTACAGCAGCGCAGCTGCGTCGGTACAGCTGTGCCGCTGTAAGCTCGCTCGTGTAGCTGCTCTTTGCTGACGGCAGAGAGCTCTCCCATTGACATAATAAAACCACCTCAACAACCAGCAGTAGCTGTGTCAGTGGGAGAAGCTCTCCCACCGACACAGCGCTGTGCGCACGAATACTTATACAGGCAAAACTTATTTCGCTCAGGAGTGTGTTGTTTTTTTCACACCCCTGAGTGACATAAGTTTTGCTGACATAAGTGGTAGAGTAGACGTGGCAATACTCCACCTAAAACACTTTTGTGGCTAAATTTTGCCTTCTGTTACACCCATGCGGTGATTTCAATGGGATCGCATGGTGTAGCCACACCTAGTAAACTCATATGGTGCTCCAAGGGCCTACAATGGCCGATGCCAGCCCCCTTCTTCAGAGAGAAACTGAGCTCTGAAGAACCCACCAATAGTTGTCATCTAGCAGCATCCACAGCCTGGTTCCGTTGGTCCTGGGTAAAGGAAGATGTTCTTGGTAAATTTTTTTTTTTTTAAAAGTCACAAAATAAGAGAGCTGATAAAAACTGCATCCGGTTGGGTTAGGGTTACCATGTTTCAGGTTCCCCAAAAGAGGACCCTGCTGGAGGGGCTGTACAACTGGGGTGCTGGAGAGGGTACCTGGGGCCTCTCTCTTGAGGTGAGAGGCAGTGTCACTCCCTGTCACAGTGGCAGAGCTCCTGGTGCAGACCAACTGCAACAACAACAACTGTCAATCAGTGCCAACCCACGGGGGCTCTCCCCCTCCCACGGGAGGACCTGGGTGGTCCTTCTCAGCTGCCAGATCCCACCCAATCGGATGCGGATGCAGGTGAGGGATCCATTTGGGAAGCAGACCAATCGGGGCTTTTTCTGAGCTGCAACATTTGCTCTGCAAAAACCTGGACATTGCCTCTTTTATTTGAAAAATCCACCCAGACAGAGGGTGGAGGAGGATTTAAAAAAAAAAAAAAAAGGCAATGTTTGGGACAGCCCGGACGTATGGCAAGTTCACCCTAAGTTGCATACTGTGAAATGTACAGCTAGGTGGGCACAAAGCTAGTGTTACAAAATATGAAAATAAAGCCTAAAGAAACATAGCAAGAAACATTCTCTCTCCCAGCTTAAAAGGTGTCCCAGTCTGTCACATGTTCCAAGGAAGGGTCTCTTCATGCTCTCTGGTTTTATAACTTTTCTCTTGGCCTGGCAAGTGTTAAATCCAAATTAGCTTATGACATTATGCCATCATACCCCTGAAACTAGACCAAAATGGCAAAACTTGCGTGAATCCAGTCCTCAGAACTCCTGTGTCTTGCTGTCCCTACCTCTCTCCCACCCCACCTCCAATGGAAGTTCTGTTAGAGCAATTCCACTTATTGAGCAACAGGATAAAAGAACTTTATTGAGCATGGAGCTTAAACCCTCTCATAATTAAACGAGCAGGAGCACACCAGCTCTGGTTGGTGAAAGCTCGCCTTCTCTGCTCCCCCCTTTCTTTTCCATACCTGGCGTTAAAGGTGACTTGTAAGGGGTGTGGGAGGGGAATTGTTTGTACTCTTCTTTTTCTTTTTCTGATGGACAAAAGTCCCGAAAAGGATTTTTTTAAATTCTAATTTTTGTTAAATTAGACAAAAATAACTAGATTGGAAAACATTCTGGCAAGTGGAGACTTAGTGAAATGATGACCTCACAAGATGCAAGAGTGAAAGTCAAGTAAGTGAGATGAGATGGGATTTCTAGTCAGGCTGTTTTAAGTCTCTTTTTAGGAACTCTTTCCGTGACTAGTGTACACTTTGGATAAAGGAACCCTTCGTGAAAGAATCCACACACTTGCTCCTTCAATATGGTATTAGTGTTTACAATAAATACCCCACAGACTTCAAAGAGGTTGCTAGCAAAACCAAGAAAGGCCAGAATTTTCATTCCTGATGTTTCTAAGGGTTGTTTTTTTTTTTTTTTAAATAAATAAAGCAAAACATCAATGCCCCTAACTTGTCAGGCCCCCTTTATACATCCTAAAAAATCAGAGACACACGCTCAACTCTTAAATTCTTTTGCAGGTCACCTTTAAGGTGGCCTACTCATTCTGTGCAAAGCCACATAGAATACTAATACAGGGCAACCTTCAGCTGTGGCTGTCAGCTTATGCTGAACACTTTTCCTGCTCCCAAGCATGCATAAACATTTCAGTACTCTTGAAAGTACTTAGACTGTGCGATAATCTGCATGCATAGTCATTAGTCTTTTGTCCACCTTAACTACTTCCAACAACCCCAGCTAAGGCTTTGGGGCAAATCTCTGGGGCGTGCATCTCAGAAATGAGTGTTGGATCAAGTGGGAAATAACGGAGGCAGTTTAAGCAATGCATACGGGTGCAGTTCTCTGGCACATGTGGGTATAACAGGGCAGAAACTGGCCCTTGGTCAGCCATTTTTCTGTGATTGTGGTGCAGCGCAGCCAGGATGATGTTAGCCATTGGGCATTCCTATGAAGAGAGGAAGTGGGGTAGTTCATAGCTGTCCTCACAACTGAGGCAATTTCTTAAAACCCTCAGGACAAGTACTCTGCATATAGATTCTAGGTTCTCTCTAGGATCCAACTGTAGAGGATTGTGTAGGTCAGTGTCAGATCCTTGAACTGCAACCACAGACTAAATAAGATGTAAACAGCACTTCATGGAGATCAAGCTGCGTTGTTGCTGCAGGATGCTTTTTAGAGGGGCATTGTTAGAGCAGGGGGGCTCTTCCCTTGGATCCTTGTGGTGTGCTGAAGTCGGAATCATGCAAATGTGTTTTCAGTTTGGAGGCGAGATGGGGCCCAAGCCTGAAAGCTCAGATCCAGTTTGAACCAGGCTTTTGGCTTAGGCCTAGCTCTGGTTTGTTGCTAAAAACATTCATTTTGTTGCGAGAAGAAATTCTGCATTGTGGCAGGATTTTTAAAATTGCTCAGATTTAGCCTAACTCCTGCCCCCTGTGAAGTGGGTGGTAAAACTGCCCTTGACTTCAGCGGGAGCAGAGATAGGCAAAGGCCAAGTGTTTTTGACTCCACCCGTTAGCACAAACCAGATATGGAGCACACTCTCCCTTTTCTAGATATGAAATCATTGTATGTTTGTCTTTATCGCTGTGCCAAGCTGCTTGATGGTTTTACATCCAGGGACAAATACATCCTGGCATATGTGGGTGTAACATTCAATGGAATCGATGGGAGTTACACCCACTTACACCAGGGCTAAATTTGGCTCCACGAACTTAGGCACTAAATGCTAAAGACTCTGTATAACATGCTCTGCTGTGATCACAGATGTCTCTGGAGGAAAGAGTTTGGAAAGATACATTCTCTTCCTTCCAGCAAGGTATTTTTTAAGTAAGTTTAATTATATAAGACAAATGTGCAGTCAGCGCACATTGTCTGTAGCGAGGCTGAGTGTTTCTTCTCTAGCCAGGCAAAGTATCTCATTTGTAGCCAGCTCATGTTTCCATGTCCGGGAGGAAATATGGCCTAATGGGTAAAATGCTGGGAGCCAAAACCATGGGTTTGATTTCCCCGCTCTGCCATAGGCAAGCTGTATGTGACCTTTAGGACATCATTTGGGTTCACATTTTTAAAAAAGGTCTCTGAGTTTTGAGTGCTTAACCAGAGCCACCTGGAACTGATTTCCCTCCCCCCTCCTCGCTTTTTCCCCCCTGTAGCGCTGAGCGCTTGCAGCTCCAGCTGAAATCAGTAGGAGGTGCGGTGAGGCTCTAGAAAACAAAATGAGAGGTCAGTCTTGAAAGTGTGGACCGTAACCTATTGGTGCCTCAGTTTTGCCAACTGTAAAGCTGAGGTAATGCTTACCCACCTCACCAGGGTCTGGGGATAGTGAATTCACCGGTACCGACTGAAATCCTGAAGTGGGAGGTGCTATGAAAAGCATACTGTGAATTCTGTATTTGTGCAAAGATCCCAGCTCCCTATCACAACGATCAGCAAGCGGGATTGCTGCTGCACCTTTAGTGAGACCTGTAGGTGCCCATCTCTTTGCACAAGGTTTTCCATGTGTCTTTGGCATTATGCAAGTAGGAGATTTTCCCCTCCCCAATATTAAGGAGGATAGAGAGCAAATCCTTTCGGACAGAAGATTGATTTCCTTAACTGCTGTAGTGGCCCTATCCTAACCCTACTGAAGTTGATGGCAAAGAAGTTTTTATTGTATAATTTTAAGCAAGATCATCATGCAGACAAATCCCAGGGGATGTAGTCTCCTTGCAGATTGAACACCATCCAGAACACCATCTTATCATACCACGAAAGATGTTGGCGCTCAAGAGATTGCCAACTGTGCAGTAGCATTCCTGGATAAATACACAGCGTAATTTTAAGCAAGAGAGAGAGACACAAATCACCTTGGTTGCTTAGTTTCCATGGATGCAGAGAAGCAATGGCATATCAGCACATCTTGAAGTCACTGGGTTAAATCCTGATCCCAGTGAAGTGAATGGGAGTTTTGCCATCTGCTTCAGAATAGGACCTTTTTTTTTTTTTTTTTTTTTTTTTTTTTTTTACACCAGGATCTGGTCTCTAGGTACTTATTGTTGAGCACACTGATACACAAATTTGGGATGTGCACAACTAAAAGTCAGGGTAATAATCTGTTTTGACGTAAAGTGTGCCTTAAATGTACAAACATAACTAATCTAATGATGCTCCTGCAGTGTTAGCCAATTACATGGGTTTAAAACAGATTTAATTGCATTGATGGTGTATTTTAAAAAACAAAAACAAATACTACATCTTGTTACTGCCCTTTTGGTGCTGGTGACATAAATACAGCATCTTCCTTGCCAAAAATGTCATGTGAGCGCCTACGCTTAGTTACAAAAGTCTCTTCAGTTAAGACCTGTTCCCCTCCCGACCTCCAAAGCAATTTAATGTATTTGGTCCATTTTTAATGCATCTTTTGCAAACATTTAGTCTTGGTGGCACAAACTTCTCCAAAACAAGTTCAAGGAGGAAAATCACTTTCTGGGATCAGGTGTGGTGTTGTATAAAAAAGGGGTGAATGATTCATCTGGTGATGTTCTATATTCCATGCCTCTCTTCTTTCACATGTGCAGTGATTATGCTGCATGACTGTTATCCTGTCATTCTGAGATTAGAAATTCCATGTAAAACCAGGAGAAGAGAGGCTACCAGATTTTGGCCTACATTGAGATTTCAGCCCTTGTATAGCTGCATCAAGACAATCCTCTTGTGCAGATATGGTTTAGACCAGTGCATCAGGATTTTCACCAGGATAGCTTACCAGCTGGTGCAAAACCCTGGGATAGATACAGTTTATGTTGGTGCAATGCTATGTGCACTGGTGCAGTTTATCCTGGTTTCAAACTATTAAATTGCATGGATGTAAATTGCATTGAACTGGTGAAAATCATGTCTCTGCTAGTGGTTTGAATTGGTACAGCTGTGCAAAATGGCAGGAATCCCAGGGTAGACAAAGACTTTGTTCTTCAAATCTGGATGAGCCAGTTATGCTGAAGTGAATTACACTGATAAAAGAATTCTTAATTATCTCGGCCAAAGCTGTTGAGGAGCAATGAAGTTGGCAGCCCACAAACAGAAGGGTGAATACTTATACTGGGAGCCAGCAGGAATGAAAGAGCTTTTCATCCAGCTAAGTGACATCACTGCCTCTTCATCTAGCACTAAGGTGTGTGGGTGGGTTGGGGGTGGGTGGGAGGATTCCGGATAAGCCAATTGAAGTAGCTGATAGAGGTTCCAACAGAGGTGGCACCTGATCTGATAAGAACATCCTAGCAAGGGGAATGGTGGGCAGGAACCTGAAACAGTACAAGGGAGCTGAAAACAAAGAGAGAGTATGCAGCATTTGTTCTCTCTAACGCACCTCCAATGCACAGGAGTCATCCCATAAACTTTCCACCTACTTAGGGTCTGATGTGGCCCTTTACCACTGCTATAGCCAAGCACGTCCCATGTAGATTTATCTTCACCACACCCCCGTGAGCTAAGGAAGTATCACCCCCCTATATTATAGATGGGTAAATGAGGTGCAGGGCTGATTAAGTGACTTTCCCAGGGTCACATTGTGATCTGTGGCAGTGTCAGGAATTGATCCCACTGATTCCCAGTCTAGTGCCTTAACAGCAAGCCCATCTGTCCTCCCTAGAACTGGTTGAATTCATATGTGTTACAAATTTAGCTCCCCTCTCCCCGTTTGTGAACTAGTCCTGCTTCTGCAAATGTATTTATCTGTAAATATTCACTGAATTGTTTCCACCAGCAAAATTCAGCCTGTAGGTTGTTAGTGAATTCCGTTGGCCATCTGAGGTGTGTGATTAGCCACCTAAATCGCATGGTAATTTTTTCTTGTCCCTGATTTGAATGACGAACTTTTTAAATAGGTAAATAAGGGCTAGCAAGTAACACACTTTCTTACATGAACTTTTGGCCAGGTAATCATTTGGCCTTGTCTACACCAGTGCTTAATTCTTCAAGAAAGAAGTGCCGGGGCTCAAGTAATAATAGTGCTTGTATCAATTGTATTGTCAGTGTGGGGCATTGTGGGATGGCTGCTGAAAGTCAGTAATGGTCAACGTAAGCAACGCAGAGTCTACACTGACACTGTGTTGACCGAATGACATCAACTGTGACTCTCTATTGTCATAAAGAGGCACTGACATTGGTGGGAGTCAAGTTTAAGTGAAGGCACTTCCACAGCTAGGTCATCGCAGGGCAGCGTAGTGTAGACCATGTAGCATAGACTAGGTCTGAAATACTACAGCTGCAGTGGCATAGCTGTGCCACTGTAGCGTTTAAAGTGTAGATACACCCATGGCTGGAATCAGTCTGCCTCACCTGTGTGTTGGTGCTGTTAAAACAGGTATTAGAATTCTAAGAATGTGCTTAGTGTTTGGACTTTACTGAATGCTTGTAAGTTGCTGCATGCATGTAATCTCACTTACTACCTTAACTGTGGGATACAGATGTTGTATTTAAGCATTTGTATTATAAGCCTCTGTGACTGTGTAAATCACCAAATAGGAGAGAGACATTAAATAGTGTAAAGTGCTGATCTCCAACAGAAGGTGTTACATTCTGGCCAGAAAGAAAGGCCCATCAACACCAGATGAATTATTGTGGAACATTAAAGAGGACAAAAGACTTTGTTGATTGCTGATCCCCCATCTTCCCCCCCCCCCCCTAAGATGAGTCATGAAAGTGAATTCCTCCCATCAGCTGAGTTTGCAGCTGGAAGAACTGGGGTGAAAGGGAATAAAAATTTCTAACAAGAAGGAACAGTATCTCTATGCTGCTTGGACTCTGGAGAGCAAGGTTTTTTAGGCATAAGCAAGAGGTATCCAACTGTTTAGCCTGGGTTAGCCCTAAAGGACATATCGAGCTCTAAGCTGATGGCAGAGAGCTTTCCCATTGACTTAATCCACTCCCAACAAGCGACAGTAGGGAGGGAGAAGCTGTCCTGCTGACATAGCGCTCTTCACGCCAGTGCTTAGGTCAATGTAATTTACGTTGCTATGGGGTGTGGCTTATTCACATCCCTCAGCAACATGCGTTATACCAACCTCCTCATCGTTCTTCAAGTGTGGTGTCCAAATCTGGACACACTACTCCTGCTGAGGCCTCACCAGTGCTAACTAGAATGGGACAGTTACCTCCCAAGTCTCCGATATTCCTGTTAATACATCCCAGAATATTAGCCTTTTTTGCAACTGCATCACACTGTTGATTAATAATCAATCTGTGATCCACTATAACCTGCAGATTTTTTTCTGCAGTACTACTGCCTCACTAGCCATTCCCCTCTTGTATTTGTGCATTTGATCCCCCCCCACTTCCTAAGTGAACAACTTTGCACTTGTCTTTATTGAATTATTCATCTTGTTGATTTCAGACCAATTCTCCAATTTGTCAAGGTCCTTTGAATTCTAATCTTTTCCAAGGCGCTAGTAGCCCCTCCCATTGATGTCAACCGCAGATTTTATAAGCATACTCTCCCCTCCAATATTTTCATTAATGACTCAGATAATGAACAGTGCAGGACCCCCTGCAGGACCCCACTAAATACATCCTCCCAGTTTGAGAGCGAACAATGAATTGATAACTACTCTTTGAACCAGTTGTGCACCCAACTTACAGTAATTTCATCTAGACTACATTTTTCTAGTTTGCTTATGAGACTGTCATGTGGGACTGTGTCAAAAGGCTTATTAAAATCAAGATAAATCACATCTACTGCTTCCCCCTGCCATCCCCCATTCACTAGGCCAGTGACCCTGTCAAAGAAGGAAATTAGGTTGGTCTGCAATGATTTATTCTTGACAAATCCATGTTGGCTATAGTAAGTTTGTCACTCTGTTATCTGGTAGGTGCTTACAAATTGATTGTTTAATAATTTGTTTTAGTATTTTTCCAGGTATTTGAAGTTAAGCTGATTAGTCAATGATTCCCCAGGTGCTTTGTCTCCCACCCCCCACCCCCTCTGTGGTTTTAAAAAAAAAAAAAAAAACTGTTTTCCCTACTCCCAGATGACCTCACCTGTATTCTTTGAGTTCTTGAAGATAATTGCTAGTGGTCCTGAGATTTGCTTCAGCTAGTTCATTAAGTACCCTAGGGTGAATTAAACCACCCCCTTCTGACTTGAATACATCTAATTTATCTAAATATTCTTTAACCTGCTCTATCCCTATTCTTGTTTGTTTTCCTTCCCCCTTGTTCATATGGTATTAAGCATCTAGTCACCATTAACCTTTTTAGCGAAGACTGAAGCAAAATATGCATTAAACACTTCAGCCTTCTTGATACCATCAGTTATTAGCTCTCCTTTCCCTGCTAAGTAGTGGACCTACACTTTCCTTTCTCTTTTTCTTGCCACTAAGGTATTTATAGAGCCTCTCTTCTTGCTTTTTATGTCCCTATAACTCACGTTGTGCCTTAACCGTTCTGATTTTTGTCCCTACATGCTTGTGCTGTTCTTTTGCACTCTTCCTTAGCAACTCATCTGTGTTTCCACTTTTTGTAGGATTCCTTTGTGATTTTCAGGTCATTAAAGAGCTCCTGATGCAGCCATGTTGCTCTTGCAAAGGAAAGATAGAAAGAATAGCATCAGAATAGTTTGCTGTTGTGCCTTAAATATTGTCTCTCTGAGAAACTGCCAGCTCTCCTGAACTCCTTTATCCCTTAAGATTTTCTCCCCACGCCACCTAACCTACCAGTTCTGAGTGTGCTAAGGCTGCTTTTCTTGAAGTCTGTTGGCTTTAGTCTGCTGCTCTCTATCCTTTTCCTTAGAATTGTGAAATGTGTCCTTTCACGGTCAATGGGCCAAATGTGCCTCTGGTGTAACTCCACTGACTTCAGTGGACCAGGGATAGTATGCTCCTATGTATTTTCCTAGAATCAACTTTTGTAAGGTCATTCTTCACCCTATGATGAAACTAATTATTTTTCTGGTGTTCACCAGTGTGACCATTAACTGCAGTGGAATCACTCCTGAATTACACAACTGTTGGGGAGAAGAAAATCAGGTCTGTTCTCTTAATGAAGGCAATTTGAACGTGTAGCTTTCCATAGTCAACTTTGTCTTAGTGATTCAGCATTTGCATTGCTGTCGAGGTTCCACTTGCGATGGAAACTTAACCACATATATATTTTTTTCTCCTCTCAGTCCCCAGACAAGGAATTAAGAAAGGAACCTTTTTCTCCTTCCCAAAGGAACTTCTCTCTGCTAACCTTTCTGATAAGGCAGGTTCAAAAACCAGACATCCTGATTCTTTTCTCGCCAGGGGTGTAACTCCACTGAAATCAATGGAATAAATGAGAGGAGAATTAGGCCGAGTACGTCTCGTTGTCTTGTGGGTTTGGTGTTTATCAGGCTATTAAAAGACCAAGGTCTCCTGGTTTAGGAGCACATAAGCCCCTTGTTGGTGGCTTCTGCTTACAGGGCAGGCTTTTGAAGAGGCTTATTTTTTAAATTGCATTTGCTCTTTCAAGATCAGCACGGAGAATATGGCTGATGAGTGGAAGATAATAACTGAGTGCCTGGTCTGCATTGTCTGTTCAAGGCGATATGCGAAGCTAGTGCTCCGCTTTCTTTCCTCTTCTCTGGGAATCAAATGGAGCATAGCTGGTGTAAGACCTGATGGCCATAGGAATTCTCTCCAGCTGCACTTTTTTCCAAATTAGTTAAAACAAGGCCTGAGGCTACCATGAATTAAAAAATTGGTAAAATTTGCCTTGGCCCAGGAGAGAAGTTGGCTTCTTTGATGTTGACATTGTTGCTGTTAATCTTCGCATGGTGAATTTAGCGCCAGCCTATTTGAAATCCTGACGTGAAAGGTGCTAGACTGGCTGCCTTGGAGGTCCAAGTCCTCTATTTGACTTTAGAACTGGTATAGCGTAAGCAGCAGGGATACAAACTTTCCTACGTTGTCCTACCAATATGCACAAACCCTAACCTGCAGGGACCACTTTGAGAGCTAGGAGGGAAGGTAGGGGCTCTGCTGGGGCTGCCGGTGAGTATCCTGACTAGAGCTACTTGTGGTAGTTTCTATGATGTGGACATCTCTCCACGGGGAGCTAGACTAAGATCAAACTCATTTCACCAAACTGCCATCAGATGGTTTCTCCTTTCGGCGACTGTTGATGTGGGCTGGATTTGAACCAGAAAACGAAGGATAAAGGTGTAACTCCATTGACTTCAGGGATAGATTTCTGCAGCCAGTTCTTAAACGCTGAGAAATCCAGCCCCTCAGTCACTAACCTTTTAAACTTTTTTTTAAGATTTGGGGTACAACTTTGGGGCTCTAAAGGGACCTGGAAATCAGCTGACCCTATGAGATTGCTACCTTTTTGGCCCAAAAATCTCATGAATGAGACATGCCTACACAAACACCAGACCCTTGCCCTGGCTCAGGGTTGGACTGAGATCCTGTTGGGCTTTGTCTAGACTACGTTTTAGAAGGTGTTAGCTAACACATGTTAACAACCTAGTGTGGATATGGCAGTGTTCCTTTAACACCTTCCAAATCCTAATCTAGGCAAGGGAGATGTATATTGGTAACATCCCTTCATGTTATACATCCACATCTTCACTTAATCTGCAGAAGATGGGGAAAACAGAAGACTGTTTTGAATAACAGCCCCAGAACCTAATTCGAGCTCCATTCTCCTTTTGCCCATATAAGTCTCAAATTTTCTCCCTATTTATCCATGCACAAAATTTATAGCCCAAGTGCAAATGATTGAGGGATCATTCTTACTCCAGCTTTTTGCAGCTAATTTAAAGCCGCTGTGTGAATTAACACATTCTTTCATTAGCTACAATTCCCCAAAGCACCAAGGAAAGTTTGTGATTTTAATTATTTTGCTTTAAGCAAAGTACATAGAGACTTCAATGATTATATTCCATGTTATTCATGTAATTTTTTTTTATTCCCCTCTCTCTTTAGGACGTAGTACATGGATACTAAAATTGAAGTATGCTAATAAATTTTCAGGACTGCTCCTTAGGAGGTGTCTTGATCTTGTATCAAAAGAATGTTGCTGACATGATGATTATATTTCCTGAGGGGTATCAGACGATTGCTTACAAATGTACTCCCGGTTTGAACTTTCAGTAGGCTGGGAGTCTGGGGGTTGCCTAGTGCTATTTTGGAGTTGTTTGCCAGCATTCCATTTAATCCTTGTCTCATATTGTTTATATATAAACTTGAAGCGTTCGGTTAGTTTTGTCACACCCTGGGTGGTTTAAAAGTATGGAAATTTTAAATAGAACGGACTGAATATTTATATGGCTGCAGACGTTCATGAAAACATTGGTATGAAAATGCAATCGGCAAAAGTAAAATGCCAGCAGACTTTTAAAATGAATTAAAAGGAAAGGATGTATTCTTAACAGTTGATGCTTCAATCCTTGAGCATTTCTTTAGCTCTCTTTGGTATTTCTATAACTGCATATATTCTAGACATCTTAGGGCCTGATTCTTATTTATATTAAGACCCTAGCACATAGTATAAAGCATCGAGTTGTCTTGTCTACATGGGAAAACTTCTCAGCAGAGCTATAGTGGGATAGCTATTCCACTTTTGTTATAAATCTCCATAAATTCAAGATTCTCTTCTAGGACTGGAAGGGACCTCGAGAGGACCCTTATGGCAGGACCAAATACTGTCTAGACCATCCCTGATAGACATGTATCTAACCTACTCTTAAATATCTCCAGAGATGGAGATTCCACAACCTCCCTAGGCAATTTATTCCAGTGTTTAACCACCCTGACAGTTAGAAACTTTTTCCTAATGTCCAACCTAGACCTCCCTTGCTGCAGTTTAAGCCCATTGCTTCTTGTTCTGTCCTTAGAGGCTAAGGTGAACAAGTTTTCTCCCTCCTCCTTATGACACCCTTTTAGATACTTGAAAACTGCTATCATGTCCCCTCTCAGTCTTCTCTTTTCCAAACTAAACAAACCCAATTCTTTCAGCCTTCCTTCATAGGTCATGTTCTCAAGACCTTTAATCATTCTTGTTGCTCTTCTCTGGACCCTCACCAATTTCTCCACATCTTTCTTGAAATGCAGTGCCCAGAACTGGACACAATACTGAACACCCTATTCCAGAATAAAAGTGGTTTTTATTCTGCAATATTTACTCCCCTTTGGAGTGATCACCATCACTTTCATTCTGGAATAGTGTGTCCACATTGGACACCAGTATAACTGTAGCAGAAGAGCGATTCCAGTATAGCTATGCTGGGAAATCTCCCCATGTAGATAAGCCCTTAGTATTAAAGAATTGGGCCAATTAAAATGTTTTACAAACAATGCCAGCCTAGTGGGGTAGGTAAGTTATTTTAACCTATTTTACAAATGGTGAAACTGAGGCATAGAGGAAGTTAACAGAGCATGTCAATTAGTAACCTACCTGGCAAGCCAGAGGTCCCAGTTCTGCTAGGTTAGAGACCCTTCCCTCCCCTGCTTTCTGAGTCATTAGATAATATTTCCTCCCCACTCTGCAGTTGTACACGTGAAATGGGCCCATGTCCGCTATGGTCTCCTTGTGCTTCTGTATGCTATAAAATCTCTTGTGCATTTGGGCATGCCGGTGCTTAGAAATTTTGCACACTATGAATAGTGTTCATGATTTAAACTCTCTTAGAACGTTCCCGACAAGTAAGTTCTAAATATTCTAGTTCACACATTGTATAGCTTTTGTTTTGCCATTTGTGGCTACTTCACCCATGTAAAAACTGTTCGTTCGTTGTTTAAATGGTCTGTATGAAAAAGAAATCATGGCTAAAATATGCACCAAGGGATCTCTTCTGTACACTTTGAATATCACGAGTCAGAAAGGAAGCGAAAAATTAATTCAGTTTTCTACATGACTGAACTGTTTTAGAGGTGATTCACAAATGCAAAATGTGGATCATGCTATTAAATCTGGCAGCATGTACGACTGGTGTCTGCCTCCCATAACTGAAAGGCAGATCATCAATTGGGGCAGGGGAAAGGTGCTGTACGGTAGTCAACAGTCCCTTCCATGGCTGCTTAGTCCAGGTCAGGACAGAGAGACCTTGTAAGATGACGCTAGGCTGCACAGGCTATTAATTGGAGAACTACAGGGTCTGTGAGTAGTCTGTCTACACTGCAATAAAGCACCTGCGGCTGCTGACTTGGGTCTGAGCTGCAGGGCTATAGAATTGCAGTTGAGACATTCAGGTTCGGGCTGGAGCCTGGGTTCTTGGATCCTCCCCCATCGCGGGGTCCCGGAGCGCAGGTACCAGCCTGAGCTTGAGTGTCTACACTGCATTTTTATAGCTCAGCAGCCCAAGCCCTCTGAGCCCAAGTCAGCTGACATGGGCCAGCCATGGGTGTCTTATTGCCGTGTAGACATACCTAGAGTGTCCAGCAGCCTCAGTAAAGAATCCTCTCGCAGCCAGATCCTGTCTCCCTACTACATTACAGGCATCATTGGAGCTCCTGGTTAGAATTTTCACACCTGTTTCCCTAGTCTGCTTTCTGTCTTTCCAGACACTTTGATCCCGTGATGGCAATATACCTTCCCCCCCCCCCCTCCCCCTGAAAAAAAGGGGGCGGGGGATGGCCCGTAGATGCCCCTTGCTATTCATTGCTCAGTAAGAATCTCTTCAGTCACTGGTTTCTTTTGTATTAGTTGAGGGCCTGATCTTGCTCCATCTCTCAAAGCCTTGAGACTAGATTTCCCTTCCCATTTTTCCTCATGTGTGGGGTCGAGTCAAAGACCTAGTGAAGCTTAAGATAGAAGCAGGTAGGTAGGAGGAGAAAGAACCTGCCCTCTGTATACCAGTATCTCCTTGGGCTTTTGATTACATCTTTACCTTCTCACTTTACTCATTAAGGTCTTATTTCATAAGAAGGAAGCTGGAAAACTTCACCCTAAAGTTAAATAATTTGGAGTGAACAAATTATATTGACACATTTAGCCTCTCTTCTGTTTGATGGAGATCCCTCAAATAATCATTTACTCAAATTTATTCAAAGGTAGACAACTACTTATTTGAATTTTTTACTCTTTGGGTGGATGTTAAAAATTCAGTGTGTTACTTAGCCAACCAATCTCGCCCTAAGTCACAAGGTATTGTTTCTGGTTCTTGATTGGATGGGTGCACTTCAGACACCTGGAATACAAATGTAACATTCTGTTTCAGTGCATTCCGGCCTGTGTGGATTTGAAAGGTGCTTTCTACAAATGTTCGTGCTAGAGAGCCTCTATCACTCTAGTGTTCCCCGGCAGTCAGCACTAAACGGGCAGGAGTATGGCCCATGATTGTTCATTTAAGAAACTCAGTTGAATATTTGCAGGACGTTTTGCTGTATTTACCAAGCTTTAGCTGACCCCTAAAAAAATATGCCGGACGTCTTCTCTGCTGGACTGTGGCACGGTCCTAGTTCTCTTCCTCTGAGAAGCACCCCAGCCGCCCTCTCTAAAAGCCCAGCCCTACAGAGGAAAGGAGAGTTTTATTCCATATCTGATTCATTGTCCGAAGTGACCCTGAGCAAGCGGAAGACTGTCCTCTTACATCAAAAATATGGTGAGTGGGACTTGGCCCATCTGTCCTGACCTCTAATACACTGCAAACAACCAATTCCTCTGCCACAGGTACTGTGCTGGGCTGCTGTAGACATTTGGGAGTGTGCCAGAAACAAAGCCAGGGAAGAGAAGGTATAGATAGGATAATGGCAGAAGCTGCTTCTGGGGTTGCTCTAAGTTACTCCATAAACTGTTCCAGACCCTGCAGCAGCCCAAAATTGGGAGGACACGAAGGTAGCTTAAAGCTCCCACACCTCCTTGAGCTTCACCTCCTCAAAGTGCACCAGAGAATCTAACCCAATGCATATATTGCTATGAGAACTCGTATGTGAAGTTATAGCTCTGTGAAATTTTATAAAACCGCAGTCTTGTAAATCTTTGCAGATCCTTATTCTGTCAGTGCAGCAAAGTGGAACTCTAATATTTCCAGCAAGCGGCATATTTCCAATTTAATAAAAAAGGTAAAAATTTATTAGTAATCTAGAAATTTTGCACAATAATGACCCAATTGGAGGCTGGAGCAATGCGAAATTGCTTGCTAAATTTGAGTCCCCATTACAGCAATACCTCCATTGCTGTAGCGTATTGTAAATCTCTTCTTTCACTCAAGCTTCTTCGAAAAATCCAGCAGTGAAAAGTAAAGGTTCATGAAGGCAGCATGTTTTCACTTTGGTTAAAGTAGTATCTTGTCAGAACGATTCGCACTTCTATAGTGGTTTTGATCTAAGGGTCTCAAAGTGTTTTAGAGACACTCATGAATTAAGACTTACAACATCTCTGTGTGGTAGGGAAATATCATTTATTAGCTCCAACAATAGGCTCAGTGCTATGCTCAGCACAAAACCCAAATCATTTTACTGATGGGGAAACGGAGGCATGGAACAACTAAGTGATTTGCCAGATCGTAGAGGAAGTCTGTGGCAGAGCTGGGTATAGACCCAAAGCTTGTGCCTCCCTGCTTGATTTATTAACTTCACTGCTTCTGATAATCCTGTTCATCACAACTTCTAGATAATACCTAGCTCTTGTATGGTGCTTTTCATCCAGTGATCTCAAAGCACTTTTTTATGAAGGAGGAGAAGTAGTGTTATCCCCATTCCACATATAGGGGAGCTGAGGCATAGGGAAGGGGAAGTGACTCACTGACAACAAATCAATTGCAGAACGGGAAATACAACCCCACTCTTCATCTCAGGCCAGTGCTCTGTCCACGGGGCAATTACCTGTCCTGGCTTTTACACCACTTTTATGTTACAATCCTAACATGAATGAACTTCTGGAATAAATGTGATCAGTCTGATACTGAGCAGGACAGCACGAGACAACTCCCAGACTAAGCCCATCTCACGATCAGCCTATTAGGCCAAACCATAGCATCTTCCCTTCCTCCCTCCCCCTCATTGTGAATTCCTTCATACTTGCACAAGCTCGAAGATATTGTTGAAGGTTACATTCAAGAGCAAGACATGTGCCTGATCAAATGGAATAACGGTTCTGTGCACCCAGAGAGGGTCTGGCCAGTGGCCAGGAGAATGTTCTATAGTCTTTTTTTCCCCATCTTTTTGATGTATCAGCAGAAGGCTAAGGTAGACAGTTCATTATTACTTTCCTCTCTCGACTTTGAAATATTCTTGCCTTCTTAACCCAACCACAATCAGGGCAGTGAATATATAGAGAGATAGATTAAGCTTCAGGTTTTCCTAGTCTGGCAAGTCACCAGTGTCAAATCTCTGTTACATTAGCAAACGGACTTTAAAGCGTCTGTCTAGGTCTTTCCTGCTTTCAGACTGATAGTGCTTAAGGGCATCTTTCTGTGCTTCAGGGAACAATCCTGCGCTGGCCAGTGGGATGAATTGGTTGATTTGGTGCTATCAGTCTGTTCCAGCTCTGACTTTCATGAGCAGGGGGATTGTGCGCTCCAGCCACCCGCATGGAGAGTGCTCTTCATGCACGTATTGCCCCATGCCACGTGGGAAGGGAAGGAGGCTCAGCGGCCTTGATGACACCATCCCTTACTCTTCCTCTTGGGACCTCTCTGCTGGCCCTCAGATCTATTTGCCCGTAATCTTCTAAGTCTCATGAAGCTTGTCATGAGAAGGGTGGCTTTTTGGGTTAGGGCACTGGTCCGGGGTTTAGTCTCTGTGCTGCTACAAGTTTCCTGTGTGACGCTTGGTGTCTCTGTGTCTCCGTTCCCCATCTATACAATGGGGTAACTGCTTTTCCCTACCTCCCAGGTGCACTGTGATGGCAAATACATTCTGAGTGCCTCTTTTACGGTGATCATTGATTACCTTTGTTAGACACAGAGTGGTACAGCTTGGGGCCAAGTTATTTTTTCCATGGATCTTCCTCTGTATTGCAGATTTGGCTCAGTTGTGTTAGGGAGCTGAGTGTGTGAGGGGCACTGTGACCTCATGCAGTCTGTGTGAGGAGCCTCATGTAATTGTGGATGTTTCAGGAAGCATTATTTGTGAGCAGACAGCCATGGAAAGAAAGAAGTAGCCAAGAAAGCCTCATTTGTGTCTGATCACTGTTACCCAGAATGTGCATGTGATTTTTTTTTTTTCCAGGGTTTCGAACTGTTTCAGTAGCAGAAAAGCTCAGATCTATTTCCTGTGCACTGGCTGAAGTAGGTTCTGTAACCGCTACTCTGGGGCCGCCCCAGCCTGCTTTCGTTAAACAAGATCACAGACATTGCCACCAGGCTTGCTGCTCAGACAGCTTGAACGTTGGTTTTCCCAGGTTGTGAACGAAAAGCTGCATGCTTTCCTTTGTTTTGGATTATCGCTGCATTTTCCACCCTGTCGAGTAACTGGTGTAAGCCGATCCTAGCGTATATATTCCACATCAAGCCCGTTGTCTGAAACCTTGCCATCTGGAATCTTTTACTTGACTTAGTGGAACAGTGTTTCTTTCATGGTCACCTGCTAACATAAGGGCTCAGATGTAATGATGCAGGAGGTCGGACTAGAGCAGTGGTTCCCAAACTTTAACAACCTGTGAACCCCTTTCACTAAAATGTCAAGTCTTGCGAATCTCCTCCTAAAAATGTCTATTTCCAGGGATTTTCTCCTTTACCTGAGTATAAATTATAAAAGCAGTGATCTTGGAAATATAAAATTTGTTTTGATGATATGCTTATTACACACTATTATTAATAATTTATCATTACAGTATTTTCATTACATTATTAAAATGGCAACACTCTTCCAAGAACTCACTTTCATAGCTTGTATCAATTTGAATAAGCCTGTTATAAGACAAGGCTCCTATGTTTCATCAAGGAGTATCAGATGTGAAAGAGTATGAAGGTATTTAAGAAGCCAACTCAGAGTTCCTCCTACACAAGCATTCAGATCTTGAGCAGTCCAGGCCAACACCACATGTTACAACAAAGCTTAAAATTGTTCTTCATAATAATTTTAAAAACAATACTAGCTGGCTGTTTCATTTTAAAAACAGCAAAAAAATATCCACCTCCCTTTCCATTTCTTAAAAGGAGTCTTGAAGTTTAAATCTCCTCAGTGTGATAGATATTCTTGCTTTGATCTGCTTAGCTCTTGGAAGTCTAGAGGCTCCAGGCTGCTGGCCACATGCTGCCCAGAGTTCCTAGGGACAGCTCTGTCCACCATTAGGGAATTTTTTCCCAAGAACCCCCTGTAACATTTCGCGAACCCCCAGGGGTTCACGAACCCCAATTTGGGAACCACTGGACTAGAGGATCTATCTGGTGGTTCCTTCTGGCCTTAAACTCCGTGCTTTTAGAAAGCTTACCAAACATGGTGCAATCATTGTGTCCTAAATGTACAGATAACAGCCACACCCGGAAGGAGGCTTGATTTTTTTTTTTTTTTTTTTTTGTAGGAGGCAGTGTAGCTAACTTTTTCTCAATGTTTATAGGCTCTCAAAAGGGAATCTATTACCTCAGTGATGAGATGAGCGGGGAAATAAATTCTTCATGTTCATGTTTGAGATACCACATTGTGTGTGGCACTCTGTCCTTCTCTAAGGGTGGCTGGGCCACGGATAAAAGTTCATGAGCCTGCTACAGTGTGGTGTGACATCAATTAACAGGCATTTCAGGATCTTAGGATAATTAACTTCTAAAGCAATATGCCTAGACACCAACCACACCAAAGTTTTCTTTGCTATTTCTAAGCTCTCTGATGGTAGCTCTTCACAGGCCAATTCGTCTTTCATTTGGTTGGATTAAAAGTCCAGCATTCCTGATGAATTTCTGAGTACAAACTCCTGCCATCTGAAATCTTGTTCTTGCTGCAACCACCAGCATTTTGTTCTGCCATGCTATCTGTTCCTCGGTTAGAAGGCTGCAGTAGATATTTGATTTGACTAGAAAACAGGACAGATTGCTGTGTCAGGGCTCTATGCAAGGCACCAAGTTTGAAGTGCAGGGTCAATGTGAAGCATAACGCGACCCAATATAACGCAAATTCGGATATAACACGGTAAAGCAGTGCTCCAGGGGGGTGGGGCTACGCACTCCGGTGGATCAAAGCAAGTTCGATATAACGTGGTTTCACCTATAACGTGGTAAGATTTTTTTTTTTTTTTTTTTTTTTTTTGCTCCCGAGGACCGCGTTCTATCGAGGTAGAGGTGTATTAGGATTGGAAAAGGTGCAGAGAAAGGCAACAGAATTGCTTCAGGCTATGGAACAGATGCCATATGAAGAGAGGTTGAAAAGATTGGGACTATTCAGGTTAGAAAAGAGACAACCAAGGGGCAGTATGATAGAGGTCTATGAAATCATGAATGGTGTGGAGAAAGTGAATAGAGAAGCATTTTTTTACCTCTTCACATAACAGAAAGAGCGCTTAATGCAATGAAAATAATAGGCAGCAGGTTTAAAACAAGCATAAGGAAGTACTTCTTCATACGACGTGTGGTCAACCTGTGGAACACATTGCTATGGGATGTTGTGAAAGCCAAAAGTATAGCTGGGTTTTAAAAAAAAAATTAGATACGTTCATGGATGATGGGTCCATAAATGGCTATTAGCCAATGTAATCAGGGACATAACCCCATGCTCCAGGTGTCTTTAAACCTCTGATTGCCAGAAGCTAGGACTGGACAGTGGGATGGATCACTCAAAATTGTCCTGTTCTGTTCATTCCCTCTGAGGCATCTGGCACTGGCCACTGTTGGAAGACAGAATTCTGGGCTACATGTACCATTGGTCTGACCCAGTATAGCCATTCTAAGGATGAAATTAAATTTCATATGATGAATTTTCATCTCAACCTCTCCTACCTATTGCAGCTTTCAATACAGTGTACTCCTGAGTGTGATTGATACCAATTGACTGTGGTGAATCCGTTCAAGCTTTTTACTTACTGCCTCACCTTTTGTGCCTCTGACTATTTTTACAGTACATTGGGCCAGGTCCTCAGATGTCAATCCGCATAGTGCCACTGAAGTCAATGGACCTATGCAATTGTTCCAGTTGGGGATTTGGTCTCTTGCATTTAGAACAACTTCTCGACCTTGCCTTTACTAATATGTACACTTACAGTATCATATATGAAGAAAAAAATCCACATGTGACTTACCCCAAGGAGGAGAGGAAGGATGAAAGAAAGTCCCATATGTGGAAGAGGGTAGTCTTATGACCTATTTCCTGTCACTTATGGCACATGAACACCATGGTGATGGGCATGGTTGAGAAACAGAATGGAATGCAATAGAACTTTGCTGGTAGAATGGAGTGAAGAATTCACAACATAACCTCTTATCCTTCAAGTTCTTGCGCACCGGCAGACGCTGCTACTGGCTGATGCTGCTACTGGTTCACCCCCATTCAGTTGGGCACTGCATGCACACAGCTGAATAGGGCTCTGTGTGCCTGAAGTTGCAGGATTGGGGTCTAATAATGTATCCATAGAATTTAACTTCTCTTTTTCACTTATGGAATATCTGCTATTGTATTGTGACTCTTTCTAGAATTTATTCAACGTTGTTAATTTTGGTTTTGCAGTTTTTGTTTTTTTAACAGTGGAGGGTGCAGGGCTTGTGAACGGAGCTGGGTGAAATTTTGATGGAAGACTGCAAAAATCCCATAGTCAGCTTTGAACATCTCAGCCATAGTCTTTACCATTCTTTCTATCATTTTGCAAGCTATTTTAAGAGATAGAACATTGTAGATGCTGCAGATGTAAAATATAATCCAAAGCATGACTTGTATTTGGTTTCCTCCAGCTGCAGTACTTGAGATCTCATCTATCTAATGTACTTACGTGACCTCCCCCGTTACTATAGTATCTGAGCACTGCACAACCTTAATATATTTACCTTCACAACTCCCCTGTTAGTTTCTCTGGCCTCAGCTAAGGCTGGTAGGGCAGTGCTATTAACCCTAAGTGCCTTGATCAGGCAGGAAGTTTTTGTAACAGAGCTAGAAACTGCACCTGAGTTTCCCGAGTTCCGGACTAGCACCCTAACCATTAGACTTGCCTTCCTCTCATGAAACTATAAAACTTTAAACCACTTCACTGCTCATTTGAATGCATTAGGCTGGATTTGGCTAGCAATTTGGGCCAGTGTTGCTTTTCCACACCTTTTTGCTAGCTACATTATCTGAGCTCTGCAACTCTCTCTCCCCCCCCCCCCCCCCCCGGGTCTCTTTTTAGAGGATACAGACCAAATTCTCCTTTTTATTCTGGAGAAACTATAGTGATGTGGGTTGAGTTGTAGTGAGAAGAGAAGTTGGCCTGTAATAGCCATGGCTTTCTCTGTAGAAATGTTTGAATATCAACTAGCAGCGGAAAGCTACCGTAGAACTTCTTCAGTGTTACGTTGACTCTAACCTTGTAGGCTAAGAGCAAGCAATGATTTATGATGTTATGCTGCGACTGCAGCAATAAGAACTTCTGAATATGGAGCAATATGTAAGAATTGTCTCTGTTCTCTTAGCATTTAAGAACACTGTTCAGTTAGCTATAACATCTTTTTTATCAAATTTATTATGATTAATTACGTTGCATACAACAAGCTTTTAAAAGTAATTAATGTGTTTAATAGTTTGGTTTAAAAACTGAAAAGGGAGCGCTTATTCCAGTGGCTGCCCATGACCTGCGCTCATTGGTAGAAGTCAAAGTGCTAAAATCAGTGAGGCCACACTGGTATAACTGAGATGGGAATTTGTGCTTGTAATTGGAAGTGGATGTTAACCTGGAGATCTGTATTTATCCAGGTATTCATTTCAGTAATCAGTTCTGATCCAAGAAAATACAGGCCCAGTTCTAATCTCACTTACACAAGGATAAATACAGAATAACTATTGACGTTAGAGGAGTTACTCCAGATTTATGTTGGCATGAATGAGATAAAAATTTTCTTCTCTTAATCTGGTGCAAAACTGATCTCTGCATCTGATGGATTGATTTACTGTAAAAACAAAAAACCTGGTATTACTCTAAATATTGAGTTGCATGACATTTTACTGAATCCTATAGTTTGACAGTATAGCTGTCTGGATATTTGATTCTTAGAAAGTTCCGAGTACTTCCCCATTCAACTGTTTATGAGAAGAAGGCTTCCGGCATTCCTTTCATGGTTTTTCATTATTTCATTCCAGAACTAATTGGGCATAATATTAAAAATAATGTTTTAAATGTATATAACCAATTGGGAAGTTGATCTATAATCTCTTCCTCCAACCCAAATTCCACAAGCAAATATACAAAGAATAGCCAACATGAAATGAGTAAATTAATCTGACAAATGAATAAATTTACTTTCTCCCTGGGATCTGGTATTTCTAAAGGCACTTTGAGATCCTCAGTAAGATTCCAGTTCAACAAAACATTTAAATACATTCTGAAATCTGCCCCTGTTCAGACCAACACTTAAGCATGTGCCTAAAGCTAAACGTGTTCAAGTCTCCTTGACTTCAGTGAAACTTAAACAAGTGCATAAAATTAGGCATATAATTAAGTGCTTTGCTCAATAGGGATGGACTGCTGGATTGGGACATAAGTGTACACTATAATTGTGAAGTACAAATATTGAAATACTGTATTTTATTAATTTTAGGCCCACTTCAGTGCTCCAGTAGGCAAAAATTCAGTAGGCTTCAGTGGGGTGACTCCTGGAAGTAAAGTGGGTGAGATTGGGTTCTTGATTGTAAATTCTTCCGGTCAGTGGCTATGGCAACTGCCTCCATCTGTACGGCATCATGCACCCTGGCTGCTCTCGGTAAATAATCATCAGTGTTTCTTAACTCCCTCGAAGCCTGTTTGCCATGTCAGACATGAACCTTATTCATAATTCAGTCTTGGTAGATAAATACTTTGAATTATTCAGCGCCCAATATTTTCCAGTAAAGAAGGGAAGCTAAAACTAATAGTGTCAGTTTCTAGTTTGCTGGGGAGGAATTCTGATTTTATTCTAAACACTTCAGTTTATGTAGATTGAGAACTTGTGGTTTGATCTTTTGCCTCTGCCCTTTGAGGGCTGGATTCGGTAAACCTTCCAAATGAAGAACTTCCATGAAAGTCAGTTGGAGGAGGGTGTGTGCCTGAATGGCTCTTCAGATCAGATGATAGCCCTGCGGTGACTCTAGTGGAGATCTGCCTGCCGACAGCAAGGCTGAAATTGGCTCATTGTGTTTTAGGTGATGAGAGGAAGGATTTTCTTGTGGTTGATCCTGGGCAAGTCATTTTAGGGCCAGATTTTCAGATGCTCACCATCCACAGTCAGAGGCACATTTTCCGAAGAGATCGGTGCCTCTTTTATAGGCACCATCATCAGGGCTAGATTTTGAAACTTGGGCAGTACCCACAGCTGCTGTTGTGCCACTTGCAATCAGCACTCCAAAAATGCTCAGCGCTCGATGTGTTGAGGTTTTTTGAAAATCTCGCCCTTCACCTCTCTCTCTGCTCAGTTCTCCATCTGTAATAATAATAATTACAGGGGATAATAGTACCGATTTAGCTCACTGGTGTGTGGTGAAGATAAATCCATGAATTATGAGGTGCTCTAATAGCAACGTTGCCAAATGTTGCAGTTTTATCATGAGTCTTGAGATATTTGGTGTCTTTCCGAAAGCCCCAGCTCCTTGAGTAATGTGATTATGGGAGAGTCTCAACTTTTTTTTTTTAAAGTAAGTTTCTAGTCCTCATAATTGTAGAAAGAAAAGCTTGAAAACATGAACCCTAGAGGCTCAAACACCAGAAAGTAAATATGAAGAACCCCAACAAAAACACCCTCATGTTTGGTGTTTTTTCTTTTTTAAGCCAGTCTCATGATTTTTGAGGCCCTGACTCGTGATCTTTGACTGTTTGGGGTTGGCAATGCTGTTTCAAAGCTACACACACAGAATGAGCATGCAAGCCTGGTTGTCCCAAATGTGCTCCTGGCAATTTTTGCATGTTTAGCGATTTCCCTCCCCCCCAATGCTTATATACTTCATTTTATGACTAGAGCATGTTAATTTCAGTTTCTTTTTCCTTTTGCAGACTATCTGTGTAACTGCAGTGCTCTTGGGAGTGCAAGTGTGAATGAGTGCAATACTTCAACAGGACAGTGCGAGTGTCACAAAGGCTACACTGGTCTGCGGTGTGAAAATTGCGAGGAGGGATATCTCCTGAACCAAACCAGTGGGCTCTGCCTTCCGTGTGGCTGCAGTTCCAAAGGCTCTGTCAATTCCCTCTGTGACAAGTAAGTAACATGACATTTCAATGAGCCTCCCCAGGGATTGTATGCCATGTTTTGTAACTTGGGTGTATTTTGATATCCAGGGTGTATTTTGAGGCTCAGGTGTGGGATCTCCTCACATAGTGTGGTGTGTGTGTCTGTATATATATATATATATATATATATATATATATATGTGTGTATATATATAAAAAGCTGGTCTCATAAAAATTCATGAAGCATATGCTGCCCCTTCTTTTAAAGATCAGATTATACAAATATCCATAGCTGTAGCAAAAAACCTAGCAACTTACAAGGGAGTTAACTTCCATTTCGGAGCTGAATGTCTGCTGCTGCAGAATTTCTCCTCTATTTCCCTGTGCATCTCTCCTCACACAAGATTTCCTTCATTTACCAAGGAAGAGTGGGTGGAGGCGCGCAGTGGGGTGTTGGGAGAGGTCACTTTCAAAGGTTATTTCCTGCATCAGAGGCTGGGATCTCAAACAGAGCTTTGTGACTTTCTTTCTCTGAGCATCACAAAAGAAATAGTTGAGTGAGAGACTGTAATGGGCCCTTGTTTCTTCCATTGTTGGATGCACTGCTGCCTCAGTTTCCCTCCTTTCCCAGTCAGATCTCCACAACCGGTGCTTTTGAATTACCCTCTCCCTCTGAGGTCTGCTTTAATTACACAAAATAACCATTTAATTTAGAATTAGAATCTCCCAGCCTTCTCTAGACTCACCAGTTCATTACTCTCCTCATAGGCTCAGCACAGGGGTTATTCATGGTAATAGGTACTGTAAACTCTGTGAGGCAAGGACCATTGTTTTATAGTGTGTTGGTACAGCACCTGGCACAGTACCTGGTCTGTGGTCTGTGCCTGGGGCTCTTAGGCACTACAGCAATGTAAATAAAGAAAAATAATGCAGCCTACATTTTTCCAGGGTTTTTAGGTGCTCAGCTTGTGACCTCTCAAATGGGCCTGATTCTCAGAGGGTGGATGAAAATCTGGCCCTTTTAAGGCATCTCAGGTTGGAAACCCAGAAATTAAGGCACCCAGTATCACTAGTCACTGTTGAGAAATTAGGGTTATGCTGGTAGTTAAGTGTTTAAATTTAGAGTAATGGTGCCTAATCCTGTAACTGATTATTTGTTAATGATTGCTGAATGGTTACATTCTTCTGGGATTACGCGCAGGCTAGTGACGTTGATAACAGCTGTAGAAAGTACATAGTGTAGCTCACTGCTCTGTCAGCAGCTTTAGAAACTCAAATTGCTTGCCACTGCAGGTGAAATGAATAACAGTGTCCAATGTATCTCTCATGCTCTTCCCCCCCCCCCCCCATCCTCCGCACATTTTCCTGGGTTTGTTTGGTGCAACGTGACAGCTCTGCTGAGAAATCCTGGGCCAAATCTCCTGCACTTCCCTGATTTCAGCATGACCCCTCACATAAGTAAGGCAATCAGATCTGGCCTTTTATTTGGAAACACAAGGGGTGAGAATGTGCCAACTCATCTGCAGTGAGGGAATTAAGGACACACATGGTTGAGAAAGAAAGGAGATGCAATAATAAAAGCTGGCTGGATAGTGGCCAATTTAGGGATATAGCTGCTTGTCTTTGCCAAAAGTCATGGGCCATCTTCAGGAAGGAATGTGGGGGAAATGTTCGGGTTAGAGGATGACCCTGCAGTGAGTCATTAGCGGTCTAGCAGCCTTAAGAACAAAGCCCCTTTTGCAGTGCCCATATCATTCCTGTATTGTAATTGGTTGTTCAGTAGGATTCTAGTCTCTTTATCTGGGATATTTCATGCAGCTTAGAAGAGCCCCCTAGAACCACGCAAAATCCGCTGTTTCAACTTGAAAGGGGTAGGACAAGCCTTTTCTTTGGCCTTGGGCTCATGTGGTTTTCTAACAACCAAGTTTGGGGTTTGTAAAAAGCCCAGGCGCAAAGCAAGATGCTGTCAAAGCTAGCCATGGTCCTGAGCGGCAGACGGTCGCACTGACTCTCTTGCAGGCTGTGAAACTGCCTGCAGGCTCCTGAAGTGGGGAGAGGAGTTGGGTCATTTGGCCCATTGTAGAGCTGAGAGCCTGCTGTAAAGTTTACATCCAGATCAGAACTTCACCAAAGGTTTTTGATCTGGACCCACCTCTAATCAAAGTGCTGAATGGTTCCTTGTTTCTGTGTGAAACCAGAATCTGTCTCAGATTGGCTGAGACGTAGCTTTACTGATTGGCTCAGAGCTTAAGCTGAATTTTGCATTTGAAAATGAGAACCCAGAATCAGGTAAGTTCAGGGGTTTGATAATACAGTTGAGCAGAATTCTAGACTGCACTGTCCTACCCTAAGGACAGCATAAAGGGTACTGCTGGTAACTGCTGAATTCTCTTGCTGTTAAGGATGCATCAGATACTTAATATTATTTGATGAGGTTGTTCCTTCCTGTGCTTGTAGCACATAACAGCTAGTCTCACTTCTTGTGAAATACACCTCAGCTCTCGCAATCCCTGTGTAGAAAGAGCTCTGCAGCTAAGGGTGTCCTATTGAGTCAAAAGCTGTTTACTAAAAGTTTTGTGGACTGAAGTAACAGCTCCCGTTTGCTTTCATTCCATTCCACAGCCTGCCTACCCTAAATATTTTTACACTGCACTACTGATGCACACTGTCGTCTTTTTCTGCTGCCAGTCTTCACTCTCACCTGATGCTCCCTGCAGTCCAGCAGCATGTATTTTACACCAAGCAAAAGAAGCAACTCCCTCCCTCAACTCCAAGAGCAGTTTCAGCTTGGCAGTTTCGTTACCTTATATTGGATTTTAAGGTGAATCAAGTCTCATGCTTCAGGGTAGGAGCTGATTGCCACAGGGGTCAGGAAGGAATACCCCCATGAATAGCATTGCATGACTGTCTAGATGATTTGAAGGATTTTTTTCTTACTGTAAAGGATTGTGCTGTTGGACCTAGGTGACTTGGCTTGATGGTCCAATGATCTGTTCTAGTAGAGCAAATCCGATGCCTAAATGGGGAACTCTGTCACAGTGGGTATTATCCATCTGGAGTCTGCGCTGGCTTCCACACTAATAGACACTAACAGAGGCTTCCTGGCAGTGGAAACTCAACCAGGGACATGGTAAGCAGCTGCAACCTCCCCTTCCCTGGCAGCCCACAGGAGGCAAATGGTGCTGGCTGGGGGAGGATGTGTGGCTAGGACTGAAAGGAGATGCTTTGAGTCAGTGCCCGCTGCTGTTGCCTCCACTTGCAGAGCTCCTGTGGAAGAATTCCAGCCCCATCACTGACTGGTATGGAGCAGCTGCACACTGAACTCCTGAATATAATCTCATATCCTAATTTCACAAGAATAGGATCAGCCTTTCTTTGCAATGTAAACCGTGTGCAGTTTTAGGGCTTAATTCAGTCCCTCGGTGCCTGGGAACTCCATTGGCTTCGGAGGGAGTTCTGCTTGCTAAGCCGTTGTAGTTTCAACCCTTTCATCAGATGGTTTTTCCCCTCCATTTTATTTACACCGGCTAAGAGTCAAGGGAAAAACACACCCTGATTTCTCTTATTTGAATTACTTCAGTCAAATCATGCAGGGTAAAGGGCATGCAGCAGAAAGGTCAGAACTGCTGACAGGGCCCAGACTGGAACCTTGAATCTTAGCCCCTTATATGAGTAGCTGGGTTGAGGAAGATGTCATGGATTCAGAGGCTGGGGAGGTAGAGGTACCATGAAGGAAATGGGAAGTAGTTGCAAGGGAGTGAGTCAGTGGAGAGGAGGGTGTGTTCCAGAGCTTCCTGTGGGATCAGCAGGAAGGGCAGCGAAGGGCAGCCTCTGCTGGAATTAATGTAACAGGGAAGGTTTGATTTAATTTTAGCTCATTGACCGTTCTTGCAGCCAGGGCTTGCAGGCAGAAGTAACATAAGAACGGCCATGCTGGGTCAGACCAAAGGTCCATCTAGCCCAGTATCCTGTCATCCAACAGTGGCCAATGCCAGGTGCCCCAGAGGGAATGAACAGAACAGGTAATCATCAAGTGATCCATCCCCTGTCGCTCATTCCCAGCTTCTGGCAAACAGAGGCTAGGAACACCATCCCTGCCTATCCTCCATGAATTTATCTAGTTCTTTTTTTGACTCCTGTTATAGTCTTGGCCTTCACAACATCCTCTAGCAAAGAGTTCCACAGGTTAACTGTGCATTGGGTGAAGAAATACTTCCTTTTGTTTGTTTTAAACCTGCTGCCTATTAATTTCATTTGGTGACCCCTAGTTCTTGTGTTATGAGAAGGAGTAAATAACACATCCTTATTTACTTTCTCCACACCAGTCATGATTTTATAGACCTCTGTCAGATTCCCCACTTAGTCGTCTCTTTTCCAAGCTGATTTATTGGTGAAGTACAAGGAAGACACTGCTGATCTCGCACCAAAACAAGTACGGGTAGCATGCACCTTTGAGGATCTGAAACTGCATCCCAGATCTTCACAACCATAAGAATATCTAGTGCTTTATAGTACCTTCCTTCCTGGGATTTCAAAATTAGAGCACATCAAAAAAATTTTTTCCAATGGAATGTTTTTTTCATTGGAAAACTGTTTTGTCAAAATGGAAATTCTGGGGGGAACAGGTTGATTTTTTTCAGTATTTCATTTTGAAAATAAAAATTGGGGGAAAGTGTTTTGATAAGGTTCCAACTATATATTTTGAAATCTTTCAAATATTACAAATTATAATACAAAATCAAGTCAAAATAGAAATGCGAAAAATGTTGACCCATAACAGTTTTTTTTCAAAAGCTTTGATTTACAAGAGATTTCCATAATTTTTTTGGTGGGAGGAGGAGGTTGCTTCTGATTTGAAATGAAAACAAATTTTGAAATGTCAGACTCTCCTGTGGAATGGTAATTCAAAGTTGTGACCAGCCCTACTCAAAATGCTTCAGAAAGGTCAGATGAGTATTGTCCTCTTGTGGGAAACTGGGGACCAGAGCAGTCAAGGGCCAGGTTCTGATATCCTGAAACTCAGGTTGAATAGAACCTTATCTCACAAATACTGCAATGTAATCAATGGCAGAGACAACTTGTGGAGAAAGATGTTTCCCGACCTGATTGAGGATATCAGGATCTGTTCCCAAAGATGGGGTTGTGAACCACACTGGTGAGCAGTCCCGTTGGAGTGAATGGGCACGTGCTCAGGTGAATGTGAGTGAGGGGTTCACTTCACAGTCTGGCCTTACGTCACATGTATAGCTTCACACATCAGTCAGTTGGCATAAGAGCTCATCTCTCCCCACTCCCAGCCCTACAGTTTTAACCACTATATACCTTGTAAAATAGAATCGTCCAGGAAGTGTCATTGGAAATTTAGGGAAAGATTCCCAAAGGCGAGTTGTGTGGGATTTTGACATCTACCTACCCTACTTGCATCTGATGAAGTGGGTATTCACCCACGAAAGCTTATGCTCCAATACGTCCGTTAGCCTATAAGGTGCCACAGGACTCCTTGTTGCTTTTTACAGATCCAGACTAACACGGCTATCCCTCTGACACTTGACTACCTACCCATTGTAATTTGGACGATCTTTCCCTTAACTCCACCTGGACAGACCCCTGAACGTGTCAGAAAGGGCATCTGTAGAATTTTGTCCAAAGGATTTCATATTCTGGCAGCGTCCTTTGGCGGCAATCTCAGAATTTGGGATGTGGTGGAATTCCACAGCTTTTTGAGGAGGGAGCAAAAAGCAAAAGTAGGAGAAAATAAGGTGGGTTGGGGGGGAAGTGAGATAATGCTGTGAATAAAAAGCTGCTCTCTGGTTCTCATTCCACACCCAGTGCGTTTTGCCACAGACAGAAATGACCTCCAGGTATTTAAAAAAAAAAAAAAGTAGGTCAGTTGTCTGTTACAGAACTAGGAACATCAATATTGCTACAAGATGGGCAGACTCTTGCACAGTGATGCGGATGTGCGAAAAAATTAAATGGGAAACAAAAAACAAAGGGCCAAATACTCTACTGCATTCACAGGAGTTAAAGCGGGTGAATATGGCCTGTAGGTTGCAAACATATTGCACTAGATCCTTATGGATATTTGACTGTGGGACAGGAGAGGAAATGTATTTGGGACTTTCATGATGGATTGTTGAGCTGGTACTTTGTGTAATTTTGTTATTATTTATTATCTGTACTGTGGTAGCACCTAGAGCTTTCACTCGGGATTGGACCCCCACTTTGCTATACAGTACAGGAGTGGGTGGGTGAGGTTCTGTGGGCTGCAGTATGCAGGAGGTCAGACTAGATGATCATGATGGTCCCCTCTGGCCTTGAAGTCTGAGTCTGTGTACACACTCTATACAAGTCCAGTGTAAAGGTGGTCCCTGCCCAAAAGATTCTGGTGTAAACTCTAGAGTCAAAATGTCCTCAGGTGTGAGGACCTATCACCTCCCCACCCCCTTGTCAAAGTTGATAGGAGCTGCCTGTGTGTATCTAAGAACAGGATTTGGCCCCACATGGTCTCATGGCTAAAGCACGGGGACTCGACAGATCTGGGTTCTATTCCAAGATCAGCCACAGACTCCCTGTGTTACCTTGGGTACTTATTCTCCGTGCCTTTGTGCCCCATCTGTAAAATGGGGCTAACAATCCATCCTCTCCCCCCCCGTCCCCATGCTCTTCTTGTGTCTTACCTGTTCATAATAAACAAACTTACAATCTAATAATAATGGTAGCCCCTAGGAACCAACAGAGAAAGGGGGCCCAGTGTGGTAGTCACTGGACGAACAGAGAGCAGGAGGCAGTTCCTGCCCCAGAGATCTTACAATAGAAAAGCGGAGTGAACACTACAATAGTTTTTGGGACAGGTCCTGTCCCTTATTATGTGTATTTACAACAGCTAGCCCAATGGGCCTACAGACAGAGTTGTGACCTGCTGAGTACTGCCATAATACCCATAATGGGCTCATAGTTGTTTTGGGTTCTTTTTGGTAATATAATGAAAATACCTTAAATTATTTTTAAAAAACAAGTTCACACGTGTTGCATAAGCTAATACTCATGTACCCCTTTTAAAAAGTGCATATTCAAGGGAAGACTGTCTCAGTAAACCCGGAACATAATTTTGGACTCTGACCAGTCTAGACAGTCCTTGATTTGAGAAGCGCATTTCCTAGAGGCTGAGCTCTAAGGAGAAAAAGGGCATATCTTCTATATATCAGCTTGCATGCACTTTTGTAAAGGTTGCTTTTTAAAGGACAACTGTATTTTTTTTTTAAACACGCTTTACCCTACAGTGTGTCACACACCCCACCCCACCCCAATGTGCTAATTATTAACTAGACCTCCAGTACAGACCATAGAATAAAGAAACCAAAACAAAAACCATTTCCCCAGGCATAGGGTTGATTTTAGGAGTGAACATTGACCTGACAGTGCTGTCACTATGCATGGACTCTGCTGCTGCTAGTCAAAGGCCTTTTTTCGACTTGATTATCTGTAGAGATCAGCACTGTCTCCTCTGGGGTGGTGCGTTTCCGTACATGGCCCACTGGCCAGTTCAGAGTGGTTTTGAAACTGGTTTTAATTTTGCTCTGTTAAAATGTCATCTTGCCTCATTGTTTTCCTTTCTGTTTAGCTATTACAGCACACTGTTTTCTAAAAATATAATCAGGTGACTTGACTGTATTATGGGACTAGAGCGTCAAGGATAAAATGTCTGTTTTTATTATTACTCTGTTTGTGTTCCAGTAGAACTTGGAACACCAACTGAAGTCGGGCCCCCTTGTGCTAGGCGCTGTATGAACCCATAGAAAGACTCAGTCCCTGCCCTGAAGAGCTAACAGTCCAAGTAGAAAAGACCGGCAAAGGGTAGAAGGAGGACATAGAAGTAAAGTGACTGACCCAAGGTCGCATGCAGAGCTCGGACTAGAACCCAGGTCTCTTGATTTGGAGGTTAGGATCTAAACCACTAGCCCACCTGTGTAAACTGTCTCCATACCAACATCTGTGTGACTAGAGTGGACTTTGAAACAGCACCGACCAGGCAGAGGTGGCACCTTACATCCGCCCTGCTAGCTCTGGGTATGGAGCTGTCTGCCCAAGGAATTAAGAGCTGTGTCAAGCTGGCCTCAGCTTAAAACAAAATCCCCTTCTCCGTGGATGCTGCAGCTTCCTCCTCTAGCATCCCAGACAACCTGCGTCTCTTGCGGCATGCTCAGGTATAGCAAATCAGAAGAGCTTTGCCATTAGTTTTTCAAGGTTCTGTCTGGCACACTCAGGTGGGTCTTGGGCACTGTTTCTTGGCCAAGGGGACAGATTACCCTGAAGAAAGTTAACTGAGCCTGGATTGGTTGAATCAATTACTTAAAAACTGAATAGGCTCCTGTATTTTTATTATGTGAAAGCAGTTGAGATTCCTCCATTAGACCTCTGCTTGACCTCTAATCTCCCACTTTCTGTAGCTGGGAAAGGAACCAAGAGAGAAGGCGGGGAAGGTTGTCTTCAGCCTTCCTAATAGCAGCATGGGTCAGCGCAGAGCAGCGGAAGCTCCGGGGTCTCCGTGGAGTAATTCCAATGTGGTGAGGCTAAGCTGGCTAGGATATACTGTCCCTCCCTCGGGCCTGTGCCAGGGACCTGCTCCTCGCTGGGCTTTTTGCTGTCCACATCCTGCACAGCTGATACAGTGGGGGGAAATCCTCCACTGTCAGCACATCTAGTATTTAGCAAGCCACAGTTCTGGGCTTCCTTTGAGGTTACCCTTTCACTGTACGGGAATCCTGGGGAAGTACTGGATTCTCCTGGTTAAAAAGGGGGCTGCCCTCACTAGGGCATGGGAAAAGACGGTCAACTCAGGGCTTGTCTATACAGGAAACATATCCAGTTACATGACTGTGGTTGTGCCAGTATAACTCCCCATGTGGACACTCTTACTCCAGAATAAGAGAGCCTTTTTTTTCTGTTTATCCTAACCACTTCCAAAGCAACATAAACTAAACCAGAAAAAGACACACTTACATCGAAGTAAGATTGCCCACACAGGGAGTTATACTGGTGCAGCTACAGCAGTTTAAATTCACACCATATCTTATCCTGGTATAACTTTCCATGTAGACAAGCCATTAGAGACTGGAAGAGATGTATATGGCTGTGACTTCGCTTGGAAAAATAGCTGTATTTTGAAAGAATGTTAAGCTAACGCATGTTAGACTAAACTGTGTCCTGATCCTAGTGAAGCCGAGGTAGTGGTAGTTTTAATCTTTATTAAACCTTTACCTCAACCAGCTAATACAAATCTGGTCTTCATTAGGTTAATAACACTGCTTAGTTCACGGGGATTGACTTGACCTGGGTTAAAAATGCACCTTGTTTTCATAGTGAAAACAAGGCCTAAAGATTAAAGCAGGGACCGAGAGTCAAGTCTGGTCCTGGCTCTGCCACTGATTTGGCAAGCAACATTGGAAAATTCCCTTCTCTTCTCCACGCCTCAGTTTCCCCATCTGTAAATTGGGGATAGCAATCTTTACTTCCCCTCACTGGGGTGTTTTGAGGCTTAATTAGTTCAGGCTGAGATCCTTGGCTGAAATGCACTGTAGCACTGCACAGCATTCTGTTATCTCCCTGCTTCGTTATGCAGTTGTCTAGCTAATAGGGCAGCCTATTGGTATTCAAAGCTGAATTTGTAGAGGTTTTCAGCAGATACCCAGGGTTCGTGCATGTAGCCTTAGGCGTGAGGTATGTCATGTTAGAGGGATATCTTGTCATTCTGTACCACTTAAAAATAAATTGTAAGGTATGCTTGTAAATGTCAAAGTGTAGATGTTCTGCCCCCGGAGGGGGATCTCACGCCTTGTATGCCCAGTAAAGGGCATGAAAATGGAGCCTCCCTAGGAACATTTATACATCACTGTCTCCCCTGCAGCAGAGGATGCACTGAGTCTGAAAGGGGAATTCCACTTGATAGACAGTCTTGGCACCGTGTGTGCCCTCCGTGTAGTGGTCTCCCTTTGAGAGGCTGACCCTGCCTGCCTTGTTCCCATGGATTGAAACAGCATTGCTGATGTTACTGGCAGATCCAGCCAGCCTTATGTTTGGTATGATCAGTACATAAAGGCTGGCATTTCTAAAAGAGCCTAGCAGAGTTGGGCATTGAGAGCTGGGGGCCTGATTCACCAAAGTATTTAGGTTCCTAAAGACATAGCGAGTGGCCTAGTGGGCCTAGTTTTACAAAAGCACCTAAGTAGGTTGGGCACCGAACTCCCATTGAAAGTCACATAATCACTTTTGTAAATCCCACTATGCACCTCTCTGCGTCTTTAGGTGCCTAAATCCCTTTAACTCTGGCCCTGAGCGCTTAACTCCCATGTGCCCCTTAGAAAAACCCAGCCCAAACCTTTATTTTTTTCTTTTAAAATAACTACTCCCACGTTTATTGACTAGCAGAGCGGAAGTGATGGTTCATCTCCCAAATAATGCCTTGTCAGCACCTCTGGGAATGAACGAGTTTTTATTTCTAATGGAAATTGTTACATGTGGGCAACATAAAAGCAGTGGAAAGTGGCTAAGAGTATGTTTTGTTGTGTGCTTAAATTAGCTAAGTATCTGTTATGATTTCTCGTCTTTTACAGCTTATTAAACCCCCCATAGTCGGTAAATGGTGAACCTGGATATTACTTTTGTTTGCTGACAGGAGTAATTCACAAACTTCTCTCCCTCGAAGCAATTTATTAACTGACGGCTCCTCCAGCAGAAAATTGCTGGTTGTTACCCTCTCTTACAGCTGCTGTGGCCTCCAAGAAATGCTGTTATTTCCCTCAGTAGGCTTCCCCATTCCTATGTTTCTGCCCTAGAGCTGCACCTCACCTGCTGGATGAATCAGTGCTCTTAAAAATACTGAATCAAGACTTCTAAAATCCTCGATCTAAAGTATTCACTGTAGTCTAGGAAGCAGGAGTGTGGTGAGCTGGTGGCTAGGTCACTGTTATGGGATGGTGGAGATCTGCCTTCTAGTCTTAGTTCTGTTGCGTGACCTTGGGCAAATCATTTTACCTTTCTCTGCCTGTTTCTCTTCCCATTCTTTGTAAGCTCTTTGGGGGTAGCGACTGTCTCTTACTCCATGTTCCAACAATACCTGGTATGGGTCCCTGGTCTTGGTTGGGGCCTTTAGGTGCTATCATAATGAAAACAACAACAATGGAGTGAACTGTTAGGGGCTAAGTTCTGAGCGGTTGCACCTGTGTAATTCCTCAGACTTCAACGGAGTTACTTTGGATTTGCACTGCTGTAATGAAGGTCAAAATCCGACTCTAAAATCTTTGCAAAAATGCTTTTTTCATAATAGGAGAATAAAGGCTGTAACAGTGCAGATTCCAGGCCCTAGAAGGAGAGATCACTTTTACAATCTTGAGGGCCCTTTCCTTTGGTTGCAAAAACACTTCATTAGGCAGGACATCTGCATAATTGGGTTTTTGCCAGAAGGGTGTTTTTTAAAAATGATGACAATACCAGACAAACCTGCCAAGAGACACAACCTTGTTTTTCTGATTACTGAATATCCAGAAAAGATGACTAAAAAGGCTCACATATGTACATTCTCTGGATTTGTGTGAGCCAGTCACTTCTGCTTTAACTCTGCCTGGTATTGGTAACTTAAGAGGCAGGATAGTCCAGCCCCTAACCTGGCCCGTGAGCGATGAGGTTTCAATTCCTGATCCACAGCAGTGGCTGATTGACAATGGGGCGAATAAACACTTAGAGGCTATTTCTCCTCTTGCTCATACCAGTTTGTGAAGGAAAATGAATGCTGGTTAATGAGAGGAGAATCAGATGCTCCGGCCAAGCCTACACTTAAACGTTAGGTCAACCCAGCTATGGAATTCTTCCATTGACCTAGCTATTGCCTCTCGGGGAGGTGGATTAATTATAGCGCCGGGGAGGCCTTCCCCTGACTGTAGCGAGCGCCTACACTGAAGCACTGCAACTGTGCCACTGTAGTGGTTTAAGTGTAGACGTGGCCTGAGTGTAGAAAATACATGGAGCCAAATTCTCTTCTGTGTTACGCTGGTGCAGTCCCAGGGACTTCAGGTAACCAGTACTAACGAAACTATGGGCCAGATCCTCAACTGCTGTAAATTGGGGTCACTCCGTGGGTCAGTTTTGACTTACTCCAGCTGAGGATCTGGCCCCATATCCCTACGTAGAGCAAGCTAATGTCAATGTCCTTCACACTTCTAATGCTCCATGGCCCAATCCTACATTCCTGGTGCATCCCCAACTCCCATTCTCCCCCATGGGAGCTTTCAGCAGGCAAGGCATCCAGGATCAGGTGCTTAAAGATCAAGTGCTGCTGTTAAGTCTTGTCTAGATGAACCATTACTGTGTGGCAGGCTGGCGTGGCAAGCTGCAGCACGCTGGTGTGCCACAGACTCTGTGTGGATCCTGCTACAGCCCACTAAATCTTTCCTAGTGTGCAGTTAATTACCCAGTCTAAGAGCAGAGTGCACTAGGGAGCTTTTAGTGTATGGTCGCAGGATCCACATGGACAATTAGTACATGGCACACTCGTGCCCTGTGGATTTACACTCCAGCTGGCCACAGAGTAACTTGGCCTAGACAAATCTTTTGTTACTCCCAGGCAACTTTTCACCACACCATAAATATTTCCTTTTAAAGCTGCATTACAGGTCTGTGCTTATTGTCTGATAGCATTTCACTATTTGCCATTGAGTACCCTTATCTCGGTTAATATAAGCCCTGAAAAGGGGTCATTGGCCTGGGTCACCTCTCCTTTGGAACAAAGTCTTTTTGTTCTGGCTCTGTACAGCCCCTGGCACAATGGGGTCCAGATTCAGGAGGTTCTGCGTGCTACGATAATACAAACAATAACAACCTTGGAAGACCCCTTCTATCGAATCTCCCCCGGAATCATTCTGTCAGGATAGAATGACTGCCTGTGCAATGGGGAGTGATTCTACCCCTGCGTCTCCTGGGATCGTCTCCACTGGCTTGGGGCCACTGTGCTGCATCTCCCTGACAGCACGGCTCCCCAGGAGAAGCACTGTCATTGCTCTCCCCAGTCACTGATGCTCCTAGGATCCCCATTAATAGTGTGGAGGAGTTAAGACAGTCCAGGCTGCGGTATCTCAGCTGGCTTATCCATGGGGCTTGTAGAGCACAATGCCAGGGCCCTAGACCCCCCTCTCTGAAGCCACATATCCCTGACCCGTGCCCGGGGCGGGGGAGATGGCACTATGGAGGCGGCGCTTTTGGCCAGACGATCTGGCCCTTTGACATTTATAAAATGCCCTTTCAGAGCTGTTAAGTATTCCGGCTCCGGTGATGGATTCCATATACACACATTTTGTCCACTGGCACAAAGCGAAGAATGTTTCACACAATGACCCAATGTTTGCTACAATAAAGCCGTCCTTCTTCTCCCTTCCACAAAAGGAGCCCTCAGTGGGGGTGCATAATGGGCTTGGGGCTCCTTTGGCCTCTGAATCGGCACTCAGAAGGTGTGATTAAATTAGCACTGGGGAGCAAGCGTTTGGCTTCTGAGGGCCGTCATGGAACCAGAGGAGCAAGGAGATGAAAGTGAACCATGTGCTAATGGTTCCTCTGCTCTTCTTTTCCTCATCTGTTAATGTCCCGATTAATTAATGTGAAAATCCACCTCTAGGTCGTGATGGTTGTGTTAGGGCTCAGTGTGCTCATGGCCAGTATTAATGGTCATGTTCCACCATGAAAATGTCCCATACAAATTAGTAGCAGAATGATAACTCTGCTAGAGTTGGGTGTAGCATTTTTGTAGCTGGGTTGGTCCCTGGATAAGGTGGGTGAGGTCCTATCTTTTTATTGGACCATCTTCTGTTGGTGAGAGAGACAAGCTTTCAAGCTGACACAGATCTGAAGGGCTCTGTGCAGCCTGAAGATTTCTCTTTCACCAGCAGAAGTTGGTCCAATAACAGATATTACCCCACCCACCTTGTCTCTTTAACTTTTCTATAGGAAGTTTGTCCTAGAAAATTGAATAGAGAATTTTACCCCTGCTCTTGAATGCTATCAAATGTATTTTAAAAAAAAGTCCTATAGCAATGGACTCTGAGATTCCTCACTTGTAAAGGAAACCCAAACTATTACAACTGGCTATTGATTTTCTGTATCCCATAGCACTATACTGTATGGACAGCTGCTTAGGACATGTTCATGCCTCCTCTCATCTATCCTGGGCTCATCACAGCTTGAAGGCCCTTTTGACATGGGAAACTCTCCCACTGACAGCAGCAGGAGTCTCATCAAGGTTCATTGTACTGCACAATGTATGGATCACAGTGTGACACACCTGTATGTCTACACTGGAGTTGGAGGTGTAATTTCCAGCTGGGTTACATGGACCGCGCTAGTCTGATGGAGCTAGCGTGCTAAGAACAGCAGGGTAGCTGCAGTGGTGTAAGTGATAGGATGGGTTGACCACCCCAAGTTTCAGATGGGCTCATATTCGGGGCAGCTAACTCACCCCACTGCTCATGCTGTCATGGCTACACCTCTATTTTTAGCTTGATCAGAGCTAGCGTGGGGATGTACTGCCAGCTGGGGTATTACACCTCTAGCCCCCGTGTCACATCTCAGCCAGCTCTCTGCTGTGCGTTGCAGAGGATAGCACATTGCACAAACCACAAGATGAGGGAGATTGTGGGGATAGTGGCGACGGCAGCTGATCAGAAGGATCTCCATTCCCCTCAGCATATAGGTGCTCTGCAGCTTCAGGACATGGTGTGGGGTAGGATCAGGGGAAGGAGACCGGCATCAGCTGCTCTCTGTAGTATGCTCCCTGTGTGTCTAGGAAGGTTTCCAAGTAGCCAGCTGACAGCCAAAAAAATGGTCCTGGATGGTTGCCCAGCCACCCTTTGGCCCCTATGACTTCACCCTCCAGTGCTGTCGACAAGGGGGTCATGTTGTTGCCGTTACCAATGTGGGCCACGTAGCAACCCAGCTCCTGAATGGAGTGATTTGGCCCAGGGACCTGTTCAAAGATCCTCTGATGCTTCTGCTCTCGCTAAGTGCCTGAGCCCCTGCCATTGATTAAAAGGGGTGGGTGGGAGAGAGGCATCCCTGCCCCCCAAGGAATGATTTGGAGGCAACTCTGCAGAGGTGTGGGGTTTCCTGCACCCCATATGGCCATTCCCCCTGGGGAATGCAGCCCTGGTGAACGGAAACCAAACCAAACCAGGTTTTACAAGCCCATCTGGTTCTGATGTGGGGTTCTCTTTTCTGCAAGTCTTTTATCTCATTTATGTCCCCCCCGGCAATTGCCCTTCAGACTTTCCACTCCTTTATCTGTCCAGATCATCTGAGAACAGTGTCCACACACAGTAATATTTCCGTGTGCCTCTCCTTCTAACTTGTGCTGTTTCCTTCATGCTAGCCCTGGTGGACCAGGTTCTTGATGATCTAGCCTGTGGAGTGTTCCCAAACCATATTCTCCAGCAACTGTTAGGGTCCTTATTCGGTGCTACTCCTCTTCTCCGCCAAGGTGACTCCATTTAAATCTCTGTGCTCTGCTAGCATACAGTGCAATGGTGCATCAGCCCCAGACTTTTTAAACCCCTGCCATGCTCATGTGCTGTTAGGGACCCAGATTGGGCTGTTAAATGCTCTTGTGCATTGCAGTGGCAAGAATTTATTTGAATCACTAGGTGGTGTCCGACTGGAGTGCACTGTACAATCCATGCACCCTGTATAAAGTATGTACTGTCACAGATCCAAATAGAATCCCAGGCGGGCAGCCACCCTGTGGTACCAGAAATCAAGATTTTCCAACAGGGCCTTCCACTGCATGAACGCGGAGAGCTAAAAACTTGTTGGCTTCCGCATGGTTAATCATTTGAAATAGTAACCAAGCAATTTATGTTGCTGTGTCTTAATAGTCTTCCTCCCCAAAATATTCCTGGCTTGCACTACAAATCCAATTCAGTTCTCACTCTTCAAGTATTAAACTGTGGGTCTTTTCTTTCAAGTCTTTGGATTTTTTATGGGCACAATTGCTCTGGTAACAGGGCTTTTTTGTGATTTCAGCATGTTTATACCATTGACCTTTGCTTCGAAAAGTGTTCAACAGTCTTCACTGGGCTGGAGCTCTGAAAGGGAGTGTTGTAAGGGCTTTATCCTATAGAAGCAGTGACCACAGGCAACGCTTTATATTTGCTGAATGAGTTAATCTTACACATGCAAGACTTGGCTCTGTGCCGGGTGTAATGTGGAGAAAAGTCCTCCTAGAGAAGCATTGATACCAAACTTTCCAAAACTTTTTAAAAATAACTTCCTATCCTGTTATTTTTAATCTAACAAGTAAAATCCATGGGTGTTGTCCCAAGAACACTACATTTTAAGTACAGAGGAGTCCTAGGAAAAAAACTTTGTTTAAAATGAAGCAGGAGTCTGGCTGGAAAGAGGTTGCTGGGGAGAATGGTCCTGTTAAAATAGATGCCTGGTCAATATTAAGGTGAGAAAATAATAGGGAATGCCCCAGAATCAAGGGAAATGATTCTGGAGGCTAAATTTGAAACCACTCTAGGAAATGGGACTTGTGAGACTACTCACATGAGGAACTGGGCCCTTAATTTGTACGCCATCTCCGAATACTGGCCGGAGTTAAACCCGGTTAGAGTTCAGTTTGAAATCAACTATAGCCAGGGAGACCAACGGCTGTGTTTTTCAGCTGAAATTTGAAATGAGGCAGAGATAATCAGCGAAGCAGAGAGCGACAAGGACCAGTTCTGACTGAGCTATGCCCTTTGCAGGAACTTTGCACTTACCCTATCTTTGAGCCTTTGGGCTGCTCTAACTTGCACCTGGCTGCTCATGGCCACAAGGAACCATTTCAGAAACTGGGAGTAGCTCCAATATTTCCTCTTTTCCTCTGACCATGATGCCAGGGGAGTGGGATAGACCCATTGTGCTGGCTCTTTGTCACAAAGGGATTACCTCTAAATCAAGGGAAATTCTCCAGGGGCCATATCCACCCACTTTATGGCCTCTTTGCACTGCTGGAGCAGCATAAAGGAGCCCATTCTTCTTTGCATTATAGCTCCTTTATGCTACTCCAGCAGTGGCCACTGGGATTTAAGAAACCTAAAAAACATACTGCTGAAAGAAGAGTTGCAAGGGACCATTCAAGATGGAAATGCATTCTGCACATCGCCAGGGTTACATCTCACCATGTGTCTCTCCTGCTGCATCTCCCTGGTAGCCAAGTTCCTAGCGCTCTTCAGTGTATTTCAACCGACAATCCCCGTGAGATAGGGAAGTGCTGTCATCCCCATTTTATAGGTGGGGAAGTGAGGTTCAGAGAGATCAGGTGACTTGCCCAAAGTCACATGGGGAGATTATGATGGTGCAGGGAATTGAACTCAGGGCTCCAAAGTCCCACACTAGCCCCCTAACCACAAGACCATCCTCCTTCTAGGGGAGCAATATGTGTGTGTTGGGGGCAGGAGGGTTACTCGTCACTTTCACACAGGTACAACGCAGCACGGACCTGTTATCCCCTCAGCCTCCCTCAGGTTCCTAGTGCATTTGATGATCCAGTTCAAAATTGCTTTATTTATTTTAAGCCCTCTCTGGGCTTGCTCCAGTCCCCCTCACAGATCAGGTCTGTCTCCTCCCTCTCCATTCATGCCTGCCCTGATTAGCACTGTCTATTCTATCTCCCCCTTCCCACAACTACCGCCATTCTTGATGAGAGAGCCTTCTTCTGTCCATGCAGAATAGTTGTGGGAGGGCAGAAAAGGCTATGATGTAGCCATGGTGGCGTGTACAATGGATTTCCATCTTGAATGGTCCCTTGCAAGTTGTCTTCCTTTGGCAAGAGTCAGTATGGGAGGATTTAGGTTTATTAAATCTCTCAAAATTGTAGCTTCCAACCACATTCGTGGTCAGGCTCATGCTCTACTTCCTTCACCCTCAGCTGTATAAATAAACCCCTTGTAATCTTCTGCACGCTGGACACAACGCCACTGTTGCAATCACTTGTTCTCAACTCATGCAAGACTGCAACTTGCCAGGACCATAAGTAGCTCCTTGCTTGTGACAAGCTCAAACCAAAGGATGTTAAGAATACACTGTAACTGTTGACACTAAAAACTGCTGTTTCCTCGCCTCAGCTGTTTTTAATGGCCATTTTTCTGCTTCAGATAAGAGTTGTATCATAATACTAGGGAGATGAAGGTCATATAAGTACCTTATATATAATAGAATATTTTCTTTGTTGTAATAGAACCCAGGAGTTCTGACTCCTAGCTTTGTGCTTTAACCATCACTGCAAGCTTCCTCTTAGATCTGTCGCAGATGAGGTCTAGCTTATAAATCCGATGTATTTCAGTCAGTTTGTACAATGAAGCTAGACTAGTTCATGGATTCTTGATCTGGGAGTCACAACTATTCCACCCTTGTCCGTACTGGTAGATGGGATGAGGTCCCAGCTAGAGGGGAAAGGGAGTCCTGCTGTGGCATAGGTTTAGAATGACAGGTCTAGTTGGTTTCACTTTCTTATCAGTCTAATCAGTCTTGTTTTCTACAGAGCTGTTAGCTCCATGACACTGTAGCTCTGTGCTGCAAATCCTGCAGGAGAAATGTTCAAATGCAAATGAAAAATGGTTTCCATTTGCTTTGGGTTTAAACATCATGAAAACATTAACTTTAGGTTTTGTGAAACCCTATTTTTATTGTCAAAGCTACGTTTTGGGACTGAGCTTTCTAACAGCATCTCTTTAAATTCTGCATCTGCCAGCTGCAGTTCCTGATATGACGTGGAGGCTAATGAAACCTATTTCTTGCTCTTTTCTGTAATCAGTCCATTAAACGTGTCTGAAATTCATATTTTGAAAGTATTTCTTTGTTTAGCCTCTTGGGCTAGATTTGTGGGTTTTCCTTCAGTGTGTGTGTGGGGGGGAGGGAGGTGCGGGGGCTTTGGGTATTTCCTATTTTTGCCAAGCAAACTATCAAGAGAAATACCAAAGTATGTTAATTTTTTTTAAATGGTGCTGTCCAAAAACACTGTAATCTACGGCGTTTAATTAAAAACAACACATAAATAGTACATCCAGCTATTCTCGACCTCAGCCTCTGTTAGTGTTAATCGGCTTTTCGTAGATGCGGTTAGTTGTCTCTTCTTCCCCTGCAAGAACTGTCCAGAATAATTGATGTTTGTTTAGGATGGCACAGCAAATGCTGAGATGCTGAATAAAAGGAGGAGAATTAAGAAGCACTGGAATGCGTGTTATACATGGATATGTATATTTTGCCCTTCAATAGCTCCTTCCATATGGAAATCTCAAAGTGTCTTACATGCATTAATGGATTAATCCTTAGAACTCCCTCCCCCCCACCCCTCCACATACACACATGAGATAAGGCGATATTATTGTCCCCATTTTACAGGTGGGCAGATCAAGACCCACAGCTGTTCTGAAGCACCATTGATTGGCTCTGTGATCTTTGGCAAGTCACTTTGCATCTCTGAACTTTCCCATCTGTAAAATGGAGACATTACTTATCCACGGTTGTGAAGTGCTTTGAGATTTTCAGGTGAAAGGTGCTACGTAAAGGCTCATTACTCCAAAGCCTGTTGAGGTCACTGGAAAGACTCTCATTGCCTTCTGTGGGCTTTGGAGCCGGCTCATAGTGGTTGAGGTTGAAATAGAGCCCAGTTCTAGTCCCCATTCCAGTTCCGGCCCCTGTAACATGCTATCATTCCTATAGATGGCTGGGCTGGTCCAGAGGAAATGACATTGCCCGTTTCTCAAGGAGAACCTTTTAAAAAAGTTCTGAAATATTGGGATAGCCAGATATGGTGGGGGGAATTTTCTTCATTTTTAGTTTCTAGCCTGGATCAGAACTTCAAACACTGAAATATTCCTGATCTCACAAAATTTCCAGTCCGGTTTTGTACACTCAAAGAGGTTTGTAGAAGCTTTGGTTAAGCATCTGATTTTAGGGGGTTACTTATCTGAACCAAACTCAAACTCCGAACTGTCATCATCTTCTTTCATTTGCTGCTACGTTGCAGTAGTGCCCAAAATGGTTTAGGTGCTTTCCAGTCACAGAGGAAGACATCTTTGTCCTCAAGAATTCACAGTCTATGACAAGGGTCACCCATTGCTATCAATACCTAGAGATGTGTAAGTCAACGAGAGAGCTCTTTCAAAGGGAGGGATGAGTCATTGAGTTGCTGTGCTCAGAAAGGGACCATTATCAGACAATAAAGTGTGAACTGAAAGCTAATACACGGTCAAATTCTGTGTGCAGTTACACCCACACAACCCCATGAACTCAATGAGGTAGTACAGGTGTTTTGCACTCCAGTAATACTCCCTTGTGTTTTATATTCCAGCATTTACATTTCTGGTGAACATTTGCTGCATGTGCATGACATTGTAACAGATTCCCCCTTCGGGAAGGAGAGCATTGCACTCATGAGAGTGAGAACAGAAATTACCGAGTCGTCAAGTAGCACATTTAAATTTCTTGTTTCTTTTTCCTTCGCAGCTTTGGAAAATGCCAGTGTAAAGTTGGGGTAACCGGCTTCAAGTGTGACCAGTGCCGCGATGGATACTACTGGGTCAACCAAACCAGCTGTGAACCATGCCAGTGCAATAACTATTCCAACAGCTGCGATGTCTTAACAGGTACAATGCTTCTGACCGCTTAGAGCCAAGTTCTCCTCTGTAATGTTGGTGGGGCTCCATTGATGTCAGCCAGGTTGCAGTGGTGAGTGAGTAGTGATTTGGGTCCTTACCGTCTAGTCTAGAGTACATCTACAGAGCAAGCAGAAACCCGCGGCACTGAGTCTACAGGCTCAGGCTCGCGTGGCTCGATTCTACGGTACTAAAAATAGCTCCATAGACAGTTGGGCCCCTCCCTAGGTTTCGGAGCTCAGGCTCCGGCCCACGCTGGAACGTCTACACAGCTATTTTTAGCTCCACAGCCCAAGTCTATAGACCCGAGCTCTGAGACTTGCTGCTGTGCGTTTCTGCTTCCTGTGTAGATGTACCTGTAGTCAACTGTCCCCTGATTTCTGCCATTGTATTTAGAGTCATAGAGTTTAAAGCCAGAAGGGACTACCAGATCATCTAGTCTGACCTCCTGTGTAACACAGGCCACTAAATACCACCTAGCCATCTGCACACCAAGCCCAACCACCAGAATTAGACCAAGTATTACAGCCCTCAGAAGACTAATCTCTCCAATCTCATCCCTTTGATTTGTATCTTTCATTTAATTGGACTTGTGCATAGGGCATGAAATCATCTACTTCCACCACAAACTCTGTTTTGGATCTGATCCTCTTCCCATTGAAGTTGGTGCGGGCTCTGCCATTCACTTTGACAGCAATATTGACCCTTTATTATGTCTAGGGCTCCAGCTAGGAATGCAGGGCCCCATTGTTCTAGACCCTATACAAACACATAACCAAAAGATGATCCTGACCCGAAAGAGCTTACGTTTTGCTGTACCTTCTATTCACCAGAAGTATGTATTATTCAGGTGTTGGCTGAATGCAAGCTATAACCCAAATAACATTATGAGCGCTGCAGAAATGAGCCGTTCATATTTGTTTCTGATTTTTAATGCATTTGCCTCCTGTCCATTTTGTGTTGACGTTCCTTGAACGTTGTGATCCATTTACACGTTTTCTGTGCTGAAAAAAGTAAATTGCCTTTCTGTGTCCCTTCACACCAGAAACCCAAAGAGAGACAATATCCTGTGATTTACACGACCTATCCCAGCTCAGCAACAAAGCTCCAATTTTGAAATTCAAACTTATATTGATGAGCCACAGAATAAACTAAAACTCCCCAAAATTTTGTCTAGTGAAATAGGCAATGAGTTCAAGAAGTTAGCAGCTTGTTTGCCAACAGCCTGTGAGCAGAAAGACACAGAATTAATCAAATGAATTATTTGTTTGTAATTATTTGCTCTGTTCTAGTATTTATTACTACATTGTCTGCGCATTTCTAACAGACACAGAGTCAATATTGACAGTCACAGAATGAACTCTCAGCAGATAACACCCTCATTGCTTGCTACAGAAGAACAAATTTCATGGGAAATCTAGCAGAGATTAGAACTTTTTTCGGTGTGGCCCTGATTCAGCCAAGCACTCGCTCATAGACTTAATTTTAAGTATGTGATTAAGTCCCATTGAAGTCATGGGACATAAGAACATGTTTCAAGGTAAGGTGCGCTGAAGTGCCTGGCTGAATCAGAGCCTTTGTGTGTTTTAGCTATTTGATATGGAATTACATACCAAAAAAAGAAAACAAGCCAGCTAAGCCCTTGATCTTGCAGTCAGTCTATGGAGGCAAAACCCTTTGCCATGAGTGTTAAAGGTTCGTCTTTATAGATCAGATTGCAGAATTGAAGCCTAACCGTGTTACTGTTAGTTTAATCTATGATGGAACGGTAAAAAGTTCCTATTCTTTCTTTACTTGCATTTCCTTTTTATTGTTGAAGCAGAAAAACAGGTAGTAAATTAGATCTGATGTCTAACAAGTAATGTATGCATGTAGCTCTTGATAGGAACTAGAGATTGCACTTTGTTTGACCTTTCCAGCTTTATATAAAAGTGTGTATTCCTTGTCAATGTCAAAGTTTCTATTGCATTAATACTGTGTTGTGGGCTCCCTCTTGTGGCTAATTGGAAACCTACGTTGTTTTGACAAATCCCAGTTGGATAATGTGATGGAATTTCATATAAAGGATGTTTTCTCACAGTATGTTGTATGGATACAGGTTCATTAGGTTTTAGTGTGTTAAAGAGAAAGTAGTTAGGGCAGGCAGACTGGAAATCAAGAATGCCGGGCTTTATTCTTACACATACTGCCTTGTATAAGTCACTTCACCTCTCTTGTGTCTGACTGTATTCATAACTTTTACTCTATGCATCCGAAGAAGTGAGGTTTTTACTCACGAAAGCTTATGCCCAAATAAATCTGTTAGTCTTTAAGGTGCCACCAGACTCCTTGTTGTATCTGTAAAATAAGTGTAGCAACACCTACCTACCGGAGGAGCCACCAGGCTTAGTTAATGCTTGAAAGGTGCAATCAGAATGGAAACTGTTCTGAAATATTAATGCTTTCCACAGAGAAGAAAGTGATCCCTGGTCCACAACCTTTAGGATGCTTAGTACAATTGAGTATCAGAGGGGTAGCCGTGTTAGTCTGGATCTGTAAAAAGTAAGAGTCCTATGGCACCTTAAAGACTAAGATGTATTGGAGCATAAGCTTTTGTGGGTGAATACCCACTTCGTCAGACGCAGTGGGTATTCGTCTTGCGTCTGACAAAGTGGGTATTCACCCACGAAAGCTTATGCTCCAATACATCTGTTAGTCTTTAAGGTGCCACAGGACTCTTTGTTGCTTTGTACAATTGAGTGACCTATTGGTCCATTGGCAATGCAGCCAGTTGGAGTATTGCAGAGGAAGATGCTTGCAACTCCTGCTGATGGGAAAGGATGTGGTCTTGAAATGGAGAGGTCTGCACAGAAAATGTGTGCAGTTATTCCAGATTTAGGGCAGCATAACCGAGAGCAGAGTCTAACTCAAGTGCCTTAAAGCTGACTAGGTAAGACCACCTCTAGTAGTTGACTCTCCATGATTCATTCAACCCTTGGTCTCCGTGGTGAGATTGCCAAAAGAGGTTGCAACTGGGCGGGGGGGGTGGTTTCCATCGTGTGGAAATCTCTCCCACCGAGACCACCAGCTCATGTCATACAGGCCACTGTACAAGAAGCAATGACTAGAAGACTAAGGGTAGGTCTACACTTACCCGGTAGTTCGGCGGCGAGCGATCGAACTTCTGGGTTCGACTTATCGCGTCTTGTCTGGACGCGATAAGTCGAACCCGGAAGTGCTCGCTGTCGACTGCGGTACTCCAGCTAGACGAGAGGAGTACCGCGGAGTCGACGGGGGAGCCTGCCTGCCGCGTGTGGACCGAGGTAAGTTCGAACTAAGGTACTTCGAACTTCAGCTACGTTATTCACGTAGCTGAAGTTGCGTACCTTAGTTCGAATTAGGGGGTTAGTGTAGACCTGGCCTGAGTTATGGAACGCTGCAAGCATCCTTAGTCACTGCCAGCCTTCACCATACGGTCAGCTGGTTCCAAAAAGCAATACCCAGCCAGTTATTCAATACCCAGCCTTGATTGATGTTATAAGGAACTATATTGTGTTTAAACTCTAGTCTGAACATGAACCTGATGGGGATTTTATATGCCTGGTTGCCGTTGATACTAGCATTTTGTCCCCCCAGAACCCTGACAGCGTAGCTCAGCCAGTGTGCACTCAGTAACTACGCTGCTCTGCGCCATCCTGGTTTGCGGAGAGGCTGCTTTTACCTTTCAGAGGCTTGTACTTGGGATTTAATCAAATAAGCTTCCCCTGGGTCACCTCCACCCCTCAGTAAGACGCTTGTTGAAGCAGATGATGTTCCTGTTGATGGATGAGCTTTCGATAGGGGCTGCATTTATATTGCTAGCAGGATTTGCTTCCTTTGTTTGCAGTAATATCAAATTGAATTTGACAAAGGGCTAGATCATGCCACAAGGGCACAGCCTCTAGTAAGAGGCAATGTGTTGCTTTGCTGTTCCAGGAGCACCCTAGAGAAGTAATTTTGGCTCAGGAACCCCCAATTCCTTCTCTGCTCCCCCAGGGTTCTCCAGGGGGTTAGTAATTTGTTGCTGGCCTAGACCAGCAACAAATCCTCCCACACGCCCCTGGCTCAGCTCTGCTGGTCAGTGCATTGGGAGTGGAGCCACACCCCACACACTCAGACCCAAGGTCCGGTAACCTGCGCAAGGGAGTTCTTACTCCTCCTCATGTCCTCATATCATTGCAGCCTGCATCGCATGCCCAATCTCCAAAACTTGAGAGCAGTGCTACTGGCATTAGGAGTGAGCCTGGTGTCAGTGAATTTTGATTGGCAGAGAGGCCAAAGAGAGATGCAACATAGACTTTTCACTGAATTCTTTGGTTAACTTAAACAGTGACACTGCAGTGGTAGAACAAGTGTACAGCAGAAATCAAGAGAGCTGTCCTCGACATCCCCAGGGTGATCCTTACAGGACCTTAACCCATCATTCTGACCATTATAGGTATTCCCAAGGCACCAAAAATCAGTGGGGCTACTTGTGTGAGTGAGGGTTGGCAGGGTGACACCCTTACTCACCAGGACTGATACAGGCTAGGATGTTTCTCCTGGGGGATTTTAATTGCATGAATTTATTAGTATACGTAGGCCTACGTTTTCAAAAGTTCCAAGTGATTTTGGGTGATTATGTTTTTGACTGCCTAACTGGGGGTGGCTGGTGGTTAGAAAGCATTGAGATGCCCCAAATCAGATCCTTTGAATGAGTCTTAGGTTTAGCCCAAACAAAAGGGGCATCCAAAATCACTAGTTACTTGTGAACATTTAGGCTGTGCAATGTAGGGGTGTGTGTGTGTGTGTGTGTGTCTTATATATATATATGAGAGAGAGAGAGAGATAGATATAGATATATCCTTGATTAAAATGTTCTGCTGCAGCTGTTGCTAAATGAATCGTCTGTTGTTTTTGTTGATTTCTCTTAGGCACCTGTTGGAACTGCCAAGGAAATACAGAAGGAAGCCACTGTGAAAAATGTAAGGTGGGCTTCTTTAGAAGCATCCTCCCAAGCCACGATTGTAACCGCTGCCCATGTTCAACAGTGGCATCTACTGGCAGTTGCCAAATAAGTAAGGCTCTTTTTGTATGCTAGTGAAAGCAACTTCTTTCAATATATTTCACAGCTAAATTGTACTCCGGGCAGATTATCCTAGTGCGCCAGTTTATAAGCTTTGCCTTTGAATCCCTCTTTCATGGGAACTGGGGTGTGTTATCGGAAGTGACACGTGACATTTAGGAGTGCAGGATTTATTGACAGTATTCTTGGAGTATTTTTGATGCTTCTTGTGAGAGCAAGAAACCATTGAAAAATCTCCCTTGCTGCAGGCGCTAACTGTTGCGTGTTACTGTGGTTATCCTGGTGGTTTCCACTGCTCGTTTTAAGTGTCTTTATTGTTTTGCAGACAAAAAGACATAGATACAGTGGAGAGCTAGTCTGTGTTATCAGCAGTGGGTGAAATTCATCCTTCTGCAGAAAGTTAGCAACAGGCCTATGCAACCCTTAATTCCTGCTTAAGTGGAACTGCAGCAGTGCATAGGCAACATGCTGGCCCTTTGCCCAGGGGTAAATTTCACCCAGTGTACACAGAAAATAGACCTGCCACAAATAATCTGTGCTCTTTGCTTGGCTGCAGGGCTTGTGAAGATGTCTGTGCCTTACAGGTTTTGCAATGTTGCTTTGAGCTCTTGCCACCTCATTACTAGAGAGATAGCAAAGGGGGATGGGATGAAATTAATCGGGAGGAAATTTAAGCTGCCGTCCCTAGCCATGTAAGAGACTCCCAAGAGAAGAGAGACGGAAGGCCCTGTTGCTTGGGATTTTCAAATTAATTTTGGACAAAATGCTAGAAAACAAACTATTGGGATCAGTCCTGCACTAGTGGGGAGATGGCCTAGAGTAGTTTTTCCCAAACTTAGTAGGTGGTTGGTCCCTTATTTGAAGACTGAATTTTTGTGATGCCCGTACATTTACTATAAAAGCAAGAATAAGGAACAGTATTAATGATAACAAGGCTAGGCCTATGTAATTTGTGTGTGTTTTCAAGAGGTTGGTGGTGAATACTTGAGTTCTAAGGCAAATGGTGTGAGTGGGAGTCACCTTAGCTTTAGGTTGTAATAACATTTTCAACGCCTTGTGATTTCCCCCGCCCCACTTCCCCGGGTCGAGATGATCTAAAAAGTTCTTGTCCATCCATAACTTCCATGGTGTAGTCCCAATGGGCCAGATGCTCCGTGCAATCCATCACTCAAGACAGATGGGTCCTGAAGTAGATTGACTGGAAATATGCTAACTATACTCCGACTGGGCACCAAGATTTAGAAACCTAAAAATGTTTTTTTTTATTTTTATGGAGCAGCATAGATCTACAGGGCTGAACAGAAAGACGTCCCTGCTGCAAAGCGCTTGCATTTTAAAGATGTGTGTGTTCAGCTTTTACACGGGCAATCTCCCATTGACTTTAGAACCTGACTGCAAATTAGTGTGATGCAGAACAAACATGCAAGTGGTACAAGGAACATTCTTTCACAGAGCTCGTTCAGTGATATTTGCATGGGCTCTTTTTTTTTTTTTCAGAACCTGGTCAACACGCTCCAACGTGTGACAGTTGCAAAGCCGGATACACAGGCCCAAACTGCGACCAGTGCGACAATGGCTATTACAATTCCGACAGCATTTGCATTAGATGTAAATGTAACGGGAATGTAGACCCAGAGCAGTCACCCAAGGTGTGCAAGCCAGACACAGGGGAATGCATTGGCTGCCTCCACAACACGTCCGGGTTCCATTGCGAGGAGTGTCAGGAAGGTTATGTCAGAGACCCGGAGGGAGCCAACTGCACCAAGAAAGGTAAACCCTTCTCCTCGAATCAGTGTCTGTGTTTCCTAAACAGATCAGCCGCACGCAAGCTGCCTGGGGGTGGGGAAGGAATATTGGGTATATTTATTCCTGGAGGGATTTGCTGTTGAAGATGAAACAGCTTTAGCATCTTCCAAGGTGGAAACTCATTCCTTTAAAAGGGTCAATCCAAGTGGGAAGCTGGAAGAAAGTTCCCCCTGTAGCCATTACAATGTTTTCTCAAGCTTCGTTTTCAGTTACCGAGAGCCTGTCTGAACATTGCCTACGTTGAAAGGAGCAGCATGATGTTTCTGACGCACGGCTAATCTTTGGCATTCTGGAAGTGGCTCTTGACAGACAGTTCTCTCTACAGCTTGAGACAGCAGGCTGGGGAAGGGCAGAATCTTCTAGGTTTTGGCACAGAAAAGTATTTAAGAAAGTTCCTTTCCTGCAGTGAACTTTTGTGTGTGTTTTCATGCGTGTTTGTGCACTTGTCTGTATAAAAAAAGACACTAATATATTCATCTTGCTAGTATTATACAGAAGGTCAGACTAGATAATCTAATGATCCGTTCTGGCTCTAAAATCCGTGAATTGGAGATTCATCTAGGTTTTCGTTAATTCATCTGTTCCCCAAAACTGTGGCAGGCAATATCATGAAATAAACTGAAACAAAAGATTATGTATAATTTGGTTTGTATCCTGATTTCTAGAGCTGGATGCAAACTCTTAACCCCCCCGGTGAGTTGCTTTATTTGACTACATTCAGTAGCACTTCTCACGTCAGTAAGGATTTACAGGATTGGCACCTTTATAAAGGCTTTTTATCATAACACATAGTGCTTCAAATTGCTGTGCAGGCCTTAACCAACTGCTTAGAACAACTCTGTGAAGAACTATCACCTCCGCTTTGTAGCTGGAAACTAAAGCACCGAGCGGTTAGCAACTTGACCAAAGCCACACAACAAATCCAGTGGCAGAGCAGGGATGTGAACTCACTGTTGCCTGATTTTGAGGCCTCTTATTCCCCATCCTCATTGCATCTAATACTCTCAGGTGCACGGTGGTAACGAAGAGGCTACCTTTTAACAGTATAGCCCTGAATAAAATGGTAGAAAGTTCTTCTCCTATAGTTCTTCTCCCAGTGGTTGTCAGTAAGTTACTCCACTAGATAGACTGCAGGCTCCATGCGTGTGTGGTTGTACATAGGAAGGAGAGCGCAGAATTCCAAAACGTATCAGGACCAAATTCATCCCTGCTGTTCCAAGAGATTTAATTCAAAGGCATTACAGTACGGAGCTGATGTAACCTTCATTCTCTTACTGATCCCTGAATGCACAGACTGCAAGATTGTTTTCTGTGCAAGGAAGAGAGATGATTAGTAAAAAGATTAATATTCATCTGCTGTAACTTTATGTATGGCTGTCTCTGCAGGGTTGCAGATAGCAGTTTCACACTGGTCCATCCGTTGTAATGCATTGGTTTTGTGTGTAAGGGACTGACTGACCTTGTCCCATAGTAACATACATGCCTTTGCTTTTGAATGACCCTTTCCAGCCTGCACCTCTCCTGCCACTTTAATGACATGGTGAGATAGCTGATTACTGACTTGGGAAAATACTGCCCTCCCGTCTCACTGGCAGCTGAGGCAGCTATCATGTTTCCTTGACACCTGTTTTCCTTTCCATGTTAATATTTAAAAGATCTGCATTTTTGTTCCCTGTTTGTTGAATGTTGCTCGGCCATGGGCGGAGATGGTGGAGGCACTGCGTGCAAGCAGATTTTAGGGCCAAGATTTTCAGAAGTGACTAGTGAATTTGGAGGCCTCAATTTTGGGCAGCCCAACTTGAGGCAACTAAAAGGGGTCTAATTTTCATGGGGTGGATGCTTAGCAGGCCCTTTTAAGGAGTCTCGGGTTGGATACTGAGAAAATTGGAGCACCGAAAATAACTAGCCACTCACGAAAACTGATCCTTTATGTTTGCTTAGTCACAAGAGCAGACTAAAGCAGGATCCTTGAGGCACTCGGGATTTGGGCCATGATCTTTTGAGCACCTTTAATTTGGATCCATGAAGTGCTGGGCTCAGGGATCAGTGGTGTGAACGCAGCAGCTGACATCACAGATCTGTCTGCTCAAGTACTGCAGCAAACTTTTGTGGATGCAGGCTCCATTGCGCCATAATAATTCATCTCACAGAGATATACTAGCTTCCTCCTTCTCTTGATTATAGTTAAATGTTGTTGGAATATTCTAGTGGAAAAGGCACTGACTGCTATAGGGAAGGCTGAAAAAGTGTTTAAATTCTGACCCTCCCTGTTTTCAGTTGCTTGGGGTCGTAGGCTCCAGTCCTGCATAGCTAAATTCACTGGGAATTTTACCACTTGCTTCAATGGGAGCAGGATTGGGCCCTGAGAACTTAACTACAGTTCAGACCCGTTTACGTGCAGATGTCGGGAGTCAAGCCATCGTGACCGCATGTTAACAGACTGCGGATTAAGAGGGCCATGCTGAAATATCTTAAGATATCTATATATACATGTATAATTATCTAGGATTACATACGTATTCACAACATCCCAAATACTGCAGGCCTATCTTAATGGCGCTTTGCAAGAATATAAATTCAAATGTGTAATCTAATAAAAACATTACTACTACTACAACTACACAGGGGTGAAAGTAACTCAGGACACTTACTGTACAGGGCGGGGAAGGCTCTGGCCCCTGGAAGGGGCGGGGCCTTGGGCAGAAGGGGTGGGGCTAGGGGTCAGCATCCCCAAGTCAGTCCTTCAGGATTCCCGTGGCAATTTTAAAGGGGCCGGGGTTCCGGACGCTGCTGCTGCGGAATCCTTTTAAATCGCCGGCCCCGGGCAGCTGCTCCCTTTGCGCCGCCCCCACCCCCACCCCCCATCGGCGGCCAAGCGGGGGGCAAAAGGGGCAGGAACTTTAAAGTGCTGCAGGGTCCTTTGCTGTGGCGGCGCTTTAACGTTGCTGCCCCTTCCCCCCTGCCCTTCCCCCCCGTCAGCGGTAAAGACATACAACACATTTCCGCTCCGCACTTCCTGTCGATTTCTGTCAGTGAGTTAGTGAGCAAATCTGTAGCGCAACATACCAAGTTCCTGTACTGCATATTAACCATTCTCGTGTGTTAAATAGGTAGCACTGGGAGGCATGGCGCTACCGCTTGTTAAGCGGATTTGCGCGTAAACGGGTCTGTACTGTACTTATAAATCCAACAGTGTGCACATTCACACAACACCATCAACACCACGGTCTAATTAAACCACTAGTGAGACAAAGCTAAGGTTGAGTGGTGGTAGAAATTGGTCTGGGTGAGAGCCAATGGTCATTTATTATATGATGGAGAGGAGCTGGGTGGATACCTTCACTGTGCATTGCTAGCGTGTCTAATGGCTAGCATATATTTTAATGTGTATATGATAAGGAAGCTTGAAGCTAGTCAATTAGGTTGTGTCAACAACGTTTTAACCTTAACTGTCTTCTAACTAGATTGTTTTGTGTGGGAACCTGATTGGAAGTTGACCTTCTGTAACTTGTAATAGCTTTTTATTGAGGACTTTATTCAGTGGCTCGATACTGCAGTGATTGGTGGTATAAAAATACCTAAGATAGACAGGACCAAATTCTCTTCTTAGTTATGCACAGGCAATCGCATTAAAATGGATGGAGTGGGATGGATGTAGCTGAGAGCAGGACTAGGTCCATGGAGCAGAAACATTCTAAATCCTTTGTCTAGTTGTAACATGTTCTGGTTAGGGATCTTTCCACCTCTAAATCCATCCCTGGGCTTTCAAGTATAATCACTCTCCTACTGCTGGCACTTAGGGGCTGATCCGGAGATGGGCTGAGCATCCCCAACTCCTGTTGCCTGTACCAAATTCGCCTTTCAGAGGGGAGTCTCCTCCTCAGCGCCTACTAGTAAAAGGTCTCTTCAGAAAACCTTTTGTATGGGTGAAATCCTGGCTCCACTGAATTGCAAAACTCCCTTTGACTTTGTGGAGCCAACATTTCACCCATTGAGTTGCACTTGGAGTTACTTGAATTCATCATGAGTAATCGAGGTCGCGTGGGCCAGATTTTCAAGAGCAGAGCACCCACAATCGGGGCCAGATTTTCCAAAAAGCTCAACTCCTATTTGGGCACCTAAACAAGGAGGGGGGTTTCAAAAGTGCTCGGCCCCCAGCAGCTCCCATTGTGATGCTTATGGACAGGTTTTCAAAAGAACTCAGCCCTCAATGCGCTGAGCTGTCTTGAACATCTGGCCGAATATTTTGATGTGTAAATGGGACCTGAACAATTCTGACCTTAAAATTTTAGTTTGTTGCACTCATACTAACAGTGATCTATAGGCAGAGCCATTTATTTCCTGTTCTCCAGTCATGGCTCACCATGTATTTTATTGTTCATGTATGTATTCATTTACGTATCTCTTTTTTATTTGTAGAAGTCATTCCTGGTCCTGAACCTAGAGGGTTTATAACTGCTGCTCCCAACACCAGCAGGACAACATCATTTTCAACTACGGTGATAAATAGTACATTAGCGCCAACAACTGTGCAGACTATATTTCCTGTCAACTCCTCTGACAATAGTACCTCTGCATTGGCAGACGTCTCCTGGACTCAATTTAACATCATTATTTTGACAGTTATTATTATTGTTGTGGTCCTATTGATGGGATTTGTGGGTGCTGTTTACATGTACCGTGAATATCAAAACAGAAAACTTAATGCTCCTTTTTGGACCATTGAGCTCAAGGAGGACAACATTAGTTTTAGCAGCTACCATGACAGCATACCCAACGCTGATGTTTCAGGCTTACTGGAGGAAGACGGAAATGAAGTGGCACCAAATGGACAGCTGACGCTGACAACTCCCATGCATAACTATAAAGCTTAAAACAAGAGTCACTCCAGCTATTCCAAAGTCGGCTTTAAAAAATTACAGTCCTCGTTGAAGGGGTATCAAAATCTGTACCAAGGCACCAAGCAAAGGAATTTGCTACCCACACACTCTTTTACATCGGGCATGGCATAGCTTGCTGTTGAGCAGGAAAGGAGTGTCGTGCATATGAATTTCAGGTAAAATTATTAAATGCATTCAGTGTATTGTTTTCCATGACGATCCATAGAATTCATTGCTAAGGACTTTCCATAAAATTATGCTGACCTTAAAGTATATTTTTATATGAAAAGATGGTGGGAGGTAGTAACCAATGCCTCCTGATGAATCAAAAGCTACTTTGACTTCCAGCCAAGCGAAGGCCTACACCAGTAGCCTATATTTTGAAAAGCAGCCTGTTGAATTAACAGCGGACTTTCAGAAAATAGACTTTTGTAAAGACTTCATTTTATTTCCTGGTACGAATTTGTGTTTTTATATATAAAAAGGGAAATCATGTTCATTTCAGTGTACTGCTAAGAGACTTCTAAATGAGTAAATGTTACACAAATACTAAAGTCACCATGTTCAGTTCTCCAACAATTTGGGGAGCAGAAACAATCAATCATGAAAATGTCTGGGGCTGAGGGGAGAAAGATCACTGTTTTCCCTTTCTGAGTTCTCATACAAAGAGATGATACTATTAAAACACAGAAATCCATTTTCAATAGAAGGAGTTAATGAACTTGTATACATACTGTACAAGGGAAGACGACAAGACATCTCAGGGTCACGTGTACAAATGAAAGCTAGGCTTAATATCCTACCCTGATAGAAATGGTGTGTTCTGTACATAGAATGTAATATATCTTCTCTCCATTGTATTTATAACTATTTGTAAAAAAAAAAAAAAAAAAATCATGAGTCATATTTTATCATCTAGATTTTATCTGTACAGCGGTTAGTGGCATTGTAAAAAAAATATGGGGATTGTTTAAAATTGTGTAAATCAGATGGCAATATTGCTGGAGCTGGGCCTCTGGCAAACACCCATCATTTAAAGTTCTTCTTCTGATATCACTGAAAGTTTTTTAAAGTTGTCTGTTTCCTACTCGTTATCTGTAACGATTCAAACTCCCCAGCTCCTTTAAAGGTATGGCCCATAGTATCATGAATAGAGCCTGGTCAATTTCCAGAGATCAGGTGTAACATTTGGTAATTTGCTATGAAATCCAGCACAAAAAGAAAACATGCCGTTACAAATACATAATTATTTATGCCCTGATCCTGAAAACCATGATGAACGTGCGCTGTTGTTATTCACAAGCGTAATTTCTTTGACGTCCACGAGACTGCTCGTGTGACTAAAGACTGCTTGGTGTGATCAAGTAGTGTCAGAGGCGCTGAACTTTGCCTTGCCCCGGTTGAAGAGAATGGCAACACTCCCATTGACTTCAATGGAACCAGGACGTCCCCTAAGAGTTTACAGATCAGGTTCTTCATTGCAAAATTCTAGTTAAAAAAAAAATTATATAGACACTGTCAAGCAATTTATGCGTAGAAGTTCTTGTAGCTTTAAGCTGTTGTATGCTGGGGAGAGTCGGGAGGCTCCGTTGCCAAGAAAAACACGAAGGTCCATTGGTTATGCAAAGTCCGACTGTTTTTGTGCAGCGACAGACTAGCTGTTAGCAGAGGGAGCACAGTTAACAGCTGACAGCCCTTTTCTGGCTCAGCAGAATGGAGATAGCCACATGGAAGCAGGATGCCGCCTTGTTCCCCCAGGTGGCTCTAAGATGTAGGCCTGAATACAGGCTCCTATGCATAGGTGTAATGTGGATGATGAACGTACTTCCGTGCACCACCGAGGAAGAATGCTGGCAATAACGGCCTGTGAGCAGCTGGTTAGAACACCTGACCCCTGAGAGACCTTCTCTCCTGTCCTGTTAACAGCTGGCAGCAGGCAATGGGGGAGCACATGCTGAACCTTTTGCCAGCAGGTGTAAGGAGCACTGGACAGTTTGCTCCTTTCAGTGACCCCAAAGCATTCTGTCTGCATCTGTGCAGTGTAAAAATAATGCCATGGAGCACCTCGGCTCCACCCTACCTTTCTTCAGTGTGCCTCACGAGCACCAGCGTGGCACATGGTCCTTTTCAAGAGCCACATCCAATCTCTCTCCCTTATTCTTTTCACTGTACTCACAGGCTGTCTTTGGGCCCAATCCAACTCCCATTAAAGCCAATGGAAAGTCTCCCATTCACTTTAATGGAGTTTGAATGGGATCATTTGTTTGATTTTTTTTTTTTTTTTTTTTTTCCTGAGCTTGGCAAACTGTTACTGTCCTATGAAAATCAATACATTTAATGTTTAACAGAGTCATGAATCAAGCCCTTTTCCTAACCTGCTCTGACACCACGTATACAGCTGTGATGCATGGGTGATGGTTCTTTGCAAACGTTTAGAAACAATGTTGCTGATAAACAAGGTAGTTAACCAAGGGCTGGTCTATACTTACGCGCTGGTTCGGCGGCAGGCAATCGAACCCAGAAGTGCTCCCCGTCGACTCCGGTAATCCTGCTCGGCGCGAGGAGTACGCGGAGTCGACGGGGGAGCCTGCCTGCCGTGTCTGGACCGCGGTAAGTTCGAACTAAGGTACGTCGACTTCAGCTACGTTATTCACGTAGCTAAAGTTGCGTACCTTAGTTCGAATTGGGGGGTTAGTGTAGACCAGGCCCAAGTTGAGCTATGGCTGGCTCATGCAAAATCAGAAACCGAGTGGAAAAGGAGAATACTGTTTGTTTATTTATTTATTTAATTTATTTATTCTGTTTGTATTCCACTAGTGCCTAAGGACCTCAGTCAGGGTGGGGGATGCATTGTGCTCGGTACTGTACGTACACACAAGAAGTTACAATCCCTGCCCCCAAAGATATTACAGTCTAATGTCAGATGTGGCACAAGTAAACATAACAAAGGGAATTCGAGATGGAGAGCAAGGAAAATAGTGATAGCGGGGTGTGATAGACCGTGTATAAGCCGGATCCAAAGCCCCCTGAAGTCAATGGAAAGTCTGCCATTCCCTGCTGTGGGCTTGGGATCAGGTCCTAAGTTTATAAGAAAGTTAGATTCAAGTCATTCAGCGATGTTTTCAGTGATAAAATAGAAGGGGAAAAAGACAAAGGAAAATCATAGATTGCACACAAAGCTTTTGAAGAGTGGATTAATGACAATGGAGAGAAATGACTAAAAACTGTATGTAATTACTTGGCAGTGTCCTTTTGTAATATCTACTTGCCTGATGTTTACACAGTGAAAAAAGTAACTTTTCATAGGCGATTTTAATGATCCCCCGTTTTAGATTCTGGAAATAGTTCCTAGAGCAATAATGCTGACAGGCAAAGAAAGTGTGAGCACTGTGGCCTGTCAGAAGGCTTTTGGGGGAGCTTGAGGAGAGTTTGCAAAGAAGATAAGAACGGCTACCGAATTTTCCTTCTTGAAACCTTGGCAAGCCTGCAGGCTAGTTTATAACAGGGATGGGACACGTCTCATTTGGATTTCAGATCCTGGTTTTTGGTTCTCTCCCATTATAGAGAGAGTGGGCCAGCTGCAGAGTTTGCTTCTGAGTTCAGATACTGTCCCCTCCTATCCCACCATTAAAAATGGGGGTGTCTGGTTCTGGCCCTTTTCTGCTTTATAAGCAAAACAAGAGAAATGACTATGAAGGCACTATATCCCAGCCCGTGTTTGATGGAGGGAGGAGGTCAGTTCCCCCTACACTTTGTAAGAGTGGGAGAGCAATAGGATTTGGGATACTTTGCTGATGGCAAATTATCTCACAAATTTTGAGAAAGCACCTCATAGACATCCTGGGGATCTGATCCAAAGCCTCCGGAAGTCAATTGGGTCTTTCCTTTGGACCCTACTTGCCTAAAACTTTTCAAAACCGGCCTGACCTTGCTGGGACTGTGGAGGGATACTCTATCTGTTATATAGCAGGCTTTGTTTTGGAACTAACAGCCTAGCAGAGACTGGAGACATCACAGAGGTGAGGCACTAGGGAGGATGCCTATAGGAGGGTGAAATGACTCAGCAGAAGAAACAAAAATAATTGCAGTCAGTCACGTCTTTTGGCTGAGATGAATAACTGAATAAGAAATCAAAAGACAATTAAAGAAAGAGAAATTAAAGAGAAACTCCCCTGCTTGAGGTTCAGCCTCGTTCTATGATCTCTGGGAGTGGAGCCTGCTTGTATCCCCTCTGTTAACCACATACCTGAGCATCTTTACAAAGGGAGGAAGAAAATGAGCTAGTTGTATCTCTTGATCAGCTTAGAGGGCACCCTGACATAGCGCGCTGCTTGAAACGTCCACTGGCAACTGCCTCAGCCTGCCAAAGTCCTCCTGTCATTTTGTTCATTTTATAACTTGCCACAGAGCTGCGGAGTCTGCTCCAGAGCAGCTTGGAACGTGCATGGATAAGTAGGAAGAGGACAGCACCGATGCACCAGAGCCAGTGGAGAGACTAATCATCAAGTGTAGGGATGGGGCATCTAGGGTACTGGGCACAGATGGCTGAAGTATCAGTATCGATACTGTGATGGCATTTACAGACCTCACCCTGAACCAGGGCAGGCAATAGGCGATACTGGACTTAGGAAGCCCCACCCCTCAACAGGTGCAGGGCATGTTCCCAGTAGAGGAAGAGTTTAAAAGGAGACTGGCAGGCCAGGGGGGTATGGGCTGCATGTAGTAACCAGGAAATGGGGCTGATGCTGTGCCAGGAATGGTAACAGCTTTGTGAAGGCCCCTCTAGCAGTAGGGAGTTGGAGGGCCCCCTACTTGATCTTTGGGAGTTGAAAGCCCTAAGAGACTGAGGAGAGTCTACTAAGCCAGTGCCCATGCCCCAAACTGAGGAGCTTTAGACTGGTAGGAAATGACCTGGGGGAAATGTAATTTGGGGTAGCTCAGTAACTTGGCAAGACAGTTTGAAAAAACTCCAAGAGCCCTGGTTTGGGACCTGCTCAGGTGAGCCTGAGTCCCTCTGCCTTGTCCCCTGGCTCCTTTATAATGACTGAATGGTGATGGAGCAGTTAGAGCATGAGGAGCTAGGTGATTTGAGGCTGCAGCTCGGACCCCTCTGGGATGACTAGACTAGCAGAAACCATACTGCCATGAGCTGAACACTAGGCCAGCTGGTCATCAGACCTTCCTACTACAGATACCCACATCTTTGGTGATTACCATTGTTCCACCTGCTAGCAGCTAACTGAATAGTGTTAAGTCCTACAGGACATGATTCATTTTGGGTGAGACAGTGGGTGGTATGATGCAGTAGCTATGTGTGCATGGTGAAGATGGAGTAATAGGGGGACATGCCAGTCCAGAGAAATAGGATTGTGAAAGATCAATGGCTGCTGTTCTTAATGGTAATGATCTTATGCTCCTGTCATGGGAAGTGAGCACCATTTTGGCACATGCCCCTGCTGGTCTGGATGAGGCAACTGAAATCCCATAGTCAAGTACTTGAGAACAAAAAGACTCCTCTGATAGTGTGGGTGAAGGGAAAAACAGTAACTTTATAATATGCACAGGGACACCCTGGCTGGATCACAAGGTAGGATGCTATTCTTTGAGCACAGGATGTGGCAGACATACAAAAATATAATGGGGCTAATGTGAATTTAAGGTCTTGTATCTCATGAACCATCATAGCCAGAAATAACGGCATGAAGTTTTAGGCCTGGGGAGTTATCATGAGGTATCATATATTGAAATAGTCACTTCCTTGGTCCAGGCAAAATAAACTTAGACCCTCAGAAGTAATTTATGAGGCAAGATGGAGCCTCTTCACCATTGTAATGGCATTCTGGGGCCGTTGACTTCTGATATACAGTATCTTTATTCCAAATGTTAAATGCAATATAAGCGATCCAGTATGGTGGCAGACAGTCGGTACAATCTCTTCTAAAATGAGGACCTCAGATTGAAGCCTCCACAAAATTTCTCTTTAAAGTGAAGTTTTAAAATTAGCTTCCAAGAAACTCTGCTATTTATGTCTCCAATTAAAATAAAACGTGGGCCTAAAACATTAAAATTACACGTGCTCCCTACTAAAATCCAGCAGGCTTACAACACATCCAAATAAGGTGTCTCCTAAGCATATACTAAGCTTACAAATGCATTTCTAAAAAAGCTGTGTATGATTTGAATATGTCAGAATTTATACAGAAGAATGTTATTTAAAATGAATAAAAATGTATATAATTTGTATCTAAGTCACCTGGGGTTTTGCTTTTGTTTTGTTTTTAAATATAGTCTAAGGGCTGCTACCAAGTCCCATATGAAGTCAATGGGGAGTTGGATTGAGTCCTAAGGGCTTGAATGTGACTTCATACCAATAACTCCATTCGTGACAATGAAGTTATTCCGGCTCTATATAAGTGAGATCAAAATTATGCCTGAAGTGTTTTTTAACACCAAACATTTACTAACACAATTTATAATCTGTCATATTATCAGTGTTTGTTTGTTTTTTAAAGCCCTGTGAAATCTTTTGACTATTTATTTTTATTTATATTCTTGCTAACGCATACTAATTTTTCAGCTCAATAGCTTGTCAATTAGTCTCTACTCACTGTAGGGGTGTAATACTGATACAGATTTATTTTGGCATAAAAGTATGCAATCATGTAAAAATTAAATTAGAGAAGACCATAGTATCATGGGTGTTATCCACATCTACATTGGGATCTTCAAAGGAACTCTGTGCGGACCAGGTATCTCTGAAATCTGCATCTGAGGAGTTGATGAATTATAAAAGGCTGTTTATAGCCGCAAAAAAGATTTTTATAGCTTTGCCTCTGGAACCTTTACAGTTCTTTCTCACTTGTCATTGTTAGGAAGTTAACTCCCACTCACAATGGAGAAGTAACTACCAAATGGTAAGACTGCTATTGTCACTGAATGTTATTTGTGACGCTCTTTGTCCTTGATTCAGCAAAGCACTTAAGAAATGGGGATAACTTAATGGGAATTCAGAATGTGTGCATGTGTTAAGTGCTTTACTGAACGGGGCCTTAAAAAATGAAGGGCTTGTGTTTCTAATTCTCTACACTTTTATTGGTTTAATTTATTCCTGATTACACCAGTGAAAGGGTTTGATCCTGTAAATCAATGGGAATTTTGCTCTTGACTTGAATGGGAGCAGGATCAGGCTATTAATGAGAGGATCAGGCTCCTTATGGAGTGACTTGAGAACGTTGCAGCAAGTCCTGTTCCTCTGAAGAATGCCCAGGTAAAAAGGCTAAGCATGAGCACAATTATTCTGCCACTGATACAACAACCCTTGGGCTGTAGTGAGGTGTGCACCTGTTGCACTCTTCCCTCTGAGCCTTTGGCCTGTGGAGCCACATAATCACATGTGCAGTGACGAGGTCTCCATTGCTCCCCTTCATTTTGTACTTCCTTTCTGAAATGGCAAAGAGCTCAGCCAGAATGTAGGATGGATGATAGGCTTTTCCAATACAACTTCTTGGTATGAGGATTTACTATAATCTCCTAAAACATACTGCTAATTAAGATAAGGCTAAGTAATGTTAATCTGATTAGCAGAAGGCAAGTCGTTAACTGCTTCAAAACTATACATATTTTTCCTTCACAACTTTTATGGTGCTGCCGCAGATTTGGTAAAATAGACATTGCAGTAACCTCATGGAAATTGCCCATAACTCTAGTTAATGGTCCATTTGATTGTTTTTATCTTTTTGTTTGATCAGAAAGAGTTGTCCCTTTGCAAGACAAATGTAAATTTACCTTCTCAAGGGTGGGCCAGCTGATTTAATTTGAACAGTGGTGGTTCATCTGGATGGCTACACAGCATGTGTCTGCAGAAACATATGGGTGTCTCTTTTGCAGGACATACGCTGCACTGGCCTATGTCACTTAAAAGGTAATTGCGTTGCCTAGAGATTTGTTGTTGATTGTCACTAATATAATGCCATATGTCATTCATACACACACACACCTATATAAGCAGTTAATGACTTGCCTTCTGCTAATCAGATTAACATTAACAATGTTAAATAATTAGCCAATTATTGATGTTAAATGAACTATAATATATAGAGTTCTTCATTTAACATCAATAATTGGCTCATTTCTTGTACCAAGTAAACAGACTGTCACATATTTAAAGAAGATCTCTCTAATATCCATCCTAATGTTATGTAAGAAATTTCGAACCAGCCTGGCCTGATTCGGTACTGCCGTCATGTGGCAGACTTGCTTTTGAAACTGATGTCAGACCAGCAGCGACTGAAAGCATCACAGCATCGGACCCACTGCTACAAGGTAAGCAGCACACTGAACTCGCATCAAAGTCAACAGGAGTTCAAAGCCCTCAGTACTTCACAGGATCAGACCCCAACTGCATAGCACCAAAGATTTTCTATTGCACCCAGTTAAGAGAGAGAGTTCTCAGCTCTGCCAGCCATTGCCTGACATTTCCCAATCAGTTTTGTGCACTGTAACCCCAGCGCTGTTCTGTGTCTGCACATGTACAATTGAATGAGAAGTGGGCAACAGTAATGCACTAAGGTTAGGACAGGTACGGAGGGGAAGCCTACAACAGCAGTGGAGGTATACGTACCTGTGGTTGGGAACCCCCACAGCACAACACCTGTTAGCAAGTTGGGTGATTTTTTTTTTTACAGGCTTATATGTGGCTTTCAGATTGTCTTGGAAGAGAAAGTAGTTGTATGTACATGGAGAAGAAGGGCACTTCAGAATGATGATGGTGAAAGTACTGTAGTCCATGCTCACTTGCTTGTCCCAGTTCCAAGCCTATGTCTCGGAGAGCTAAGAATCCCATTGATCTAGCCCAGCTGGTTAGGGTGAATAAGTGAAATCCAACAGTCCAAATAAAAAGAATCTAATAAATAAACATGGGTATGATCCAGCAGATGTGAATTAGGCAAGCATCTCTCACTCAGGTGTTACTTCCTTGTATTACAGGTAATACTGCAGAGCATTAAACTGAAAGTATTTACCTTTTCGTTATTGATGCTGGGGTCTTCCCTCCTCCTACCCAAAAAAATTTGGACAAGGGAAGTAGAATAGTCAGTGAAAGTGTTAAACACGAAACTGTCTGACTCATGCACTAGCCTAGTCCTACATTACAAATATGGCAGGTAAATGTTCGTATATTACAAATGTGGCAGTTGAACGTTTAAATCCCGCCAGAAAGTTTTAAAGATCTTTTAAAATATACAAACATCTCTACATAATCTAGGAATGTCACTCAGTATGTCACTCTGAAGCCTAAAATGTCTGAGTCAGTAAGAAGCGATGGAAGCAGCTACAAGCATGGCTGAGGGTTCTTTTAATTCAGAATATGACAAGGTTGAATCATCGCTGGTGTCTGGAGTCTGTTATCCAATTTTTAAATTCTCAGACCTTTTGATTTTATGAATTATGTCCATATGGCACATACCTACAGTGAGGCATGTATCTATGCCCTGCCAAGAGCCCAAGGCCTTTGTGATATCAGAGATAACTCAACCAATCACCACCCTTAGTCTACAGCTTATTTGCATTCAACAGTTTCATTGATTGTATGAGGGAGACTGCACAGATGGTAGATGACTTGGACCAACTGCTCACCCATGGGCCCAACTGCCACCCTTTCAAATCCACACAACCCAGACACAATAACCCCAAACACACACAGGCCCTTCCTGCACTACATAGCCCTCAATAATTCTATTGACTTCAGGGGGCATACTTATGTGAGGAAAGTTAAACATATAAATGTTTGCAAGAACAGATGCTATAACAGGGAATACAGCCCTGTGATTGTTGGAAAGCTCCAGCTTCAGTAACAAAATATAAAAAGCAACTAATGTATATGCTGCTTAGAATAAAGATAGGACAAAGAAGACAGAAAGGATGGTCCAGGGGTAAAAATGCTAGGCTGGGACTTGGGAGATCTACATTCAATTCCCAGCTCTGCCTTTGGCTTCCTATGTAACATTAAACATCTCTAGGATAATAGCATCTCCCTACCTCATAGGTGTTGTGAGGATAAATACAGTCATTAATTAATGAGTGTGAGGCACTCACATACTATGGTGATGGGGACCATATAAGTGATTTGGGGGGTGAGTTCATTTCTGTTATTGTACAATTTGTGTGTATGCGTGACAGTTTAACCTTCTAATGCATAGTTAGCATGCTGCTGTGCTTACCAAAGGAAGAAATTGATCAAGTTAGCACAGGGGTATGCCACACTAACTAAATTGGAAATATTATATGTAGTTAAAAACAAATTTGAGATAATCTTACATATACATTTAAATAAATATAAATTTGCTTCTATGATGAAATGTAAAAATAATGTTGAAATACAGAATTCCATATGAGGTGGTCACCTTCATTTTATTTTTTTTAAAGGTAAAATAATCCATTTGAAGAAATATACCATGCATTTTTCTGGAGTAGATAATCTTGAAAATTGACTCTTATGTCTTTCAATTGTATTCAAGTATCTACCTAGCTGCATGAAAGTAGCAGTAACAGAAATTGCACACACACAATGAGAAAAGGTAACACCCCTCCGGCTACAAAACACAGGCAATGTATAGTTAAGCGAATCATTTTGGCAAACCACCAGTTCTTCTGCAGTACTTTCTGACTATCTTTTATCTCTTCACTGGGCAAGCAAATCAATTTTAGAAAAATTATTTTCAAGTATATTCAGGCTGAATTATTATGAAAGTAGAACTCTTGGTTTTTATTATACCATAGACAGCTACTAAAATAACAAAAAGCTCTGAAATTATTACAGTAATTCCATCCTGGGATTTTAGTAACTATGTACAGTCACATGATTTTTGCCGTACTGATAATTAGCCCACCATATCCTGTATGTGACAGCACCAGCTCTTTTAGATGAAACTATGGCTGTATGATTTATACTTACTTGTTTACTAGGTATGTTACACCAAGTACCTGTCTATCCATCAGAGAAGAGCCATGAGAATGATTAAAGGATTGGGAAACACTTTATAGTGATAGACGCAAGGAGCATAATCTATATAGTTTAACCAAGTGAAGGTTAAGGGGTAGCTTGGTCACAGTTTATAAAACCTATATGGCAAACAACATTTTGATAACATGTTCTTCAACCTCGCAGACAAAGGTATAACATGTGGCTGAAAACACTGAGAGTAATGAGTGGTTGTAACAATTTACTTGGGGGTGTGGTGGATTCTCCATCGCTGGCTATTTTTAAATCAAGATTGATTGTTTTTCTAAAAGATATGCACTAATTCAAACAGGATTTAATTCAGGGAAGTCCTGTGGCTGTGTTATATAGAAGATCACACTAGATCGCACTGGTCCATTTAGGCCTGATAAATTTATGAATCTCTCTATCTGTAGTACCTGCATAAGTATATATCTTGCAGTGCAGTACTTGAGTGTCTGGTACTACACACTTTTATTTTAACTGGGTATAATAGTTTCAAGTTTTTCTAAATCCATTCCCAGAGATGAAATAGTATGTTGCCACTTCTGGGGAGCTACCCGAGCTAAGTGCTGCCTGGAGCCAGCTCCCCAAATCCCCTCCCACACCCCAACCCTCTGCCCCACCTGAGCCCCCTCCTGCACCCCAAACCCCTCAGCCCTGCCCCACCCCAGAGCCCACATACCCAACCGGAGCCTGCACCCCAACCCCTGCCCAAGCCCTGAGCCGCCTCCTGCACCCAAACTCCATCCCAGAGTCTGCATCCTCTCCCACACTCCCTCGGCCCCAGCACAGAGCGCCTCCCGCACCCTGAACCCCTCATCCCTGACCCCACCCCAGAGCCTGTACCCCCCGCTGGAACCCTCACCCCCCCACCCCAGCCCTGAGCCCCCACCTGCACTCCAAACCCCTCATCCAAGAGGCTGCACCCCAGCCAGAGCCCTCACCCACCTGCCCCAGCCCTGAGTCCTCTCCTGTACCCCAAACCCCTCATCTCTGGCCCCCCATGAGCCCACACCCCTCTGCCCCCAACCTCCTGCCCCAGCCCAAGCCCCCTCCCACACTCCGAACCCCTTGGCCTCAGCCCAGAGCCCCCTCCTGCACCCCAAATCTCCAGCCCATACCCCCAACAGGAGCCTTCACCCCACCCAAACCCCAACCCCCTACCCCAGCCCGGTGAAAATGAATGTGCATGAGCAAAGATGGGGGAGAGCAAGTGATGGAGGGAGGGGGAATGGAGTGAGCAGGGGTGGGGCCTCAGAGAAGGGGCGGAGCAAGGGTGTTCAGTTTTCTGTAATCAGAAAGTTGGCAACCCTATTTGGGGGGCTGGATGAGGGTCTCACTTTCAGAGCTACTCCCCTTCTAGGGTGACCAGATGTCCCGATTTTATAGGGACAGTCCTGATTTTTGGGTCTCTTTCTTATATAGGCTCCTATTACCCCCTGTATTTCTCTACCCCAGAAGTGGCTGTAGTATCTTGTCTAAAGAGCTGTAGTGTGTGACACACTGTGGGATCCTAACCATTTCCACCCGACACTGTACCTCCTACGCCAACTGTGCCCTGGCTAAAGATGGCGACTCCCATGCGCACCTTCCTGCCCTGACTAAAGATGGCGCCTGGTCACATCCTCCCTCGCTCTTCTGTTAAATGTGGCGGCTGCTCCTAGGACACCTTCTTTTGCCCTTACTCAAGATGGCGACGGCCCACATTCACTACCTCCTTTGTTCTTAGTCCTGAACGCGGCTGCCCGTGGTCACTGCAATGTCTGCCCTCAGGCAAGATGGCGTTTGACCACAAACCCAGCCTGTGCCCTTAGCAAAGATGGCGGCGCCCCCATCGATTTCTATCGTGCCCGCTTCCCGTGCCCTTCCAGATCGGCCTCAGCGGCTTCACAGTCGGCTATACAAGATGGCGGAAGCGGCTGCGGCCGTTTGAATTCCAACGAAGCCGCCAAACTCGGACAATAACAACCGGAGTCGCCGCCGCTGGAGGGTCCCTGCGGGGCTCGGAGCCGCCATGGACTCGCTGCCGGGGGAGGATCTCACCCTGCCCGTGGAGTTTAGCGGCAGGTAGGAGCGGAGCGGGACAGGCAGCCTGGGACCGTTTGGTTTGGAGGGGGATGGTGGGGGCAGGGCCGCTCGGGATTAACGCCCCCATCTCCCGGGGGAGGCAGGCGCGCTCCCAGGGGTCTGGCATGGGGGGCAAGGGCGCTCGGGATTACCCCCCCCCATTCCCTGGGCTGGATCTGATCGGGGGCGGGGGGGCAGGGCTGCTCGCCTTTGAGCCCCTCATCCCCTGAGTGTGAGGTTGGTGGAGGTTGCTGTTGCTTGGGTCTCACACTGGGGCAGGGATGCTGTTTATATCCCTCCGTCCCTTGGGTTCGACACAGGGGAGGCTGCTTGGCTCTTCATGTCTGATATTGGGGAAGGGGTGCTAGGCTGCTACCTAGATCCCATCCCTCCCCTCCCTCTCGGTATCTGTCCCGTACTGTGTGAGGGATTGCTGCTGGAAATCTTGACGGAGGAGGGACTTTTTGTGGGGTTTCTAAACTTTCCATCACTGCATTTGCCTCCTGTCTCGCTCTTAGCGTCAGTGTTTCCAGACTGCCAGATGTCTCCAGAGATGAACCTCGCATTGGCCTGGGAGTCAGTGGAGGTAAGGGCAGCTAACCTGTGATGGTGAAAAGGAAGGGGTCAAGAACACATTAAATGTTAATTTTAGGAGACTGCAAAATTAGGTTTTAAAGATAAAAATCTTATTTGCAGGGACTTAACTGGTTCTTACAGCAGTGAAGACCAATAGAAACATTTCTGTGATGTCCCTGTGATTGCTTATTTTTCCAAACCATTAATCATTCCCACAGCATTTGCAATCCAGATAGTGCAGCACTGAAGCTGAAAGTGAAACTGACTACAAAGTGAAACTGAATTAATTACCCAGCTGGTAGAAATGTCAAAAGTTAACAAAGAGCATAAATAGTGAAAAGTAAACATGAAAGTCCTATTCACTTTTAATAGATGTTAGTAACCGAATCAAATAAATCTTTATATTTGCAACATAAGATTTTTGAATGTCCCTTTAAGAAAATCAACAAACCTTATACATTCAAGCTATCACTGCAGAAACTGGTGTTAGTCCAAGATACCAAGCTATTAAGTTTCTGTTGTTAAAGTTCTGATCCTGCAAGACATTTAGCAGCTTTCAGAATCTGTTCCTGAACTTCTTGTACTAATCATCAGAGAAGATGGTGGTGGTTTACTTAGTGCTTTGTTTTAGGGATATCACATGAAAGTCTCTCACCAGACCTTCCAGCTGTAGTGCAGTTACACACTGCAGATTCCTTATACATCTATGTTTTAAAAAAAGCATTACCATCAGGTATTACTGAATTGTTTTGAGCAGGGATAGTAATTCGGCATGTTTTGCTTTATGGTGTGATGGCTGTGTGTTCATCTTACTGCAGGTTTGGGAGAAAATACAGCCTGAACTATTTATTTTGAAGTAACATAGATGATTATCTTTGAGAAGTCATGGAAGACGGGAGAGATTCCAGAAGACTGGAAAAGGGCAAATATAGTGCCCATCTGTAAAAAGGGAAATAAGGACAATCCAGGGAATTACAGCCCAGTCAGCTTAACTTCTGTACCCAGAAAGATAATGGAGCAAATAATTAAACAATCAATTTGCAAACATCTAGAAGATAATAAGATGATAAGTAACAGTCAGCATGGATTTCTCTCAAACAAATCATGTCAAACCAACCTGATAGCTTCCTTTGACAGGGTAACAAGCCTTGTGGATTGGGGGAAGTGGTAGATGCGGTATATCTTGACGTTAGTAACGCTTTTGATACTGTCTCGCATGATCTTCTCATAAATAAACTAGGGAAATGCAGCCTAGATGGAGCTACTATAAAGTGGGTGCAAAACTAGTTGGGAAACCATTCCCAGAGAGTAGTTATCAGTGGCTCACAGTCATGCTGGAAGGGCATAACCTTGGGGTCCCACAGGGATCAGTTCTGGGTCCAGTTCTGTTCAATATCTTCATCAATGATTTAGATAATGGCATACAGAGTACACTTATAAAGTTTGTAGATGATATCGAGCAGGGAAGGGTTGCAAGTGCTTTGGCGTTTAGGATTAAAATTCAAAATGATCTGGACAAACTGGAGAAATGGTCTGAAGTAAATAGGATGAAATTCAATAAAGACAAATGCAAAATACTCCATTTAGGAAGGAACAGTCAGTTGCACACATACAAAATGGGAAATGACTGTCTAGGAAAGAGTACTGTGGAGAGGGATCTGGTGGTCATAGTGGACCGCAAGCTAAAAATGAGTCAACAGTGTTATGCTGTTGCAAAAAAATCAAACATCATTCTGGGATGTGTTAGCAGGAGTGTTGTAAACAAGACACGAGAAGTAATTCTTCCGCTCTGCTCCGCTCTGATTAGGCCTCAATTGGAGTATTGTGTCTAGTTCTGGGCGCCACATTTCAAGAAGGATGTGAACAAATTGAAGAGAGTCCAGAGAAAAATGATTAAAGGTCTAGAAAACATGACCTATGACGGAAGATGGAAAAAATTGGGTTTGTTTAGTCTGGAAAAGAGAAGACTGAGAGGGCATGAATCTGGTTTTCAAGTATATAAAAGGTTATTACAAGGAGGAGGAAGAAAAATTGTTTTTCTTAACTTTTGAGGATAGGACAAGAAGCAGTGGGCTTAAATTTCAGCAAGGGAGGTTTAGGTTGGACATTAGGAAAAGCTTCCTAACTGTCAGCGTGATTAAGCACTGGAATAAGTTGCCCAGGGAGGCTGTGGAATCTCCATCATTGGAGACTTTTAAGAGCAGATTAGACAAACACCTGTTAGGAATGGTCTAGCTAATTAGTCCTGCCACAAGTGCAGGGGACTGGACTAGAATACCTCTCAAGGTTCCTTCCAGTTCTATGATTCTATGAAAACTAATAATGCACAATTATTATAATAATTTTTTGTGTTCTGGGAGCCAATTTTTGGCCTCTTATTTTGAATGTTATTCTGCCCACTATTCTTTTTTGTTTTTAGCCAAATAGTTGAAATTCAGTCTACAATATAACTTCTGCCATGCAATAATGAAAGCAATTTACATACACCTTCTCTGGAAGAATATTGAATATGAAAGCAAGCAATTATAAGAAATATATCTACATTGCAGTATGGCTATAATCCTGTTACTGTAGGTGCTCTACGAACTATCTATCTCATCAGGTTAATCAAATCTTCCAGGTTTGAAGACTGCTGGTTGGCATTCCTGGGAATATTGAAAGGCTGTTTAGAGTATATAGAATTACTTGATAACTTTGAAAGTACTTATTTCAATATTTCCTCTAAATTGTGACAACTCTGACCTTGGTACCTCAATGAGAGAGAGAGAGAATATAAAATGTTACATTTTGTGTATTATTTGGCTTCTTGAAATCTTTTGTACAGAACCTCTTTTCCCCCTCTTTTAAACGTTTGCATATGTTAACAGCAGCCTTAGTGCCATATTTGCATCCCTTGATAAATTTTGGTTCTTGCAGAATGAGTATATGGGGGAGAAACATTTTGATTATTTATAATCCATATATATAGAGAGAAGTAGTTAATATTTCTTTGCTACATCTTCCATGTATGCAAGTCTTGGTCTTGTGTGGGACAATACTGTGCAGTAATGAGCACCCTCAACTTCCATTGATTTAAATGGGTGTTGCTGGTGCTCAACACCTTATACAGTGATGCTTATGGTACATCTTGTCTGGATTTTCTTGTTTTTTGTCACAATAACTTGTTTAGTCCATAATGTAAAAAGGGGACATGAAATGACAAATGTGTTTAATGCTTTTAATACATTCTGATTATTAAAATAAGCTTTTTACCTCTTCCAAATAAAATTGTACCTTTGCATCCTTTGGTGTTTGGATCTATTTTAATTGTCTTCTCAAATGTCTAGCGTTACTGGATGTGGCGGAAGATGCAGTTTCACCAACCAGAGCTCGGACCATGAAGGATTATGAAAATGTAAGTACATTTGTAATGTAAATTTAGTGACCGAGTTGGTTACTAAATCCTATGCAGTGTGCTGCGGAACTGACTACTGACAGGACAGAGATGTACAATAACTTCATGGGGACCCATAAATAAATGCATGCTGACTTTGGGCTAAGACCTCAATTGGTGTCAATTAGCATAGCTCCATTGAAGTCCATGATTAACACCATTTTTGAACTGTAAATTTCAAGACTGAAGCAAAATCCTGTTGTTAGGGCTAGCAAACTCCCCATCTTAGTTGCCGAATAACAGTGGGCACAGCTCTGTGTTCAAAACTCCTCCTAAAGAATAGTATTGGTGTATATCTTTACAATACAATATATGGCATTTGTCTGACTTCATAATTTTACTTAAAAGGAATCAATTGCAGCCTCATATTTCAAAGAATTACTGAATGTGCATTGATTTAGGGACAGCATAATTTTTTAATGATTGAGTGCTATATCAATACCTTCTGCCATCAGATTTACTAGCCAAATGTGTTTGTAACACAAATAAGGAAATGCATTTTTGACTTAACAGGCAATGACATTTTAACTGATAGACTTATGTGGAACAGAATCGTACTGTTGTCAGATTCGGTTTGGAAAACTTGTTACTGGAGCTCATTGGAATATAATGAACATTTTTGTGAAAATGTGGGGGTGAGGGGTTGCCACTTTCCCAAATGTGAGGGATTTCAACTGAATAAATTATTTAGCAGTTTTTAATAAAGCTAGCAATTTCTGATCTCTGAATGGTTGTAACATAACTAAACCCTCGTATATGTTGTAGGATCTTTCTGGTATTCAAAAGATAAGACTTAATTACTTTTTGGGACATATGATTTTAAAATGTGTAGCTGATTAAAAAATTAGCATTGTTTGTTTGCATTTTGTAGATTGTTATGGCTGAGTGTTTATCTCCATTCTAAATCCTTCTTTCAGCTTCCTGTACCTTTCTCAAATTCTTCTGGGCTGTTCACAGGCTTGATGTCAGTCCAAACATGAATTGTTCTGGAAAGCTTTGGCGAAAGCTCTTACAAACTCCTTGTCTGTCTGATTCTCTTTTTTTGAGCCATCAAATATTAGATGGGGTAGGAATAACCTGCTTCAAACAACTGTTACTGTTTTTTGCATTCAGATGAGCTCAATATTTTAAACATAGCATGTGACTACCCAGTGAGGAATAATCACTTTGGGGTGGCTTGGTAATTTTAAAGATTCAGATTGTCCATTTCCAAGGAAAAGTGCTGTCGGAGAGTTGGGCAAACTCCATGAGATTCCCGTTGCGGAGTCTCTCCCAGATAGTTCCATGTGAGGAAAAGAGAGATGGGTTGTGTTTTCCTCCCTACAGAACAGGCACTGGATTTCCATCCATCCATCCTTCCTTCCTCCCTATGGTTCAGAACCCTCAAATTCTCAAGGTTGTCCTCATGGATGTTGGGTTCTGCTAGAGGCTAGGGCAATCTCTGCATGGGCCTCCATGCTGGCTCCAGGTATCCCCTTCTTAAGGGTCTTTTCTCCACTCCCAGTTCCCTGGCAGCTGCAGACCTTGTCTAGACTAGTATTTGGAAGTGTGATCTCATCACATCTTTAAATCCTAGTTCAGGCAAAGCTACAGATAATGCTTGATGTTGCCGCTTTCCATGTAGAGTGGCTGTGAAGAAAAGTTACTGTCTGCAGTGCATGCATCCTGAGGCCGCATTAACCTTTCAGTGGATTCTGTGCCGGACATGGGACGGGAATGGTATGCTGCTCTCCATGTGAGTGATGTCCCTGACCTGTATGAGAGAGGAAGAACAGAGCAGAGGAGGCAGTTGACCCCTGCATGGGCAGTGGGGAGATTCATGCAAAGAAGTTTCCATCTTTGTGCAGGCCCACAGGATGTTCTGAGCCCTAAGGAATTAGGGTGTAGAGGCTGAAGTTTGAACATGCATAGAAATAGGAATTTAAGTGCTTGTATGGTCTGGTTTCTTTGCAGTAGAAGGAATTTTTGCACCAAGCTTGCTTTTGTGTGCAACTGGAAATGCAGCTAAATGAGTGAAAGGAAAAAGACTTTTTAACTGCGCCCTTTCCCCATTTACTTTGCGCTGGTAAGCGGAAAGGAGGAATGTCTGGTTACGTGGCTAAGGACTATTTTTTTGTTTGTTTGTTTTGTTTTTCTTCTCAACCATTTAACTACAGTTTTGTTGTTGGAAAATGGCCTCCTCTGGCAGGAACTGTTACTGTGCAGTGAAACCACAGCCTGTGGTGACAGATGTCATTTTGTATAAAAGTGGCTTTATGCAAAAGTGAAATTGCAGTTAAATTGAAAAGGACAAGTGCTGTTTTCCCTACTGATGCTGTCATATGGCACCTGGCTGTATAGATCGTACTTGAATCGCAGAGTCAACTTCTCTCAAGAAACCTGTTGGGTTTATTTCTTTTTGTTTATATTTTGAAATAAGGAAATTTAAAGAAAAATAAGTCAAAACTGGAGACTCAGAGTTAAAATTCCTACAACTGTGTTAACTTGCTCACATTTTACATTGTGGCTTTACTGAGCTGTCATTTTAACTGCATTATGTAATCTAAAAAGTCTGTGGGTATGACAGAATTGCCTTTGCTCTGAGTTTGTTTGGCTTTTGTGTTTTTAAGTTCTTAGTTTATTATTGCATTTTAATTGTTTGCATTTAGGATGAGATTTTCCAAAACTCTCAGTATTGCCCTGGCTCTGCTCTGTGCTGCAGGTGTGATGAACGTAGGACTAGAAAAAAGTTTCACTAACATAACTTATGTTCAAATGTTTTTAACTTCAGTGTCTTTATTGGCCGAGCTATTTAAAATAACGGCAACCTGGAATAATCCGCTGGCAATTTAAACAATTAAGGGATAAATATTGTTTGTAGAATTCATACTTATAGTTAAACTGAACTCAGTGGGACTACTTGCTTGAGTAAAGTGGGCAGGTTTGGTCCCTCAGGGCCCAATTCTATAGCCTTCGCTTATATGAGAAATTCTTGACTTCTGAGACTACTGCAAAACAGGGTTTCTGTATCTTCGTATGCTCTAAGGCTGAAGTCCCCAAACTGTGGGGCACACCCCCTAGGGGGGCAGGGAGGAAAGTTTGTGGGGGGCACAGCTGGGGCCAGTCCAGCCCCCACAGGGCTGGGGAGGGAGCACCAGCTCCACTCCTGGCCCTGGCTGCTGGGTTTGGCTCTTGGCTGAGGCTCTGCTCCTGGCCCTGGCCCCGGCCCCGCCCCCACCCGCAGCTGTGGCTCCGGCCTTGGTCCCTTTACCCCCATCCGTGTCCCTGTTCCCAGTTCTGGCTCGGAGGGGTGTAGACAGGGGTATGGGGGGCACAAGGTAAAAAGTTTGGGGACCACTGCACTAGGGCTTGGTCTTAACACAAAGTTGCGTTGGTTTAACTAAGGTGTGATGTTGCACCAGTTTAATTAAATCAGTGCAACTTTGTGTGCGAATGCTTAAATTGGTTTGTGTATTCCCACAGATTTGCATTGGTCTAACTAAATTGGTGCAACAACACACCTTAGTTAAATCGATGTGGAGTGTGTGTGTAGACAAGGTTTGGCTCTATCACTCTTCGTGATCATTCATTTTGCTTTTTAGTGCTGTGGAGTGAAGACTTCCAAAGTCTGATAACGTAGATAACCTTTCTCATATTGCAGCAGTGTGTGCAGACTTTTGGCCCAGTCCTGAAAACCCAAGCTCCCTTGGGCGGTCCTTACTTGTGGAAGTAACGCTGAGGCTACTCAGTGAGCAAGAACGACTCAGCCTAGAGGAAGAGATTGCATTTTTGGGCTCAGGGTTAATTATTTTTGAGGAAAAAACTCTAACTTTTACAGGCCAATCATCTTTTAAAAAATTGTATTGTTAATAATTTTTACAAGCTGCACAACACTGTCATTCTAGAGAAGCCTATATAAATATTTTATTAGTTGCTCAGTTACATATTCAGTTTCTTTCTCCAGAAAGCAGCTGGCAAGAGGCACTTGTTTTATTTGAATAAATGTTTCATGCTTGGTCTCTTAAAAAATTTAAAAGGAGACTTTCTCTTTAATGAAATCATTAACTAATATGCCTTCTTCCTATTGGGAAAGTTAAGTCACAATTGTTAAAGGACATACGTACAAGAAGACTTGTTTTAATACCCTGCGTGTATTTATACGCTAACAGTTGTACTGTAAAGTATGTGACTCTGTAGGATAAAGCGTTGATTGGCATTTGATTGGGATGACAAGCCTTATTTGTGGCTTTGCCTCAAGATTGGTGTAGAGACATTCCAAGCTTTTACCAATAAAACCTTTATACTCCACACTTTCATGTATTTTGTTCAAGTTTCCTTTTTATAGGAAAATAACTACTACAAAAAATATTTTAAACCTAATTTTTTAAAATCCTTTTGTCTGTAAAGCCAGGCTGCTGTAATACTTGATTTGTAAGCTCTTTGGGGCATGGGCATTCCCTTCTGGTCTGCAAAATGTCATGCTAAAATGTAATGTGTTTATAAAATAGTTTTTGTGTTTTTTTAACTGTTTTTTCCCCTAAGGGCCAGTGTCTCATGGCCTTGGGGGGAGCTGTATCATTAGCAGTGGCGTGGGTGGAATAGATTCCTGGCTGTCCGTGGGTAAACAGAAAGCAGGTGTTTCTAGACTCAAGGTACTGGCCCTTATCCAGTCCCAAATTAGTAGCAAGTGTATTACCTATTCTGGATCTTGTGCCAGTGTGGTTTTTTTGGGCGGCGGCGATAGGCAGGAGGAATTCCACATAATGGAGAAGAGGGAAAAGGTGGTGGTCTCTTTTTCTTTCTCTTTGGATCAACGTAAGGGGTGAAGCAGCTGATTTGAAAGCTGTACAGAGGTTTAGAATGTCAGAAGTAGCCTGAGGGAGGGTAGTTTGGGGGCAGTGTGCATATGAGATGGTCCCACAATTCTAGTGTACTTGCAGAATATTAATTTATTACTTTTGACTAGGATGGTGTCAAGATGACTGTATTCATTTCTATTGTTGGGTAACTTTTTAAGTAGGGACTTAAAGTCTCATATCTTCATGGTCTGTTAATTTGTGATCTTTATTACTTTTTATTTGCCTTTTGCACTGTGAGGAGCTAAAACAAATACAATATCAATTTTACTTGTGAAATGTGGCATAGTTTATTTATTTCTCTTCTTAAACAGCAAATAACTGACCTGAAAAAAGAGAACTTCAACCTAAAGCTTCGTATATATTTTCTGGAGGAGCATATGCAGCAGAAATTTGATGGTCCAACTGAAGACATCTACAAAATTGTAGGTATTTAAAATCGTTGCAAGTAATTGTGTCTCTTTCCAAACATTTTCTATTGTGTGAAAAATTGATGTTCATCCTTTGCTGGAAATTTTCAGTATTGCCAGTTCTTTTCACTTCAGTCTAATTATATGCAATAATAAAGGGATTAAAATGACCTTTATACAATATGAAAGATTAATTTCAGTTTTTCAGTACTAGCTAACGAACAATTAAATTATTAAAACAATAAATCAGAGCTTCCTTCTCCTCGGAAATCTTAATTTAAATAACTTGTTCTTGTGATTATTGGAGCCTTCTCATTCAGTTATATCACTGATGGTTAATGTTCACAATGTAATCTCCCAGACCAGTCATAGCAGGAAGAAAATGAAAGGTCAAGTCTGCTACCTACACCACCTGAATGTCATACTTACATCTTCTGAATGTTAGTTATTTTTCCTGCTATGGTACTTACAGGAGACATGAAATTGACAAGAAAGTCCCTGCTTCCCTGGAGAGCTGCGCGGCTTGGTTCCCAGCTGGGAGCTGGGCCGAGAAGCCGAGGTGACTTGGGCCCCTGTTCCCAGCTGGGAGCCGGGGCTGTGGGGGAGAGGGGGTGAGAAGCCCTGGGCAATTTCCCTCCTACCCCCGCTCCCTCTGGGGAATGGGCAGGTCAGAGGGGGCAGCCCACTGGGAACCTCTTAGGTCAGTGGAAGTGCTCTTGGTGAGGAAACGCACCAGCGACCCAAGGAGGGTAGTGTGGACATGCGGTGGCTGTAAGTTAATGTAATATTGGTTGACTTAGGTTTGTAGTATAGACATACCCTAAATATCTTGTGTAGGCAAAACCGCTTGTATGGCTGTGAAGAACTCAAGGTAACTGGTTTGATGGGTTTAAAAAAAATGTCAGATTTTCTTGTAAATATGGTAAAAGGGAAAATAGTTTTTAATGTTGCTGTGTGACATATATACTGTGGTGTTTTAATATTATGATTTTTAAGAAGCTTTAGAGACTTTTACAAGGCTTGAAAATAGTCTCAAAATAAAGACTCTTTTGAAGGCTAAGAATCGGAAGTAATTTCCTATTTCCATCATACTCTGCACCTAATTTGTTTTTGAATTTGTTATTGCCTATTACAGGAAAATGTAATCAATATGCAGGGTTAACTTTGCATTGCATTGGCTTGTGTGGCATCTTATCATCTAACTTTATGTTGTAGAATATTGAGCTGAAGGTTGAGGTAGAAAGTCTGAAACGTGACCTGCAGGAGAGGGAAAAACTGCTCATCAAAGCCTCGTAAGTATGTTGTCTCTCTAAGGGTCTGCAATCTTTCTAGAACTTAGGACTGCCAAGAACTTGCCATGTATATAATGAGTCTTCTTGGTACCTTTCGTACATGAGGATCCCTGAGGATTTTTGCAAACTCATGTTTCGAAATTGCTTCACCTATCTCTGGAGTGAATTACAGTAATTGTTTAAAAGCACAAAGGACCATTACATAGTTAGAATAGGCAGTGAAGAATATCATATCAAATTGAACCTCCAGGAGTATTTTCAGGTAGATAGAATGTAATTGCCAACATTTGGGACTGGCTTAACATCCCAACACTTGTAAAAGATGAAGATATCCTCAGAGCTTAATGGTCACTTGCCATCAGGGCACCTGTTTTGATCTCTCATCCAAAAGATGGTATCTGAAGTGTCACTGTCAGCAGTGGTGGGACATTAGTTCAATACTGATGGAAAGTGAAACATGCCACTTCCCGTTCTTCAAACATCTAAAAAATGTGCACATTTATTATTATTATTATTTATTTTTTAAATCGGGGTTTCTAGTAAATTTGATGAGAATAAGCTCTTCCAATTGATATTATCCAGTGCATATTTAACTTGATTCTGACTTTATCAGTATGTTGTTCAGATTCTTGATTGTGAATGTTACTGTATCTATGTATAAGCTGGAAGAGATGTGTATTGTAGAAAAATTGGATGGCTTGGGAGGACTGGTAATTGGATATAAAACTCTTCACCTCCAGGTGCCTGGTTGAAAACCAATCTAGGTTGGTAGTGACTGAAAGCTGTTACTACCTAACAGTTGCTAAGTGGCATCTGTTCAGTGAATTTAGGTCTCTGTGTAGTTCACCTCACAAAGTATCAAATTGTCACTAATGAGTCCTCTTGTTGGCAGCCTGAAAGAGGCCAAGTTTCTAATGGGGCCCCGAAGACTGAATTGCCCAATTACCCTTAAATATGGTCCGTCCAGATCGTTGTCAAGGCATATGGCTGGTCAGTGTAGGGAAGCATGCACTACTGAAGCTCATGATAGGAAGCAGAATTGAGGAAAAATAATAGGTAAAGCACAATAAAGGTAGGATTGCCACTTCATTACATAAGAAACACAAAGTCCTGAGACTTTTTAAAAAAAGACTCATTGAAAACTAGGGAAAAGAGAATTGCGTAGGGATTTATATATATGTGTACCCTTCAACTAGTTCATTTTCTGTTGTAATGCTGCTTTCTGTAGAAATTTAACATTGCCAGAGGCTTGAGATAATTTTTTGAAGCTTTAAAAACATCAAGATAGTATCACATTTGTACACCTCTACCCCAATATAACGCGACCCGATATAACACGAATTTGGATATAACACGGTAAAGCAGTGCTCCGGGGGGGGGCTGCGCAGTCCGGCGGATCAAAGCAAATTCGATATAACACGGTTTCACCTATAACACGGTAAGATTTTTTGGCTCCCAAGGACAGAGTTATATCGGGGTAGAAGTGTATATATTATCAAAGAAATGATAAACGGCTCTTTCTTATCAACTGTGTCAAGACTTGTGTGGAGAACTCTCATTGCTTTACATCAAGCAGAGACAATACCCCAATCGTTGTTCTATAAATGTAGACCTTTATATTTAATCCGTAAAGTAACATGCAGGTACATTGGAATCCCTTTGCCTATATAATCTGCGTGCCCATGCTTTAAGTGCGTCATACTGTGCAACCATAATCTGATCATGCTAGTACAGTGTCTGTCACCTATGTAAAAACAGGAAAGCTGCCCAATTACCTTGTTATTTCTCAAAAATACAAGCACTAATTATGAGCATGATCCGCACTCTTTTTTTTTTTTTTTTTTTTTAACGCGGAGATTTCTACATCTTGTTCCCGCAGTAAAGCGGTTGAAAGCTTGGCTCAAGGCGGTGATGCTGAAATACAGCGCATGAAAGAAGAGGCTCATAAGAAAGTACAACAAGTGGAAGAAATTCTCACCAGCAGAATAAACCTTTTGGAAGAGGCAAGTCTCCAATATTGAAGAGTAATTGAATTAGTTATTGACTCTGCTGTGCAGAGCTCCCTAGTGCCTTTATGCTCTCAGCTGAGATATTTAGCGTTGTGACCTGCTTAAATGCTGCTTTCAGAGCCGCTGTTTCAGCTTCACTGGAAAAATAGCCAGAATAAAAATAGAATAAATGCCATGAATGGGGAAGCTTTGTCAAATATTATTAAATCTCGGAATGTGGAAGATGGGCAGAGCCCTATGAAGTACTTACTTTTTTAGTGGATTTTGGGTTTGTTTAGAACAAGGCATATTATCTCCTCATTGGGGTTGGGGAGTCCATCTCTTGCAAGGTAGGCTTTTGCAGGAGAGGTGAAAGGTTATCCGTGATACTTGGGGTAATGGGGAATTGGGTTGTGAAAGGTCTTGCCAGCAAGGTCTCTGCTTTGTTAGGAAAGTGAAACCATGCTGCAAGAGGTGGTGTCATTCCACAGGCCCCATAACTCTGGTGTTAGAGACCTTTATATACCAGTATGAGTCTGTGACATGGGGACTTCTAAAGTCTGTGCTCCGTATATGTGACTGAGTTGTGACAGGTCATCTGCAATACCTATTTCTGGAAAGATGGATTGAGAAGTACTTTCTTGTATTTCGCTCACTCGCCTTCCACTCCAGTATCTGCTTTGGTGCTGGTGGGAATTGGATTATGACATTCCATCTGCCAGGTGTTGACTGCAGCAGGAGTCTGGTAGCACATTAATTTGTGTGTCTCTCTGAGAAGGTATCTTAGCAAAACTTTCTGGAACTCCTCTGGCAGTGACGGGTTACCTCTGCCAAATACTGGTCATTGATATGGTTCTGAAGGATTAACAAGGAGCTTGCCCAAGTGTTCCCAACTAACTTATGATAAAACCTGCTGTTCTGGGACATGTGCTCACAGCTGAGTGGCCAGATATTGGGAGCTCTCAGATAGTCCATCCCCCTCCCCCCGCCCCCCCCGAACAGAAATGCTTTCTCATCATCAAGAAGGGAGGCAGAACCACTCAGCAAACAAATTTATATTAAGTGCCTTTTGCTGGAAATGCATGTACCTAGTTCCAGAAATATATATACAGCATATATTGATAACATATCACAACCTGGAACTTGTATAATTTGTCCAGGGGGGGTGAGATTTTGTGTGTGAGTGTGGGTTCCTTCTCTGAGAAAAGATTTCCCAAAAGATGTATACTTGGTGCAGTCTGACATGTTCCAAAGGTATACTCTCCCACTCAGGAAAAAAGAGATACTTTAAGAGAAATTGTTATGAGCTTCAGGATTGTGTTCTCTGTTGGGATGACGTAGCAGTATCCCTAGAGGGGGAGAGCTCCTTCAGAGGGATAGCAGCCACTCCAACCTTCCCTTTAGTTTGCTGGAATCTTAACATTTGTATTCTCAGAGTGTTCTTTTGCACTTCACTGGTGGTGTTAACTTAATGTCAGTGGATGGAGAGAATCCTCTCTGTGCCAAAGGGATCCATCAGACCATTGTTTGCCTAGAACTTCATCAAACAGAAGATTGGCAAATATTCTAATATCAAGGTTATTTTAGTGTTTTCATACAACTTGGAAAGAATAGTGTGGGCCTCTGAGGTTAATTTTCTTTATGCTTCTGAATCAGACAAACATAGGAATATTATTAGTGATATGTTTATATAACACCATAAGTTTACATAGCTTCAAAGGACATAGCCAAGCCATGTTCTCTGTCCTGAAGAGGTTTTGATTTAAAAGTAAACACACACAAGACACAAAACAACTTTTCAGGCGTGGAAGGGTCTGAGCATTACTAATAATAAAGGATTTCCTAAAGAAATCCTTTTTTTGTTTTTGTTTTGTTTTGTTTTGTTTTTTTGTTTTAAATAGCGAATTGAAGATGAGTTTACTTGGCAGATAACAGGGAGACTGTTCTGGGCATAGGGAGAAATGCTCACAGAAGGCACAAAGGCGAGAATGGGGGGAGTAAGGAAGATTGAGAAGTACATAGGGAGACAAAGACAGTGTTGTCTTTGGCTACAGGATATGTTAGAAAGTAGTCCAGCCGTTTGGTTATTTTCAACATAACCACTAAGATCAGTTGCTTCATGTACTCTGGGAGAGTATATATTCTCTTTATCACAGCCAACGTCCTCAGAAAATTCCTGAAGAATTTGGTCAGAATTTAACAGATCTTGCCTATGTTTTGGTTGGCGTTGGGGAGAAAATTCTCTCTGTGGACAGTGTGTGTTGATAGCAGTTCTTGATGAATACTGCGGACAATATATATTGGAAAGGGTACTTCTTGCTTCCATCATAGCTATGAATATCAATTTGATTTTTTACAGAGTAAAACATCTCCTTGATTTAACATCGCCTTGATTTTGATTGTAAATATTTATTTCTCAAGTTCAAGAGTTGTAGGATAAGCCTGCATTGTCTGGTGGAAAAAGCAAAGCATGGCAGTTGGGAGAACTCCGTTTTGTTTCCAGGTCCGCTACATACTTGCTGCAAGTCTCTTCACCTCTCTATACCTAATTTTCTTTATCTGTAAAATGCAGATTGTATACTCATTACTCACGGGTGCATGTTGAGGGTTCATTCATTAATGTTTATAGAGCACTTGCAGATCTTAGTGAAGGGTGAACTAGAGGTGCAAAGTATGTTAAGGATGTTAAACTTACTTAATGATTGACCATATACAATGTTGGGAAGGGAAATGTAGCATGAACTTGCTGAACATTTTGTTTTAATGTTCCAATGCATTATGCTTGTTTATTTTGAGTACAGAATCTTAAAGCTGCCCAAGAAGAAGTGGAAAAAGCCTTTGCAATGACAGAGAGGGAGAAAGTTCTAAGAATGGCTGTCGAACAAAAACTCTCTGGAGTTACAAATACACATCTGAAGGAGCTGGATAGTATTACAGAACTGCCAGAAAAAGACAGGTCAGATTTCTATTGGTAATCTTTCTAACTAATGGAAAATGTTAATTGTTAAAAGGTGATAAAAACAAACCAGTCAATATGAAATAGATTTTAAGGGCTTGATCCTACCCTCAGATGTATCCGAGATCCAGGAGCGTTAATACAAGTGTTGTAAAATGAGCTGTTGAACAAACACAGCAACCAGTGTTACAAGCTACATGTTTCATAGGAAAATTGAGCCTTAAATGTGGTCTGAAAATGAAGAGTGTGTAAGGGCATGTGACCTAGAAACGCATGCACTGCTTTAAAGCATGTTCGTGGCCACATTGCTTTTTATCTGTGTGCAAGAATAATATGCTTATTGAGCCATTGCTGAAGGGGGGGGAGGGGGCTATGATTTGTATGTTTGTACCCATTTCCTGCTTTCATAGTGTTCAATGCTATTCAATCCCATTGACCTGTCCATTGAGGTTAGTAATTCTAGCAGGAATAGAAAATTATTGTTCAGCAGTTTGGACTGTAAATGCTTTGGTTAGTTTTTGGAGGTCTTTGAGTTGATGGGAGATGAAAAGTGCCTGAATCATGAGTTGGTGACTATGAGGCAATGTGAACGTGGGGACAAGTTGGGGGGATGAGGGAGGGAGGGAGGAATATCCGGTTCTGTGCATTTTTCCTCTTTAGAATTAAAACGTCAGAGGTTCTGTGAATATCTGTGATAAAAATGTATATCTAGTCAGCAGAGGTCCTGGCAAAAGTTTTCAATTGTCAGTGAGAGTCTAGGGGAGCTCTTAAACTCTGTCTTCATGGGCTTAACTGTAAAGAATGTCTCTTCCGATTCTTGGATGCTAAACTACACAGTTGGTCCACACTACTAACAGGTGGAAGGTTACATTTGTCTGAGTCCTTTAACTTCCTACGTGTTCTTGGAGTAGTGTCTAAAACAGACTACTGGACTAATGGCAGGTTTAGGTGTGATATTTCATAAATTGTCAGATATAAATGTTTTATACAGTTGGAAAATTGTGAATCCAAACTCTCTAGTGGCATAAGTCATTCACTTGCCCTAATAAGTCTTGATACTTTACCTTAAATCATGCTGTACTGAATACTATGTTGCTTCTGCTTCCCCCCGGCCCTCCCAACTTCAAATCCATCATGATTTTACCAGCTACTGTCCTGAATCCCTTGACCTGGAAACAAATGCTTGATAATTCCTGAGATGTTCAAATCGGGTAAAGCGCTAATTTCTAACTGTAGTAGCTTCTGTGAGAGCAGCTGCTAAAGTGTGGGAGAACAAGGTAATCAGAATGTCTCAATTTTTATGGTCCAGTATTGCATTGATCTACCAGGGATAGATGCTTGGATGCTGGATCAGCACAAATACTTTCGGGCGTAGAAAACTTGAGAACTAATGGAGAAAGTTTACTGTAAGGGCTGAAATATTCACTATGCATGGGTTTGGCAATGTAAGAGTCTAGGAACTTCAGTCTTGAATTACAACCACAACTCTGAGGATATATTTCAAAGTGTTATTCCACCAAACACTGGTGGTGATCCACTGCTTTTGCTACACAGCAGTGGATCTCCAGCTCTTAGTCTGCAGACCACTTCATTGGAGAATGCATCTGTTGGACCTACCTGTACGCCCAATCCCTCCATTATTTGATCAAAAGATTTTATTTTGTAGATTATCAGGAAGACCTCTGTGGACTCCTGGTGGTCCATGGACAGTGGTTTTGGAACTGCTGTTAAATGGGGCTGAAAATTCAACTGTGTTGTGTTTTTTATTTTATTTTTATTTTATTAAATCAGTAGAAGCAAGTTAGATGCAATACAAGCACTTGAGTAAGGAAGGGACTATAACTGACATTTGTCAACACATTCTGTGCAAAGACATTAGGACTCTAATATGTGCTCTAGCTTACATACTTCCTTCCAGTTATATTTTAATATATACATGTTCTACCATTCATTACTTTGTGTGTGTAATATGGAAATTGGTAGGAAGTTGTCTGTACTGATGACTCTTAAATATTAGAGAGCATTTAGATACAGCACTGTTCATGTGGAAAATGTTAGGATGAAAGGGTTAAGCATTTTACTTTCTTACCAGTACTTGAGGAGAGTATTGTTCCTAAAAAATAAAAATTAATTTGATTCTATTAGTTGCTTGCTTTAAATGTTCTGGTTACTATGGAGGGAAAGAGAGGGGTTGGTAATTTGAGAGTGCTTTCCAAAATGTTACCAGTGCTGTTTGTCCTACGGGAGGCCTCCCATAAAATCTACCGCAATGGTTTGGTATTTAGTTTTAGACGATGCAAAATTAATATCCACATCTTTGTAATTTTTTAGACTTATAGAGCAACTGACTCTGTCTCTGAAAAGTAAAGAAGCTATAATTCAGCACCTTGAGGAGGAAAAGTCTCAAAGTCAATCTTGTGATGGGAACTTACCTGCAGAAAAAATCCGAGAACTTACTGTTGCTTTGAGGCATGAAAAAGATAGTGAGATAGAGGTGAGGAAACTGACTGAAAATCTGACCGTTACAAATCTCCCATGGTTAGGTCTTAAGAATAACTGTAAGTAAGTGACTTGAGCTAACTTTTTAGAGGCCTCCTCCATCCCAAATTCCTTTCATTGGTCACCTTGTAGGTTTGGCAGCCATTGTTGAGCACTACTACACTTCATGCTTTTCATTGTTTAGATGTCACATCACAGAGTTTTTTTTTCATTTTTGGGCGGTAACTTTGTTTTCTACACAATTCTGTAACACCTAATATATCACTGTCTCATAACAGAAATCCAGAAATAATCTGCTAGATGTTTTGAGCTGAAGCCAATAGGCATGTAATTCTTATTAAGGCTTCCCCCCTTAATAGAGAACTTTCCTTATGTAATACGGAATATCACATGAAAGTTAAAATGATCTCTTCACTGCTGTGGTCTGCATGGGAGGCTTTGATAGTAGAGGTAGGCCTAACCAGGTCTCATGGAAATAGAGAAGGCCAACCCCCAAATTCTGCAGAGGGAACTATCTACCAGTCACCTGTCTATTTTACGTGCCTTGTGGAGAAAGTCAAACATTATCTTGAATATTGGAAAACAGAAGCAAGTCTTAAGGCTAGTTTGAGGTCTTCAGGGCTCTCCTCATTTATGGTTTGAAGATTGATGGTAGACTCCAAATGATAAATAATGGAAGCTGTCAAGCTTCTAAGAAATTTTATCCTTGGTAGGTTTTGGGTTTTTCTGCTCAAGATAGTGTCTTATGTTCCAATCAATATAAAACAGTGCCTTTCCCTCCTTTCGGCCCTAAATCAAAAAATAGAAAGGAGATCACTTTTAGACTCAGTCTGAGCAGTGGACTTAAAAGTTCAGAAGAGCTCTAGCTCTTTATAGAAACTCATTGAAAGGATTGAAACCTTCAGAAAATCTACCCTGGCTTGATTTGATCAGGAATATCATTTTTGAGGTTCATCAGGCTTAACATAGTTCTTTTAAAATCAGTTTATGGCATGAGGGCCAAAATCAGTTCCTTTATTATTAGGTGACCATGGCTATATCCACCTTAGAAACAGTATTCTTTTCTCAGGGTGTAATAGTGATGAGAGAGATTTGACTAGTATTACTGGTACAATAAATAACCTTTACTGCACTGTCCTCTTAAAGCAGTGGTTCTCAAACTTTTGCACTGGTGACCCCTTTCAAATAGCAAGCCTCTCAGTGCGACCCCCTGCCCCTCCCCATATAAATTAAAAACACTTTTTAATATATTTAACACCATTATAAATGCTGGATTCAAAGCAGGGTTTGGGGTGGAGGCTAACAGCTCGCGACCCCCCATATAATAACCTTGTGACCCCCTGAGGGGTCCCGACCCCCAGTTTAAGAACCCCTGTCTTAAAGATATATAAAAGTATAAGTTGCTGCTGCTTATCTCTCTCTCTTTTTCTGGGGGAAAATTACCCCCCAAAAAGTCTTACTTAAAATGGAGCAGTTTTTAGTAAATCGACTTTATAAGTGTGCCCTGCTGTCATAGATAACTGCCCCTTTAAAAATGCATTTTTTAAACTTGTCAAGCAGAGTTGTCATGTGTCATCAAGGAACATGGCTTTCTTTAGTTTTCCATAGTACAATTCTGTAGAAAGATGTCATTTGGGAGAGTTGTTTTCTAGATGTCTACAATATAGTCTTGTCATAATGTTGGAGTCCTATAACTATACATTTTATTAATTAACTTGGTTTGGAGGCATACTTCTCTTAACAAGCTCCAAAAGAGAGTCTGTATATGAAGTACTAACGGTTTGATTTTTAATAATTAATGATGGTACCCAAAAGCTTAAAGTATTTTTACTTCAGAGTGACAACTATTCTGTTCTTATAGGCTATTAAAATGGAACTTAGAAATGAGAAAAATTGCTTTGAAAAAAAAATCCAGGTATGTTTAAAACTTGTTTCTCTTTGAACATTTATAACATATATGTTGGGGAGTCTTTTTTTTTCTCGTATGTGTTCTTAGATGTAAAGAGTTAGTAATTCAAATTGGATTAAGGCAGAACCTTTGGCAAAATTTCTTTTGTTGTATTAGGAGACAAAGCCAAGGCTCAGTTTATTTCCAAACAGCAAAGTAGATAGTATGCTTGATACTCATGCCCATCCCGGGAGATCAGCTTTCCTTCCTCATATTCCTGTCACAGATCTGTAAGGAGACATCTTAGAGTTGGTCTATAGTCTGCTTTAATAGTTTGACTAATGAGATGTAAGAACTGCATGAGCTAGTGCATTTAATACATACTGTGCATTTATGGTGTATTTTAGTATGAACTTTTTAACTTAGTGCAACCTAATGTAATCTATTTAGTCTCTTCAAGAAGAACTACGAGAGAGGGAGAATGAGCTTAGTGTTGAAAAGAAAAATGGTTTGAAAAGGGATAAAACCATTCAAGGTCTAACTCTTGCATTAAAAACAAAGGAAAAAGAGGTATGTTGATTGTATGTTTCTGGTTAGAAGTATCCAGGTAATTTAGGAGCTAATCCATCTGAAGCCACTGTCTTTCAGTTGATTTGAGTAGGCCTTGGAGCAGGCCAGTAGTACAGATCCAAACAGTTCTGTGGAAGACTGTAGGTCATATTTGCTACTTGAAATCTGAGTGTGATAGCTGGAGTTTTGATATTTGGGCCATGGAAAAAAGATACATGACTGAACTGATACACTTGCTCTTGAGAGATGGGAAGAGACAGCTTCTTACTGAATCCTCAGAAGCAATTGTAGAGCTGGCAGAAAGGCACAAGCTATAATACCTTGTGTGGTGAGAATGAGCTTAATATTAACAAAAGCCAGGGTAGTGGGGGGCCACCTTCAAATGAAGGTCAGATATTTGTGGAACATTGTGGACATATAGCACAAGTTATTGAACTTATATGTATAGTTATTGTACTGCTTTCTTTACATACAAAGCTCAGTTGGGCATTCAGTGTTTTATGAAGTTTTTTTTTTTTTTATGTTTGGGTGAATAAACAATTTGATAGTTTATTATCCAGCTCTGCCCATTTAGAAAGATCTTTGTTTTGACACTGTCACTTTTTTGATACTTGTATTCATGCATCCATGAGTATTTCTTTTGTCTAAAGAATGAAGAACTTAATTCTGAAATTGAAGAACTAAATGTTTCATTGGCTAAGGCAAGAGAGGCCACACACAAAGCTCAGATCCAGAAATTCAAGGTAAGATACAAACAATTTCAATTGCTTTTCAATATTTTCATGCAGAAGGTGCACTGGGTGAGGAAACTAAAACTAATTTAAAATGTTTAATTGTTCTAATTGTTAAGCAAATTGCCTAAAGTAATTCAGTTTAAATTATGGAACACTGAAAGTACAGCTGTCTCATTACTATCTTGTTCCTCAATTCTTTTTCTTAATAGCAATTGTGAGAATGCATAATTAAATTAAAAAGAGTCCTCTTTAAATGTAAAATAAGAATAGATTTTCATAAATTTCCAATATTATGGAGGCATGGATAGAAACTCCATTTTTTAGGTGTTGTAGAGCTTTCTTACTTAGTGTAGGAAGAAAAAAAACACTAGCTTTGGTAAACTCCAGTGATCAGTTTAAATTTGTTGATGATCTCACAAGAGTTGAATAAAAATGTACTGCATGTGTTGACACTAGTCTGGACCATGCCAGGGAAGATAGAAGCCACTCAATTTCTTTCCTCTCAAATCTCAACTGGTGGTGCTGGGTAACTTCTCATCCACTACAGAAGTCTTTCTTGAGGGTTTTTGAAGAGTTCTTTTGTTGTTTCTTTTATTCGCTTATATGAGACCACTTGGGAAGATCGTGAAAGATTTTGGGCTGCATCGCCATAAGTGTGGTGACGGCACACAGCTGTCTCCTTTTCATTAGCAGACTAGGAGTGGGTGTGTGAGACTTGGCGTTTTTGTTTTTATTTTGTTTTTTGTAATAGGTGTGAAATGTTTATTTTAGAACAGTGGAATGTTTGTAATAAAACAGTGGACGTTAATAACTTCCATGTGTGCAGAGGAGAAAAGGACTTTGTTAGTTCGTGCAATATAAAGGGCTCATTTTATGGAACAGGAGGCCTTTTGTAAAATGAATATTGGACTTCAAAATAGTTCACAGAACCAAAAATCCCATCTTATCTTTGTGCATTTGTCTTCAATCCAAAAACTAATAAAACACAGATTCCCAAAGTGAGTAACTAAAATAACACTCACTCATTAAAAACAGAAAATGATGTTCCGTCATGAGGTTCCTTCTCTTCCTGATCTCTGTGGAAAGAGACGCAGGAGTGTTATATGTGCTAATGTATGTGCACCAAAGCTACTGAGGTATGTCTACACAGCAAAGACAAACCTGTGGCTTGAGCTTGCTTGGGCTGTGGGACTCTCCCATCCCGCAGGGTCCTAGAGCCCGGACGCCATCCCAAGCCCAGAAGTCTACACAGCAATGAAACAGTTCTGCAGCCTGAGTCCCATGTGCCTGAGTCGCCAGCCATGGGCTTTTCTTTGCTGTGTAGATATACCCTGAACGGCCTGAATCTTAGTGACTGCTGGCATTTTTGCTTTGAATTGAATTGAAGCAGTCACAATCTAATGAAACAGGAGCTTTTAGCTCAAAAATTAGTATTGCTTTATAAATTGATCTCGGAAATGAAAAAAGGTTTAAAATAAAAAAGCAACACACTAAACTTGGTGTAAATAATAAACTGTTATCCCCAGTTCTGTAACAAATAGCTTTTGGCCTCTGAATGGACATGTTGGAACCCTTTCAGTTTTACACGAGTAGAGTCCCATTTAGTGAAATACAGTCCGTCCACCCTTCCTTTTATAACTTTGGTCTTGTGAATGGTGTTAGTTTTATAAAGTTGAAAACTAAACTCTCCTGTCTGCAGAACCAACGTAGCATGGTGGGTGGCAAAGCGAACCTTTCCCCTCATTATCTTGCCAGTTAATTTCAACACTGCGTTGAAGGGACCTCTGCTCTGGGTCAGTCAGTAAATCAAGCTGCATGGCCCATTCCTTCATTATCATTTCTGCTGTGATCATTAACAAGGAGGCCAACTACAGTGGTTTATATGATCTGAAGTGAACAGCGACTGCCTTCCAGTTGATATGCACAACATGCTTAAGACTTGGTCACCACTGATAGCCTGGATGTGAAAAACTTTATTTACTATTATCACTTCCAAAAGCCCCAAATTATTCTCATTTTCACTCTAGACTCCTTTGCAGTTCAACTTTTATTGTCTAAACTTTAAGTTACCGAATTACTTGTTAGCCCAACCTGGATCTCATTGAAGGCCTTTTTTACACTGAAAATTATCGTAATTACCCCAAAGAAGGTAATGTTCCTATGCTATTTGGATAATTGATATTGCACTGAATTTTGCAAGTTGAATGAAATGTTGGAGGGAGAAAGGGGAAGAAAAATAGGCAGGAGTGTAGACTTCTGAGCTTCATAAAGCACATGTACAGATGATGAATGCTGCTTTCTCTTCTAGGGTGCTGAGGATTATCAAGCTCTCTTGATGGAAAAAGAAACCCTCCTTGCAGAGCTGCGTTCCGAAAACCTTACAAAAGATACAGAGAACCGTAAACTACAAAGGAGGATTAAAAGGACTGATCAAGAGCTAAATGATTTGACTCTAGAGAGAGAGAAAATGGAGAGGGAACTGGATGAAGCACAACTACAGAAGAGTAGAGGCGACAAAACCATTAATGTTGTTATCACATTTTTCTCTTTTTTTTTTTTTTTTTTTAAATAGTGGATGAAGTTTAATCTAGCATGTCTTTCCTTTCTAATATATTCACTTCTGCACTCTAAATTTCAATTGAATTGTTTTGAAAGTTAAATGCAAGTGTCCAAAGTCAGTCTTCAGGACGATATGGCTGAGAGGATTAAGACAAGTTTTGGGGGTGTATCTTTTAAGTTGTTCTAACTGACTGGGGCATGTTCTTCAGATCTTATTTTTAATTAAAGCCATCTGGTTGAGTCCTATATAAAATCAGTAAATAGAAAAAAGTTAATTTTTAGACAGTCTCTCAATCTTCCTGTAGGTAGAATCTCTAATTTTTCTAGTAGTGTACATTTATGATAATTTTGTCATATCTGTCAATTTACAAAATATGTAGCCTATCTTAAATTACACTACTCTAATTTAAACTATTTTCTTTCCAGCCCTGTTATAGTATAATAGCAAATTATTTAAGGGTTACAACCTTGAGCTGAATTCTTGCTTGTTTTTACCATCCCATCTTGTTCTCTGTAAATTCTGTACTTTTTAATTTCCGTTTCTATTTGTAAAAATCTCATTAACAAAGGATTGGCTGCTCACAATCCAAAACAAGCCTTAAGTGCTGTGTCTGTTTGTTAATTTCTCTGCAGCTCTCTACTTTAGGACCTTTCACCTTGCTTTCCTGTCTAGACTAGCACATTCTGTTTCAGAAAGCAAGGCTCCTGCAACAAAGTGAAAGAACAGGTTTCCATCTTTCCTTATTTTGAGTAAAAGCTGTGCCTCGTGCTGCGTGCCTAGCTTAAAGCACAACTTTGTCTACTTGTGTGTCTGCTCATGTGGATTTTATTTTAATCTTCTCACCTGCTGCTTCAGCGAGGGCTGGTTTGTTCTGACAACAGCAGGAACAAAGGGGTTGAGCTTTCTCCATTGGGCATGGTCAACTCATAAAAATCCCTATTGCTGCCTTTCAGCAAGGACTGACCTTGAGCCATGTTGAATTACACAGAAGACGGAATGAGCTTGCATCTGTAGACAAAAAAGATTGCACAGACAGACTGAACTCTGTTTATTATTAAAGGGTGTATAGTTACATAGTGACAGGCTAGTCATATGAAGGTGTCAATGAGGTTATGCTCTGTATTCGAGCAGCTTCTGCCACTGTTAAATGTTCTCGGCTGGGGGCACTGTACTCCAATTATTAAAGGCCTCTCACTGCACCAATTATAGACGAAATTTGCAGTAGACTCTTGCAATATTGTCTAAATCCAGTAGAGGGGTCTCTTTCCCTGTAAACAATATATATTTTTCTCTACAATATCCGTTTATTTTAGTTGTAGCTTTAGTTTGATCTCAGGTGCAGTTCATTTGCCATCGCAGAATCTCTGTCCCTGCTGTTCCTTGAAATTTCTTCAGTGTATTGAGTTTAGAAAAAAAAAAAGAGAATGGATGATTCCTGTCATTACAACAGCCATAAAAAGCACATTTTATTGATTTAAAGTATTTTATCTTCAACTGTCTTCTCTACCCACAACCTTCATCTTCTCTTAAGGGAGCTGGAATATAAATGTGTACAGGAAGGACAGTTTTGAAGGGGGATTCACATAGTTACAGCCCTTGGAGAAGTCTGTTTGACTCAATTATGGCCAAGTTCTTCATGTATGTGATTAAGTTCCTTGGGGAAAAGTGTCCCTGCCAAAAGATGAGCAGTCTTAAAAATTACATCCCTCATCTACTCCTACTCTTAGGTAGTTTCACCACCTCTGCTTCAGTTGCGGAGCTGCAAGTACATTTGGATCTAACATTGCCTGTGAATTGTGGCTCACTGAGTAGAGGGTATGTGGGAGTAAAAATGTATGCTATAATATCTTGCTCTTTAGTAAAATGGTTTTCTGTTTCTCAATCTGATGCAAACATTTTATGTGAGCAGCCTTAAAAAAGCTGTTCTATTATTATTTTCACATGGCCTGGCATACAGTTAAATAGACATAAAACTAACAAAATGGACCTGAACTGTATAGGACCCTTTATCCAAATTCATAGTTAGATGCCATTTCATCTCTTTCCTGTTTTTAAGGTGTTTGGGATATTTTTAATGACCTTTCACACAGAATAATCATTATCTATTTCTGTAAATAACAATATCAAAACAAGCTAGTGGGATTGTGTCAAAGAGAGAGGCCCATGAGGGGTGCCTCCACCCAACTTCTGACCTGGGCAGTATAGAATGATCAAGGAAATATTTTGGTAGAGTATGGGGTAGGCCTGTGTATTGGAAAAAGTGGAAAAGATCAGTTAAGTTTAGTATGTGAAAGACTTGGAATTTGTTCACCCAAACCATCAACATAAATCACTAAGATCTTCCTCATGATGAATAGGAATAGGGACTGCTTCAAAATGGCTACTCTGTCCTACTTTCATATCCTCTTTGTTCAGTGGATTTGTAGCTAGCTTCAACTAATTAAAAACAAAACAGGAACATCAACAACAAAAGAACACACCACCCCAGCCTTATGTATTAGCTGGCACTTAATCATCTGCTATTTTTTTGTCTTTAAGCGGGAACTATCTTTGGACAGTATCTCAACATTATCAGCTACGGCTAGTTTAGTTGCTAAAACAATCAACTATTGAGATACACCTTGTTTAACAAAGTGCTTCTTATAGAATGACCAGGAATAAAGATCAACACATCTTAAATATCGTGTGTGTGTGTGTGTGTATATGTGTGTGTGTGTGTATATATACACATACACACACACACACAACATGGTCTCAATATTAGGTAAAATTCAAAATCCATGAGTTTGTTCAAACTCTGATGGTGAAATATGTTAAGTAGCTTTTCTATCCTGTTCTAAATACAGGCAATTAAGGTATATTTCTCCGTTATAGTCATGTTTGATCAGTTGGTTAGGAAGTGCACAATAACTCATTAGCCAGAATTTACCACCCGCTCTTCCCTCTTGAAATTAAACTGAAAGAGAGGTTTCGAGGCTTCAAGCCTTAATTATTCATCAACCTGTTCCCCATCTGACAAAGAGGGGAGGTACTCCTGTGTTCAACCAATATTAGTTATAATCTTTCAGATTCATTTTTTCTAAGTTCAACTAACTATCATTAATCATAGAAAAAATCCCTTGAGACAGAGGTTGGCAGAAAGCATTGTAAAGGGCTGTAGCTACCATATTATCCGTGTAACTCAATGTATAGAAACCAATAGACTTTCTCCTATTCAAGCAATCTACTGTAGTGAGGGGTAGTTTTGTGTGTTATAGAATCCTAGCCTATGCAAAGAAAATAATTTTCAGTTCCGGTCATGGCTTAGTCTAGCAAGGATTTGGAAATCTCATGGCCTGCACTACTGTCTCTACAGATGGACACATAGAATCCTTTACATTCTACTACACTACATATTGTCCATTCAAAATCTCCCCCTTCCCCCCTGCCATTAATATCTGTTACTCCAGGGAGGAAGCAGTCTCTGTGCCTTTCTTGACAAGTACTGCTTTTTAGATCATGTAAGGAGGAGAAAAAAGGTTCTTTTCTGTCCATGCCTGCTTACGACTTCTCTCCATAAAGCTGTCTCTGACTCTTCTTTATCAAAGCTAATAAGTTTCTGGGCTCTAGAAGAGTGTTAGATCACAAGTGTTTAACTTTAAAGTCTTAGCTGCCTAAAACAAGATGAAGGTCGGTCAGTCAGTCAGTCTCCAAATGTAGTGGGGAAAAATGCAAAAATTAAAGTCAAGGTGTGAGCTATAGAATGCATCACTAAAATCATAGCTCTTCAGTCAGGCCTTGAATGCCAATTTACATGTTGCAAATGAACATGATTGATGTGACCCAAATAAGGAATTCCATAACTTGGAGCCGAAGCAACTACAGTCATGCAATTTCATACCACCTTCAAAAAGGTCATTCTGTCCTACCCTGGAAGTTGTATTAATGGTCACTAACTAGGTGGAAATGGACATGCATTTGAGGACTAGTGTATGTATGAGAGCGATGGTGGTATGCCTTCAGCAAACACAAAGTTTGGGACTGATCCTTCAGTCTTCACTTAAATAGTCTCTACTCCAAGCTCGTAATCCCTCTGAACTCAGCTGGACTACTTGCATTAGTTAGTTTGCAGATTTGGGGTCTGAAGTGGCTATTAGTGATTTCTTAAAGTGAGTGCCAATATTCAGCTAAGTAAAGCAAAAGGCAGTGTAAATAATTGGTATTTAATGCACAAAAAAAAAAAAAATAAGGGTCTGATGTGAACTTCCATAAAGCAAGTAATTAAGTCAAGAAAATCACACACAACTTAATAAACAGATTGCCACTAAAGTATAACCATTGTTATTTCTCTATACTTAGAATAGAAGTAACTGTGATGTGTTAAATACCAGTCTGGGTAAATGTTCTTTATGGGTGACTACTGTGTGTGCAATATGCAAAATATTTAGAGCATACACTTCTTTAGTAATGAAAGTTAAGCTAGTGTTCCGTAAAACTCATCAGGGTCTACGGGGTTTTAAAAACGGTTAAAGTAACGCAAACTAGTGTATCTTTTAAATGACATCAAAGCAATTTTTGACAACTGCTCTTTTGTTGGTAGGCATCTTCTTCCATTCTATTATACAATCCTTGCACTGAACATTTTTGAAATAAGAGTTGTCAAACAAGACCAATATAGAAACAAGACCACTATAGGACACAAGCTGTCCCTCCTTCCCTTCTTACTCTTGAAACTTCTAGCAAAATCACCATAAACAGATCATTTTACATGGAAGCAACTAATGACTGATGCTGGAAGTAGGGTGGGGGGAAGAGGAAGACTGAGAAACCAAATTACCGTTATGTTTTGTTCCCTTGTCCTACGCTGCCTCTTTCCTCCATACTGTGACTGGAATCTGTCTAGTAATAAAATGTATCGTGCTAGTGCTTGATCCTGTAAACACTCTCCTATATATAGTTCCATTGTTTTCAGGATCGATCCCTTTAGTGGTCAAATGTTAGGAAGTGGACATATGTCATTTTTGAAACACACTTTGCCCAAAGACTTCGGATGGGATGCACCCTCTTGACCCCACATATAGCCTTCCCTGAAGATGAAGGACTTCAAACAGACAAGGGAAATGATTGATAGGAGAATTAGGAATGTAAATAGGTAGAACATATGGAAGTTTGTGACTGTCTCTCTGACAAAATAAGGGGGTAGTATTATTTGTATTACAGTAGTGCCTAGAGGCAGCAACCAAGATCCTGGTCTCATTATACTTGCCCTTGTACATGGATCCAGTTAGAGACAGTCCCTGTGCTGAAGAGCTTACAGTTTAAATAGACACGACATGAATTTGACTGATGGGAAACTGAGGCACAGAGAGAGTACGTGAGGGTCACACAGGAAGCATTTATGGAGCCCACTCCAGTGCTTTAATCACAAGACTAACTGTTCTTCCCTGGTTGGTGTCTAAAGCTCATGCCATAAGGGAAGGGAAATGTTTTAACACTTCTGCCTTTTGGTTAATGCAAGAGCAACTAGTAAAACAACCGTAGTGCAAGGATTTCTATGGTGTGAATGGAAGAAGGAAAAGATGACAAATTGAATTACCACTAAGCCATTTTCTCCTATTTCTGGCAAAGGCATAAAATTGCTTTGATTTAAGAAATGAATGTTCATGCTGACTGACAGTGACAAAGTGTGTGTGTGTGAGAGAGAGAGAGAGAGAGAGAGAGAGATTTTCTACTGCCTTTGAGTCCAGTTATTCTGAAGGAAAGGCATTAAGACAATAATACCATAGATTAATGTAAGACAGTATTGACATCTCACTCTTAAAGTTTTATTGCCTAAACTTTATTCTTAAGATGCTAAAAGGAAGACAGTGACTTAGATACATTCTTTAGAACATTCAGTGATAGGAGTAATTTAAAGCAATGGAAAGTTAAACTAATAACATGGGTTGTCACTCAAGTTTTTTGTGAAGCTGATTTTCTAAATATTCAGTTTCATCTTTTTGTAGGACCTTAGAAATCAGCTAGAGAAATTACATGGTGAAATGATTGAGAGAGAAAAAGCAGTGGAACATCATTACAATATTCTTTTGAGTGAAAGCAATCAGAAGTTGCAGAGTCAAGAACTAGTTATCAAGCGACTAACAGACAGTGTCAATCAAAAGGATCTATTGCTTCAGGTAGGTAGACTTAAGCTGAAATGAAAAATGAAAACTTATCACTTGATTTTGTATGAGGAATGATTACAAAATCCCATTTTTGTTTGGAATTACTGTTGATTTTCATGATAATCCTCTACTTTTTATAATATTGTATTTGCAGAATAGATACATAGCTGTGTCGCTTTCAACAAGAGTTCTTATTAGGGTTTATGAAATTTAGGGCGGGGGAGGGAGGAAGCTTTGCCAGTGTTCATGTAGAGATTTTGCTGTTGTAACGAGGTGCTTTAAAAGGTCCCAAAGCATCCAGGGTATTCATAGAAATGTAGGGCTGGAAGGTATCTTGAGAGGTCACCAAGTCCATCCTCTCACATTAAGGCAGAACAGGTGTTTTTCTAACCACATCTTTAAAACCTCCAGTGATGGGGAATCCACACCCTCCCTTGGTAACCTGTTTCAATTTGCTCCCCAGAAACTAGAAGTTAAGGAATGGGTATTGATACTGAACTGCTCTCTCATCCTTATAAGGAAGTTCCTTCAAACCGGGGCTAAGGTACATTGATGGGCAGCTCCAGGGATGCCTGTAGTGCTCCTGCTTAAACCTGTTCTGTGGATAAAAGATGCTCTCTAGCAAAGTCAGTAGGAATTGAGGGTGTTTGCACCTTACAGGATTGAGCCCAAACTGAGTACCATACTTTAGTGTATCAGTGCTGCTAATTTGGCATTTTCTATGCTCTCTAATTTAACTATTTAAATATAAAAGAATTTTGAACATTTTGGACATTAATGGGCAATCAAAGAGGGTCAATATGCTATCTTTTTCTCCTACTGTGGTTTTGCATTGGACTTTTTTTCACCAGATAACATAGAATGTACTTGAAATAAGTTGCTTTTGAAGTTTCTATTAATAGTTATACATTTTTTGCACTAGTATTAGTAAGCTTTGCAGGATTTTCATTACATGCATTATTTTGTTTCGCTAGAAACTTGATGCAGCAATTAAAGAAAAGGATGTAGAACTTCAAGGACTTGTTAAAAAGTATAAAAACCTTTTAAAAGCTAAAGAAGATCTTGAGTTGAAGAATGAAGACTTAATAAAGGAAAAATGTGCTTCCGAGTCTCAGCAGTCAATCATCAAGATTGTCAAAGAGTTGGAGGTAAGTTTCACTCAACCTTGGCCTCTACAGATAAATAGAAACATTGGGCCTGATCTGCCTCCGATTGGAAATCACTGGGGATTTTCCCATTGATTTCAAAAAGGTGGGATCAGGTAAATTGTAATTAACCTATATAGCACAGGGCAGTGTTTCTCAATCTTTTCAGCTTGACAGCCCTTATTTTGGAGGGTAAAAACAAAATAAAAGACCCCTTTTATAGTATATGTAAGAGTAAAAAATGTATCTTTGATAACAATGGCTCTACTTTGTGTGTGTTTCAAGAGGCTGTTTGCAGTGCTTTTGTAACCATGTTGGTCCCAGGTTTTTAGAAAGACAAAGTTGATAGAGAGAATACATGACCTTGAAGGATAAGGGAGTGGGGGAGTGAGTTTTTCTTTGCTTTGAAATGTAATACAATTTTCAATACCTTGTGACCTTTTTTGACCTCTTGGAGGTTGTGATCAACAAATTGAGAAACACTGACATAGGGTAATAGAATCAACCCATTATAATTTAGGGTAATGGAATTAGCCAGTGTAAACCAGGATTAACCCATTAAAATTAACTCAGTTCAGGATTATTATAATTTGTGCAACTGATGAAACCTTTGTGTGGCAGGAGGAAAGAAACCAGCCTTGATTAATCATTTCATCATCTATTTTCTCTAATAGCTGACTTCAAGGTCTTAAGAGTGTATATTATTATTATTGTTTACATAGTACCATAAGCATACTCTGCACTGAACACTAGTGAATTATGTGAAAATACAAGTCTGTGCCCCAAACAGTTTAAAATCTGAAGGCACAAGCAGGCAAAATTCTGTATAACGCAGAACAGATAGTTGTATGGTCACTATGGCTGGAATATTTCACTGAACATTTAGGTTTTTGGATATGTTACTGAAGGAGGAGGAGAAGGGAGCTTGGTGTACTTCTAACAGGGAAGAGGAAAGAGTGTACGAAGTTGAGTGAGCAAAGGAGACAAAAGGAGCAGTCAAGTAAGAATTTTGTGTACAGTTGGGGCGGGAGATGTAGGTGGAAATGAAGGTAAATTTAAGGAAAGAATACTGTACTAAGTTAAAAGCGAAACTAGTACAGAGACTTCTGAAGTGGGGACATGTGGTGAGAACTGGAGGATGGATAGATAACATGGCTGTCTCTTTCATTTGACAATATAAAGAAGAGTTAGGATGGCTTAGAGATGTCGCCAGAAACCTGAGGTCATAATACAAAATCATAGTATATACATTTTGGTTACTATATATAGTACTCTGGTACCAGCAAAACAATCACATACAGATGTGAAGATTTTAATCCTATTGTGAGACATTACCTACTGTCTCTGTCAATGTATGTTTTTGTTCTTTTAGTGCTTTTATCGTGTGCAGGTAGAGAACAAATAGGCTTCATTTGAAGGCACACATTAAGTTTCTTGTCTTTTTCCTATTATTTCAGAGAACTGTTTAAATTCAAATCTCCAAAAGGGCAGTTAAATAGAAGCAGTAATCACTTCACTTGTTTCACAGTGTACCATTCATTAGTGAAACCTGCTCAAGGACATACACCTGCTGTGCTATGTAGACTGTTGAATTAATTCCCTATGAGGGTAACAACACCATTGCCCTGGGCAAACCCAAAATGAATTAGTAGGGGACACATAAGCACAGACTGGGACTTAGTGGATGTGTGGTAAACTCACAGTTGAGGAGACGTATCAGTGTTGGCTACAGTATGCAGCAAACCCATAAGCAGAAAAAAATAAAACCTGTGAAAAGTCAGAGATTTTGCCTCTATATTTATCTGCAAGAGAAACACATCGAACAAAACCGACTAGACTTCATTCACAGAGCTGCCCCCATGAGGAAAAAGTAAGATGCTACAATGATCTCCATCTCTGGAGATATTTAAGAGTAAGTTAGAGAAATGTCCATCAGGGATGGTCTAGACAGTAATTGGTCCTGCCATGAGGGCAGGGGACTGGATTCGATGACCTCTCGAGGTCCCTTCCAGTCCTAGAATCTATGAATCTATGATGGACTCGTATAGAATTAATGAAAATGAAAACTAACTGCCCCCTCTTCGACCGTACCGTCCCATACAGGTGTACAGCCAGAAATGAGAACAATGACAAATGGAGCTATGCATAGTAATGACCCAATGTCAACTTCTAATCACTAATCCATTCTCTTGTGCTAGTTCACTCCTTGACTGAGAACAATACCTAATCAAAGCCCATTCTCCTCTCAGCTCCACCAGTGTCTAAGATCACATCCTGGAAGAGCCCACAATGGCATATTAATAGTACGTCTTTGGACACTGATTATCCAAAGCTGTGTTCTCATTGGCTGATTTGGCCTCTTTGATGAAGTTACAGAGCTGCACCATTTCCCAGCCAAGTGCGCAGTTGGAATCTCATCACCAATAAATACAAGACACTAAATCCCATATTTTAGCATAGCTGCTGCTTTAAAGTTTAAGAAACCAATTTGGGAGGTGCTGCAACTTAGCTCTTAATATCTTTTTACTTTAAAAAAGTAAAGATAAATTTTAAAGCAACTCATCTGAAGCACTGCTGGGTGCCTTGGCCAGGATGGGGGAGATAAAAGGCAGTTTCTAATTGAAGTTTGGATTCATGAGCCACAGTAGTGAGCTAGTGGAGAGAGAGAATGTGTGCACTGGTAATTGGGTTAGTCATGCAACTGCGGACTCCTCTGATATCTGTGAAGTCTCAGAATGATGCATTGTGGGGTTTACCACTAGAGAATGCAGAAATGCAATGGACTCCTATGTAATTTTGAAAATATTTGTTATTTCTGTACTTAATGCCCTTTTCCCCATTCTCTCCACCCAGCCTTGTTAGTGGGGCCATTTGTCACACACATATATTTTAATTCAGTTGTTCCAAACTTTGCAGTTCAATTTAGTACCAACAAAAGCAACAGAATTTATGAGATGAGGCTCTTGCTCAATCCTTTAGTTATGCTTCCAGGCTCTGGTGTTAAAACAGGGTGCCCATTTTGTAAAGCATGTGCTTCAGTAACTGGGCACAGAGGTATCCGTTTTTAACTCTAAATTGATTTTGTAGGTGTAAATAAAATCTGTATAATTATTGTAATGTAGCTTTTCTGTGCTAATGCACCTTTCCAAGAAAGCGAGCTACTTTATACAACACTTGATGCGGAAATAGGAAATCTCGTTAGCTGATACCCCCATGGTAAAACTGACTTCTCGGCCGACACAAAGCACATCCTGTCTAGGGTTACCATATGTCCGGTTTTTCCCAGACATGTCCGGCTTTTTAGCAATCAAACCCCCGTCCGGGGGGAATTGCCAAAAATCCGAACATGTCGGGAAAATGCCGGCCGGGCACTTCCCCTCCCGCTGCTGCTCTGCTCCTCCCCTGACTCTTCGGCTCTGTTTAAGAGCTGAGCGCTACGGGCTTTGGGCAGCCCCCATGCCTCCGGACCCTGCGCCGCCGGAGCCCGGGAGGGGAAGTGCCCGGCCGGGGGCGCAAGGTCCGGAGGCATAGGGGCTGCCCGAAGCCCAAGCGCTACCGGCTTCACGGTTTGCCGGGCAGCCTCCAGACCCTGCGCTCCCGGCTGGGCGCTTCCCCTCCCAGGCTCCAGCTGCGCTGGGGAAGCGCCGGCCGGGGGCGCAGGGTCTGGGGGCTGCCCAGCAAACCGTGAAGCCGGTAGTGCTCGGGCAGCCCCTTTCGCGTGGCTGGGAGTGGGAGGGAGGAGGGGGCGGAGTTAGGGCAGGGAATGGGCGGGGCTGGGGCGGGGCTGGGGGGGTGGGGAAATGGGCGGGGCCAGGGCCCCGCGGAGGGTCCTCCTTTTTTTATTTGTTAAAGATGGTAACCCTAATCCTGTCATCAGCTCATTGTTTGTCTTTTGTTCTAATTACTTCAGTATTTAGGGAGTTAATACTGTGTGATAAGGGAATTGAAGAATACTGTGTGCATACAACTGTGGTGTTTAATTTACTGTATTCAGAGAATTATAGTCAGTGCACCAAAGTTATTGATATGGCTCGAGGATAGCTGTTGATGTGTGCCCTGAGAATTGGAATTGAGGCAGTTGTTGCAGTACTGCAGACGTGTCTCAACTATTGAAATTGATGCAGTGTGCACTTTGTTGCTGAGTCATCATGACTGTGGAAAGTGATGCAGTTGACATGTTTTTTTAAACATGTGTCTTCTCTATTAAATTGTGATCAGCACATTGCAATCATTGCATTCAGCTTGTTGAAGCTGAAGTTGTAAACGCATTACTAGGGAAGTGATTCAGTTCCTGATTTTGGTGAAGTGAGCTTATTGCTGAAAAGAACCATCTTTTTGAGGTTGATGTCCATGCATCATCACACTTAAATGTGCTGTTTGTTCACTACCCTGCATGTGGCCTGATGATTGAAATGGGCATAGCTAGTGCATTTACACATTGACTAACTCCCCTATACAGGAATTTCTCCCAATGGAGTAACACCTCTAATGCATATATAGCTCTGCCTTACAGAGCAGAAAAAGGAGACTGGTGCTTCAAGCCCTCAGCCTTACGGCGTTTCCAACTGTTGTGAATATAACATGTACCAAGAAGAGTCACCAATAGGAACAGTTGTTATGCTATTCTTCCTCTCTAGACAGAGGACTCGGTGATATCTGGCAGCGCCACTCTCCTAAGGGTGCCACGCTCCACAAGGGTTTGTCTGAGCTCATTTCAGGGCAACCTTGGAGGAAGCTGCCAACCTCTGGGGTGCCTAGTCACATAGGAGTTAGTCAGTGGGGAAGCGTAGGTTCTAGCCTCCTCTCAATTGAAATCAATCAAGACTTCAACCTGTAGACGTTCCCAAATGACCTCGATTTTGTTAGAAAACTCTCTCTTGCTTACATGAAGAAATAGGATACTCTTGTGACTATGCTGTTGTGTTACCTACTGTGGAAATTTATATATCCTTTCCTTCCATCACTTGCCATTTAAGAAATCTTTAGATGGAAATAGCCTTCCAAGTCCTCTAGCATTTCTACTTAGCAATGGATTTTCAGACTTGAATGGATTAGGTTGCCTCCTTACATAGTCTTGTAGTGAAAGTTTAATATTTCTATCCTACATGTCTTGCGGCTATCTGCACTAACTTATTTGCTCTAACACTATATGTCAAGAGGTTTAATGTTTCATTAACTCCGATAACATGGTAGTCTAGGCTAGGATGTAGGTTACATATCTGCCTCACTCTCATGAACCTTTGGGGATTTGCTTCGAATAATTCATTCCTACACCTTGTATAGGAGTGACAGTAATAGTACACAGAAAAGGAGAGGGTGGATCATGCTATGTCTCTTCATCCTTCTTGATTTTCAGAAAAGTAACAACATTTCTTCACATTTTGGTTCATTTGTATCTAACTTCTAGCTAGCCAGTTGAATTTACAGGTCACAACAAACTGGCGACAGTCCTGACTGGTGCCATGAGGCTTGTGGTGTTCATATCTCCTAAAACTATTCTAGTCTGAACTACATGCGCCATTTTATTAATAATATACATGCTGTTTAGGTTTCAGTTCTCTAACAGCTTTGGTCTTGGTATTCATGAGGGATTTATTCTGTGGAAATCTTCCAGTACTAGGAGATATAGGATGGTCCGTTCTAAGCTAATGAAGCCTTCCCTTGAACTCCTCACATACTTGTACAGCCTGGCTGTCTCTGTGGATTTTGTTTCTGGTGATAATGACCACAGCCAATGGGGTGAGGAAGCTTCCAACACAGACATGGAACCTCCTTTTCTAATTGTGCTGTCAAAGATGGCTATTGCTTGTTCAGAGAAGGATATTCCCTCACCTCTACGCCCTTTCCACCAAGATCGTACTTTTTATTCAACCAAGATTGATGTATAAAAGTCCTTAGGCATTTCTCTAGAGAAGTCTAAAGCTTCAGGAATGTCAGTTTAAGTTATTTTTTTCTGCCACTGGTTCACTGATCAAACTTCTTTTCCATGTGAATCAAGATCTATATATTGTCTGACCTCCATGCTTAGAGGTTATTCTTGACACACTACAATTCCAAAGTTTTGGTATGACGCTCTATGTCTGGTAACCTGAATTAATTTTCCTTTATGCTTTCACAAGATACTTTCTGGAGACTCTTCACCATCCACTGGAAGTTTAGATTTACCCTTTTAGTCTTCAGCTCTCAATTTTGGTTGAGAGTCAGCATCTCTGCTACCTCCTATCGTATTTACTTTATTGATTATAGGATGTCTCTTTAAATACTGTAGATCTTGCTAATCTGAATACTTTGTTGTTTGTGGATATAAATTACCCTTTCATATGTATCTTGCAGTCGTGGCCAGAGACCCCAGTCAGGAGAGGACCACTACTGTGGTAGGGCATAGTACAAACATATATAAAGATATGGTCCCTTCCTGAAAGATCTTATAGTTTTAAAATGATGTCCTATCTTCTTTTCTTAGAAAGCACTGTTAAGCTATAATGAGGTCTAAGTTGATCAAAACATTATTACTTTTTCAAAATATAGAATGAATTGAATGTTGAATATTTACAAAGTATGAAGTTTTAGCATAAATAATGAAAAGTAAACTGCAAATGTCCCTGCTTTTGTATTGGTTGGTTTGTTAATTTGAAAAATTCAGTAATTTGCTATGACTCTTCACATCATTAGTATGAATTAACGAGGTTCTACTGTAACTGGTCCTTGTTGCAGTGCTTTGCTTTGGGATTGTAATTGGAGTACTAACAGCTGGTTGAAATCCACAGTGTAGGTTTCTCCTCTGTTAATGATCTGTTCACTAATGATAAAGTGTCTCTGGAGAATGTAGTTTCCAAACTTGTGGATGTAATATGGAGAAAACAGAATTACCTTTAATTCTTGTTCTCTAAATGTATGTTGCTGTAATAGATCAACTCTTAATTTTCTTCACAAAGCTGGAGGATTTGATTTTTGCTCTCTGTATCTTTGGTCAAAAAAGAAAACTGATGATTACGGGCACTAGGAGTTGTTATTCTCCCTCAACAAGAGCAGAAAATACAGTGGTTACCGTTAGAAAATCAAAAATTGCCAACTGATATCCCACAGCTACTCCAGTTACTTCCTGTTCTGGGCATGGGGAAACCAAATGTTGCTGGCTGCAGGTATGCCACCTGCTGAAAGGGACACCTGAGAACTCAAAAATCATAGAAAATCTCTCTGAGGCATATACTGGAAACATAAGACCTTTTACAACAGCATACCTGCAATTCTTGCTCTCAAAAGGCAAATCATTTGTTTTTCTGGAACAGATATTTAAGTATCTGACTCATAGTAATCAGGCTTATTGTTCAGGAAGTTGACTCAATGCATGCATGTCTCTGACATGTTCAGCCTTTGTCAGCCATTTACAATCCCTTTTCTTAAATAATAGAACCGGGGTTCTCAAACTCGGGGTTGGGACCTCTCAGGGGGTCGCAAGGTTCTTACATGGGCGGTCGCGAGCTGTCAGCCTCCACCCCAAACCCCGCTTTGCCTCCAGCATTTATAATGATGTTAAATATATAAAAAAAGCATTTTTAATTGATGGGGGGGAGGGGTCGCACTCAGAGGCTTGCTATGTGAAAGGGATCGCCAGTAAAAAAAGTTTGAGAATCACTGTAATAGACCAAAAAGTTTGTTGCTAGAATTCCCTGCCAATAGAAAGTTAATTTTATCCAAAATATAGCAAGTACTCTTTGAGCCATAGATGCCGACTCTGTGGGTGCTCCGGGGCTGGAGCACCCATGGAAAAATCTAGTGGGTGCTCAACACCTGCTGGCGGGCCCCTCCAATCAGCTCCTCCCCCTGTTCAGCTGCGGGCAGGAAGTGCTGGGGAGGAGGGGGAGGAGCGGGGGCAGGAAGAGGTGGGGTGGGAAGAGGCGTGGCGGGAAGAAATGGAGCGAGGGTGGGCCTTGAGGGAAGGGGTGCATTGAAGTGGGTGGGGTGCCCCTGGGGAAATCAAAAAGTCAGTGCCTGTGCTTTGAGCAGCGTTCTAAAGTGGAGCATGAAACCCTCAAAATACCTGCCTGCCAGATCATTCCCTGGTTTGTTAGTGTGTAAACTTTTGGAAGTGAGGAGGCTGGGGATAGGAAGAGGGTAGGAAGCTTATTTTGTATACTGTGATAAAAATGATGAACCACTGCTTAGATATGTGACTGTTTCATGATAAGTAAGTAACAGAGCACTATTAGCCTTCTTTAATAACAATTGTTTTTAAGTAGCATGAATAGCTTTCAGATTCAATTCTGATTCTATTCTGCTACTCCAGCACTAGGTGTTCTTTTGCCTTCTCTTAAAAGCAGAGACTGACATAATTGTCATCTCTAGAGAATATATATATATATATATATATATATATATATATATATATATATTCTTACGCATGCACACACACTTAAAATCACTTTCTTGGATTAATATGAATTTATTTTTAACTCAGGAAAAAAAAGAATCTGAATATGAAGAGTTGATTCTTGTTTTAAGAAAAGAGCAGCACATTTATTCTACTCTAGTGAAGACTCTGAAAGATTCAGACAGGTAAATGTTATTTCGTCTTTGCTTGAACGTCATCTGTGCTACAAGCTGGGTAAGAAGGTGCAATTCCACTGTCAAATCAGTGGATTTTCATGGGTTTACGCTGAACTGGAGTTGGCCCCAAATATCTCCTTTAAAAGGGGGGATACGTGGACTAGTTTGTATGGTCCAAAATAGCCCAGCTCTGATGATACTCAGGATTTGTTGGAAGGCTCATTTTCTCCTCCCGAACATTTGAAATTTAAAGAATTATAATGGTTGGGATTGCGAATTGCTCAAGGGGCTGGGGGATTTGTGGTGTGTTATGTAAAAGTCAAAATGCAAGTACTGCAACTTATCTGAAGGGCATCTAAATCCTGTTGATGTGCCTTTTTAATACTTCTATAAAATGAAATCAGTCGATCATGAGAGGATGCATTGTTTAGTGGCAAAAGCCTAAGCATGGAAGACATGAGATCTGGGTTCTAACCTTGGCTCTGCCCCAGATTTTCTGTGTGACTCTGGGCAAGTCAGTTAGGGTAAAATTAAAAAAAAATATTTAGTCACTTAGGGCCAGATTGTCATAGGTATTTAGATGCCTAAAGATGCACTGCTGGGATTTTCAAAAGTGCCTGTGAGTTTAACTCCCATGAAATCAATCACTTAGACGCTTTTGAAAATTGTATCCATAATCTCTTTGGGCACCAAAATGAATGGTTAGATTTTCAAAAGAACCTAGCCAGGGTTCTCTAAATTGAGGGTCCAGGTCTTTTGAAAATCTGACCCAAACCATCACGGTGTGAGTTGCGGGGTGCTGAGCCCTCTTGAAAATCTGGCCCAATGTGGCTTAGTTTCTCCTTCTTTAAAATACAGTTAATACTTACCTGTCTCAATGTGGGGTGTGAAAATTACTTCATTAACTTTAAATTTATAGCAAAGGAGGTAAGCAGATTTTTGGGGAAGTGTAAAAAAGAACAAGATGATTGTATTTTTATAGTATGTGTTTTCTTTAAGGTATTCCAAAGTGTGTTACAAAGCATGAGTTAGATAAGATTTTGGTGGTGGAATGAATATTTAGCAAATCATGATAGTCTTTATGTATTTCACAATAGCTCACATACATCTTTAGGCTATGTCTATACTACCTCTTATGTCAACAAAAAGTATGTCACTCAGGGCTGGGAAGAACACCCCCCTCGTGAGCGACATAAATTTTGCCAGCATAAGCGCTCATGTGCACAGCTCTATGTCCAGAGGGGGACACTCTCCTGCTGGACATAACTACCGCCGCTTGTTAGGTGGTTTTATTATGTTGACGGGAGAGCTCTCTCCCATCAGCATAGAGCGGCTACACGAGCACTGAACTGCTGTAAGCTTGCTAGTGTAGACATGACTTAGACAGTAGAATCTGTTTTGTTGAGAGAGGAGTTAGTGGTCAGAAAACAGGGATTATTTCCTACTGTAATGGGATTATTGATTTCTTTTTGAATAGTCAGCTGACACATGTAGAAGAGAGTTTGGTTTAACATCTCTTTTGAAGAACATAAGAATGGCCCTACTGGGTCAGACCAAGGGTCCATCTAGCCCAGAATCCTGTCTTCCGATAGTGGCCAGTGCCAGGTGCCCCTGAGGGAATGAACAGAACAGGTAATCATCAAGTGGTCCATCCCCTGTCACTCATTCCCAGCTTCTGGCAAACAGAGGCTAGGGACACCATTCCTGCCCATCCTGGCTAATAGCCATTTATGAACCTATCCTCCATTAATTTATCTAGTTCTTTTTTGAACTCTGTTATGGTCTTGGCCTTCACAACATCCTCTGGCAAAGAGTTCCACAGGTTGACTGTGTGTTGTGTGAAAAAATACTTCCTTTTATTTGTTTTAAACCTGCTGCCTATTAATTTCATTTGGTGACCCTGAGTTCTTGTGTTATGACTTCTAACACTGAAATTCCCTTTTTTAGTATGAAGACTGCAGGGAATAGGTGTAATATTAGTAACCAATACTTAGCTTTGATGTGGCACTTTTCATCTATAGATCTCAAAGCCCCTTACAAAGTTGAGGAAGTATCATTGGGCTCGATCCTACACTGTTCAAGACAAAGGGAGTTTTGCTACTGACTTCAATGGGAGCAGGATCATGCCCGTTCTATAGATGGGGAAAGTGTAGCACCGAGAGAAGAAGTGACTGGCTCACGGTCACACGGGGAGGCTGTGAAAGGGCTGGGAGTAATAGCCAAGTCTCCTGACCCCCAGTCCAATGCCATGTACATCGGATCGTGCTGCTTAAATCCTTGAAGCCAGAACCTGAAGGTCCAGTGTGCTACTAGATAAGCCCTGCAGATAATTTCCACAGTCATGTGCTGACCTTCATTAACAAAAGGATTTTAGACAAAGAATAGATCCTGGTTTTGGCTGACATGTGTCCTTTTCTTAGGCATTATTTATTCCAAACCACTTTAATGGTTACATTTTGGAAGAGTCCCTTTCTCAGAGCCAGGACCACGACATCTCTTTTGTCTCCCCACAGCAGGGAATTGTTGCTTTTTCCAGTAAAAGCATTAAGCTGTGAAGAGGAGATGGAAGTGTGCTTACTTAGCTTTTAGATGTGCGTTTTATTTTTGCTGAGCATTTAATAGTATTGAAACCTTTCTCTTAGAATATATTCTTGAGTGAGGGAGAGTTGGTTAAAGCAATCGTTGTGGAAAAAATACTGACAGCAGCATGCTTGTCATTTTGTTGGAAGATGGAATGAAAATCTTTTTGTACACAGGTCCTTAATAGCATGAGTTTTGCTGAAACAATTTTCTTTACTATGCATTTATATGCAATGCTACTGCACTCATGCAAGTGTAATGTGCCCCAGTGTAATCCCCTGCAAGCTGGGCCTAAATTCTGTTGAAATGTCCCTGGATTCTAAGCTACTTTGGTGCAGTAGGTTGGAAATTCTGCAGCAGCTTCATTTATATTAAAATATTGAGGTTCTGCATGAATTAAATATGAAAATAAATATATAATCAGTGCAGTAACACCTTGTTATTTTAATATCGAATTCCAATTATTTTAAGCTGTTTCATTTTCAGTATCTACTGCAAGGTTTCAATATACCGCAAGGTTTTTTAAATTGTTCATAACGTATCATTGAAATTGCTGGGGGGTGTGGTGGAGTAAACTGAAGCTTTTCTTAGCTACGTAGGGGACAGCTGGGTCTGTTGACATCCAGGAGGAATGGGAGGCAATTTGGGAGTCTAGGATAAGCACATTAGGTGAATGTTCCTGCTAAAATGCTCTAATTAATTTAGTTAATGTTGACACTTAAATTGTCATCTTTAGGTTTTGGAGTTAACACCCCATTGAGATAAATGAGACAATTTATACTTCTCAGAGCTATTTTTCCAGAGAAAAACAACACTTCAATCTACATTTGGTTCACATTTTCAAGATTATCTTTGTGAGTGATTCCTCCCAGAGTACCACCTGGAATTGGGGTACCACTGAGCCCTCTGTGATCCACTGGCCTGGGCTCCCTCTCACACTGTGCTGCTGTGACAAGTTGCAAAACCCTCCAAGCTTTCACTTTCACCAGCATTCACCCAGGTAGGGACACACCCAGTTGAAGTTACATGCAGGCGCTCTAACCACCAGCCTAGGACCCCAGAGCAGTACCATCCATCCCTGGTCAAATCTGGCCAGTATATGGTTTAACACCCGTTCCGCCTCTCCCTCAATGTGAAGAGGACCATGCACGCTTGTGGTAATCAAGCTGAGATTTTCCCCAGACACCTTAGTCAAATGCACGCTGGTTTGGATTAAAACATAAAATAAGTTTATTAACTACAAAAGGATAAATTTTAAGTGATTATAAGTGATAGCAAACAGATCAAAGCAGATTACCTAGGAAATAAACAAAACCGCAAACTGAATTTAACATACTAGATAGGTAGGATATGAATTAGCAAATTCTCACCCAGAGTGATAAACAGGCTGTTAGATTCTCAAGGCACAAGCTGCCTAGACTTTGCAGCTTGGGTTTCCCAGGTTTTCATACACAGACTAGAAATCTCTTTAGCCTGAGACCACCACTCCTCCCCCTCCCCCCCCCCCCCCCCCGTTCAGTCTTTGTTCCTCAGGTGTTTCCAGATGTGTTGTTGTAGGGTGAGTGAGGTACCATCATGATGTCATTTTCCCCCTTTTATATCTTCTTCTCACTTGCTGGAAAGCTCTTTTGCTGTGACTTGGGTCAAACAGTTCCCATTGTGTAGTGTTATCTCTGAGAGGTTTCTGTTGTACACAGTTCCTGGGGTAATCCTTGTGCTTGTGTGCATTTCCTTAATAAACCATTAACATTGTTTGGCCTTTTACTATTGTACCTGAAAGGCTGCTTTTGGGTGTTTTCAACCTCACATGTGTTCAGTAACACATATCTAGCCAAACTTCATAACTTCACTTACGATGATAACACATACAATCCAATGAGTCATTAATGTCTAGCAGAGCAAGACTTTTAGAATGATACCTCACAAGGCATACTTTGTGCAAAACATATCCTAATTATATAACAGTGGTGAATAAGGGGGTGCCGGGGTGTCACAAACGTTATAAGCATAAAGGCTAGATACCTGTTTTTTTAAACAAAATCTTAGATTCTATAGAACAATTGTATAGCAAGGGGTGGATTTTGCCACAATTTCCATGACTGAAGTATGATGGAATACACAGGGCCATCAATATAGCATATTAGTGATACCTGTCGGATGTACTTTTCATAAGCTAGTGATTTTGATTTTCCTAAAAAAGAATTATTTAGAAGTTGGCCTGTAAAATATATCTACCCTGTTCAGGGTGACTTACAAATAATAGTTCTCAAAACTGGTAGAAAGGTGGCATAGACATAAAGGTTTATTTTCATCTTGCTATGTGGGACTTGTTTATTTTATGCATCAAGATAAGATAAGTGTATGATGAAAAACAATGATTGCTACTGTGGAATAGAGTCCTTATGGAAGCCTTGATGTATAAAAGATGCTGTGGTCGGTAACACAGCAAAACATTTTAAAAGTTTTGAATTGAAACGTAAAAGAAATATTTAAAACTTTCTGATTTCTTCTTTTTGTTTAGTATCAATAGCTTGCAAACAGAGTTGAATAATATTTTTTTGTTGCGAAAACAACTGGAGGAAGATATTTTAGCGAATCGGAATCTACGGAAGGTGCTGGAGGATCAAATTAAGGACACAAAAAACAGAGAAGGTTTGTCTATTTGTGGTAACATGGTCCGGTCCTTTATCTTTTGCACCCAAGAGAACTGCTTTTATTACACTCAGTTTGTTGCGATTGTGTAGAAAACGTTGAAAGTAGATAAAGGTGTAAAAAGCTCTTTTGTCTGTTTTCTTACACTGATCATCACTTTGGGAATTTGTAGCTGAGTGGCTTTGAGCATTCAGGGTATAGGACAGCTTTTATCTTCTCCTGCAGCCAGTGTTAGTAATTCTGTGGCAATTCTGCTGCAGTGATCATTTCAAGCTGTCTACAATTTCATATCCACAGAATTTACTGTTCTCTGCGGAAGTCAAGGATCCCTGGCTTTGGATCATGTCATGGGCATGGGATCACTTCCTGGTGATGGGATCTAATTCTTTCACCATATTTGATAAACAGCCTCTGTTTAGAGAAATGGATAGATTCTTCCTAACATGACATGCATTTTCAGAAGCAGAAAAAAAATGTGCCAGTTCTATTATGTGGAAATTTCCTTGAAACACGATAGAGCTTTTTAATACAGTAGATCCTCAGAGTTATGAACACCAGAGTTACGAACTGACCAGTCAACCACAGGAATAGAACTTAGATGTCTCTTTCCTATTCTAACCACTAGATTACATCCTCCATATATAAATAGAGTTTTACTGTGTACTGTATTGGATATGAACTGGTGTTTTCATTGTTTGCATAAAAACAAATCACTTAACACAATTATATAGGAAAGGAATAAGCAGCTATCTTCTATTCAGTCTGTTGAGCCAATGGCAAAATAAAATTCACTCACTTTATTTAAGCTGGCTTTTACCATTGAGATTTACAGTTCATTTTCTGGCTAAAACAGAATAACTATTCATGCCATACTTTTCCTCACTGAAAATTATTTCTAAATGTAATGCTAAATATGCAAATTATAATTCAGAATTAGATTCACAGTGCATGCTGATAACCATGGAAAATACAGCATGTCTAGATGTCAGAGGCACAAAAGAATGTAAGGGGAAAGTTCTTTCAATTAAACAGAAAGCTTAGTGTGAGGGATGAAACATTTAACTCTCTAGTTCCTATGGTTTTAGTAGTGTGCACTTATTTTAAAGTGTCCTTATTTTGCATTTCTGTGTTGTATTCTCATATAAAGGAGTAATGTATCTGAAATGATACCCACTCTTGGTTATTTTGACAGATGAAACCTTTTCTTTTTGTGGAGATCAAACATCTTATATGAGTATTTGCCTAGGAGAGCACGATCATTTAAACCTACAGGTAGACCATCTGTCTCTTGAAGAACTTAAAAAAAAGGTATAGATCTGTTTTATTATTTACTGTTTTTAATGGCTTAACTCTCCTACATTTATAGTTCTCTCTCTCTCTCTCTCTCTCTCTCTCTCTCACATAAAACCATTTTGATCATTTAGGTACAGTTGGGGTATTCTGAAAGTATTTAAAAATTCTCATCTGTGACAAGAGGTCAGACTAGATGATTTGGTGGTGCTTTCTGGCCTTAAATGTCTGGCTCTATATAAACCCCAAATAAATTCTTTTATCTGTAAGCCTCCCAAGAGCAGAACATTTCACAAATGCCTCCTTAATAATAATAAGATGATGGTGATGATTATGATTTGCACTTCTATAGCACATTCCATCCAAGGATCTCAAAGTGCTTTGACAAATTTGATGTATTAAGACTCACAATATCCCTGTGAGGTAGACTAGAAGTATTACCTGCATTCTGTAGAGGAGAAACGGAGACACAGAGAGATTAAGCGACTTGCCCAAGGTGACACATCAAGGCTGTGACAGGGTACAGAGCCCAGATCTTCCTCTCTCCTCATCCTGTGCTTTAACCACTAAACCATGCATGGGTTCATCCTAAAGAATGCTTTTCAATATCAAAGTCCTTTGCAAATATATATTAATGAAACCTCACATCAATCATGGCCAATGAAAAGATAAGTGATTGGTTAAATGAAACACAGAAAGATTAAGTGATTTGTCCAAGATCATACAGAGAGTCAGTGGCAGAATCCAGATTGACTCTCAGTTCTATGCTCAGACCATTAGACCATGCCTCCTGTGTCTCTGAAGTATATATTTGGCTCTAAATTTGGGCACACTTATTAACAAAAGACATTGATACGCCACCTGAGTATAGGTTGTTAATGTCTGCTAAAGTGTTTTGGGACCTGATTTTCCACTCTGGTTTGCTACTTTTACATAAGTGCAACTCCATGAAGTTATATTGGCATAGAAATGGTAATAGATTGGAGACTCGGACTCCTTATTTTTAAATGCTTCTCAGTGAATGCTGCTGCTCTGTTCCTATAACACAGCTTTCACTTGCATCAAAATAACTTTTTTCCCAGTCAACCTGCAGGCATGATAGAACCTGAACTTTTCTCTTGCTAGTGAATTTTGAAACCTGAGCTTCACGATTGAAGTCTTCCAAATTAGCATTCTTTGAACACTAGCTTCTAATATATTTGTATAATGTTACTGGTTCAAATGCATACAATCCCTTGGGCAGTGATGGAAGCATTAAGCTTTACTGGAAATAACTAACGTTATAATTCTGAAGTTTAACATATTGTATAGCGTTATTTAGAGAAATTTAAATGTCTCTAGTTCTTTATGTATTAGGAAGAGCTTTATAGTTTCTGATTGTTTTCCTGTGTGTATTTAGGTTGCTGAACTCATCTTGATGGTTAAGGACCTGCATTCAATTAACCAAGAGCTAAAGAAAAAACAACTTGGACTCTCCAGATCAGAGACTCAGGGGAAAGAAACACTGAAAATATTAAACCAGAATGAGGTAGGATCTCTATATTAAAATATTGTGCCTAATTCTCAGTTGCACTGCACCTTGTATGGTCACTTATATCCGTGCAAAGCGGGTGTAAAACACTGCTAGATCAGACTGCTAATATTTTATACTCCATTTTAAAATGATGTAAATAACTGTACAAGATGCAGGGCAACTGAGTATCAGGCCCAAAGTATTTTTAGTGTTCAGCAATATTTTCAATTGATTTTTAAGAAAACATATATTTTAAAATATTAATTGGCTCTATGATCTTTTAATTTTACAAATTTGCAGGTAAGAGTGGTTGATCTTATTTTTCGAAGAAAGTTGCAACCTCCATAACATTTAGGTGTCCCTGAGTGGCTGCTTTATGCATTCCTCAGCTATCTGAGAACTGTTCTCACTTCAATGTGCAGTCCTATTAGGGTGTAGACCATATCTGGTCCATCTCCGAGGCCACGTAAGTCCCTCTGGCAACAAAATTGGGATGGTTCCACTATGCACCTGTGTTTTAGGGATCAGTGCAACACAGAACAGCGTACAAAGAAGGGAGCGGAGTTGTAGAAGATTGGGCTGATAGATGTGCAGGGGAAGGAGCATTGGGTCCTCTGTTCTTTTTGCCTATGACTGGGGTTTATTAGGAGTAGAACTGGGGAAATAAAAAAAATTCGGCAAATAGTAAATTTACCAAAAAATGCATTTCTTAAGGTGCCAAAACTATTTGTGAATTTGGGTCAAATTTAGCAAATAGTTTCTGCTGAAAACACCCCTGAAAACAAACATTTTGGAAATGTTGAAGTGGTTGATTTTGGTGTTTTGTTTCAAATTGACATTTTTGAAACAATGGCATTTCAAACTGACATTTTCTAAATGAAATGTCATTTCAACCCAAACAAAAATGTTCTGTTTTTTGTTTCAGTAAGTAAAGAAAATACAAAATCTAGTTTCCATTCAAAACTAGATTTTATTTTTTTGATTCAGCCATCAAACAGAAAAATCAATTATTTGCTCCCTAATTAGGACTGCTTCAGCAATGGGGCTGAAATACCCACCGCATAGCAGCTTCACAGTCTGATGGAAAAGATTCTGGATGTTGGGTCCCTATATTTGTCCTGTTATACAAGAAGATAAGGGAAATAGTGTACATGTCCAGTTCACTTTCATGGCTTGTCATAGATTATTCTTGCTTTAAATGCTATTGCTAATACCTTTCTCTTCTTTAATTTCACCTTCCTTGTGCACTACGTACTGAATGATAATGAGATCAAGAGCAAAAGGGACAATGAGTGTGATCAGCATGTTCTGTCTTGAATTTCTAAATCTGTTTAAACCCAAAGAACAGAAAATGCAGTGTTTAAATAACACGTTCCAGTTGTGTTTAGGTATTGAACTCATTTGTGGGCTGTGTGGCATGTATTGCCTAGGTGTTGCACAGATCCCTGGGCAGCAGAGGATGAGTTTATCATATATGCTGCAGTTGAATTGTAAAGACAATTATCAAAATTCAGACTAAATTTCCTTGCTTTTTGTCATTTAAGTCAGGCCTCTCAAGTTACTTGTATTTTTAATTATAAATTAAAGGTACTGCTTTAGGTACTCTTGGGATAACATCCATTTTAAAAAAACAGTTAACTTACAGATTTATAGAATAACTAGGTTAGCACTGAAAGTCTAGTGGGTAAAATATACATTTTAAAAATGGGGGTAAGTACATATATATTCATATTTCCAGCAATTTGTTTAGCAGTCCTGTAGAGGGCACTGCCCCCTCACTGATTCTACATTTGATGCCAGTGGCAGCACTGGTATGTGCTGAGAATATGACAGCCCAGAATATTGTGCCCTCCTGGGCTTGTCTTGGTGCAATTGGAACATGAAAGGCCATTCAGTAAAGAATTATATACATGGACCTAGCTTTAGAATAAATAAGAGAGAAATTTGTAAAGTAACCCGTGTATAAAATGCTGGTAAAGGCAAGGAGGCAAGTAAAAAATGCTGTTCAAGTCAGTGCCAGAGTGACTAAGGTACTATTGAACCCCAAGGTTAAAGGCTCAGCAATCCAGTGTGTTTCATTTTAAAGGTTTATATGGGCCATATTATCAGTCCTGTCAGTAAAAGACCTGCTTCATGATTTTGGGCTATGGACCATGACTGGTGAATTTTTACAAACTGAAAATAAATGAGAAAAATACTGGATTCCGCCGGTCTTGGTGCTGCATCGGTATCTGTTAGCATGCACTGCTGAGAAGACACTAGTGTCTGTCCTCCGTATGAAATTTGGCAAGTTATAACAAGATATAGCACTCTTGGGTGCTTCTTAAAATGAACAGACCTTTCTTTTCTTTAACAAAACTGGAATTCAGACCAGATAAATCTGCACCTTAGATCCTCTGCAAGGCATCTTTCAAAAGACTGTCAGCCCTGAGTAGTCTGTTTCTTGGCTCCAAAGTGGTGGTGGTGGTGGTGGTGTACAGATAAAAGGGCTGTTTTTGCACTGTCCACTGAACATCTGCTTTCTGTGAGAGAAGCAGCTTCACTGATTCTAGCCTTCAGGGCTCCAGGGATCTTTGCAATCCAAGCATATCAGTGGTTCATTTAGGAAAAATGTTCTCAAGGTTTTCAGTCTCTAAGGAAATATTTTAAATAGGCAGCTTATTCTCAATAGATTTCCTCCTGGCGTTAAGCCACTTATTTTCTTTTAATATTTTGTTGAACATTAGATTGTATTCCTTGGAGCACAGAAAGTTTCTTTTCAATCTCTGAGACGTTAGCAGCAAAAGACTCAAATTGCAGCCAGTTGCTGTAATGTTATACTACAGTCTGTTTAGTCTAAATGTTAATAGTTTCATTGTGAGCAGCATAATTTATGGATTCACATATTGACCTGGAAAGGGGATACACCCCAGAAAATGATGCTGATTAATACACCTCTACCTCGATATAACGCTGTCCTCGGTAGCCAAAAAATCTTACCGCGTTATAGGTGAAACCGCTTTATATCGAACTTGCTTTGATCCACCGGAGTGCGCAGCCCCACCCCCCCGGAGCGCTGCTTTACCGCATTATATCCGAATTCGTGTTCTATCGGGGTAGAGGTGTAAAAGACAGTTGTTCTGTGTTGGAAGCTGTATAAATTAGGTAAGTATGAGCACAAATGAATCTAACCAGCTTTAAAAATAAAGCTTGGCCCTACAGCCTCATTTTGAAAATCAGACCCTGGTTATAAATTTTTGGATGCTATAATTAGTTAATATTTTCCAATTTTTTTATTTTAAATAATCTGTGAGTAAGCTTAGTGTCCATGGAAGTCAGTGGCTACAGTCAGACAAATTACAAGCTATTCCAAAGCACAGCTTTACCTGTACATCACAGTCCTGATATGTAGCATCCCTGCTACTCCAGTTCTGAGACTGCCGAAAATGGGGATTTGGATGAAAATACCAAATTAATTCAAATCTGAGACCCAAACCAGGATTTGAATATAGGGCTCTAGAGATAAAGGGAAAACTACTAATACACTGCACCGTCCAGCTCCCACTATTATTTTGTTTTTTAAATTAATACTTAAAATTCACACGTAAACAAAAGTAGCATGGTTTACTTTGCTGGAAGGTAGAAGGCAAAAGTGCTTTTCTCATTCACTGCTAGTACATACACCTCTACCTCGATATAACGCTGTCCTCGGGAGCCAAAAAATCTTACTGCGTTATAGGTGAAACTGTGTTATATCAAACTTGGTTTGATCTGCCGGAGTGTGCAGCACCCCGCCCCCCCCTCCCCCCCCCCGAGCGCTGTTTTACTGCGTTATATCCGAATTAGTGTTATATTGGGTCGTGTTATATCGGGGTAGAGGTGTATATACATGGTAAACAAGTCACAGTAAGAAACCCACTTATACGCTCCCCACTGCTCATAGAGAAAAAGATATGCACATATCCCCAGTACACCTGCAGAATTCTCTTAATCTGAGACTGGATCCATATGCCTTGAGCCTTGTGTCTTCAGTGTGACACATCGGGGAAGCAGGTTGATCTTTTCACGTCATAACTATTGGCACTGTCCTGCACATGCATCAAGGCTATAAATTCAACATGCACTACTTTTAGTCATCTGCTCCTTTGCTCCCAATGCATCTCTAAAATGCTGTGTGCCCCAGGGCTCAATGAACAACTGCTCCCCTGGCTAGGCTTAAGAATCTGCCTTTTTTGTCTTTATTGAATTTAGGGTAATTTTTTTTTAGTCTAGGTCAGAAAGGAACTGACTGTTAGATGCACTAGTGTGATATTACTGCCTTTAAGGCATGTACATTATAGCCTTGCTCCAAGACTAAAATCCTTGTCTAATAGAGCTATGAATCCACTCTCCCAATACCTTGTATCGTCTGTAGATTAGATAGACAATATTACCTTCAGAAAACGCTACTTACAGGTAATAGATTCTCCTGTGTCTCATTTCCATTTCTTAATGATCTTCCAGCACCAAAGTTCCTTTACAAAAATCTCTTAATCAAATTACTGAGAGATGTTGCTGTAGAATAAGACTCTATTGATACCACAGTACAGGCTAATTCTGCTGAAATGCCCTAAACATTTGGTGTATATGGTGCAAAAGCAGCATTACTGGGTACTTATAATCTGCCCAATGTTCTCTCTCTCTTCCCTGGCCCTGAAAACCATTCTAATCAGGAACATAAATAAACTTTGAGCGTTTGTGCATTGAAACCATTGTTGAACTTGGATGTATATGAACAAAAACGTGGGCCAAGGCCTCTCCTGGAGTTCTACTCTGAGGCACTGTTCACAGAATAGTGGAATGACTTCACTGCAGCTTAGTTTCAGGGGAGCCAAGTTTTTGGTGGAAAACTCCTTCCCTGCTTTCCAGTTGCTGTGTGAGGGTTTCTTGCAGGGACTTGCCAGAATATTGCTCCTTAATGTAATCAGATTAATCATTTTAAAATTAGTATTGTCGTCATTGGAACCTTTTTAGATGCCTCTAGACAAAAGATTAAATTCTGACGTCTGTTGCCGGAGGGGAGCTGAGCTGTGGTGTGGGAGCATTCTGCCTGCGTGCCTCGGTCACTCCTGCTGTTGAATTCTAACAGGCACAATGCAAGGGGTTCCTGGCCTTGCTCCCAGGTTGGCTGGCCAGCCCTCTTGGAGGTTTGGAGTGCTACTGGATAACACTAGACAGTCGGTTTACTCGTGGAGTGTTAGTAGCAGCATTCTGACTGGGTTCTGGGGAGGGGAGGGTAGGAAATGGGGAAAGAAAACATTCTTGGCACCCTCCTCCTTCCCCATGGTACATCAGTGAAGGACAAAGCAGTATTTAGCCTACAGTGTAATAGTAAATCTTTTTATTGTTATGCCAGACAGGGTCTGCCCTGCTTAGCAAGAGGTTTTTTTTTCATGAATGCAGAAAAAGATCATAAAATAGTAGGAAATAAAAATAATCATTAAATGGAAAAATATGACAGGCACAATGGAAATATGGCTTGGGGAGGAGGAAAGGTGTTTGCAGAAAGGGGCTAAATTAGCATTTTTGTACAGTTCAGAAGGATGTGCAGCAGTGAGGGAATGTAAAAATTCAGATTTCAGTGTACTATGTATGAGTTATTTCTGTTTTTTTTGTGTTAACTCCCTTTTGATCTTACTGGATAAATCTAATCCAATGTTTGTTACTTTGTATTACAGGCATTTTTTATTTTTCTTTTAAGACATGTCACTGACTTATTTATGCATGTTTCATACCACATTATTTTTGTGCTACATTTTCACATCGTTCCATACTTTGTATAGTTTCTTGAAAGAACAGAGGAAACCATGACGCAAGCCGGAGATTTTGACAATAAGAATGCAGAGAGCTGTCAGCGTTCTGAGAGGACCAGTGAGGTAGGATTGTGTCAATATCATTGTATAATATTTTTACCAGAGAGTTACATGTTCTGGGTGCACAATTACAGCTATTTAACTATATATATTCCAGCTGGGTTTCTTTTTGCTGTATGTTTAAAGTATACAAGTCTAGCCTCTGCAATTCCCTGTAAGCAGGTAGAGTCCCCTCCATGCTCTGAACAGCAGATACTCTCACTGGATATAATGCAAACACCTTTTTCTGTTTGAATTTTTTTCTTAGCTTAAATAACTATAAATCATAAACGTCAGCGTAAGTTTTCTCCTCAAGTTTGTCTGTTCTTAGGTTTTTCCCTGCAGGATCTCCTCTGTCCCAGTCCCTAGTTCCCTTTGATCCAGAGAGATACTCAGCCTCTCTTAAGGGGCCTGATCCCAAGTCCCTTAAAGTAAGTGGGAGTCTTTTGATTGTCTTTAGTGGCCTGTGTAATCATGCCCGGAGCTTGGCTGGAATTAATAAGATCCACCTGCTATTATGACTGAGCAAAAATTACTGTGCATCTTTGTATAGGTTTCAAACGCCTGATGTCAGGGTGACTCAACAGAAAACCTCCATTCCTGTGCAGAGTCCTAGAATCTGCCATCCTTTTTTACTGGCATTCAAAAGAGATATAGTTTATTGTGAAAAACACATAACTAAGATAAATACCATGTTTTCCGTTCAGTTCAAAATGGTAATATTTTTAAAAAATGACAGTGTGATGTGCCTCACAATGTATAACTTTTACATATCCTTACTTATCTAGGCATGTCCTCAGTTGCCTTTGGATCATCATCTTGATCTGGATATGCAGGTAAATGATACAATATAAATAGCCTCTCGTTGTGTGTGGAGAAGCTTGTACTAAGTATGTACTTCAATCGCTCATTGCTAATGGCTCCAAAGTCAACAGGGTTCATCATGAATGGGCCCAATCTAAATCGTATTGAAATAATTGAAAAGACTCCCATTGATGTAAATGAGAGTTGCATCATGCCCCATGTGTGTGCATCCTGAGTGCGGATCTGTGGAGGTTACTAATTCAGAGAAAAATAGCTCTGCTTCATGAAATAGTCTTTGCAGATCTTAAATGTGCCATGCTTTGTAAGCTGTGGAACCATTTAAAACACTAAAAAGTTAGTTTTTTTGAGCCTGCATCTGGATGTTCCAAACCACAGTTATGAAATGGCCTTTCATAACTGTCATCCTCTGAGTAGTTACAGAACCAGCTCTGATCCTTAGTCATTCCCTGTTTGCTGAGTTCTTTAACCAGATGGCCTCTGCAGATTCGCACTGGCCCTCTGTATTTCCCACTTCTTCACAATCTTATACTTAGATTTCATCAAGATGGAGAGGTATTGAAGGAACTTGATCGGAGAAGTCTTTTATTACTGCAGTTTGGAATGTTTGGGTTGCTGACTGATGTACCCTATAGTGGGTTCTACTGCTTTTGGTAGTTCTGTGGCTTCTGAGATAGGTTGTACAGCTGATTCATGCTATGGCAATATGTATGGAGAATTTTAGAGTCAACTAACCCAATTTTACACACACAAGAATGGTAATTCTAAACACTTCAGACCACATTCTGCCCTTGGGCATTCATACTAACTGGGTCAGCACACGGGCATCAGAGGGCAGAATTTTATATTTAAAGACACGTGATTCAAATGTGAACTAATCATGGAATGAATTACAATGTGGGGGCCACATACCAACAGCTTCATTAGCCAGGAGAGCATTCATAGATAAACACCATCAGGGAAATCTACTTACTGCTAAACAACTGATCTCTATGAATTAACCATATCAAATTGATGTTCATTAGTTCCTGTATTAATAAACAGTAAGTTGAATGTCTGTGACTGCTTTATAATGTAGATTAAGACCATCAAAGATTACAAACCATGATTATGAAAAGATTGCAGCCCTGAACATAATAGAACTGCATACCTGCCTAATAAGAAAACATTTGCAATTTTTTCCCCCAACAGATAGCTCCTTCAGACTATTCAGATGGTTCCTGCAAAGATAGACATTATAGGAATCCAAATAAGCCTCGGTTTGAACATGATATAGCTGGCAAACACTTTGGCAGAATAGAGATGAGTGAACATGAAGTAGAAGAGATGAGCCTGCTCACATCTCTTTTAAATGAAAATGGAACATCTGTACTTGAATCTAGGTAAGCCTGAGGGATAGACACTACTTTTGACAGTATTTCTATTTGAGGAGAGAATAAAGTAATTTTGCTAAAGTGAATTTAGATAATGGCACTAATTTACCTGAGAGATTGGCAAGGCTCCTTCAGAGCCATTTCAGTCTATCATACAATTAAGTAATTACGAAACATACTATCAGTAGGAAGACATCCTTATGAAAAATCCGTTACAAGAAAAGTTTCTCTAAAGGTATTGCTTCATAGATCCTTACTATGGGAACTGATCTTTTTCAGGATGTGGGACTGGTAGTGTTAAAGGGCTAAAATAATAATACGTTGTGCTTGCTTTTTTTTTTTTTTTTTTTTAATCCAAGTATCTCGAAGCACTCTACACACAGTGAATTAAATGGAAAAAAACCCCAAACACTGCACTGGTGTACGAAAGTTGTATGTGTGAAACTGGGGAGAAGTGACTTGCCCAAGATTATTCAAGAATGAGAGAGCAGCCTATATAACCCCATAGTTCTGATTCTCAGTCCCCTGCTTTTAAATATGCCACTAGTCAACACTGCATCCTTCAATAGGAATTTTTTTAACCCCTGTGACCTTAGGTTGGAAGTTGAGGCTAGAGTATGGTGGGAAATAAAATAATGCCTTTAACCGCAGGTACCTTTCACTGTAGCTGACGGATCGGTGAGCTTGTTTTGCTTGCTTGTGAGAATGCTTGTTTTTACTGACATCACTGAAAAGGAAGTTTACAGCTTTGACTGTTTTACCGCAGCATCAGTCCTTTAGCTTTTTCAACAACACATTAAATCTCTTTTAAAAAAAACCACCAAAAGCGCGAGTTTTAGAAGAGGGTATTTTTAAATTGATTTTTTTTCAAATATATGTAATTTAATGTTAAATAAGAGCAGATGGCCCTCCAATGGTTCTCTGGCTGCATTCACTCTCAGAGCTGAGGTGAACTTCAAATCATTCAGTCTGTCCTTGTGCAGTTCACTTCAAATAGAGACCCTCAAGTGAGTTACAGCTTTGAATTCATTCCACAGTCTTATAATGTTGTGTATAGGACTCTCCATGCTATCCTTTTACTGTAGTTGGTCACACAGGAAGATCTACGGACAAAAGACTGCTGGAAATAATTACCTGTTCCTCAGCATGCACCCCAAAAGAGCAGTGAAGATATAATGTTAATAATAATATTCACTTCATCTAAAGATTTCAAAGCATTTTACCAATACAACTGATTGATAAAGGTTCACAGCATTCTTGTGAAGTAGGTAAGGATTATCCCCACTTTACAGATGGAGAAACTGTGGCACAAAGAGGTGAAAATGACTCATTCACAGTGAGTAGCTGAGTTGGAACTAAGGCCATGTCTGCACTAGGAACACTTTATGGGACAAAGCACTCCTACTGCTGTTGGAACTACACTGGCAAAGCTGTGCTTTGTACAGGTATAGAAAAAAACCAGCCCCCACAAGTGAAACACGCTATATCACAATGACTTATTTCAGAGGTCATCAACATCATTCCTTTAGCAAACCAGGAAAGGTTTGTGGAGAGTGATGTGAAATACCTTCCTCATGCAATGTTCTTAGTGGTCCCACCTCCAGGAGTTCAAAGCCCAAACTCTGATCCATCATGTGGCAAGGCATTAAACTGCCTATAGGCAGCTACACAAGCCCAACATCTGTCTTCTGCATTTGAAATCAGTTCTACAGTTGGGTCTACTCAACCAGTCCTATGTTTCTACATTACTATTCAAGCCAGCCAAGAAATGTAAATGATTTTAGTCATCAAGAAAATACTGAGTGGCAGATGAGACAATATTACTGTCTTAAAAGATGAATATATAATGTTGTTTTATTTCTTAACCTTACTTAAAAGTCTGGTAATGAGCAATTCTTTCACAATCATCTTTAGCACTCTTGTGTATAATCTTTTCTGTGTCCTAGTATAAATTACCAGATTGACTATGATGAGGCTGTGCTGTTGGGTAACTTAATTCTCATTAATGATATTAGATGCCAGAAAAAAAGACATAAAAAGCGTAGTTAGCATCCTCCATTTCAAATGCCAGCTGTATAAATGCAGTTGTTTTTAAATGCCTGTTTATATGTTTAGCGGCACAAACAGTTCTTGATTGGACACATTAAATCAGCTGTAGAATTTGAGGGTTGTTTATAATCTAATGTCCCTTGTTTAGGTTCTCTTTCATCTTAAAATATAGCTTTCCAAACTGTGGTCCACTTGTTATCTGTGGAACATTTGCTGATTGTCTGTGGAGAGCAAGACTGTCACATTCTACTGGCTGCTTCTGCATTTTACTAAAAGACAGCTGACTATATATGAAGGCCCAGATTTTTCAAAAGAACTCAGCACTCGGCAGCTCCCTTGTTTCCAATAGGCACTTCATTAAGATGCCTATAAGGGAGGGTAAGATCTTGAAAATCTGGCCCTACATACTCTTCTGATTTTATTTTATGTAAGCAATTGCTGTGGTTTCCACAGGTTTGTTATATGATCACAAATGGGCGGAGGGGATGTGATCTACATGATCACAAATGGGAGAGAGAAGTGTCCACAAGACAATCTCTCTATGAAAAAGTTTGAGAAGCTCGGCTCTAAATCTACCGGAGGAGTCTACAGTATATCATGGCTCTACAAAAGTGTTCCTTAGGAGGTGTTCTTGTTTCCTTAAACAAAAAAGCAAAACGTGTTTTTTTTTTTTTTTTTTTTTTTCCCCTCTCCCTGCATAAAGCAGACAAGAACAAATGAAAATCGTAATTGCACTGTTAGATCATCTGAGCACAACTGAGCAAGAATGTTCAAGTGAAGATATAGAGAATAAGGATGAAAAAGATCTTAGGCAAATGATTATTCAACTAAGAGCTGAACTGAGACATTCCAAGCAGGTCAATAAAATCTTAAAGCAGCAAGTAGAATTGAAACCAACTTTTGATGGAAAAGAGAGGCTTTATCCAGATACAGCTCCACAGGTTAATAAGGATATTGAATTGTTAAAAGTGGAATTGAAAGATACAGCTACACAAACAATGACTATAGAGGGTAATGTCATGAGACTCAAACATGAAGGCAAAAGAGGAGAGACAGAAGAAAAAACAAAATACTCAAGATTAAATACAGAACTTCAACAAGAAAATGCGTATGAGAAGGGTGAGCAGCATGAGAGACTTTCTGTTACAAGTAGAACAAATAAAGTAAGTTTATTTGAGATTTCCTTTTTAACAGTTCAGGGCAGACGTAGAGATGAGAAGTGTATTTCATTTCTGAAGTTAATCTTGTTTTTCGTGTAATTTTAAAAATAAGTAAAAGGGATTTGTGCCAAATATATTTAAGATAATTGTACTTACTGTAGTGCCTTTCATCCTATACTTCAGTGTGCTTTAGAAATATTAATTAAGTAAGCCTCAAATCTCGCAGGACTTGATACCAGTAAATATCGTATCAATTTTACAGGTGAATAAATTATGGCATATGGGTCTTGATTTTCTACTGCCTTTTTACTTGGTATAGTTGTTCATGAGAATGTAAAGTGTTTGTGAAAGTATACCATTCTGACTTGGTACTGTTTTAAGTCTAAGCAGAGAATTAGGCCTGGAGAATTGAAGAGACTTGCCTAATATCTCACAACAAGCAGTCCTGAGTCCCAGTCCTCTGGTTTAAATGAACTTTTTACATTGCCTCTTATTCTTAGACAAGTACAGTCACATTTTCAAAACTGGCCTCTAAAACCGAGTTCTCTAATTTTCGAGTGCAGAGTACGTTTGCATGTGTAAGTCAGGTGTTGGACACCTAACTGCCTGACCTGCACATGCATAACAGCTTATGGCTACAAAAATTGTGCATACATTGGTGTGAAAAATTGTGTCTACAAAAATGTATATATGTATAGTTGCATCAGAAACTTTAGAAGCTGTGTTGAGGCCACTTTGAAGATTTAGCCCCCATGCAACAGACGAGCACAGCTTTTGGTATTGTGGGCTGCTGATAGAGAGTTTGTAATCTCTTCTGCATAGGGAGTAGCCCGTGTGTTTGTATTGATTAAGAGGTTTCTGTGGGATAGCAATAGCAGCAGCTCATTAATTTTTTCTGGATCAAGCCCTAACATGGAACTGAAAAAAGTTCAGGGTTATTAACACATTTTAATAAAAAAAACGAGGAAGCTATCAGCATTGGATTTATTTTGCAGCCTCCAAGTGATATTGTGTTCATATGTACCAAAGGAATTGAGTATATCATTAGGAAAATGGAACTTTCTTTTTATTATTTTAAATTGTGTAAAGACTATAATTGGTAGGAAATGAATGTGGAAAAATATTGCAGAATACAAAATAAAAAAAGAAATTACAGCACTCGTGATGCTGGTGGAGCAACTACATCACAAAAGGAGTAAATCAGATGTATTTGAAAATATTATTATTGATTTTTATTATTATTGCACACAATTCTGTAGCATTCATCAGCATAGTGTGTGAGTTCTCAATTCTGAGATCTCACTGTTTCGTTTCTCCAATTTGGACAACTAGGACACATTTAGGGGAAGTCCTCAAAAGGTGCCAGGATGAAAATGTGACAATAGATTATTATTTATTACGAGACTTAAAAAAAAAAATAAATAAAAAATCCAATAACGCTACCATACCAGTGTTGGGGTAAAGAGAGGAAGAAATGAAGAAAATACCTTCTGGACTTTGTAGAGAAGGGGTGGACAAAATTTTTGGCCCGAGGGCCACATCTGGGTATGGAAATTGTATGGTGGGCCCTGAACGCTTACGAAATTGGGATTGGGGTGCAGGAGGTGTGAGGGCTCTGGTTGGGGGTGTGGGCTCTGGGGCGGGACCAGAAAGGAGGAGTTCAGGGTGCGGTAGGGAGCTCTGGGCTGGGGCAGGTGGTTGGGGTGCAGGAGAGGGATCAGGGCTGGGGCAGGAGGTTGGGGCATGGGAGAGGGTCAGGAGTGCAGGCTCCAGGCAGCGCTTACCATAAGCAGATCTTGGAAGCATGGGAGGGCCCCGCTCCAAGTCCTATGTGGAGGTGCTATCTGCAGGCGCCGCCCCTGGAGTTCCCATTAGCCCCAGTTCCCGGCCAATGGGAGCTGTGGGGGTGGTGCTTGGGGTGGGGGCAGTGCGCTGTGCCCCCGGCAACCCCTAAACATAGCAGCTGGTGGAGGGGGGACATGCTGCTGCTTCCGGGAGCTTTGGTACGCATGCGTGGAGTGGTCGTTGACCCTGCTCCCCGGCTGGAGTGCGGGAGCAGAGCAAGCCCCAGACCCCGCTCCCCAGCAGGAGCTTGAGGGCCGGATTAAACAGGCTGGAGGGCCGGATATGGCCCCTGGGCCATAGTTTACCCACCACTGTTGTAGAGGGTTGAGGGGATTCTCTGTGGAAAGAAACAATGAGTTAGGGGAAAGGCACAGAGGTCCAAAAGGAACTAGTGGTTAGAGAGGACAAATGAGATGAGTATATATTCCTCAAAGGCGCACACAGTCTAGACTTAACAGATATACTTTTAGATTAAAGGCCTTTACCAGTAGACAGTCAATCTGCCGTCTTGGTTCCATGCCCTAGAAGACACATGGCATGGGGCTTTGGATTAATAAACAGCATTTACCTTTAGAAAATTCTAAGGGCCTGGGCCAGGAGGATATCTCATTTCCCTGTGAATGCTCAAATTCTTTGCAAGGATATCGCTGTCTTGTTTCCAAAATTACATAATATAGCACTTAATTGGTATGCACAAAGTTTTACTAGTTTTTTTTTTTTTCCTGGTGATCTTGTTTATTTTCCCTTACCAAGTATCTCATACCCATTACCAAATCCCATGTTTTATTGCATCTATCTTTCAGAGTGATTTCATTTATCCATTCAAGAAATCCCGTTTACCCATTCCATTAAAATCATCTAGATCATTAGGAAACATTCCCTTAACCTCCTGTACACAGAAGCCAGACATGCATCTGCAGCACAGGCTCATGGCACTTGATGAAGGTCTGAAGGAATGTGAAATACAAAACAAACAACTTCACAAAGAGTTATCTTTGAGCGGATCTGTAATTGAAAATCTGCAAGAGAAGCCCGAACAAGAAAGAGTATTGGTGAGAGGTAAATAAACATTTGCATTTAAAGAGCAGATAAAATAACATCTAGTACTGCTTGAAATATTTTCTTCTTTTCTTATAGTGGAAAGAAAAAATAGATCACTTTTACATATATACAATACTGCTTAATCTTACAATTTGCTTGGGGACAAATATATATCCTAAAAATACTTAGTGTTGGTTTTTTTTAGTTAGATTTGTCTTTGCAGCCAAAACATACTGGAACTTGGTATGCAATGAAAGTGCATGGTATACATGGCATAAAATACATAATAAATGATAGTCTCATAGCACATTTATATAAATATGGGTTACCCTAAATATTCATTTACAGGTTTCCAAACCTAATAGAAAACATGGAGAGATGAAAGTATAGATGCACTGTATTTGTTCATGTTTCAGAGGAAAAGCCATGTTAGTCTGTATCAGCAAAAACGAGGAGTCCTTGTGGCACCTTAGAGACTAACAAATTTATTTGGGCATAAGCTTTCGTGGACTAAAACCCACTTCATCAGATGCATGGAGTGGAAAATGCAGAGGCAGGTATAAATACACAGCACATGCAAAGATGGGAGTTGCCTTACCAAGTGGGGGAGGGGGAGGTCAGTGCTAACTAGCCAATTCAATTAAGGTGGAAGTGGGCTATTCTCAACAGTTGACAAGAAGGGAGGAAAATCACTTTTATAATGCTAATGAGTTCAATGTAATCAAGGTGGCCCATTTCAAACAGTTGACAAGAAGGTGTGAGTATCAGCAGGGGGAAAATTAGTAGTTGTAGGTTTTATTTCTTCATGTTGCATAAGTGAATGTACCTGATTTACCATTGATCAGTCAAGGTGTCAAATGTTTTTTTTTTTTTTTTCCAGTTTAGTGAGATTAATTTAAATCTAACCATAAACAAAATACCTATATCTGCAAAGTATTACAAATTATAAGAGAATTGACTATATATATATATTATATAAAGATGCAGTATGGTGAAAAAGTGTAAGATCAATAGCTGTAAGATCAATAACTTGCGATGGTGGAAAGGCATGGCTAGAGGGGAAGAGAGATGTTTTAAGGAAGTGAAATGAGAGAGAGTCAGAATTATAAAGTATGGTGTGTTCTACAAGGCAACAGCTGTGGAGTAGAAGGCTTTCTCCCCAACAGCAATGTTGTGGAAAAGGACAGTGATGACCCAAGTGCTTAAGTGAGTGTATAGGGGAGTAGAATTGGAACAAGGGACCCTGTCCCACTCCTATTAATACTAATACTTTGTTCTCATCGAGTGTTTTTCATCAGTAGATCTCAAATCACTTTACAAAGGAGGTAAGCATCATTATTTTACAGATGGGAAAACTGAGGCATAGATAGGGAAATGACTTGCCCAAGGTCACCCAGCAGGCCAGGAGCTGAGCCAGGACTAGAACCCAGGTCTCCTGATTCCCAATTCAGTGCTCTATCAACTAAGCCACAGTAATACCATGCACATAGTGCTTCCCTTTATTATTTATTTGTTTTTATTAAAAAGGATGGGAGTTTGGTCATTAACTTCAGTGGGAGCAGGATCTAGCCCATGGTCTGTGAAGTAGGCAGGAGTAAAGTTCCATGGAGAATTTTAAGAATGAAAGTACCGTAGCTTTATATTGGATTCTGAAATGAAAGGGTAGCCATTGCAAGGTTGCAGTCCTTTCGTCCCCTATACTCGATTATTTTTGCATGTATGCCAATATGGGTAGCAGCAGTCTGCCCCTTGCTGGAATCCCAAGACCTGGGGCTCACAGAGGTTGTAGAGAATGAAGTTAGAATTATTGCTTAAATTGGTGAAATTATTTATCTTCATTGTAAACATACATAAAAAATAAAACCCTAAAAATCAATTGAATATATAATAAGTGTACTGACTGCTTGCATGTGTTCATCATGTGATGCAGAATTTTGTGGTAAGATCTTCATCTGGGGTAGGAAGCCTTGGACATTCAAATTTATAGTAATTATCTTGATAGTTAATTTATGTATTTGAAAAATATGTGCTTAGACAATTTCACATGATCTGCATATTTGTGTTTTTATGTTTACTACTGCAGTTCTTTATATGACTTCACCATTCTGAATTGTTGCTGCATCACTTGTTTTACTATCCTACTTTATTTTCTTCTTCTTTTTTAAAGTCACTTAGCTAAGTTTTTTTTTCCTTATATTTCTCTAGCTGAATCATTGGTCAGAATGGATTGCAAAGAGATCCAGGTGGATTCACAGGCTGTTGGATTTGATACTTATGAAAAGAATGAAAATAAGATGGTCATGGATCAGAGAACCAGTCAAGGTAGAGCATGGATACAAAGTGATAATGAGAAAGCAGCATTATGAAAGCTACTAATCTTAAAATATATTGTCATATTGTTTTCTGTAAATAATTATAGATAACTTACTCTACTGTAGATAATTGCCCTTTTTTACCATTACTTGTTGGTTTTAAATATTGTTTACTTAATTAGTACAGAATAATGGTCCCCAAGTTAGTGTCTTAAGGGTTATGTTTTTAGAAGGGTCACATGAATTTATGAGCACAATTTCCAATAAAAAATAATGAGTTGTGTACCTAACTCCCAAACACTGTACTGCAAACCTCCTCAGTTCCTCTGATCCATTCGGTGAATTAAATATGTTCATTACTGTGCACTTGCCACACTGTTATGAAATGCAAGGAGGAAGCAATAGAACGATAGCATTCAGCTTATCTGAATTATTTGAAGGCATTTGGCTTAGTTGAAACCTAACTGAATCATTGAATGAAAATGTAAATGGGGTTAATTCCATGTACTATGTGCTTCTACATAATCCATTTGTCTTTTTGAGAGGGCTTGAATGACCTCTTTATCTAGTTGCATACAGAGTGCTGAATAGGAGACTAATTCTGGAATCCTTACTCACGTGTGTAGTCCCCCTGAAGCCAGTCAGTAAGGGATTGCAGAATATACATTTATTACCTGTGTGTGGTACATTAAAGTGTGCTAGCAGTTTCTGCTTTAAAGAGCAACTAATGCCTTATGAAAAACCATAACAAGCATTCTAATTAAAAACAATACTGCTTCCAATTTTTCTGGTTTTCACCCCCTCATATTCTTTAGTTCTATACATACACACACACACACATATATATATATATATACAGACAGACACCTATCTCATAGAACTTGAAGGGACCCTGAAAAGTCATCGAGTCCAGCCCCCTGCCTTCACTAGCAGGACCAACTACCAATTTGTCCCCAGATCCCTAAGTGGCCCCCTCAAGGATTGAACTCACAACCCTGGGTTTAGCAGACCAATGCTCAAACCACTGAATGTGAGCTGAGGGGTGAAAACATTATCTACTATTTGTTCTTATCAGTTTAATATCTGATATGTCCTTTATTTGAGCTTAAGAATTCATCTGGTTTCACTGTTTGTTCCTCACCTGAATTCACAACCTTCTGGGACATCTTAATCATTACAGCAACCAACTGCAAAGTCACAGAGGATTGTCTTTCTGGTGAAGAATAAGTAGGAGTAGCTAGTGAACTCTTAAGAAATGTATCTTATTCTTCTACTCAGGATCTCCCCATTAATCCTGGTGCAATGACGTTTTCTCAAGCATATTGCTGTCTTGTGACTCAATAGCATTTAGAATGTTGAACAACGTAAGTGAGCAGATGCAGCAATCGCAGAGCATTATCCTGCCCTTCAGTGCACATGGGATAGATAGCGCAATGTAATCACCTAATTCCTTGCCCAACCTTGGATTCTGCTTGCAGAGTTATTTTTATTTGCTTGTGCTCATTCTTAGCTCCGGCATCCATATTCATTCCACTCCATTCTTTTTAGGAGTCCATTGAGTGAGACTTTGGATTGATTTACGGCTCAATCCTGTGAGATGCTGAGCATCTGCAGTGCCCATTGAAGCCAGTGGTAGTTGATGGTGTTAAACACATTGCAGGATTAACAAATTAGAATGAAAGATCCTTTCTGAATGTATCCACTGGTGAGCGATGGGATTTTACAGTGCTGTTCCTCCTGTCAGTATTGCCTATTTCCAGTCCCTGTGGAGGAGGCTGTTGAACCTCCTTGTTCTCACCTCAAGAAAGTAGACAAACTCTATGATAGCCTTAAGCCGGTACAAACAATTGACAGGCTGCCTCACACTAAATGGAATTACTATAGGCAGGGGCGGCTCTATGTATTTTGTCGCCCCAAGCACAGCAATCAGGCGGCTTTCGGCGGCACGCCTGCGGGAGATCCGCCGGTCCCGCGCCTTTGGCGTACCTGCCGCTGAAGCTGCGGGACCGGCGGACCTCCCGCAGGCATGCCGCTGAAAGCCGCCTGACTGCCGCCCTCACAGCGACCGGCAGACTGCCCACCGTGGCTTGCCGCCTCAGGCACGCACTTGGTGCGCTGGTGCCTGGAGCCGCCCCTCACTATAGGGTCTTCACAGTACGTTGTCTGTAGTTGGCTTGTACAGCCAAAGGACCAGATACACACTATCTAAGGAAAACAGAACTGATCTGTCAACGGAACTGATCTGTCACCAGTCCTTCAGAATCCTTCATTATTTTATCAGCAATTTCCAGGCTTAGGTTTATCTTCATTTCCATTTGACAGTTTGCCACTGAGATCATAGGATTTATGCTTTGGGTGCCCTGCTTCTAGAACAATTTGGCTTTACCAGTATGTTACGCTTGTCCAGAATATACATGTAAGGGGCCCTAGTCTTGCTTCAGGATGCTCCAGAAAGAGGGAAGTAAACAATCTCAAAATATTGGTGATCTTTTGCAGAGCTAGCCTGATAGTAGGACTCTGTTTCCTGGTAATGGGAAAATTCCAGTCCCCTAGCTACTTATATGTACTCTCCCTACCCCAATAAATGTAGAATATATGATGTATAGAAGTATAAAATTTGTACTGGCATGAATCTCTGGTGATGGCATTACCCATGAGTGGATTAGCTAAATGTGAATTGTTTAGGGCATCCCAAATGAGTACCAATAAAATCTTTAACCCTGCGTAGTATTATGGATTTTATTTAGGCCACATTTTAAAAAGAACTTATTAGAACTTCTTTTTCCAACTTACGATATTTATTAGTAATCTTTTAAAATCCTCCGACTTTAAACTCCACTTGGCTGTGTATGGATATTGGAGCTGAAGAGAAAATAAAATTAATTTTTAAGAAGTTTTTTAAAGTATTTTGGTCCGTTTGTAAATCAGTGTTATAATGCCTTGTGTTTGAGGGACTCACCTTGGTGTGCTGAAAGATATTGGACTTAGCAATAGTCACTTGTCTAGAACGGAATATAACAAGTGTAATTTTAAATCCCTACCTGGGGAGAGAGCTGGTTTTATGTATTGGAAATTGGTATTTGGAAGCTGATGAGAGGTTTGGAATGTTAGAAATGTAAGATGGATTAGTGGGCACAGATAATGAGGTCAAAGATACAAACTAAGTGCAGTTTATTTTATTCCCTTGTTGTGAAAGTGAAGAGATTTGTTCAAGTGCTGTTATGAGCCAAATGTCAAATAAATATTAATGCTCACATACAATCCTTTTATTTTCAGAAACAGAAACTCCTCATAACATTAGCGATATGAACATTCTACATTCATTGAAAGAGCTAAATAAAGAGTTTTATTCCATGGATAACCAGGACTTTGACTCAGCTACAACATATTCAGGTTCCAAGAGTCTGCTTTCTCTCAAACTGAGTGTAGCAAGTACAGATGCATTTGATGACTATGAAGTCATAGACGACCTGGAAGAATTGAGACAAAGAATTAAGGATATGAAGTCTGAGCTTGAAAAGTACAAAATGTTCATATTTCATTTGCAGCCTACTAATCCTTTTTTGTCCAGTGATATTTTTAATATAGCTTTGAATGATGCTGAATTGCCCATGGAAAGACATGTTATACAAATGCAAGATACTGATGGACAAGAGACCAAAACATTTTCTACGGTACATCAGCAAGTGGATTATGAAATCCACATTGAAAACTTGAATTCACAGTGTGCAGAAACACCTGATGAACAAACATCACAAAATCTTAAGCAGCTATTATTAGAAAATGAGGCTGAACTTGAAAGAGAGCAAATTGCAAATATGCACCTTCTCGATGAAGTATATCATCTGCAAAACAAACTTAGAGAAACATCACCATCCAAGTGAGTAATGTTAACACATTTTCAGCCCCTATGAGTAAGTGCAAACACCAGTACTGTAGGAGGTAATTCCAGGGATATTCATATTTACGTACCTCCACAGTGCAGTGTGGTGAAGGCTAAAATTCATTAACATTAATGTAGAGTGACAGAGATTTTTACTTAGAAGTTGCCTTATAAGAACAAAAATTATTTCTACTATTAAAGAACTGCTTCTAATCCTAGGGTGACCAGATGAGAGGAAGAAAATATCGGGACACGGGGGGGAGGAGGGGAAGGTCGGCTGGTGGAGAAAACAAAAAAAAGCCGAGTGCTGCCAGTGGAGCAAAAAAAAAAAATGCCGGCAGAGCGAAATATTGGGACAAACACGTAAATATCGGGACGTCTGGTCACCCTATCTAATACATCCATATCATACTCCCGTGATGGTTTTTATGCCACATGCCCTTCTTCCTCCAGAGGCCTATACAAATCTTCCCTGCAGGATGCTGTCTCCTATTTGATTTCTCGAGTGAGGTTCTCCCTTTTGCAGGTTTCTCTGTGGGAGGTGATGATTTAAGTCAGATTGACAGAGACCCTGGGGTTTTTTCTTCTTCCTCTGCAGCATGGGGCACTAGTTGCTTGCTGGTCTAAACTAGAGTAAATGGTGGATTCTCTGTAACTTAGTCTTTAAATCATGTGTACAGATGTGGTCGCCCCATCTCAAAAAATTATATATTGGAATTGGAAAAGGTTCAGAAAAGGGCAACAAAAATGATTAGGGGTATGGAACGGCTTTCATGTGAGGAGCAATTGATAAGACTGCGACTTTTCAGCTTGGAAAAGAAACGACTAATGGGGGATATGATTGAGGTCTGTAAAATGATGACTGGTGTGGAGAAAGTAAATAAGGATGTGTTATTTACTCCTCCTCATAACACAAGAAATAGGGGTCCCCAAATGAAATGAATAGGCAGCAGGTTTAAAACAAACAAAAGGAAGTATTTTTTCACACAACACACAGTCAACCTGTGGAACTCTTTGCCAGAGGATGTTGTGAAGGCCAAGACTATAACAGGGTTAAAAAAAGAACTAGGTAAATTCATGGAGGATAGGTCCATCAATGGCTATTAGCTAGGATGGGCAGGGATGGTGTCCCTAGCCTGTGTCTGCCAGAAGCTGGGAATGGGCAATGGGATGGATCACTTGATGATTATCTATTTTATTCTGTTCATTCCCTCTGGGGCACCTGGCATTGGCCACTGTTAGAGGACAGGATACTGGGCTAGATGGACCTTTGGTCTGACCCAGTATGGTCGATCTTATTTTCTTATGTTCTTATGATTTGAGGACTTCAGTAACTCAGCCAGAGGTTATGGGTCTATTAGAGGAGGGGGGCGTGAAATTCTGTGGCCTGCAGCGTGCAGGAGGTCAGACTAGATGATCACGATGGTCCCTTCTGACCTTAAAGTCTGTGAGTATAAGCCACAGTCAATGCTCCCAGAATTTTGCAGCACTCACATTCTAATTTTTGTGTCAAGAGTAAGGAAATTCTACATCAAATCTGAATTAGTCTGAAACACTTCTATGGGCAGTTGGCTGCCAAATTCCTGGGAACCTTCTATGTTGCACTTGTGTACAGTAGTGCCTTCCATTCAAGTATCTGAAAGCACTATACATGTGAAATTAATGAATGAAGCCTTAGAATAGAAATTCAAAAACCAGTGTATCCTCCCTGTAAGGCTTGGAAGTATCATCATTTTACATATGTAGAAACCGAGGCAAAGAAAGTTAAGTAGTTTATCCACAAAACAGACTGAAACTGGCCATCCTAGAATCTGGATCTCCTTATACCCAATCCTGTGGTTTGGCAACAAGACACTCTTTCCCCTAGGGAATACCTGATGGCAGCAGGCGGAGCACAGAAATGTCTCCAACCCTTTAGGTTTCTCCATAATTCATGATTGATGATGCTTGCAAACCCTTGATGTGGCACTTTAATGTTAGCTTAGAAAAATACACACCTGCTCCATAAAATATATGAACTTGCATCCTAGAAAATACACTTCACACATATGACATACATAGATCTAACTATGTAATCTAAGGGATGGGATGGGATGGGCTGCTATAAAGTTTTTATTGCCATGGATTTGGTATGACTGCATGACTCACAAGTGACCGAGCCACACATGAGTTATACATCCTCTCCCTATACAAGCAGAAATAAAAATGTTCTAGCAACCCACGTTGTCATAGTTTTTGTTTATGCCCCATATTTTGTTAGTTTTTTTCCTTTTTCAGTCCCTTCCTCCCCCAAGGTACATATTTCTGTAGAAAGAAGCATATCAGTGATAGGGACAATTGCAATATAAAGTGGACATCTATATCCACAAGTGCAGTATAAATTCAGTTATTTTGAGCTGAAATTTATATCCTACCTATTGAAGTACAAGAATTTAGGCAGTAAGTTGGTTGTCATGATCACATCTGTAGTAATAAACACAGGAGACAGTAACCTAGAATTTGTCATACTGGATGAAACCATTAGTCCACAAAGTCCAGAATCCTGCCTCTGGCAGACGACAGTATGCGATGTTTCAGAGGAAGGTGGACCCCATCTGACTGTCTTGGTCCTTCAGAGACAACCATTGTAGAGATGTATATTTTTAGCCTCTTTACTCATTTCATTATAGCTCCTTCAGGTGCCATCTGACTCGCCTGTTTGTCAGATTCTAAGAATCAGGTTAATACTGGGTGTTTGGGTGGCCTACAAGCGAATTCATCATTTCAATTCCTGCTTATCTTATAAATTAAGCAGTTACATAATGCATGATAACCTGTAAGTTGTTGGCGTGAATACAAAGCCTAGTAGTAAGGGCAAGACATCTTTGTCACTGTTGCCGTAGGGCATTTTTAGAGAAATTGGATTTACATAACCTAACATTCTCGTCTAGAAATAGAATTGTAATTCATTTTAGTTTGTTTTTTTTTAAATGTTCGTTATGGTCAAAACATTCTCTTCAGGGATCATTTCATTTTCACAGATATGATTCATTAGTTCATTCCCAAGCTCGAGAGCTCTCCTTTCAACGCCAGCAAATTAAAGAGATCCACAGCATCTGTGTCACCTATCATCAACATCTGACCAGCCTTATTAAAGCGTTTGAGGAGCTGCTCCAAGCCAGCGATGTTGATTATTATGTTGCTGAAGGCTTCCGTGAACAGCTGAATCAAAGTGTGCAACTGTTTGAGAAGCTGGAAAAGAAGTTTCTATATGGTAGGTAGCTATGTTTCCCAGCCTGTTGTCTATGGTACATAAATATTTTATTGAAATCTGAAGAATAATATTTTTGCCTTGGAAATCAGCTTCTATGTATTATTCTTATGTTTGTCCTCATGTCACTCACAGTGGGACCTTCCCTCTACAGTTCTTTCAGTCAGAATGCCAGGCAGACAGCTGCTGTCCCTGCCACTGCATGGCAGATTTAATTCTAGTGCTCACGCAATGCTTGATTTTTAACTTTGTAGTTGTCATTGCAATTGGGTCCTTGCATCTCAAGTTGTTCCTGTGTCACAAGACACACACACCAAGCAACCAAAACTACTTGGACTAAAGCCACAGGGTACAGCAAAACCAATGACACGTTTAACAACAAATGGACTCCAGGATTTTTTAATATAGGATCCAGGCTTTATATACTTTTGAATCATGCCTATGTATCTGATCAGCTCCCACTGAAGTATTCATAGGAGTCTTCCCATTGACTTCAATTGGAGTTGGATTGGGCCCATAAAAAGTTCAGAGGTTTTAGAATATCATTGAAGAATGTGCCTTTTTTGTTTAGTGCTATACATGTATTAAATCCTAAACAATGACTTGTGCTTTTAATGCAGATTGTCATTTATAAATGTGGAAAATGCATTACGTAAGGTAGAGCTTTTCCATTGCAATACAGGAATTGCCATAACTATGGGCCATCTAGTCTCTGACTGTGGCCAGTACCAGATGCTTTGAGAAGGTGCAAGAAATGCTGTAGTGGACAATTGTGGAATGACCTGATGGTAGAGGAAGTCCCTCCCTAACCTTCATCAGTTAGAAGGTTGGATTATACTCTGAAGAATGAGTGTTTATGCACCTGAAAAATTTCTGTCTTTTCCGGGGAGATATTTCTTGGGTGCTCTGAGATCTCTGTCCAGTCTTAGTCCCCATGCACCCAGGCTGCAGTAAGGCATTAGGCTGGAGAGCAGGTGCCTGGAACATCCAAGCAGTAGGACTCTCCAAAGCTGTCGGTCATTTGTGTATTGTTCCTTATGTTTGTAGGCTATTTTAATCAGAAGGTGTGCTGAGATCCAGAATCTTGTTGTAGAAGGGTCTGTGGGGACATAAGCATGGAATAGCACGGTGACGGAAAGACAGATTTACACCTTAAATCATGGCTATTTAAAATGCAATACTGTTCCCTAAAATAGTCATTGGAATTGATATTTGTCATCCAAAGGAACAGAGTGCCATAGCCATTATCCTAATCGTCATTCTTTGTTACTGAGGAAGTTTGAGTGACAAAGTGATGGCAAAAAGAAAAAGGAATACTACGATGAGCAAAGTCCACCAAGAAAGCTTTTTCCTAGCTCCTCAAGGATGGACTTTCCCAGCATATCTCAGTCAACTAACAGCATTTTTGCAGGTGTCAGCTGCAAAGTTATCTTCAAGCAAACACTTGAGGTAGTCTTTTAAAAGGGGGACACTGAGCCCAACATTTTCTTGTAATTTCCTGTAGAAGACTCTTTCTTCTGAAGCATTCCGTGGGCAATCAAACAATGGTCCCTATCTTGTCCTTCTTTAAAAAGACCCGCAGCATGTTGTCGCTGTGATTACTCATACTAAAGAGGCTGTATATGTGAAAAAGATGCTATAACTAGTGTGTCATACCAATCTAACGAAAGATTGAGTGAATTCAGTAATTTCAGTGGATACTTGCATTACAAATCAGAAGATTTTGTAGTGCATAAACATTAACATGCTTTAAACCCCCACCCCAACCAACAGATGGTTTCCTATATACTATGAAAGTCATTGACAACTGAGACAGTTCAATATATCTAACACAATGGCACTGCACTGAACCACACATTAAAATAAAACGTCTAGAGCAGGGGTTCGCAAACTTCATTGCACCGCAATCCCCTTCTGATAACACAAATTACTATATGACCCCAGGAAGGGGGGACTGAAGCCTGAGTCTGCCTGATTCCCGCTGCCCCGGGTTGGGGAGCAGGAACCAAAGCCCGAGCGCCACTGCCCTGGGCGGGGAAGGGGTCAAAGCTGAAGCCCAAAGGCTTCAGCCCCAGACAGGGGGCTTATAACCTGAGGGCTGAATCCCTCAGGCTTCGGCCTGGGGTGGTGGGGCTCAGGCTTCAGCCCCAAGCCCCAGCAAGTCTAAGCCAGCCCTGGCAACCCGATTAAAATGGGGTCCCGATCCACTTTGGGGTCCCGACCCACAGTCTGAGAACTGCTGCTCTATAGGATTATACAGAACATTTGGCTTACTAAGAATTGACTGTAAAGCAGTAGCATAAATAGCCTTCTGCCTGTGCATTTCAATCCTGACCTTCAGTCCAGACCTCTGAAATTCAAGTTCTGCGCCTTTCTTGAGCCAGGACTGCCAGTTGTGCTTAATAACATGGAGACTCAGCACTGTTACCAAGTGTGTGTTTTTTACATAGGCTGGTATCTATTTGCACTTCCCAGGTCACTGTTCAATTAGCACTCAAGTTATTCAAATACGTTAATGCAGAGAAAAAGATTAGATAACCAGTATTATTTTGAGTGCACTTTTCTTCCTTTTTAAAAACAATATTTTTATTCTGCAGGAGAATCATTGGATGCAGAAGTTGCCAAACTTTATGAATTAGCACACAGGTAAGAGTACCATTGAAGACTGGCATTAAATTTGTTATGTATTTAAATGATAAAGAGCCTGTATGTTTTATAGCCCAACTTCAACTCTATTGCTCTTTTGAGATGACTGTTGCTTATACAACACATGTTCCATTAATATCCATTTTGTTAATAAAATATTCATAGAAAACAAGCTGTCTCTCCCTGCTTTTCAGGAGAGCCACTAAAGTGAGGTGTCAGGTTACTAAGACTCTGTTACTTTTACTAGCATAAATAAAATTAGGATAACATACTAGGGCATATAAGCATAAATATTTAGGCTGGATGCTCAGCACAACCGAGAGAAGAGGGTTGGCAAAGGTGTCTTTAAGCTACCTTTCTGCTTCCCCTCACCCTGGGACTGAACTGTAGGGACTAGCTACGGTACTCGTTGCCTTGGGACGTTGTGAAGCCTAAAAGTATAACTGTTCAAAAAAGAATTAGATAAGTTCATGGAGGATAGGCCCATCAGTGGCTATTAGGCAAGATGGTCCGGGATGCAACCCCATGCAGTACGGGTCACAGGGAAGTGCTGGTCGCTGCTTTCCGCAGCTTCCATTGGCCAGGAACTGGAGCTGTAGTCACTGGGAGCTGCGGGAGGCCGTGCCTTTGGACGGTCAACATAAACAAAATGTCTTGCGGCCCGCCAGTGGATTACCCTGATGGGCTACGTGCCAAAGGTTGCCGACCCCTGCCCTAAACCTTTGACTGACAGAAGCTGGGAGTGGACGACCGGGGATGGATCATTCAATGAATTGCCCACTTCTGTTCATTTTCTTTGAAGCTTCTGGTGCCCGCCACGATCAGAAGACAGGATACTGGGCTAGATAGACCATTGGTCTGACTCAGTATGGCCGTTTTTATGTTCTTATTACCAAAATGCATTGCTCTTCGGCTTCATTCTCAAAGCATCCTTACACTAGAGGTGTGGAGAGCAGGTGCTGTGAAGTTACCTAAATTGGTTTTATGCCAGCCCAGGATTATCTTGTGCTGGAGCAATCCTTAAGATAGCTGCAAGTCCCCTTGCCACAAAATGCACTTAAAATAGATCAGTTGCGGAAAATGAACTTTAAGGGTGAGATCCTGGCTCCCTTGAAGTCCACTAGTGACAAAACTTCCATTGACTTTAGTAGGGCCTGGATTTCATGCTAGATTCTTATCTCTGATATGTGGAGGTATGTCACTATGTATCTTTAAAAATCTGCTACTATACGTGTATCCTGTGAATTTGACACCAATCTCTCCCTATTCATTGTGCTTCTAAAGCAATAATTATCATTGTACATTTACAAATATTTTGCTTGACACACAAGGGATAATGAGAAGACCACCACAATGTACCAGCAGCTTAAGGATGAGTCGCCTATACCCTCTGCTTTTCATAGCTTGTCTGACTTTGAAATGTCAGAAAAATCATCTATTGGATCACCTGAACCTAAACAAGACCTAGTGGAGGAAGAACATGACAAACTGGCACTTGTGCCAAGCAAGTTTCCCCCAGGTAATTTTTTCCCCACTGAAGATTTACTATATATTGGGGGAAATTAGATAAATTCATAAGGGAACTAATTAAGAAATAATGTGGAATGTATATCTGTTTCATCTTTCCAGTATCTTGCATAATCATTGTAATTTCAGTAATCATGCGTACCAAGATGACAACGATGGAAGCTATCTTCTCTTTGAAACAAAATTAGCTATGATATTTCGTGCCTTTGTTGTTTTGGACTGTCATCTTGTACAGTACTCTAGATGGTCCTTAAATAGACAAGCATGAGGGAAAACAGACATTCTCAAGAGATTAATAAATTAAAAAAAAGAAAACAAGACAGATTTTCTAATTTTATAAAACCCAGTCTTGTGTTTCCTTGAGAATTGTAAGTGCTGCATAATTAATAACTGGTGTCATGTTTGACCTGGATAGTTTCAGTAACTGCAACTGATGGTCAAAGTAGTTTGCTGTAGACAGAGATGAAAGTTTAACAGCTGAAACAGTGTGTGGTGTTTAGGGAAATTTTTTTTAAATAAACCAGCAGTAGATGACATGGATAAACTGACAAACAAGAGTCACAATTAGAACAATAAGTTCCTGACTATTGCTGAAACGTACAGCAGTGAAGAGGAATTGTCGAATGGCAAAGCAAAAAGGAAAAGGTACTGTCCTGAAACTAGGTAGAAGAGACTTATTTGTTAAGGCATGGAGTTTATTATACACAGTGTACATCAAAGACTTATTTTATACGTGAGTTACTTTAGTGATCATCCTGTTGTTATATGGGAAATCATATACAGTTGATATACTAAGTCTAGAAATGAAGTTGTATTGTAAACTTTAGATTCATTACCAAATAAATAGAACAGTTTAACTAGAAAATTGTGTAATCACATACTGTTTTTAAATAGAAGAGATTAAAACTAGCGTCTATGATTATTTGAGAACACAGAATAAAGAGTTCATGAAAGGAATGTTTAAATCTAAATCACAAAATACAGAATTCAGTAAGACTCATGTAAGTTATTGAAAAGGCCCACTGTGAGTGCCATTCATTTAGCCTCTCTTGCTGTTTTTGTAAAAGATTTTCTAGCTCTTTTACCACATCACACACACTGCTCTATGTACTGTACCCATTGTAAAAATAATATCGTTTACTCAAAACGAAAAGAGAACTCTTGATTTATTTAGAGTTATTAATGGAGCATCTTCAAGAAATTCGATCTCTGAGACAACGTTTAGAAGACTCCATTAAAACTAATGAGAGATTGAGGCTGCAGCTTGAACGACAAGTAACAGATATGGAACTAAATCAAGGTAAGACCTTATTTCATCATGAGTGAAATACACTTTTGCTTAACGTCCGAGCGATTGAACTCTGCTGGAGGAATGTGGGTGGGTTGAGGGGTAAAACCCAAAGCTAGGGTACAATATGGGTGTAATTCAACCATCCCATTGGCACTACTCCATAGTGAACTGGATTAGCAGCTGCAGCCCCACCACACTGCTTGTTTATTTGCATAAATGTGGATCCCATGACCCTTGTCTTTGACTTCCTCCATTGCATGAAGTATCCAATCCTGATGCAGAGATCCCTTCTATAATGTACAAGTGTCCCATATGGCTATTCCACCGACAGCGTCGCACACACTCCCCAAACAGGGTTTAAATGCTGTGGAAAGTTTTGTGCTAGCTCTCTAGACCTTGGGTGAATTTCATCCTGGGAATTGAAAAGCCCTTTTAGACAGCGCTGTTGTCACGTAACAACCTAGATTTTCTGGATTTGTCTTCTGGTTTTTATTGCTGACGTGACTAAAACCAGGCTTCTTTGTGTTTCACACGACTTCTCCTTATAGTCTTCATTTTGGAGTCACTGTATCTAAGTCCAGACAGGGGCAGCTGCTGCAGGGAACTAGTTGCAGCTACCTAATTTTAGGGCTGCCCAGCTCTGGTGTAAATTAGAGAAAGAGGAGTCCTGCTCTAACACTGGTTGCTGCCACTGATGGCATAAGGGTCTCTTACTCTAGCTGAGGTTTGAGTGTCGTAGAGCTCATCTTTCTCCCTCTTCTCCCTTTTATACTAGGGCTGCTGGGAGTGGTTAGCATAGGATGTGGCTGCACTACCACTATTAGCTTGGTGTCAGTGGATATTCCCCTACGTGATGGGGGCATTCTTCACAGAAGTCTGTGGATGTTTTAAGGCCATTGTGTGCTGCGTAGCAGCACAAACTGGCCTTCATGGACTGGAAAATGTGGTCCACTCTCTGCAGCTTGTCGTTAGAATTGCTTGCAGTGAGAAGTTCTTTCCTAACAAAACAGCATTATGACTTTAATTGAGGAATACTCAGCAGAAACTGATGGCATTTTTAAAAAGTCACTTTTTATTCAGATCTCTCTAATGTCTGTGTATGAAAATATGTAAGTCAACAGGTGCGTTGGGTGCTCAGCACCTTTGAAAACCAGACTGTTTTTAATGTTTTTTTCACAAGGAATTAGCCAGTCTTTAACCAAGCAGGCTTTTATAGCAAGTATATGGTACAATGCATATTTTTCTACACATAGCTTTGTTTTCATTCTCCTTCCCCACACTAGGGTGACCAGACAGCAAGTGTGAAAAATCGGGACAGTGGGTGGGGGGTAATAGGAGCCTATGTAAGAAAAAGACCCCAAAACCAGGACTGCCCCTATAAAATCGAGACATCTGGTCACCCTACCCCACACTTACCCCCAGACCAATATATTAATCTGCAATATTACTTCTATCAGAAGCAGGCAACAAGTACATGCATGCTTTCCTCATATTCAGTTTCACTAATATTAGTATTAGATTCATTATGTTTACATCATCCCCAGAATCCATTTCTGTTGTTATTTAAATGGATACTACCTACAAATGGCAGTTTGCTTTCAAGAATAATTTACACTGATGGAAAGGTGTATAAAAGGCACCCATTTCATTCATGAAGTATTTATGCTGCCGGAAAGCCATATTGTTCTCATGAAATAACCATACTGAAACAGTTCCAACTGTTTTACAGCTTCATAAAGATTCTGGAAAGGGCATCCATTCATTCAGTGAAAGTATATTTTCTTCATAAACTGTCTGTCTTATGCCTTCCATCTGTCTTCTTGCTACTTTAGTAGATTTACCAATGCATAGAGGGAAAATTCGGAGAGGAATGGGAAAAGTAGCTATTTATTACAACAAGCCCCTCTTTTGCTACATTATTCTCTCAGCATTTCCTATTGCTTTTAAGATGTGTTTTGGGTATAGAGATGTGTGTTCTCTCTTCAGATGATAATGATTGCCACTTTGCTCAAGATTTTTACACTGTTTTGTGTTTTAATTTTGAATTTGGCTATAAGAACAAACTTGTGGCTGAACATGAACTAGTTTTAGGCCTTGGATATATATTTTTAAAAACAGATGGTTTTAAACATGTTTTTATTTAATATCTTTATTTTGTTTTCCTTAGAAAACAAACAAGTTATAACATATACTTGAATTTAACAGGCTGCCTATCATCATTTATTTTATATCAAGTTGTTTATTCACTAAACTCTAATACCAAGAATTACTTTAGTCTGTCTGATAAATATTTTATATATGTACATACATATGCCATATTTTGCCATGTTACCATGTTATTTGTAATATTTACTTTGTCTTAAGTACTCGGAAGCCTCTGGGTTTGTAGCACCTTATAAATCATGGAGGTGGTGGAATGACTCCATAGTTAACCAGACTTGAGCTGAAATTTTTGCTAAAATCAGGACTAAAATATTTCCGTCATTTCAAATGCTAGATTTTTAAAAAGTTTAACAGTTAATTCTGAATTTTCTAGGTTTCTAATGCTTGTTTTGGCATTTTTAAATATAGTAATAACAGTAAGGCTTTTTATCCTCAACTTACTGATATGTACAGTCATAGTTCAGTTGCAACCTCAGCGTATTTTTTGTCTGCGGGGGAGGGAATATTTATTTATCTTTGCTGCTGTTTTCTATGGTGCCCATCTCTCTGTCAGTCTTCCCTTGGAAACCTATAAGGTCTACAAACCTTTTTGTGTTCACTGTTGCGATACATGACTTAACCAAAACTCCTCAGCGTAACTGCAATCATAGGCCCTGATGATTACACTCCTGTCTGCTAGCTAGACCCAGGCACCTGACCTGTGCAGAGCCCCATTGAAGTTAGTGGGGCTCTGCACAGGTGCAGAATTCTGTGCTAGTGGGTCTAATTGCAGGATCGTGGCCTTATTACCATTGGGGCTACGTTTCCGCTTTATTGGGTAACAGAACTAATAGTTAGATTCTAGAGCCTTTCAGTGTAACTTGTCAGTTAACATGAGAGCTGGGTGACGGGCAATAAATTAAATTGGGAAAAAGATGAGATCATCAAGTTCAGACCCTTCAAGTTGAATTGCTTTGTTAAAATCTGAAAGGCAAAAATCTTTAGAGTTCACATAGCTACCTTAATTCTAACACATAGATAGTAAAATGCCGTTAGTGCCAGGCTCCTAGAGCCTTTGAATCTTTCAGTAACAACAAGAAGCATGTATCATGGCACACTACATCCCAGTTAGGTAGTGGCTAAGAGCTTCAATTGGGATTGCAGTAAAATGAGGTTAGTCAGAGAAAGTACAGCACATCAAATTGAATTGCTATAGCTGAAAGGCATCCATTGCCTGCATTCAACTATTTCTTTGCCACATGGTTATTTCTCTATTTATCAACTGAGCAGTTGGCACTCATTTAGTTGTCTTGATCTTTGCTAAAGCAGTAGCGTTTGGGTCAACCATTCAATAAAAATATATTTTAAATAGCACTATTAATCCCAACGGATCCTGAAGAGCTTTGCAAGTCTAAACAGATGTACACGTTTTACACAGGGCTAGTGCTTCATTCATCATTGAAATGTAGCCACCCCGGGAGTGGAACATGGCACATCATTGTAGGGCACATGAATAATGTTCTATCCAGTTCAAACTGCACGTGGCATTTAGGGAGGTAGAATGATTCCCCAGGCTTGTCCAGGAAACCAGCGTTAACTCCTTTACTTGTACAAATGCCATTGGATTTTTAGTGACTACAAGTAGCCAGGAAGAATCTGTTTTTAATCATAGGCAAAGGACAGCAACTCCAGCAACACATTCCCTTAGCACTATGTTGGGTCAATGATTCAGCATTAACTTGGAAGCAAAATGTCGTCAACAGAATCAATACCACTACTTCCCTGTACGACCCTAGGTTTTCCTTGAAGGTCTCCTATGCAAATACTAGCACAGTCACACTCTGCTTAGCTTGTGAAAACTGAATGGCTCTCAGACGAGGTGGTATGGCTAAATGTAATACAGTTTGAACACAGGAGATGTACCGGAATTTATCACATGTTAAACTTCAGTACAATACACTTCAATTTAAAAGTGTGCGATGGTCTCACAGGACTTCTTGCAATTTGTCGCACTACATTTTTTGGCTGTTGCCCGAAGATGGTTGCATACCAAATCTTCCAGAGATAATTTAGCAATTTTGGTAACGTTAGCACAATGATTGAGGATATTTAGGCTGCGGAGCTTTGGTTTACTTAGAATTTACCCGAATTGCCTTTCAGTCTGCAGCAATGATAACCTTCAAAATATATAGGGGATAAATATCTTTCATAACTTGTTTTTCTGCTTTGTTTAAATTGTTCTTGTCTGGAAAGTTTAATCTTTACTGACCTAGAGATGACTCATAAATCATTTTTATGGATATATTTATAGGTTCTGCAAACATTTTTATCCATGGTTCAGAGCAATATAATTCCCTGACTTCTGAAATTCATTTCCTGAGGAAGCAAAATCAAGTTCTGAATGTAATGCTCGCAAAAGGATCTAGAGGTAAAATATGAAACTCTGCTTTAAAGAAGCGGCTTGCAATTTGGAAAGCACCATGCGTTTTTATTCCAATCAGAAAACAACAAAATATTTACATTTCTTTCATTAAATTGCTTCCGCAGCTCTCCCCACTCGTGAAATTGCACGACCAGCCTTTGTATCCAAACGCAGGATAATGGGGTGGAGGAGTTGGAATAGCAGCGCCCTACCAGTATTGTGCTGCTCCTCTCTCTGCCCATAGCGTTATCCTTTTTTGTGTCCTCTTTTTTTTTTGCATGTGTGTGCATTCCTTTTTTCCTTTGTGCTATTTTCTCTCCTTCCACCCCTGTTTGGTGTGCCCACTTTCCCAAGCTCTGTGTTTAAAGACCTGGCCAAAGGAAATTGGCTAAAATGAACATGTTTCATTCTGAATGGAGCTCCTTTCAGGCAGAGCTGGCTGCAAAGGGAAATCAACTAATTTCCCTTGAAGTTCTAGAGCCTGATGCAGAGGGAAAACTGGATAGTTCTAGTCAGTTTCCCTCTGCAAACACTTTACCTCAGTTCCATTATTTTTGAATAATCCGTTTCCCTTTGCACCTTCTTAGCTTGGCTCTTAACTCTCCTCAGCTCCACATGTGCTCTAAGCAACAACGTAAAATTAATTCAGCCCCTTTAACAAGAAACTCTTTAAAGCATGTAAAGCGAATCCTTAGGACAGATGCTTTTCTGTGTGTGCACAGTGGTGTATGGACCGTTCGCATAAAAGAAGCACGTGAACTCTCCCCCAGTTCATGTTTTCTGATCTAGAATCACTTGGTCTTTAGCAGTTTATTCAAGGTTTATCTTTCACACTGTATAAGCTAGTGTTGCTCTTCTGTGTTGCTTTGTTTGACAATATGTTTCTAAAGTCAGGACTTAAGTTTTGTAAAAATTATGTCTAAGCCCTACAAACTTTTATGTTGATTTAACTACGTCGCTCAGGCGTGTGGAAAATCCAGACCCCTGAGTGACGTAGTTATACCGACTGAACTCTGGTGTAGATAGCGCTGTGTTGATGGGAGAAGCTGTCCCGTCAGCATAGGTAGCATCTTCACTAAGTGCTACAGCGGTGCATCTGAACCAGGGCAGCTGCACCCCTGCAGTGCTGTAAGTGTAGACAGGCCCTAAGTAACGACCATGACAGGAAGGCATTGTTGCCTTTTATTTTTAGTACTGGGTCAATTTCCCCAGGGGAAGATGCCCACAAACCCTTTTTATCTTGAGAATAAATACCTCCTGCTGCAGAGTTTTTTGGTCTCTAGTGTCTGTCCAGTGTCAGCCTTACCTCTCCTCTTGCGGTATTAGATGAAGTCCTGTGGGCACCTCCTGTTGATTTTTCTGAATCAGTGCACTCTATTTTCAATGCAAAGCAAAAGGATTTAGTCACAATACATGTGAATATGAATGGGAATCATGTGGCTGAATCCCCACAGACCATGCTGCACATGACTCCATTTCCAATTCCAGTATTTTATTTCACCCTGTTGTTTTGCTCGCATATATTCATAGTTGGCTTATAGCTCTGTGCAAAGGTATGGGATCTAGGATTGTACCAGTATATTAATATAAAACTAGAATAGTAGATTCCAGTGATATTAACCCTTTGGATCCTAGCTACTACCCAGAGGTTCTAGTGTCCTTCTGCAGAAGGTAACTTCCAATGAAGTCAATGGAAGGTATTTGAATCCTGGAGGAAGAGGATTGGGACCCATGCATTTTAAAGCCCTTGGGAACTTCCATTTTCATAGACTCAGCTAGGTTGCTCTGCTGAGGAGGGAAGATTTCTAATGGCTGGGAGATGGAACGATTTCTCCCTGCTTGACCCCCAGCTGGGAACTTCCTCTCTCCTTACCAGCGCTGGCTTCCTAACATGACCAACTGCCCCTACTGACTGTTCTCAGTTAAGGAGCCAACATGGCTCGGGAGGCTGGTCATGTCAGAGGCACGGGAGAACTGGCAAGGTACTGATGGCATGCATGCCGATAGTGTTGGGAAAGAGCATTTCAGCATTCAGTGGAGGGAATGGAAGGGTTCATTGTGGGACAGCGAGAAAGGTAGGAGTGGCCTTACTCATACCTTCTCCCCTTCAACAGAAGACAAGTTTACTACTCAGTAAGAGCACTCAAGATGAATATGCTCCCACTTGGAGCCTAATCCTGCAAGTAACCGAGCAGCCCCTTTCCTGCTGATTTTGTCAGGTGGAGGGTGTTTGACATGTGTAAGGTAGTGCTCAGCTTCTCATAAAATTGGGCCATGACTGTTCTAGGGGTTAAACTCTACACTCCATTCAGGCACATTTATCTACGAAAATTGCATTAGAAAACTGGAGTACTAAAATCATAAAACTCACAAGAGCATCTTATTTCCATTATTACTCTGCCAGTGCTTAACAAGTTGAATTCGTGGAGTAGTGTTGTTTGGGTACATTGTGGGAATTGCAAGCGACTTGTATTTTTTCTTATTGCAGATAAACAAAAGGAAAATGAAAAGTTAAGAGAATCTCTCTCTAAGAAGAATGCAATCATTGAACATCTTCACCAGGATTATGAATGCTTCAAGAAAGAAAATGAAAAGTTGCAAAAACAAATTGGCAAAAAGGAGGATGAAAATAGACATTTGACTCACGAGATTTACAGCAGTCGTAATGAATTAAACAGGTATTGATCCTGTCTCTGACTATTTTCTCCTCCAAATGAACACTGCGTGTCATGCATGTGTTTAGCAGTGGCCATTAACATTAGTGAGAGCTGCATAATTACACTCAAGGAGTGGGGAGAAAATTAGAGGGGGTGGGGAATTTTAGATTTTAAAGGAATGAATGAGCAAAATTTACCTTTGACTTATGAGTACATTGGAACTTAACAGGTTGCAGACAGAAATGAATGTAAAGCAACATCAGCTTTCTGAGAATGACAAATTACTGCAGTCACTCCGAGTTGAGCTAAAGGTGTATGAAAAGTTGGACGAAGCAAGGAGAAGGAGAACAGGTATAAAATGCACTGTCATGTCTGTGCTTTGTTATTGCAGCCACACCAGCTCTGGCTGTGATCTTGTCAGATTACACAAGACAGGAGTTGGGCTGATTCGGTATTTCCTTGGTTTTACTTAAATTTCTATTATTGCTACAAAAAGTGATCATAGAATCCTAGAATTGGAAGGGACCTCGAGAGGTCATCTAGTCCAGTCCCCCGCACTTGTGGCAGAACTAATTATTTAGACCATTCCTGACAGGTGTTTGTCTAACCTGCTCTTAAAAGTCTCCAATGATGGAGATTCCACAACCTCCCTAGGCAATTTATTCCAGTGCTGAACCACCCTGACAGTTAAGAAGTTTTTCCTAATGTCCAACCTAAACCTCCCTTGCTGCAATTTAAACCCATTGCTTCTTGTCCTATCCTCAGAGGTTAAGAAAAACAATTTTTCCTCCTCCTCCTTGTAACAACCTTTTACATACTTGAAAACTGTTATCATGTCCCCTCTGTCTTCTCTTTTCCAGACTAAACAAACCCAATTTTTTCAATCTTCCCTCACAGGTCATATTTTCTAGACCTTTAATCATTTTTCTCTGGACTCTCTCCAATTTGTCCACATCCTTCCTGAAATGTGGCACCCAGAACTGGACACAATACTCCAATTGAGGCCTAATCAGAGCAGAGCGGAAGAATTACTTCTCATGTCTTGCTTACAACACTCCTGCTAATACATCCCAGAATGATATTTGCTTTTTTTACAACAGCATTACACTGTTGACTTTCATTTAGTTATGGTCCACCATGACCCCCAGATCCCTTTCTGCAGTACTCCTTCCTAGGCAGTCATTTCCCATTTTGTATGTGTGCAACTGATTGTTCCTTCCTAAATGGAGCACTTTGCATTTGTCCTTATTGAATTTCATCCTTACTTCAGACCATTTCTCCAGTTTGTCCAGATCATTTTGAATTTTAATGCTATCCTCCAAAGCACTTGCAACCCCTCCCAGCTTGGTATCATCCACAAACTTTATAAGTGTACTCTGTGCTATTATCTAAATCATTGATGAAGATATTGAACAGAACCGGACCCAGAACTGATCCCTGCAGGACCCCACTGCTTATGCCCTTCCAGCATAACCGTGAACACTGATAACTACTCTCTGGAAATGGTTTTCCAACCAGTTTTGCCTCCACCTTATAGTAGCTCCATCTAGGCTGCATTTCCTTAGTTTATTTATGAGAAGATTATGTGAGACAGTATCAAAAGCTTTACTAAAGGCAAGATATACCACGTCTACCACTTCCCCCCATCCACAAGGCTTGTTTCCCTGTCAAAGAAAGCTATCAGGTTGGTTTGACACAATTTGTTTTTGACAAATCCATGCTGACTGTTACTTATCTTATCTTCTAGATGTTTGCAAATTGATTGCTTAATCATCTTTCTGGATACAGAAGTTAAGATGATTGGACTGTAATTTCCTGGGTTGTCTTTATTTCCCTTTTTATAGATGGGTACTATATTTGCCTTTTTCCAGAGTTCTGGAATCTCTCCCATCTTCCATGACTTCTCAAAGATATCCATTAATGGCTCAGATATCTCCTCAGTCAGCTCCTGTTGGTAGTTTAGGCTTTCTCTACACTACACAGCTTTTAGCTATGTGGCTGTGGGCTAAAAGTCAGGCAGGGTAAACGCTGTTTGTCGGCACTTTTGCCGACAAAATACTTCCACCCACATCTCCTACATTGTGTCAGGGACAGTGTGCTGCTGGAGGTACTATCCTTAGACTCATAGACTTTAAGGTCAGAAGGGACCATTATGATCATCTGGTCTGACCTCCCGCATGATGCAGGCCACAAAGCCGTCCCTACCCTTTCCCTTGACTCTGCTGTTGAAGTCCCCAAATCCTGTGGTTTAGAGACTTCAATTAGCAGAGACTCCTCCAGCTAGCGATCCCTGCCCCATGCTGCGGAGGAAGGCGAAAAACCTCCAGGGCCTCTGCCAATCTACCCTGGAGGAAAATTCCTTCCCGACCCCAAATATGGCGATCAGTAAAACCCCGAGCACGTAGGCAAGATTCTCCAGCCTGACCCTCATTAGCCATTATACTATTTACCAGTGATGGCACGCTGTTCCTTTGACTAAAATCATGTTATCCCATTAGACCATTCCCTCCATAAACTTATCTAGATTAATCTTAAAACCAGACAGGTCCTTCGCCCCCACCGTTTCCCTCGGAAGGCTGTTCCAATATTTCACCCCCCTGACGGTCAGAAACCTTCGTCTAATTTCAAGCCTAAACTTCCCCACGGCCAGTTTATATCCATTCGTTCTCGTGTCCACATTAGTACTAAGCTGGAATAATTCCTCTCCCTCCCTGGTATTTATCCCTCTGATATATTTAAAGAGAGCAATCATATCCCCCCTCAGCCTTTGAATGGTATGTAAAATTGAATCCCTGCCCACTTGTGCTTATTAAAGCTGTAGGGGAAGGGAATGAAACCTACCTGACTGCTTCTTCCACCTTCCAGGAGCAAGGGGGCAGAAACCCTTCTGAATGAACAGCACATTGGTGGAGGTACGGAACAGCCCCAATTTTCATTGCACGCTTCCTTCAAAATCCAATGGAAATCCTTGCAGAAATTAATGCTGTTCTTTGCTATGTTAACTTGAATCCCCTTTATAGTTTGGTTTAGTGCCCAGCTGCAGCAGAAGAACCCAGTTGCAAAGAGACAAAGGGAGACATCTAGAGGGGTTGACTCAAGGATAGAACTAAATTTCTCTGCAGAACCTGCAACATCCATGTAATTAGAGGATTACAGCAAACTTCCTCCTCATGCAGCTGCAAACCCCTTCCTGATGGGTGGAGAACCTTTTTGGATCTTAAAGTGCAGGACGTCAGGAAGCCCCTTTTGTGCTTTGCCCGTGCTATGAAAGGGAAGAACAGTGCCCTGAGAGTTTGTCAGTTTCAGGTTGGTTCCTCTAGTTGCCAGGTGATCACAATTCCCTTTGTCCCTTGTGTGAAATAAAATTATCAATTGTACTCCATCCCTTCTCCTCATGCCAAGATTACCCATTCCTTTTTTTTCTTCCCCCCAACTGTGCATTAATGCACTTCAGATTTTATAAATCCTTTCCATTCTACTCTCTTATTATGCATCATCTTGCTTTTGGCGTGCGACTTATTAGCTTTTATGGACAAAGTGAAAAATAATTTTCAGCTCTTATTAAATCGTTTGAGGGTAGAAGCAATTAAAATTTCCTTTTTTTTTTTTTTTTTTTGTCAAACCACTATCTTAATACTGTTTGTAGTTAATTCTTAATATTGAGAATAAAGCTGGCTATAATTTACTTGCTAAGCATTTTGATAATGTCTAACGTTATTTTAATTGTTAACAATGTTAAGTGCTTCTTTTAAAGACATCTTGGATCCTGGACATGAAGAATTCCGAAAAGATCAAAATAATCCACTTGACTTACATGAACTATTGACTGAAATACAGAGTTTGCGAGTGCAGCTTGAAAGAAGCATAGAGACAAACAAGACTTTGCATGAAAAATTGGAGGAGCAGCTTTCAAAAGAAAAGAGAGAAGAAGCGGCCTCCGTGTCAGCTGTGAATATCAACTACCTTTTAAAACGAGATTCACAGCATTATACAGGAATGAATGGTACTGTGCAGTACTTGCTTTTATAACACTGTATAGAAACCTGTGCCGTGTTCTTCAAAGATTCCTCTTTCTCCTAAAGCCTTATATGACATCAGCTACGTTATTTGGGAGCTGTCCATCAGCTTTTCAAATCTCTTCCCGTTTAGAGTTATTAGTGCATGCAGAGGTGAAACGAACACTGTCTGTTAGCCTCTAACTGTCAGTTCTTTTTCATTCAGAAAAAGGTTTGCAGATGATCTCTGGAATGGAAGGATGACTAGGTTAAGTTTCCATAAATTTTGCTTACTTGGTGGTTCTTTATTTAATGCACAGCTCTATAGCATTTACTAGAGGTGGCCGTGCATTACTCAAGAATGATCGGTGAGTGCACTGGCTGGTCTTTGTATAAATCAGCTGTTCCCTTTATACCCTGAGGAGTATTTTATCTTTATTTGCACTGGTATTCAGTAATAGCATTGTAACAAATCAGAATTCAGGGGACAATGTAGTGAAGTGTTTTACACAGAGGGTACAGAAGGCACAAGGATCCTGGGCTCCTTTATGTCCCTCATGGACCCTGCACTTAGGAGAGCACAGACTGTTTCCCCTAGTGCCCTGCTGGCACAAGTCACCCAATAAAGAAACTTTCCTCACACTAGCCTGCCTGAACACCCCACTGCATACAAAAAGCAGGTCACACCAGCCACCGGGGGATTGGGAGAGTTTCTGAAGCAGCAGGGCTCTACACACACACACGCATCCATGTGGGTCTATCTAGCCCAATCTTACTTGTACTCTGTATAAGTTATACAGATTCTCATCCAATCACCAATTACAAACCTCTCACTGACTTATGGACTGGACGTCATCTCCGCACCTCCCCAAACACCTATGAGAAAAGACAATGGCAGATTTTATTCCACCTCCATGTGAGGAAGACCCTGAATGCAGCAGAACCAGAATTCTGTGCAGGGTTTTCCCTGCATGCAGACAGCACCTAGACTACTGTAACATTTTCTACATGGGCCTGCCCACTTGGGGCCACTCAGAAGCTTAAGTGGGTGCGAAATGTTGCTGCTCACTTGCTGAACAATACTATAGGTCGTGCAGGGAGCCCATAACACCAACAAGTGCACTGGTTCTAGATAAATTTCTAGGTGTAGTCCTAGATGCTGGTCTTGACTAATATCAGCCTGAATGATTAGAGACCTGCTTATCTGAGACACCATTACTTTCTGCCATAGCTGAGACTGGAGGGTTGGGAGGGAAGGATCAAGATGTGGGTTATTTGAGTGCAGACAGGGTAGTCTATGAAGGCTCTGTGCCAAGGCCTGGATTTCTTAGCCTTCTGGCCATGGTCCAGTGGCTGTTTTTTCTCATAGGCATTTGGTGGGGGGAGGGAGGGAGATGATGGCAATAAGATCTTATGATGGCTGGGCAGAGTGCTTTTCTTTTTGTGGAGTATCAGTGAGAAGTTTGTAATTGTTGATTGGATGAGAATATTTTACTGATGCATTTCCAGTGATTAGATTTTTGAGAGGTACCCAGAGAGTATGTGCTAGAGAAATAAATATATGCATGCCCTGAGTACTGGAGAGCTCCGCTTTACGGGGACACCTGCTGCTGAAATACTCAGATTTGGGGAGTAGGGCCAATGAGAACTTTCTACTGAAAGTATGTTACCTGCTTACTGATGCACTCTCTTTCTGTTCTGGATGTATAGAGGTTGGCCACAAATTCTCTGCTCCAAGCAGTAATGTATGTGAATTACAAAATCGTGGACATGGCACATCACCAGGAAAAGCAGGTACACCCAAGGACAAGAACACCATAAACAAGCAAATGTTCTGTATCTCAGGTTTGCCTTTTGAGATTGAGTGCAGTATAAATTACTTCCACGTTTTGAAAGGATCAGGCTTTAAAAATTAAGTTAAACTTATTCCCCCCCCCCCCCCCCCATTTTAGAGACACAACTAGCAGCTAAAGAAGATTTAGACCGCTCTTCACGGTGCAGTAGCAGCTCATCCACTGGCACATCATGCACTCCTCGTCTTGTTCCCGGTCATCGTATGTGGGCAGACAAAAATGGACGCCATATCCTTGGCTTGATTGAGGATTATAATGCTCTACGGAAGCAGATCTCAGAAGGGCAAAAGCTGGTATCTGAAATGGAGGCTCCTCTTAGAGAGATGACTGGGATGGAAAACCTGGAACCTGGAGTAAAGGTACACATGGAGAATGAACGGGGGAAATGAATTTGCCTAGTGTTGTAAAACGTATAGATCAGATAAATGAGCTTCCCTAGAACAACTCTGCCAAAGCACCTCAGCCTTGACATGTACTACTCCTAGGTCCCTTCTGAACACAGACGGTCAGCTGCATGCTGATTTAATGAGACGTGGACAAGTGATCTCCTCCTAGTCCTGTGTGAACAATCTCATTTTTATCTAATGACAAGTTTCAGAGTAACAGCCGTGTTAGTCTGTATCCGCAAAAAGAAGAACAGGAGTACTTGTGGCACCTTAGAGACTAACAAATTTATTAGAGCATAAGCTTTCGTGGACTACATCCGAAGAAGTGGGCTGTAGTCCACGAAAGCTTATGCTCTAATAAATTTGTTAGTCTCTAAGGTGCCACAAGTACTCCTGTTCTTCATTTTTATCTGTGACTCTAAATGGGTTTTAATCTATGTGTCTCACAGGTGAAACTACTGCTTCAAAATAGAAGTTAGGATTTATTAAATTGGAAATATAATCAGAAATCAGATAATAAAAACATGAAGACAAACCATGTTAAAGTGGAGTGAAGGTGCAAAAGTCAGACTTTGCATTCCGCAGGAAATTTCAGAACAATAAGTAGAATTTTCAAAATCCCTGGGGAGAGGAAAATCTGAACGTTTTGTTTTGAAATAATTGGAACATTTAGTTTTGAAAATTTCAACAGCAAAAAAAAGTTGAATGTGGAAATTCAAGCCCCAGTTTCCTGGCTCAGCCATGACTCCTTAGGTGTTTAGGTTCCCCATTGGGATTTCGTAATTATTCCGAAACAGAGTATTACAAACTCAGGTAATTCAGATTTAAGGTAATTTAAAAGAAATCCAAACCTGTCAAAGTACAGAAATGCAAAATTAAAGTTGATTGGGTGCCTTAACTCTGCCCTGTAATGACTCCATGAAATAACCATGCAATTATGATTGATACATATTAGTGGTCGTTGTCGCATACTAAGTGAAATCAATTTTTGAATAAACGGTATTTGCGCCCCACCCCCCCCCCCTTTTTTTTTTTTTTTTTGGTGTCAATTGAGTATAGGTGGGAAATCAGCAGCTAGTCTAACTACTTGTAAAAAATACCCACTTCATCAGGCGCATGTAGGGCAGGTAGATGTCAAAATCCCACACAACTGACGAAGTGGGTATTCACCTTCACCTACGAAAGCTTATGCTCCAATACATCTGTTAGTCTTTAAGGTGCCACAGGACTCTTTGTTGCTTTTTACAGATCTAGACTAACACGGCTACCCCTCTGATACTCTAACAACTTGGGAATTTCCCAACTGGTCAAGTTTCAGTTTTCAAGATACACTGTACTGTGTATTCATCAGGCTTCCAGTTGTAGCATACTGATATGGAGTTATCATGTATGGGCCATACTCCTAGATATAATAATCTATTGTGCTTTTTCGTTAAATAATCCAAATGCTTGGTTTGATGTATTGTAGGAGGAATATGTTGTATTGAGTTTTTCCACCACTTTCCCTTTTATTCAAAAGAAGAAAGGGTGCTTGATTGACTATGTAGAATCTTGGACACTGTTCATATCCGTTACTAGATTCAGTTAATAGACTACCTACGTTAAGGTTGTAGAAAAATCCCTGCTGGCCTTTAAAAAAGGGGGAATAATTATATCCTGTTAAAATTGCAGTGCTTCTTTTTACCAGTTTCATATTAGCAAAGACATTGAATGTAGAGCCCATAACAATTCTGAACATTTTTTCAGGCATTGTATGTGAGCTTATACACTATAGCGATGTCTGCATGACACTTACGACTCTCTGAAGTTTCTCACATTTTCAGATGACCTAGTTAAGATACTAATAATGACTGAAGAAGTAATCTCCCAGCATGATTGTAACTTGTTTTGTTGGTGTAAAGATAAAAGCAATAAGTTTCACAATTTGCAGTCTACCACCAAGCTTTACATCTCTGAAGTTTCAAACTACTTAGCAAATGGGATATTTTACATGACAGGAGGCTTGTTGTTAGATAACAATGCTAAATAAGCATTCACATGGCATGCTGGATGTGGGAAGGCAGAACAAATGCTTTTCTCCCACTTCCCCCACTTTGCCATCACTTTGGTAATTCATTTGCTCCCCATGCATTCTTTCCCTCCTCTCTTCCCTTTATTTCACATCTATGCATTTTTGTCAATTTGGTTTTCTCATCTGTCAGCAGAGGAAAACATTTTATATGTGCCTTGTTAGTTATTTTAGCATTAAATGGAACAGTTTAAAGGGTCTGCTAAGGAAGAAACATCTATATTGCTTAAATTGATGTCTGGAGTCATTTGACTTTCAAATAGCATGCCATGAAATGCAAATCGGGAAGGAAAAGAGATGCCAAGTATTTTCCACATCATAGCAAATACATTAAATGTAGCCCATTATTAATCACTATTATTGATTAGGATAAATCCCTCCACCCCCTCCCCATTTTTGAAAAATGTATAATTCAGCACTCTCTCTCAGCTATTAAATTAGTTTATCCTGGCACACAATAGCTTTGTTCTTCATCTTAAACATGAAATTCATAGGTACTGGATTTATACCTTTAATTAAAACCTACATTTTTATAATCTTTTAAAGATAAATATCATGTTTCTAATCCTACTGTACAGGTTCCCGACCAGGAATCACTGAATATCTTTTCTGCAAACATTCACACGGTACAGCAGAATTTAGAAGAGGCTGCACGTTTATTGAAACTTCTCTGGAGAGTTTCACTTCCTATGAATGTTGTCCACAGTACTGCTCACTGCAGTCAGGTACAATGTTGTTTCAGTGTGAAGACAAAAGCAATGAACCATTCAGAGGTTGTTCTGAAAGTTACATAAGATGGTCATATATGAATCATGAATTTATTTTGAAGGTTATAAACCAGGAATGGGCAAGCTGCAGTCTGTGGCCACATTCACCTTTAATATGCAGCTGTAGCCTACGAAGATTTTAAGACCAAATGTGTGATAGTGATAGCCTCATGATCTGAGCCAACTCTACTTAGATCAAAATGAAGCATTGCATGCTGTGGACTGTAGTCACCCCAGGGTGGAGATCCATAGTAAGATAAGAGCTCTCATCTGCTCTATTTTATGCAAATTAGATGTTATCCTTGGGTTCCAGGCAAATGGACTTTCAGCTGGAAAAAATCTGGAAACCCCATTATCAATCCATACTCAGTCTGATTTATATATTATAGTAACACAGTAAGAATCTCCTTTCCAGTTAATGATAAGCTCTCTATCTCATGGCTTTGATGTAATCAGAGGGCTATGTTTCACCTTCATCACTGGGACATCTGATCTGTAAAATAGAACATTTTTTAAAGTGCAACAAAACCCCAAAACAACTTTTATAACCTTTTTAACCGAAAAGGATTGCACTATGGAAATCGTGCACTATGGAACTAACGTAAACGGAATGCATAGATACATGTCAGAATATCACCACTCAACACTGAACTGTTCCAAGCTAAAAATCAAATTGTGGCTTTAAAATTAATTTTTTTTCTCCTGAATGTTGTGTGTGTGTGCGCGCGCGTACGCGCGTGAGAGAGAGACAGAATATTACTAAAAATAAATGTGTTGGAAGGCAAAGGTTATTTTAATAACATTATTTTGTTAAAATGTTGCACTATCTTTTAAAAAATTATAAACAAATGTAAATTGTGCTGTCCAGTATATCACTTGAGTTATGATTCTGTAGTTAGTGATGCTATCAGAAATCCTTGAAGGGGTGTGTAACTCAGCTAGTACCATGTGTGTTTAAATGTTGTGTTCGTTCTCTGTGCGTTTGTGTGTCTATATATAGGTGTGTGTGTGTCTATCAGCCGGTCTGTCACGTATTAGCCTATACTGCAACACATGTGCATACTTGTCTGAACATACATGTATATTTCTGCACATGTATAGACAAATTCACATACTATATGCATACACCACTGTCTCTCAAAATACACCAGATACAGAAAAAACTTAATTTGCATGCACATCCAAACCATGATGATAAAGATCAAGGCCTGCTCAAAATCTGTCCCCATATGTTCAAGAGAGCTCAGCTTCCAGGGGGGCACCTGAATAGAGGCCAGATTTCCAAGAGAGCTCCTGACCCAACATGCGGAGTTCTCTTGGAAATCTGGCCACTTACTTTGGTGCCTAAATGGGAGATGAGCTCTTTGGAAAAATTTGGCCCTCTATGTTTGATCCTAAAAGGCACTGAGCACCCAACACCTTGTGTGATTCTGCAGGAGCTGTGGTGAGTGATCAGTGCCACTGAGGAGCGAAATGCTGGATGAGAATTCCAAGAAACATAAAACAAAGTTCAACAAGTGACACAATGCAAGTACTGCTTGTACTTCAAGCTGGAGTTTGTGCAAGGATCCAGATCAGTGACACTGGCAAGTGACCATGGCGTTCTGTTTAGTAGCCCTGTCCCAGAGGATAATAATCGCACCAAGATGATGAAAATGAAGCCTTTAAATAAACAGGACAGATTGTAAACTAATCTTGCAATCACACTGCTCCTATCACTGTTACGATGCATTCAGATCCTCTGATTAAAAGCCATTTTATATATATATATATATATATATATATATATATAAAATATGGAAAGCAGTAGTACACAGTAGACCGGGTTTCCCAACTGTGCTCCACGGACTACTTGTAGCCTTTTGAACACTTGCTGGTCACACGGTATTGGCTTGCCTTATAGTTTCCAGTGGAGACAAAAGAACTGATGGGAATGGAAGATTAAATAAAGAGCAGCCGTAGACAGTGGTGTTAGACTTTTCCCAAAAGGCTAAAACATTAATTGCATTAAAGACAACTAAAAATACACAAATACTTCCCTCAAATGAGTTTTCGGTGTAAGCAGTTGCTCTAGTTGCCTCTTGAATGTTTCGTGATTACAGATGGTGCAGTTGAGATTGGGAGGGGAGGTGGCCATGACACTCTCTATGAAGAAGTTTCAAGGCTCTTTCACTAAATTGTTTAGCAGTTAACTATATGCTGTAATCTATATAAGAATTCTGAAGTCATTATGTTCTTTCAATGTAGGATGAAGGAATGAAAACAGAAATACTTAGACTCCATAAGAAATTGTCTGAGCAGGAGAAGAAGCTCCATAGTACTGTCAAACGCTTGCACTCTACAAACCAGCTGAAGGAAAACATGGAGAAAGTCATCATTGATCAGTGTTAGTGAATGATCTGTTATTAGTGCCTCAGTACCTTCTATTTTATTTCTGTAGATGGTTAACTAACTGAAATGAAATGAACGAAGAAACTGTTTTTAGTATGAAACTACTGTTGAATATATTTAATAGCTAGTATTAAATACTTCCTGGACTCCAAAGTATATGCTATATAAAGCTTGAGGCTTTGTTCAGCGAGGAAGAAATTTATCCCCATGCATAAGGCAGGCCGGCACATAGCTCTATGTACCATGTCACTCCCCTAACTTAAGTGTCATGTAGGGACTTGTGCAGGCCTGTTGTAATGGGCTGAAATTTCACCCATAACCCATTGTTGTATGATCCTCAATGTCTAAATGAAATAACTCAGATTCGTTTTATGTACCAGTTTCCTATCTGCAAGGATGTCTATTAAGGGGAAGCAATTTTTTTCTCTAGTTCATTACATTTCTGTGGCCCTTTACCTCTCAAAATAGTGATCCTACCAGAGTCCTAGTAAACCTAGAATTAGTGAGAGTTTTCTGGTGTGTTTACCTGTTGCACATCTATCACAGTAGCTGGGAATAGAGTTGCTAGTCAAAGAGAGGTGCCACAAGCAGCAGAATCGACCATGTGGAACATCATGGGAAGAGATGTCAACTCTCTAGACTGTATTAGAGGATTGCAGAAGAATTAAAAAGGACTCAGAGGATGGGGAGCTTACTACTAAGCATGGCAGTCCTGATAGGAAAAACTAGGACAGGCTGTAAAATGAAATTTCATTCTTAACAGCCATGTCCAGAGACTTATATGAAACATGAATTAAATCACCCGCTTTTAATGTAGCTTCCAAAAATTTGTCAGATCTGCATATTCTGTAGTTGTATCAAACACTAAACACAGTCCAGTTCCAACACAAAAGCACACCGTTCAGGAACCTTAACTATTACACAAGTACAGCCACCAACTTGAACATTCAAAACCAGGAAATGTACAGGTATGGCAGATGCACTACAAAGCAACTAAACAATTTATATCAAGCGCAGTCTTTAACCAGCCCTATTTAACTCATGCGCCATTCACCACCCAAACTAACCTCCAGTACAACACCCTTAACTCTGACCTGTGGTTACTGGCTTACAGTCTTCAGTGTTTTGTTTGTTTTATGCCTGCCACTTCCCCACCTGCTCCCTCCCCCCTTCGCTCAGTGAATTGGCAATAACAAGCCTTCAAGAGAAGTTGGCAGTCCCACTCTGCTCATCCCTTGGACAGTAGAGAGGCTCCTACATCCTGCCATTTGTTCTTTAAGCCCCACTATCCCCAAGCCACTAAATGATTCTCTTTTGACGACTCTCATTGATTAGCAAATAGGCAATAGGGAAGGAAGCGGGGAAGGAGACTTTTGGCTTAAGAAAATTGTAGTCCCATGTGCACACACTAGTGCATTTGATAAAGCTACAAAACTGTAGAAAGGATTTACCTTTACAATTTGGTGGGATTTTTTTTAAAGGTGAAAGTAAAGCAAAGAAGTTTACATGTTACCCACCAATGGTCTGATTGGTGAGGAACCCATCTAGTCCCAAGATACACTTTCATTGGCAGAGTCAGATTGCATCTGCTAGCTGCGCAATGCCAGGTGAACATACTATGGGCTACAACCCTTCTGCTTCAGGACCTCATCTATTCACCAGCAGGGAGCGGGAAGGAGCCACTTCTCCCCTCTCTCCGTACTATATTATTGCACATTTTGGTGCATCATGGACTAGATGGCTCACAGGTCTCTTTCTGCATGACATAGTAGCAGCTTCACTATTACTTTCATATACGCTAAATTCTGTCCATGTATGGAATTTAATATTTTTGATTTGGAAAAAAATCTAGTTGTGTCAGGTAAAATGAATTTACTAACAGTGCTTTATGAGCGGAGAGCACTGTGTTACACAAAGGGACCTTGTTACAATTTTCTGTAAGTTTAATTGATTATGGGAATTATGGATGTCAAGTTACCATTGCCTTTTAGAACAATTTCAGAAATGTTTCTGAATTGCATCTCTCCACAAACTCCTGACCATGCATAAAGGAAGATAGGTGAATCAGGGGAAGCTGCTAAATATTATCTTCATGCTTACAGTTCCTGTTTTAAATAGCAAGAAATCACAAGGATCAGAGTGGGTGACCTTGCCTTCCAGCTCATGCTCCACAATCCAAATTCCTGCTAGCTGGGTAGCACCCCTAAAAGTCTACAGCCTGCTTCAAGTCCCCTAGCACTATTAGCTTGAATATTCCTAAAAATGTTTAGAGGCCCAGATAGGCACATTCTCATGGCCTCTCTTACACGTCCTTAGGATGAGAGAACTCTGCTTATAAACCTCATCTGAACATATAACCACGCAGAGCCAATTGCTGCAATCTGCCAGGGCTAGAATTATCTCATGTCAGCTCGATCCTTGGAGTTGGTGGGTTCTTATTATTGTAATGAAAAAGCTTTATTATGCCTAAATGGTTTATTTTATTTTTTTTAAGACTGGAATATTAAACTGAACAGCATTTTTGAGCAGTTGAGCCGAGAGCTTAGAGAATCACATTTTTAACCTGGCATTTCAAAGATCAGTTCTTTATACAAACAACCCCCACCCCAGTCTTAGGTCTTTTTCTCTCTCTCAGGGGCTAACTAACCAGATTAATAGATAAAAACTTGGAACCTTTCAGAACAAGCCACTCTTGCATGATTTCTCCAGGGGGTATATAGGCTGTCATGTCCTTGAACTGCCAGTTCCTTCATGCTGGAGGAGCTGGCTTACATATTTTGCCATCTGTCCTTCCCACTGCCGCGCCCCCCCCCCAATATCTTTCCTCTGTCTCACAGAACTGATTTTAATTGGGTCATGCTCCATCTCCCCTTTCCATAGACTTTGACTTCCATGGGGGCTGTATTAAGCCCTTACAACATAAGCTTCTTGGGGCAGGCAATCCATTTGATCAGTATTGTAGAGGGCTGTGCACATCTACGGCGCAAAATAATAACGTTTAAATACAGTGTTGCAATATACATGTTGTTACACGGTTAGTCCCTGTTATGGGGGGGAGTATTTTAAAAGTTTTCACCCTTTTGTTCTGTATATCTGACAGACAGAATAGACGGGTGGACCGAGCACAGGCCTGGGAACTAGGCAATCATGAGTTCTAGTTCTGGCATTGCCACTGACTGCCCCTATGGTCTTGGGCAAGTTACTTAGTTGCTGTGTAGCTGTTTATGAAATTATACCCACATCCCAGGGTCGTTGTAAGCTTACTCAGTGTTTGTACAACACTTTATATCATCAAGGGATGTCAGTTCTCTTAGGTTTTGATAACTAGGTTGAAGTGGCCAGGGGAAAAAGGTGGATTATTAGCCTTGATGGGCTGGGTGGTGGGTCATTTGCCCACTTGGTAGGTTTTGGTGTGTATTTTTACTATTTTTTAACAGCCCATCTAATAAATGCAAAGAAAGAAGTGTAAGTGCTAAGTAGTATTGTGTCTAATCTATACTCTCTCTTTGCAGTGGCTTTAACCCATGATGTTTTAAAGAAGGCTAGAGGAAACCTAGAAGTAAGTAAAATCTGTTTACATTAAGTGCCCTGTGGTACATAGTACTATATATTAAATGTACTTACAATAGCAAATTGCCATGTTAGTAATATACTTTGCAGCATTACTATCAGTTGTTTGGTTTGTATTTCCCACTGGCCTGGTGTAAACATGAAGGGTTGGTTACATTCATTTAATACATTTTCCTTAATATTTAATGTTTAAATGTTAAAATTTAAATTGCACATTATAATGAGGCTTGAAAGGATTAGATTTTGTCGGTAAATGTCAATTTGTCTTACTTTTCACCGGTTTGTGTGTGTATTTCCATCAATCTAAATTTACAGATAGGCAAGGTAAGAAAAATGCTGCTTTGAGAACTGACTAGCATTTGTTTTAAGGATATTTACCTTGCAAATGTTGACATGGTTATGTTTTATAGTTATAAAGCTTTAATGTTTTGAGTCTCAATATCTACTGTCATTAAATAATTGATGAATCCCCCCCCCCCAAGAATTCCCAACCAGTAAGATTATTTTAAAGCATTTTTTTAATTTTTATCAAACATCTGTCAAAATTATAAAAAACATTAAAGTCAGATTCTGCCAATCCTACTTAGAATGAGTGTTTACCGGGTAACTGGCTCATAAGAACATAAGAACGGCCATACTGGGTCAGATCAAAGGTCCATCAAGCCCAGTAGCCTGTTCTCTGACAGTGGCCAATGGCAGGTGTCCCAAAGGGAACGAACAGACAATTAACATCAAGTGATCCATGCCCTGTCACCCAATCCCAGCTTCTGGCAAACAGAGGCTAGGGACACCCTTCCTGCCCAATAGATTCATGGAAGATAGGTCCATCAATAGCTATCTAGATCCCTTTTGAACCCTGTTATAGTATTGGCCTTCACAACACCCTCTGGCAAGGAGTTCCAAAGGTTCACAGTGCATTGGGTGAAATAATATTTCCTTGTGTTTGTTTTAAACCTGCTACCTATTAATTTCATTTGGTGGCCCCTTGGTCTTGTATTATGAGAAGGAGTAAATAATACTTCCTTATGTACTTTCTCTATATCACTCATGATTTTATAGACCTCTGTCATATCCCCCCTTAGTTGCCTCTTTTCCAAGCTGAAAAGCCCCAGTCTTATTAATCTGTCCTCACACGGAAACTGTTCTATACCCCTAATCATTTTTGTTGCCCTTTTCTGAACCTTTTCCAATTCCAATATATCTTTTTTGAGATGGGGCGACCACATCTGCCCACAGTATTCAAGGTGTGGGCGTACCATGGATTTATATAGCGGCAACATGATCTTTTCGGTCTTATCTATCAGGCTCAACCCTGTCTCCTTGCTTATGCCTTTTGTAGCTTAGTCCTCCTATCCTTTTCCACCTCATCCAGTTGTTCATAGTCAGCACAAGGCCGCAGTCCGGTAACCTAACTTCCAATGCTCTATCCTATCTTCTGCCCAAGCTCATGAAGAAAATCTTATTCTGTGCTGCCTTAGACATGTCTTAATAGTTGGCTTTGTTTTTTAAAATCTAGACCCAGTGCATAAAGCTTCTGCAAATAGACATTTGCTAATGCAACCTTTTAAATTAGTTTGAGTTTCTAAACTGTCTCCTTTTATATTCCCAGACCTGAAGAAGAGCTCTGTGTAGCTCGAGAGCTTGTGTCTCTCACCAACAACAGTTAGCCCAATAAAAAAATATTACCCACCTGCTGTGTCTAATATCCTGGGACTGACCCGCCTACAACAAAACACTGCCAACAATCCTTTCATATTTGATTTTTTTCAAGCACATTTAGACTTCACATACTAGAGCCCATAGCACAGTAACTGTCTGTCCTACTCTTCCATTCCTACCACCCTTTAATGACTCCCCTGCTTGTAAACCATTTCCCACTTTCTCCACCAACTCCCCTCCATCCTTTTACAACTCTCATCTTATGTGAATCATTCCTCCATTAGCCCCCTCACCAATGATTTCTCAAAGCTTTTTCTTACCCAGGTAGGGACAACAATATAGTATCTAGATGAGAACCTGATCATGCAAAAGGATCCTTATTCCTACAAGGAATTGTATTACGTTCAGCCGGTCTTCATGCAGAAGTAAGAGCCCATGCTTGCAGATGGTCCTTTTGCAGGATCAGGGCCCTATAGCATAAGATATGTCGATTTGGGGGCTATTCTAGATCTTGGAAAGTCCTATGTGAGTTTAAAGTGCTATGAAATTTATTAATAAGTGCTTTTCTTACCAGGTTCAGCCAGCTGAAAATCAAAAAGCAGCTTCACATACCAACAAGAAAAGGATTCTGTGAAGGAGAAAGTTCTACTAATAAAGCCTGTTCCTTCATGTGATCATTGTGTAGGCTTCTTTACAGTTTAAGCCTTAATATTGGTTGGTTTAAAAGGTTCTCTGGGCACTTCAATAGCTGACACCGTTTGACAAAACCATTGGGAAATAACTTATTTAACATAGGGTAAAGATTGGTTTTGAATATTTATTATATGAACAGGTACTGGAGCTATTGAAGAAAAGTGCAGAAAGTGTTTAAAATGGGCTCATCTGAAATTTTCTACTTTGTTATGCTGTAATTTTTTTTTTTTTTTTTTTAGTAGATGCATTCTGTTTCTTCTTGTGGTACGATATTTCCTAGTGCCTAAAAGACTTAGTCAAGGTAGTTAGCCCTCTCCAAACTTTTTACAATGAATACTTGCAGCAGGTTAACAGATTTTCTTTAGGTCGGCCTTGCATCATTGGATTTTAGGACTATGGGAAGCTTTCAGTATTTTAAAGCATTGTCAATATGTGCATGAAGGATTTTGCTGAGAGCTACCTGATGTTGAGCTAACATTCTAAAGTAGCAATTAGAATCTGATGGTAGGTCTGAAAATGTGAATTAAAATCAGACATTTGTTAAACCTGTTCATGTTAATTATTTTGTTTGCAACTCCAGAGATTTCGGAGCACTATCTAAACATAGACCAGATGTGGTCAAAGTCTTCCCAATTGTTGGCTGGGTCACTTGTTTTCTCTGAAGAAATATGGAAGCATTCCTGTCCCTCTGGTGTTCAGTAATCACTCAGAAGGTAGTTGGAATTGAATGAAACAGATCTCTGTCAACTGCCTCTGCATTACATAACACAAGCCTCTTAGTACAGTTCTTCAAGTGGAATACACGTCTACATGGGGGTGCCCAGCACGCCAAGGTCAGAGAACTTTGCTTAGTAGTAGCCGCAGGGGCAGCACTCATGGTACAGCAGCCCCTTCTCCCAGGTATTTAAGGGTAGCGCTACCTCAACCCCCCTCAGTTCCTTCTTAGCACCTGCTCCTTGAGTCAGAGCACTGTGTGGTACTGTACCTCATGCTTTTTCTGTCGGTGTTTATGATTTATAGTTCATTATAGTAATATCCTAGGTTTTCGTTAGGTAGTAATTATATACGGTTTAACCTGGTGGGATGTCCTCACTAGCTTTTAAACACTATCCATCATGTGGGGTAGCTGTCCTCAATAGTGACTCCCCCACCACACACTTAGTGTTTATGGGGCCTGCTGGAGGGGCATCTGAAGGAAGGTGCTCTATCTGTAAATTGTTCAAGAAGAGAACACAGGTGCCAAGAGACTTGTGCCTTAAGCAGCATCTTCTGGAGCAGGCCATGAGATGTGCTTTGGCCCCAGTCACACTGAGATGTTGGTCCAGGCCCACGGGTATTCCACTGCCAGGGGCTGTACTTCATTACAGAGAGAGTACATCCCCACTGTTGTCATATGTGAACGTCTCCAGAGACCCATCTCTCTTCACAGCAATCAAAAATTCCTTATTTCCTCACAATTCACTTACAAAACTGCAGCAAAATAATTTTATAGTAAAAGCCCTTGAACCCCAGCAACTATTGGGTTTTCTCTTTTACCAGCAACTTTCAGTGGGAGGTGTACTCTTACATCACACAGGTGTTTTGGAAAACCAAACCCTTGATCCTTCCGTAAGTGTCTCAATAGGAGCTAAGCTCTCTACACCTAAAATTGGGGCCAGATTTTTCAAGAGTGCTTGGAAATCTAGCCCACCAAGGGAAGTGAAATCACAAAAACTGAGTGCTGCTGTCTTTAGCTGACACCAGGGGGAAGCAAACTCATTTGGCTGCAGTGATAGGAATACATGGTAAAAATTAAAAAGTTAAAAATAAACTTTGCAAATCAAAAGGAAAAAAAAAAGCATATAGCCAAACTTGCACTTCTCTCATTGTGCTCACATCTCTTTAAAAACATTGAGTTAATTTTACTAAGTAGCTAAATTATAGACACTCAGATGTAATCAAAATCTGCTGTACATTTCAACTTTCAAAATTAATCATCCTCCGTTTTTGAGTTACAACACCTGAAAGAAACAGCTGGGCATCTATATATAGTGTACTCGTAGCTATTGGTTTGCCTGCAGCTTTTATTCACACCATCTGTATGGTTCTTATTTGCCTTCCCTTCCCCTAGATGCTCTGCCACTTTGGTCTTAACACTTCCTGCCACTCCCCCCCCCCAGAATGCTACGCCTGATCCCTGGCTCCCACCCTCAGTTGTGAGGGATGTATCCATTTTAAAAAGACATGTGCCTCTCCTAGCATTTGGATGGGGGCGGGAAAGGGGTGGGAAATAAAGCTGCTGTTGAAATTGGGTCAGCTGAAAATTCTTTTTAAATACATCATTACCTCTTTAAAAAGAGATGATCCTGAGAGATCAAAGTATTTCAATTTAATGAGAAGTTCCTCTTAAACACACACAATTTATTGGGGCAGTTTCAAAATAATTAAAAGAAAAACCTTACCAGATGGAGTGCCGCAAAAAAGACAAAACTTATGGTGTGTTAATTTTGTTTAATGAGAACCAAGTTTAAATTTTCTTTAAAAATTGTATGGGGAAAAGACAGGAGGGATAGACAGAAGGATTTGAAGAAGTCGTTTGATTTCTGAGTGCTCACCTTGCTTTTGTTTTATGCTCAAAGGAGATAGAGGACTTGGTGGCCACATGGTCTGGTAACTAGGTCACTGGACTGGAGTTAGAAGACCTGGATTCTGTGGAACATGGGCCTGAATGAGAGGCCTGATCTCAGTTGGGGCCTAGGCGCCATTGTAATACCAAAAAAAAAAAAAAAAAAAAAAAAAAAATAGTTTTTTAAATAATTTTTTCCTCTCCTCTTTAGCACATTGCAGTAATTACTATACAGCACCTCATACAGTGCGGTCCTGGTCCATGATTAGGTGCTACAATAAAATGTTACTAAGCGTATCCCGCTCCAACTCAAGTTCTTTCCTGGTACCCTTTTTAAAGCCTTCCCTTTTCAGCCACTAGATGGCAACACAATGTTACATTTGCTTGAGAAACTAACATTGAAATTAGGCTGTGAAAAAGAAGCCCTGTGTCTGCCGTTCAGCAAAGAAGTGCTGCTTTGAAATCCTCAACCACAGAGGGTTTGGTCCTACTTCTTACTCCCACCAATTTCCCCTACCAACCGTGCAGGCTCAGGCCCCTAATCATTAGAATTTCTGAAATTTAAATAGACCAACCCCCTGTCTCATGTACTTTAAAAAGACTTAGGTTTTATTTAACATCTGCACCCACATGGAGAATAATGAACCAAATACATTAGTCAAACACATCCTTGCTCAGAACCCACCTGAGCTCCTGGGGACAGGCACATACAAATATGCAGCTTAGCACAGATTTCAAAGTCCAATCTAAGTTCTGAACACTGTTCGGGGTGGGTCAAACACCCCCATCAGCTCTATTCAGTAAAGGAGCCACTTTAGAAATTAGATAGTTCTTCTCTAGCATGTCCTGTTAACCAGTGTGGTTCAACTGTGCAAGGGAGAGCAGCAGAGATCTGTCCTGTCCTGCATTAGAGGAACATATGCAGAGATCCCCTTCTGCATGGGGGTTTGAACCTGGGACAGTCAGTATTGTAGCAGAGGCTTCTTTCATGAGCTAGAAGAGCAACTCCATTAGCCAGCAGCAGCAGCCGCCTATGGTCCTCCTGGAAACCAGCCACTAAAAACGTGGGCTTATCGCTTTGCTATATCACCACACACCCAGGGTCGCTTGGGTCTTCGGGCTGCAAGAAGCAGTTCTGCAGATTTGGGGGGATTCTACCTGCCCTCTTCACTCTGTGCTGTTCCCCCCTGCACAACTCAGCTACCGGGCTAAGGAGCCAGCCCCTTTACTGGGACGGACTGTGTGGTCTATCTAGCTAAATCACATAGGGAGCAACTGCCAGTTGGCAAGCATTAATACCAACCCCTTCCTTCAATTACCTGGAAAAGGGGGCGGTATCACGTTTAGAGCTTTCTGAAGTTTTGAGCTTCTAATACCATCTGTGCTGATCCTGAAATGGCTCCTCATTCATGCTAAAGGTGAGTCTGAAATTTATTCAAATAGCTTTGTTAATAAAACTGCTGCAGACACCGCAGGGAAAAAAACCCAACAACCCACCCCACCCCACCCGGTTCTCCACCAACCATTGATTTGCTTCTCATAATAAAGGTGGTTAAATGCTCCCCTTCCCTAGAGGAGATGCTGATGTGACTCGGATAGGCACACCAGTGAAATGGAAGGACCGAAAACACAAACAGAACATTCAGTTTCCTTCTGCTGGGAAGTTTGATTTCCATTTGGATCCAAAATTAAGATGCCTAAATTGGATAAAAACCAATAAGGAATGAATTCCAAATTGGAGGCGCTCACCAATAATTTCTGCAGCCCAGGAATTCTGGTGTCTCTGGGGAGTCCATAACCTCTGCTGTGTATTCCAAATACTAGGAGGGAATTCTGTGCCAAAAAATAAGATTTGCAGAATTTTAAAATAGTGTGTGCAGAATTGTTGTCAATAAATAAGTGTGGGGAGCACAGGCCACTGGCTCATGGAGGTGTGAGATCCCCCTGAAGCCCCCCACCTTCTCCGGTACAGGGACTTGGCAGTGAGGCTGTACCTGACCCTGACACAGTGCAAGGGCTGGGCCTGCCCCAGAAACACCCTGGGGCCCTTCGCCTCTGCACCAGGTGCACTTGGTGTGGGTGGGCTGGCTCAGCCCAGCAGGATCCAAGTGTGGAGGGGCTTAGTGTGTGTGTTTGTGTATGGGGGGAATCCAGGTGGGGGGTGAGAGGTTTGTGTGGGGGGCAATCTGGGTGCGGGCGACTCAGTGGGAGATCTGGATGCACAGGGTGCTGGGGCGGGGGGGGGGGGGGGGGGGAGGTTCCCAGATGCAGGGGCAATGGGACTCTGCAGGGGATTCAGGTGAAAGTGGTGGTGTGAGGAGATGGGGCTTGGTGGCGGGGGCTCAGTGGGGCTTGCTGTGGTGGAGTCCAGGTGCAGCTGGTTGGGGTCAGTGGGGTGGGGTGGGGACGTCCAGTAGGTGTAGGTTCAATGGGCCTGACTAATGGGGGAACCCCAGCTGCCACTGAGAGGATGCCGCATGCCGGGCTCCTGCTTCCTGTCCCCTTTTCTTCTCCATCTTGGCCCCCTCCCCCTGCCCTATTCCACTCCCCCTTTGTTCCCCACTGCCTCTTACCCAGCCCCACAGCAAGCACTCCCTGGTGCACAGAGAGCAGGAAAGCTCCCAGCACACAGAAGGGGAGCAGCTGCAGAGTCCAGACAGCCTCCTTCAGCTGGGCAGCTCTGCGCTTGCAGAAATGAGGGGGGCAGTGACATATAACCCTGTGTGACCCCCATGCCTGGCCTGTTGGGGGACAACCCCCCCCCCAACTGCATCCAGGGTCATCCTCCTGCACCCCTGCAAATTGCACCCACGGTTGTTTCCCCTCCCTCCCCCCCCCACCTCCCGTGCGGCTTCTCTGCCGTTTTCTGCAGGGAAGCACAGGAATTCGGGGAGGGCATTTTCTGCAGTCCCACAGAATTCCCCCAGGAGTAAAATATTGCCACTTTTGCTAGTCAAGAATAGGTGAATTTAGACAGCATTTGGACTGTCTATTGCCCCATTGCAATGATCCCGTGCTTGCATAATCTTCATCTTTAATTTTGAATTGACCCCCCCCACACACACACACACACACATTCATAAGAGCATCGCAGCCCCTTTTGAATGTGATCTTGTGGCTTCTTTAGAAAGATATTTGTAATGATATTTCCCCCCCGACTAATGTACTTGGATAATGTATTAAACTCATTTGCCACGGCATGCATTATTCAGGAGATGCGCTTTTTAGTTTGACCCCTTTTGAGAAAGTACACCAGTTGAGTGCAGAGTCCCACAAAAAAAGCCCGAATAGGAGAATCTCCTAAACCGTGTGCATTTTTAATTTTTTTTTTAAATAAGCACACTGAAAAATTGGCACTAACTCTTGAATCCTGGACATTCAGAATTTCTCAGTGCTGCTCAACACCACACGCTCCCGAATGATGTGGATTTATTCTGCTATTGCATAAAACAGCGAGTAGCCCTAGTCATGTTCTCCATATGAATCCTAGTGATCAAAAGGGCTTGGGTGGGACTCACAAGTCTCTCTTGTGAGTCCCACCCCAGGTGGAGTGTTGCAGAGGTTAACTTACAGGCACCCTGCCCGCTAGTGGAAGTCACAACCCCACTTAGGTGCCCAGGCTCCCCCTAGCCAATAGGAAATGCTGGGGAGGGGAAGGTGGCCTAAGCCCAGCCCTCAAAGGGAGTTAGGCGTTTAACTCAAGGGTGGCACCATCCTCCACCCAGGAGTCACGGCTGCGAACCCTCTCTGGCGTTAGGTGCGCAAGCCAGAGCAGCCCTTTTACCGGGAAGGAGCTACGGGGCTAAAGCACTTGCTCAGGATTTGAGCAACCCAGATTCAACTCCCCCATCTGCCTAATATGCAGCAGGGACTTGAACTGGCGTCTCCGGTCACCCAGTTGCGTTCACTAACCACTGGCCTGAGGCAGCTGGGCACATCCTTGCTGCAGAAACTTAGGTGCCTAAAGTAGGCCCCAAACTGCTAAGTTCAAAAGATCCTCAAAACCTCCACTCAGATTTAGGTGCCTACAAAGTTAGGTGGCAACTAAGTCCCCCTTGTGAATTCCACCCTTGGTTTGCTCCATACACATCTCACACAAGCCCACGAAAGCAAAGGACTGGAAAGTTAAGCCTCTTGAACAGTTTATACCCACTCCTCCTCCCCCCCACCCCAAGCACGAACCTTCCCATTCCGGCTTCAGTCTCCTCTTTCACCCCTTCAGCCCACTACCTTCTCCCACCGTAGCAGTGGGTGTTTGGTGCAGTGCAGTGCTAGGATGGGGTGGGGTGGTTTGGTACGTCAGGGTGATAGAAGCTGGTGACAAGGAAAGGTCAGACTGCTAAGGACAAATATCAGCCGGAGCCCAATGCCAGAGCCTTCCTATTAATTTCTGATGAGGAACCAAACAAAACACTACATAAAGAAATTAACCTGTGTGAAATGTGTCTTCAGTTTTCTGTGTCACACCCACAGGCCAGCTACTTTTAGAGAAAACGAACAGGTGCCTCAGATGTGCCTCACTTTAAGCCTGTTTCAGAACGCAACCCTAACGGTGGTGCTGCTACTAACCTCCCATTATAAGACAGGTCCCAATTCCCCATTGCCTTGTGTAGCCATTTACACACCTGCACACTGGTATGGGTGAAGGGCGGATTCTGATAGAGTACAAGATGGCCTCCTCCGGGAAGGCCCGCCATGCCAACTGCAGCCAGCGGTGCTGCTTGCATGCACTTATCACAGCTCAGTCAAAGTGGGCAGTGTCTCTTCTTAGAGGAGCTGAGGTGAGAACACTTTACATGCCAGGGGTATGCCCCAGATAACATGAGCTTTTGTGACTCAAGGACTTGATTAGTGAACCCTAAGGCCTAGCCCTGACCTCCTTATTCACAGCCAGAACATCCTCCTTCCTTCTGTAATTCTACCTGCAGTGACTCTCAGGGCAGACAGCTAGGAAGCAGGGCACAAACCCCAAATTGGTTGGTGATATCGAAGTATGGAACTCACAACCAATCAAGTGGAAACCCCTCAGGACTGTAACAGTCTAACCATGGAGTTTCAGACAGTCCCCTTGCCACACAGGTGAGCCTGCCTTCATGAGCAATGGTCCCTTACATCAAGAATCACAGCAATATTCAGGTTATAGCCAAAGAACCAGTCACTGACCCCCGGGTCAATCAAATCTTTGGTCTCATACCAACAACGCTTTGTAGCCAATCCTCTATACAAGGATTTATTAATTAGGGAAAGGAAACAAGTTAGTTACAAGGTTAAAGCAAGTGAACATACGATTGCAATGCATTTGTATAGCTAAGGTCAAAAGGGAATATAGAGCTTGCTTATTATAGAAGCTTCTATGTCCTTTAAGGATAACCCAGGCTAAGCATCTCTAGCTTATGCCTAGAAAATCCTTGCCCTGCAAAGTCCAAGTGGCATAGAGTGTTTGGAGTGTTTTTATCCCCCTCCTACCATGTGCTCTGAGCTTCGAGCTCAGCTGACGGGAGGAATCCATTTGCAAGACTCATCTTCACGGGGAGTGGGTGGAGAGCAAAGTCTTTTGTCCTCTTTAATGTCTCACAGTAGTCTGGTGTCACTGGACCTTGCCTGTTGTGAAGGACACAACACCTTCTGTTGAAGATCAGCACCTCCCTCTAATATCTCTCTCCTTTCTGGTAAGTTACACAGTGACCGAGGTGCACAATAAAAACTGCTCAAATATTACCTTACAACATGGGATACAGATATTTTAGTGAGATTACTGAATGCTTGTGAGTTACTGCTGCCTGCATTAAAGTCTAAACACATGCTTAGATTTCTAATACCTATTTTAACACCACTAAAACACAGGTGAGCCAGACTGATTCCAGCCCTGTATTTGTCAGTGTTCAGTTAAGACACGGGGCTTTTGCCATGAGCTGGCACCTGATCTGCCAGCGTCATGCCTGCTCTTTCCCATGGAAGTGCTGAAAGCCTTTGGAAATGGCTTGACTTTACTGGAGGTGGCTGACTCTAAATAGCATCATTTCTCCCGTCCTGGAGTTTGGGGCCCAGCTGAAGGAGATGAACAAGCAGAGCTTGGAGATAGCTGCTCTCCACAGCCTCTTACATTTCCAAACTCATGGGGGAAAGATTGTTAGTGTTGACTCCCCACCACTTACCCCTACCCACACGTAAACTCCCTTCTGGGGCAGGTGTCTGAGGACTGGGCACAGAGAGATCACCGGAGCCAGGTTCCTGCGAAGTCAGGGTCCCAGGGAATAGTGGCAGAGAAATGTAACCACTGCTGCGCTGCCCTAAACCCATGACATTTTCCCCATGGGGTCTTGGGATGTGTGCACATTAGAAGGGCCACACAGCTGTACTACTCCTCAGGGAGTGGCCCACCTACATGGAAACCCAACACTAAGATTTATTTGGCCTTGCCTTGGTTCTAGACTAAGGGGGGATATGAGAGAGGTCTATAAAATCATGAGTGATGTGGAGAAAGTGGATAAGGTAAAGTTATTTACTTATTCCCATAATACAAGACCTAGGGGCCACCAAATGAAATTAATAGGCAGCAGGTTTAAAACAAATAGAAGGAAGTTCTTCTTCACGCAGCGCACAGTCAACTTGTGGAACTCCTTGCCTGAGGAGGTTGTGAAGGATAGGACTATAACAACGTTTAAAAGAGAACTGGATAAATTCATGGAGGTTAAGTCCATTAATGGCTATTAGCCAGGATGGGTAAGGAATGGTGTCCCTAGCCTCTGTTTGTCAGAGGGTGGAGATGGATGGCAGGAGAGATCACTTGATCATTGCTTGTTAGGTTCACTCCCTCTGGGGCACCTGGCATTGGCCACTGTCGGTACACAGGATACTGGGCTGGATGGACCTTTGGTCTGACCCGGTACGGCCGTTCTTATTATGTTCTCCGCCCCCCCCCCACTCCCTCTACTTGGGGCATGATCTGTCCCTTAATCCTTACTTAGGCAAAACTCCCACTGGCATCCCAGTGTAGAGATTTCACACCTTGGTCAGTTGTATCAGACAGCATTTCAGCTCATCGTTAACTGGGCAGACTTAGATGGAGCAGTCAGATGGAGCAGCTGCAGTTTCCAGTCGTCAACCAGCATTGTGGATGGTCGGAACAACAACTTCCCTTCTTAGGTCTCATTTTCAAATGCCTCTAATGATTCCTAGTGCTAAAAGCAGACGTTAACTGCTCCAGATAAAGGACTCAACTCCTTCATCCAGCAGCTGTAGCAGGCTCTTTTCCTGTTTGGTGGATCAGCCACTGAAGAGAGGCAGACACCCCTGCTTGAGTTATATCAGCACCTCTGAAAGCCAGGACATGTCTATGTTGTGGCTTTCACAAAACCTGGGGAAGAAAAGAGCAGTTCAGACATGAGAGTAAGGTAGAGTTAAGAACAGAATGAAAAAAAGGGGGGGGGAACAAATGTAAGGAAAGTGGGTGAAGAATAATAAATAAATAAAATACAAACGGTCAGAGAATAAATATGAAAGAGGGAAAAGGGATAAATGGAGAGGAAAGGCCTAGAGGATAAAATGGCTAGTAGGATATTCAGCCAATTATTTCTGATTCTTTGGCTTAAGCATGATTTATCACTGTAATAAATGAGTTCTTAAGACAGGTAATGTTGAGGCCAGAGCTTGGACATTATTGAGTCAAATCACGATACTAATGTTCACAAAAGCTACCTGTAGCCCAAGTCTCCCCTGTTCACACGTTCTTCCAGTCATTCAAATAAAGGCCTAGTCAGTGAATGTGCCCATGGATGTGGGGGCAGTTTCCTCAGACAGGCATGAAGGACAGGACAGGTATTATTATAGCAGTGCTGAGGGGTTTCAACCAAGATTGGCACTTCCATTGCCCTGCTCTAACCCACTGGCCAATGTGCTAGACACCCCGCTCCGTGCCTGATCCACAGAGGATGAGTGTCATTTACAGCTTCCCAGCTACGCTGTCTCACAACTTTGCTCAAGCTGGAGAGAGACACACACAGCTCTGAAGGTCTCTGGTTCAGTCCTTGGTGTGCTGGCTGAGATGGCGGTCACCACATATTACTAAGAAACGAGCCCTCCCTCAGAGGACTTACACAACAATCTACAGAGATGAAAGGTGGTGAGAAAAGTGTTTTTAGTTCCTATTTTAGTGCTGGGGAACTGAGGCACAGACACGCTAAGTAACTTGCCCAATGTCACAGGAAGCCTGCAGCAGAGCTGGGAACTGAACCCAGGTCTTTTCAGTCCCAGTGCAATGCATTCACCTCAAGATTATCCTTCCTCAAACCTTCAGTGTCTCAGAGGGATAAATGCAACAGATGGAAAGACCTATTAGATCATCCAGTCCACTCCCTCGAAGGCCAGAATTGTCCCTCAGACAATGCTCTGATCCATTATATGCTGAATGGATATTTTAAATGTACCATAACAAAAGAGGGAGGGGACAACAATGAACTGAAAAATATCCACAGCTATTAAGCCAGGTTACAATCCTTCATGATTATCGTGCTCTGCCCAACTGGTTAAGCCAGAGAGAGTCAAAGCATTTTAATACATTCTGACATAGAAAAGATTATTCAATTTCTTCCTGTTTGTTGCAAGCTTTGTTTTTATTGTCTGTTATACATTAACCGCTAGAGAGAAACAGACAGACACACACAGGAGACACACGCCCCCATCCCTCATTAGGAAGGACAATTTTATTATGGGGAAACACATACCATTGGCCTGCTGACCTTGGCCAGGGGACATGGGAGGTGGTGAGTAGAGACTCAAAAATGCTTCCCCATCCCTGTCCATCTCAAGTCTAGCGCATAAGGCTGAGGGCTGGACCAAGGGACGAGTTACAGCCTCTCCTCAGAGCCTGGTGGACATGCAGGAGTTAATAGGGCACCAAAGCAGCATCGACACCTGCCTTGGGCCAGCGTTCCTGGAGGGGGGCATGTGTGGGCAGAGGAGCTGGTGGCTGCAATGGAGGAGGCAGCTTCTCTTCACACCAGAGAGGCTGGCAAAATGTCGTGGTTGCTCCATCCATTCCTCTTGCCTCTTCCAAACTCCCCCAAGCCTCTCTGCTCCCCAAGATGGGCATTCCAAAGAAACTCTGACATGAACCCCAGAATTTCCTGAGTCCGCCATCCCCTCCTGCTCATTCCAGAAGGCGTCTAGTCCCAATTTCAATGGAGTCTCTATCGCTGCCCAGGACCGGTCCCTTGCAAAGCCTGGCATGCATGCAGGACAAGAGTGATTTTACAGTCTTAGACCCTCAGTAATCTGTGGGCATGTGGGCAAGACAAAATGAGAGAGGCCGTGTGTAACAGAGAGAGAGGATGAGGTAAGTTCCATTCTAATATACCCCCTTAGAATTCCTTACATCTGTTCCACCAGTGTCCACAAGTGTCTTTGCCATACAAGGGGCTATAAGCGGGAAGAAGGTGTGAGTTAAAAGGGAGGAGGGGGATGAACCCAGGTGTGAATGTGTGGTGGTTGGGGACGGGGGTCTCATTTGATTCTGGCCTGGAGAATCTAAATAGGGACGTCTAAGACCATATCTATGCAACATAGGGGTTGGGGCAGGAGCAGAGCCGCAGCTGGGCTGTGGTGGGGTCTGGCAGCCGGGCCTGCGGCTCTGCTCCCAGTCTCGCCTCCAGCCTTGTACCTGGGCCAGGAACAGAGCTACGGCCAGTGGCAGAGGCTGGGGGCTGGCGCAGGGTCAGGAGCGGAGCCTCATGGAGGCTGGGGACGGGGCCAGGTGTGGAGTTGGGGGTGGGACCAGAGCAGAGCTGGAAGTGGAGATGGGCTACGTGGCACTCCCATTCTGTACCCCGTGGGGGCTGGCCTGGGCTCTGCCACACACCCCCAGACGGTCTTCCACACTCCCCTAGGGAGGCGTGCCCCAGAGTTTGGGGACAGCTGGTCTCGAAGGAGTCTGATCTGGTGCAACATACACAGGGTGGGGTGTAGAAAAGCCCCAATTTTTTCCACACGAGAAAGTTGCACCACTTTAAGCTCAGATGGGATGTTAAACTGCTGCTAAATTGTGTGGGAACAGTTTAAATCCGATGCCAGATAAAGCTGAAGAAAAATAGGTTGCTCTTAACCCATGCCTGGCGGGGGGGGGGGGGGGGGGGGAGATAGAGGGGGGATGGACTGGTGTGACTCCTGTGTTTTGAGAAGGCCTCTGTCCCACCTCTACATTTAGCTATGAGGTAGAGCAGGAGAGTGCATGGATCTACATCCCACTGAGAGCTCAGGGTTCTCTTGCCTACACACACTTTGGCACCAATTGTATGGCTTGTCGTGCCCACAGGGCATTATCGAACGGAGCTGAAAGAGCGTAGGCGAGAAAGAGCAAGAGCGTGTCAGAGAGACAGAGAACCTCAATAATTGTACACAAATGGGGTGAGGGGAGAGACTGTCTGAATGTCCTCTCACAGGTCAGCGCTGTCTCCAGACACATGTAGTCTTGGAGAGCGAACTTCTCTTTCTTAAGGGAAATACCAGCTGCAGCGTTTGCCCAATAGAAGCATTGGAAAACTAAGTGCCACTGCTGCAATTTCTGGGGTGGACATTTTGTGTGTAAGCTAATGACTAGGTGAGACCGAGTCTTTCATCACAGCCACTGCACCATAGCTCTGCTGGCAGGGAAGAAAAAAAATCATTATTCTGTATGGAGGAGGTATATAGAGAAATAGGAACTTTCTAGGCGTTAGTAAAAGCTAAGTGGTTTGAAACACATTGTGCCGTGCTTAAAGGCACACAGACACCTGTGAGGGTTAGGAAACCCACCCTCACATGCGCCTTCCTGCTCCTTCAGCTGGGAAGGACACATAAAACAGCTGGGTAATTAGAGTTTATTTCTTCCCCCTACGCTAATGTAAAAAGCCTCTGAGTTGAAAAAGAACTTTATATACAGTGCCTCATTCTTCAGACTGTGTACACACACACACACACACACACACACGACTTAAGAATGGACATTGAAGTCCAAGAACTAGGCAGTATGTGGTGGTACAATTACAGTTGTGGGAATCAGGGGTTCTTCAGTTCTACTCCTGACTCAGTACCAGACTAACGGGTGCCCTGGGTAAGTCATTTCACCTTTCTGCCTCAGTTTCTCAACCTGTAAAGTAAGGATAATAATATATGTGGTGAAGATTAGTTAATGGCATTGAAGTATAAAGATCATTCCCTAGTTTGGTAACTAACAAGCATATTTTGAAAACGCAGAATGTCTGTTTCCTAGGGTTTGGTGTGGATCAACCCACTGTCCTGTTGTTTACATGAATAACAATACTTTGCACTTCTGTAGTATTTGCCATCTGAGGATCTCAAAGCACTAACTTTGTCCCATGTGCTTTGTCCCATGAGCTCCCTGGAAACAACTACAATGCTATCTCATTAAGGAGGGATTTGAAGGTGAATAAAGCTCTCCTTTGCCATGATGCCTACAAAACAAACAAAAAAACCAATGATGCTTAGTGCATCAGTGACCTTACACCACTGCCCATCATGCTGACCAATAAGGTCTCACTCTTTCCTTCTGTTCCCTCATCGGTTGTCTCTCGTCTTATACTCGCATTTTAAACTCATTGGGGGAAAAAGGACTGTCTTTTGGTTCTGTGTTGGTACAGTGGCTACCACCATGGGGTCCTACTCCCTAGGACTCCTAGATGCTATGGGGATACAGATAATAGTCACATTTCTAGTGGGTTTTTTAAATTATGAAAAATTATTCAGATCTGCCATATACGATGTTAGTAAATGAATGTAGGTTTGAATGCGATTGGTTTTTGCAAACCATTTTTATTTTTTTAATACAATGTTGTGTTGCATGAATTGCCCAGAGTTATACTTCGCTTCCAACTACATTTTGAGCTAGGTTTTCAGGTATCCACTAATTCCAAATAAAAGGTGGAGTCACCACATTCCCATTTAATAATTCCCAACAGGAACATCGGATCTCATCACCATTGAACTCCCATGTTGTTCCTTCACGGGAACTTTCCCGTATTTTCTTCCACTTACAGCTCGTTCAGTGCAGGCACTGGTTCACTCCAGGATTGCCTAGTCCTGCCTAGGGCTTATTGACAGAACCGGGCAAGGCTAAATATGCCACCAACCCAAAAGCAAATGAATCTCAGCTGGTTTCATGTTCGTGGGAGAGGCCTTGGGCCCGAGATAAGCGGAGCACCCTCACCTCCCATCAACGGCCCAGTATCTCTCAAGAACAGGCCTCAAAACTGAGCCAGCCAGATTTTGATTGAGAACCCTTTTGTACAAGGTTTTGATCAGCTTCCCCCCTCCCCCCCCCAACCTGCTAGCCCCGCTGGAGCAAAACCTTTTGCAAGGAGTAGGTGCAAATATCCAGGGCATAGTTAAGATGCGTGGGAGTAACTGTCAGCCATTGCCACATGTTTTTACATGTAAGTATTCCCCGCCATGCATGAGGATTTGTGGGCAGAACCCTCATTAAACACTGGTGGGACATGGCTGGATGTCCCTGTGCCTAGCGCTGAACTTATGCGGCTCTTCCAGCTGCTCATGGTGGCAGTGTCAGTAACAGAATGATGCAAAAAACCTGTTTTGCTTCAAGTAATCACAGCAAATTTCACATTCTGCAGAAGCCACATACGATGAAATTAAATAACTCCATTGTGTGTCAATCTTGCATTTTATCGGTCATGAATAGAAAAGGCAAGTCCTTTGCTTCCAAAGCATAATTTCAGCCCAATTTCTCCTTTTCTCATATTTCCCCCCAAATGATGCTCAACCTGAAGGTTACATGGTGCTTCCGATGTACCATTCGACAAACAAATGCAACCTCCTCCTCCTAAATCTCAGGAGCAGCCTCACACACTCCAGCACTCCTGTAATATTTTATGGCTTAAAGGGTAAAAGAAAAGAACTGGCGAGAGAGGCTAGTACCATCCTATCTATGGTTATGCATTCTCACTAAAGCTATGACAGTCCCAATCAGTAATATGGTTACTGGGCGTCTCTGGTGGGATTTTGATTTGCATGGTTTGAGAAACATTTCCTTACATCCTGTAAACATGTAATGAAGTTCTCTCAATGCACCACATTAAAGATTTTAAAAAGTTACCTTCTTCTGAAAGTCCTCCACACAGAAAACTAGTGTGAAGGAATGTAAAAATACTAGTGGTTAGAGAAAGAGAAGCCTGCTGTTACAGTTTCACTCAGTGGTCCACCCTTATCAGAGAAACACATAAAATAAATGTGGAATAAAATTAAAATAGCTTAGGAGAAACCTATTAATTTATAATTCCTGCAGCTGGGCAGGGGGTTAGGCTGAAAGGCCCTTGCTGTCCCTTCTAAGCCCATGATTCTATAAAGAAGGAAAATAAGAGGGTTGGGGGACAGTGGAGGGATTTTAAAGTGACTTGCTTTATTGAGTCCACCAGATGTCACATTGGCATTTAAAAATCTAAGGTGGTTTGTTCTGCTGTACAGATTGTCTTGTGTTTGATCTTCTAAACCCATCTCCATCCATCATAATCATAACTGTCAAGATAACAGGAGACAAGTTTTGATTGCAGCCTGATTATCTTTGTCTCTCCAGCAACAAAAATATATACACCGTTCTGGTGCCTGAAAAAGTCTTTAAACACAAACACAGACCATACGTCAACCTCTAGAACTCTGTAGTATTGAGTGGAATTCTCCTGCTGGGACAGAAGGCAGGCTAAGGCCCTAATATATATATTTTAAGTTGCTCTTTTTTTCCCACATTAGGGTCAAATGTAAGATAAAGCTGTGTGGCCTGGTAACACGAGCAAACATGGTGCAGAACTTGCATCGAGAGTTAACATGAGGAAACAGAGACAACATATGAATTTTATGAAGCCTCTTCTCTGGAAAAACAGCCTAATGCTCTACTCTCTCGAAATCCTCAAGCTACGGCACTGCTACGATCCTCCCTCGGAGACCTGCTTTAGCAAGGCAAGTTGTGGCTCTCACCAGCGCTCCGCCTACTGGCTTGCATCGCCCTAGGCTCCCCTAGTTGGTAATCTTGGTAGAGAGGTCAAGGACTGACTGAGCCAGGGAGAATTAACTCCTCCCACACACCCCTAGAGGTGTTCCCTCCATGGCTGAGCTAAGTATCTATGCCCATTTGGAAATCCCAGTCTCACTGTACACTAGTGGGTGGTCTGTGACAAACATGTAACTGCTACTTCTCATGCTTGATCCTTTCTATAGGCAGGAGACTGAAGTCTCTAGGGCTACTGATCTCTACATTCCACAAGTTTTTCATGCAACCACCACCATTCATATCTATGCAAAAGCAAAGAGCATAATCACCAGCACAGCATCCTCCCCTGCCCCTCCTCCAAAAGAATTACATTCTGAAATGGGGAAAACTAAGGTTATATGGCTCTTAACATTAGGTGCTTCTGCAATATCAGAGGCCTTGGTTATGTTGCCCCCCCCCCCCGCCCCAACTGTGCTAGGTGTTATGCAAGCAAATGTCATAGGGCCAGATCCCACTTGATTCCTACAGGCTGCTAAGTAATGGCATCAGGGTTTGACTGTATTCCCCTATAGCAATGCAGCTTTGATCAAAGGTTTTATCCACATGCTTTTGTGGGGGCTGCATTATTTACAAGGGCCAGTGAATCATTTTTACCACACCATCACCTAGTCCATATGTGCCACCTCATTCTCCTGGGAAGTATTTTAAAATGCTTTCAATGTTCCTAGCAGTACTATTCTTTGCATCCCTTTGGCTATAAAGCCAAGCAGTCCTAGTACCATGAATCCACAGGCCTCGCTGGGAGAGGGAAACTAATAAATAAAGCTTTGAGATCATTTGAGAGCTTTCCAGCTAGCTTCTCTGTAAATCTGAAGGTCTCCTCTTTAAGGTCTGATCTCTCACAACGTATTCATCCGAGAACCAAACGTTTCATATGATTGGAAAGGGAAGAGTTATTTGGCATTCTTTAGTGCTATGAAGCTCCTATTTCTAATCCCAATGGCTGATAAGATACTGGATCTTAAACTTATTATTTTGGTCCTGGACTGAATGGTCCCTGCTCTGAACCTCAGGACCAAGGTCGCTTTGAGAGAAGTGCCACATTTGGGAAAAAAAAAAAAAAAGAAATTGTTACAACCCCCCCAAAAGTGGCTGGCTGAAAGGCTTGGAATGTTCACAGCAGTTACGTTAGAGATGGAGCCATGGTAGAAGGCGGGGGAGCTGTCCAGACATGCTTGATTGCATTTTGTCACATAGTTCCACAACAGATCACACAGTTGTCACCTCCAAATGATATAGTCTAACATTTTCAAAGTCAGATGCTTGAAGCTAGGCACCTAGACCAGACCCTCATTTAGGAAATGAAATGTCACCGGAGACTCTGAGCAAACACCAACTCTCAGTGACTTCAGTAGGACTGTAATTCAGTATTATGTGGTTAACAGATTTTCCGGCCAGAAGGAACCATTATGATCATCGAGTATGACCTCCCTGCACAGAATTTGACCCAGGAATGCCTGCATTGGCTAAATAGTGCCTCACTCATTAGTCAGGTCTGGAGTCTGTGAGCAGTTTTCACAGAGCTGGGCAAAGGATGTCCTAGACTCCCTGGTGAGTTCAGTGGCTGTAGGCCTCTTCTAATGGGGTGCCTGACCAGACTTGGAGCCCCCCTGCCTTCCGATTGGGGACACTTTTGGCAACCATGTGAATGATTCAGTGACTAGAAACAGCAGGTGCATCTTTAAAACTGTGCCGATGACAAAAAACCCAGTGACTATATTATGTCTATCTAGCTCTATATCCCCGTTTCGTTGACCTACTGCCAATATTTGTTAGTCTAGAGGATCCAGAAAAACAAAGTCACTTCAACCAACTTCAGTTATTCGTGAGGGTTTTTTTTTTTTTTGGTTTTTGTTTTTAAATTATCTGGTCAGTCAGTGTAACCTTTACAAAGACTGTATTTTCCCCCAACACCATGGGAACAGTCTGGCATCTTATGCCAGGTCATGAGCTAATCTCTCTAAAAATGGAAACTTTTCTAGGGTCTGGCAGTGGAAACAGAGATAATCGCAATCCAGTAAGGACCTGGATTGGCCCAGCCCCCTACGCATTAAGCCAAACGGTTGTTTGTTTAAGCACCAGCACTCTCTTTGCAGTTGCAAAGGGGTCTGAATCAATACCAGCTTCTGCTGTAGTTCTTGCACTGAGAATAATCATCTCTGAAGCCCATCTGACCAGTTAGCCTTGCTTAATTTGCATTCAAAACCAGAAGCTCCTTAGCGGGCATGGCTAATAGAAGTTGGGGACACCCTACTCACAACATGGTGCACTCATTAGTATGTAGAGTAGAGATAAAAATCTGATTGGCTCAGTTGTGTGACAGGCACAATTCTGGCTCCTAATGGAAATTCTCCTTTGGCTTAAGTGTCAGTGTCCAACACGCTTAGATAGGGAGGGTCTGTGTTCTAAGTCTCATCTCACCATGACCGTCAGGGAGGGTCTTGGTGCCGTTTCTCGCACTGGTGTGGTCAGTGCAGTGGAGGAGGCGTGTCTATATTTATGCCTCTACTTCCTGTCTCTTGCCTTGGGCTCGGCAGAAGTCCTGGTGCAGACAGTACTGGAGGTGCCCAATGCCTCAATGATGTGGTGTCAGCACCGAGGACAGCGACCTAGCAGGAGATGGTTTTTTTTTGGGGGGGGGGGGGGGGCATGGTTCTCTCCGCAGAGAGGTCGATGCTCTTTTTGTCAAAACTTTCAAGGACTGAGTCCAGTCTTTAGTAGATTCTGAAGCCAATGGGGAGCCCCAGAGGAGGAGGTCTGTTGTCCCAGTTTGTGGTTTGGTTGTAGCGATTTCTCTATAAGAATTAGTTTGAGGTGGAGATCATGGTCATGCTTGGCTCTTGCCTTTAGGTTACTACAGTGAGTGCAGTTTTGAGGGATGTGTGACTCACTGGGGCATCAGACACACAAGGAGCGTCTGTCTCAGGCTGAGGACGGTTGAGAAGGAACTGAGGGGGTTGGGTTGCACGCGCGCCAGAAGAGGTACCAACGCCACCGTGAGATAGCTACTGCGCATGTGTGACCCAGACTGACACTGCTACTGAAGGTCTCCAAGCAACGGTGGCAGGACCTGAAATGGAGCACCCACAGGGGGACACACCTTGAAGAACCTCTGTTACTGCACAAGGTGAGTAGCCTTCTCTGTCCCAGATCTCACCAAGAAGTTCTAAACAGTCTTGGGCTGCATCACAGTAACTGAAGTGAATTCCTACATGGCCATGGTTTTGTTACAATATAAAACTTCCCCTTTCACTGCACAGCTAGCAGAGATTTTAATTCGGACAGTGCAGTCCTAAGAAGGTGACTTAGCCTGGATGTAAACAGTACAAACTAAAGGACAGTTCCATCAGGTAGATCTCATACTTCGGGGAGTGTGAAGAGCTGGACTCTGCAGTCCTTATAAGGCTGGGAAGGACCTCCTGGGTCATCTGATTCCTGAACAAGTGCAGGAGTGGTTCTATCATCATTTCTTTCGATTTCCTTTGAGAGAGAGGTGAGTAAAACACTAGAGTTGCTGACAGGTATTGAATTGTTAGTCCTAGAAAAGAAGTCCTGTGTCTACAGAACAGGAACAGGAGGGACAAGGACAATGCAAATCTCTTCCCTTTTCCCCTACAACATGCCTCACCTCTTGAAACGATCCTTCCAGGTTTGGGTTAGGAGGGGAGTTCAGGTCCATGGTCCATTTGCCTATCAATGGAGATTGCCAAAAAGGAATCCAAGTAGTCCTACCCAGGATGGTGGGTTGTACAGGGTGGACAGCCATTTACAGCAGATCATTTCACACAGATCAACCAGCCCTCAGAAGGCTGCAACAATGTTCAGTCTCTACTGACTTGAAATATCAAATTCCTCTGCATCCAATTTTCCTTGGACACTTTTACCCCTACGGCTTTCCCCAACCTCCCTGGGTGAGCTGTTCTGTGGCCCCTAGAGTTGAAAGATATCTGTTCTCACTATCCAACTTTAGAGCCAATTTGGGGGTTTTCTAGTTTTGGGCTGTCACTCCTAGTCTCTTGTTTTAACTACCTTGATTCATGTTTTTCCAGGAACAGAGACAGCTGAAGGAGCAGAGAAATTGAATTGTGTCGGGTTGCCTCTGGCCTTGATAAATTCAGATTCTTATTCATGAGAAGGCTTTAAAAACACACAACAAAAAAATAAAAAACCCTAATCATTGGGATCTCTTTGTTCAGAAATCTGTATTCCATTAACACTCTGGCATAAGACAAGATGAAAAACAACAGAACGGGAAACCCACAACAGTGGGTAGCCAGAAAACAGAAGCAGAGTAAATTATTAACATACTAAATGTGCAAAAATGAGCAGAGGACCTTGACTCAAACAAAACAGTCCTGATGGGAAGAACAGTCAATAACTTCTCAGAGTGGGATAAAAGCATTTGTCCAGGAGGGTACATGTGAATTAGGTAGCAGAGATAAGAAGGAGCCAAATTCTAGCAAGCAACAGTTTCTTTAAACTGATTAGCAGTTTCACTTGAAGCCAGAGAGGGCCCTTCGACACAACAACATGATGCTTGGAAAATACAAGTGATTGTGAGTCTCCTGACAGCAAAACACCACGTACAAAATGCCTGATGGAAGGCCAGCAAACAACAAATTGCAATAATCTAGCTACACGGTGACAAAAGTTTGCCTCTGCATCCTAGTGAGAAAACAAGCAGGGAAGTTGGACAGCCCCTGGGATGATGAAATGCCATTGACACATTCTAGGTGGACGTGACAGGAAAGCTCAAGATTCCAGAACAACTCAGTGATGATGGAGGGTTAGCAGCCTCGGTAACAGAGCTGTTTTGGGGGTAACCAGCAGGGAGGCATGTGACGAACTCCAGTTAACAGTAATTATCAATTTCATCAGCACCTAGCTTTAGAGAGGTGCAGGACATCCATGCAGCACCAAGGTGCAATCAGGCAGCATAATGCCATGTGGGGAGGGCGGGGGGGGGGGGGGGAGATTGGAATACTGGTTGCCAGCTCCTAAGGGCACTGCAGAAGCAACGCAAGTCCTTCAGGAGGAAAGACGTCGTATTGTTCTCGAGTGAAGCCCTCTGGCCAATGCACAAAGCAGCACTGACTGGTTCAGAAGGGAGCTTCATTCAGATGGGATTGGAAATGAGAGTTTGCCATTCATTCTCATTTGGACACTAGAAAACCAAAAGGGATCAATACTATTAAATAATAATGGCTAGGCAGGTTGCAAACCAAGACAACTGGCTTATTACACTTAGGCAGCTGGCCTATGAAAAAACATGGTTATATTGTTGTTCCTCCTCCTTTCTCCACTGCTTACTACTTGTCTTTATGGAGAGAAGCTTTTGGGGTGGGCACTGTCTATTATAGGTCTGTACAGTGCCTAGCACAACTGGGATACAACTTGGTCCACCCCTGGAGGCAATCATAGGACTGGAAGGGACCTCGAGAGATCATCTAGTCCAGTCCCCTGCACTCATGGCAGGACTAAGTATTATCTAGACCATCCCTGACAGGTGTTTGTCTAACCTGCTCTTAAAAATCTCCAAAGATGGATATTCCACAACCTCCCTAGGCAATTTATTCCAGTGCTTAACCACCCTGGCAGTTAGGAAGTTATTCCTAATGTCCAACCTAAACCTCCCTTGCTGCAACTTAAGCCCATTGCTTAATGAACCTACGGAATGGCATAGCCGATCAGCAATAAAGCTGGGATAGATTGCATGTTTCCTGGCTCCCACTCTTATGCTCTAGCCACTGAACCAAGAGCAGCCTATAGATTGATGATAGCAGAGGACTCAGGATAAATCCCTGGAAAAACTCTGAGCTAATGTCTGCCACACACCACACTTATTAACCTAGGATGTGACAGTGGGAACTTAAAGGCAAGAAGGTATTTTTAAAGATATTACCCCACAAAGCAATATATAGTAGGACCTCACTTATTTACACTTTGCCAGTCTACATATCCCATACATTGATCAAGATTAGCTGTTTCCCCCCTTCTCCAGAGACTTATCAGCACAGTTGCTTGTGGAGAGGTCTTCTATTACTAAAGCTGTGTTATTTTTGCAAGATCCTGCAGAACATTTTCTAGGATATTATTTTTTCTAACACTTTTCCACCATAAGCACGAAGTCCCTCCGTGCTCTCACTTCGTCGCTAACCTGGGAAGCACTCAGAAACAATGAGATAGATGCCAGTACAATACCCCACCCCAAGACAGTTGCATGGGGCTTAGATACCCTCTGTTAAAGAGACTTCTGAAAGTACCCTAAATAGCAGCGCCTCCCATGTTCCTGGTGCATGTGTTTGCTTTCAATTTGTTCAGTTGTTTTGGGTTTTGTCTTCTTATTTCTTGCTTTCATTGCTTCTCTGCCAGTGTGCCCAGGTCTTGATGGTTCCTGGGAAGATGCCATGTAGTAGCTACTGTGAAGGCTTAGCATAAATAAATGAAACGGAGCTATACTTAGCAAATGAACAGAGAACATCCTGCATTGAATTATCCTGGCTTCTTATCCATGGGCCAGATGCTCAGCTACAGTAAGTCAACGGAGCACCAACTTCAATTGAGTTATTTCTACTGGCTGAGATCTGCCCCTGCGTTTGTTTGCTTACGACTTCACAATGGGGCTCCCTGGCATTGCTCTAAATGAGCAAGGCTCTACCAGCAGTTCCACCACTGTGGCATTTCTGACTGAACAAGAGGTTGGGTAACAGAACAGGCCAGATTTTCCTCTCCCTTTATAACTCCATGGAGTTAATTCTGATCAACGCCGGTGCACTGGAAATGAGAGGAGACTCAGACCTAATATGCGCTATATAAATACTACCAGCTAGAATGCACTCCTTTTGTATGAGCTTTCACATTGCTGCTACCCCTAATCATGGTGCAAAACAAGAGATTTGGCATTTCTTGCCCAGTCACTCATTTGTGCCAAAAATCCAGTATTTGTGACATGACAATTGCTACAAAGCTGTCACAACTATACCAGGATTGAAATAGGAGTGAACACAAGTTACATCTAGCCCATCCTCCTACCTGCTTCCCTACAGAATATTCTCAGTGCTTGGCCCAGTAGAGTTTTAAGGTTATACATGAGACTACGCTATAGTGTAGAGTCAACATTAGGGCAATTTCCTCCTGATCTTCCCCATGATTTTTCCTTTCCCATGAATCAGTTTTATATCTTCTTGTACCACCCAATCCATTTTCTCTTCCTCTTCTAGGCTTAACTCTCTTCACTGGCTCTCAAAAGTAGGCGCCAAAGAGCCCTTCCTGGTAGGTCTGCAGAATGAAATAGGGAGGGTCATGTAGTGGGCTATTAGAGCGTACGGAAGGGAGGTGGAGTCCATGAGAGGATCTGTTGCATCACATTATCTGCAGAATGAAAAAGTTGGAAGAGCCTCGTTCTACAGGTACATCTCTTTGGTGTCATCATTTAGCCAAACTAGAATGTATTTGGCCAAAAGCATCCCTAGGGTAACTCTACTGATCTCAGTTGCCATGGTCCATTCATTCTCAGGCTTCTTTGCTGAGATTGCCAGCATGGGTTTGTTACCAGTTCTGATGCTGGCTTCTGCACATTGGTACCAGCCTGATCTTCCAGTAGGCAGATATCTGCCCACTCTTTTCACATGGGCCACTGCACACTCATATGATTATGCTCAGTGGTCGCTATTTCACGGCTTTGTAACTGTGTGGGGATACAACTATTACAGTATCCTACTGGTTTCTTCGAGTTAAATATCAACTTTGATTTTTCTTTTGGGCGTAGGGGGAGGAGGACACCAAGGTTTGCTTAGTTCCAGATGTTAGAAGCCAAGACAATGGAGACTAAGAGTGAGAGGACTATTTACTTTTCAGCCTACACTAAGACAGCATCTCTTCTCCATGTTCAAGTTCTTGCTGGTAACGTTGCATATAAAGTGAGTGTCAAAGATAATACAATCAGAATTATTTTATTCCAATTGCACCAGGAAGCCCCAGCTGAGATCAGAGCCCCATTATGCAAGGCGCTGTACAAACACATAGCGAGAGGCAGACTCTGCCCCAGAGAGCTTACAATATAAATAAAAACAGAAAGGGAAACAGAGCCACAGACAGGGGAAGTGACTTGCCCAAAGTTACACAGCAGGTTGGCAGCACAACTGGGAATGGAAGCCAGGTCTCCTGATTCCCAGGCCAGTGCCCTATCTGCTAAACCATGCTGCCATCAGACTGGATTAAGGAGTCATAGGGATAGAGAGGAAGATTTGGTTCACACATTTAAAGGACATTTAATAATTCTTCACAGGAATGGGCACCGTGGGGAATGCCAGCTTGGAGGGAAGCTGTGGGATATGTTGTATTGACATTGATCTCAAAGTCCCCAGGAGCTAAAGGTGTTCTATAAACTCTTTCACTGTCATCATTAAACAGTGATAGATAGGTTTGGGGTTATTATTTTACAGAGGCACTGGTTGTTTGGACTCAAACAAGTGCAAGAAAACCAGACCAAGAAACTGTATATCATATTCAATAAATGAACTCGGCCCATTTTTCATGGTTAACTTTCAAGCAGGCAAAAATTATGTTACTGTAACATCTTGCATCCGACGAAGTGGGCATTCACCCACGAAAGCTTATGCTCCTATACATCTGTTAGTCTTAAAGGTGCCACAGGACTCTCTGTTGCTTGTAACATCTTATGAACTTTCACTCTCTTCTTACATTTGAACTTAGAATAGGAGTAAATCTGTAGGCCCAATAGTCAGAATAGGACACAGGTGATGTGAGTGGACACAAGATAGTCAACATTGCTGTGCCCAAAAGGAGTGAAGAATGATATTCACTTTCTGTGCAGATCCTCTGCAGAGGGGTGCATTTTACCAGAAGAGATAGGATGTAAGGAAATGCAGAAACTTTCCAGTACATCCCAGGAGGGCATTTAAAGTACCAGCAATCCTAGTGGGGAATTCTGCTTGAAACCAGCCAGGAAGGAGTGCTGGCACAGACGCCAAATGGCATGGTTCCTACTTGTCCAAATAGGCAGAGGTGATTATGTGATGCCAGGCAAGGATCTTTCCAGCTGGAGGTATTTTAAACACATACAAAATAATGTCAGAATTATAGGACTGCAATCTTTAAATTATATTAAAAAAAGATGCTCAAAGCATATATCATTGAATTATGAGCAGCTTTGGCAGCTTTATTGATGATGTTGAATCTGGTTGACAGATGCATTTACACTGCATAAGCATTTGAGATGCTAGAGTAATTGCTTATTAGTCTTGTTGTGAGGCAAAACACCAGATTGAAATAAATAGAAGCTCATGAACAGAGAATTTTGCTGCCTCTCTGATTATTTTTTCAAGCTAACCATCTGCTAAGCATCTGGGATTCTTAGAATCCAAGATTCATACCATACACAGGTGGGAATTGAAAAAAAATACAAATAGAAAGAACTTGAAAAATCCAAACTATAGTATAAAATGGTTGTGAAATGACTAAGGACGTTTTTTTGACAGTGTAGTGTACAGATCTGAATGCAATATTCCAGTATTGTCAGGACATAAAACATAGGGCACAATTCAATATAATATAGATTTAAAGAAAGTTAGATTCCTACTGGCTGAAGTTTACCCCAGGCAGGGGGCCAGCTCAGGACTTACTAAGCATGTTAGCTGGGCAAAGCCTTTGTGCTCGCTTCTGCGCAGAGGCCTGATGGTTAGTTAAGACCAAGAAAAGACAATTCTACTTGCAACAGAAACCTCTGCACCCCAATAACGTGACTTCAGGGCCTGGTCCAAAATCCACTAAAAATCAATGGAAAGATTCCCCATGATTCCTTTGGGCTTAATTCACAGGAGATTTGCAGAGACCTCTGATAGTTTCCTTTTGTGTGGATCAAAAGGCCTCAGTTTGAGGAGCCCAAACTTAGAGAGAACTGCCCTGATCTCAGATGTGAAAGAAATTGCTTAGCAGGGGGAGGAGTTTGGAATTCACCGAGGCTCCTGGGGAATAACAAACCCACTGTGTGAGCCAGGGGATCTCTCCCCAATGGTGGCAAGCTTATTTCCTCCAGCTCCACACTTAGTTTGTTTAAACACACTGGGCTTGAATCGCCAATGTCTTGATCAGTCATTTACACCCCCACAGAATGGGCTGTAAAAGAGACTACACAAAGTGCAAGACAATGGGCGGGGGGTTGTGGGGGGGAAAATCAGGCTTTTTATCGGTTCTTCCATCCAAGGACCTCACAAAGCATTACAAATAAAGTCATCCTCATCAGCTCCCTGGAGCTGGGTGTTATCACAATTTTACAGCTGAGGAAACAGGCACAGAGAGATGAAGTGACTCTCTCAAAGTTGCACAGGGGGCCTGGCAGAAATGGGAACAGAACCCAGATCTCGTAACGCCCAATCCTATATCTCAGCCATCTCACCTCTCAGCTGAGGGGGCGGGGAAAACATCTCAGAATGAGACACTTCAAAAAGGGGGGTGGGGAGGAAATTCTCAGTGACTAAGTAACGCATAGACCTAGGTTTGGCATTCTGTACATTTTCCACTCCCTGTGACCAAGAGAGGATTCTATTCCCAGCCATCTCTCTGACCTGCTGTGGGATCTCAGACAAATCTCTTCCCGTCTCGGCGCTGTGCCTCTGTTTCCCCTCTCACACACTGCAGACTTCTCTATTTAGACCGTCAGCATTCTGGGGCAGGTGTGTCTATTGCTAAGCTTTTGTACAGCTCCTAGCACATGAGATCCTGCTCTCAGCTGAGGCCTTGAGGCACTGTTGGAATACAATTAATAACAACAAGAAGTCCAAAGCAAAAAGGGGTAACATTTAGGATTCAGAAAGGAGAAGTTTTGTATTTAATTTATCATTCTTTGCCAGACAACAGTGTTGATAAAACAAAATATTTGAATTTTCCTCAGCTGCTAATGCATTTCATGCTGAGAAAGGAGAGCTAATAAAAACAGACAGCTAAATAACTGTCCAACTAAGGCAAATAATCATAAAAAAGGCTATTTATTTTTCTTTAAAAAGAAAAAAAAACCTGAATTGGACATGCATTTTTCAGCATAAAAAGTGCAATTATAAAAAAGCTTTTAAACTAATATTTGTTTGTAGTTCTGAATTATTAAGAATTTCTCCTAGTCACTGGACAGAGCATTTCGGTTAATCTCCCTTGAACAGACACGCACAGGTATTTCTAAGACTTATCCCTGCGTTATGATCTGTCGCCTCAAAAAGCAGTAAATAGTGTGTCAGAGAGCAGAGTTTGTGTGACAAATTCAAGATTAGGTGGATTCCGATCTAAAAAAATAAATTACGTATCAGAGAAATATTAAAGTAAAATAAATTAGAATCGCTACTGAAGATTCTAAAAGTAATTTTTAAAATTAATTAGAATCAAAAAGATGGATCTCAAAGGATAGGACAACTCTAATTTAGACAGACGGTAATTAATTCCTTATTTCAGAAATTCATTAATGGACTGTAAGAGCAAATCATTCCTTTGCTGACGTTAAACTCCTGAGAGGTAGATTTATCTGGAACTGGAATGCGTAAACCCCCTCGCCTTCCCCCCCCCATCCCCTGGCACAGTGATGTGGAAATTCATACCAGCAAGCCTCCTACTGGCATGACCACGTTCAGACCCTCGATCCACCCGGACTTAGGCGAGCTGACTTTCAATCGGAAAATCCTGGCCGAAATAGCAATTCTTCCTCCCTTTGGAGCTATGAAGATGCCTCTCATTACAAATAGTGCAGGACAGACCCTGGCCCTGGAAGGAGTTTACAAGGAGAGATGTAGAAAGAAGCATCATTCCATTCATACCTCACTCCCCAGCAGTAGACACAGCCCTCGTTCCTGTGCTCTGCACACGACCACCCAAAAGGAGAGCGGGGAAGTAGTACCATGGAACCCTACCTCAGCTGCGGCCAGCTGATGGACAGTGGAGCATGCTTGTTCCCCCTTCACAGAGGCAATGGGCCTGTCTCAGGCACAATCAGGGATTAAAGGAAAGTGGGAACATCTCCCACTTGTTAAAAAGAAAAGGGAAGCTCCCACCTTTTCTCCCTAGCTTGGGTACGCCACAGATCCCTCCCATCCCATTTGTTGGTGAAGCAAAGAGCTCCCCTCCTCCTGTTTCAATGTATTTTAACCACTGGCCAGAATACCTCATGGAGTTCCCCCTGGGCCAGCACAGCTTCCCACCGACCACTCGGTGGCTCTGGGCCTTAAAAGGGAGACAAAGACTCTGCAGAGACAGGGACATACTGCCTGGCTGTGAAGTTACGGTATCTGTGGACACCAAGGAAGAGTTTAAAAAGGATGAATTTCCCTGCTTTCTCCCCCTTATAAAAAACACCAGACACATATTTTGTGGCTCTGAAATAATAAAAATCCGCATCAGCTTCACAAAGCAATATCCAGGAATGAAATAGCTGGAGTACAACAATAGGCCTAGGGCATCAATTTCCACTACCAACAAATAAATCCACTGGCAGCCTGATCTCATGATGCCAGTCAAGGCCTGGAAAACATTCCACTGGCCGGCATCTGGACCCCTTTGATAACTAGCTACATTTATAGCTTATCCTCGGAGCTGGAGGGTTTGTTAAGGAGAGGATAAGCAGGGCATGAATTGGTTCCTTGCATCAACTGGACATTAGCCCAAACCAAAATCCTGGATGTGCAAAGACCTGAACTTTGGATCTGGATACAACCTCTCCTGCTAGCCCTTCTCCCTGGGCTGGATTGAGACAAAATCCTGGATCTGTAACGTTACCTTTCAAACAGTAAACTCCTTGGGCCAGGGACAGTGCCTAAGACAGCGGGGTCCTGGCCGGCCTTTGGGCACGACCACAATATAAAAAAAACCACACACACACACACCCCAATTAATTTATGCAAGTTAAGTGATTAGGTTTTCAGTGGAGACAGGCCTGTGTGCTGCATGCACAGAAGCCTGCAGCCATCCTTGGCTTAGAGACAACAGGAATGTCTAGGAAGCAGGATGTAGAAGGTGCAGAAGACGTGTCTAATGGAGATTGGAAGATAGTCTTCCCATGGCACTAGAACAGGGGTAGGCAACGTATGGCACGTGTGCCGAAGGCGGCACGTGAACGGATTTTCAGTGGCACTCATAGTGCCCGGGTCCTGGTCACCGGTCCGGGGGGCTTTGCATTTTAATTTAAATGACACTTCTTAAACATTTTAAAAACCTTATTTACTTTACTTACAACAATAGTTTAGTTATATATTACAGACTTATAGAAAGAGACCTAAAAACGTTAAAATGTATGACTGGCACGCGAAACCTTAAATTAGAGTGAATAAATGAAGACTCGGCACACCACTTCTGAAAGGTTGCCGACCCCTGCACTAGAAGCTGTTACCGTGGAAGAGGAAACGTTGGAAGAGAAGGGCAGTTCAGAGAGCAGTTTACAATTCTACCTTTAGGATAATAAACTAGGAGCATTTATGGGGACATATATGTCACACACACACACACACACACACACGTAATAGGCAATACAGGTCGAAACACAAAGCAGGGGTCTCAAACTCAAATGACCATGAGGGCCACATGAGGACTAGTATATTGGCCCGAGGGCCGCATCACTGACACCCCTCCTCGCTGGCGCTAGCCCTGCCCCCACTCCACCCCTTCCATGAGGCCCCACCCCTGCCCCGTCTCTTCTCCACCTCCTCCCCTGAGCGCGTTCCTCCCCCCTCCCTCCTGGAAAATGCTAAGCGTTATACAGAGCATACAGATCACTGCTGCTCCTACAACAAGTCATTTCCAAGCAGTTTTAATAAAATATATACACTCAGTAATGCACCTCACGCAAAGGACAAAACATACACTTAGTTAGATTTACTTCTGTTAAAGCCCCAGCACTGCACTGGGCTGCACCACCACAACGGCGAAGGGGTCTGAATGGTTTTTGTTCCAGCTGTGCCTACAGGCAGAAGAATGAGCGAGGGCCGAGCTCAAGGAGATCAGGCCAACCTCACATCTGGCCCATCCCGAGAATGGTATCAGGATCTGCATTTCTGAAAAGCCAACATCTTCTTGGGGGCTGCAGTGTGGAAAGGCTCCCATCTGCCCAAGTGATTTATTTCTGCTGTGTTTCTTAGATCCTTCCCATAGGAACCAAGAAAGGAAATTGCGCTCTCAACTGGGCTCATGCTGCAAATTCTGCAAAGGAAATGAGATGGCTCTGGCAACATAACCAGCTTCAGAAAAAAGCGTTGAACGTCACATGCCGTCAATGCAACAAGGACAGCTATTGTATATATTGGTTTAGAAGTCACCCCTTTACTATGCCAGATGCAGAGGAAACCCATTATATCTAATGATAGCTGTTAGCTTCCAACTAACAAAAGTATCCTACTTTAAACAAGGCTTCTTATGTTATGGATTTCCCTTTTACATACAGTTAACCTCTAATCTTCCCCTGAATCCCTCCCATACCTTATAAGTGCGGGGCTACTCAGTGTACCAAGCACGGTCAGGGAAAGGCGATACCAGTTTTCTCCTCCTCCAGCCAGCTGCTTCAATCAATTTTCTTCCGGACAAGCACTTGAACATTGTGTTACAGACAGCTTCCTTTACAGCTCACTGAATCAAATGTTCTCCACTCTACAGTGTTGTCTCTTTCATTTACTGTGTGACAAATGGCAGAAAATTGTTTGGTTTTCTGTTATTATAACCCAGGGATATTAAATTTACATCAAAACAGAGGGACTAGAGCTAGGGAAATGAAATGTTACCTCTGGAGAGAGGAAGGGACAGGTTTACCTTTGATTACCTCATATGGCTTTGGCTGTCTACTCTCCCCGCTCCCGCTTCTCCCATATTACGTGGGGACCCCCACTCATTTTGTTTTCTGATTTAGGGAAACAGGCCGCAGCTGGGCAGAACAGGGTTAGGATCAGGCCTACACCAGCAGGTGGAAATAGCCCAGGCAAATATTTGTCAAACAGTTGATATGTGCAGTATTCGGAGGGATAAATAGAGCTGGCCCATATAGTGAGTATGGAGAAGTTATTACCTCCCCTTCCCAATCCCATGGAGAAGATTGTTCTGAAACCACCTGCCCTTGGACCACACAATTGTGCCAAAAAGTAAACAGGAGTTTCATGAATTATCCCAAGAGACCAATGCAGTGTAGGGGGTGAATCTCCCCCCCGCACTCCAATTCATAAACACAGGGGCATGTGTGTGAATATCATAGAATCTCAGGGTTGGAAGGGACCTCAGGAGGTCATCTAGTCCAACGCCCTGCTCAAAGTAGGACCAATCCCCAACTAAGCCAGTACATGCACACCCAAACCTCATCACCCGCGGTTTATTCCGACACTCCTGCAGCTTCCCCGTACTTCAATCCTTAGGAATCTGGCATACTGCATCTCCTTGTTTTATTTCTTCCTTCTCTTTTCCCTTTCTTTGCTCTATTTGTTCTTCCTTTCTATCCCCTTCCTTGTCCCTGCATTGTGCTTTCTCCCTCTCTCCTCTCCAGTCCCGAGAGTCAGAACCACTCCCTCCCAACCCTAAGTCAGGCATGCTCAGCCCTCACACAGTATCAGACAATAGCCCCAACCCACGCAGCAGTACAGCAAGGGCCAAGAGAAGAGGGGAAGCGGGAGCTGCTGCAGCTGGGGAGGTGCATTCAGTTGCAGTCTTTTTGTGGTGTGTGCATGCACTATGGGGTCCTGAGCCACGACTGGGGGCCCTAAGCACAACCGTTAAATAACTTTAGCTGGTGAACTCTGATGCAATAATGAACAGATTCTCTCCTCAGACTCCCCCCCCCCCCTCTAGAAACGGACAGCAATATGAGGGGATCACACAGCATATGGCCCATCTACCCCATCACCAGCTTGAAATCTGCCCTCCTGTACACCCAGGTGCTTGGGAGCACCTCTGGCTTACACCGTACTCTCATCGTGCGACGAAGTCATTGACACTGAATTGGAGCAATGGCACGCCTGCAGTGGGTTTTGGTTTGAAAAGTGTCTCCTTTACACGGGGGACAGGGGCCTATCAACACCAGGAGTCAGCTTGAGAGCTTTTTCCAGGAAGGATCATAAATCTCCCCCCCCCCCCCCCAAAAGAAAAAAAAAGGCTCAAGGAGTCTCTTATCCCTCCTCCCCCATCTCCAAGTACTGAATAAGAAGCAGGAGGCCTCAGCGCAGACATCTCCACCAGGAGGTCTCATCCTCTTACTGGAGCCAAGCAAGCTCACAAACCCTTTGCCAGACACACTCTTAATCCATTAGCAACCCCCTTGGTAGCCTCTCATCTGCTTCCTAATCATCAGAAGGCCTCTGAATCTCTGTACGGATACCAGAAAGCATCTTCTCTTCAGAATAAGCTTCTTATCGTCTTACCAAAAAGCACACGGCATTTGGTGAGCGGATAAGAGACAGTCACAGCGCACTCATTATCTCACCTACCAAAAATCCCTTTTTATTTATTTTTCCCCTCCACAGCATCAAACATCCCCCATCTTTTCCAGTTGTTGATAAACATGGAAATCTATTCTCCTTCCAGCTCGGGGAACAAGGAATCTTTTACCCTCTCCCTTAAAAAACAGGAATAAGCCTCTTATCCTCTTACCAAGATCAGCCTCACTCGGGTTAGGGTTGTTTGCATTACGTGAAAAGATTTTATAAAGTGGCAAACAAAAGGCAGATCATTCCATTCCTTTATCTGAAATATCCTTCCAGCGAAGGCAGAGTTGTTTAGGAGTAGATTTAATTGGCTATTATTCAGCATCAGGTTAAGGCAAATTCTCCAGTTTCCCACAAAGAACTTCTGGGCTAATTTGTTCCTACTTGAGGATAAAAGGTCATTTTGCTGACTAGGAAGTTAAGTAAACAAAATTAGCATCTGATTTAAGAGACTTCTTATTCCCTCTGGTGTAAATTAGTGTAAAAATTAGCAGGACTGTCGGTTGTCTCTGTTTTCTGCATTTCAAATGCATCCGTTCCCTCAGTGTAACGGTGGAGAGGCTTACGGTTTCTTTATTTAAGCAGGGGTGTGGGGGAAGCTGGGAGAGAAAGGGCTGAATACATCTGCTTATGAAGAGGAAGGTACTCAATGACAATAAAAGCAAGGCCAAGAAGCTGACAGCCACTGCAAACACCAGGACATTCAAAGATAGAAATTTTAAGCCATGTTTCTAATACAAACACAATCTACCTGTGGAACTCTTTGCCACATGATAGTCCTAAAGCAGAAAGATTGGAAGGATTTTATATTATAAACAAGAACAGAATACCTAGTTACATAGGCTAGGATAAGCTTTTATTCTGGATATCAACCTTGTTCTTATGTCATACTCAAACTCTGGAAGACATTTTGATATCATGGTGATATTTTTTAAAGTCAGAATCACAGAGTTTAAGGCCAGAAGAAACCACCAGATAATATAGTCTGACCTCCTGGATATCACAGACCACCACCATCACAGATGCACTAACCCCAACAACTGAAATTAGAACAAAGCACTACAGTCCACAGGAGACTTGATATGGGCCCCAGGAAAAGAAAGAGATGGACTGAGATGCACCAGTGCCCAAGGCCCTTGCAATAGCATGGAAATGATTAAATGAGATATACCCAGATAATCCTGGCAAGTGACCTGCACTCTCAAGCTGCAGAGGAAGGTGAAAATGCCCCCACGGCAATGCCAATCTGACTTGGGGGGAAATTCCTTCCCGACCCCACAGATCAGTTAGACCCTGAGCATGTGAGCAAGGATCAGGCAGCCAAGCACCCAAAAGAGAGAATGCTTGGTGCCATCTCAGAACCCTGTCCAATGTCCCATCTCCAGCTCTTGCCATCTCTGATGCTTCAGAAGAAGGAGAAAAAAATACCTCAACAACCCCTAAATCCAGAATATATTGAGGTGGGGGCAAAATCCTTTCCTGACTGCTGCAGGTGGCTGGCTAAAACTCTGCACCATGAGCTTTTGGGAACACAAGACAGAGATTAGGAGTGAGCCCCAGGGCTGCTGAGCCCTGATGTCTGTCAAGTCTGGGCATAAAACCCAATTATTAACTGCCTGGGGTTAGGAAAATAGTTCCTTGAGAGGCAGGTTACTGCAAGTTCTCCATTACAAGGGATTTAAAATTTCTTCTGAAGCATCTGTTCCTGGTTACTGTTGGCCAGGCCAATAAACCACCAACCCAAGCCTGTCCATTCTTCAAGTGGCCAAGCAAGAGGGACCTTGCAACATGTGCACAAAAGTTAATAAATTCAGCCTCTGGGGCGGAGGACCAACCAAAGGAGGACATTTTAGAGTCGAAGGGCCTTCTCCAGAGAATCTGCCATTAGCAGGAAGTGTGTCTCCTGGCTGTGGTAGGATAGCATCTCAGGTAACCCAAACCAAATCTTTTATGGCTCTTAGAGCCTGTACTTTGCATAACATATGCTGTTAGAATGAGTGGTGCATAGAATTAGGATTGGAGCCAGGCAACCATTTGTAGCAAATAAATAGTTTACCCTGCCAAATTTAACCTTTTTTCTTATTGGAGTTGTTCACAAACAGACTTTGTTTTTTAAAGATTTGTTCATCAAAATTGCTCGAGGCTTGAGGAGAAGAGATTTCAGCTTGGGGGTGATATTTGTGAACCCTTCACTATGATTATTTGTTATGCAGGGTTTGTGATGGTTTTCTTGAGATCCCTGCTGCTGTTTCTGCCTGTTGACTGGATGACTGAAGCAATTTACAAATTAAGATGTTGGAAAAAGATTTCAAAATGGCTGCCTGAACACTTCTAGCATCAATTTTTAAATGAATAAATCTGTATGTTTTTGGCAATATAAAAAGAGCGATCACTGTAGCACTGAAGCACCAACACAACACTGACAAGCCCTTTCCTTTCCTCAAACGTTCTTGTGAACAACAGAAAATCTCTCCATGAATGTTCCCAGAGAGTGAACTTAAAGGATCACAAATGCCATCAAATCAAATCTGGGGGGTACTGATTCACAGTGAGCCTAGAAATAAGGGGGAAAGTTTTTAACGGTGAGGGTGATTAACCACTGGAACAATTTATCAAGGTTTGAGGTGGACTCTCCATCACTGGCAGTTACAAAAATCCGAGGCTGGATTTTTTCCTGAAAGATGCTCTAGGAATTTTTCCGGGGAAGTTCTATGGCCTGTGTTACACAGGTCACACTGGATAATCACAGGCCTTGGAATCGATCAATACATCTGCATAGGAACATAGGCCTGGAAGGGGCTTCCTGGGTTGAGTCCAGTCCCTGGCTCTGCAGGCAGCCCCATCAGATCATCCTGTTCATAAGCTTCATGATTCCTCCCTTGAAGTGGTTGCCCAATTCTAGACCCTTATTCTTCTCTTTGGCCCTGATCCTGCAGTGAGCTCCGGGGGAAAGGGGGGGGGGGCAGAGGGGAGATTTAGGGGGATTCATGCCCTCAGACAGAGCCCCCTGAAGTTAGTGAGGCTCCATTCCACAGAGCTCATTGCAAGGGCCTTATTTAAGTTTCTTTGTCGGAGGGTCTATCTATGCTACAATCAGAGGTGTGACTGCAGCGTGTGTAGACACACCAGAGCTAGTTTTGATCACAACACGGGCAGCAGTGGGGGCTAGCCTTCCAAGTACTTACCCACGGTGGGACCCTTGTACAACCCGTGCTGCCGCTTTCACAGCTATTGTTATTGGAGCTAGCTAGATCAAAGCTTGCTCAGGTGTGTCTACACCAGTGGAGGTCATCCATCCGATTGCAGTGTAGACAGACCCTTAGCATAGTCGTACCCCTTTGGCAGAAACACCAGTGCTCGCGGTGACTTTTAGGGGGAACGCTAGTCTCTGAACTAGTCTGTTTCCAGAAGAATACCCACCGTGAGATGGGAATCAATTTATCAAGAGTCTTCTCCTAGACCCATAGCACCCCCAGATGGCGCCTGACCTCAGGCTACCTTTTTCAGACAGGTGGTACTCGCATTCCAATGATGCCCTCCCACAGCCATATTTTTAATCCACCATGCCACTAATTTGTGTGTTGATTTTCCGCTATGTAATTCGCACATATTTCCACCTTAATTGGTAAAAATCAATCCCCCGGTCCCTGAGAAGGGTGTAGCATTTTCACCCGAACTCATCATTTTTAAGATGATTGCTTGTTAGCCCAAAAAGACGGGGAATGGAGAGCAATATGTTAAAATGAAGAACATGAATATTAATTCCCCTAAGAGCTATGGAATCTGTCTATTCTACCAGCTAAGCAAAGGGAACATTCCTATAGCCCCATAAGAGACATGCAAGCACCGAAGTACTCATTTGGATTCCAATTTAAAATGTGAGAAGAAACACCAGTTTTACTGCTAAACAGCAGCACAACTATGGAAATTCTGATCCTCCTGGGTTTAGGGTTTAGTAGATGCCCCAGAACAGGGTTTGAGCTAAAAGGAAGGCAGAGCTAGAAGGAAGATGTTGATGACGCATGCTGCGTGTCCCACATTACATACGGAGACTCTAGAATTTATGTGCAATAATCCTGGCTCCAGTTTACATTCCCAAGCCCCTGGTGTCATCCTGAACTAGGCCCCTTCTGAAATCTAACCCTCTTTCTCCAGTCCCATTCATCATACTATACTCAGCACCTCTAGAAATGAGGCCCTGTAGTGTAACAAGTTAGGATCCCAAAAATTAAAGCACTCTAACCAAGTCGCTACTTTGGAGAGTTCTGGCCTTAATAGCCATACCCTTCTGCCTTTGAGTATTGCTGGAGTATATGGAGGAGCTCATTTTCTCCACTCCATGTTTTCCTCTGGAATTAGCTGGCAGACTCAGTGCTAGAAACAGGATGAAAGTTCAGAGCCATTCGCAAAAGGGACCTCTGATAAGGTCGATAGAATTTAAGGAGGAACAAACAAGGCTGATGCGGTTGTGGCAACACAATCTTATGAAAACAAAGATAAAACCTCAACAACAACAAAAAAAAAAAATCAAGCAGAAGACTCATTAAGCATATGCTTACAAGCTAATAAGACATGTAAACAACAACAACTGCCAGTAAACCACAGGCATGAGCTCTCCCCAAGTCACAAATTGGTAATAAGCAGGTTTGATGGATTTGGTTTACAGTCTTACCCGTTTGCAGATTTTCTTCTGTTTCAGGAAGTCAGCCAGTAAAAATCCCTCAGCACTCGCAGAACTATTTGCATTAAAGATTCCTAATCACCACTGGTCTGTTATTTGCCAGAGAGTCCCATGCCAGGAGTGTCTGTCCCTTTACAATACAGAGGTCTCACACAGGGAATGTGAAGGATCCAAATTCAAGACAGAAACTCCGCTCCAAAGCAGTAGTGATATCAGATAGACATGCTTAACTCCAGGGGGAATGCTGCTTGCATCCAACCTTTCTTCCCATTCAGATAATGTTGCAAAAGCCCTTTGCACTGGCAAAAAATGAGTTCAGATGAGTTTAAATAAAGTGATCATAGGCCTGAGAAACACATGTGACAACAAAGGCCAACAGAGATTCTCAAACAACTCTGGGGTCACTGATTGCTTTAGACGCAGGTGCAATAACTTCCCTTCACTGAGAAGTAAGCAGAGCCCAGCCTGTGCTAATTTACTCCTGGGGATGATAACGGGCTCCAGTGAACTCACAGATTACTCACACCCTTTACTGTCCATGTAGCAGGGCTGCTTCCACAACATTTAGGATTATAAATATTGGTGTGGATGTGTGTGTGTACGCATGCAAGTCCCAATGACATCAGTGCGTCAAACGGAGTATAAGACCTTTAGCATGCAGGATTTGGCATTCATTATGCTGAAAAAAGAAGAACAGGAGTACTTGTGGCACCTTAGAGACCAACAAATTTATTAGAGCATAAGCTTTCGTGGACTACAGCCCACTTCTTCGGATGCATAAGTGGGCTGTAGTCCACGAAAGCTTATGCTCTAATAAATTTGTTAGTCTCTAAGGTGCCACAAGTACTCCTGTTCTTCTTTTTGCGGATACAGACTAACACGGCTGCTACTCTGAAACCTGTCATTATGCTGAAAGTAATTTAAAATATGTAAGAGTATGAGTCAATGGGTTAGAGAATTATTATTATAAAACATTTATATAGCACCCTAAGTTTACCTGGCATGTCACAAACAAGAAGACACATTCTCTGACTCTGAAAGATTACAGTCTAAATAAGACAGGACTTACAAACGGAAGACAAAAACCACAGGACAACAGCTCAGGAGCAGGGAGAGTTTGGAAATTATTGAGGAAATTAGACGAGGAGAGTTTGGGTTTTAAGGAATTGTTTGAATCATGGTTCCTATAATCAGTAGCTCTCAAAAAGTTTTACAGATCAGGTCAATGTCATTAGCTTTATTTTACAGATGGGGAAACTGAGGCACAGAGCAGCAAGCCTTGCCTAAGATCACCCTGTAGCACAGCTGGAAATAGAACCCAGCTTTCCTCGGTCCCATTGCACTGCTCTAGCTACCAGGCCACATTTATGCTTTCCCGAACACATACCCAGCAGACACACTTTTCACCCGACTTTTAGATAGGAACCAGCCAAACAAAAATAAAGTCTCCACGAGCGAGCCTGGAGTGTGAGTATCCTCTGTAACATCAGCTACATCAGTGATGCCTCCCAAATTGGCATTGGCCTCCTACAGGCAGGCAGGCAGACTCCTCTAAAATGTAAAGATGCGGTACCGAGAAACCAAGGTCCTCCTCTGAACAATTATACAGCTGCCTACATCGCCCAAAGAAAGACCTCTAGGCAGATGAAGATAGCGTTGTCATTCCAGGCATGGGGGCAGCATGATCGAAGGGATGAAGCTGAATGTGGAAGAAAATAAAGGGAAGAATATAGGGATCCAGGGGAGATGGGGGTGGGACTGCGCATATAGGCCCTGGACAACTTTTTCTTGTCATCCATGAAAGCGAAAGATTCTAAGAGCTGAACGAAATGACTTGACTTCCATCCTATGACAATGTTTTTGCAGCCTCCTATACTTATTATATACTTATTAGCATTATTACTTAGCACATTTATTCAGCTTCCTCAAGCTCACTCCCAATATTTAATATCATAAATACACAAGAAGCTTATTGCAATAAATACAGCACCACTGTAAATGAAATAGTAATTAGGAATATAACTCACAGAGGTTTTAGTAAATATGTATTTCCTAGGAGGTGCTAATCTTCAAAGTAAATGCCATAAATACCCGCCACATTCCTCCAAGTTCCTGCTTCCTCCCCCTCAAATTTTTTTTCGCCTGCTAATTGGAATTTTAAAAGTCACCCCATTTAAAATAGTACATTGGCAACAGCTGCACGGGCTGTCTGAGACTAAAATTCAGCTGAGGCTAACAGTTTAGCGAGTCACTTGGGAAAGCGAGTCTGGGCAAGGCAATCCATTCCCCTGCCCCTTTGCAGTAGTTCACTGTTGGTTGGAGATGCAGCTGGTGTTTTATTCCGTCATATGTTAGAGTAGGTGCTGCCTTCACTCATGATTCATCAATCTCACCACTATTGGCCGCTGCTGCTGGGCTACCTTTGTGTCCCCTCCATGGCATATTCCCTTCCACCATCTTCCCCTCACTTGGTTTCTTGGCAGGCATCAAGAATATCTCAGCTTCCATTGTTCAATCTGGCCCATTGCTATACCTTATATTTTGATATATATCAACATGCAGTAGAGAGAAAAATTATTCTGAGGGGGTTATGCTGGTGCCTAAGGAACCCAGATGAGATCAGAGCTCTGTTGTGCTCGGATAGGCTCCACAGAGAGACTCGAGTGTTGCAAATGGCACCTAACTTTTAGAGGCCTAAAAAAATGAGAGGAACAGCACTATGATCCACAAAGCCTGAGCTAGGCGCCTTGCCTCCCTAGACAACAAATGGGGAGAGAGAGGCACCTTATCATGTGGTCCACAAAAGTCAGCCTGCTAGGCGAGGGGTCGCCTAAGCTAGCCAAGGGGAGATGCCAACAAAGGGTGGCGAGTGCCTAACCTGGGCTGTCGGGACGTGCCTATGGCTGCTTAGCCATCCACAAATGGGAACCCGCTGCCTGGAGTCAGGCCCTTGAGGCACCTAAGGCGTTTCAGAAATGCGATAGGTGGCTGCCTCCCACCGTATAGCTTTTTGCTTGGTGGTTAGAGCACACACCTGGGATGGGGGAGATGCAGGTTCCATTCCCCTTGCTCTGCAAGTGGGGGAGAAAGGATTTGAACAGGGGTCTCTCCCCACTCAAGAGAGCTATGGGATAGTCCATAAATCAGCTTGCTGAAGCTATTTCACAGTGGGCAAATAACAGAGGGGCTAGAACAGGGGGACTAGACCCAGGGTCTCCTGCCGCTCAGGGGGGCGCCTGACCCACTAGACTACAGTGTCTCTCTTACACTTGTGTCCTCTCTGGCCCAATTACTGTTTACATATTTAGCCATCGTGGAATGGTCCAAAAGAGTTTAGACTCTAAATAGACAAGACAAACAAAGGGTGGGAGAAAGGAAGGTTCATTATCCTCATTTTGCAGATGGGGAACTGAGGCACAGAGGCCCCGGAAGTTAGGGAGCCTAAATGTTTTTGAGGCTCTGGGCCAGAGAAATTAAAAGACAGCCTGGGTCCCACAAGCAGTCTGGGATAGAACAGCTCTTCAGAGGCCAACTCTGATGCCTTAATGCCAAAACCAAAACCATCCTCTTCTCTCCTACAGAAGGCTATAAACAGCCATTGTACTTCAGCTCCAGTTCAGAACTTGCACCCACCCTTTTTATGTTAAGGTCTGATAAAGATTGGTCACTTTTCATTTCTTGTTCATTTCATGCTGCCTCTGCAAAGCGTGGCTCTAGTTTGGGACCAGAAGCAGAGGTGCTGGCATACAAGAAAAATGCTGTTCTCCCAGGGTCATGGCCTTGCTGCTAGAGAGGAGAGGGTGTGGAAAATAAAGAGGATTCTTTATGGAGGCTGCTGGACAGAGACCCTGTGGCTCCATCTAGTCCTCAGATGGAATAACACGGCCTTGGGCTGCCTAGTGCCACCACAGCCTCTCCCTAAACCCTGGCCTGCAGTACATAGTCATGGAGGGGAGTGCTGACTACCCTACAAAAATATTCCCCAGACCCATTGAAGCAGGTTTGCAAGTTTCGGCAGCCTTGAGTGTCCATGGTCCATAATGGACACAGAGGCTCCTTGCAGGGGAATGGCACAAACTGTTGTCAGCTTCACCAATGCGGGGATGAATATGGCCCAGCAGAGGGGAGGGGGGAATCTCATGTAGATCGGGATTCCTATGAGGATCAATGTGATGTGCATCAGGGAGTTTCACCCAGCAGCACAGTCAGCCCTTTAACCCAAGCAGATAATTTTCTCCTCAGAATTCATCTTCTGGTGCAGAACACATTAATTGCTGGGCCGCATTAGTGATAAAGACTATGGGACATAAATATTTTACACTGGTAATGAGACATTTAGCATTGATATACAGCTCACAGCCCAGCCCAATTCCAGCTTTGTTAATTATAATGAACTATTGTAGGACCTGACTTCATCTGCTCCCGGTAAATCCTGCAATGCCAGGGTGTTGTGCGAGCTGCTGTTTCCCATGGCGAGACTGGAGCTGCATCTGGTAAATGTTTAATCAGTTGTCAAACCCACTTTAAGAAGAATTTAGTGGTGCTTTACACTGTTCCCTGGCTTGCTCAGGGAATCTCACAGATTAAAATAATACTTGCCAGCCTGACCCACTCTTTTTCTAAGTGTCCAGGGCCAATTTCATCAACACTGGTGCAATTCCATTGACCTCAACTGTAAATATCACCAGCAGGGATTGAACCGGTCACCTTCCGCATCAGATGCACATACCTTGACCACTTGAGCTAAAATACACACCTCCAGGAACGGCCAACAATAGCAGGCTATCATCTACGTGACGCAGACACTGGAAAGGGACATGGCCTTTAGCCAGCATGTTACACAGTCACTAGGGTATTTCGTGTCACCTGGCTGCTCACGTCTAGCTCTTATAGGGCACTTCAAGAGCCTGATCCTCCCATCTAGTGCACAGCATATGCCACCAAGGTGTGGCTTCCCCCCAAAAGATCCCTTTGTAAATGGGCACTGTTATCCTTCTTCCTGATTGCAGCCCATAGCAGTCTGGGGAACATGGCAGCTGCATGCAGATGGGGCATGTGCCAAAGAAACTGGGCCTGGCCACTGACCCTAATGGAGGATCTAAGGGCTTTTCTCAATGCATTTCCAGCCCAGACACAAAGAGAAGCGTAATTCAAAGGAGACAGGGCCAGCTTTCGGATATGTGCCATGTGCCCAGTGCAGCACCCCAGCAGAAGGGCTTGCTTGCTAGATCTCAATAAATTACTGCCCCGATCAATCCTGTCTCGCAGCCTTGCTGTTTCTTCCCCTCCTGCTCCCACGCCGCCTTTCCACGAACATCATACAGAACATCAGCACTTTGCACCATGTCTTCCTTCAGCTCTCCCCTTCTTTGTGCCCATGAGCCCCAGCGAATGATGAACACGAAGCTTGCTTGGCCCCTTGATGGTCATTGTACTGCAGTGTAGCTGGGTACCAACAGGATTCCTTACCCTGTGTGCCTTTCCTTGCATTTAGCATGGTGCCAGATGGTGCTGAGATGCTCTTCGGGAGCAGTATGTGCTACTGGCACCTAGAGTTTTACAAGGCACATTTCAGGGGACTATCCCGTACAGTTCATGCCTAATTACCTAATTGCTGCACTAATGCACTTTTTGTTTTCTAGGCTTAGGGATTGATCATGCCCTAAGTCCTCAAAGCACGTCTGCAAATATTAACTAATTAAGCTCCTGGGGCACCGGCTCTCTTCCTTTTATGTCTTATAAAGTGTTGAGCACACAGTCAGTGCTTAACAAACATAACACCCGCTGGAAAATCCAGGAAAACTAAATTTTGATGAAAGATGGAAACAATATATACTCATCTCCCCCCTCTTCGATAATAAACAAACGATAATCGTTATGGCCCTGATTCAGGAAAGCAACTTCTTTCAGGAAATCAGTCAAGGTTAAATGCCTAAGTCCCAGTGGAGTCAATAGGATATAAGCACATAAAGTTAAGCATGTGCTTAAGTGCTTTCCTGAACAGGGGCCTATTGTAATAATCCTCACACCACCGCTTTGCGGTAGAGAAGTGTTATTGCTCCATTTTACAGATCTAGAAACTAATTCAGAAAGCCTATAGGCAAAATGTTTATAAGTGGCCCCTACTTTAGGTGTCCAGTTTTAAACACCTAGGGCCTGTTTTTCAGAAGAGCTTAGATTTGAAGTCTATAGGAATTGCAGGTGTTTAGCTCCTCTACAAGTTATGTTCATGGCACACACACAGAGAAGTTGGATAAAAATGTAAAATACTCCTGCTGGAATGTTGCAACATAACATGACTGGATTCTAAGAAATAAAGAATGATAACACACAAGAACCCCAAACCAGAGAAAAACAAAGCAGGCTGCTCCTAAAGGCAGCGAGGTACAACTAACCTCATCATGGTCCAGGCTGGCTCTTTCCATATTTACTAGGGCTGTCGATTAATCGCAGTTAACTCATGCGATTAACTCAACAAAATTAATCGTGATTAATTGCAGTTTTAATTGCACTGTTAAACAATAATACCAATTGAAATTTATTAAATAGTCTTGGATGTTTTTCTACATTTTCAAATACATTGATTTCAATTACAACACAGAATACAAAGTGTACACTGCTCACTTTATATTATTCTTTTTTATTACAAATATTTACACTGTAAAAAAACAAAAGAAATAGTATTTTTCAATTCACCTCATACAAGTACTGTAGTGCAATCTCTTTACTGTGAAAGTGCAACTTACAAATGTAGATTTTTTTTGTTACATAATTGAACTCAAAAACAAAACAATGCAAAACTTTAGAGCAATGGTTCTGAAACTTTTGTACTGGTTTCACACAGCAAGCCTCTGAGTGAGACCCCCCCCTTATAAATTAAAAACACTTTAAAAATATTTAACACTATTATAAATGCTGGAGGTGAAGTGGGGTTTGGGATGGAGGCTGACAGCTTGCAATGCCCCACATAATAACCTCATGACCCCCAGTTTGAGAACCTCTGCTTTAGAGCCTCCAAGTCCACTCAGTCCTACTTCTCATTCAGCCAATCGCTAAGACAAACAAGTTTGTTTACATTTACGGGAGATAATGCTGCCACTTCTTATTTACAATGCCAGCAGAAAGTGAGAACAGGCATTTGCATTGCACTTTTGTAGCCGGCATTGCAAGGTATCTGCGTGCCAGATATGCTAAACATTCATATGCCCGTTCATGCTTCAGCCACCATTCCAGAGGACATGCTTCCATGCTGATGACGCTTGTTAAAAAAATAATGCGTCAGTTAAATTTCTGACTGAATTCCTTGGGGGAGAATGGTATGTCTCTGGCTCTATTTTACCTGCATTCTGCCATATATTTTATGTTATAGCAGTTTTGGATGATGACTCAGCACACGTTGTTCATTTTAAGAATACTTTCACTGCAGATTTGAAAAAACACAAAGAATGTACCAATGTGATATTTCTACAGAAAGCTACAGCACTCAACCCAAGGTTTAAGAGTCTGAAGTGCCTTCCAAAATCGGAGAGGAAGGAGGTGTGGAGCATGTTTTCAGAAGTCTTAAAAGAGCAACACTCCGATGCGGAAACTACAGAACCCGAACCACCAAAAAAGAAAATCAACCTTCTGTTGGTGGCATCTGACTCAGATGATGAAAATGAACATGAGTCAGTCTGCACTGCTTTGGATCGTTATCATGCAGAACCTGTTATCAGCATGTCCGCATGTCCCCTGGAATGGTGGTTGAAGTATGAAGGGACATATGAATCTTCAGTGCATCTGGCATGTAAATATCTTGTAATGCTGGCTACAACAGTGCCATATGAACGCCTATTCTCACTTTCAGGTGACATTGTGAACAAGAAGCAGGCATTTCTCCTGCTAATGTAAACAAACTTGTTTGTCTGAGCAATGGCTGAACAAGAAGGAGGACTGAGTGGACTTGTAGACTCTAAAGTTTTACAGTGTTTTATTTTTTAATACTTTTTTTTGTACATAATTTGTAAGTTCAACTTTCATGATAAAGAGATTGCACTACAGTACTTGTATGAGGTAAATTGAAAAATACTATTTCTTTTGTTTTTTTTACAGTGCAAATATTTGTAATAAAAATAAATATAAAGTGAGCACTGTGCACTTTGTATTCTGTGTTATAATTGAAATCAATATATTTTCAAATGTGGAAAACCTCCAAAAATATTTAAATAAATGGTATTCTATTATTGTTTAACAGTGTGACCAATTGCGCGGTTAACCGCAATTAATTTTTTTTAAAATTGCTTGACAGCTCTAATATTTACTTTAATCATGTGCTTCCATTAGAGCTCCTAACCCCCAAGTAGGATCAAGAAATCTTTCCACTCTTAAAGGGAGAGCTTGCAATTCCAACACAGTCCTCAATGCACCACACAGGTCAGACCCATGGTGTCTAGAGATGGGCGATAGGGTGACCAGATGTCCCGATTTTATAGGGACAGTCCCGATTTTTTGGTCTTTTTCGTATATCGTCTCCTATTATTCCCCACCCCGTCCTGATTTTTCACAATTGCTGTCTGGTCACCCTAAGGTGGCCAAAAGCAGAGGCCACTTTTGAAAACTGGCTACATGTGACTTGCCTAAATTCACCAAGGGAGCCAGTGACAGGCTTGGAATTAGAATTAAAGGCTCTCAGCTCTGTCTTAGCTCACTATCCTGGGCCCTTCCTCAGGAGATCTCATGTCGGGAGCTTTGCTGGCAGCGACTGGCGCTCAACAGCTGATGAGATAGTTGTTGTCGAATGCCGTCAGAGAAACCACCAAAGAGCCAAACATATTTTGAATGCAAAAATATATAGAACATAATGCAGCAGCGAATACATTAATCAAACAGCGAGGTGAAGCTTACAGGGTACGAGTGGTTTGATTTAGGGCTCAGTGAGAAATCTGGCACTGGAAATCTGCCACCAGTTTAGAGTCTTCTGGCTCTTTGGAGGTCGTTCCCACCAAAAGTCATTCTACAGCATGTACTGTATGTTTCCATGTGATGTGGCTGCGTTTTAGGCACTTGTTTTTGCACATAAGCGGAAAAAGCAGCTTCTCATCTGTAGAGCTCTCCCTGTGGATAGAAGGCGCAGGGCACCAGTGTAGTGAAAACACAGGTTTATTTTTTATTTAGCCTGCTGCAGACTGGCTCTCTATCCCCCTGACAAGCAAACACAGCCAGAGATGCCCCATGTCACCATGTGGATGGTGTCTCCATTCACTGTGCAGGGAGGTTTGTTCCAACATTCACTCCTGCTTTAATCCACTGGGTTTGGAATTTGAACCCAGATCCAGATCAGAATTTCACAGTTGCCACCTATCAATCACTATGATAGAATCCCAGTGATCTAACACCTTACTCCCAACTTTGGGGAGTTGAAACCTAGACTTCCTCCCCGCTGGGGGGGGAAGGGGCGGCAGTGGGAGGGAGGAGGCGGAGGCGGAAAGAGAGCCCAAGGCCCACTGTGTGAGGGGGTAGGATCCAGCACCCGTGTCGTGGTGGGCGAGGGCTCCCGGGGGCTGAAGCTGAAAATATTACAGAAGCTCTGGAAGTCACAGAATCTGTGACTTCCGTGACATAATCTTATCCTTAATGATGAGGAAAGCTAGGCTGTCCTGGTCCCCCTCCAAGTCTGATGACTCCTTCAAAATGTTGCCTGTCTCTAATGGATTAGGAACCCAAGTTGCTTACCCTATGACGCATAATACCCAGCCTTTAAACAACAATCTCATCTCAAACCAGAATCAGTCACATGGATCATAAAACTTGTTCTCTAAATAGTTGCATCATTCCAGCAAAGCAAAATTTTTGCTCTAGTTGGGCCAGCAGGTTCGCAGAGCTTGCGGGGGGGGGAAGGGCAGGTCAAAACCTTGTCTGAAAAAGTTTCTTACCCGTATCTGATTTGCTTGTATTGGAGGCCCGCTCCGGAGAGATGCTGAGCCATTGATGGGACGTGAGGGTGCTCGACCTTTCTCAGGAGCAAGGCCTTTGCCTACGAATGTGAAACCAGGTGAGGTTCATTTTGCTTTTGTGCAAAGAACGTCTCACTCAGTTCTGTCAAGAAGCCCTTTCCAGGACTAGAGAATGATGGAATGAACCAGTGCCTGCACTGAAACAACCATAGGTGGAAGAAAAACATAGGAAGGTGCCAGAGAGTGGAACAACATGGGATTCAAACTGTGATCAGCCTTGATGCTTCTGCTGAGAATGATTACAAAGGGAGGTGGTGACACCATCTTTTTTTGTGGAATTAGTGGATACTTAAATTCCTAGCTCAAAATGTTGTTGGACGCTAAGTATAAACCTAGGCAATAATTCACGCTACACTAGACTGCTTATAGTAGTAGTCTGCTAAAACAAATTGAATTGAAACCTGTATTCATTTATTAACTCAACGCGGTGGCATATCGGTGAATAATTGTTCATAGGCTAAAATAATTCACTAGAAATAAGCTTAGTTGGTAAAGGGCCACAGATCTAAAGTTACTGTACATTAAAGCATAGCTGGCACTGTACATGCATATAGGCAACAGTAACTGCTTTAAACTTCTTTTGACAATGAATTTATAGTGTAATAGCTGAAATAAATGAAGATCTGAAAATCCTGGAGTGCGGGGCGGGGGGAGGAATTGCACATATTGCCTCTAGTATTTCAAGTCAAAGGTAGACAGGTTTGACCAAAGCAAGGATTTTAGCAGCATCCATGAAATTATTCATTTGAAACTTTTTCAAAACAAAAATAGGCCCGCTTTTCTTAAAAAAAAATGAATTTTTTTTGGGGGGGGGAATTTTCATTAATGTAAGGGAAAAACCCTAAATCAAAAATTAAAAAAAACAAGTGTTCAGTTTTCACCCTTTTCATCAAAAAATTGGAAAATTCCCAAAACTTTGCAAAAAGTTTTAATTTTTTTTTTGAAAATTTTCACACACACACACAAAAAACCACAAAACAAAACATACCCTTTTGACCAGCTCTACCTATCACCCTAGTTGTTGCATCACTTATTATGTCACATCTGAGCCTCAGCACAGCTGAAGAGTTTTTCACAGGGTGAAAGCTATTCTTGTGCAGGGACAGGGACCATCTTTTTGGTGTGTGTTTGTACAGCGCCTAACACAATGCAGTCCTAAGCCATGTCTGGGGCTCGTAGGTGCCACCATAATGATGATAATTAATAACAGATATGCACAAGGCCTTTAGTTCCAGCGTTTGAGTCCCCAGTTTCTCAAGCTCTATTAACATATTAACCATAACTCAACCCTAATTCGAGCACTTAAGTGGGACAGACTTTAATGGTGCTGATTCTCTCCAAAGGGGTGAATTTCGCCCAGGAGAATACTGCTTATTGGCGCTTCAAGGAAAGAAAGACAAGTTTGTAAGACATGGAGAGCTGCCAGCATTATTCATTCTGTGCAATGGGAGGTCCTCTACTGGGTTCACAGAGATACTAGAACCTGCAAGTCATTTATGATCTTTACCTAGCAGCTCCACACACTTGAATTTTACAAGCAAATTTCTTTCCTGGCTGGATCAGACTCCTGATTCTTTGCGCTGTATTTCTCGTGTTACTTCTCTGCTCCTCTTCAGCCAGCCTGCGTGGTGGCGGTTTTGGAATCGTCTCAGTGAAATTCAGAGTTGAAGGGGAAGAGTCTGAGACAAGGACCTAGTACATACAAGCTGCCATCAGGATAAGATGATCTTACTGGTCCCAGAAGAATTCATCCTTTCTGAACTCTATTGGCCTGCATACTCTATGTTTGCTATGTGTAAATGGATCAAAAACTCTGTATGAGTGGTACTCTTTGTGAAACTGCAGACAGGGCATTGGGCATGGAGGCACAGACCTGTTTTCTTTTTCTGACTCTGCCACTGACTCACAGCGTGACCTTGGACAAGTTCTTTCACCTCCTGTCTCCCTATTCCCCCATCTGTAAGAGGAGTGTAATGAGGCTTGCCCGCCTTTGTGATCTATGGAGGCAAAGTGTTATGCCACTGGTATTACTCTCAACCCATTCAGTGATGCTTTTAGAATATTCCAGAATCTGAGTTTGAGTCTGCTTTTCCGTAGTTCGTGTACAGGAGCTAGACAGAGCCTTCTCTCTAGAATTTCCTGCTTTATGAAACTCACCACGTCCCTTTGACTAGACTGAGGAAACACTCCCAAACAATGCTTCACTTTTTCTTGCTCACTCTGGGCTGGGGTATACAAAATGCACCAAATTCTTGGGGACTGGCTGATTCTAAACGGTGACGTCTCCATCAGCACACAGTGTCAGAAGGAGGAGATGCAATTGCATGGTTGGTAGCAGGTGAACAGCTGAGATTCATATTAGAGCGGATTGAAAAGTGGGAACATATTTGCAAACAGTTTGCTCCCCCCCCATTTTGGGGAGACAAAATTAGGAAAAATTCCACTTTAATGAATAGTCATGTCTGGAAGTCTAGCCAAGTGGTACCAAAGAACTAGACTTGATTAAAGGTTTAGGGGCTCAATCCTGCAGTCCCTTTGCACACAAACCTCCCATTGAAATGGAGGTGACACTATAGAAACGAGCCCCCGACAGGGTGTGGCTGTCCATCGCCTACCTGCCTAGCAGTCAGTAATACTTCCCTTAGTGCGACCCTGCCCTCGGGAAGATCTGTTCAGGGCCAGCTCCAGGCACCAGCATAACAAGCAGGTGCCTGGGGCGGCCAATGAAGAGGGGGGTGGCACGTCTGGCAGCTTGGCGGCAATTCGGTGGCGGGGCCGTCACTCCCTCTCAGAGCGAAGGACCTGCCGCCGAATTGCCGCCATAGAATGAAGCAGCGCTAGAGCTGCCACCGATCGCGGCTTTTTTTTTTTTTTTTGCGCTGCTTGGGGCGGCAAAAACGCTAGAGCCGGCCCTGGATCTGTTGTAATTATTTCTACAACAGAGCGGCACTATGGTCAGGCCTGACTCGAGCATGAATGATTCAAGCCACCCACCACGACCTCCTGTTCTATTTGACTAACTCCCGTGAAGATTAATACTTCAGGAACGAGGAACATAAACTACAAGCGCGGGTCACCTTTCACCTCGCTCTTATCCCTGCCAACGATCTTTAATATTAACCTCTTCTCCCTTCGCCCCCCGCTGATTATTTACTTTAAAAAAGAATTTAAAGCATGGCACTTGTGCCGAAGGCAGCGTATATCTCAGCTCTACTCCTGCTTTACGGGGAATAATTTTTGAGAATAAATTACTAATTTATTACCAGTTAATTTCTTCTACATTATAGGAAAGGCAACCTGCAGTAGATAACTACTCCTTTCCAATGCCTTCCTGGAAACTCGTTCATTAACGACCCCATTAATTTAATAGTGGCTGGGGCAAATTATCCTCAGATGCAGCCCTTGGGCTGCAGGCAGTAGATCCCAGCTTTTATTCTTGAGGCAGTGGTAAGAAGGAAGCTCAGTTTGTTTGTAATAAATGTTGGTATAAAATATGCCCCTTTATGTATATATGCAAATAGCCGTATCTGACATCATTAAATGTCTTAAGGAAATATGAAGTTTTGCAGCCATTCCCCCAGCTTAGAGCTCAGGCAATGACTGGAACATCTGCATTAAATGTTTAATGTTCAGAGAAAGTGCAAATCACCATTTAATTAACTTCTTCCATAAAATATGATAGTTTAGCAACATGAACATGGATGAATTGTCATTATTCAGGGAGACCCTGAACATGCCGGTGAACGATGGAATTTCTGATGCTGATGACGATGGATTGGAGCGTCCCCCAAAACAGGTCAGAGGGCTGCAAAGGAATCTTTTTATCATTTATGTGACTTAGTAAATGTATCTGGCACCTGTTATTCCCCAGCCTGGGTAGGTCTAGGCAAAATTAAAGGCAACACAACTATTGCCAACAGCTGGCAAAAAAATATCCACACGCAACCACCTCCCTCTGCTGGGTATTCATTATCTGCCTTGCTGCTGACCATAAAAAGCAACGTACAATGTTGGAGGCTTTCCCTTCACCCTCCCACTCCCCTGGTTCTTGTCACACAGACAGCGAGCAGCAAAAGACCAGAAGTCCGAAGTGCAAACAATGCAATGTTTATTGGGGTTAGTTTCCAAGCAAGCATATTCCGAAGCCCTTCACACCAGTCGGGCTTCTCTCTATACGCCTACCTTCATGCCTCCAGCTTCCACCCCGGTCACACCACACGATCCATCGTCTACAGCCAAGCACTGAGGTACAATCGCATCTGCTCCAACCCCTCAGACAGAGACCAACACCTACAAGATCTTCACCAAGCATTCTTAAAACTACGATACCCACACAAGGAAATAAAGAAACAAATCAACAGAGCCAGATGTGTACCCAGAAGCCTCCTGCTACAAGACAGGCCCAAAAAAGAAACCAACAGAACTCCACTGGCCATCACCTAGAGTCCTCAGCTTAAACCTCTCCAACGCATCATCAGTGATCTACAACCCATCCTGGACAATGATCCCTCACTTTCACAGACCTTGGGAGGCAGGCCAGTCCTCGCCCACAGACAACCCGCCAACCTTAAGCATATTCTCACCAGCAACCACGCACCGCACCATAACAACTCTAACTCAGGAACCAACCCATGCAACAAACCTTGATGCCAACTCTGCCCACAAATCTACACCAGCAACACCATCACAGGACCTAACCAGATCAGCTACAACATCACCGGCTCATTCACTTGCACGTCCACTAATGTTATATATGCCATCATATGCCAGCAATGCCCCTCTGCTATGTACATTGGCCAAACTGGACAGTCACTACGCAAGAGGATAAATGGACACAAGTCAGATAGCAGGAATGGCAATATACAAAAACCTGTAGGAGAACACTTCAACCTCCCTGGCCACACAATAGCAGATGTAAAGGTAGCCATCTTACAGCAAAAAAAACTTCAGGACCAGACTCCAAAGAGAAACTGCTGAACTCCAGTTCATTTGCAAATTTGACACCATCAGATCAGGATTAAACAAAGACTGTGAATGGCTATCCAACTACAGCAGCAGTTTCTCCTCCCTTGGTGTTCACACCTCAACTGCTAGCAGAGCACCTGACCCTCCCTGATTGAACTAACCTCGTTATCTCCATATTGATTTATACCTGCCTCTGGAAATTTCCATTACTTGCATCTGAAGAAGTGAGGTTCTTACCCACGAAAGCTTATGCTCCCAATACTTCTGTTAGTCTTAAAGGTGCCACAGGACCCTCTGTTACTCTATCAAACTAAGTTTTCTTTAACCATCTCAAGATCTGTTTCTTTATCTGGTGGGGATGGGCACTATCAGTGCAGGATCGTCTTCCTAACAGCCCAATACCACCTTATTTCAATGTGACTGGAGTGGGATGTAACGATGTGACCCCACGCTTCCCAGTTTATAGCTGCCCCTGCTGTGTAGCCAAAGGCCTTAAGCCTAAGAACAAGATCTCAGACTATCCTAGTGAGAGAAGGCCCCTGCACAGGCAGACTTGTGGTTTTGATTCTTTGTTTTCATATCCCTATAACTAGCCAAGTGATAAGAATACACCTAAATTCTTAAAGTAGGCCTTTACAGGCGGGCCTGATTATCTATAGTCTAACATGCAATGCAAAACATTCTTGCTTATAATCATCATCATTGTAGGCTGCATTATATGGTGCCTTGCTTCACAACAGACCTCTGGACCCTCAGCTAACTAATACAGGAAATATACCCAGGGATCATTTCATCCATGACTGAAATCCAGTCAAAACACGACATTGGAGAAGTTCTAACAGCACCTTCTTTCAGGATGGCATTCACATTCTCCCTCTGATAAGGGCCTAAGCAGCCAAGAAGGGCAACGAACCATCTTACAGGTAGCTGAGTGAAATCCATCCAGCGCATTAAGAACTTTGGATCCGTTTCACCAGTATGCTCCAGTTGCTTTGCATCACTGGCGCAGTAAAAAGCAGCCAAGGTGTACTGGAGAATCTGGTCTTTTTTTGTGACATTCAGGCACAGAAGCCTTCAGCGTGGTGGCAAGGATTGCTTCCCAAGCGAAAAAAGGAGCCTTACCGTCATGCTGTGATCCTATCAGCACTCACAAACCAAAGGGCATCAGTCCAAGCCGGTGCTTCCAAAGGAACACCAGCTGCTGCAGAAAGTGGTGTCAACAGCATTCGGCCCTCTGAAATGAAGTGAGCCAGTAACCTAGCAAAATGGTCTGCTGCTGCAGGGGCCGCTTTTCCTCAAGGAGACTGTAGCAAGTCAGGCCCTGTTTGAGTGCCCCCTTGTGGCAGGAAGGTGCCCTGCAGGCGCCAAGCCTCAGTTTCCCATTCTCTCAGGGTGCCTTCAAACTCTCCTCCAACACTCTCTTGGGCTGAGAGCACCCTTTTCAGAGTAATTTATTATACATGTCTCAAAGGCATAAACTAAAATCCCATATCATAACTCAAGAACACCTCCAGCTCTATCTCCTTTTGTTATGCGACTCTTCTTCAGTCCCCAATTTTCCTTCAAGGGGAGGTTCCTGGACTTATCCCCATCATGCCCTAATAGAGTTCAAATGCTCAAACAAAGCAATAGTGCAAACAACGGGCACCCATCCTGAGTTTAATAAAAGTCTCACAGCCTTCCTGGATTCCTTTCCAACTCCCTGCCCTTGTACACGACAGTGGCCATCGGGCTGCTTCTCTGGGCCCTCCTTCAGATAGAGATTGGCAGGAAACATCCCTTCTACTTATCTGCTGGCCCTTGGTGTCCTTCCCTTGCAGTTCTCTGCCCATTATGCAGGACAGTTGCCACGGGGCCACTCTCTGGGCCTTGCTCTAGTGCTGAATTCTCTCCACCTCCTGCCCCCAGGTCTTCCTGCTTATGGCCTGTCTCTCCTCCTTTCTGGCTGCCAAGCATCCTAATATATCTCCTGATCCCCTGTGCAACCCCACCCCCTGGTCATTCGCAGAAGGACAGAGACCCTCTCCCTTAAAACAGCTCAGTCACCCCATGACCAAGATGTAAAACTAACACATCCTTGCCAACTGCGGTCACTAAAGGTTCCATGACACTTCTGGAGAACATTCATTGCCAACTTGTAATTATATTCTGCCTCCAAGCAGGTTTTATGAGGATGTGATTTTATTATTCACTTCTGTTCAACTACTGCGTTTCACCCTAGAAACAGCTGCATCTCAGCAGTGGGGGAAGTGATCCTTATGTATCTTTAGCACACGATGTCACAGGGGTGTGCATAGAGGCTGAAGGATGTCATACACAGGTAAGACGCAATCTCCATGTACAGAGGGAGGTTTACAAAGCAACAGAAATCTGAGCTACTGTAGGGGATGCCTCTGGAGAAGAACACTTAAAAAGATAAAAGCTGTGTGAAGATGACCTGAGGCACTTTTTGATTGTTTGAGAAATGAACTCATATGTTTCAAAGTTGAAGCTCTCCTATTTCATTTTTATTCTTCCACTAATAATGAGCACACACTTCATCTTTCAGGTCCTGATCCAACAGCACCTCAGCTTGCCGCTGAAACCTTTCCCTCCCCTTGATAGATCTTTCCTTGAAACAACCCTTCTCAATATAGGCGCACTCTCCATCAGAGCCATCAGGAAGACACTAAAACGGTCTTAATATCTCCACTCTTCGCTTTAAAAAACTCCAATCCCGACACGGTGATTCTCCACTTACATCTGGGATAGAGTTAAATGAGTCCGTATCAAAACCGGCTTAATTTAATGTCACTTCTGCAGTCATTTGACTCTAGTTGGCTGTCAGAAACCATCTCCTTTGCCTCACGTACTTGCTATTAACTCCCCAGCGATAACTTTCTAATCTGTAACCATCTCATGCTTTTTCCTTCCTCGCTTTACATGTGCTGTATGAGGTCAGCGATCCTGCATTCAAAACAGAAGGCGACTAGGGACTGCAAAACAACGTTGGCCTTTCAAGATCGATTTGTATCCTACTACAATACTGGAATGAGTAGGTGTGTACAAGATGACTGCCCTCTACTGGAGAGAGAGTGTCAGACCTTTTCATGGTGCGCATGGCTGTGTTGCTTTTTAGTTGTTGTTCCAGTGGCTCCTAGAGGCCCCAGTTGGGCCCCACTGCGCTGGGTGTTGTACCCACCCGTAATAAGAGATGGTCCGTTCCCCAAAGAGCTTAGTTCAGATTCTCAAAAGTACTTAGATACTTGAAATTAATGGTAGTTAGGAGCTTAAATACCTCAGAGGATCTGGGCCTACCTGACTTGCCCCAAGATCAGACAGGGAGTCTGTGGCACAACCCAGAGTTGAACCCAGATCTCCAGTGAATCAGTCCAGTTATACTGGGGTAAATGCAGGGAATTTCCCCATTTGTTTTAGTGGAGTTATTCTGGATTCAAACCAGTGTAGATGAGATCAGAGTCTGGCCCAGACTCCCTAAGGTACATCAGCTAAGTACCTGAAATGTCTCAGGGCAAGCAGAGGGATTTATTATTACTCTTCTGAATCAAAGTTAGGCTGATCACAGCACAGCAACATTAGGATGACAGTAACCAAGAAGCTGAGAGGTTCTGACTTGGCTAGTAATAGCAACCAAATTCGGGGACCCTGGCTTTGGAGGTGTCCCAAATGCAGTCAGCCAAAAAGATGACATGAGACCGCTTATTCAGACTGCCGTTTATCAATCAGCGATTGCTTTCAACTGCAAGTTTTCATTCCTTATTCCCATCAATCGGGACATCTCAGAAGGTTCACTTAGATCAGGACAGACTAATTGGTACTAGAAAGTTCAGCGGTTGAAGATTGTATGATTAGGGAAATGTACAAATTCAATTTCTTCCAACCAGATTCAATTCTAATCTCATCAGAGATAGAAAACTCCAGTGTAATAATGACAAAGAAAATGACTTTGTTTCAGGCCATTTAAATGTCCCTTACTGCAAACACTCCAATAGAAGCAGCAGTATTTAGAGTCAGAGTCAGGGTATTTGCTTTGAATTCGACAGCGAATGGCCAATTTTGTATGCCTAAATTAACATTCTCTTTTCTTGAGAGAGAGAAAGAAACTATCCAAGTCAAATGAGCATTTGTGACATTTAATAAAGCAATTATATCTAAAGGCTATGGGCAGAAGATAGAGTGGAGCAGCTAATGTCATCTAAGAAAAGCCTCTCTCTAAAGGAATGATGCCTACTTTGTAGATTTCAGGTGACCTTGAACAGATTAAAAAACTGGTGGTTGGGCTGCTGATCCAGCACCTTCCATCAGCATTAAAATATTACTTTGAAGTGAATTTAACAAAAGCAAGTTAAAGGTATCTATAATTCAGAGGATTTTGTAGCTGTTGTATACATTTGCTAAGTACCTAAGTGATTTCGGAGCCCAATCCCCACCAACTTTCAATGAGATTTAGGCTCCTAAATGCCTAGAATAATTTATGAAAATGGAATTTACGTGACTAGGTAACATTGGTGCTTTTGAGAATTTTATCCAAGATTAGGATTGCAGTAGTGCCTAGAGTTCCCAATCAAGGATCAAGGCCCCATTGGGCTAGGTCCTGTACACACATAAGGAGAACATTTTTGGGACAGTTTTCTTCCTGTTTTTTGTTTCCACCTATGGGTGGGATTTTGGTCTAAACTTCCCCCATGGAAATCAATGGTAAAATTCTTAGTGACACCTATGGGAGCTGTTAGGCCAATGTTGAATGCTTTAGAAAAATCTCACCCGAGACATTTTACAGCGAGATTTTTTTTGGGGGGTGGGGAGAATGGTTTTCCCATTCTGCAAAATTGTTCAAGCTATCAAAAAAATTTCCCATCCTAAATTGGGACGACAAGTTGAAATTTCAAAAATTTTCACCAACCAAAAAATCCAAACAATGTTTGGTTTGGGTAAATGGAAATATGTTTAGATAATTTCCAAACATTGCTTTTGTTTGCAACCATTTTTGTAAACTCTCTTCTTACTGTAATTAGCTTAAGTTTTGAAATAAAAGTCATTTCAACCAGAAAAGTGGAATTTTTTTGTTTTACAAATGTCAAAACCTTTTAACAACTTCAAAAAAAAACCCTCCTTCCCCCCCCCAAATTTAAAGTCAAAATAGTTGTCAAAACCACTTCTTTCCCATGAACAGTTTAGGTTTTGATGAATCGGCATTTTCCAACAAAAAATTGTTTTGTCTGAAAATGCCCAATCAGCTCTAATCTTATGTTAGCTACCCCAAATATTGAGGTGGCCAAAACTGGTGGCCACTTTCAAAAATTTGGTCTTAAGTGACCCATAGTCAGATAGTGAATCAGTAGCAGAGACAGAAAGAGAACCCAGGGGTCCTCACCCTACTACTTCCCCCATCCCCAGCTCTCCTGCAGCACAACTGCCAAGTGCATTTCATGGCCGTGGAAAGAAAGCCACTTCTGTTGTGTTCCAGAAGATTTTCGACACCACAGAAAGTACAGCCACAATAGGCCCACATCACCTCCTGTACTCTGCTGGGGAATATTTCTGCACTCACCACAATTTGTATTGTCTCAAGCTGCGATACAGCCATGATCAGTGAAGCTTTTCCATTTCTTAATACATTTTAACTGAATTTTCTGCTCATGAGAGATTCTGGATTGACAGCTCCGGAGACCGAAGTCCTTAATTTAGCAAATCAACAGGCACAGAATGGATAGCGGCCGTGCAAGCTTTGATCCCATTCCAATGCTCTGCCACTATTTCTCAGCCTTCATCTGCCTCAACCATTGATACGTGTGGGAAGGAAGTTCATTCTCCATGGTCTAGTCACTTCTTGGCCTCAGTCCCATAATGGGGGCCAATAAAATTAACAGAAAGTCTGTTGGTCAGCCTGATGATGTGACTATTTGTCCATTAGGATCTGGATTGAAACCATTCCCTCAGTTCTCACAGGCCAAAGAGCCCTAATACTGGTATTGCCTTGCATCCACTACTGACCAGAGCCAGTACTGACATGAGAAACTCTGCCATCTTTTACCATTCCTGAGCCATCAAGTTCTCTCGTTGCAGGGAAGCTTTCCCAGCTGCCCCAGAGCAGCTTGCTTACCGAACAGAAGTTGCTTGGTAACCTGATCGGGAGACGCTGTCTCACACAGACCAGAACAAGGACAAAAGGACGGCGCTATCATGCGTGTGTGATGGCTGTCACGCAGAAGCGTTTAAATCCATCATGCAATGAGGAAGAGCAGCAAGATTCTGGACCTCGTACAAATTGCTTCCGTCTGGCAAACCGCACTTGGGCTTAGTAATGTAGAGCTAAATGCGGAGCAGTGCTGTGGACGTACAACTCCCACTGAACTGCAGGGGGCTCAGCATCTCTCAGGGTTTGACTCGCATTCCCCATGCCAGCCTTTCCTTTCTAATTAAGTTAATAAGCGTTTCCGTTTGAAACCCTGCGTAGTCCTAAACGACAGGGCCTTCCAAACTGGTGTTTTGTGCCAATTTTCATGGATATGGAAACTGCATTTCCTGGCTGCTCCGGTGACCTTGTGCAATGTTTCCTGTTCAAACATCGCAATGCGCTGGGCTAGTGAGTGCCTGTAATGGGGTCTTTGCAGGGCCCTCCTGGCTTCTGCCCCCCTGGGGTGAGAAAGTCACACAGAGACCTTGGTGCAGTGATCACCTCCCTGGTGCTTTTATTTACAAGTTGTATTCCCACCACCTTTCCACCATACACATAGTCCCCTTCTTATAGTCCACCAGCAGGAGAGGGGGGCAAGCTCTCTCTCTCTCTCTCTCTGCTTCCCCTCACTGCCTGTCCTCTAGTGCAGCTTCCCTCTTTCCAGGTCCTCCCCAGCTTCCTTCCCCTGAGCCTTTTATCCAGCAACTGCCTAATGAGACAGCAGCTGTTCCAGCTTCCCCAATCAGGGCCAGGTGATCCACCCAGCTCCAATTCCCCTCCCTTCATTGGAGCTGGAGTGACAGAGGGTTGGCTAAGCAGTTTTCTGCTTAGCACCCTGTCACAGTGCCACAGGGTCCTAGCAGACAGTGCAGCCTCAACGGGATTGGGAATAAGCCTCAGAGGTGGAGACTTTTGTGTGGTTATTTGAAGAACTATACCAGGGTAAAGGGAATGGTGATCCAAAGATTTGCTAGCCAAGGCTAAGAGCAGGGAGGGAGAAGAGATGCAGCAGGCACAGCTCCCATTGAAATGGATGGCAATTCCCCACTTCGAGATTGTTCTGGTCTCACTTACACCAGCATAAATCAGCAGTGTCTACATTAAAATCAGGGGTAAATCAAGCATGACTCCGTTAAAATCCCTGCCATAGAACAATGTAAAACTGGTGTAAGTGAGGAATGTGACACAGCCCTCAGAGTGGATGGAAGGTCATAGCTCTGATCTCCAGAGTGTCACCAGGACAATATATTGTGTTTGTGCCTTTGTTTCTACTTCCTGTGAAACGTTTTTATATAGTACATTTTAGTGCTGGTGAAAGGTGCCAGACTGATAGTCAGGAGATGGAGGGCCTGTTTTTCCAGTGTAAATCCAGAATAAGAGTCACATCATTGACTCCAACGGGACCAAGATTACGTCCTAAATTCATTGATTGTGCGTGAGCTACTCCAGATTTACACTGTTAGGTCAGAGTTCAAAATCCGTGCTTGAATTCTCCATCTATCCATGGAACAAGTATTCATGATGATTATTGAACAGAATAAGGCCTAATGGTTCCAAAAGGACCAGAGCCCCATTGTGCAAGGTGCTGGACAACATCAGAGAAGACACAGTACTGGTCCTGAGCAGTTTCGTCTGCCACTGTTCATGTTCTACATTACTCCACCAGCTGTTTGATAGGTTGAATGAAATCCCACAGGTTCCTACCCTTCCACCTCACTCCGCATATTGGCCCAGTCTCTTCATGCCACCCCATTCCTATTGTGCCACTCTGGTGAAACAAAGGAGCCTGAATCTTGTCTTAACCAGTCAATGATTCCCATGCCCAACAATTTTTTACAAGCCACAATCTGTGACAGGCAGAGGAGGCAAACGGAGCTGAATTATATTTCTAAAAGAAAAAAAAAATCTGACCCAGTGGTACGAAAAAGCACCTTCCCATCAGAAGATAATTTAAATCAATAGATGTTAACATCATTTAATGACAGTAAAAAATCATTTGAGAAAAGAAAGTGAACCAACTCTCAGTCTTTTAAATTTAATGGCCTATGAATGAAACCAGATAATTTGTGCATTTGAGATAATCAGCTGTGCCTGATTCCATTCAATTATTTGTTAATAAACACAGGACCTACTATTGTAATTTAACACTCCCAAATTATAAGTGAGGGCACGGGATACCTGAATTTTAATTATTATAATATTTATAAAGAATTTCATTACCCCGACACCATTGGCATGGAGACGTTTACATGATTCTCATTTGCATTTTGATTTTTTTTATAGTAATTATCTGTAAAAGGTCAAATATTTGCTTTATCTATATAATTCAATTTTAGAAATGCCTTTGGGATTCAAATTAACTCCCTTGTAATATCTTCATTGAAAAAAGAAGATTAATTATGCTTACAAGAAACCTAATTTGGCTTATCAGACCTTTAATGTTGCAGGGATCATTACTGCATTTAAATTCAGGATTAGGAGGGTGATCTGGTTCCATTATTTTGGCGACTTTAATATTTGTCATTTTTAGGCACAGTTTTTCCCCCGCACAAAGTAAAATTAAAATGTCTATTATGAAGGAAATAAACATTATATATTGACATTAGTAATTATGTTTCTGGTATTTAAGAGTGCATAAAAAGATGCATTTGTGACTCTCATCTAAATTCATGGCTCATACATTAAGTATTTAAACGGCACTTCCCTAAAACCAACGCTGCTAAATTCAGAAACACAGAAATATGTAGGCGCATCAGCCGGATCCGAGAGCAGTATATAAATCTCTGCTAGAGTACTGAACCCCCAAAAGAAATGAAATGGGGTTCCTGGACTTGTTGCAAACCAGCCTTGCTGTCCATTAGCAAGTTGAGAATTTGTCAAGCATGCCCCATTCCTACCCCAACACTTGATCCAGTGTTTCTAATTCTTATTGCCCTACACTTGCTCTTCATACCTTGTTGCTGCCTTTGGTTCTAATTCACCTCTCTCGCTAGGGCCAGCATGAGGCTCATGCACCACTTTAGGTCTCCTGGATTCAGGCCCTGTGCCGGCCTCTGCATGGGGGTGGGATTATCAAAAGCCCTCAACCCTGGCCTAAGTGCTCCCACTGAGATCAGCGGTAAAACATCCATTGACTTCAATAGGAACAGACCTCAGGCAATGCTGAGTGCGTCTGAAAATGCCACCCTTAGTCTCCACCTCCAAGACCTTTTCCCATGCAGCTTCCTATACCTGGAATGACTTCCCTCTCCCAGAGTGCCAGTCTCCTTGCTCTTCTCCTCAGCACCCGCTTTTTTCACCTCACTTTCCTCCACCGAGTCCTTCTCCTGTGCTGCCTCCTCCTCCCTCTTTACCCACCTCAGCGATCCCCGGGGGGGAGGGATAGCTCCGTGGTTTGAGCATTGGCCTGCTAAACCCAGGGTTGCAAGTTGAATCCTTGAACTTTTAGGGATCTGGGGCAAAATCAGTACTTGGTCCTGCTAGGGAAGGCAGGGGGCTGGACTTGATTACCTTTCAAGGTCCCTTCCAGTTCTAGGAGATGGGATATCTCCATTAATTTATTTAATTTTATTTCCGACAACCAGGCCGCATAAGTCTCAGTCACGGTATAATGCAACTCACGTCCTCTTTAGTGGTTTCACCTCTTGCCTCTCACTTCCTTGTCCTCCTCCTTTGTCTGTACCCTTCATTGGCTATGTTGGCCTGATGTAGGCTCTTTGGGGAAGAGTTGGGAAGCGCCATGTAACCGGACGCTGCTGTGTAAGTATGTAATCATAACAAGAGTTAATATGCACATCTCAATCCCTTTTCACCTGTCTGCCGCTGTCTTATTTACGCCGTGCTCATCGGTGCGGTTTCTGATTATTCATGCTACGCTCATCACCGTGGTCTTGGGTTATTTATGCTGAGCTAATTGGTGTGGCATCGCAGTATTCATGTGAAACTAATCACCATGGTATCAGATTATTTATACCAGCTCACTGCTGTGGGATCAGGTTATTTATGTTGGGCTCATCTCTATGGTATCTGATTTAAACTAGTGGCTCCTATCGCTGCCTTTGGAAGCGTATTTCATAGTCTGAACTACTATCTGAAAAGCAAAACTAACCCTGAATTCTTTAGTGCTTGGTTCTTCATCTCAGATTCACGTCGACGGTTTCTTTTAGTTGACCCGCTCCGAAATGGCCGTGTAGCATCTTTTCCTCCCTCAGTGCAACGGCTTAATCTCATCTTCCAAAGAACTCTGACCTAGATTCTCTCACCTTCTTAAATAACTGAGCTCCTCCAGTGGTGTCTGGGTTGCCCTTTGCTTTACCTTCTCCATGTTGCGGATTGTGGGGGAGTTAGGGCCCTGCACCCCTCTTCCCGAGATTCACTGCGACTCTCAACCAGCCAGTAAAGCAGAAGGTTTATTTAAGGACAGGAACACCGTCTCAAGCAGAGCGTGTAGGTACGACCAGACCCCCTCAATTAGGTCCCTCTGGGAGGTTCAGGGAGCTTAGACCCCAGCTTGGGGTTCCCTGCGTTGCACCACCCAGCCCCAACCGAAACTAAACTCCAAGCCCCTCCCGCTGCTCCTCTCCTTTGTCCAGTCTCCCGGGCAGAAGGTGTTAATTCTCCCCACCCCCGTTCCTGGCTCAGGTTACAGCTCAGGTAGCTTCCTTCAAGGGAAGTCCCACATCCCCACTGCAACCCCCCTGCAACATTCCCAGGTCAAATCTGCCCTGCTCCCTGCTCCGTCACACTCCACTTCTCTATTATCCTTTCTACAATAAGGTGATGGGGGCTGCCCTGTGAGAATGGGCTCATCGGTACTTTATAAAGTGCTATGTGGTCATGTTCTCCGGCTTTGAACTCTGAATTAGATTTGCCTTTGTGTTGCTGCTCTTTAGCATCGGACCTAATGTTAGCTACTATTCTGCCCATATCCTCCTTCTTAGTGTTTTGCTAAAGGTGCCCTTTGAAGGTACAGTTTAGCTTTGCAATGCCTATAGTTTTGGGAGCTGCCAGCTCCAAATCCATCCATGCTGATCTGAATGTCATTGCTTGCGTCTGCCATTATAACGCAGGGAGAAAGGTACAAATGAGGCTCAGAAGTGTCAAAGTCTTTCACTGATACACCTTGGTGCGCACTCGGAAGGGAGATGACTTTTAAACTTTCAGTGTCTGAACATAATGCACATTAAGGAGCATGAAGATTTAATCCTGGCACAAAGGGCACATTCGTAGGCAAGATACTTTAATCCCAGAATTATCTGAACTTTGTGACCCAATGAGAAACAAAATATATTAACCCCTCCGATGCCTGAATGGAATGTATACCCAGCCACTTTAATCGCTGCATTGTTCAGATGATTTAACCTCTAGTGCCTAAATATACCACACACTTGAAACATGAAGCTAGATTTTTTAGGTGCCTTTAGATGCCTAAAAGATTGATTGCAGGAGAATTAGGCATCTAGGTGCCTTTGAAAATCCCACTGAGCACCTATCTGCATCTTTAAATGCCTAAATAGTTTAAAAAAATCTGTCCCAAGATGCTTAAACCAAAGTGGTGCTTGATTGTACCTCACTCACTCTTCCAGCCCCTGCAGTATCCTATGTAGTTGGGGGATGGAGCCTTTTATTTTATTCTGTGCCCAGCTGTACAATGCACTTAGGCATGAGATGCTCTAACCCCTGGGCAGCAATTCAACCACAGGAACAGTTAGACAATTATTCTTTGGAGATTGTCTGAGCGTGCCCACATCGCACTTTAGCGTCTACTATGGGCATTCCAGTGTGTCATTTTCCCTTCAACTCATGCTAACTCAGCAGTAAGCCAGGACGCGCTGTCATCTGCATTCATCTCGTTAGCTTCACAATGCCTCTGGACCCACGCCCCGCTGAAGGAAGAGTGAGCAAGTGAGAGTTGCAGGGAAAGTTTGAAACTGCAAATTAGTGAAAAACAGATGGAAATGAAAGAGTTCTAGTAATGAACCCTGTCCTTCCAGCATGCTTTATGAGAAGGCACAAAAAACATTGCCCTGTCAGAAAAGATGAATGCCACTAGTTATACGCTACTATTGAATGTTCCTGGGTTTCCTTTGCCCAAAATGGACTGGGAATTTATCATCCACCCTGAACTGAGGAGGGGAAAAAAAAAAAATCAGACAAGCTGCTGAATACGTGTTTGCTGGAACTTAAAGTTACTCACTACATGGGGAAATTCACTCCATTGGCACGGAGCCAGAGTATGTGAGCTCTGTGCACGTGGAGAGCAGGAAGGCTAATGAGGTGAAATCCCCTCTGTGGATGCTATTCCTTCCTATCTTAGGTACTTCCCTAGCCCCCATCCCTGCAGTATCTGAGGCCCAGAGTCTCAAAAATATTTAGGAACCTAACTTCCATTTAGGCACCTAAATACCTTTGAGGTATTATCCCCATTTTACAGATGGGGAACTGAGGCACAGAAGGTGCTTCTGAAAACCCCACAACGTGCCTATCTATATGTGAAAGGGTTTGCCAGTCTAGCTTTACTGGTAGAGATAAACCAGCAAACTCCTCGAATGAAGTTGCAGCTTAAACCAGCAAAAAAATTCTTTTGCTCCAATGGCTTACAGCAGGTCCCTGAACGGAGATGGCTTTGCCAGCAAAAGAACTCTTGGTAGGAGTTGCATTTACACTAGGGCTTTTGCTGGCATAGTTATGCCAGTAAGCATAGGCGCAGACTCTGTGGCTGGAGCACCCACGGGGAAAAATTAGTGGGTGCTCTGCACCCACCTGCAGCCAACCTCCCCTCCTCCTCCTCCCCCTCCCCGAGCGTGCCATATCCCTGCTCCTCCGCCTACCTCCCAGCATTTCCCACCCGGACGCTGCCAAACTTGGCAGCGTTAGCATGCTCCAGGGTGGGAGGAGCAGGAATGTGGTGCACTCAGGGGAGGAGGTGGGGAAAAGGCGGGGACTTTGGGGAAAGGGTAGCAATGGGGGTGGGGCCTCATGGAAGGGGTGGAGTGGGGGTGGGGCCGGGGGCAAAGCAGGGGTTGAGCATCCAGGGGAAAGAGGGGAAGTTGGCGCCTATGTCAGTAAGGGGGAAAAAAAAAACAAAAAAACCCACACCCCTGAATGACACAGCCAAGACAATTTTTCAGTGTAGGCCAGACCTGCATTTTTAGGTGCCTAAATACCGTTAAAAATCTGGCCCAGAGAGGTTAAGTGACTTGCACAAGCTCACACAGGAAGACTGGAACAGAGCAGAGAATTGAACGGAAATTTCCCAACATCCATTCTAGCCCCCTAATCGCTGGACCATCCCTTAAACCTGAATGGTGACTGCAGCCCCTCTGCGCTGCTTCATGCAAACAATGCATCATGGTCTAGGTTTAAAAAAATTGGTGTCCAATGTCCATTGGTGTCTCAGGGACTCAATACTGGCTTAGTTTTAAGACCGCAAACTTTAAAAATACTTAATACATTCAACAAAACTAGTACCTAGGCTAGTTTAGAAGAATAAATCTTTTAAAGTGCAAAAAAAAAAAAATGCACTGAAGTGTTTTTGTTTGGCTAGTGGAATGGTTCTATGTATTATTCATCACAACGACGACAATTAATTATTATCACTGCTACTGATGATTGCTATACAAGTAAATTGTATCAGAAGGTTTCTCTCATTGTGTGAAGGGCATATAGGTTTTGTATAACTTGATATATCCATTTGCATTAAGCTCATAACTGTTTATCATGCAACTCTTGAGCTACTCCCTGCTCAAGAACTCTTTTGGGTGTGTGAGAGAGTGAGCAGGCACCTGTGTTACCAACTATGTCAAGTCCACTCACCTCTGCCTGGAGTTTGGCTTTAGTAATATCAACAGTAAGACTACAAAGTTCAGCTTCAGCCTTCTCTCTAGGGCTGACTGCTCCTCAGATTCCGTTCCTCCCTTACAACTGTTCAGCCCTCACTCTAGATCCTCTTTTCCCAGAGAGCCCCTCCTATTCCCCAGACATCCAGCTGCAGTAGTGAGTCACCTGCAACAGTGAGCAGAGCACACTTAACCATTTCCCATCATCAGACACACCTGCTAACAGAGTCAATTGTTTCAGAGGAAGTCTTAAGGGTCCAGTCCTCCAAGGCACTGAATACTCTTGGCTCCATAGGCTGGAAGAGCAGGGTACAGAGCACCACTCAGAACTCAGTTCATGGAGGCTAGGTCCATCAATGGCTATTAGCCAAGATGGTCAGGGACACAATCTCTGGTAGTCAGAGACACCCAGAAGCTGGGACGGGACAATAGGGGATGGATCACTTGATAATTGCCCTGTTCTGTTCATTCCCTCTGAAGCGTCTGGCATTGACCACTGTTGGGAGACAGGATACTGGGCTAGATACACCATTGGTCTGATCAATATGGCCACTCTTACGTTCTTAATACAAACCAGTGCAATTCCATTCAATCCACTACAGTGCAGCATTATTTGCTACAGCACCTTGCATACATAGGGCTCCTCACCACACTTCGTGGGATTGGATAATACGGGACAGAGGATGCGGTTTGTTGGGCATTACAGAAAAAAGTGGTGCACCAGTTCCTTTAACTGCTCCCTGCCTTTTCAGAATTCTGCAGCCTGGTTTCTCACTTGCCCCACACGTTGTACTGGAGCCTGGCACTCGTCTGGTGGCTCCCAATTTGTTTGATGACTCTGAAGTCTTATCAATTGCCCACTAAACCTTGCAGTGTCTCTCGCCGAGGCTTCCCTATGTGATCTCTGTGAGCGCCAACCAGATGCTGGGGAAACGCCCTGCCTCCGGACTTAGTGACGTTGGTGTCCAGGCATTGCATTTCACACACATGTCAGAGCCTAGAGTGAGCAGGAGACCCAGGTTCAGTTCCTGCACTTCCTGAGCTTGGGTGAATCTCTGGGTACCTAAGATGTCCATCTATAAACGAGACCTGATAGCACTTCCCTACCTCACGGGGTATGGTGAGGCTATATACATTAAAGGTTATATGGGGCCCAGATATGGCTCTCACTCTAGTGCAAGTATCAGATAGGAAGAGGAGCGCTGCCCTTTGAAGATCTTAGTTACAGAGTCTCCAACTTATTCTATTAGCCACACTTGCCTGTAGACTTGTGCTTTTAGAGCGAAAGCTCTTTCGCAGCACCCAGCTTGGCTGGGTATTACCTTAGAAGAAGTGGGAGGAAGAATCCTTCCTTCAGGCCACTGAACAGGAGCAATTAATGGCCCTATAGCCTCCCGTGCCCCACTCCTGGCATGCTTCATCTCTCGCCATGTACCTCTCCCATCCTTCCCATACCTCTATACATGCCCACCACTTTCTCTACTCTTTTCTCCCTCAGACTTCTCCTCCTGAAAGCTCCCCTTTTCCCATGTACCTATCAGTGTCTTTGCCTCAACTTCCACGGTCTCTCGCTCTTCCCCCCTCCTCCATAAGAAAAGAGATTGGAAAGCCACAGAAAAAGGAGACAGGAGCTCATTATGAGCTAGGAGTACTCACCAAATCTGGTAAATCCCTGTGGCACTGGGTCATCTCTGGCAGGTTGTAGGACACACTTCTAGGAAATCAGAAGTGAGGTTCTTACCCACGAAAGCTTATGCTCCCAATACTTCTGTTAGTCTCAAAGGTGCCACAGGACCCTCTGTTACTTCTAGGAAATGGCATTTGTCTGCAAGGCCGTACCAATTTTGCTTTGCCAGATACATTCAACATGTCTTTAGAACAATGGAGTTCTTACGGTTAGATGAATGTTAAGAACCCACCTGGTACTAAAGGGTTGGACTCTATTCTAAGCACTTTGTTCTCTGCTCTAACTTCTATTTTGCAGTGACCTTTCCCCCACTACTTCAAAGCACAAAAAGAAAAACAGTAATGGCAGTGTCTTTCTAGGCATGACATAGTGCCAGATGGCAACTGAATCAATCAAATTTTCTCTACCCTGTGTCTTGTGCTCGTTGCCTGCCTGGCTGCTCCTCTCAATCTCTTGGATGTTAGGGTAAAACCTAAGATCTTCACTTGGTTTCACTCTGCCCTTATTCAGGTAAAACTTCTATTGTCTTCAGTAAAAATTGCATGAGGAAAATCTCAGGATTTAGGCCAGCATTGTTGGGGTTTTTTTTAAACTAAGGTGTAATTTTTTTAACAGAGGGTAATTAACCACTGGAACAGTTTATGGTGCCTTTCTAAAAGCTCTGCTCTAGGAATTATTTCGGGAAAGTTCTATGAGCTGTGTTATACGGGAATCAGACCAGATGCTCACAATGGTTCCTTGTGGCCTTGGAATCTCTAATGTGCTTCTGGGACCCTTTGCGATGAAAGTGCTAGATAAATATGAGTTGGTTGGCTGGATGGAGCTTAGGCAGAAGAAGAGTGGGTAGCTACAAGTCATAATTCAGTGCTTTTCTATTGCTGCAAGTATCTACACCTCTACCCCGATATAACGCTGTCCTTGGGAGCCAAAACATCTTACCGCGTTATAGGTGAAACCGCGTTATATCGAACTTGCTTTGATCCGCCGGAGTGTGCAGTCCCGCCCCCACCGCCCTCGGAGCGCTGCTTTACCGCGTTATATCCAAATTCACGTTATATCGGGTCGCGTTATATTGGGGTAGAGGTGTAATTCCGTTCTTGGAGCTGCAATGCCAAATATTTTTAGTGGGCCTTGCATGTTTAAGGGATGGAGCTAATCCAATAAAATCGACTCTACTGGAAATTTAAACTCAGATAATTAAAAACATATGGTCATGGGCCGTGGAGGGTGTTTCTTTGATTTTAACTTAGAAACATACGTTACATCTAAATTGACACTGAAAACTGACCTGAGCCTGGTATTAGAGAAAATTAAATTAACCCCCAGCAATAGCTCTATATTACAAAAATGGTTAGATCTTAATAAATTGAAAATGATAACAGCAGCAAAAGCTGTACATTTTCCCTCATGTTCTTTTATTGTTGGAACACTTCTTTCCAGTTTGTTGCTTCCGTGGGTTTTATTAGCACATTTCAGTGGAGTAGATTTGCTCTGAAGTGATAAAAGCCGCCTGTAATCAGAAAGCTTTATGTTATCTGCTGCAAACAATGGTAAATGCCACCTGAGAAGGGCTCCATTCAATGCCTTCATTACTGTGATTAGTTTAAGATGCTAGAAGATAGGAACAAACTTCAAACTTGCTGATAACAGACTTTGTTAAGAACACAATAAACAACGGACACTCAGCACTTCAAGTAGGAAGGAGACAGTTCGCAGTGAAACTTCACTCTGACGGTGTCTAGGCCGAATCCATACACTATAGCATGGAAATAGAAACAAGAGCTCGGCACCCACAGTCTGGGTGAAATCATCGGCATTCAGAGGATCCCTGGGAGGCTTATGCAACACTCAGGAGGGAATCAAGGCTCCAGTTCTAAAAAGGCCTCCTATTCCGCAAAGCGCCGACATCCATACTTTTGTTTAGGAGGGTGCTTCAAATCCCATTGAGTTCAATGGGATTTAGGCACATGCTTAAAGTTGAGCATGTGCTCAAGAACTTTACTGAATCAGGGCTTCAGTGATGAAGGGGGCTCAAGTAAGGTTTGAGCAGTGCACAGGCCTCGTGGGCATAAGGAGTAATGATCCGCATGGAACAAATATGCATGCAACTTATCGATACTTACAAATGGCTCCCTGGGGAGTTGTGACAGTAACTACATTACAGATTCCACAGCATTCAGATACTACGGTAATGGGTGTTATCTAAATACCCAAGATAAATAGCATAGCTATGTTTTATGAATGATGAGCACTTATATTAAGCTGCATATGAAATAATATGAAAGTGAATCCCTTTAATACATTACCGACCACACACACATGTAATGCATATAAAAACATACAGTGGACTGGGCCTCATTCGGAGATACTCCAATAGTTACGCTGGTGTAAATCAGGAGTAAGTGGAGTTATACAGGTCTAGCATCAGAATCAGGCCCACTGTCTCTGTATATGAAACAAAGCACATATCCTTTCCAGACACGCACTCTCAGTCTATGAGAGTGCATAGGGTGGTATGAGCAGGACACACTTGCTCTGTAAGAGTGTCTGTAGCTTTGCATCATCCCCCAATTACAGGATGCTAAAGGGTTCAGCAGTATAATGCATCCCCTTTTGCAAATGTCAATGGGGAATTAATGCCTCACTCCTTCATTTGGGTAGTGCCTGGAGAATTGATGAGCAGGACGCCTGCACCAAGGATGCCTGGCGGGGATGTGTGTGAAATCTTGACTCCACACAAGTCAATGGGAAAACTCCCTTTCACTTCAGTGCAGCCACTCTCAGAATACGTTGCATTGCGTTGCCAAACAGGAGAATTTCCCCACAGATCAAGTTGGAAGGTTTATGCCATAACAAACAAGCAATGGGACATGGGTAGAGCTGGTAAAATCCCCCCCAGGAAAATTTCAATTTTTCAGTGAAAATTTTATTACCCAAAAAATTCTGCTGAAAACTGTAATATTTCAATTTGGATTTCCTGTTATGATCCCTCATGGGAGTTGTAGTTTGGGGGTGTCATGCTCCCATTCTCCTTAATAGGCTGTGCTCACTGGTAGGACTATATTTCCCATGATGCACCACGGTGTCTCCCCTCAGAGAGGGAAGGCAATACATCATGGGAGTCCTTGGTCATGGTGCCTCATGGGAGATGTACTCTGGTTGAGGTGTCTGGTCCTGAGAGGAGAATGAGAACATAAGTCAAATGAAATACAACTCCCACGGAGCACGGTACAGCATTTCCAAATCAAAATATTTCAGTTTTCATCCAAAATATTTTGGTTTTCAGCCATTTGTTGAAAAGTTGAATTTTTCCACAGAAAGTTTATAATAGAAAAATTGTTCAGGCAAAACCCCAATTTTGGGTCAAAAAACAGTTTCAGTGGGAATTTTTTGACCAACCCTTATCAGAGGCTACAAAAAGATCCACGTTTTCCCTTATTCCAAAGAACAACATCATCCTCACCTGCCAAGACTGTCCATATAATACCTCAAAGTGCAGATGGAAATTTCATTGATACTAACAGGCACTGTGCACATGGACTGCCCTTACTGAAACACACCTGAAAATCTGTTGACACACTCAGAAGGCAGAAATACTCAGATAAATCCAGGAAGATGAAAGTGCCTGAGCCAACCATTTATCTGATTAATTTAGGTTCTTTCTCTCTTCACAAATTGCCCACGAGCCGTTGATCTGATTTGCTCAAATTCATTTGCTGCTTAAAATGTATTTGCTTGGTCTGCAGTCTGTTGCACAGGGGCAGAATGAATATTCAAAACTGGAGCTGCGTGGATTAGTCTTGATTGGACACCTGTGTTATATGGCATTGTTTTAGCTCCCTGAATGGATAAGCATAACTCTTTGAATTAGATTTCCAGTGTGAATAGTTGCAACATTTGCGGTCTATGAATATTCTCCAATATTAAAATACTATTAGCTGTTGCCACGAACACTCCTGACAGTTCATAGACTCTAAGGCCAGAAAGACCATTATGCTCATCCAGTCTGACCTTCTGCATAGCTCTGGCCATAGAATTCCACCCAGGGATTCCTGCATCAAACTCAGAACTTGACCTAGAGAGACACTCTCAGACATCCAATCTTGATTTAAAGACTTCAGGTATGGAGACTCCACCACATCCTTAGGTAAGTTGTTCCAGCGGTGGTAAACAGTTTGCTTGAACATTCATCGGAACCAGACCAACGTGGATTTCAATGCAGCAAAGCAAATTCAATTACTTATTTGACACACATTCATATGTATTTGAAGGAACTTGGTTTTCCAGCACATGCTCAGGAATGTGATATGCCCTATTATTTGCAGAGTTGAACACTTACTGATAAATGCAGTTTTCCATTAGTGAACTAACAAGTATGTCCCATGTCTAGCCACAATATATGCCGTGAGAGGAATTACACTGTGATATGCCATATGCTGTGTGACTCCCCACATAGTTACATATGCAGTGTAGAAAACGGAGATGTTATATGCCACATGCTGTAGGACTCATCACATTTTCTCTCTCTCTCACACACACACACCCTTGGGAAGGTGTATTTAGTGGGGTCCTACAGGGGTCAGTACTATTCATTATCCAAGCTGGGGTGGTTGTAAGCACTTTGAAGAACAGGATTGGAGAATTGGGTCTGAAATGAACAAGATGAAATTCAATAAGGGTAAGTGCAAAGTATTATACTTAGGAAGGACACATCAAATGCACAACTACACAATGGGGAATAACTGGCTAGGTAGTAGTACTACTACGGAGAAGGATTAAGGGTTATAGGGGATCACAAACTGAATATCAGTCAATAATGTGATGCAGATGAGAAAAAGTGGAATATCTTTTGTGGCTGTATTAACAGGAGAGGTGTATGCAAGACATAGGAGGTAATTGTCCCACTCTACTTGGCACTGGTGAGATCTCAGCTGGAGTTCTGTGTCCAGTTCTGGGCACCACATTTTAGGAAAGATGGGGACAAATTGGAGAGTCCAGAGGAAAGCAACAAAAATGATACAAGGTTTATAGAAAACTTGACATATAAGGAAAGGTTAAAAAACTGAGCATGTTTAGTCCGGGGGGGGGGGGGGGGGGAAGACTGAGGAGGACCTGATGATAGTCTTCAAATATGTTAAGGGCTGCTATAAAGAAGTCAGGGGTCAATTGTTCTTCGTGTCCACCAAAGACAGGACGTGAAGCAATGGGCTTAATCTGCAGCATGGAAAATTTAGGTTAGATATTAGGAAAAGTTTTCTAACTACAAGAGTAGTTAAGTGCTGGAATAAATTTTCAATGGAGGTTGCGGAATCCCCATCATTGGAGGTTTTTAAGAACAAGTTGGAGATATACCTGTCAGGGATGGTCTAGATTTACACCTCTACCCCGATAGAACGCGACCCGATAGAACACGAATTTGGATATAACGCGGTAAAGCAGTGCTCCGGGGGCGGGGAAGGGGAGTGGGCAGGCTGCGCACTCCAGTGGATCAAAGCAAGTTCAATATAACGCGGTTTCACCTATAATGCGGTAAGATTTTTTGGCTCCCAAGGATGGCGTTATATCAGGGTAGAGGTGTATTTGGTCCAGTCTCAGTGGAGGGTGCTGACCTTGATAGTCTGCGGAGGTCTCTTCCAGCCCTACATTTCTATGGTTATGGTGTATCTCAAGGTGATAAAGGCAGCTGGGATATCATTAATTCAGTGCTATGCATATCATTTTATTAAATTATATCCATACTTCTCTGCTTTGTAAGAAGTATTTGAGAATACTTCAGTTGTCTTTGGTTTCTCCATTCTTTTCTCTTCAGCCACCTCCAGTAGTGGCCTCTTTGATTTCCCTCACTTCATTTGCTCAGGAGTCTCCAACTTGGAGAAAAAGAAGCCTTCATCACTCCAGAAAGGATAATTATCTCATCCAGAAAATAATAGAAGCAAGATAGAATATCTATAGGACCTTCCTATCTCTTTGTTAGAATCTCCCTGGCCTGGAATGTGATGCATCAGTTCAGAGTTATTGTCATGCTATAATATAACCAGTTTACTGCAACATATTATAATTTGCACAGCATGCTACACCACATCAAAATAGTGTTGCCCCTCTGCTGAGCAGTAGTGGATGTTGGGGCCTCGCAGGTCAGCATCCTGTTGGGGGAGAAATCAGTGATGCCGTCTAGGTATATTCCTAGTGCAACTTGATTTATTTTACACTGTATGTACCAGTCCTTTCCACCAATCCCCTCTTTCAGGAATCCTGACAAAAGACCAATGCCCAGTTCCCAGAGAGCAACTCTGCCTCAAGAACTAATTCTAGTTAGAGACTAAAAAAATATAAAAAATGAGAGCGCAAACTCCTTTGTTGCTTGCAACAGCACCTCAAAATAGAAACTACCCAACAATACAAAACTTCCTTCAAAGACTGAATCCACAGCTTTCACACTAAGAAAACCAACATGTAAGGTTCAGAGTAGCCACACCACCTAATGACTCCAACAATAATAGTATATTGAATGCAGTGTGATGCAACATATAACAGTACAACTTAAAATATTTTGCTAACTGAAGCATGAGAATTCTCGTCTAACTGGTGCTCTTGCCGATTAGTTCTCAGGGATAGAACAAAGGATCATTCTGACCTACATGACTGGAGATACAGCTGTTGAGCTAGTCACACTTTTCTCTAGTGATCTCACCTATGTTAAGTTATTGTCAGGTGCAGGGCCGGCTCTGGCTTTTTGGCCACCCCAAGCAAAAAACAAAAACAAAAAACCTGTGGCGTGGCTGGAGCGCGGGTGCAGGGGGACCGGCTGGGGGGGGGGGGGAGGGTGAGAGAGCGGGCGGGAGAGAGAGAGAGAAAGGGGTGGCCAGGGCTACAGCAGCGGCGCTGCCATGCGGCCCCTCCTGCTGCGCCGCCTCCTGCCGCGAGGACTCCGCTCCGGTCGGCGGGGAGGGAAGGAAGAGGACTGCCCTGCAGGGCCCTCTGATTCTCCGTGCCACCGCCCCCTATAGGGCAGCCGGAGCAGAACAAAAAAAAAAAAGCGGCCGTGCCGCCCTAGGATTGGGCAGAATGCCGCCTCCAACAATCTGCCGCCCCAAGCACCAGCTTGCTCAGCTGGTGCATGGAGCCGGCCCTGGTCAGGTGCAATCACAAATGGCCAAGTTACATAGGTAAGGCTTAGAAACTCATAATTAAATCACAATCAGCAAACCAGAGTATCTTCTTGGGATTAGGGTTAGGCAAATAATGAAGAAAAATACTTTTGTCCACATTTTGGTGACTGTAGTAGGTAAAAGAGTAGACGGTCCAATGAGAAAACAGAAAGAATACCATGTGACACAGGAGACCCAATCACACAGCTTGAACAACAAATACTGAATATTAAATATCCAAAGGCTTATTCATAGAGAACAACATGAGAGCAGCCCACAGGCTGAAATTTGTTGGGATAAAATATCAGTTCAATGATTTTGAATAGTGAACAGATGAGCAACAATCACAGTCATGGAAACTCACCCCTGCATAGAGGACCAGCAAACGGCTAATGTATCACTTAAGTCCTTGCGGGCTTATAATTATTGTTGTTTATTTGTATTACAGTAGCCCCTAGAGGCCCTAAATGAGTTTAGTGCCCCATTGTGCTAGGCACTGTACAAACACAAAGTGACTGTGCCTGTCTTCAAGAGCTAATTCTATATGAGAGAGAAAAGATTGGGATAGCAAACGGGTGCAGAGAGGTGAAGTGACTTGCTACAGGTCAGGGACAAAGCAGGAAATAGGAGACCGTGTGTGTTTTATCTCCCACTACCATTCCCCATCCACTGGACCACACTGCCTCTTTAAGATTAAGTGGCAGATCGGATACATGGGAGTGCATTTTTAACCCAAACAAGCTGTTTGCCCAGCTCTAGTTTTGATTATAAACTGTACATTCCTGGAGCCTTGAAAGGGATTTTTATTGGAGGGATAAAAAAAAAAAAAAAAGGCACGTAAGGCAAACAAGTTATTAAAAAAGCCCCATTTCCCTGCAGCATTACTGGACTTTTTTTCATTATTTCCCAAGTAAATACTACACCACAGGCACAAGGTTCTGCAGCTTCCTAAAACTGCACGGGCCCTTCCCCACGAGTGCTTTCAATAGGGTTTCGCCCAGTGACAGACCTTTCCTAATGGACTCTTTTTATACAAGATATGAAAGAGAGGGTGTTTGAAAATGCTCTGGCCATAGGAGAAACATTTCTCTTGAAAGCCGCAGCTGGGGTGACCCTATTACAACAACAAAAACTGCCTGTTGAACAAAAAAAGTCCTGCTAAGTGTGCAGCGTATGGCATACATAGTATCTTTCCACCCTGCCGTGCGTTATTCTTTTCCTCTGGGACATTTTAATATTGAGAAATCTCACATGAAATTCTCATTACTTGTTTAATACCACAAATAATCAAAAAAATGATGGAGACTATTTCAGGAAGATGCTGGAAGTAAAACAACAACAACTTTTCAGTAGAAACAAATGACAGATATGCATTTAAATATAGTCCTTTATATGTTTCTCTGTAATCTATAGTATGCGCCGTAGCTGGGACTGGTAGCACCATTTATTAGGACAGTGACCCAACACTTCTCAGTACAAGACTGTTTTTAGTTGCTTAGAGTTTTGCAAAACTTTAACTGTTTCAGCTCAAATTTTCCATGCTAGGGGTCTACGTGAGGCTAGATATTATTTGAACACTGGAGTCAAAACAGGTCAGCCAGTTCCAAGAATGAGGGTAGGGAAAAAGACATTGATTTGCTCCCATTAAAAAAACCCAGTGGCCTTTTTTTGGTATGTATTAAAATATATTTTATATAGATAATATATGGCATACAGTTAATATATTATTTATTGTTAGGATCATGATCCTAGGTGGTAGGTACTGTACAAACAGAACAAAGAGACCGTCTCTGCCCTGAAGAGTTTACAGTCTGAATAGTGTATACATAATGGGGGAGAGATTCCAAAGTGGCCAAATGATTTAGGAGCACAAGTTGCTTTTGAAAATCTTGCTCACTACACAAAATATGTGTCTGTGTATGTATACTATATATATATATGTGTATTGTGTGTGTGTGTGTGTGTGTGTGTGTGTGTGTGTGTGTAGACACACACATTAGCAGGGCTAGATTGTGATTTGTATTACACACCCACTCAGGGAAGTATAAGAGAGGGAGAGTAAAGCCCATTACATCTTGTTCTAATCTGCAGCAAGGGAGATTTAGGCCACCAGTAGAGGTTTTTAAGAACAGGTTGGACAAACACCTGTCAGGGATGGTCGAGATGTATTTGGTCTGTCAGCACAGGGGCCTGCACTTGATGACTTCTTGCGGTCCCTTCCAGCCCTACATTGCTGTGATTCTATGAACCCCATTTTTACACCAGTGCACCGACTACCTGGATCTTAGTTCTGGGCACACAAACGTAAGCAGGTGGGCAGGAATGGGCAACATCATGGCTCCACCCCCCCATGAGTTAGCCAGTGCAGCTGATCTGGAGCAGGCGGTGTTGTGATTTGCTTCTGGTTTAGACAAGCGGGAAATTACTACCAGAATTGTGCCTCAGAGGTACTCGTGGGGTAGTGCAGCTTACATACCACCCCTTGCCAAAAGCACAGTCTAATCCAGGCCTGCACAACATGAGGCCCGGGGGCCACATGCGGCCTGCGTGGGCTCTTTGTGCGGCCCGCGGGGGGTGAGTAGGTGGGCTCACTGTGTGGCCTGCAGGGGAAGGAGGGTTTGTTTCTGTGGGGCGGGCGGTGCTGGGGGGGAGGGGTTGTTTCAGGGGGGCTGGGTGGCACTGGGGGGGTTGTTTCTGTGGGGCGGGAGGTGTTGTGTTTCGGGGGGGCTGCACGGTGCTGGGGGGGCGGTTCAACGGGGCCAGGGGGTTTTGGCCCTCAGCTGTTTTCTTTGGAGTAATATGGCCCTCGCCGCTTTACGAGTTGTGCAGGCCTGGTCTAATCCATTATACATGTAGCCCTTTCTCCCGCACCCCCCCCCCCCGCAATGTGGGCTGGGTTCTGGTCCCCAGATTGAATAATAAGGGCCATAAAGGGGTGACAAGGGGTGGGGGAGAATTCCCTTGATGCAGGAGCAGTGCAGCGTCAATGCAGACATCCTGGTGATGTCCCTCTTGACAGCCCCTGGCACAGCAGGCTTGGGGGGTAGATCAGGAGCTTGTGCCTAGAACTGCTTGAACATTTTTCATCAATTTTTTTTTCAAATGAAATGTGGCTTTTTGAAAGACATGGACATTTTCATGAGATTTTTTTTTTAATTGCAATGTAGACACATCCTAGGGGCCAATGCAATAATAACTGAGTGCCACAGATACAGCCTCACACTCTCCTTTAAGTGACCTGGGGACTGATGGACCAGGACGCTGAAGGATACACTTGGGTACCTCACACGCTGCTCTCAGATGGATGGATTGAGGCAGAGAATGAGTGGGTATCACCCAGAATCCCACTCGGATGCATCACCTGGGCAATCAATTGCACATGGAAGAGAAGCGATGCTTTGCTGTTTATTTACCTCTATCTGACCTTGCAGATCTACTGACTGTGGCAGTGAGGAACATCATGTGGCTATTGTCAAAAATACTGAGTAGTCTATTGTAAGTGCTCTGATCCCCAAGAAGGTCACACATGAACTTACAAAGCTCTAAAACCAGGAAAACGTTGGCTCCTAAGAACCACAGACAGCTTCGGTGATGGAAGTATTTCTTCGAATTCCACTGGAGGTCAGTGCAACATTACAGTTTTCCCTGGAACCAGATGTCCTTTTGTGCCGATCTAGTGCGGCAGCTAAACATAAACCCTCTGTAGAATTGTTTTTAAACTAAATGTGTATAGTAATAAATATGGGCTTAAGAACTGCGTTTTGTGGTTATATTTGGAACATCCTGGCAGGGATGTGAGAACTGAGATTCATTTAGGTATTATTCATTTGGGACTTTTATTAAACAAACAAAAAAAACACACACAAAAAAACAACCACCACCCAACCTTTGGGTGTTCCCTCCCGCTCAAGGAAAATTACTTGAATATAAAGAAGCAGGTCTCGAAATATGTTTTCATAGCACAAAATTAAAAAAAAAAACTCACCTTTGGCTCCTAGCCCAGTTGGAGAGGAGAGAGGTAGTGAGTGTGTTCAATGAACAGGGCACTAGCTTGGAATTTGTGAGACCCGTGTACTATACCTGCTCAGGCACGGATCTACTGCGTGACGTACGGCAAGCCACTTCTCCTGGTCTCTACTCCCCCTCCCCCTTGGCCTGTCGTACTCTAGGGAGAGTGTAAGCTCTCAAGAGGACCACCCATCTCTCACTGGGTGTATGTACTGCACCTAGCACAATGAGCCTCTGATCTTGGCTAGTGTTGTAGAAATAAGATGTGCAGGTTCACAGCAGGGCTCTTTGAACCTGCCGCTCTGTCTTCATTGGTCATTCTGCTCCCTGGCTCTCCATGCCATCTCATGCTAGGTGTATCTCGCTCAGTCTCTGCTCGCATGAGGGCCTGCGTTCATCTCAGTTGTTTGCTCTCACTGCGGTCATGGGATCCTTTTATCTTTCCCCCTCTTCCCTTCCACGTTAGCCCAATCTCGTTCTTTGCTGTCATTTCCCTCCCTTAGATTCCACAATCCCCTCTCCACTTCCACCACCAAAAGCTTAGTTACATGGTCTCCGAGAGTTTGAGGCGTATGGACCATGATGTTTACAATGATGATCTCTGGCATTGTATCAGCAGCATTCATCCTAAAGCATTGCACACTTTCTGTACATTCAGAGCCACTGAAAGGCTGCTACCTTTGGGCTAACCAGTTCACAAGAGTGAGGAAGAGCAAGGAGGGGAGAGTTTGGCAACCCTCTACCCCGGGTTATGAGAAATGCTTGATGGGGTCTTGAATACCAGTATAGAGCAGAGAGGAGCACAGTTAATGTTCTGTGGATAAGAATTTATAAAGTTACACCAGGTATAAAGCAGGTCTAGCAGCACAGATGAAGTGGGCCTAATGCAGAGGTGATGTTCCACATACAGCCTTAGTTTTTTTAGGCATGCCTGCAAAACACTCTTTTGCGATCTCTGCCCTAAACATACCCAATTCCTGTCCACTGTCATCACATCACTATACACAGGGCCGGCCTCAGGACACTGGGCTGGGTCAGCAAGATGATCTTTAAGAGGTCTCTGAAGCCACTTGTGGGAGATGTGGAGGCCAAGTGCTTGTTCTGTCCATTTAATTTCATCAATTACATGTGCAAGGCTCTTAGTTAGGAAAAGGGGATATATTCATTTAAAGGGAAAACAAATGTATGCCCTTTGGTCACATTTCTAATCCATTCATACCACTGGGGCTTTCCAGATTTGACAGCTCTGGTGCCCAAAGGCTGGGTCTCAAGGATGCAAGTGTAATTGAGTCGAAGTTAGTATAACTTGCACACCGAAGGAGGTCTACATTCAACCAACTTGGGCTCCCTTTGAATTTAGCCTCAAGTGTTTCTAAAGCTGTTGCTTAGAATGTTGAGACTGGCTTAGTCTCACAAAGGAAGTGCTGGCAACTCAACCGATTAAATGATTTAAAACCAGGCTGGACCAAGCACTAGAGAAGGCAAGTGTTAGGAACAACATCACCAACTTCACACTGACTCTTGGGGTAGGACTAGTCAACCTAATTTGTCTTTATATAATAGGAAGTGGGTTCAAACTACAGCCTAGCAGATTTAGATTAAATCTCAGGAGAAATTTCCGAACAGTAGGACAATAGAACAAGTTATCGGGGGAAGTTGTGGAAGTTCCTTCACTGGAAGTTTTCAAAAAGAACATGGATAGCCATCTGTCTTAGATGATTTTAGACAACAAATTCAGCAGCTTAGCAGGGGGTTAGACTAGAGTCAGTATTTCTCAATGTCTGGTCCCCGAGATCTCCCTGACAGTTGAAGAAGGCAGCAAACCAGTCCCTGGTATTAGAAACACTAGCCTAGATGACCCTTGCAGTCCCTTCTAAACCTGTGGTTCTATGAGTATGTCTCTAAATACTATGTTATTCCCATGTTTTCATTCAGGGAAAAATCTTCTCATGGACTCCATATTAGTAAACCTGGCAGCCTGGACTTTGGTCTTACAAACAACAAGATTCTTTCCCCCTACATGATTTTATACAACGTATATTTGTTTTATATTTCTCTATTCCCTTGCATAACTTATTTTATGCTAATAGCATCTTAAGTATTTTAATTACATTTTTTAAGCAAAAGAAAAGTTCTTGAAAGTTAATTAACAGTTGCACAGCTATAATTGTGCAAAAGTTGTTTTTCCATTCCGAAAATTAAACCCTTATAATTAAAAATCCAATATCCATTTAAAGATTTAAGTGTGTGTGTGTGTGTGTGTGTGTTTACTGCTCATTTATTATTATTATTTTGTCACCTTGGAAATGTAGTTTCTCTCGTATGGAGAAATCCATCCGGCATCAGCCTTAATGTCAGATTTTGCCCCGCTCCAAAGGGGGGTTTCCATCACTGAGTATTTGATGCCATTTGAAGAAATGATTGTATGCTGAGTGCAGAGAAAGGGATGTGCACTTCCATACAGCTCAATCTCTTCCCATAACAGCCTGTCACTTTATTTCTCCAAGATGTAAAAAAAAAAAAAAAGAAAAAAAATTGTTTTTTGTTATCTCAAGGATGGAATGTGGATTTCAGAAGCTATCAGCATTTCTTGTTTTGCTAGCAAGAAGCTACAGGACATTCAAACAGCACTGAGGCTGCAAATCAAAACCAACAAAGTCTCAGCAGAATCAAAGTTAAGGCAGATGCTGTGGGGCAGGGTTCTGATCTCAGTTATACCAGCGTAAATCTCGAGCGACCCCATTAAATTGCAACATGGCTGCTGTGAATAATGGATCTAAGGTAGATTCTGGGCTTCCCCTTTTTCCTTAATGGAGGTGCATCTACTAAGGGGCACGTCGCTGTTAGAATACTGTTAAGGATCATCTGCAAGATGTTGCCTCTAAGGTTGTGCCCGCTTGTAGTTACTGGGGCTGAGGTTTTCAAAGGCGCATAAGGGAGTTCGGGCCAACATTTTCAAAAGTGACTGGTAATTTTGATTGCCCAACTTCATATATCTTAAAGGGGCCTGATTTGCCAAGACGAGGTGCTGCTTAGAACTTTCTGAAAATCAGGGCCTTTTTAGGTACCTCAGGATGGGCACCCTAATCTTGAGACACTCAAAATAGCTAGCCACTTTTGAAAATCTTAGCCTAGGTGCCCAAATCCTATTGAAATTCTGTAAGAATTAGATACCGGACTCCTTTGTTGAGCCAAGCCATCTCTGTGGTGGATGAAGTCTCCCCTTCTTATAGCACATGCATTTGTAAATGAGTTTGCAAAGCGTTTTAGGTGCTTTAGGATGAAAGCTGCTATAGTAAATAGATGAATGTCATCATCCTAAAAAGTTATCATTGTACCAAACCAATGTCATCCTCTCAGAGGATGGCCCTTGTCCGCCTTTGTGCCTATAGAGCATCAAGCACACCAGTGAAACAAAAGATAACAACCAGCATATAATGAATAACAAATCAGGAATTAATGAATAATCAGTATGCTACTTCCATGATGTTCAAGAGCTTGCAGACCCTCTTTTACCCTGCATTTTGATGCAATGCCCTTACAGGCTACTAGCATTGGTCAGACGCAACCCATGCAGTAAAAAGATAGCCAAGAGGAGTTAAAGAGGAATGATCTAAACCTGAAAAAAAAAAAGGAAAAATTCAGGTTAGATACCGTACAAAAAAGAAAGGACCTTAATATAGGGGGATGGGCACATGGAATAAACGACAGCAGTAGAGTCGCCATCATTAGAAGTAGTCAGAAATCAAATAAATCAAATTGTAGTGGGGTTAGTTCAGTGAGAGATCTTGCTTGCCAGATGGGATGAGATGACAGGTCCTTTCCAATGAGCATTTTATTTACATTGCAGTAGTACTCAGAGGTTCTAATTAAGATCAAGGCCCTGTTGTAGGAGGCTCTGTACTTGCATGTATTATGAGATAGTTCCCCCGGGAAGAGCTTACAATCAAAGATGACAGGACAGAGAAAGGTGGTACTATTATAGCAAGGCCCCGAGAGATCACATGACTTGCTCAAAGTCACACTGGCCGTGCATGGCACATCTAGAACTTGAGCCCACTTCTCCCCAGCCCTGCTCCGATTTAACCACAGCACCATTCTTCCTCTCACACTTCTCCAGGGCCATACAAATGGCTCGTTGTGGAGAGGTTTGGAACCATTGCAACAAGTCGATTGTATTGGTTATTGGCTTGAAAAAACTACAGATCACCTTTTCTGTTTAGGAAACTGCTATTCTCCAGTCTCTCTGCTATGGCAGTTCAAATTAAACCATTACTGGTCCAAATTTCAGTGTGGGACCATTGCTTTCTGCCTACCAGTCATTCCCATTTCACTGGCAAGGGAAGCAGGTCCCGCCTATATAGGGCCAAAATCCGGCAGGTGACTGGAAACAAGGTGACACACACATCGCAAAAGGTCGGTTAACATGTGACTATATTTTGGCTGAGTTATAGGTAACTATACCCTCTCCCCCCCGCCCAAATAAAAGTGTCCTGATTTTTCACACTTGCTATCTGATCCCCCTACTGAGTTCAGACCCTCCCTGCTGTGGGTTAGTGGTTAGAGCACGAGACCTAGGTTTCTTTGCCTAGTGTGATTTTGGACAAATCACTTGCCCTTTCTGTGTGTCAGTTTTCCTCATCTGAGCTCTTTATATACTTTTAACTTATATGAGAGAGAGAGAGAGAGAACACCAATTCTTGAACCTCAGCCACTGTGTAAAGAGAAATCTGATAAAGTTGGTTATTTACCACGATAAACTAATAACCTATTACATAAAAAGAAATGATTATTCCCCCAGCATTGCTTTTGAGCACCAAACCATTACATTAATACAATCTCAACAGAAAACATAAAAGAAACATCCCCCTTATAAACAAGGGTACATCGCTCAATAGATGGAAAACTCTAAAGGCTTCCGGTCTTGCTGAGAAACTGAGATGCAGGGAATCGAGAGAGGTGGGAGAATTAGAGTTCTGATATTATCCTGGTAAATAAAAGTAATAAGCGAAGCTCTGAAAGGCAGACCTGATTCATATTCAAACATTTACAGAATAAACAGCCTCTGCTTCTTTTATCTAGCCCAGTCCTTATCCTTTAAGGCTGCAATAAGTGACCTCTTAATCCTAGGCAAAAGACTGCATGAGCAGCTGGAATTGAAAAAGAAAAGCATATTCCCCTCACTATTCCAATTTCCACTCAATTTCAGTGTAAAGTTTTTTCCCCCTGATTCCCACAGCCAGTGAACTGCAATGTGCATTTGATGATGAGATATATTTTTGTGCATCTGAACACTTTTACAGCCTACTTCCCCCCCCGCCCCCCTCTTCTCTAAATAAAGACGCGCCTGACCTCCCTAAGCAGAGCAGCTATGCCGCACTCCTCCAGCTTGGTTATATCTCCATTGTACTGACTGTGCTCTTAAAGCACTTATACCAATAATTTCTTGGCATGATGGACGGACTCAGCAATAACCTGATCCTGCAATGCACTGAATAAACACTTTAGTATTTAGTGCATGGACACTAATGTGCTTGGAAGTAATTGCTTAGAGATATCCCAGCTCCAATATAATAATGCATGGATTGCATTTATACAGAATACACCATAAGAAAAAAAAATGCGATTGATCTATTCCCCCCCATTTTGGTTAGCACAGCATGAAGAGGGGGGAGATACCTGGTGACCCCAAGTTACCAAATCCTGCAAGCATTATGGGCCGTGTTTGGATCTAATTGACACTGGTTTAAATCCAGAATACCTCCATGGACTTTAGCTGACTTACTCCAGCTTTACATTGGCATAGCTGACAGAAGAAGCTGTCTCTGGCTAGCCTCCATCACAATGGGAATGCTGAAACAGAGGAACGATGAAAGAACTAGCTTGGCAAAAAAATAAATAAAATAAAAAAAGTATCTTATACCATAAATACATAAACATGCATGCAGCAATTCCTTGGGTGACCTGAGCTGAAAAAAGCTCCATGGAGTTAGTCAAAGTGGAAAAATAAGCATTTAGAAGCACAAAACGTCTGTATTTCCACTTATGAGAATAATTACTCTAACCCTTATCAACAATTCTCTGCTTTAATGGTGTTTATAAATTAGAGATGCCAATATGTTTAAATGGAAACTAATTTAGGTGTTTTCCTTGTTATTAAAAAGCTTCTCCCTGGACATTTTTGGTTTGTATGGGATTATGAAACAGTTTCGCTGCTTTCTATTTTTTCCCCTTGTTCTTTCCCTGACCACTGCAAATGACTCCTTGATCGGTTGCCAAGTGTGTTTATCTTTAAGATACAAAAGTGCTATTTGTAAACATTTCCTTTAGATATTTGATTTAAGAGGCAAAAAGAATCTGAGGACCAAAATAAAATAAAAAGAACAGCTTTCCCAATGTATTATTAATACCAATAAATAGGAGCTGGTGAATTTAAAAGCCAAGATGTAATGCATTTTCCTGGAGCAGTGAGCCTTTAAACAAGTTTCAGTTATTGAAATTGCATATTAAAAACTGGTGAAATGAAATCTCTTTCCAGATAGGATAATATAGACAGGTTGCAGCAACATACTCTACTCAGGAAACAAGCACAGAAGAAACACTAGCTTTTGCCCTTTATAAACTTGGTCCTGGGAAGGCTGGCAATTGGTCTGGGAGATTTATTTTTAACTCTATTTTGAACATGGTGGGCTACAAGTTTCTTGATGGATATAAAACCAACAGGATGAGGCATGGGGTCTGTTTAGTTTAAGGTTGGCTTGGGGGGGCAGTTTTTAAACCGGCAAGTGGAGCTAAAATTCCCCCTGGGCAAAGTACCAGTACAAAGTCATTCATGACGTATGTCCCACTTACATTCTAGCTGGAGACCTCAAGTGGGACTTACATGATACACAAGGTTCCCAGGGCTTGTCTACATGGGGAAAAAGCCCAGAGTAGCTGGTGTGCACTGGCTACGCCACAAACACTCCTGTGAACACTCTTCCTGCGTTCTAAGTGCCCTTGTGCATATTAGCTTAATGCACTTTGGAAGCGTATCAACTAAACCACCTGAGGGCGCTCTTAGTGCACAGTAACAGTGTCCACATGGCTGGTTAGTGCAGAGTAGTTAGTGCACTCTACCTTCACACCCTAGCTCCCTGCACGCTAACTTCCCCGTGTAGATAAACCTTTGGACTCCGAGGCCAAAATGGACCATTATGGTCATCTTGTCTGACCTCCTTTATTCACAGGCTGTAGAATTTCCCCCAGAAGCTGGATTAAAGCATGTTTTTTTAGACAAACTATTTAATCTCATTTTAAAGATTCCAAACACGGATGAGCCCAACGCCTCCCCCAGTACGCTCTTTCCCTCATTGCTAGGAAACTGCAGGTTGAATTTGCTTTGTGTTGCCCCTCTGCACAGGGTTACATTTCATCAGACAGAGAGAGGTGGCCTGGGTTCCCTTAGAAATAGAGTGAGTGGGACATTTAACATGAAAACCAAGGCTAAAGACCATTAGCAAAGGATCCAACCCAAGGAGCCCAGTTATTGCAACCCTTACTGAAAGGCATGCATCCCCTCACAAAGTGTTTTGTTACCTGAGAAAACGTATGCAACTAAGGATCTCCCCAACAGTCTATGGGAAAGACTGATGGGGGGGAAAAAAAAACAAAACAAAACCAACCCTCCCCTCCCCCACACACACCAGTAAGCTCCTCTGTTGTGTCCATATTCTCCTTAATTGCTCTCTTCGCACCCTGATGGCCCAGTGGAGGCTTCCTGCTTCTAATATATTTAAAGAATTTCTCGTTATTTATGTTTGGATTTTTTTGTCTTCCCAATTCCTACTTAGCCTTCCCAAGTTCCACCTTAGATTTCACTTCCCACTTCCCTTTTTATTGGCTTCACTGGGGTTAGATTTCCATTTGACTGAGGGATACCTGTTTGCCTCAAATAACCTTCCAACTGAACCTCCCCCCCCCACCACCTCACTATTGACTTCCTGCTTCCTTTCTTATTTAGGACTACACGTGACTTCTGGTAGCCCTGGGATGGATTTTCAAAAAGGAAGTTAGATGCTGTATGAATTTGACTCAGCAACCAATGCCCGTCCTTGTGACTGGGCATGGGATTCTCTCCTCCTTTTACACCCGCTCCTGACAACCACTCTGGCCCTGAAGTGGTCTGCTTCTTCTTGCGACTCGGCCCTCCAATTGGGCCACAAATAGTTCTGGGATAAGCCAATAGTCCAGCAAACACTAGTCCATCACTTTCACATTGGGCCTTCAATCCAGTTCTGGACTCACTGGTCCTTATCTATGGTGTTGAACCTTTCAATAGTCCGTACACCTTGTTGGGGATTTCCACTCCACTTTCCTCAATGGGCTGGTAAGAGAACTCAGGCTCTCCCTCTCCACTGGCCCCTGGTTCAGGGACACTTCAATAAGCAGTCAAGTCCTGACTCCACAGACCCCCCTGCTGCCTCACTGGACCAATTCCTACCTCCTCCTTTCTTGGGTCTTTCCTAGTGTCTCTTCTGGAGATCACTGTATATCAGCATCTCTCTCTCTAGGCCTCTTCTCCAGAGTCACTGCAGAGCTGCTGAGCTCTCTTTCTGCCACCCAGCTGGTTCTGCTGCAGGAGAGTTTCTCTGTACAAAAGCAAGGCAGTCCCTGATCCTGCCGGAGGCTTTCTGCTTCCTGCAGGCCCTTCTGCCAGCACAGAGGACACTGGGCAGCCTCTGGCTTCCCTTCACAACTGCCTTGGGCTGGGTTCCATGCTGCAGATGTACCTTCCTTCAGGGAGGCTGTGTCGGAAAACAGGGTGTCTCCGCTCCCTGGCTCCAGGCAGGCTTCTGTCCCCGACTGAGAGCCACAGCTCTGCTCCCCTTACTGGTCAGCCCCTACTTGAGCCAGGGTTGACCCTTTTAGCCTCTCCCTCCAGGCTTGTCACCTATTACAGGTGCAGCAGAGCAGGGCTGACTGAGCCCACAGGCTCTCATTAATCTCTTCTGGCCCATTGTGGGGTTGGTGCACCCCATCCCAGATGCCCAATTCCCACTGAAATTTAACTCCCTAAGCAGTCATGGAAAAGACTTTCAGAAGTGCTTCAGAAAGTCTCAGTATTGGGTCTAAGGATTTTATTTTCCCTACTTTTGACCTTAAGGACTTTTTGATCTGCTTCCTCATTTATTTTTTAAAGTGTCCATTTCTAAAATTTAGAGTCGTGTTTCTAGTTTTTGGTCCAATTCCTCCCCTAGGGTTGGCGAACTTGATTATACTGTGGCTATCAGTATTTGTAGTACCGGTTCGACCATAATTAAGGTGATGATTTAGTCACGGAGGTCACGGCAGTCACGGATTCTGTGACTTTACCGGACCTCCGGTGACTTCTAGGGCTTCATGAGGAGGCAGGACTGTGTGCCCCTGCCCTGCAACTGGGGCTGGCTGGAACCAGGACCCTTCAGCCCCAGAGCTTCCTCTGGGGGGCTGTAGCCAGGCCAGGAGCTGCAGCCGGGGCCATGCACCCCAGCCTTGCATCCTGCTTGGCGGGGGCTGTAGCCGGGGCCATGTGCCCCCTTGTGGCTTTCCAGGGCTGTGTTCCCCCTCTGCTGCAGCTGGGGCTTGGCGGGGGCTGCAGTGGGGCCGCGCACCCCTGTCCTGCAACTGGGCGCTCTGGAGCCCCCCCATGGCTGAGGCCACTGGAGTCGGGGCTGTGCCCTCTGCCATGGCTTGGCCTGTCAGTCCCTCCCCCACTCATTGAACTCCCTTCCTCCCTCCTACCTAGCCCCGCCCCCGGTTATTTGTAGTAAAGTAATGGACAAGTCACGGGCTCCGTGAATTTTTGTTTATTGCCCATGACCTGTTCATGACTTTTACTAAAACTAACTGTGAAAAAAAAAAAATCTTAGCCTTATCTAGTGTTAGTTCTCGAACCAACGCGAGTGTGTTAGGATCGAGTCCAGAATAACCTCTTTGCTTTCGGAGTTGTTAAAGTGAGTACTAGTACTAAGTCAGTGATAGGTCTGTCTCTGCTGGAGAAGAGAGCATTTTAAAAGGTAAAGAAAGATTTAAAGAGAAAAAAAAAGAGCAGAGATAAGGTGGAGACAGCGTCAAAGGGATGGAATATTATCTCAGAAAGTCTAAAAAATCATTACAAAAAATATTAGCCATGAGTGACCATCTACATAGAGCAAATATTTACCCATCAATGTTCAGATACTTTTTCCATCGCCTTTCACTGAGGGTAGTGTTGCCCAGTGGTTAGAAATGGACATTTGAAGCGAGGGGTTTTGGGTTCTATTCCACAGCTCTGCCACTGACTTGCTGTGTGACTTAGGTTAAATGAGTTGCCCGCCTCTTGCTTCAGGAATCTAGGCCCCGTTGTACAGGGTGCTGTAGACCCATATAACAAGGAGGGTCCCTGTCTCAAAACAGCTTACAGTCAAACTACAAGAAGAGACAGCCAGGTATAATAGACGGGGGAAGCAAAAGGTAGGATTCTAAGAGTTAGCTCATCCAGCCAGGGACTGAAAACGTACCATGTGATCTACATGTGTCCAATCTAAACTAACCAGCCCATCTTGAATTTTGAACATTGAATTCTTGCAACTAACTGCTCACTAACAAACCACAAAGCAAGACTTGGCTCCTCAAATACCGCATTTTTTTTTAAATGCATTCATTATTCAAAACTATCGCCATCTGCTTGTGAACAATTCACAAACAGAGAGTGGCAGCATTCATCCAATAAATGGTTTGTTATGAATTATTTACCTAGTTGCAATTAACATTATGATTCCAGGCAGCCCTGGGAGAAAGATTCTTTGCATTTCTATATTACCTTCAATCCAAGGATCTCAAAGCCATTTCCAAACATTAATGAATTACGCCTCACAACAATCCTTTGAGGTAGGTACTGTCCCCATTTCAGAGGAGGAAATGTATATACAACAGATTATCCATTGCCCTGCTCCTTCCACATTCCCTTACATCACCGTGCAAAATAGGTGTGAGACATTACCACTTCCATTTGGTATCATTTTGCACGGACATAAACAGCTCCATGGCATTGGTGAATTGGGCCTGGAGAGGTTGAGCAACTTAACCCAAGGTAGTCATAGTAGAACAAGAAATAAAGCCCAAATCTTCTGCCTTCTGTGAATTTCTAGCATACCTTTTTTAATCTGACCCCTAGATATTACAGTGAAAGATATTTAGGTGCCTGAGGATTCAGATAGGCACCTAATTGGATTTCCAAAGAGCCTAATCTGGTTAAGTGCCTAACTCCCATAAGCAGTCTAATCTGAATTTTCAGGCAGCTAAATACCTTTAAAATCTGTCCCAAGGTGTCAACTTCAGATTCCCATTACTTCAATGGCAAAACCACGCTCCATTCCACTTCCTCTCTGGATAGACCTAACACAGATATTTCGATGTCAGGTCTCCAAAACGCAGGAGTCTGACTTTTTCAGAGGAAAGGTTTGTTTTCTCAAACCCTGAACTAGAGTTATAGCTCCTTGTTGGCCACAGTATGGCCAAGAATGGAAGCTATCCAGCTGCCATCTGTAATTATGCTGTTACGGGTTACAATTCAACGTTACACATTTATTATGGCAAGGGGAAGGCTCTCGTATTGCTGTTTCAGCAGAGAGATTTACATCGTAGCAGGAACCTAATGAGTGCAGAATACTGTAAAGTTAAAAAGTCAGCCTTAATTCTAGCTTTATGAAAATTAAATGTTAAGGTTTTTCGTTAGAGGCAAGCTGGGCTAAAAATGAATTCTTGTTAATGGACTGCTGTAATATATGGCCACATCTTCCTAGTTGGCCAGAACGTACTGTCACTGAAATTAGCTTAATGGTTTCATATGGCATTTTCCTCCTCACTTACTCCTTCTCCTTCACAATTCAAGAATAGGAATAGCTCTTAAGGCTGAAGGACAGAAGTTGTTTTTCCTTCAAGTATCACATTTTGGAAACAAAATAACCTCATATATTCTCTCTGCATGTCATTAACATACTCAGCATGTGCTATCCAAGATTCTCAGCAGGCAGTGTTCTCATGCATCTTCAGATTCAAGTTCTTAGCTTCTTTATTCAAACCCCAGATGCCACATAGCTTCCATTTTTACACTAACCTTAACAACATTCAGCTCTAAGTCGAACCTCTGATTTCACTGGGAAACTCCATGACGGTTAAGAAGAAATTAGTCATTCTACAAGAAATATTTGCGGCAGAGCAAAAATGCAGGATCGGTAAGGAAGGGGTTTGGAGCTAAGAGGCAGAAAGTCAGAAGACTTTCTGTGTTAGTGGTGTCTACTAATGTAAGGGTGAATCTGAGGAACCTTTTGCTATGACCTCTAACTCTGGATGGCAGAACCTCGTGACATAGGACTGACAGGGAAGCCAATGGGATAGGGTAGATCACCACAGATAGAACCGATCATGATAGAAACAGAGGTTTATAATGTCAGATATCTATTCAAGTAATATTTTTATTGGAAAATTCATTATTGTTTGTACAGCCCCTAGCACTGTGAGGGCCTGATCTTGACTGGGGCCTGCGAGTGCAACTGCAATACTAAATATGTAAATAAAATAAATACTAGTCCATAACAAACAAACATACTTGAGCTAAAACTTGGGTTCCTAGAGGTGTCATAGGATCAACCTGTTTGGGAAAGGCATTTTTAAGAATTTTGAACAGTACATGCGGTTGACTAATGGGATACATAGCCTTTTATCCTTTGGCTCAAATACAGCCATTGGGCTACATTCCACTTTCACTGCCACCTGTAAGAACCTGGAGTAATTCCCATTAACTCCAGATTTACCTCAGTATAAGAGAGAGGACAGAAGGTGGTTATCTAGGACAGTAGTTACTGAATATTCTCACCATCTAGAGGTAGTCTGGTGGAATGAGGTTGTCTCTGGTCTGTTCTTAGTGAACAAGTGCCTGCATCCCAAGTTACCATCACAAGTAGCCCCTTGGTAGCAGTCTCTGGAGGAAGGCCATGACACGAACGGGCCAGGAACTATCCTCTTGCTGTTCAAGGTGGTTCCTCCCTGTTAGGGTGGAGGTCTTTTGGTAGGATAGTAAGCTGCTGCTGTGTGTATTGAACCTGTGCTCTGGACAGAGGGCTTTGGTTCCCAAGGCTGAGAAATGACAGTAAATTCACTATTTAAAAGGCTACTTCTATCACCACGCGTCCATGCGCCGAGCAGCAGCAGGTGTGGTTGCGATGATTCTTCAGCCCTGCATCTTCTTGGGGTTTCCATTGCAGAGCTACGTTTCTCTTGCATTCTTTGCAGTGGGAGGAGCCACTCCCCAAATGAGGGGAGCTTGGCGACTACAGCTCTGCCATGGGTCAGAGCAGGGGATTGGTTCTGTTTTGGACTCTGCCACTGGATCTTCCCGAAACTTTGAGTAAGTCCCACTTTGTGCCTCAGTCCCCTCAGCTGTAGCACAGGAATCACACCCACTTTGAGATCCTCACGTGAACGGCAGAATATAGATGCAAAGTATTATCATCATCACCACCACCTGCCAGCACGTCTGCCTGGCTGGGGCTCTATGTTCTTGGCCTGAGTGCTCAGCTCACAAGCTGCACGCAGGGCCCATATGCCAAGAAGCAGATGCTCTTTCTTCAGCACTGAACAACCACAACTTCTTTCTCCCTGCTCTCTCTGCTGGAAGCCTCTAGGATGCAGGTGCCAGGTGGAGTAGCTTTCTCTCCGTTCCACCAGGGTGTGATATTGTCTCCCATCTCAGGCAACTCCAGGTAAGAAAAGCCAAGGCTGTCAAGTCACCTCCCCTCCTCCCCGCAACCCTGATTGCTGGCATTTATGCATGCTCTATTTTCCCCAGTACCACAAGGCTGAAGAATCCAGATAGCTTCTCCACAGCAGGGTTCCTCCATCCCCACACAGAGATCTGAATGTATCCTTGTTTCCCCCTGCCTGGATACTTCAGGGAGTGCCTTGGTCAAATCATCTAGATGCGTCACTGTCTTCATATCCGTCACTGTACTTTGACTTACAAATGAATGGAAAGAATTCCCCCCCACACACTTGCTCTGCTCTCTGTACAGTGAGCAGGTCCCACTGGCCTCACAGCTGCCTGTCTGCATTTCCGTACGCTGCTCGCCGCCTTGCTGAACCGCCACGGTAAATCAGTATTAAACTCCAGTCTCTCCTCTGCACCATAAAACGTGTAGCTCTTTAGCACCAGTCGAGAGGCAGTGCCATGCACAGCCTCATCAGGAACGGTTCCACTGGACAAGATGATGTAACGGTCCCAGCCGTCTTGCGCGTCCCATCCTCCACCCCAGCCCTGCATCAGAACAAGGCACTGGGTGGAAGCGTTTCTAAAAGACATCAATCTCGTTCTCCCTCATGATCCTTCCTTCCCTTCATCTCCCTTAGGCGCTGTCAGAAAGTTGCTCTCCAAACAGCCTCTTTTAAATGTATCGGCAAGAAGCAGGGAAGTTGTTCAGCATGACAACAATACTGTACACATATTTGTATATTTATTCCTAAGATCAAATTGATAACAACAGGTCCCTTCATGCCTCCTGATTTATCTGCTGAACAGGTATCTGTGCTGTATGCACTGCATGGCCATAACTGTCATGGCTGATATAGGGATAAGATGAATAACCTCCACAGATTTCAGGTACAAGTAGGAAAATGCAATCATAACTCACTTTAGAACCAAGTGATACATATTTATACTTTGCCTATCTCAAGCTAGCAAGCCTTTCCCTTTTATTTTGCATTCATGGACCCCTGATGCGCATCAATCTTATTTTCAGTTTGTTAATACTGTTGTCACTCAACTGAAATTTATCGTCACATGACTTATGATCGGGAGACACTTTCATCGGTGGAACATTCTCTTAATTTATAATATTCAAATTTCCTTTTCCGGCTCAGATTTGCATTGCAAAGGCCATAGCCTTGCATGGTTTTAATAGATTCTCTTCTCCCCCGCCCCCCATACAAAGCAGTAAATGTCTATACTATTTATAAACAGAACAAGAGCAAAAGTCAAAGTGACAAAAATAAAATGGGAATAAACTCTCGTTGGCCTGATAGGATTTAAAGGATGGGTTTAAATGCACACAGCCAATTCCATGTGGGACATATGGCCTTCGAGGCCCCCCTCCAGATCACCTACCCTGTGTCAAAAAGCTGGATGAGAAAAAGTCTTTTCTCAAGTGGGCAGCCCTCTGCAAATGTAGTAACCTTAAAGAGTCCTATTCCTTATCTACAACAAGTATTTTAGCTACTGCAGCCAGCCCCTGCTTAGCTATATGGCAGCAAAGATCTAGAGGCACAGACAGTACACTTATAAAGTTTGCAGAGGCGACCAAGCTGGGAGGGGTTGTAAGTGCTTTGGAGGATAGGATTAAAATTCAAAATGATCTGAAGTAGGATGAAATTCAATAAGGACATATGCAAAGTACTCCACTTAAGAAGGAACAATCAATGGCACACATACAAAATGGGAAATGACTGCCTAGGAAGGAGTACTGCGGCAAGGGATCTGGGGTCATAGTGGACCACAAGCTAAATATGAATCAACAGTGTAACGCTATTGTAAACAACCTAAACAAAAACCAAACATCATTCTGGGATGTATTAGCAGGAGTGTTGTAACCAAGACACAAGTAGTGTCTTCCGTTCTACTCCGCGCTGATTAGGCCTCGATTGGAGTGTTTTGTCCGGTTCTGGGCACCATGTTTCAGGAAAGATGTGGACAAATTAGAGAAAGTCCAGAGAAGAGCAACAAAAATGATTAAGACTTGACCTATGAGGGAAAAAAATTGGGTTTGTTTAGTCTGGAGAAGAGAAGACTGAGGGAGGAGATAACAGTTTTCAAGTACATAAAAGGCTGTTACAAGGAGGAGAAAAAGAAATTGTTCTCCTTAACCCCTGAGGATAGGACAAGCAGCAATGGGCTTAAATTGCAGGCTCAGGCTGTGTTGTAATAACCCCTGCATGGGTCATCAGCAAGGTATGAACCTATAACCTTCAGCACTAAAAGCATGGCTCTCTACCACTTGAGCGGAAAGGAGTAACTCCATTAGCAGCTAGAAACAGAAAATAAGTATTCTCTTGCACAAACACTAAGGGGAGACCCTTGACATTGTCACAGGCTGGGTGAGGGGATGCCGTCTCACCCAGCCGCCATGAAAGCCCCCCTATGTGCCAGGCATAGCTTCTCAAGCCTGAAGCAGCGGAGAAGTTGGGCTTGGTTGTAGCAGAACTGATCGAAGTGGCTTTTTAAAATAGAAAAATCCCAACAACCCAATTTCAGAGGGATGAATTTAACTTAAAAAAAAAAAGGAATAAATATTTATGAAGAACCTGTCAGTCATTTTTAGGGTTTCTGACTGAGTGTCAAAAGAGAAGGGGTTTTATGAGGATTTATAGTAAATTGCAGTAAATTGTATTCCTGTCAGGGAGCAGAGGAGTTACACAGCACCAGGGAAAGCAATCCCCACAGCATGGGAAATACACTACGTGGTGAAATCCACCCCTGTGCAAAGGGCCAGCATGAGGCCCATGCACCACTTAAGTCCCACTTAAGCTTTCAACCTTTAGACAGCAACTATGGAGAGTGAGGAGAAAGCAGTTCTATGGTATCTGTCCTCGAACAAGGAGAACAATTCCAATATACTGAGCCAATGTATTTATAGAGCGCCTCACAAGCCAAATCATTAACACCCAGAACAACCCTACTTCAACACAACTAATTGACCAATAACCTCACAAGACCAGTGCCCCAGTAGAAATCCCAGAAACCTACTCTGCATTCTCCTCACTCCAGTAGGAGCTTTGGAAGTGTCAGGAATGTCAGATTGGGTCTGATCAACATAAAAGCAACAATCAAATCAACACCCCCCCCAACTCCCCGTAAAGCAAACCAAATACATCAGTGCAATTTGCAGAGAGCACAACACCATACTGCCCCAATGTGATGCTCCCCAATCAAACCATGACACTGTCTTAGCTATTAAACAAAGCAATGCAACAACACATCATCCTCGGCAAAACATAAGACCAGTTCACTATTCTGTCAACCTGAAGCACCAAAGACAACTTCCCTACCAAACCAAATAACCCAATATATTCCTCACCAATCATCAGCCCATTCCAAACCAACGCTTCAAGTATAACCCCCACACCAACACCAGTCTCCCATCACAACCTCCTGAAAATAAACCAGCACATCAACATAACTTGCCCAACCAACCAGAAACCCAACAAATCCCTCCCAAGCCAAATGACAGACTCATACCAACAGTCCCCACATCACCCTACTCTTTCCTTTCCCTGGCCACTCTCTCCCTACCGTCCTTCCACAAAATGTGTAAAACAAATTAAAGTATACAGCAAGTTTTTGTTTTGCCAAAACTGCGTTCTGTTTGATAGCTCATTGTCAAGAGGGTGTGACTCCCACAGGCTGAGATAGATAGGGCCACATATGATTAGTTTGAGGATTGTTGGTACCCCAGATCTGAAGTGAATCTCTTTTGTTCACTCCTCATGTCAACCCGAAAATGGACTAGATCATGTTCCCCTACCACCTTCATAGTTGTTTACCATTTCTTGGTCTTTTCCATCACCTTGCACTGGGGGTAGGTGGGTAGGGGGGAGGGGAATGGACATTTTGCCAAAGCAAGAAGCAAGGAAATGTGTGCATGGGAATCGTGGTTGCATTTAATCGAACCAGGAATGACAGTGCTGCATGCTGCTAACAACCGAGCCCACTAAATCTAGACAAAGTCTTGTCAGAAAAAGTATCAATGTGCTTTATCAAACTTTGTCCATAGATTTATAGAGTGCTCAGACCACAGAGCTGTAGTTCCTCAAGGTAATCACTTTGGCATTTTCTGGCTATGCTACCAACCTCCATGTGAAGTAATGGAATTTATTGACAGAGAAGCCGGCACTGCAATTTTGCTGTTGTTTAGAAAAATTGCCCATCAATGAGGTGTCAGTTGAGAAAGACAAAGGAGATTGCAGTACACCGACTGTCTCCCGACTGCGGCTGAATTGGTAGATAAGCCATTAGTGCTTCTATGGCGGGGAAAAGGCATCCACTCTTCCAAAGAGCCGCTTTGGTTTTTACTTACAAATTGTGCTGCACCAAGAGAAATCTGTTCCAGGCTGTTGAATTAAATTCAGGCACAGGTTGCAGGTCAGGGGGCTTTGGGGTTTGTTAGTGTTGCTGTAGTGAAATTACAACAATATTTAACCTCCTGTTATTATAGGTCTTTCTTTACAATTCCCCTTCATTCTTTGCTGCATATTGAACAGGTAAATTCAACAGGGTCTATCGTGCATCATTCTTCCTCTCAGCCTGAGGGACTGGAAAGTTCCTTAAGCATATGGGCTCAGTGTTTGGATCCAGAACACGGACAGCCTGATTCTGAGCTCACCTTGGTTTTCGGCTGGCATAACTCCACTGCCATTAGTGGACCGATTCCTGATGTACAGTGATGTGACAGCAGGATCAGTCCTGGAAGTCTTAATAAAATAGGGGTTTCCGTGCACTGCAGAGAATGTAAGTGTCCTTCTGGGGCATCAGTTCATAAGAGAGTGTGAGAGTTGTCACACTCTTCCTTTTGTGATGAGTTGGTTGGTGTGGCATTTGGTAGGGACTATGGCTGAATTCAAGAGGTTCCATTCCTACAGTGGACTACACAGAAATTCACCCACTAATCCAGTTATAATTCTGTTCCAGATGTGTTTGCACTGTTCCACAGTGAGCTTGAGCACATTGGATCCTGGAGTCCTGGTTCTATTCCCAGCTCTGCCACTGACTCTCTCTGTGATCTTGGGCAAGTTATTTAACTTGACTGTGCCTCAGTTTCCCCCCCCCAATCTGTAAAATGGTGGTGGTGGGAAATGCACTTAGTGGTCTCCTGATGTCAGGCCATGGAAATGGGCAGTCTTACCTAATGGTTAGAGCTAGGACAAGAGGCAGGAGCCATGGAGCAAAGCTAGAGTCAGGAACCAGGAATCAAGCCAACACGAACCAGAGCCAGGGGTTGGAGCTGGAGTCAGCCAAGGGAGCAGAGCTGGGGAAGACCGGAGCAGGACCAGACGAGGGCAGAAGCAGACTGGAGCAAGGCAGGCACAGGAGTGAAGAAAGCTGTAGGCATAAGCATTGAGCAGCCAGCAACATGTTGTTCACTCACATGCAGACCTGTTGGCTCCTTTTAGCCAATCGGGTGGGCTGGCCAAATCAGGTGATTCTGCCACAGCCCTGCTGGGCTCATTAACCTGCCTGAAGGCTGAACCTGCTAGCCCCAGGCTCAGCCGAGGGACCTAGGACCCTCGTCCTGACACCTGATGAAGTATTCTTATTATGTTAAGCCCCTGAAGCAACAACTGGAAGGAAGACATTCTGCAGAGAAACAGGCTAGAGTAAAGTAGCATTGTGAGGACTGAAAGGATTGGCAGTGAGATTGGAAGCCTTTTGCTGCTAGCTCGAAGCTTTCAATATGGTCCAAGGCAGCAGTGAACTAACATTGTTACTCTTTGGCATTTGAGTTCTCTGGTTTCCCCCATCATAGAAACCAGGGTCATAACTGGTATCTTTGTTGACAGTCTCAGCAAAGAGATCAAGGCACAACTAGGTTTGGAGAAAGAATCCTCCCGGAAGATGGTCCCTCTAGGACAGCGATGAGAGACAGCGGTGGAGAACTAGTAGGGGGGAAACCTGCACTGCCCCAGACCATGTGGTAGCAGTCCTGTGGACTGGCAGCTTCAATGGCACAGGGCTGTCAACTGGCACCTTACAGTGGTACTAAATTCACTTTGTTGAGAAAGCTGTCCAGCCAGCCAGACACAGCAGGAGTGAAATCCTTGAGTTAGATAATGAACATAATATTCTTTATCGTATTTCATAAGTTAAGAAGACGCTATCCAAAGTACATATTGCATATGGATTCTAAAATAGAAGAACGGCCATCTATCCCAGGATCCTGTCTTCCAACAGTGGCGAATGCCAGGTGCCCCAGAGGGAATGAACAGAACAGGGAATCATCAAGTGATCCGTCCCCTGTTGCCCATTCCCAGTGTACAAGCAGTGTACCTGCATGTGCACATACACACACACTTCCTTGCTTCTACTTCAGCAGTGCTCCAGATGAAGACTAGATGCTGTCCTGTTTGGCTCATCTTTGGATCCAGCTGGGCTCTTTAAAAAGGATTTATGCTTGTCCTACAGTGGCTTATTTGGTGCCATTTGCTTCCTTTCCATTCTCCTTAATGCCTGCAGTTACCATCTGCGTCTGTCCATCAACGTGACTGGAGAATTGTAAACATCCAGGATTCTTCCACACTGGCTCCATTTCAGCACAAACTGGGGTTAGGCACGATCCAAAGCAAACAAGAGCAGTGCAGAAGTGAGCGGTTGTGATGGAAGATAGCGGAGGCTGGAACATTATCCAAAAGCTAAGGTCCCTTCCTACTTAATTTGTAGGTTTGTAACAGTAGAGATGAGTTGTTAATTCAACCTTGACAGCTTTTATTTGACAATCGATGTATTGCCCTTGGAAATTAAATAATGGGGGATCAGCGATGCCTCATTTATTTTTAAGGGTATGAAAGGACACTAACCATCATTTAGTAGAGATGCAGAGTGATTCCTATAAATAGATGTATGGACTGAAACAATTTGATACCTCAGCAGGCTAGGAAACCCTCCTAAGCTGTGTCCAGGGTGGCGTGTCAAAGAGAACTGACAGTTTCTTCGGGCAGCTGTGATAAGCTATGCTGTGCTAGCCTTCGGTGAAAAGCAATAGCTCGGTATTCTACATGGTAGGAACACCATTGTCAGTGACAGGGCCCGTGTCTCCTCTCACAATGATTCTAGATCAGCGTAATTTCATTGGACAATCTTGACTTAAACTAGTGTGCATGAGACTCGAGTTGGGCTCCATATGGATTTGGGGCCATCACAGTAGATATTTTCTATATAGGATTTGTAGGATAGCTCCTAATGGCTTGGAAGAGCGTGGGTTTCCCAGTTAGCCAAAGGCAACAACCAACAACAAAGAGCTAATATTGTGACCTCCCAGCATAGACTATTCTCTGGATCTGAAGTACTCACCCTGAGCCTAACACCCCAGCTCCGTCACCATTCAGCTGAGAGCCAAATGAAACAGAAGTCATTTGAATGCAGTTCCAATTCTTAACACCCGTGTTAATGATCCCTTCCATTTTCCACCTTTCCCCCGCATTTGCTATGGGACTCTGGAGGGAACTTAATTTTGCTGCCTACTCAGTTAGATTTATTATTAAAACATCGGAATCTGGAGAATAAGCATTTAACAAACTTTTCCTTCCCTCCATTAGGCTGTATTCTGCCATTGCGTGTGCCCTACATATCGCTGACTTTCTTAAATTAAAGAAGAGGTATGGGTTAGTTGGCTCCTTTGGAGAAATCTGTATTTTGCCATCCATGAAATTGTGGCATCATGTGGCTAGATTTCCACATGCCCAAGAGGAAGGGGTTAAGGAAGATGGGAACATGTGACAGAGAAGCAAAGGGTTGATATTCTTAGCGAGAGAGAAAGCAGAGGAAAAAAACCCCCGAACAAGTTGCAAATTAGCTAATTTGAAAAAAAAAAGAAAAAAAAAAAAGAGGTTCATTAGTGACAGAATGAAAGACAGTTTGAGATGTGGACCACTTGTACTCTCATCCTTGCTCAGACAATGCACATCAAATGGATGACTTGATCCCTGATCAATAGGTAGACATGGATTAAAACACAGCTATTTTCATTAAAAATAAAACAAAGGACCTGCCTATCAGGGGGATTGGATGGCTGTGGGGTACAGGGCTGTACAGATGATATTTCAAGGTCACTGGTATGACTATGCACTAGGTCAGCAGCGACTGAAAGTCCTTCTACCTTGCTGTTTAGCGATCAACGCAAGAAGAGTTGGTGGGCTAAATACAGCTCTGAACAGACGTCATTCCCAACTGGCACCTTTTGACAGACATGCCAAGCTCTGGGGGAAGAATGATCTTGTGGTTGAAGCACTGGATTGGATCTCAGAAGAACTTATGTCAGCTCCTGGCTTTGACACAGAATCTTGGTGTGACCTTGGGCAAATCATTTACTCTCTCGGTGCCCCAGGACTCTGTCTGTAAAATGGGGATATTATTGCCTTATCTCCCAGGGATGCTGGAGGGTGAATTCATTCATACTGGTGACGTGTTCAGATGGAGGGTCGTGGAAGTACCTATCTGGATAGGTCTAAACAGTGTTTAAACAATCCCTTCAGCTTCAGAAATGATCCTTCAGTTTGGGCAGTAGAGAAATATTCCTTGATGCTGCCCTTCTTGTACCCTGTTCTGCAGCTAACTAGAAGACCTCAGTCTCTAAGGCCATCTAGTGGTCACCTCCTCCCAGCACTAAATTCACTTAAAAACAAAAACAACTAAATTTCATAACATCAGAAAATTGAGTCTATGTCTCAAACTCTTACACAAGAATGTAATCAAGGCATTTCCTATGAACTCAGAAAATTGATAGCAGAACATGCTTCAGTTTGGACAGCTGAGATATCCCCTTATTGTGAACAACACTGCAGAGAGGGTTTGCATCGCTACAGAGAGCTGCACATCGTCCCCAGACCTCTGGGTTCACAAACATTTACAGAATTGCTTTAAATTATTTGTAAACAAGGGGCCAAATTCAGCCCCAGGTCCCTTTGACTCCAATGGGAATTGCAACCGCTTATGCCAAAGTTGCATTTGCAACTAGTATATAGCTACTGGGCTAAAACCAGAGGTACCACATGCCCCAGTGAAGTCAATAGCCATGTTGCTTTCAACTTTAGTGGCAGCAAAATGGGGGTGGGGAAGTGCTCAGAGGCAGAGCTCTATGAAACATGGCTTCCCCGCCCCCTCCCCCCAGTTTGCAGGGGCTCATGTTAAACTTTCCCTGCAGTTTTAGTTTATGCAGGCTTGCATACCACACCCTGCCCCAACCCTGGAGCCTTGTTTACAGCTGCACATTTGAACAAACCCCAAAGTCAAATGGCTGGAACCTTCACACCACACCTGACTTGAGGTGCAAGAACCTGTAAAACAATTGACTTAAGCCTGGTCACCTCTTGGAACCACATGTCAGCCCAGGGTCACTTAAGAACTCCAAACAAAGGCTCAAATCCTGAAGTCTTTTTTAGGGTTTGCTTAGGGGAAACACCCACCAAAGTCAATGGGAAATGCTGGTGACCTGCACCTCTCAGAAGTAGAGCTGGGTTAGGGTTACCATATCTAATAAATAAAAAAAGAGGACCCTCCACGGGCCCTGGCCCCGCCCATTTCCCCACCCATAGCCCCGCCCTAACTCCGCCCCTTCTCCGCCCTAACTCCGCCCCCTCCTCCCTCCCACTCCCAGCCATGGGGAAAGGGCTGCCCCAGCGCTACCGGCTTCACGGTTTGCCGGGCAGCCCCCAGACCCTGCGCCCCTGGCCGGCGCTTCCCCAGCGCAGCTGGAGCCTGGGAGGGGAAGCGCCCAGCCGGGGGCGCAGGGTCTGGAGGCTGCCCGGCAAACCGTGAAGCCGGTAGCGCTCGGGCTTTGGGCAGCCCCTATGCCTCCGGACCCTGCGCCCCCAGCCGGGCACTTCCCCTCCCGGGCTCCGGCGGCGCAGGGTCCGGAGGCACGGGGGCTGCCCGAAGCCGGTAGCGCTCGGGCAGCCCAGCTCTTAAACAGAGCCGAAGAGGAGCAGAGCCTCCAGCCGCGGTGGCTCTGCTCCTCCCCGACTCTTCGGCTCTGTTTAAGAGCTGGGCTGCCCGAGCACTACCGGCTTCGGGCAGCCCCCGTGCCTCCAGACCCTGCGCCACCAGAGCCCGGGAGGGGAAGTGCCCGGCTGGGGGCGCAGGGTCCGAAGGCACGGGGGCTGCCCGAAGCCAGTAGCGCTCGGGCAGCCCGGCTCTTAAACAGAGCCGAAGAGTCGGGGAGGAGCAGAGCCGCCATTTTCCCGGACATGTTTGGCTTTTTGGCAATTCCCCCTGGACGGGGGTTTGACTGCCGAAAAGCCGGACATGTCCAGGAAAAAGAGGATGTATGGTAACCCTAAGCTGGGTCGATTCTTTTGTGAATAGTAAATTTGCCAAAAACAAAACAAACAAACAAAAAAACCCTGCGTTTTTCAGGGCACTAGAACTACTCTTGAATTTGGGTTGAAATCAGCAAATAGTGTTGCCCCCCCCCGCTTCCCTGCAATGGAAGAACTTTTTTTTTAAGGCAAAATGGTTCAGTGTTTTGTTTCAAAACTTTTTCATTTTGAAATGTAGTGAATTAGCAAACTATTCATTCAGGTCTACTCTGGCATATGCAGCTGGTCAGAGCTTCCATTAAATAATAATAAAAATAATACCTGGCTCTTATATAGGCTTTTCATCAGGTAGATCTCAAAGCACTTGGCAAAGAAGGTCAGTATTACTATCCCTATTTTACAGATGGGGACACTGAGGCACAAAAAGGACAAGTCGCTTGTCCAAAGCTCAGCCAGTGGCAGAGCTAGGAACAGAACCCAGGTCTCCTGAGTTTCCACCCACTGCTCAGTACACTAGGCAACACTGTTCTGAAAGAAATTCCTTGGGAGCCAGATAGCCTTTGACCCCTTCTGCAGGCACATGGGAGAGGGGCCTCTCCCCTTCTTCGGAGCACGTGGCCCAAGTACCAGGGGCAAGGACAGTCCATCTTAAAAGAGGTTGGAAGGGTGTGGAGCAGTGAGGGAAACCATGGTCCTACCCCCACCCTTTGTTCTATTAAAAGAAGAACAGTGTCACTTGTGCAGAGCAGAGGGAAGGCTTGCACCTTCTTAACTGACAGCCTCTATAGCATCTAACCACCCTCACCGTGGGCCTGGCCCTTGAATTGCTGACCGTATCTTAATGTTTCAAATTAGTGTTTTTAGTAGCGGTGTGTTAATAACATGAGCCACGGCAGGATCAAGGAGGTCACCAATACATGAGAACAGTGCTGGTGAAGGAGCCCTCCTGTTCAGCTCATTAACGTAAGTGGAAGTCTGTCTCTCCGGACTCGACTAGACTCACGCACGCAGCAGGCTAATGGGGCTACTGCTGCCGCCTCTTCTGTCTGGAGCAGTTAATCTGCACAGGAGCGGCTGCGCTGCCCTATGTTAAGGAGAATTTTAATAAAGGGCTGACTTGTAAACATAGCTGACCCAGCCTTCACTTATAACTTAAGGCGTGCACTCCGTCTGTCTCTCCTGGCTGCTAAACTTTCAAAAGGCCATTTGTGGTGATACATTACAGTCAAATCTCAATGGAGTTTCCTAGAATACTTTCTATGGACTTTCTCTGGAAACTAAACGGAACTATCCATATTGCTTGAGCTTATGAAATCCCTCTAGGATTTCCCACAGACACTATAGAAGCAAAAAAGCATTACAAACCATGCCCCAATTTCCTCTCTGCCTAGGTTGGAGGCATTTTCCCCTCTGTGGGGAGGCTCTGGAATTTCTGAGTCAGAGCCATCTCCGACCATCGTGCAAGGAGTATTTATTGATGTAGGTTTACATGTTTGGACAAGCAAACTCCAAAAGGGACATTAAATAACAAAAGGATTTTGTGCAAACACAGAAGGGCCACATTCTATCCTGACTGATGTCCCGAGTGATCTCTTAAATGCAACATCCTAGGTCAAGCGGGGGTGTAACTCAACACAGAATCTGGCCCGCTGTAGTTAGCTTCAGGGTTAAATCTATATACAATGTGAAATCCTTATAAGGACTTCGCACCATGTAAAAAACATTCATCACATGCCCATCCCACTGAAAAAAACTCATGTCTGTGCTAGCTGATGTTAGTCAGCATCCAAGAAATATCACTACCGCTGACCAAACTGTGGAGAGTGTAAGTAGACAGGCAAAAGGACTGTGTGGGATATAGAGAAATCAGCTTAGAACTGGTCTCTCCAGAATAGGGTTGAGGAATGTTAGGAGGAAATCAAGAGGTCAGACCGCACGGTTATTGTCCATGCTATTCCTGCTTGCTGGACACAGGATTCCTCTTGGTAGTAAAATTTTGCTGTGCATCAGCATGATGTTCATTCAAACATACGGCTCTTTTCACAGGTTCAGAAGGAAAACACAGCATTTTTTTTTCCTGCCTATGGAGATATTTTGCAGCCACTGCAGGAAAAATAAATAAATACATAAATAAATAAAAGTCTCTTACCACAATGATGAAATTTATGCCTGGGGCAATTTGTCCATGGGAAGTGTGGTCTGTATGTGTGAAAATTTCACTCCGGAGCGGGATCCTCCTCTAGTGTAAAGCATTTTGGCTTCATGGATATTAATACTACTCTGATTTACACAGACTGAGAATCTAGCCCATTTCCTTGTGTAGAGCGATGTTTACAAGTCATCTGGCATCAAATCTCCAACGACATATGGAAATACCAGTTCCTGCAGACCACTGGTTCACTTGCAGTTCTGAGAGAGATTAGTTATTGCGGGGGAAGGGGGGAGGTAGTAGATCCTCATCTGGTGTGACTCAGCAGAAGTCAATAGAAATAAGATGATTTACACCAACTGAGGATCTAGCGCTTGATTTACAAAGCTTGCAGACTGAATGTTTCATGCAGGAGGAAATCCTCCTGCTCCCCCTCCCCCTCCCCGACAAAGAAGGGCAAATCCGAGTTCTGATTTAACTATTTTCCCTTGAGAGTTCCATTACATTGGCAACTTCTTTTCTTGGTTTATGTAACCTGCATGGTTTCAACTGACCTGGTTACGCCCAGTGGACTTGTGTAATTAAGGCAAGCGGGGTGTGAATTATGTCTCTTTATTCAGTGATCTTTTAAAAGCGTCATTTGCAGCAGGACAGATAGATGGATGGTTGAGCACAGGTTGGAAAGTCAGAGCATTCGTAAAGGGAAGCGGGATCATACGGAGAAGCGGTAATTGTTATTAATTGATCTATTACCAGATTAGAGGTGCATTAGTGACCTGTGCCACTTACACAGTGCACCAAACAGCGCCAAGATCCTAGTAGAGTAATAAGGTTAAAATAATAATTAAATGGTGCAAAACTTAACACACCAAGGTGCAACGGTGTCAGCAAGAGTCATGATCATGCAGGGGCACTTTAGCTGGCTAATGTGAGTGCTATGGCAGTGCATCAGGTTACATTATAAAGATGGAGAGAGGCATCGTTATCATACAAATGATTGCTCCAAAGCACGATGAGCGTTTCATATAGGTGATGCTTTGGGCTATGTATATAAAGCCACAGCTGATCAAACAGCCCCAAACTGCTCTGTTAATTTTTATGACCAAACCAAACCTCTCTGAAGTTTCTGAAGGGTTTGGGCAACTTTGATCCTTTTAATCCAAACTTAGCTGATTGCAGGGTATACTCTGACTCTAGTGCTATTGTGTATCATATTGTACCTTCGGTGCCTTTACATGTAGGGACATTGCACATGGCCCATGGGAAGTGAATCTCATTGACAGTGCTATCAAAATAAGTCAATCATCTTCATAGCGTCTGCATTTCTGGATTCTAATTGAAAGTGACAAAATACCTAGACCTTCGCAGTGTTTCTGGACGTACTGGAATTAATGAGTGCCAGAAACCAGAGGTGAAAACTAGTTGTATGAGATCTCCAGCCAAGCTTTGTGTAGTTAGGGGCAGGGAAAGGAACCATGCCTATGGAATTACACTAGTATACAGCTTATTTAACTGGGATCAAAACCAACCTCTAGACCTTTCTAAAGGTCTATGGTGGAGGCCACGTGGAAAAGCCAATGTCTTTCAAACGAAGCTGCCCTGTGCACTGCAAAGCCATGGAGATGCCAGGGGCTTTGGTGTTGAAAGTCCTAGCACAAAGTGCAGCAGGATGTGTGAGATTGGTGTACTCCACCGCAAGGGGATGTGCAAGCAAAGGTTTAGTCTTCCACACCAAGAGTTAGAAGGTCTGAACTCCTCCTGTGTGTCTGCTCCTTTAGCCCCTCCCCTTGTGCTAAGTATAAAAGGGCAGAGAATGGGTGTTTGACGACATATAGGTTATGGGTGACCCTCTTCATGCTGTGGTGCTTAGGAGAGCACAGAGCTCTTTGGCTTTATTCCTGCTTCTAGGCAGCCTTGTTGTTATTAATGAAATATGGGTCTCCCCTGCACTTCCTGTCCTGCTCATCTCATTTTACATTGAGTTTATACATGTAGCATTCTGTGCCTGCACCCAGGGCTTGAGCGTGCAATGCTTGCTGGCATTCATTGGCTAAAGCTTAATATTCCCTCTTCTGATCCTCTGCACATTGAAATTCAGATAGACAGAGGAAATACACCTTATGGCATGTATAATTAACCTGCAGTACTCTCTGCAGCAGGAAAGCATTGATGCTAATAACTAGCTAGGATGAAAGTTACAAGGACAATCACTGCTTCTGGGTATATACACTGATCACAAGAAACAATCGGAAAGAAATTCCTCCTTCCTCACCTCCCTCTTATGATATGCTATTTCCATCTTCCTCTGAAGCCCGTAGGAGGAAATTTAAAAAAAAGGTCTAAGGGATTTATTAGTATTGGGGTAGTACCTAAGGACTGCAATCATAGACCAGGGCTCCATTGTGCTAAGCACAGAGCTCACTATCTGAAAGTCAACAGGACTTGTGCTCCTAAATCTCTTAGGTGCTTCTGAAAATCTTCCTCCTGCTGTTTTCCACTGCTCAAAACAAGATACCAGCCTAGAAGGCCCAGAGCTCTGTTCCAGAATGGCACTGTGTTCTCTGGTATATTGATGATCCTCAATAACAAGATCTGCAGGTGACAAGGAAGGTCAGTTTCCTGCACATAACCTCACTTCCTGCCATGCCCAGTCATGGGCAGCCGGCGGAGAAAGCATTTCTGAATAAAACCATTTGTAACCCCAGATGCTTGGCACCAGCTTTACATCAAGAGGCAGTTCTGAGAACAGCCAAAGACTAGATACCAACGGATGGAAAAAGACCATTTTACCTACTTTTTGTCTCTTAACCTTGATCCATTCAGAATGGAAAAAAATTCAATAAGTTGTATTCACCTGAGACAGACAGCAAAGAAATTAAATATTTTGGCATTTGACCAACTGCCCATTTACACCAAAATGGATGCCAGTGAAATAACCTTTTCTCCTTTTAAGAAAGCTCTCCGAGCTGATTATAGAAAACAAAAAACAAAAGTTGTATTAATGGATCACTCTGAGTGACAACCGAGGCCAGTTCAGGGTAGAAAACATGAACCTTATTTAGTAAGTATTTGGCTGGAGATAATACACAATAGCGCCAGAGACCAGTGTAGCTTGCTCTGCTGCCAGTGGTTCAACTGTCTTCTATCAGCACTGATTTAGTGCACAATTAAGACAATGTCTAGGAGATCTAAAGCAAGTACCTATTTCCAGGGGGGCACTCCTAGATCTAGTTATTATCATGTCACCACCTGAAGTCTCTCTTTCCAAACCAACACCCAAGCGATGCAGATAGTCTGGTGACAAAGAGCCCAATTCTGCAGGGTGCTGAGAACTCTCAAATTCCCACTGATTTCAATGGGGATTAAAGGGGCTCAGTGCCTCACAGCACCTGGTCCAAAGTGCATTTCCGTTCAGAATTAACAGCCAGCGAGATTCTTTAAGGGCCAAGCCAATAAACGGGCGGAGAGTTGTTATTTTGCCCCCCTCAAATATTTTTCGTGCTGTTGGAAGATTCTGCTGGCAGGCTGATTGCCCGGGAATATTTATTTACTTATTTATTTTTTCAGTTTACACAGTGTGCCGATCATCATTCTCTAGGCAATGCAGAATAATGCTAAAATTTACAGCGCAACAGTGCTCTAGATAAACAGCATATTAAAAGGAGGAGAGAAAAAAAAGCAAAGGAGATCACGGAAAGAATCTCGTATTAGACGTCTCTGTTTAATTCACTCCCTTTTGGAAAATCCTGAATGAACAGACAAGCATTACAGGGGGCTCGGGTTAGGAATAGAATACCACTAGTTTTTATATAGCGCTTTTCATCTATACCTCTCAAAACACTTCTAGAAGGAGGTCAGCATCATTACCCCTATATTTATAGATGAGGAATCTGAGACACGGAGAGTATGTCTACACAGCAAAGGAAAAGCCCGTAGCTCTGGCTGCAGGGCTGTTTCATTGCTGTGTAGACTTCTGTGATCAGACTGGACCCCAGGCACTGGGGTCCTGTGGAGTGGGAGGGTCCCAGAGCTCAGGCTTCAGCCCAAGCCCGGAAGTCTACACAGCAATGAAACAGTCCCACAGCCCAAGTCGACTGGCATGGGCCAGTTGCAGGTTTTTCTTTGCTATGTAAACATACCCTCAGCAGGAATGGACTTGCCCAAGATCACCCAGTAGGACAATGGCCAAGCCAGGAACTGAATGAAGATCTCTTCAGTCCCCGTGCAATGCCCGATCCGCCAAGCCACATAGCCTCAATTGTAGACTATGATCTGGCCACTCTGAGACACGACAGTGGCCCTACATTAGGTGGGCCCAGATGTGGAAGATCTCTTCTGCACAGGGAATGCTTGGGTGGTGCAGAGTTTCGCCAGTGGCTCCTATACCACCCTGCACCTGTGACTGCCAGTGCCCAGCATAGAGTCGGGAGAAATGGAGGCATGGTCCAGGATCCCCGGCACTTGATCAGTCTGTGGAGACCACAAGGGTTTCCTGGAGCCATTTACAAGCGGCAAAATTTAGAGCAGCCTTAGGTTTACTTTCTTCCATTTCTACCATAGAAAAGCACTTCTGGATACACAGGGCTGAGAGGTGCTATAAAGAGTCAAGATGGGTAAGGTGACATACACTGGGCCTCTTTACTCAAAAGTTGATTCTAGTTTGGGCCTTACTGTTGCACCTTACTGATGTGTAAGGGAGCCTGAGGGGCTGTATCTTACATGCCAAGCAGCGGTGCCTCTCTTCATGTAAGTTACACCAACTAAGGTAACTTACCTAAAGAGGATCACCTTGCCCCTCCACTCTTCATCTACAACTGTGGTTTTGTAACTGGCCGGGGCAAGGTTCTCTCAGAAGTGTTATAAGGAAGACAGTGCAGTTTGTGTCCACACGGCAGCCTGACATTTAAGTCAAGTTTGCATATCCACACCTACCATGCCACCTCATTGTGTTTGCATCAGTGCATGCTATAACCATCTGTGCTGCTATCCCCTAATGCCTCAACAAGGGCAGAGTGCCTGGGGAGACGCCCCGCATGAGTAGCACATGGGCAATGCACTCTTGGTGTCTCAAATTCTTCCACTAACTCAGTTTCTTATGCCAGTTTAAGGCCTTGCTCCTTATTTTCAAACCAAATTCATGGCTCAAGCCCCAGCTACACCAAAGACCAAGTTTCAGTCTATGAACCACCATGACAGCTGTGCTCCTTTGGGACAATGCAGATCACAAAGCCAAGGACAAAGCAAATGAGAACTAGGGACACAGCATTCTTAGTTGAGAAGCTCCATCAAAGAAGATCAGGCCAATCCGGAGCCTGACCACCTTCAGGAAATGCTGCAAAACCTTCCTCTTTCAAAAGCCTTTCCCCCACAGCAAGAATGACACTCACTGACATCCCTTTCTGCCCCATAATCCCTACCAGGAACAAACAATAATAAAGGCTACATCCTATCCCAAGCGGAATTTAGACTCTGGAAAGGTAGAGATACCAGGCACTCTATGGAATCTAATAGGAACTTGGCTATTTCTTCTATGTGGAAGGCGCTCAGATGTCAGGGTTTGATACTGCCGCCCATCAGCATAAGGTAGATAACATGACCAACAATGTAAGGTAAAATAACTATATTCTAGTTTGGGCCCCTAACAGGGGATAAATGCTGCCAGCTGCCACATTGTTACTGAGCATTAACTATGTGATCTGCAGGCACAAGCCATGGAAGAGCCAGACACATTACTAACTGGCTATGAACTTGGCTGAAAGATGTAGAGTAGACATAGCCTGGGACTCCCATACACAATCAGCAGAGTGACTGTACATCAGTTTAAATAAATGAGGTCTGCTTTACACATTGTCTCTGAACCGTGGGTCTGGAGTTGTTAAGCTAATTGAATATAAAGGTGCAATTTAGACATTCAAAGGCAAATTTTTTAGAGGCCTCAACCTGACTTCTAATTTTGCACCTGCAATCAATTGCGGGTGCAAATCAT